>NC_083337.1:127056203-128308703 GCF_019175385.1 Lycium barbarum | reverse complement strand
ATTCAATAAACGGCTTGAGTCATAACCCGCTAATAATTTGCTTGAGTCAAGATGTGTGAATTAATTTAGACTAAACAACGAGTCATAACTCAACTCGATTTATTATTTATTAATGTACCAAAAAAGTTTATTACTTTATTTATTAGCCAAATCAATCTTCTTTTTAATTTATTATTATTTTATCTAACCATGAAAAACTCCAAAAATTCTCTCTATGTTTTGATACATTCTTATGGGTCAATTTGATGTACATGCACGTTCAAAATTGGTGCAAGTTTTTAGATGCTCTAGTTTGGATTACGAACAAAGTGACTCGACAATGAAATGTATGTTTGGTTCGACTTATTCAAATTAAATTTGAGTGCATTACTTATGTTTTCATGAAATAGCATACACAGGTTGCTGCCTCGAATAGAATCGATGCAGTAGACTATAATATATAACAACTATTGACACGCAAGTATAGAACAAAATTGAAAACCACTTTAAAGAAATTCCATTGAAATAAGGATCAGAATTGCAGATATGCTTGAAAGAGACATCATAAAATAGATAAACTTGAGTAGATCTCAACTAGACTGAATTTAAACAGCAAATAGTACTAGTCCACCGTCGAAATTAACTTCAGCAAACACTCGGTGGGAGAGCAACCTGTTTGTTGTCATTAATAAAAACAAGAACACGAGTGCAGTCCACTGGCTCTGGAATTGGCTTGGAAATATTTAACACCACGATGTGAAGATTTGGATTTTCTTTGTGTATTATACTCACTGCTTTGTCCACATTTTGTCCCATCAGCTCTGGCCAAACAGACTTACCTATACACACTCATTAACATGTTTTTGCAATTATTAAACATTATAAAGAACAACAAGAAGCAAAACAAGTGAAAAATGAACATAAATTAACGTACCTGGAACCTTACACTGATCACACTTAGGAAGACTCATATCGGGCTAATTAATTCCCTAATTCTATTATACTATATAGATATGCAATGCTTGTGAGAATATTACTCTAGGGTGCCTATATTTATAGGTGTCTCTAGTCTTTGATTTTAATGTATTTTCCATATTTAACTCATTCTATATAGTAATCAATTTAAAATTTTACTCAGGAATTGAAAGATGGAGATCTTAATGATTTATATATATTTGATTCATTCTATATAGTAATCAATTTAAAGTTTTACTTAGGAATTGAAAGATGGAGATCTTATAGCCTGTTTGGCCAAGCTTATTTTCCCCGCAAAAGTACTTCTTTTTTCAATAAGTGCTTATTTGAAAAAAAGTGAGGTATTTGGCCAAGCTTTTGGGAGAAAATAAGTGCAAGTAGCAGAAGCAGTTTTTCAGAAGCTAAAAAAAAACAGTTTTTGCCAAAAAACACTTTTTTGAAAAGTACTTTTGAGAAAAAATACAAATAGAAACACTTTTTAAAAGCTTGGTCAAACACTAATTGCTGCTCAAAAGTATTTTTTTAATTAATTGGCCAAACACCAACTGCTTTTCACTAAAAGTGTTTTTTTGAAAAGTACTTTTTTAAAAAAGTACTTTTTAAAATAAACTGGTTTTAGAAGCTTGGCCAAACAGACTATTAATGTTAGTTATTTGATTTACTAACGTAAATGGATAGAGATCTCAAACACATCATTATATTGGGAAAATAGATTAATTGTATTTAAATTTATCCCGAAAAGTTATTTACACATTTCAAATTTGTGAATGTTTCCATACGTCAATATTCTTTCCTAAACTGTGCCATTTCCCCCTAAGAGTAGCATGACATGGAAAGTTCTTTCACCTTCTAAATGTGTCATTTTCATTGGATCATATTTTTTTATTACATTTGTTTCAACTAGTAAATTTGTTCACGTTTCTCACGGATTTATTTTGTGAAATATATTTTTTAATATTAGATATAAAAAGTAGTTTAAAGATTCTTTTTAATTAATGTTCAAATCAAAATAGATTAGATTTCAAGTTTTAATTATTTTATTATTAACACTTAGTTTTATGTTTTCCCCTTTTTCGTCACCTAAGGAAACTATACATATACAATATATTTCCTTCTGTGCATATTTCTAACTTTTAAAACTTGGTTTTCCTTGTATTTCTAGTATACGTATATTGATGTCTAACTAATTATTTCTTTCTTTAGAGAATTCAGTTTTTGTGGCTTTGTGATATTTTCCTTGAATCGAATTTAAAAAGAGAGTAAAGAAAAATAAACAAATAAAAAAATAGAATGAAAGGTGAAAACAACGATAAACCGAATCAATCGAGATAAAATTTGACGAATTTCTTCTATAATTGTTATCTTTATTATGTTTTTACCCTTTCTTTCTTTTCTTTTCCTTTCTTACTTATTTTATTCCACTTGGTTTACGAATCTGAGATTCTAAATTAGGATATTTTAGTTGACTAACGGGCACATGTCGTGAGGCACAGCTATTTACTTCTAATTAATTTCCTTAGTTATTCAGTTAAGGCATAAAAATAAATAATCTACAGTATTACATTCACAAAGAAAGAAAGGGAAAGGAAATTAATTAAGAATTATAACTACATCTCATCTCATGAAAGGTAAAAAGGGGAAATTTTTTTGATTTTTACACATATACGAAAAAGAATAAATAATTGGAACACAATTTTTTTTTTTTTAGTTCATCTTCTAATGATCTCTATGATCAATAAGAAATAAATCTTCTCTTGATACGCAACCCGTTAGAGAATGAGTGTTAGCACACCTATGAACAAATAAACAACTTAGCTTGTTTAATTAAAATAACACAAAACACAAGAAATTAGACGTATATAAAATATAGGAAATTACCAAACTCCTTTTCTTTTCCTTTTTCTTTTCTCGAATAAAAAATCTAGATAATTGTTAATATAAAACTAAGTAGGAGTACTGTATTTGATATTTATGATGTATCTATTTTTATTATAACCATCAAAGAATAATTATATTAGAAAGAAGAAGGAAACCTGTCTTTTTGTAAAATGTTATAGGGTGAAAATCATTTTCCCCCCAAACTTTACTTCAAAAATCAAACTCCCCTCTCAACTTTAAATAATAGTCATTCTCTCACCCCCCCCCCTTCTTTATCCTAATTGCTTTTTAAAATTCCTATTTTACCCTTACATTACCAATTTTTTTTTCCTTTGCTTCTTTAAAATAGTGATTTTTTTAATCTCTTTAATCTATGTAACAGATTTCCTATAAGAAAATAAATATTATTTTGGAGACGGAAAAAGAAAAGTGAGAAATACTAGCTGAGTACATAACTCAATACCGTTCTATAATGAAATAAGTGAGAAGAATAAGAATTTTTATTATTAATAATAATCAAAACCCGGATATCTATTTATACAAGTAAAAATAACATGTAACAATAGAAAAAACGACATACCCAGTATAATCCCACAAGTGGGGTCTGAGGAGGGTAATAATAACTTTATAAATATATTTCAATGCAGGTAATATAAAATAATTAATAAGAATAGACGTATATTCTATAACAAACTCCTAAAAGATTATTTATTTATATTATAAATGAATTTTAAATATTCCATCAACCAAAACTCGTTTATTATTGACAATAAAGAATAAGAGAGAAGTGGAACTTATATATATATATATATATACATACAAAAATATACATGCATGTACAATTGTACATACATAATATGTACTTAATGCATGTAATATTAAAATATCTATCATAAAAAGTAACATTAGATTTTGTGATAAATTCATAAAAGGATTATTCTATTTATAATTTGAATTTAAATAAAAATCTATAAGTACCTAAGTTAAGAAAATAAATTTTATATAATATAAAAAGGTATTACATAGATGGAGGATTGAAAATGTCAAGGGTAAAATAGATATTGCATAGGATAAAGGGAGAGAATGTCAATTGTTCATAGTTGGAGGGGAAGAGATTTTGATTTTTAAAGCAAAGTTGGGGGGTGAAAATGATTTTCATCAAATGTTATAGAGCTGGATCGATGTTTTCCTGGAAGTAAGCTCTTTCTAGGATGATGAATGAACTAGTGCCCAAATGTTTTGTGTAACAGAAAAATTAACCATGTAAAAGATGATTTATTGTTATTTAATTGAGGCAACACGCCTAGATGTTTTTTGATCATACCATGTCAATATGTATGTGTCTTGGCTGTTTTACTTAGCTTGGAGGTACAAACTTGGTTTGCTAAAATTTTGTAGTCGGCTAACTAGCTAAGGTCCATGTCCCTTTTATAGCTAGGTAAACTTTGTAAAATGGAGAAGTCGAAAGCTGTTCAATTTTTTACAAGGCTTTGATATTAATTTAGTCAATTAAGAGCTGAACAAAATATTGCTATATAATGAAAGTTTTCCTTCTTAAGCCAAATAATTCATATAGTTGAGCGTGACATGAATATGGTTATAATTCTAAATTAGGATCGGATGCTTTTATGTTTAGTGCAAGCTCAGCGTTAGCTATACATTGCCCACCCAAACACTTCTTCAATCACTTGTGGCGGAATTTTCAAATGTCATGCTCCTTTGGAAGGTATGAAACACGTATACTGACATATCAGCAAAATGTATCCGAGTAACATAGTGAAAGTTTTGTTAAAATGTTCAAGTGGAACTGGCTTAAGGTGAAGTGTCAAGTGAAAAATGTGTTCAAGTTTAAGTGGCCGTCAATGTATTTTGCCATTTTATTTTGTCATTTAATTCTTTTGATTATGCATAATTTTGCAATGTGTTTTTTGCAATGTTATAAGTCTGAAAGATGACAAAATAATTACTATAGTTTTTTGAATAAACGTGGGCGTGACAAGGGACAAAATATTAGTAGTTTGATGGCTTTCTCTTAAGTAATGCTCTTTTCGGGGTCACTAATGCTCATCATGTTCAAACGGCTCCCACTTCTAGTGCTCATTATGTTTCGGGGTCACTAATGCTCTTTTCGCAAATGACATTTCTCCACATGAAATTTAAATTGCATCTTAATTCTAGAATGAATTTGTCAAGCCTTTGCCCTTTTATTTTTCCAATGCATTTGCATCTTAGCTTTCATTTCACTATTTCTGTTTTGATAAATCAGATTAATATTATTGATGATGGGAAGAAAAACTCATATATACAAGCGATATATAAAAAAATAGATCGAATTTGCAAAGGAATATGATTTCTTATGATAGGCGTCCAATCTTCTATACAAGTTAGGATCTCACTGGTGCACCAAAAAGAAACAAGGACAAAAGGCTATTTCTCAAATGTATAAAATCATTTTGTCTCTTCAAAAGCTCTTCTATTCTGTCTTTCTGTACAATTCATATGAGTGCTACATCACACGCACTTTGTCTTCTAAATGTCCAGCTAAACAATGCCTTCTTAATTTGCAAAGGAATA
This sequence comes from Lycium barbarum, assembly GCF_019175385.1. Lineage (NCBI taxonomy): Eukaryota > Viridiplantae > Streptophyta > Magnoliopsida > Solanales > Solanaceae > Lycium > Lycium barbarum. The sequence continues at coordinate 128,303,297 of NC_083337.1, read as the reverse complement.
TGATTTCTTACGATAGGCGTCTAATCTTCTATACAAGTTAGGATCTCACTGGTGACCAAAAAGAAACAAGGACAAAAGGCTATTTCTCAAATGTACAAAATCATTTTGTCTCTTCAAAAGCTCTTCTATTCTCTCTTTTTGTACAATTCATACGAGTGCTACATCACACGCGCTTTGTCTTCTAAGAGCCTGTTTGGATGCGCTTATGCATATAATCTGCAAACAGCTTATAAGCTAAAAAAATAAGCTGGGGTAGTCTAATTTTTTTTTTTTTTTTATAAGCTGTTTTCAGCTTATAAGCTGTTTTAGATAAGCTAAGTCAAATTGACCCAATTATTTTTTTGAGCTTATTTTAAGGACAAAATGACTTTAAGCTGGCCAGCCAAACACTCAAAAAAGCTGAAAACAACTTATAAGCAACTTATAAGTCAATCCAAACGGGCTCTAAATGTCCAGCTAAACAATGCCTTCTTCACGGTGCATGAAACCACCCATTACATCCTGAACTATTTTAGATTTTCCTGCCACAAACGCAAGATTACTTGACAATGTAAAAGGAGGTTTGTAGGCATGACACACCATTTTACATATGTAATAAGATGACTTAGGCAAGCAGAATGAATGTGTTATGATTCCCCAGGCTGTAATCATCGACCACTTAATCGACCATGAACTAAATGGCCACTGACCTAATTAAAGAATGTGCAAACTGCAAACATTTTTTCTAAAAAACCTCCAAATTAATAAGAAAAATAGCTAGGTATCTCCCATAAACCTATAAAAGAGGTTTAAAACAAGAAAGATATGAACCATTGGACTATATTTCTCAGTGTGGAAGCGACCAGCAAAAATTATAATTAGTCTAAAAGTATCTAATTAAGAAACTCGGTTTAGGTCACTAACCATTTTTGCGATAGTTAATTCCAGTCTCACCAACCAACTTCAAGAAAATTTTGACTCATTTCCGAATTAGTCATAATTTTGTACTTGCCTTGCTATATATAGCCCATTTGTTTTTGGCTCTCTCATCACCACCATCAATTTCGTTTCTTTTCCATCTTCATTGGCAAATCAAAACATCGTCAAAGAACTATAATTAATCTGAAAAAATGGCTTTGGCAAATGGACAAGCAGTTTTGTTACTTGTAGTGTTCTCATTCATGTTTGGCATTAGTGTGGCCAACTTTAATTACACTTGGGGCCCAGGAAACTGGAATAAAACGAATTGTCCCTTATGGCAATCACCCAAATGCTAATCTTTGGTGGTTCCGAAAATTGGCATTATGGCTTCGACTACATGGATTGGGCTGGCAAGAGTGGCCCTTTCTTTGTGAATGACACATTAGGTACATTTTCTTTAATTTTAAAAGAGATAAGGGTAAAAAACACACCTAAACTATCACTTTTTTTTTGTGTTTCATACATGAACTATCCGAAGTGAGCAAAACACACCTAAACTATCTCTATGTAGTTAGCAAAACACAAAAAAAAGTAATAGTTTAGGTGTGTTTTTTACTCTTTTAAACCAAAAAAGAGAGTGCAGTACACACACCATCATAGATTTTGAAAAGGTAACGACAATTTTTCCACTTGTTGGATTTGAAAAATAACCATTGTCTTGCAGTTTACTTGTATACGTTGAAATCTCAAAATTTTAATTAATTAGTCTCACTATGATCTTGGACAGTTCTCACCTTTTGAGCTAATTTTTGAAGTTGGGTTAGGCATAACGTTCATTTCTTATCATGAGGTCAAAGTCATGTCTAGCTCAATTCCTGTTTACCCTATATTCGACACCATGTTATATTATTCAGCTTTTGATGTCCAATCCTAATATCAATTGTAAGTGAAAAAACTGATCTCCATATATGTGATCTTAGTCGATGTTTAACTTCCGAACTAGCTTCTGAAGATCAATTCGACGCAAGATCTAATTATCAATTAAAAAATATGGCTATTTTTTTTAAAGATACAATCGAAACGTGATCCACTACTTTTATCTATATTACTACTATTAATCTTCTATCTATATAGAATGGGAGAGGCAAAAACATGATATGATGACAAGTGTCATCACCAGAAAATTCGTATATAAAAAATAATAAAATCAAATAAAAAAACGAAAAAAAAAATGAAAAGAAAAGACAAAAACAGTTTAAAAGAATTAAGAAACGATAACTGCACAAGTAAAAAAAAAACATGTTTGTAAATTTAAAACACGTTTTTGGCTTCTTTTTTATAGCAAATTATTTTTTCTACACAGCAGTTTCACAACAATTAAAAAACTGCACAACTCACAACATATCGTCAAAAAAAAAAAAGCCACGTTTGCAAACTATAAAACCCATGAAAATAGCCCAAATTTTTAAGACCTAGTTAAAACTCTTTTTCCGGCCATTTCTAAAACTTCCCACAACACTACTAAAAAACTGCTGAAAACCGACCAAAAATAATTGATATTTCCGACCTCACGAGGTCGGTTTCTGAAAAAATGCGACCTCAAAAGTAGGTCTGGTATGGGCTGGTCGCAAATATTTAGACCTCATGAGGTCGGAAAAAAGCGACCACACCTGGTCGGTACATGATTCGTCCAAAAAAAAAAGGAAAATTAACATACCGACCTCATGTGGTCGGTATATTAAATTTTAAGTAAAAGCATTAACGACCACATGGGGTCTGTAAATTATATTAGTTTTTGTATATTTTTTCAAGTTACCGACCTCATGTGGTCGGTATATTGAAAATTTTATTTATTTATTTTTATGTTATCGACCACATGAGGTTAGTCACTATAAATGTATGAATAATGACAATCATGAACCGACCTCATGTAGTCGGGTTCTTTAAAATGTGGATATTGATATGAACACAACCGACCTTATGTGGTCGGTTTCGCAAAATGATATGAACACAACCGACCACATGAGGTCGGTTTCTTTAAAATCTGGAAAATGAAATTAAAAAAACCGACCTCATGAGGTCAGTTTTCTGCAGAAAAATTGGCAGCATTCTGCTACTTTTACAGCTGCCCACCTGTCAACAATGAAAACCAGTTCTATATTTAGCTAAAACCAGCTCTAATAGCTGCCGACAATCCAACAAGCACATATAATAACATGCTACAACCCGCACTACATCAAATTTAACTCGAAACTACTTCAAAGTTGAATCAAAATGTAATTCAACATTCACAAAAAACATTAAACTACTTCAACCTTTGCAAACATCCACAAAACATTATACTAGTCTACATTAACTTAGTCTACAACATCAAGCTACTTCAACATTCACAAACATCCACCAAACACTTTCACATTTTTACAAATCCACCAAAAAAATTCATATGTTAGTAAGATACTTAAAATTCAACCATGTCATTCTGTATTTGACACGTGCTCCCCGTCATCATCACCACTACTTGGCTTATCTACAAGTCTGTGTTCTTGACCAACCTCTCGATATCGTGACCTAGATTGAGAATGGGGAGGTCGATGCTTGGAGCTACGAGCGTCATCAAGACAAGGGGGAATCACCCTCAAAGAAAGTAATAAGTCTAATTGAGCTTTCACACCCGCAAATTGCTCGTCCCTCCGTCTCTCCCTGTCCTCCGCAACCTGTAGCTGCTCGTCTCTCCGCCTCTCCCTAGTCTCCGAGGCCTATAACTGGATAGATAGCTCAACAATCTTCTGCTCCATGGCCATAATACTCGCTCTATTTGACGACCCGACATCATTGGAAGAACCTATGCCTTGCAGGGGCGACTGGAATTTACGAAATGCTGTATTTTCCATTCCATAAGTTGTGCCAAACCTAGTGGGGCAACCAACAGTCACCATCCAAAGTTCATTCAATTGTTCATCTGTAGGCTCTATGCCAGGTGGCAGACTGCTGCATAACTCAGCCCGTGATTGTTGAAATTGAATCTGAAATTGAACAAGGAAAATCAGCTTTTTAAATGGTGAAACCAATATAAGACATTATTTTATCGAAGCATATTTAAGTACAATTTCGAACTTGCACCCCATTCTCAAAATCTGAAAATGGAAGGGAAAACAGATCACTTTGCATTCTTTTCACTTATACTCTATTCTCATTGATCCAAACTACAAAGGAAATGATATGGGATTAGAGTTTATGCTCTGCAGGTTTATAAAAATTGCAGTTGACTGTTACATTGCAACAACATCAGTGGAATATGCATCAGAGAAAATATGGCACTTCATCATTTCACTGAACCAGTTCTTTGGTTATCCCATGATCAAAGACTAGTCTTTACCATTAGTTACAATGCAAATTTAATAATTCTAGTTAGTTTGATATTAGCAATTTGTAATACCAACTTCGATACTGCCATTAAGAAATTTCAACTCTAATAAGAACTTCAACTCTAATAAGATGTTGGAGATCAAACTTGTTTAACTTTACTGAAGATCTTTCAAGTTATTTTACATTTGTTATATTCGAGCTCTTCCACGGGGTAATGGTCTTTGTCATTAGAATTATTTTGCTTCAGGACATTCCGGGACTGCTTTTATTACTGCCTATAGATAAATCATGTACTTATAAATGGTACTTCAATTCATAAACTTTCCAAATAAGTTTAGGTTTCCAGAATTGAAATATGATGTCTGGCTGTTATGAAACTCAGCTTTGATACAGTAAAAAAATTGCATTTGTCAATGCTAAGTTGGTATCTGTGTCAATATATTGATGGCAGACCAGAAATTTCTTTCTGGATAAATGGGATACAAACCAAAAAACATGCTTGACTGCTCCTTCGTAAAAAGAATCATGTCGGCTGCTGACTAAGGTTTTTCCGAAGTGAACTCTCCCTAGTTTACAAGTACAATGTCTTTTAGGAAGCCTCTATCTGTGACAGCAAATAGAGGAAGAGAGAATTTTTGTGATTCGTATTGAAGCTTTTATTTTGTCCTAGTCTAGTTTTCATTTTCTTTTTCTTTTCTCCTTCTTCAGGTACTGAAGTTCTTATTAGAGTTGAGCTGAACTTCGGTACTGATATATATTAGCAATTTTAGAAAACATCTTTCCTTATATGTTCACATATATCCACTGACAAAAGCTGCAAATTGCAATTTGCAGTAGTATTACTTGTATATATAAATAGTTTTCTTCTCTTTTTCATATATTCATATGGAACCAATTAGAGAAAGTGAAGAGATAAAAGCAATATATATATTACTATCCAAAGGGTAAAATCCTAGCTTGATAAAAGCACATCAAAAGTAGAAGGTTCTGTTTTAGAAAAAGAAATTCAATTAAACTTACGTAGGACTGCTTAGCTCGTTCCTCGACCCATTCGTCTGGTTCTTCACTGTTTTTCTTCTTCTTCACATGAGTGATTTTGAATGCCTCATCTTGAGGCAATATCCTCTTTTCTTTGAGTTCCTGCAAAAAGAATAATTGAGTAATTAATAAAGAAAACGAAATAAATTGATTATCCTACAATAGGACTAAAGGAAAAATACCAGCTCCTTCCTCACAGCCACTTGGCTCTTAGCCCCACTAGTGTGTAGGGAGCCACCCTTTGTAGAATTTCTGGCCTTCTTCCCTGTTTCACTTTGTTTCTTAAATTCATCAGATGCCCAGTACTGCAATAGCTTGTTATAGGCCTCAGGACGGATCCAATCAGGCTTTGCTTGTTCTTCACGAACCCTTCCTAATGCACCCTTTAGCAACCGCCCTGCTTTCTTCTCGAAGTTCTGGGCGACATGAGCTTCATGTTCCGGGAGGCAGAAACACTTTCTCTGCAATGAATAGTAATGAGTTTATTAATAAGGAATCAATCAATATTATAGTAGATTATTTGAATAAAAATAATAAATTCATATACCTTAAAGGTTAGATAGCTCTGTCTCTTCTGGTCTGGTTCCACCTTACCCCAAGTCGGCGAGTCCGTAAAAAAACCCTGTATCGTCCGCGAAAGAATTCTTGAAGCTTTGTCTGGTAAAAAACTGAAAAAACATAAACAATTAAACACTTAGAGGTTTAACATCTCATTGGTATTATTCCAATGTATGCATGCTTCAGTGAAAGACTATGTTGATTACTTCCGCAATAAAGGTCTAGATGGAACTTCTGCATTGTTGCATTACAAGATCCAGCCATAGCTATGTAATAATATTGGAAAGTAGGATGAGAGAATCTAACTTGTGATGTTCTAAAGTAAGATAATTCTTATGCTTAAGCTTTATATAGTGAAAATAATAAGCACTTCTATTATCTTTGGAAGATTATACTTTTGACTGCTCTGTTGTACTTGTATGCTAGATTCATGTCAACAAACTAACAATCATTATGTGATGGAAAGAAAGCAACAGTTCCTACAGGTCACAGATGGTGCATGGAAAGTTTCAGATGCTTTTTATATGCATTGAATCAGCCCTAGGCTCATAGCCTAGTGGACTTTGCTTAAAAAAAACATAAACAAATAACATCTCGTGAAAGGATAACTCATACCTATATCCCACAGGCTCGATGATCAGGCGCCCACTGGCATCATAATGCTTCAGCAGTGGAGCAACCACACCACCTACAGGTAAGTTTTCATCTATGGTACGATTGTCGGGCTCAGAGCTACTACCTCCAAGGTGAAGACCGTCTACCCCAAACCGTGCAGTAGATGCTGAAGAATGATGTGATACAGTCGGGCTTGGAGTAGCTGTTGGAGTACCACTAGACGTCGCCCACTGAGATCCGGTAGGCAATTGACTGAAGCCCCGTGAGGTATCATAACCAGGTGTAAGGGGAGGTGCCTCAGTGAATCCCTAACGTGGAGAAACATGGGGGTCCATAGAATTGAACGGAGACGGTTGAGTATAGCCCATGCTGTTCATCATAGAATCATAAGGTAATGGGGGCCCCCGTGGTGGATAAGGCAATGAAGCCCCGCGTGGTGGATGAGGTAATGGAGCGCCCCGTGGTGGTGGATATGGCGACGGGCTTCTATCTCTAATCACCGCGGGACTTGGCTCTTTCCACAAAGCCCTACTACTCTTTTTATGTTTCTTTGGGGCAGTAGCAATACCCTTGCTCCTTTTATCACCTGTCATCTACACATCAAATATATATATATATATATATTAGACGTGAATCCAGAGAAAGTTCTAAAATACTTGAAAGGAACAGATGCAACAGTCCATGGGCAGATACACAAAGAAAGGACCATCATTCATAGGGCCAAAGATCACAAGATCAGAGGCTACAGATGTGCAGTTCTTTGAAGAACTGCAGTCCTGGTTTTACTGATTTTGTTTTCTGCAGGTTGCAAGCTAAAAAGGATGAAATGTGAAATGTGAAATTAGATGGTGGGCTGATATTATTTTTGGGATACCGACCACATGAGGTCGGTAAATTAATTATTTTATTTTTAGTTACCGACCTAGTGAGGTCGCTTAATCGTAGAATTTTTTTTGAATTTTTTTGAATTAACATACCGACCTCATGTGGTCACCCAATTAATTATATATTAAATTTCTTATAAATATTTACTGACCTCATGTGGTCGGTACTGTTTAGCGAGTCAGGTTTGCGACCTCATGAGGTCGGTAACGTATTTTTAGGAATTTATTATTAAATTAGCGACCTATTGAGGTTGGTTCTTGTAAAATAAAAATTACAAAAAAAAAAAAAAAAAAAAACATGCTTATGCCGACTTCATGAGGCCGTTTTTTTTTTTCCGACCTCATTGAGGTCGGTTTTTGTAGGTCGATTTTCAGCAGTTTTTTAGTAGTGCAACTACATATACGTAATTGTAGGACTTATCAAATTTGAGGATTATTTTTCAATACAGAATTATTTATAAGAATATTTGTAGTGCTATGCTTAGGTAATTGTCCTGGTCTGGATAATTACTTCACTGGATCAAACGTAGACTTCCCCACTTTATCGTAATTATAGGAGTTTTCAAATTCAAAGATACCTTTGCAAAAGAATTATTTTAATCAAACACCAAGATAAATAAAAATTCATTGACAGACAAGATTTAGAATTAAAAAAATTTAATACTTACAGTTTTCGAAATGCTTATAACTTCCCCATTTCATCGTAATTGTAGGAGTTTTTCAATTCAAAAATACCTTCTTTAAAATGAAATGTACACGTGCAGCAACTGCTACATCCTTGTCTATGGTAGCATCCTTGAGTGCTTTTCTTAGTGAAGGTACAAAGTTTTTCTCTTGCACTACCAAAGAAGAGAAAATGAAGCCGCCTTATCTACTGAAAAGAGTTCTCAACATCTTATTTAAATTCCTTTTTCTTCCTCCTTTCAGCGAAAGGTAAGAAAATTCCAATTGTGCAGAGGAACATATTCTATAGTGAGAGTGCAACCAAATACTATTGTTGTACTAAGATCTTAAATTTAAAGTAATTTTGCAGCATCATGACCTCATCCACGAATTAACACAATAGTGATAGAATATGAGCAGATAATGACCATATTGATAAGGTCATGATATTTTTTAAATATTTCAATGTTTATAACTAATTGGAACAATGTCCACTGCCTAAGTCATCCTTTATCATAGTCCTGATATTCTTTTTCAAGTCTGTTATCTCTCAGGTGGTATACCAATATTTCAATTTCAAAATCATAGCTACAGATTGTGGACTCAGTAATTTGCGCAGTTTTTGCAATTTTTGAACAACTTCGACTGCAAAGAAACGAGGTGCTAAATCTCTCAAGGTACTCTCACATCAGTTTTGGTTAATATATTTGACATTAATTTACTTCTTTTTTGTTTGTTACATAATTAAATTACTTGCAGCGCTTGAAATATGTTGTGATCACTGTTATGATGACTTTACTTTTTATAATTGGTTTTGATTTATTCTTTCCAAATTTTGTAGTTTCAGAAATAAGGAGATCGATAAATAAGAAGATTAACGAACTCCAATGATTGATTTTGATTTGTTTTTGAATTTAGTAAAATCATTATTTCTTCTAATCCATATTTAGGGTGTTTTGACATTAAATTAAATATTTTTGTAAAAAAATAGGTTTTGAAAATTTCAAAAAATCAAACTTATAAGCGGCAAGTAGTAGAACGTTGGAGAAGTAGTAACACCAGTATATCCAAACGTTCTCCACCACATATAAAAAAAAAGTACATCCATGTCCGATCTTATTTTTTTATCCATGTTCTAGCAATATTTCATCCATATTCAAAGTGCCTTGACCCGTCCCATAATTATAGTTTCACTAAAAAAAGGTACAAATGTGTTGGTGATTGATTGATTCGAGGAGACTAAAAATGAGAGTGGAGCACAAACTCAAATGGAGAGAAGAAAATATTAACTGAAGTTGCTGAAGTGACGAAAGGATTGATGGAAGGTGAAGATGCAAAAGGAATATGTAACAGATCTAAGAAATTTAAAAGATGAAGTAGTCAACATGCTTGAAGATGGTTCTTCCACAAAAGCACCGGTGGAATTGGCTTCTAAAATGAGCAACGTCTTACAAAACTAATTACCTCTACCGGTTTCATTTTATGTAACACTTTTATCGTTTTAGGGTTTTTTAAGAAAAATGACATATTATTATGTTTGAAAACTCTTTAATATGAACTTTCTATTTGATCTTTTTGTGATTTTTTAATCAGTATCCCTTTTAATTTGAAATCGTATTGAGAAGTCTTACTTTAAGGGTAAAAAGTTCCTTATTAAAGGCGACTTTATATTCTTCAAATGACATTTTGTTATAGTCATGTAATTGTCATTTGTATATTTAATATATTACAAGTTCTAACGATATTTATGTCATATGGCAAAAGGCTTTTCATTCTTTTTCTAATTAAATATCGTTACCAGGCAAACACCACACTGTAAAATGAAAGTAACGGAGGAATTAGTTCATTACTAGCACTTAGATTTTGTTCTTAGTTACAACTTGGCTGTATTCGTGATTTGTTGGTGAATTTTTTTGACATCTGATTGTATATAGAGAATAGAGATAATATACATGTAAGAAATAAAAAATTTGAAATCTGATTTGTATATAGAGTAATATAAATATAAGAAATAAAAACACATGTTTCTCTATTTCTTACACCGATACTGTAAGAAATAAAAACCTTCTATCAGTTAATGATTAATCATACTTGGCCATTTCTTTGTTTTTTGCAATTCGAAAATTTTAGAAAAAATGAATTTTATGTGCCATAATGTCAGAAGTGGAGGCAAAGATTTACTATAATGGTAGGAAAATTCATTGGAAGAGGCCATAAAATCATGACAGCTCTTCAGGGGTAGGCCTGTGCACAAATCGGTTCAACCCAAATTTCCGAATCGATTTGAAACAATTCGGATAATACAATTCGATTTCAATTTACAAATGCAATTGTAAAATATTACGGTTTAACGGTTCGAATACGGTTGGCTTCAATTATCAACCGAACCGACCCGAACAAACCGAATTTATATGCCACTGATGACTAATATGACTAATACTCTAATAGTCTAACTATATATAAGCTTAATACTTAATAGTGAAGTAATATTTATTTAACTTCAGAAGTAGTGCAAATGAATGTCTGCATGCACACCTTGCACTGGATATTCACGACCTTCTTCGTTCGCCTCAAGCTGACTTCCCTTTTGGTCTTTCATCTTTTCAGCGTTCTTCTCACGAGCCATCTTTTCCTTTTGGCCATTACCTTCACCCATGGTTTTTTTTGTTCTTTGATCTTCGCCTGTACAAATTAGAGTTTTTTTTTTCCTTTTTGGTTTTTTTGAGGATGCAAACTGAGTTATTATGCTTGTCTGCTTGCAAGTTGCAAGATGCTGGATTATTAATTTGGTATATGTAATGTGGTGTTAGCGGATTTGTATGCTTGCACAAGTTGTCAAACTCTTGTTTTGCTATTTATATGTTATTATGCTTGCAAGTTTATGATTTTTTCTTGGTTAATGTCTTAGTTATAAGGCTGAAATTTAGGATCTCATTATTTTTTGTTCTATTTACTCTAAAACTGAAATGAAAATAGTTACTTGTTTAATTTTCGAATAAACCGAGCAAACCAATTTGTGTAACCGAACCGAAATAATAAAAAACGAATCGAATTGAACCTAGAATGGATCGAGTTTGGTTGAGAATTTTAGAAAATCGAAATTCGAAATTTCAACTCGATGATGGCCAAAATCGAACCGAACCGATTCGTGCACAGGCCTATTCAGAGTATGTGCGCTTTTTTATATCCTATTTATGAATCATTATATATGATTATATTCATTTTTGATGATTTAGTATCGATACAATTGAAATTAAATAACGACAAAAATATCGCAAGAATATAATGACAAAATCCACTAAACAAAAACAATTGGAGAAAAATGTTAAACGAAATTGGCTAATTAAAGTACTCAAACTTTATACACAACATCGATTTTCACAATGCAAGGTAAAAAAAGGTAACGAAAGTTACAATTAAATAAAAATGAAAGTTACAACTAAGACATACAAATTCTTATTTATTTCTTCTTTATGTATGGTTAGAAAGGAAGCATTGTGAATACCGTAGTGAGAATAAGCAAAGACAACTCTATGAGTTAGTAAATAATGCACAAAAATATTCTTCATAAATATACAAATTGATGCATTGTAAACAATACAATAAAAGTTTGAAACTATAAAAAATTATAGGGGGTACGTAAGGAAATCTATATCTATATAAGAAGTGTAGTGGACAAGGATACATAAAGCCAATGATAAGTTAATATCTAGTTTATATTAGAAATGTAATAAACAAAAATAAGGAACATAATAAAAGTTGTTCAATATTAATATGATTCGCTTCTTTTAATTTTGTAAAGACTCTATTATTAAGTATAGTCAATAGTGTATTAAATAAGATAGTATTGAGATTTTGATAAAGAAATATGATCCAACATACACAAATAAGCCAAATTACAATATGATATGATTCTTATTTTTTTATATTGACCGCGTCGCGCGGGTACAAACACTAATCAAGGAGAAAGAGAGGAGCTTCTCATCACAGCGAAGTTATGAAAATGTCCATCTGTATCCCTTTTATATCCCGCTTTCTATTATTGGGCCCAGGAAGAGTATTTCGTCATTATGGTATAAAAGAAGCATTTCTATTGGATGACATAATACTAGGGCTGGCCAGTGGGACGGGATGGGACGGGACAGGACGGGATTAAGGGGACGGGGATTTGAGGGGATGGTGGAGTGGGTCGGGATTGAGATTAGGGGGACGGAGGGGGACGGGATTAGGGGGATGGGAAGTGGTCCCATCCCGTCCCACATCCCACTATCGGGGGGGACGGGATTTGGGGGGACGGGAAGGGGGATTTGGGGGGATTTTTTTCAACTATTTCTTGGACGTTTAATTTTTTTTTTTCGAACACTTAAATAATTGAACAAGACAGTGAAAAAACATCCCAAAGGCTAATAGCCTTTTTCTATTATTTATCAGAAATATGTTTTTTTTTTCTAATACAATTTCAAAATTGCAACTTTGTTTTGTAGTTCAAAAGTTGCAAATCACAAAGTAGAATTGGCATTAAAAGAAATTACATATGCAACCACACTTTTTCTAATTTTCTGACAATCTCTTGAGGATCTTCAGTCGGAATTGGGATTTGTTGGTTAAAGTCTTCAACGTAACAGCTTGGATGTAAATTGGTTTTTTCTTATATTCATTAAATAACAAAGATATTAGAGCTATATAAAATAACATAGAGGAAATCGTAGGATAATAAACACCAGAAAATTCCTTAGTAGCTAGAAAAAATTTCTCTAAGAATACAATAAGTTCCCAAATTTGTTCCCAATCATCATCTACAAGCATATCAGAAGGATTTTGATTATGGGCGTTAAATACTAAAGTTAAAGGTTTTCTATACTCGTGAGCAACAACTAATTGTTCATACAAAGAATTCCACGTAGTTGCAACTTCTTCTGGAATTCTCCTAAAAGGTAATTCACAATCCACACATGTTTTTTTAAACTCTTTACGTCTTTGTATTTTATTACCTTTAAAAACAAAGTTGATAGCAAATTGTACTTTATCAAGAATACAGCTAAAAAGTTTTAAGCCATCTTTTACAACTAAGTTATAAATATGGCATGCACATCTAACATGAAAAATATGGGGAAAAGATGGAGTCCATCGAGTTTTTAAAGCGTCTATAGCTTTAGAATTACTAGAAGCATTATCTAATGAAATAGTCATAATTTTATCATTAATTGCATAATATTCACTAACTTCATGAATATTTCTTGAAATAAAATTTCCAGTGTGCCTTTCATCAATATATCTATATGCTATAACACGTTTTTGCATAAACCAATTTTGATCAATCCAATGACATGTAACGGTTAAATAATCGTTACCATTAGTACTACGACCTATGTCAGAGGTGATAGCCACTTTACCCTCTAAATGATACAATGCATAACGTAAATATTGTTGATATTCATGCGCAAATTTAAAAACATCTCTTCTAACAATTGATCTAGGAAACCTCGTGATTTAATGATTCCACATTTGCATTAACATCAATATTATAAAGATCAGTTTCATCTACGTGAGTGAAATCATCATAATTAGGAATAGGATTACTAGAACATATACCCTTACCCCTACCAGTAAAACGCCCACCTCGTTCCATTATAATTATGTAAATAAAGGGTTCAACTTGAGAAAATTAAGTACGTAAACAAAATTAAAAGATGAAACGAGTGTACCAAACGCCGACGTATCGTCGAGGTGTAATTGAAGTTGAAAATTGAAACGTTACTCGATGATCCTCAATCTAGTTGCTAACTTCACTCCCAATTTTCGATATTTGAAAGCAATGAACAAATAAAAAATAATATTTAGTTTGCAATTTAGAATTATAGAGAGAGAGAGATTGGAGAGATGGTAGGAAATTTTGTGAAAAAAATGAGAAGAAGAGAAGGTATTTATAGTTGGAAATTGGGTTAAAATGTAAATATACTAACTTACGGGTTAAAATTAAATATTAAGGGGATAAGGGGATTTTGGGGAGTGTTTGGGGGGCCAAGGTGACGGATTATAGCAGTTGCCAACGGGTATAATTGCAAATGGCTGTTTGTGCAACGACTATTTTGTAACAGAATTTAAAAAAAAAAAAAAAATTGTGTTAATTACTTTATTATTGTACGTAGTTTGCTTAGCAAAAGGCATTGTAGCCCAGTTGGTTAAAGTGCAGGTGAGGGGTGTAAGGTCATGTGTTCGAACCTCCCTCACCCCATAATTAATTTTACCCTTTAAAATGTAATGGGCCGGGGCGGGATGGGCCGGGGTCGGAGCGGGTCGAGACTGGAGCGGGCCTAGCGGGGTCGGGTCAAACGGGACAAGCTCTAGGCCCATCTCGAGTTCGAGCCCGCCAAGCTCCAATCCCCATCCCCTCTTTTCCCAACGAAACGGGGTGGGCCGGGTCGGGATTCGGGATGGGCCGGGGCGGGATCGGGCTGTCCCGGCCCACTGGCCAGCCTTACATAATACTAGGGATGGGCGTTTGGGCTGTCAGATTGGATATGAAAATTTCGGTTTGGATTGAAAAAATTACAATCCAAATAAGCTCGGATTGGATTGAATTTTATAAGTTCGATTTCGGATTAATTGGTTAGGATATTTCGGATTTGACTTTTGAGTATCTAATACAAGCTTATTTGTAACTAAATTCATGTGTCCAGTTACCAAGTTACACGGTTTAGCAGAAATGTGAAACCAAATTAGAACTAGAAACCAAAAAAAATAATATACTTTCTCCATAAATTCAAAAGTTCATCTTCCTCTACTTCAGCACAAGAATATTTTTCAAGTTTGAGTTCCACGGAAGAAAATCTAGATCTTAATTACTCTATAACAGTTAGAACAGTGCAATGAAAAGAATTTTTTGGATAACTTGAGCTAGTTCGATCACCTGACACAGTGGCACTTGCTGCAAAAAGCATTCTGGACAATACAAGATAAAGGAATTATAAGATTGTATCCAAATGTAAGAAAACCTCTATATTATTTTTGATTTAGTAGAAATTATGTATTTAGACTTATTAATACAATGGGTAGAGTCATAGCCCATAGGGTACTAATCTATTAGACCTTTCGAAACTGGATTTGTTAGTATTATTGGCCTATTGGACACATATGATATGGGTAGGGTTGAATATAAGATATAAAAATTTTGAATTTTCGAATATCTAAATATCCATTGTACTAAATCCAATATCCAATCTGAAATTCATAAATTTTAAAAATAAAACCCGCAATCCAATCCATAATCCAAAAATTCAAACCAAAAATTTAAAAAGTTCGGATTTTTGGGTTGGCCCAAACTATGCCCACCCCTACACAATACCTTACTGTAGCTTCCTTAAAAATATTTTAGGCAAAAGTCATAGATGGCTCCCTAAACTTTGCCACATTTTCCTCTGGGGTACCTTAATCGAGGGTTGTACCTATTGGGTACCTAAACCAGTCCAAATTCGATCCCATTGGGTAACTTTTTCACAATAATCAGCAAAATTAAGAGTGTATTACACTCTCCATGACGTGGAAACTTTGTCAAATGAAAACGTGACACGTGGCGGTGGGGGGTCCATCATAATAATTAAAAAAAAAATTATACACCCCCCCACACCCAACTGGCCGCCGCACCACCACCCCCAACCGCCGTCTCCCCACCCCACCAATAATTTATTTCACTTTTCTTCTCTTATTTAGGTCTATCAATGTCTTTACAAGACCCACCAACCTTTAATGAAAGGTGAGATAAAAAAAAAAGTCATAGTAATGGTGAATCCTCATTTTTTCCGGTGAACAAAATGGTAATACTACTTTTCAGATCTAAAGGGTAAAAAACAAATGGTGGTAAGAAATAACATCCAATTCACAAATTAATTTTATATAAATAATTAAAAGAAATGAAGTGTTATGAAGAAGAAGAAGAAGAAGAAGAGAAAAAAAAAAGATGAAGAAGAAGAAGAGAAAAAAAAAAAAAGGAAGAAGAAGAAGAACGTACAGTTAGGGGTGTTCATGGTTCGGTTTGGGTTGGTTATTGATTAAAACCATAACCAAACCAATTTAGTCAGTTTTTAAATGTCTAAAATCATAACCAAACCAAATAAAATAACAACCAACGGTTTGGTTCAGTTTGATTCGATTTTTCGGTTTATGACTACCAACCATGAGACTTATCAGTAAAACATTAAAAAGTTGAAAAAGACATGTTTTTTTTTTTTTTTTTTGTGTTCAAACAATAACTTATTTATAGTTTAAGGTGGAACATACATAATAGAAACATTTTCACTATTAGTGATAGTGTAGTACTCAAGTTACCCAAAGTTGCTAAACTATTACACATAGAGCTAAAAACTAACTTAGTAGTGGCTGCACCATTTTTGTCATCTTAATACATGTTATACCCTATTTTAACCGAAGTCAAAATAGTTTACAACATCCCGGTAATTCCGGGGTTATTTAAAGTTAGGGAGTCGCCACCTAATTATTTATGGTGAATTAGGGCACCTAAGATTAATTAAAGTAATTATCTAAAGTTGATTTTATTTTAAAGTCTACGAAACCAAAAAGATTCTAGGTACAGGTTCAACTAACCTAGAGGGAAGGTATTAGGCATCCTCTAAATTCCATTAATAATGGTTAACCGACCGGACTTAGGTGAATTAATTAGGCTAAGTATAAGTTGTAAAAATTATGTATTAACCTATAAGATAGTTAAACTAAGAGGAGTGGGAATTAGCATTTAAAAGTGAAAAGCAAGGACTAAAATGTCTTATGATGTTTTAGCTCTTTGTTGACAAAATTTCCTTATGTATGAAAATCTTTCTAATTTCTCCCAATTAAGTAACCAAACGTTGAAGCCTTTCAATACATCCTAACCGAGGTTGGACTTAACTTCCAATTTCTTTTATCTTCTTAACAAACTCTTCTTCTTTTGTTTTAAAAACTAGCAGCGTCTACTCATTTTAACACTTCTGCATCCTCTTGCTTATATCCCATTAAACTTAGGCTCCCTGATATTACTAGTTATAGATGAAATTAGTATGACTAAATAAAATTGATTATTAGTCTTAACATTCAACAAATATCACATAAGCATAATGGAAGCAAATAAATCGACAAACGGGACAAATCGATAGGACGTTCTGCCGAGCTATAATATTTCCTGTCCAGCTCGAACATGAAGGAAAAAACAGAGGCACAACAGCAGCTTATGGCAAGCAGTAGACTTGGCCTTAAAACGGCAATTGTTTGCCTAAGATTTCATGGCAATTTGTCACAAAGAAATAGCAGCGATCGCAACATTATCTCATGAATGTGGCAGCAAGGTTGTCGAAGCAACTCGAGGACGTTTGGGATTCGAAATTCCCAGTTCATGCAAAGAAAGAAAATGAAAAGGAAAAAGGATTAGTACATTAAAGATTTATGAGACCTACACTTCAAACACAAATATAAGAAGGCAGCAGCTGAACTTAGATGAAAAAGAAAGAAAAGGGAATAAGAGGCAGCACAACATATAAGAAAAACAAAAAACAGTAAAGCAACCACCAAATAGCAACCTCTGCTCAAAATAAGTATCAAATGAAGAATTGATCCAGCCAAGTATAGTAAACACTTGTTGGAAATTTTCAGCAGCCAAATTAACCTAAAAGTAATGTTTTCAACCTCAACATTCAATAATCACTCAGCTCAAAACAAAACTGAAATTTAACCTAAATCGTGGCAGAAATTCAGTTCAAAGGGAGTAGTTCACGGCCCGAAAGTACAAAAAAAAACAGAGTGGCTAATTGCTTCTCACAAAACAAAAGTTATTTTTTCTATAACCTGGCATGAAGCAAGAAAACAGAACTTCAATCGAAAGCCCCCTGAAAGGAAACATAATTTCAATCGAAAGTTACTATCAAACTCTTTAACTAGATTCTAATCCCAAAGGGACATCCTAAACTAAGTAAGTTCGTCGTTTAAGCCTAACGCTACATTATCCTAAATTGGACTTAATCACAAGGTAAGAAATCAAATCCACTCATCATAGACAGGTTCAAAAATGCTTAAACGTGCTTCAATGACAACTTCTTCTCAAATTAAACAAAAAGCATGCTTTAAGGGGATAAACAAACTGAAACTTAATTGCACATAATAACTTTGCTAGTCCGGATATAAATATTATGCTAAACAAGTAATGAGATTAATCCATACTAAGCATGATCACTAAACTAAACAAAAGCCTAAATACTACGTACGTGACCGAACTAATCTACTAATAAATGGACATGATAAAATAAAGTCAAGCAAACAAAGACCAAAAGCACATAGAGGAGAGTAAGAAAAATGCAGAAAATATAAAAGGGATAGAGTATTAGACGACACAAAAACATATGAACACTCCTAAACATTTGTCGAATACTCATAATTTGGACGATGTGCAACCAGAGAATATGACCTTGAATCTAAACAAGCGAATACGAATTTTACAACATCCGAGAACACAAACTACATACGCAGGGCTTCCTCAAAACACTTCGACAAACATAATTCAAACAGGGCAAGGAACAAGATTCTAAAACAGACTAAAACAGCAATCATATTGCACTATCATCATTTCGTATGTACCATTTTTTTAGCACAATCCCAAGCGAAATAAAGAAACGGAAAAGGGGTTGGATTTACCTCTTGTGGGTGCAGCGAACTGAGGTCGAGGTCTCAAATCTACACTCGATCTTAAGGTAACAGTAGAGTAAAACTCGCTTAATATTTCAAAATATTCCGAGATACAGTGATCGGAAAATGTATGTCTTTCAAAAGGGTGTTCCCAAATATAGTGATTGTGAAAAGTATAAATGTTTAGGAATGGTTAAGGTGGCTGAAAAAAAACTGTCTTTGTGGGATCAAAACGTGAGTATTTATAGGCCAAGTGACTAGGGTTTCTCGGATTCGAAGTTCCCCTTTTGTTTGGGCGGGATTTTCTGGTATAGGATCTGAATCGAAGAAAAAATGGACCGTTCAAATTGAACGTTGAAAGTATTTTTGAGCAGGTAGTCACGTGATTCGGCTCAGACATGGCTGAAAAAGTGGAGATTCGTGCTGGTATCGTCATTCACATAAGGGTACAAAACAAAGCTTGCACGAAAGTGGGCGAACAGACCTGGAATGGCGAAAGGCGATTAGGGCTTTGCTAAAAATGGGAATGGAGAGGAAAGGAAGAGGGGTGAGCAGATTGCACGAAAATGGGGTGCTTTGCTCTGCCATGGTTGAAAAGGATGGGTTTTTTGTAACCAAAATGGTGAAAGGAGAGCTGAAGAAGACGACAGGAGCTGTGCGTATTGCGCGAAAATGAAGGGCACGGATCTGCCATGGTTGAAAGGAAGCATGGCAGTTTGTCTGAAAATAGAAAGAGGAGAAGATGACCATGTGCGGCGTTGTTAATCTTTGGTTTAGGGTTCATTTATAAGTGAAGTGGGTCGGGCGGTTTGGAGGAGATGGGCTGGTTCGGGTGAAAGGCTAAATGGGCGGGCCGAGTAGAGGATAATGGTGGGCTGGTCCGTTTAGGCTCAATTTGGTTGAAAGTATTGGTCCCTTCTTTTATGTAATTATTCTTGGGCTTCTTAATGTAAAGAGGATTAGTAATTAATATGTAGAAAATAAAGGACTTATTAACTTATAATTAATTTAACGAGTATGATGACAAACCATAAAAATTCATGATAAAGTAACAATGGTAATGTTGATAGAAAATAGTGAAGATGAAAGTAACGCTAATAGTAGTGAAAACAAACTATTTATTTCATTAATAATTTAGAAGCCCAAAGAAATAAATTGAAAAGGAGGGACAAAATTGGGTGTCAACAATACACATACATGGAAATAAAGTAGAGCATAGGAGCTTTTAGTTGTTGTTACAAACATACACATTAATTAAACATAAAGACTACCTAAAATTAAAATGAAAATATATGAAATAAAAAAACTTTGTGTAATGATCCCAAACTTTGGGGTAGTACTTACATTTTGCCCTCAATTCTCCCATTTTATTAAAAAAACTTTATGTAATGATCCCAAACTTCAGATGTTTTTCTATCATTATCCCCAAGGCTAGGGTCTCGACTATAATGAGTTGTTCTTTTCTGCTTTTTAGGAGGATTGAGCACGGAAGAAGTATTAGGGCTTTACCATGTGCTTGAGTTGCAGCAAATGCTGATGTTACTAAAGTATCTTCTATAGGAACCTCCAAATCTACAACCTCTGTCCTTTTCATATGAAAAATATTAGATGTTTAGGATCCATTCAGACAAGAAAAAAGAATGGTATAAATTCAAAAAAAAAAAAAAAAAAAAAAAAACCTAAAATCAAATGGGTGACAAAGAAAGGCTAAAAATTTAAGTTAAAGACATTAGACTCTAACGTGAGCTTCTGTTAGTAGGTTTACACTTAACACTTAAAGAGTTAAAAGACTTAAAGACATGGGCTTAGACATATTCTTATAAACATGGGCCTTAAACAATCATGTGAAATAAGTAGACCAAAAATCAAATTAATGATTAAAAGGTATAAAATATTTATAATTATTTATGAAAAACTAATATTATACATATAAATAATTATAAAATTTATGTATATAATTTATCGGTTTGGTTCGGTTATTTATTCAGTTATTTTTTAATAGAACCATAACCAAACCAAATATTATCGGTTTTTAAAATTTAAAACCAAATCAAACCAAAGCAAACCAAATATCAATTTTTTTATTCGGTTTGGTTAAATTTTCGATTTGGTTTTGATTTTAACCAAAACCGTTAACAGCCTTACGTACAGTGGAGAAGTGGAGAAGAAGAAGAAGAGAAAAAAAAAAGGAAGAAGAAGAAGAAGAACGTACAATGAACATTTTGGGCGAAAGGGGAGGGGTGGGGTGGGGTCAGATGGGTTGGGGGGGGGGGGCAGGTGGGTTATTTTTTTTATTTATTTATCTATTAAATTTTATTTAAAAGAGGTAAAATTTTAACCAAAAAAAAAAAAAGGAAAAAAGAGTTGTCCACTCGCTCAAGAGAAAGTGGACTCAATTGCTGTGCCACGTAGGCGCCACGTAGGCAAAAGGTACCCAATAGGATTGAATTTGGACTGGTTTAGGTACCCAATAGGTACAATTCTCGGTTTAGGTACCCTAGAGGAAAATGTGGCAAAGTTTAGGAGATATATATAGTTTTGCCAATATTTTATCTCCTCGGACTATTCTACCGTTTGCTTATGTCATGACCACCTTGGCTTCACAAATACTTCATTTGGATCCCACTTGCTCGTTGTTTTTACTTCGTTCAGAAATTTTTTCTCTCTACAAAAATTTGTGTATATCTCCCTAATATTTCTGTGTGGTACATCATTATATGAATTTTACTACCTTTATTTATGATAAAAAAGGAACAATAAGAGGTGTTTTGTCTTAGACTATTTTCAATTTCTAATATGTAATATTTTAAAAATCCTTATATAAGTGTTAAGTTTCATAGAAATTGATGCATTAATTTGTTACTTAAGAATATCAAATAACTAAAATTTATTAATGAAAACTCATGATAGTTAAATTATAAATTAAGGATTGTTATGTTTCTCATGAAATTCTTGTATCATTCAATACAATCACATATTAATTAAAACAGAGGTTTCATGTGATATGATTTTATAATAGAAAATTGAATAAAAAACAGTTCTCCGTTGAGAGTTTAATAACAATTTTTTGTGCGGAGTGCCCTTCAAATAGGGCTGTGCATGTTAATGGTTAAACCGATAACCCGAACTGATTATTGGGTTATTGGGTTAATGGTTCGGGTTAATGGATTATCGGTTCGGGTACCGGGTGGTATTTTTGGGTTATTGGATTATTGGGTCGGGTCGCGGGTTGATATTTTTGTTAACGGGTTACTCGATAACAATTTAATTAATTACACTTCTACCCTTTCATATATATTAAGTCACTTACCCTACAATTAGGGTTACTTCATTTCATTCACGATTTTTGCACAACTCCAAACTCCAAAGCAGCCAACTGCTCTGAAACCAGCCCTCTTTTTCTTGCCTCTTCTTAATTCATTTCATTTCACGATTTTTGCACAACTCCAAAGCAGCCAAATGATCTGAAATCAGCCCCTCTTTTTCTTGCCTCTTCTTTGACGATTTCTGCCTCTTTCACGAACAGGTACGTTTTCAATTCTCACTCTTCTGTTATGGGGTTTTTGTTGGGGTTGGGAAATTAGGGAAATCACTTCCTTAGAATTGTAAATTTAATGTCTTTTCTTAGTTGGGTTGAGAAATAGTGGGAATTTCTTCTTGTATTGCTTGCAAATTGAGTTTTTGGTTATGGGTTTGTTTTTTTTGCTGTTAATGTTGCAAACCTGGTAATATTAGGATGTACGAACAGTCTGTTTGACAAAATAAATTGGGTTATAAGCTAGAGTTTGTTATTAAGCTGCTGGCTCATTGGCTGATATGACTGGAGACATCAATTAACAGTCGGCATCTGAGATGGACAGATATTAGTTACATCATCAGATTCTCTTTTCCCTCTCTTGATATCCTTTTAAAATGTCTTTCAACTTAAACTATATCTTTTGAACTGTAGTGTCTTAGGAATTTCTTTCAATGAATTCAATTTTCATTTTCCAATCTCTTCTTTAATGCACCTAAGTAGCTTATTCAAGTCTAATGAGTAGGATAAGTGATGACTTGAACTATATCTATGTTTAGTTTGCATTTGGAAGTAGATACCAGTATATTGCACTGGATTGGCCACTGATTCACTTTTGTTTTCCCCCCTTGGCTTATAATAGCATGACTTTCACCTTTTTCTTTTAATTAGAATCCAATAAGCTTTGTTTCATTGATGTAAATTGTAGATCCAAATATGATATTAGTTTGTTGATGCCAGCTTGTAGTGTGTTTAATTTATAATTCCAATTTTATAGCCTAATGATGGTGACAAGTCTCAAAACATATTTATTGAATTGATATATGTGAACTGATCTAATATTATGCTCTTTGTTTTAAAATATCATCATAATTATTAGCATATCTGTAGGGATATTAATATAATATTCAGAATCTATAGCTTTTACTTTAGAAAAAGATGGAATATATCATCAGCTGCCTAACCGTATATCCACAGTTTTCTCTAATGTTAAGGTACATATATTTTCACTTTAATGGACATGACTTTCAACATCAAAGTCCATATATTGTCATAACTAACAAATTGTACAATTGTCAAGATGATATGCTGATTGCACAAGATGAGATTTTTGGTCCAGTGCAGTCAATCTTAAAATTTAAGTATGTCTGAACGACCAAATATATATTGTTAGCAAGTTTTCAGATCGACTTATATTTATGATATGAATTTGTTCATTACAGGGATGTGGATGAAGTGAATTTGTTCATTACAGTATCACGTGTCATGGTTGCATGGCAGCCTATTGGCATTACAATGGGTATTTATGATATGTGTCACAGGTAACAATACATAAGCTCATCAATTTTTATTCATCATAAAATATATGTTAGTTCTTTTAAGCTCTTTACCACCATATGGCTGACTGTAAGATTTTGTATGAGCTTTCTATAATCCCTTCTCTTTTTTGTTGTGTGAAATCTTAACGGTTAAACTGATAACCGAACCAATAACATACAAAAACCGATTAACCGATAACCCATTAACCGATATTATAACGGTTCTTTAACGGTTTAATATGTCTACAAACCAATAACCAATAAGTTAAACCGATAATTTTGAAACCCGAACCGAACCGACCGATATGCAGGCCTACCTTCAAATGCGCTGGTCTTTAATTTTTGCCCCTCAAATTGGTGGTCTTTAATTTTTGTCCCTTTCACCTAATACCATTAAGTTTGGGGTTTGAACCCCGGCTCAGTAAAAAAAAAAGACAATTTCGCAAGACAGAATTTTGTAGTAAAGTTAGGCTTGTTCGGACCAAAGTTAGGCCTTAAGGTAGAGCTTTGCCTTCACAGGTATAAGGCAAAACTCTGCTTTAGGGTAGAGTTTTGCATGCCAAAACTCTACCTTAAGGTAGAGTTTGACTCAAACTCTGCCTGATCAGGCAGGGTTTTGAGGCAAACTCTACCTGAAGGTAGCAAAATTCTGCCTGAAAATTTTGCTAGGCAAATCTTTACCTTGCGAATCCAAACTCTACCTTGCAGTTTTTTTTTAAAAAATTTTGATTGAGCGGTGGTTCGAACCCGAAACCAAGAGGTTCTAGCGAAGGTCAAAAATTAAAGACCACCCCCAAATAAGGACATTCTTGCAAATTGCCCGTTTAATAAAGCAATATAACTTTGTTCATGTTGGGTTGGGCAACGCCCGGCTATCCTTACTAGTAGATGCATGAACAGTATTATTGGAACTGTTTATTACAGAATGTTTGATTTATAGTATAATAAAAATTCTCAAATTATATTTGATTTTTTGATAAAATAAAATTTTAGTCTTTTGTAACAAAAAAATATTGGTTACTCTAGTGAAGAGTTCTTTTTGTCATTTAGTGATGAAATATATCTTGTGGCTTTAAAAAGGTAAGCATATTCATTTTTTAAAAAGAACCTGCAGACCCGGCTCACCAAAAACAATTACCAATGGCTTTAACAAAATAAGTTAGCCTACTAAGAAAATGGGGTAGACTTACTTTTTTTTTTTTAATAATTTTAAAGCCAGACCATATATTTTAATAAAAAAAATAAGCTAAATGACTTTTTAGATTCTGTCAGTGAAAAGAGTATAGTTGCACCTTTTGTGTAGCAACAGGAGTATATATGCATCACTTTTTTAAGGAGGGGTATATCTATTCTAAATCGCAAAGTTAGAGGTATATTTGCACCTTTTCCCTTTTTTAAAAGCCACAAAGATACTTTTTAGATGAACAAGACAACCCACTAGAAAAAAAAAATTGCCACGTGGCTTTTAAAAAAACAAGTGTACTAAAAAAAATGGGTACACTTATTTTCTTACAACCACATGACAGTTTTTTATTAAAGAATAAGCTAAATAATTTTTAAAACAAATTCCGTCAGGAAAAAAAGGTATATTTGCATCATTTGTGTAATGTTAGGGGTGTATATGCACCACTTGTTTTTTAACCAGAAGCATATCTGCTCTAAATCGCAAAGTTGAGGGTATATTTGCACCTTTACCTAAAATTTATTAGGCCGATGTCCATATAATATAATTTGATAAAGAGCACAATTTTCAAACTTTGCAATCAAAACTTGTATTGCTAATGCTGTTTAACTACAAGTTGGTTTAGCAGAATCATTTATTGAAGGCCTACAATTTATAAAATAAACCATTGATTATGAGAGAAGTGTTCCAAATTTGGTATATGATATGTTATTTAACACGTAGTAACACGTATCAAACCATCAAGTTATCATAAATTACTCCTATCACTATTAGCTCAAGGTCAGGAATCGAATATTTACCTCCTAGAAACATTTGGATGTGCGATTTATGTTTCGATTGTTGCACAACATGTTTAGATCTTTCTTCCATTCGTGGAATTTTCATCAATCTTCTTAGCAAGAATACAACCTCCATCTTAGATCTATTCGACATAACTTCAAATTGGTTCTCTGCCACTTTTGTCGCAATTCTATGTCTACACTTTATCACTCTTTTCCACAATTCTATAGTATGACTCGTGAGTTTAATGCCGCAATAGTGTATACGGTAGAAGCCGGATATGAATCATATTCGGAGAAACTATGGACCGGAGGAAGAAGAGGGCCGGGAGTTCGCACGAGGGGCGTCACACCTTCCCGGATAAGCGCTTTAATCGAAGCTGAGCAGGGGCGCCCTTTGGTCCGGTCTCCGTGCCACCGATGGTTCGGGGACTCTACTCGAGGGTTCGTCACCGTTGATCCGGAAACCGTTTGCCCGTGTATCCGTTGGTCCGTTATGACCGTTGCTGAAGCGCACTAGTGGTGTCACGTCATGGTCGGCCACCAACTACGCGTGTGTCAGACGGCGCCGTCAGTCCAATCCCACCAAATCCGTGCAGGGGCTGTCCTTTTTATTGGTATTTTATTAATTCCTATTGTATGAGGCCCATGGGCTCACTGCTATAAATAGGGCATATCTACCTCCCTTAAGGAGGTTGGGCTCTTCTTACTTTCCAAGAACATTTGTAATAGAGGAACTCTTGTATACTAATTCTTTCATCATTTAATTCGGCCAAGGCCGCCCGCTATTGTGATTAACGCATTTCATCTATCTAGTACCATACATTGCTCACAAACCTATATATATCGCTAACCTTCAAATATTTTGTTTACTTTGCCTAGTACACATCAAGAGCAAAACACATATCCTATACCCACCTATAAATTTAATTGATCACCCGAATCCGGGGTAAACAGTTTGGCGCCTACCGTGGGGCCAGGATAATAGTGGTCTTTGGACTTGATTTCTACCATATTCATCAAATCCAAAAACGTCCCTACCCATCTCTGTGAAAACGGTTCAAATGGTTGACGTCGAGCAATCAGGTCATGTCAATAATGCCAAGATCGTGGCGGAAAACGAAGGGAGCGGACTGCGGGCATTGCCGAACCCCGCTGATCCGAACCCCGTTGATTCGAGGGAAGGACTCAACCAGCAAAATACCGTAGATCAAGAGAACGCCGTCCCACCGGCGACCGACCCCCTAAACACTCATCATTCCGTTACATTGTCCCGGGACCATGGCCGGAGAGAACCGGACGCACCGAACGATGGCATTAACTTGCGATTAATCTTTGAAATGTTGCAGGAACAAAGAGCGGCAATCGCCGAGCAAGGATTAGCGATTGCCCGATTGCAGAGCGGAAAGGGTGAAGCTGGGCCTGAGAAAGCTAAGGGTACAGCGGAAATCGGAAAGAACGAACCACGGATGGTCGAGAGTGATGATTATGGGGACGGATCCTCCACCGAGGTTCTGAAGATGCTCGAAACTTTGGCACAGCGAGTGGATTCCACCGAAAAGAGGGTCGAGACGTACAACTCTCGGGTGGATCAGATACCGGGGGCTCCACCTTTGCTAAAAGGGCCAAACTCAAAAAGGTATATTCAAAGACCTTTTTCTCCGAGTGCCGCCCCCAAGTTGATCCCGAAGAGATTCAAGATGCCGGATATTCAGAAATACGACGGCACCACGGACCCGCATGAGCATGTGACCTCGTACACCTGTGCTATAAAGGGAAACGATATGGAAGAAGATGAGATAGAGTCGGTATTGTTGAAAACATTTGGAGAGACCCTATCGAAGGGGGCATTAACGTGGTACGACCATCTACCCGAGCATTCGATCACTTCTTTTGAAATGCTCGCCGACGCCTTCGTCAGAGCCCATGCCGGTGCCATAAAAGTGCAGGCCCGTTAGGCTGATATTTTCCGGATAACCCAAAGGGACGACGAGCTACTGCGAGAGTTCGTCACCCGGTTCTAGAGGGAACGGATGGAACTCCCCCCGGTGCCAGAAGAGTGGGCCGCGCAGGCTTTCACAAAGGGCTTCAACATGCTAAGTTCGGTGGCTTCGGCCAAATTGAAAGAAAGTTTGCTAGAATACGAGGCCGTAACATGGCAGACGTCCACAATCGGTATGAGTCAAAGATTCGGGTGGAGGATGATCAATTCGAGCTCCCACCGGTAAGGATCAAAGTAAATAGAGGTTTCGAGGCACCGAGGAAAGGATACGAAACGAAGTCCGAATCATCGAAAGAAAGATTTCGGCCGTATCCCCATTCGGAGAGACAAAATGTCAGGTCAGAAAAACTAATCGAGAGTCCAAGCCATTTCTCTGGACGGGGCATCAAGCGGGTCGAGCGCCCGTCGAACAGTCGGGGACTCTCGTTTAGGAGCGATGCCGGAAGTTCCGTCAGTAACAAGGTTCCGCCAAAAATTTCGGAGTACAACTTCAACGTTAGCACTTCGGGACTTGTCTCGGCCATTGGGCGTGTCCCCGATGTAAGATGGCCTAAACCATTGAGGTCGGACCCGGGTCAGCGGGATCCGAGCGTAGTGTGTGAATACCACGGAACCCACGGTCATAGAACCGAGGATTGCCGCCAATTGAGAGAAGAGGTAGCCCGGTTATTGAAAAATGGCCACCTCCGAGATCTTGTGAGCGAGCGGGCCAAAAATCATTATAAGGAAAGAGAATCTTATCAAAGGCCCGAGCCTGTCGAACCCCAACATACAATCAAAATGATAGTGGGGGGGATTGACGCCCCTCGAGGGCCGGTAATGAAGCGGACGAAGATTTCTATTGTTCGTGAGAAGCGCACTCGAGGTCATTCGACCGACGAATCCATCTTTTTTAGTGACGAAGACGCGGAGGGCGTCATCCAACCCCACAATGATGCGTTGGTAATTTCTGTACTTATCTTTAAAACTAAGGTCAAACGTATTTTGGTTGACCTAGGTAGCTCGGCTAACATCATCCGATGGAGAGTGGTTGAACAGCTGGGGCTGCTCGGTCAGATCGTACCAGTGGCCCGAGTGTTAAGCGGGTTCAATATGGCAAGTGAAACCACGAGGGGAGAGATCTCGTTGCCCGTAAATGTGGATGGCACCATTCAACAAACGATGTTCTATGTGATCGAAGGGGACATGAAATATAACGCGTTATTGGGCAGACCTTGGATACATGGTATGAAGGCGGTTCCTTCAACATTGCATCAGTTGTTGAAATTCCCCACTCCGGAGGGGGTGAAAACCATCCGGGGTGAGCAGCCCGCAGCAAAGGAAATGTTCGCAGTAGATGAGGCGGCTTCCCGGCCCGAGAAGCCGGTTCAGGAAGAGAAGGGTGCAACCGGAGGGGAGGTCCCCCAATAGCAATTAAGGTACGCTGGACCGGGTCCAGTGCACGAGGAGGACGACTTCGGGTTGCCCAGATCCTTTGTCATGCCGGATGACTCGGACGCGACCAAGTCAACCGTAGAGGAGCTGGAGCAGATCATCTTGTTTGAGTTCTTACCGGACAGAAAGGTATACCTGGGCACGGGGCTCACCCCGGAGCTCAGGCGTAAGTTAATTGAATTTCTTCGAGCTAACGCCGATTGCTTTGCATGGTCGCATATAGATATGACAGGTATATCACCGAAAATAGCATCGCACAAACTCAGCTTGGACAGGAAGTTTCCCCCGGTCAAGCAAAAGAGGAGGCCCATGTCGGAGCCAAAGCACGCCTTCGTGAAAGACGAGGTAACGAAGCTTTTGAATATAGGTTCCATCCGGGAAGTGAAATACCCGGATTGGCTTGCTAACGTGGTGGTGGTGCCCAAAAAAGGTAATAAATTTCGAATGTGTGTCGATTATAAGGATTTAAACAAGGCATGGCCGAAGGATTCATTTCCATTGCCTCACATCGACAGAATGATCGATGCGACGGCCGGGCACGAAATGTTAAGCTTTCTCGATGCTTACTCCGGGTACAACCAGATCCGGATGCACCCGGAGGACCAAGAGAAAACATCCTTCATCACCCGTTATGGGACTTACTGTTATAATGTCATGCCTTTCGGATTAAAAAACGCCGGTGCAACTTACCAACGCCTAGTTAATGGAATGTTCGAAGAACAAATAGGAAAAACGATGGAAGTTTATGTTGACGATATGGTTGTTAAGTCCCTGGAAACAGAGGACCATTTAAAGCATTTGCAGGAAACCTTCGATGTACTCCGAAGATACAACATGAAGCTTAACCCCGAGAAATATGCCTTCGGCGTCAGGTCAGGTAAGTTCCTGGGATTCATGGTGTCAAACCGGGGAATTGAAATCAACCCGGATAAGATCAGGGCCATCGAGGACATCGAGGTCGTGAACAACATAAAGGGGGTACAGAAGCTCACCGGGCGGATAGCGGCACTGAGTCGCTTCATCTCGAGGTCCTCGGACAGGAGTCACCATTTCTTCTCTTTGCTTAGAAAGAAGAACGACTTCGTCTGGACGCCGGAGTGCCAAGAATCCCTAAGGGAATTGAAGAAGTATTTATCCAGCCCCCCGTTACTGCACACGCCGAAGTCCGATGAGCCACTCTTCCTCTATTTGGCAGTCTCCGAAATGGCGGTAAGCGGCGTTTTAGTCCGAGAAGAATCAGGTACGCAATTACCTATCTATTACGTAAGTAGAACTTTGGGGGATGCGGAGACCCGTTATCCCCATTTGGAAAAATTGGCCTTAGCATTGGTAAGCGCTTCCAGAAAGCTCAAACCTTATTTTCAATGCCACCCCATATGTGTGGTAACCACTTACCCTTTAAAAAGCATCATGCATAAACCTGAGTTATCCGGAAGGTTAACAAAATGGGCTATAGAAATTAGCGGTTACGATATCGAGTACAAGCCTCGGACGGCCATCAAATCCCAAATCTTGGCCGATTTTGTGGCAGATTTTACCCCGGCCATGGTCCCCAAGGTCGAGAAAGAGCTTTTGCTGACCTCGAGAAAGACCGCGGGCATTTGGTCTCTACATACGGACGGGGCCTCGAATCTTAGAGGTTCCGGCCTTGGGGTTGTCCTTAGGACCCCGGCCGGGGAGGTCATCCGACAGTCCGTTAGAACTGCTAGGTTGACTAACAATGAAGCCGAGTATGAGGCTATGATTGCAGGTTTGGAATTGGCTCGAAGCATGGGAGCCGAAACAATAGAGGCAAAGTGCGACTCGCTTCTGGTCGTGAACCAGGTGAACGGCGTATTCGAGGTAAAGGACGAACGGATGCAGCGGTACCTCGAAAACACGTAGGTGGTGCTTCATCAATTTAAAGAGTGGACCATGCAGCACATACCGAGGGAGCAGAACAGCGAAGCCGATGCATTAGCAAACCTGGGATCCTCGGTTGAGGGGGAGGAAATCAACCTCGGGGCAACGGTGCACTTATCAAACATGGCCATAGAAACCGGGCACGCCGAAATATACACAATGGGCCTGACCTGGGATTGGCGCAATAAGTACATCGACTACCTGCGTTAGGGGAAGCTCCCAAAGGACTCGAAGGAGTCACGATCGCTGCGGACCAAGGCTGCCCGTTTTTGCTTGGTGGATAGTCAACTGTATCGACGGTCCTTCCTCGGTCCTTTAGCTAAGAGTTTGGGCCCCGGTGAAACAGAATAGGTGATAAGAGAGGTGCACGAGGGGACCTGCGGCAACCACTCCGGTGCAAATGGTTTGGTTCGAAAAATTGCCAGGGCCGGTTATTACTGGAACCGGATGGACGAGGACACGAAAAATTTTGTCCAAAAATGTGACGGTTGTCAGAAGCATGCTCCGATGATTCATCGACCCGGGGAGTTGCTGCATTCGGTTATCTCACTTTGGCCTTTCATGAAGTGGGGAATGGACATTGTTGGTCCGTTACCTCGGGCACCAGGTAAGGCCCGTTTCATTTTGTTTATGACTGACTATTTTTCTAAATGGGTTGAAGCGCAGGCCTTCGAAAAGATAAGAGAAAAGGAAGTCATCGACTTCATATGGGACCACATCATCTGCCGCTTCGGCATCCCGTCTGAAATTACCTGTGATAATGGGCCCCAGTTCGTGGGAGGCAAGGTCAACAGTTTCCTCGAAGGCTTGAAGATCAAGAAAATCGTGTCAACCCCGTATCACCCGTGTGCAAACGGGCAGGCAGAATCAACGAACAAAACGATAATCCAAAAACTGAGGAAGAGACTTGAAGCATCGAAGCATATTTGGAGGGAAATACTATCGGAGGTGCTCTGGGCTTACAGAACCACATCCAAATCAAGCACGGGGGAAACCCCGTTCTCGTTGGTTTACGGAGCCGAAGCCCTCATCCCTGTGGAGGTTGGCGAACCGACCCTTCGTTTCAGATATGCCACCGAAGAATCAAACGGGGAGGCTATGCCCGTGAAGCTCGACCTCGCGGATGAGCTACGCGAAGGAGCGTCGGTCCGCATAGCGGCACAAAAACAGAGGATGGAAAGGTATTACAACCGAAGAGCCAACTTTCGGCATTTCCAAGTAGGGGACTTGGTGCTTCGAAAAGTCACATTACATACAAAGAACCCCAACGAGGGAAAGCTAGGACCGAACTGGGAAGGACCGTACAGGGTAACCGGTGTAACGGGCAAAGGATCATACCAGCTGGAGTCCATGGATGGGCAATGCCTGCGCAACAACTGGAACATAGCCCATCTAAAGAGATACTACTGCTAAGGTATGATCTCCCCACATGCTTTTTGATAACCGTATCTTTCTTTTGCAGGAAATCAAGGACAGCACAAAATTAGAAATTTAGGATTGAAAGCACGTGTTGCACTCTTTTCCTTAGTGCGGTTTTGTCCCGAAATGGGTTTTCCGACGAGGTTTTTAATGAGGCAACAAGTACAATGTGCTACGCAACAAAGATAAAGGGCTAGCACTCGGACACACGAGGTCACACCTTCGGAGTGGGGGCTTGTTAACACTCACCCGACCTCGAAGCTCGGATAAATGTTAGGGGGCACAACACCCACATCGAAGCACGCCACGATAAAGAAAAACGAAGGCCGGCCACCGGTCATTGCCATCGATGTAAGGACCAAACGATCATAATGAATCGTGTCCCATTCAGCATTTGCCACGACAAAAATAAAGGCTGGCCACCGGTCATCGCCTTCGATGTAAGGACTAAACGATCATAATGAGTCGTGTCCCATTTAGTGTTTGCTACGGCAAAGATACAAGAAATAAAAATTCTCATATGTACGAACATTTACAATACAACGAGCATGGCATTGGTCGTATTTCGGCGTTGTTCAATTTATACGCCCTATACCGGGCACTGTGGTCGAAATTCGACAAAGTCAACGAGGTCATTACGAACCGGCCACAAAAAATGCCGGTCCTAAAGAGGCGCCTATCACAGGCACGGAAAGATCCGAGGTCACAAAACATCTTAGTAAGCCCTACGGGCAGAATTAATCAATGACTACGGGTCATCTTGTCCGAAAAATGGACCGATAATTCAAAGCAAAATAAAAACGAGCACTCAAATGAAGAAACAAGAAAAGTGCAACTTTCATATATACATAAGGTACTCTTACAAAGAACACTTTCACATCAAGGGTCAAAAAGCCAGCAAAGACAAAAGGTGAAAGCCAAGTAAAAATCCTATGTTAGATGACTGGAGGCAGAATGATCGGACTCGGTTCTCTCGGAATCGTCTGAATCGGACCCGAGGGCGTGGTTCGCCTCCTCCTCCATTCCTTTGGCCTGGTTTATCAAGGCCGGGAGATCGGAGAATCCGTGCTCGGCTTCCTCGCGGGTGAGCCGCCGAGACTTCCACTTCTCGTACTCAGCGACGATGGCAGTATGAGCCTCGGCCGCCTCCACGCCTTTCCAGGCTTCTTCTAAATCAGCCTCGACTTTACCTAACTTAGTCTCCAGCTCGGCCCGGTTTGCCACAACGATATTCCTCATGTGAACATCAGCTTCTAGCTCAGCCTTAAGAACATCGTTGGCGCTCACCGCCTCCTCCAGCTCGGCTTTCAAGCCCTCACATATCCGAGACCGCTCCTCGGCTTTCCCTTCAAAAACTCTCATACGTTCTTTATACAGAGCGGTGTCGGATTCCAGTAGCCGGTTCCTCTCGGCCAGGCCCGCTGCATCGGCCTTCACCAAATCCAGTTCCCCCCGGAGTTGGGATACGGTGGTCTCCAGCTCGTCCAGCCTCAACGAAAAATGGGCCTTGTCTCGGCTAAGGCCAATCTTCTCAGCCTCGAGGCTTCGGTTATAATCGGTCATGGCGACCAACTCGCTCTTCAAACGATGATTTTCGTCCTTGGCCGCATCGAGCTCGGGACGAAGGTTGGAAAGAACAGCCGCCCGACCCAACTCTTCCTCTTTTTCTCGGAGAAGATGCTTGTATTTCTCCGTTTCTCAGCCTTGGGCATCTAGTTGGCCTCGAAGATCGTCCATCTCGTGTTGGGCACGGATGAAGGCCTCATTGACCAGTATCACACTCTGCAAGAAAAACAAACATAAAGAATCAAACAAAGTGAGCATAAAGTCTGATGATATATAAAGGTGGCTGAGGGTCTTACCCGGTTGCTCGCGTGCATGCCTTCGTTCATAAGGCACTGCCAGGTGACCCCGGTCATTTTACGCTTGTCCGAGTCGGAGACAAGAGGCCGTAAGTAGTTTGCTACTCCCACCGGGCGCGATAGAAAACCGCAATCCTCGGGGACGGTGATTACGGCCGATCTAGTCCTTCTTGGTTCTACGCTCGGGGCTGGGAAGATGGTCACCAGGTAATCTCTAGAGCCAGATTCTGACTGTCGGTTAGCCGGCCTCGTGGCCCGAGTAATTGGCAGAAGGCCGAAACCCGCAGTTTCACCGGTAGCAGGAGGAGTGGTTGAAAACATATCTTCAAAATCTTCAGCTCTCCGAGCCGGGGTAGATGAACTTGGCGTGGACTCAATGTTTCTGGCAAAGACCGGGGGCTCCGCAGTGAAAACAGGTTCATGGTCGGGAGACGGATGTGCGTGAATGGGGGCTTCGGCCTCCGGAACTGGGGAAATCCTTTGATCGGTTGCAGTGACAGCCGTTTCCCACGGTCCCTCCCTCTGCAGGGGGGTATCTTTCGGAGAAGTTCCACCTGAAATGTCGACAAATTCAACCGACCGGAGAGGAGCCGGGGAGAGGATTTCTTCTGCACCTAAAGGAAAAACGGAAATCAAGAGACCTTCGTTGACAGAAGGCAAAGGCGGAACGGAGGCGGTCTCCTCGGGTACTGGAGTCTTTGACGGAGCCGGGTCGACCCTCCGAACTATGATGTCGGGCTCCGCTTCTTCTCTCGGGGGCCGGGCAACACCTTTTGCCTTCTTCCGTTTGGGCGGCTCTCCCTTTTCGGAGGGGCGTTTCCTTTTGGCAGCTTCGGCAAGAACGCGGGAAGAACCCGCCGTGTCGAACGCGGACGCCGGAGCAGGGGAAGCGACCCCTGACTCCGATCTGGATGCCACCGAGCCATTCGGCAAACCTGA
Organism: Lycium barbarum; assembly: GCF_019175385.1. Classification (NCBI taxonomy): domain Eukaryota; kingdom Viridiplantae; phylum Streptophyta; class Magnoliopsida; order Solanales; family Solanaceae; genus Lycium; species Lycium barbarum. Next base: position 128,268,255 of record NC_083337.1, on the reverse strand, counting down.
ACGACAAAGGCATAGGCAGGGCTGAGAAAACGGACGACCGCGAATGGCTAAAGATACAACAAAAACGAAGGAAAGTCAAACATTACCATGATTTTGAGCAATCCATCGACCACGAGACAAATGGGCCCATGTTCGGTCCTCATAGGGAAGCTGGCCGAGGAGTGTCGTGACCCATTCACTCAGATCACGGATAACCGGGGGAACAAATCCGTTTGCTGCAAAAAATAAAGAAAGGGCAATAAGGAAACAACACTAAGAACTGCTAAACAAGTAAGGATGATAGCTCAAAGGATCGAACTTACGCTTATCGTTCCACTTCTTCGGAAAAGGTAGATGGGCGGCCGGGATTATGTCCTCGGTTTTCACCCGGACGTAGCGTTCTAGCCATCCCCTGTCCCGGTCTTCGTCCATCTTCGAGAAGAACGGGTTCCGGCTACGCTTGGTTAGTTTTATGACACAGCCCCGGAATATTCTCGGAGAATACAGGCGTATTAGGTGGCCCAGCGAGAATTCCTTCTCGGCTCTATTGGCCAGCAGCCGGAGGCAAGCAACGACCCTCCAAACGATTGGGCCGATCTGTGCCAAAGTCACACCATAGGTCCGGCACATATCCAGTATAACCGGATCAATCGGGGGGTCGAGTTTAAGGGTAAAGGGATAAGAGTACACGTACAAGAACCCTTCCCGGTGGTCGGTAATGGATTCGTCCGGCCCGGGTGCAAAAACCCTCACTGGGCGTGTGTTCCACCCGCAGTCTGCCTGGACTATGTCAAGCTTATCCTCGGTTACAGAAGAAGGATATCGCCTCACGTCGTAACCCCGGTCCGAGACGGCAGAAGGCTTTTCCACCTCGAGGTCTTTATTGAAGTTAAATTTGGCCGGTATAATATCCGAGGCCGTTGTCTCGGGGTTGCTCCTTTGTTTAGTCGGAGACACAGTATCGGTCCTCGGGGATGAAACCGAGGGAATTTCGGGAGAAGTGGTTTCAGACATGTTGTAGGAATAAAGGGAAGGGAATTTCGGAAGATAATGCAAAGGAAACGGAGGAAATGTTGGTTTGAAGAGCAACTGGAGCAAAAGGCAGTTGGCGAGAATGATGACAAAATTAATCTCCCTTTCACGTAAAAATAAGCGAGGATTTGGTAGTAGATTTGCTGTAAAAAGGATGAAGGTAGAACGCAGAGGATAGAAGAAACAAAATAGAAGATCGTAAAAGTGAAAAAATGAGGAGATGAGGGGCTTTATATAGGCATAATGAGGGGAACGGTTATCGAGGAGGGCCAATCGGGGATCGCCACGTGCCCCATCATTAATGCGAAGTGACCCGAAACGACGTGCAAAAGGCGGTTGGCAGGAGCGGACCATCCGGAGCAGGGCACGTGGCCGTCGAAGGAAAAGGCATGACACAACTATTCCTGCTAAAATAAGGAGATAAGAATAGGCCATCCGAGAGGTCGGTTGTATGATTCATTCACTTCCCGTTACTCCGATGGATCGTTGACCCGGGAAGCGTGGGGGCTATCTGTATACAGTAGAAGCCAGATATGAATCATATTCGGAGAAACTATGGACCGGAGGAAGAAGAGGGCCGGGAGTTCGCACGAGGGGCGTCACACCTTCCCGGATAAGCGCTTTAATCGAAGCTGAGCAGGGGCGCCCTTTGGTCCGGTCTCCGTGCCACCGATGGTTCGGGGACTCTACCCGAGGGTTCGTCACCGTTGATCCGGACACCGTTTGCCCGTGTATCCGTTGGTCCGTTATGACCGTTGCTGAAGCGCACTAGTGGTGTCACGTCATGGTCGGCCACTAACTACGCGTGTGTCAGACGGCGCCGTTAGTCCAATCCCACCAAATCCGTGTAGGGGCTGTCCTTTTTATTGGTATTTTATTAATTCCTATTGTATGAGGCCCATGGGCTCACTGCTATAAATAGGGCATATCTACCTCCCTTAAGGGGGTTGGGCTCTTCTTACTTTCCAAGAACATTTGTAATAGAGGAACTCTTGTATACTAATTCTTTCATCATTTAATTCGGCCAAGGCCGCCCGCTATTGTGATTAACGCATTTCATCTATCTAGTACCATATATTGCTCACAAACCTATATATATCACTAACCTTAAAATATTTTGTTTACTTTGCCTAGTACACATCAAGAGCAAAACACATATCCTATACCCACCTATAAATTTAATTGATCACCCGAATCCGGGGTAAACAAATAGTTCTAAAAAACTTTAAATATCTCCTGTATTCTTATAAATGGGAATCAAGGTACTGTGTCTTCACTGTTCGACATCCTAGCACTTCTTAGTATTGAATAGCTTGGCGAATCATTCTACTCCAACCTCTTTAATACATTTCCAAATCTCTATGCTGATACTATACAAGTTTTTCTAATCATAGTTTTTTTCATTACCAAGTGGTAACTAAAGAAATTCATTAGCATTTTTTCAAAGTCTGTGAAGTTATATTCCTCGTTCTTGTCCTCCAAAGATCTCTTTACCTTGTGGAGTTCTCTATCGATTTAATAAGCCACTATGTAACTAATTTCACCCTTTTGAGGTTAACTGACAAAGCCATGCTGTACAGGATACACATGAGGACTGACAATGATGAAGATCACTTAAATATAACCTTAATTCATCAGTCATATCCTCCTCCATATATTCCTTCATATGCCCCTTGGGATTATAATTTCAGAAGTTATAGGTAATTGGACTTTGGTGAGACATCCTATTAAGCATTGTTTCATCTGAAATATAGGTAGCTGAATCTGCTACTGCTTCTAAATTTATCACTCTTGCAAAATCAAGCAGCTTTCTATCCACTGATAATTTTGTAAATGATAAAAAGAAAAGTTCTGTATTAGCCCCTGTTTCTCTCTGTAATTATAATTTAAGTAAATAAAAAAGAGGCCAACAACCACAACATACCCAATGTAATCCCACAAGTGTGGTCTGGGGAGGGTAGGAAAGGTTGGTGCTTTATAGTAGTTATGTATTTATTTCATAGAAGGCTACCCCTAGAGTGGCAAGTTCTTGGGGCATCAAATTCATGCTACTGAGAAAATTGCCCCCCCCCCCCCCCCCCCTTTTTTTTTTTTTTTGCTGAGAATTCACTGCAAATGGAAACTGCAGCATGCTCCTGTTAGCTAACTTCAACCATTTATTGGAACCTTTGGTGAAAAACTGGAGAATGAGCAAAATACAAAATTTAAGACCTGAATATCAGTCCATGTGTGTGCCCATCCAAATAAATCTTCGTGTCTTCAAGCAGACATAGTTTCCAAGTATTGAAGAAAAATCTGTTGCATTTTGGTAAAAAACTGCTGCTTGTTCACACTTGTCTCAGGATGAACATATGCCGCAGCAGAACATCTTTATTTCTTGAGTATGAGAAATCTTATATGCACATGTACTGATTATCCTGACGAACCTGCTGTAATTCTCTCCGATTTAATTGAACCTCTTTCATCACTTCTGCTAGGTTTTGCTGCATAATGTTCAAAAATCTTAAGCAACAGATACTATACAACTTTTTTTTTTTTTGATAAATGCAACAGATACTATATAACTGAAGAACTAGGAAGTACGAAAGTAAGAAATGTACCTGCAGCATATGATTTTGTCTTGTCATATCTAAATGAAGATTCCTCATATACTCAAGAGTGGATTTTTCAAAGGCAGAAAGAGTTTCTTCTTGCGTACTTTGAAATGGCTGGGTAGGACTTCTCTGCTGCAACTCAGGCAGAGTGGACCTTTGTGATTGCGTGATTTCAGCCTGTAAGATTTGTAGGTCAAATGTGAACTTTTTATTAAAAAGGTAAGTCTATGGCATTTGGAATAATTCATCATTACGGCTCTTTTCACCAGCTCATGCTCCTATATTCTCTTCAAGAAACACAAAAGGTGAAAACATCCATGATGAATCATAACAAATGACGCCTAAGATAAACAGAACAGCCAGTTTTTTTTCTTTTTTTTTTCTTTTAGTTTCTTACATTCATTGCTTGAAAAACGCCAGCTGGCAGATGACGTACAGCAGCTGGCGTGGCACACCTAGACAACAAGCTATTCAAAAGCTTCTCCCTTGTTTCAGCTTGAGTTTGTGGAGAACCAACTGACTGGATTCCATCACTGAATGACGGTGTAGTGCCCTGCCCTGAAATGTCTTTTGTTCCGAGTGAAAAAGATGTGGAACTAGAGGGAACATGTCGTGACGATCCTAGAGAATTTTCTTCATTTGGATTTCTTTAATGCACAACTTTGCCAAACTCAAATTAGAACTGGTCAAAGAGCTGATACTCTGAGTTGCTGGAACAGTATCCTGTAATCCAGATAACATATTTCCTGGTGCAAGAGGACCAGATGTCGAGATTGCAAAACGAGAAGGCATGTTTCCTGACTGCTGAATGTGATTTAATCTATCAGATAATCTCTCACCACCCCAAGCTTCTGAAGGAAATAGCCAAGATGTCTGATCAAGATCCTTTTTGAAACCTTGATGATCATCCCACAACTCATCAAATGAAGGCGAAATTGGCCGAACTTCGACAAGAGGGGAAAAGACATCCATATCATCCTTGAAGTTATGAGGAGCATGTAATCTTGCCAAAGATCCACCTTTCCACAAGCTACTTTGTATGGGTGTTTCCTCGGTCCCAGATGCAGATCCTGCACTGCCTGCTGGAAAAGAAAATGAGTCCACAAAACCTGAATGAACTGCGGTTCTGGAACTTGATGATATCATAGCAGGAAGTGGATCAGGCATTAAAATTGAGTCCTCCACACAACTGCCTAGAAGAGCTATCTCTGTTGTGCAATTGCTTTCAATGACCATTACAGGTTTTGATCTTTGCCAGCATAAACTTGTCACTGCCTGTAAATTAATATCAACTTTGCTTTTAAGAGGAGGTAAATCAGAAACTAGCAGCAAGCTAGCTTCAACAATGAGGAACAGAACTAAATTCAACAAGATGAACAGCAAATGATAAACAAAATATATATGACAACCAGAACTTGTTGGTCTATCCGTACTGATATCTATTCTTAGACCAGCTCCCTGCACCCGAAAGCCAACATGTGTACCATCTTCCAGATTATGCACATTGGTCTACCCTAGATATACAAATGACACAAAGAAACATTTAGCCAAGGAAGAAAGAAAGATAATCTATTATACAAAGTTTTTGATTTCTGGAATTGAGAAGTGTCTTCAATTCTTTTCCACATTTGACCAATCAGAAATGTGGCTGCCATGCTTGACTAAGTGAGGTGCTATATTTGGAACCTATTGCCACATCCTGAGCATATCATGGCAGGTGGTCAACAGCTAGTGGGACCACCTACACCGCAGGATGCCAATGCTGGCTATCCTTAACCTTTCAACATCTACATGCCAGATTGAAAGGACCACCAGTGGATCACCTAACTGCCCGCCTCCTCCTCCTCCCACTCCTCTTGCCCCATTGACCACTGCATGCATAACCACTCCTATCTTCTTCATCCAGAAGGATAATCTAAAACAACCAGTCGACATAATCAGCTTAGTACATGTAGACTAATTCTATGGTTTGATATTTCCATCCTTTAGCAATAGGAACTGAATTTTTCATTTCTTTCTCTCATTTTTCGTCGACCAAGGTAATGAAATGACACAACAAGATTTGACAGTCGAGGAAAAATTGATCTTTAACACAATATACTTTCATAGGAAGAGAATAATAAAAGACCTCAGAATTTCCATAAGCGCGTAGAACAGTCAAGGGTTGTGGTTTTCCACGAACGTCGTAGAATACCACACGGCCACTACTTGTTCCAGCTGCTAGAGTGAAGCCATCATCACTAAATGCCAGTGAAGAAAAAGGTGCTTCATAAGGGATGCAAAATGATGGCCTTCTTGAGCCTGAGTCATAAGTGTACAACTTCTTATCCATACCAACACTACCAACAATCTGCAATCATAAGTGTGAAACCACATCTAAGTAAATACTTCCCATCATTTGCCCAGAAGATGAATCTATACTTCTTCCAAGTTCCAATATAACCGCGTGCAGAAGGTGTAACAGTAAGTGAATATAATAGAGAAAAGACCTTGTCATTTGATGGCGAGATACTAATGCGAGAAGTTGGCGCAGAATGCTGTTTTAGCCAAGAAACCTATAAAAAAAAAGATTTACTAGTCATCAAACGAATCGAATTGAATACAGCAGGCAAGACAGATACAAGTGAGAAACATCAACAGAAAGAGTCAAACTACAGTAAGACCTCTCTATGACAACACCTCACTGTAACAGGCAAGTTTTTTGCGGAACCGACTTTTATGTTATATTTTACCTCTGTAAAACAGTTTTTACCTATAATAACAACAACCATCTTTATAACAGTAAACTCTTTGTAAAATTACCCCTTCTATATAACAATTATCTTCTTTTTTGGTAATATATAATTAACCATCTTTATAGAAATAGAATCTCTAATATTACCAATAATAGGTCTAGAGATATTGACCAAATATTTTGATACTTTAATACACTATTTATGACACAATATTATATAAATATGTATTTCCATCATTAAAAGATTTCCCTTCTTTATACAAAGTGTGATTAAGCTATGGATTTGACGTCATTTTTGCATATAAAAGCCAAATACTATTTGTCAAATGCTGTTATATGTGTATAATGATGTTGTTATAGAGGGATTTGGTACTAAATTAACAATGGTAAAAAAATTAACATGTCAAGGAAGAGAAATGGAAGGGCTCTCAGAAAGGAAGTGGGGAAGAAAAATCCACATTTATCTTTCAAAGAAATAGAGGGGGTAAGAGCAAGAAAAGGAAGGGCAGGGGAGAAGGATCAGATGAAGGACGACGGCATATTCTTAACTTCAGCAGGAGGGAGGTGAAGTATGTAATGAGACAAGGATTGGGAGGTTCAGAAATAATTCTCTCTCAGAAAACTTCATAAAATTTCATAAAGGCTTATTCAGTTTTTTCCTTTTTTTTTTTTTTGAAAAAAAACATTACTCCCTACGATTCAATTTGTTTGTCGGGTTTGGACTTGGCACGAAGTTTAAGAAAGTAAAAAGACTTTTATATCTTGTGGTCTTAAATTAAAAATATGTAGAATGTACGAAAATGCCTTTTAGTCTTGTTGTCTTAAACATGCCATGTGGAAAATTGGAATCAAGAAGTTGCCAAAAATGAAAGAGACATTCTTTTTGAAAATCTAGTAGCCAAATCCATTATTCAGTTTTTCATACAGCACGTGCAAGCTCACACTCCAACTTGAAGTTCACAAGATATAAAGATTAGTGCTTCTAACAGTCACAGCCCCTTTTAGCAGCCATAAATTTCTCTTTTCATGAGTAACCGACTGCCATAACGCAAAGTCAATGATAGATTTCTCTTTTTAGGAGTAAAAGACTTTCAAATCCGTTGTGAAGTAACAGTTGTAAGTTGCAAATGGATAACCGATGCTTGTTTTAGGAAACACTCTGCCAGAAATGTTCTATATCATTGCCCTATTGCCAAACCAGTTTAGCTAAGTTAGATCTAAGAGTTGACTTGCTAATTCAGATTGCGAGGAGAAAGAAAAGGAATTCCGTAGTAATTCTCCAGGGTAATAACCCTTTTAACTAAGAGGGATCTAGACAGTAACACAATATGTAACCAAATCAAACTTTTATCATTTCAGAACACTAAAATGCCATAAAACAAACCTTGGGACTGCGACCAGTAGTATCCCACAAGTGGACAGATCCATCGTCACCAGCTGTTTTTTTGATTAAGCACCGGGTGTCCGAGGTTTATTTTAGCAACCTTCATCTTCGGTTGGAGGCCGTGAAGCAGATGAAGTGTTCAAAAATACACTTTATGGCCTCTTTTTGTGATTTCCATCGTCACCAGCTGTTACCAATACATGCCTGCTGATCTTAGAATAATCAAGCACTCTCAAAACCTGATCTTGCGATGATCAAACAAAGAACAATGGCATCAGAAAACAAAGCATCATTTCAAACACCAAAAGCAAATTCCAGGTATTACCTGGCAATTTGGATCCTTGAGTTCAGCAGCCTTTGCACCAGATGCAAGGTTGTGAAATATAAGATTCCCATTAAGACTGATAGAAGCTAAGTGCTCATCTTTGCAGTTGTACATTACACTGTTAATAGTATCAGTATGACCTTTCAACCATTTGATGCAACGCGTCCGCTGCAAATCCCATATTCGTACAACTTGACCACTGCCTCCAGAACAAATGTATCTGGATGCTTTGCTGCTAAAGTTAATTGTTGAAATAAACTCCTGCAAGTGATATACAGTAATCATTAGTAATTGATTGACAGCCCACTAAACAATGTTGAAAGCTTATGCTGAAGACCCATGCTAGGTAATGGGGGATGGGATAGGAAGCTAATTTTACTCTAACCAATCTTCTTATCTTCACATTTTGCCACAGGATAGCAATTATCACACATTTATCCAGGATTCTTCTTTACATCAACCTATATCTTTGTCCCATTCAATCCTAGCGGTGAACCCAACATCTACAGCAAGCGGATTCCATTTATACCGATGTACATTATGGTTTTCTATTTTTATCAGTAAATACAGTAGTAAACTTATGGTTTTCTAATAAGCCAATGACAAAGACCTTGTTCTGATTTACCCAAAAGAGCATCATGCTGACTCCCGCTTAACAAATTATTGCAGGTTCAAAAGATGTCATGCAGATGTTTTACTGAGACCTTTAAGTTGGTATTTAACACTCCTAATACTATGTGGAAAACTTATCATTTAATTCCTGAAACAAAGAAGCCCCTAGAGACCACAAAATATTGGAGAATATTTAAGTGCCATATTCCTCAACAACTATCTTTAGGATATCCTCTCTCTTCAACGCTTTAAAACGAGCTAGAAGTATCCACTTATCAAAGTGACACCATCAGTGTATTATTAAAAAATCAAAATTTGAAGTTTCTTTATTAAAAAAAAAAAAAAGTGTTTGAAGTCACTACTAAATAAAATTTCCCTTTAGCCTACATTATTATGTTATGAGCACAGCACAGAATTACCATGTAGCATAAATTGTATATGGAAAAAGCAGCTTGGTCAATGTGTAGAATAGTTTCAGTGGTCTAAAATGTCTCCTTTCTAAATGTGTTAGTGTGTATGCTATTATGTCTTGGAAGCTGATTTTAATCTCCTCTAATAAGTGAGAACATGTTCACTGAGACCTGTCCTGTGTATTCTAATAGAAAATTTATCATATGAGCATGACTCAGTTCAGCAGCATATATATATTTAACCTCTCAAAATTCACAATTTCCAAAGAAAGCAATACCAAAATCCATTGAAATAACTGGCAATTAAGGGAATACAGAATTTGATCGTGTTTATAAGTAGAGAAAAGAACATTCTGGCCTAATACATGTACTACCTCTGAAACTTGCCAGCAAATTATATTTAGACACTCGAATTAAGATTTGTTTCAATTGAGCACCTAGACACATAATAAAGTGTTTCTACTAGACACTTTCGGTTCAAATTTTGAAAGAACTTTTTCACATGCTCTCAAGCATCTATTCCTAGTTAAATTAACCACATACAATATAACATGTCCTTAAGTATACACATCAGTCTCAATTGGAATTGGCTTGACGTTTTACGGCTTATTGAGGCAAATGTATATAATTAAATGAGGTGACATATTTTAAGTCTTCATTTTATCTACGTAATGAACGCTTGGTTCGAATGTATAAATCAAATTATTGGTAAGTTTAAGGGGTTATCTATTTATTAAGCGAAACATTTTAAAAACACAAATAATCTAAACATGCATATTTTGCTGTGGCTGGTAAAACAAATAATCTTATGTTTCAACATAACTAAATTTGACAGCCAAAACGTCAAAAGGTAAATACAAGTACCTCGATATAATCACCACCATCACTGCCAGCCAGAGTTCCCAAAGTCTGTCCATTTTTCCTCCAGAAAGATATCTTCTTGTCATCTCCGCCACTTGCCACCACCACAGCGTCCAAATTATATCCATTACCCGAAACAGTAAATAGTTGACATTAACATAGGGTGTGTTCGGTATGGAGGATAATATTTTCAATTTTCTCAGGTTCGGTTGATCAAAATTTTAGAAAACTTTTTGTTTGGGACATTAAGTTCTTAAAAGTTTAGGAGCATGAGTTTCCTAATGAAAGTAGGAAAAAAAAGTTATACAAATAGAATTTGACATTGATTGTCTACTCCCCACCTTCGAACTCACCTCATCTTCACCCCATGTGGCGGAGTCACAATTTTCACTAAGGGGGTCCAAAATATGAAAAAGTAAACACACTAAGATCCCAAAAGGGGTTCAACAGCTACCATATATACATAAAAAATAATTTTAACCATGTATAAATAGTGTAATTTTAACCTGAACCTCACCCCTACCCACACCACCCACCCCACCCCCACTGCAATCCCAAACCCAATCCCCACAGTATTGTCTAGATTATATATAAATGCCTTCAAGATACATTTTATGCTAACGTAACAAACAGAAGAAAACTAGAAAGAAATCACTTATTTTCCTAGAAAACATTTTCCTCCGTACTGAACACACCCATAAAGAATCAAAAGTTTCATAGGATGAGAATTAACTAGTATGGTTCCATTTGACGGAGTTAACTTGGAAACCAGGTGAAGGAGTGTAGCTAAGTATGCACGGATCACGTGGTTCTAATGACAGGTCAAATAACAAGTGTCACCACCACTAGTGGCCAAAAGGGTCTTCATTGAATCTGTAGAATTCATTATCTGATAATTCACAGTGAATAGATAATATAATTCTTGGATGGTGAAATGTACAATTTTTATGAATGACGGATTTGAATTTATGGCGCCCTCTCTCCATATTTGAAATCAACGAATTATAAGGGATTTTATCTCTTAATGTAAGGCTTAATTATAGAAGCAAAATCATTAGTAATCAACAATCAGGTCCTCCAAAAAAGGAAGGAAGTTAAATATAAATAATAAAATAAATATAGCAATATTTAATTTATGTATTTATTGCATTCAAATTTAATGTATGCACAGTAATACTCTTAAAATACAAGTATAGATTCGTTTTTATAATTATTAATATTCATTTTATATTTCAACATAATAAATCAGTTTAAAATCTATAGCCTGTTCGACCAAGCTTATTTTTCTCCAAATGTAATTATTTTTTTCAAAAAATGCTTAGATTTTAAAAAGTAAAGTGTTTGGCCAAACTTTTGAGAGAAAATAAGTACTTTTGGGGAGTAGTAGAAGCAGTTTTTCAAAAGCTAAAAAAAATAGTTTTTCCCCAGAAATATTTTTGAGAAAAATACACTTAAAAGCACTTTTTAAAAACTTGGTCAAATGCTAATTGCTGCTCAAAAGTGTTTTTCAAATTAATATGCCAGACATAAATTGCTTCTCACAAAAAGTGTTTTTCACAAAAAGTACTTTTCAAAATAAACTTATTTTAGAAGCTTGGCCAAACAGGCTATTAAAGTATTCATCACATCTACAATAATATTAATATCGTTATACATATATTCAAAATTGAATATAGATAACTTAATTTCAATTTACAACTCAAAAGTATGTTATATGTCTAAAGCAATGTCCAATTTATATGTTAATACACACACAGTCAAACCTCTCTATAAAAGCATCATTGCGTCCGAAATTTTTTGACTGCTATAGCGGATGACTGTTATACACCTATAACAGTATTAACATTTAAATAGAATTTCGTTGTTATAGGGAAAAAGGTGCATAAAATCTAATATTTTATCTTTAATTATCAAATCCTAAGCTTAATCACACTTTGTATAACAAAGAAAAATCTTTAATAGTGAAAATATATATTCATATAATATTCTTTATCATAAATAGTGCATTCAAGTATCAAAATATTTGATTAAAATCTCTAGACCTATAATTGATAATCTTAGATATTCTATTTATGTAATGATGAATAATCATTATATTACCAAAAAAAAAAAGATAGTTTTATAAAGGGGTAATTTTAGAAAGAGCGTACTATTATAAAGATGGTTGTTGCTGTTATAGAGAGGTCAAATATATCATTAAAAATCAGTTCCGAAAAAATTTAGTTATTATAGAGGGGTATTATTATATGAGGATGTCGTTATAGAGAGGTGTGGCTCTTAGAATATACTGCTTAACTTTATCAATATGGCAATTAAATCTAACATTATACCAACATTTATTAGGGTATATATACTACTATTAAATAATGATAGTATTCCAATTGAAGTTTAACTGTATACCAATATTTAACCTAATAATATTTAAGAGATTAATAAGGGTTTAGTTGAAATTGCATCAACATTTGGAAAAAAGTAAGTTGGTAATGGTGAATAAAAATTTAAAATTTGGAGAATTTTGTTGGGGCTGCACATGTGGTTCCAGCTGGTTCACAGTCTCAAGTTGGTGGGGGAATACAGACTCCGACTATGCATACTCTGGTGCAGCAGAAAGCACCTATATTTCAAACTTGAGGGGCTCAGCCTGCTATTGTTCCACAACCTATTATAGTACCTCAAACAATGATTTGGGCTACCACTAGTGATGATGAGCATAACCAAAGGAACAAGTTCCAAAAACTGTATCCTCCTCCTTTTAAGGGTGAAGGTCAGTGGCAGATATACATGATTTATTATACCATTGTGAGAAAATATGTCTTCTTTAGGGGTTACTTGAGAGTCATAGGGTTAATTCACTACTTTTTAATTTTCTGGGAAGGCAAAACTTTAGTGGAGGTCCTACAAGCAGGTTAAATCAACTGGCTTATCTATTCTTACTTGGGCACAATTCATGTAGATTTCCTTGGAGAGGTGTAACCCTGGTATCAAGAGGGATGAGTTGCACGGACAGTTTGAGCAACTTTCTCAGGGTCCTATGACCATGAGTGAGTTTTAGATATGGTTCGAGAAATTGTTCCATCATGCTTCTATTTTAATCTATACTAAGGACAAGAAAGCGAAAAAGTTTATTAATGGCCTTGGTTATGGTTACATGATGAACTTAGCACGATAGGTTGATATGACACTCTCCACTTATAGGTCGTTGACATGGCCAGACAAATTGAGGATGTTTGCGGGCAGGAGAGAGAAGAGTTGCTCCTCCTCCTCAAATATAAGATTCTGGTCAAGTTGCACTATGTCTTACTGTATCACATGAGAATCATCCGAATGATATTTCTTTAACATCATAACATGAAAAACTGGATGAACACCCAATTATAAATCAGGTGGAAAAATTAACTCATAAGTCACATCACAAATAAACCTAAGAATCTCAAATAGGATAATAAACCTCGGGCTCAACTTGCCTTTCTTTCAGAACCACATCACAACCTTTATGGGTGAGCCTTTCAATAAAATCTGATCACCAACCATAAGCTCCACATCACAAACCTTCCGATCCGCATAAATCTTTTGTCTACTTTAGGCCGTGAGAAGTCTCTCCTGAATCGATTTGACTTTTTCTAAAAAAATCCCTCAATAAATTTGTACCCCAAAACCTAACCTTGAATACATCGAACTAACCAACCGAAGAACGACACTTCCACCATATAAGAAATTGAACAGATCCATCTTAACCCTAGAATGGTAACTATAGTTGTGTGCAAACTCTGCCAAAGGTAAGAACTGGTCCCAATGGAGATCAAATCAGTCACATAATCCAGCAACATATCCTCAATGACCTAAATTGTTCCTCCAACTAACCATCAGTTTGCAGATGAAATGCTGTGCTAAGCTCCATCGTTGTGCCTAACTCCTTTTGCATGGACCGCCATAAATGAGATGTATACTGTGTACCCCAGTCTAAAACAAAAGAAATGGGCACCCCATGCAATCGAACTATCTCCCCGATGTAGATTTGGCCAACTTCTCTTAATTGTACGTAGTCTGAACCGGTATGAAATGTGTGCAGTTGGTTAGTGTATCCATAATAATCCAAATATCATCGAAAATCCGTGTCAATCCTACTACAGCGTCCATAGAAATCTATTCTTTCACATCCCAAAATAACCCCTAGACGTGATTGGCACCTAGCACACACCACCGGCTAGGCAAACCAAATTTTCATATCTTAAACATTAAATTCGTAGCATTTAATAATTTTAAAAAATTATCCAAAAAATATGAAAAAAAGTAATTACCAGTAGTTAGTATCTCAATATATTTATATAAAACTCTTGCCCAAATCCCACACTAGACCATGGAGCATCTAAGAGAATTTCAAAAGACTCGGAAGTGTAAATTCGGAAAGTAAAGACATCAATAAATAAATAAATAAATAATAAAAACTCTTTTGGCAGCCTCCATGAACAATGCGACAGCTCACCTTAACAATTGAATCAACTCCGGCGAACTCGTCAGCTTCTTGCTTCGTCATCACAAATGGTATTTGCATGGACATGCAGTTAAGGAGTGAGTTATACGTAAATATAACCTAGTAAGATTCTCGACCTGCTACTTTAAATACCTTTGAAACAAGTGTTAGAAAATATAAACACACAACGAGCATATAAATAATATGCACAAGAATTATATCATAATATAATATCCACCAAGGTTCAAACAATCATTTATCAAGAGTAGTATATATCTCAAGACAACCTACACCAAAAACTTGTCATAAACAACAGTTAAAGAAATTAATCAACACCATGAGTCCACAACAGCATACACAATGTGCCATATATCGAGAAGCATACACAATGCTCAGGGAAAACATACACAATGCTTGGGGTAACATACACAATATCTCAATAAAGTCAAGAAGCATACTCAATGATTGGGGAAACATACACATGTCCCAATAAAGTCAAGAAGCATACACAATGCTCTGGGAGACATACACAATGTCCGATCCTCGTGGCTCATAGCCGTATAACATCATAATTTTTGTTATAAAGAGAGTATATAGTATTTAAAAAATAAAATATATGCAGCTGGCCTCAATGACCACCGGTTCCGCCAAGCACACGCTCGTCCCAACACATGGACCGGGACAGATAAAAACATATCTTTAAAATTTTAAAATGGGGTTGAAAAGTAAGCACTCAAAGATTAAAGTCTCACTTACCTCAAATCCAAGCTCTAACGGTTCTCTTGAAATCAAGTTCAACAACATTGGGTCTCCGAATCGCTCCAATCTATTCAAAAATGGGTTCTGGACAGTAAAAAACATTAGGGTAGACCACTTTCATATTTTTACAGGCTTAAACTCGACAAGACATATGTTTCGGAAAGCTCAATGAGATGATTCCAACGATATATAGACGTCTAAAATCCGACACTATTTTTTTTAGGAAACTAACTTTTGTATTAATCACCTGAATAAAAATTATAAAACAGCTAACAACCATTGCTAGCTCAGTCTTAAAAAAGGAAAAACAATCTACCTCTGCTACGAATAGCTACCACTAGACCCTAACTAAGTGTGTCTAATTACAAATTTTTACATCAACCATGACTGAACTAAGCTTCTAATCCCAAAGGAACCTCTAACATTACATGTGTAAGCTATATTCCTTGCAATCAGATCCCCTTCCATTGTCTTCTGCTCAAACACCCTTTGGTTCCTCTCTATCCACACTACATACACTGTTTCTACATATACCATTTCGAAAACTTGAACCTGTTGAGTTCTTCTTTTGCACTTGTGATCACCCATTGGAGATGTTCCTCCCAGTTCTTGCTGTTGTGACTTCGCTGTTGCATCCATCTGGAGATATTTGTCTACATTTGCTTAGTAAACTCATATTAGAGGAATATATGATCTCTGGTTTCCAGCTTCTTTTGACATAATAAACATGTAACAGTAGGTTGTACCCTTGGAAGTATCTATCATGGTTTCGACATTGGCCTAAGGCTCGGTAAATGTTAGCAAGGATCACGGGGACCAAGTCAAAGTATTTGGTTTCTTCATTTGTGGTTATGCCATGAAAGATAGCATGGGTGACAGAGATGACTGGGGCGTCTATGGCTTGGTGTCAATCTTTGGGAAAGACCATGAGTCCCAATAGGCATATGACAAAGGCTAAGGGTCGAGTATGTCACGACCCAATTTCACAATTCGTGAAGGCACTAACTCCTACCAAGTTAGTAAACCATCCACAACCTGCTAGAACAATTTAATAAAGGAATTAAAGAGGGAAAAGAAATCATTCAAGTTAATTCAAATGCTAGTTATCCTTATTTTCATAAAGCACGATAATTGAGGTACAACCATCCCTAGATCTGGTGTCACTAGTACAAGAACGACTAAATGAAGTACAAATCTAGGCATACATCCGGAAAGTACACAAGTTGTCTGAATTTAAAAGACAACAATAAAGATAACTGAAGAAATTCGGTGCCATGGATCAACTGATGGCTCACCCCAAATCGTCCAGATGATCATCACAACGGTCAGCAGTGTCTCGAGATTCACTCGTACAGGGAATAGAATTTGCACATGAAAAGAATGCAGCAAGTGTAGCGTGAGTACGGGGAACAACGTGTACTCAGCAGCATCGTCGACCTATCCTAACAAAAACGGAGATGAGGGCTGGCCTATGATTACTACTTCCACACTTATCCACCATTAGTTCACAATAATAATAATATATCAAGCTGTAATAATCTCAGTTTAAGCCTATGTGAAGCTCCTAATCCATAAGTACATGAGGTAACCGAATAAACAACTAAGTCCTTGGTTTATCAAGACGTCAAATAAGCATCCAAGTCCTTAATCCGTCAATCATCCAAAGCCGAAAAAGGCGATCCAAACCACAATCAAGGCATAATAGACAATCACCTTGTTCAAACCACTATAACAACAAATGAGATAGGATGAATGATATGATATAAAGTGCAAATGCATGTAATGTCATGCAATGGAAGGCCTTTCCATCAACCGGTATACGCACGTTCGAATGTCAACGAATCATGACCCATGAGGAACTCGCGAGGTCCATATACCACCGCTCCAGAAAATTCTCGGATCTCGGTCTCCATATATCATATCTCAGTCCCTTAGGCTCGTATAAATCATGTCTCAGCCCCTTAGGCTCATATACCTGTCAACTAGCACATTGGCTCATAATCATAATCACTTCGTCCGGAATTATTTCCCTTCAGACCTTTCATTAGTGCTATCAATGCATATGAGATACCATGATAAATATGAATGTGACATGCATAGCAACAAGAAATCAATGCATACAGTAAATGACCTTACCTTTAGTCATGATAAGTATGCATGAGATATATGATAAGCATGGATATGGCATGCATCACAGTAAGAAGCAGGAATACACATAAGATTCTCTTTTTCAAGTTCTCATAATCACAAAGGTTCCACCTTTAGCTTCTTATACACAATAAAGTTTTGTCTCAAGATATAATCATCCCTCCGTTCGGAAACATTTCCCCTCGGACCCACATATATGTCGTCAAAATATATAATGCATGAGATACCAAATGAAGCATGATTATGACATGCACAATAACAAGAAGCCAATAAATACAGTAAAAGATCTCATCTTTATTCATTATAAGCTGTAAAGGCCTATCTTTAGCCTATTACGTAATAAAGTCCTTATCTTACCTTCTTTTCCACTTTTCAACGAGCATTTAGGAGTGATAAGTACCACACATAACAAACAAGACAGACACACAATCAAAGAGACAAAAAATACAGGCTTCATACCCCACTCGCAAATCCATAGGATCATACTATCTACCAGCCAGTGCCCAAAACATGACATTCTGACCAACTATATAATTTAAATTTCACAAGTTCTCATAATATGTCACGGGTACCCAATACAAGTGGTCATCACCTCACGAGTATCGGGACCCTCTTATTATCCCTATTAAAATCCTCTTATTTAGTTTAATTTATCAACCACAACGCTTAAGTTAGAGTTTACAGTCTTAACATGCATGGTAAGAAGTCCAGCCAAATCACAGCAGAGCCTTGCCTTTCTGTAAAGCTTCCAAACGATCCAATCAAATTGATTTGTTTAGCAAAATTCTCCCAAGATACTCTTTAGACGAGCTCCCAAATGCCAAATATGTGAATGAGAAGTCTAACAACTAAATGGGGAATAATTATCTAAACATATTCAGCGAATAGCGCACCTACGCAACTTTCCTCGCACCCGCGAGTCCGTTCCTACAGATAATTCACCGTAGGGACGAAGTCACTAAAAGATCTCGGAGGTGAGCACCTGCAGACCAATCCACACAGGGGCGGCTCCGCTTCTGTGAACGTATCTTCGTAGTAGCGAGACCCAACATCATTTCCCAAATCTCGCACCTGCGGGCCTTTTTCCACAGAAGCGAAACCGCAGGGGCAGACAGAGGCTCGCAGGGGAGAGTACACCAAAACCAGCAAGAATCTGGTTTTTGACTTTCACACCCCGAAATCCCGAGACACTCCCGGAACCTCCCTGATACAAATCAAATATGCAGACACATATAAAAATACGCTACAAACTCACTCGCATACTCGAAATTCCTAAAAGAGGTCTCCTGAATGGCCAAGAACCAACTTTCCAACCAAATGACCAAAATGCCCACAAGATCCTCGGGAATTGAACCAAATATGCAACCAGCCTATATTCAACGTTTCAGAGCCAATGGAGTTGACAGAATTCCCAAAATGACACAATTACCCCCGATGATGCCTAAAGTCAACCCAGCACTTATGAAATGCAAAAACTCTCATTTCTCACTCAAAATACATACGTTTGCCTCAAAAAATTGCGCCACCCTTCCCCACAAGTCAAATACACACTGACAAAGCTATAGGGAAGGTCAAAAAGGGTAAAATGGTCAAAGGTGCTAAAATGACCTAACAGGTCGTTACAGAGTAGCTTCCTAATCAACAAAGGTTTGAAATTCCGTGGAGTAGTCGAAGAATCCCCTTTTGGTTCTGAATCAGTTGTAATAAATCCCTAAAGGCTATGGTTGGACCGAAGATTCAATTGGCATGGGCTAAGGATAGTCGTTTCAGGATTTCAGAAGGGTTAGGCTTATGTGGGATTAAAAGGTAATGGACGGGTTTCTTCCTCCTCCTTAAGCAGGTTCCATTGCTATCTATACAATCTCGGATTTCCTCCAAAGTCGGGGTCATCTCTACATCTCTAAACCTAAACACCATCCTATCACAATCCAGTATCCCGTAAGCACTTCGATTAGCTCCCTACAACCCTTCATAGTTATTAATGAGGGTAGGTGTCCTAAGCAGTTTGTGACTTCCCTTTGTTGTGCATCATCTAACCAGCCCCATCGAATTCTCAGCATAACGGGTGCCTCGAGAACCATGTCAAACTTTAGATTAGTCGGCAACTACAAAACAAAACACGATTAATTTTCTCCCTCTCAAAGGACAATGGTTCAACATATATGCACAAATCATGTTTCCAATTAGCACATAATGGGATGCGGTGTCTTCGGGTCATAGAGCGTCTTGACACAAGATAGTCCCTTAATGGGCTTAGATATGTCTCAAATATCCAAGCCCGTCTAGGTACATATTGAGATTTGACTTTGCTCTATCATAGGCAATACTAAAGTGGGATTTTCAACTGACTTTGGGACTCGAGCAGACTACTGAGGTGAACCGTTGTCGGTTGTTGGACGACCGCGAATCAACTCTGCCTTCAATATGTTCCAAGGAAATAATTTCGATTTTTTAGTGGAGGATCGGCCGCGAGCCCACGTGTCACCTTTTGAAATCATGCAATTTTTTCCCAGTGTTGGCGGAATTTATGATATGCATGTCATGAGAGTTATATACAAGAAAGTAAACAAATAAGAAAATATCACAATAAATTACATTATATTGAAACCCTTATGGTTAGAACCTAATTAAAATTCCTCAGCAGAGTCGCTATCTGTTACGGTTCACTTTTATGCGAGGCATAAAAGCTACTTCGAATTTGTGGCCTCTATTGGATTTTATGTTTTTTAGAGTCGTCACCTAATTTATTAAGGGAAATTAGGAAAACAATGTAAAAAAGGTTTATTCAAACAAGAGAAAAATTCTTTAAAACCAGAGTTCGAGGTAAGGGTTCCGGTGATTCCCCGAGGAAGGCGTTAAGACATCCCAATATTAAGGATCCGTAGAATACGATTGACCTTGGAGCTTCAATGTGTGATTTGTAATTATTTGCTTAAAATAGTTTAAAATCTTGTATATTATGTCATGACATATCAGTTTGAAATAATTTGACGAAAAGTCCCTTTATTTGAAAATAAGTTGAGTTCTTTTTGGAAAGTGCGTATAAGGGTTTTAAAATGGTCATTTCATTTCCGGATCAAAAACACACTCAAGATTTCTCTTAAGTAGAGTTCAACTTAAATTTGGTCCAAATGTTATGTCTTTTTATCCTTATATGTTTTCGTGGAAAAAAAGTTTTTAAGTACATCCCTTTGTAAAATGCCACGAGGTTTATATAAGTCTTTCAAAATGAACAAATGCTTTTTCCATTTTTATTTAGTTGGAGGTCAACCATATCCCATTTTTTTAACCTTTCCCTCAAATTAAGGCCCAAGTATAGTTCTTCTTGTTTGTTTCAACTTAAAGTGGGCTTGGCCCAAAGGGTTTGAAAATTCTTTAAGTCGTTGGAAACTTTTTGACATCCATTTCAAAGATATTTACTTTAAGAATCAGATTTTTATATTATCCTCTTTTGCAAATTCAATTTGAAAAAGAGTTATATCTTTTCTAAAAAATATTCACTGTTTATGTCCAATTTATTTTTGAAATTTTTGAAGTTAGAAAAATTGTTATCACGTCCCAGTTTTGTAAAAAGGAGGAGCTGATTTTTTCCTTAATATATATTTTGAAAATTTTGAAGTTAGAAAAATTGTTATCACGTCCCAGTTTTGTAAAAAGGAGGAGCTGATTTTTTCCTTAATATATATATATATATATATATATATATATTTATATTCCACTGGTTTTCAGTTTCAGTTTTTGTAAAGGAAAATTGTAAAGTTATTTACTTGTTCAAATCTTTGAGAATATAATCATTTATCTTTTGGGAGGGAGGGGGTGGGGGTGGGCCAGGGGTCTAAGTATGAAAATAGTAACCGGGTTCCTATCCATTCTAAACGATGTGCGTATCGTTTGCCTAATTCAAATAAGTCATAACCAATAGGGTTTCAATATTTTTTACAAGTATTCATTTATAATCATTCACAATACGTGCAAGAAAATGAAGATAGAGGAAGGTTTTGCCTATCGAGCCCACCACTTAATCATTTTCACTCATGATTGGGCCTTCAAACTTTGACTCGGACCAGATAGGGGGAAAAAAGGTCGGACCTCTGGCTCAACAAGCAGAGAATTATGCAGCTTCGGCCCAAGTGGCCCACGTTGTGCCGGTTTCATGCAATAACGAGAGGGGAAAAGGTGAATTGAGGTAGAAGGCATCTATACTTAGTAACCAATTCAACATAAGTTTAAAGGAAAGGCATTCAAACATGATCACACATATAAACTTATATATCAAGTGTAGCATAGTTGTCTCTACTATAGTAATATAAAGAAAATTGAAAAAAAAAACAAGCAGATGGGAAAGGAACAACCCAAATATACTTAAAGAAAAGGGAAACAAAACAGGCCCAATATGAGATGGAGTGCAAATGATAGCTGAGAAAACCCTAAACCAGTGGTTAAGGATGTGGTATTAAAGGATCAACCAAGTTCAACACATATCAATCCCATTTTATAGACAATAACATCAGATACTATAGGTATACACTATATACAACCCAATATACACTAGAATATACATGGAGTATATATATCATGTATATATGGTGTATACTTAATCGCAACAATGTCAAAAAGGACAAAAAAAGGAAGGGGAGAGGCAATATAGGCAAACAGAACACAACACTCATCTTGAAGTAGCCCTAAACATACGTGTATACACACATATACAGAAGATATATACCAGCTTATTCTACATGTTCACTACTCAAAAAGAAAACATCATGATGATCATCCAAAGAGACTCAGCACACAGTGAACAAATCATTTTAACTCAACAAGGGATAAATCATTTAAACAAAGCCTCTCAAAAACCCAAAGGAAACAGACACAGATCTTTATCCAAATAGGAGTTCATGTTCAGGAAAATACATGGCATAGCATGGGTGAAGGGTGCTACAGGTCCAATTGAAATAACTCGGAAATAAGACAATCACATAAGAGCAAAACATTTTCCAAAGCCTAAGGAACCATACAAAACCTAGTATAAACAAAGGTGAATAACAGTGTAGCAATCATCACTATGGAGCAAAGTCACTCAGTAGTTTTCACAAGTAAGGGGAAAAGACAATGGGCAAGAAATTCTCATTCAATTTAACCTGTGAATTTAAGCTAGAAGTGTGGTCTAGTTGAACCAGGAAAGTCTTTTAGAAATTCAAACTAATGTCATCTCTACTTTCAGTTTTAAAACTCATTAAAAACGTGTTAGCAGTCTGAGATCCTATATGCTAATCACACATTTGTCATATTCACACTTGAAGAGATCATAGAAGGATCCGAGTTGCTTTACGAAATATTTAGGGCAGGGTACACTACAAAACATTAAATGGGCAAACTGCACTGACACATATACTAGCCTTACATTTAAACTTCCCAGGTTTTCATTTTAGCATGTGTTTACACATAGTTTCCCCCTTTATACTTACTGGGACCTTAGAGAATACCATGAGTTGCAATTCAATAAGAAGAAACCCCAGCAACCTAGGATAAGTAATACTAGGTTGAGTGAAACTCAAAGCCTTTCCTAAACCCTCCCTACCCCTAGGTAAATCACTCCTTACTTCATTACAAGACAAGTGACAACCTCGTAAGTTCCCTTACACTTAGGTGATCATTAATAACTTCATTAACCATAAATGAACCATGTTACTCAGTTTATCATGACAAGGCAAGCACTTAACCTTTAGACCTTTGTCTATTAAAGTAGCAACATCTACTCAAGAAACAAGTCAATATCATCATGAACCATGTTTAACCAAGACTCCCTATCATACGCAATCAATATTTTCATATTGACAAGCAGACCAACATTACAATATCCGAGCAGACTATCCTATCATTTTTATTATCAGAGGTAGTGATTTGAAACAAGATTTGTACCTTTGAACCTACTTACTTAGTTACAAATTCATTCATATCCTATTACCATCCAACAATTTCAGAGAGGAGGGAAAAGGCATGATATATATATTCCATGTATTATGTACAGAGTACAAGAAAGAATACTGAACTCCTAGACAAATTATGACAGATTGACCACATTACTTCTTGTTTGAACTAGTTTATGGGAGAAACATGTTATCCATTCCACACGGTGGTCAATATGAAGTCAACTCAGACACTTTAAACTCATCTATACACACAATATGCCATATATATATGGACTAAGCATTGCTTGACTTAGGCATGATGTATAGTTGCAAACATTTAACTACTACGATGGATCAAAGTCAATTAGTCAATCTAAAAGCATATCAATATTGCAAGCATTTTAAATAGAATAGATCTTGAGCCAACTAGGCATATTTAAACAGCAATGCACATGCTTGAATGAGTTGTTTGCAGTTCAATTGGGACAGATGAGGTACAAACTCCTTCTATAACCTAACTTAAGCCATTTCATATCAGATTTAGTGTTTACCATGCTTTGGAAAGTAGTTATCAATACCTAACCTTTATACTTAGATGTTTTGAGTTGATATTCAGCATGCAAATCATAGACTATGAACCAAAACTAACATGGCATTTTATGAATCAGGATAGGATTTGAGATTTCACATATTAAGAGAGTGAGTCTAACAGGATTGCAGACTACTCGTTCCTTAATCTAAATTATACCAAACCACACAAGACAAACATGGCATTCATCAGGCTAATGACCCCTCAAACCAATCCAGCACATACATGATTAGGTTATACAGACACACATATGTTAAGCAATTTATCAGACAATAGTTGAACCTAATTAAGCATAGAAGAACACTATTAGACATTAATCTAGAACCCATTTGACCACACACATAATTAAAGCAGAAGCCTGAACTCAGTCTAACATGGTTGCAATCATTTTAAGGAGACACATTATCAATCATGAACTAGATCACGTCAAAGCCTATTAATGGTTAGGCTAATCATATAGTTGAACAATAATTGTTAGGCCACAAATGTGCTAATGCTTAATCTAAAGCATGCTTAGCTAAACATCCATTAAACCAAACTATTTGGACTAACCAAATAGGTATGCTGACATTTAAACTAGCTGAACCAACCTTAATCAGAACTAAAACACTCAAAGCGAATAACACCTACTAGTAGTTGGGCTAACCTAATAAATAAACAGTTAAACATTCTTCACACCAAGATACACATGCTAATGAACTAACAAATCTCATAAACACATGATTAAACACTGCTTAGACGAAGCAGGTCCTATAGACATGCGTATCAAACTGAATCAACACATACAACCCTTAAGCTGAGCCATCTAAATAACTAATAATTATACTAAATTAATTAAACTAAACTAAATCAAGCACATATATTAACAAGAAAATACTAATGTCACGCCCCGAACCTGGGCCTGAACGTAACACGGTATCCGGTGCTTGACTATATGTGATCGAGCGAATCAACTGGCTGACTGAATCAACATGTGATTTTGTAACATACTGAATGCAGAAAATAAACTAACACATGTTGATATACTGAAAGTCTTAATGATATAAATCAAAGTGCGAAAACATTAATATAAGTTTGAAATATATCTGTAGCCAACATTGCTTAACATGAAAAGCTTGCGACTCTGTCTAGCTGTTACTCTAGTTTATGAAGCCTCTAATGAAGTACTGAAAACACTGACTGTCTGTAAATACTGAAAGATTGTAAAGTAATGATAATGCCCTGAAAGAACTAGGGCTCACCAAATAGCTGGTACGAGAATCCTAGCGTTTTGAATTATCAACCTGTAAATCACGATGCAGGCCCCGGCGAAAGGGAGGTCAGTACATTTGAATTGCACTAGTATGTAAAGCAAGTGAAAGAAAGAACTGTAAATACTGAATTGAACTGATAACTGAAGTAAACAAGAAGTAGAGATATGAATACTCTCTGTTCTGAATGAGAAACCACCTGTTTATCTGTGTAAATAAACTACGGCCTCAGGCTCAATATAAAATTGAGCAAGCTACAGCCTCGGGCCTAAGTATACTTATACATAACTACGGCCTCAGGCCCAAGATGCATAAAGCATAAACTGCGGCCTCAGGCCCAAATACAGGTGTTCAACATTCAGGAATTTGAAATCACGAACTGTGACTCATACTGTAATACATGATGCTGAAATACTGAATCATACTGAGTTACATGATACTGGAATACTGAATAGAACTATACTAAAACATGTATTCATGAACTGATTATAAGAACTGAAGCTTCAACTGTTTATGACATGCTGAGTAATCTAGACTGAGACTCATAGGCATTAAACACAAGTCTATATTGATTACACTCTGAGGTCACAACGTTCAGAATGAAAGTCATGAACTAATTATGAAACTAGAGAATAGAAGTTATGCGACTATTTAAGAAATTAAGCTTAACTATATTTCTGAGGTAATTCGTAACGTTGTAAAAGAAACATAGTGTAGGCAGAATCACTAACATTCCCAAACGTAGAAAGTTAGCCCCACATACCTTAACTTCCTGCTCTTGATCGTAATACAACATTTGTTGCTTCCTTTTGACTGTAATTTATATCAATATATGTCAATGGAATCAACATTAGCAACAATACTCATGTTTTGGCCATCTACGCATTTTATCAAACACTTGGTGGGCATAAAGCTCCATAGCCTTCATTAATGGTTTTATCTTCACCCAATTCCCATTCTATTACTTCTATGTGATTCTACAATCTCAATTAGATAGCATTAACACCATTATTGATCACCTATATGATTATAACAATCCTAAGTCAACAATCCAAAACCATACATCATTCATATGATTCTCTTTATCAAACCCATTAACTTATTTCCCAAGAACTCATCAATTCAAATATCATGAACTTATAGTCTATAATCACCAATACAAGGTTAGAATCAATTGAAGTAGGAAATTCTTACCTTTAGACATTCAATTCTCTCAAATTTAGATTCTAGGATTTCTTTTGTCCAAGACGAAGATTCAATCGATAATCTACGGAATAGATGAGGATTCTAGCATTAATATTTGTTAGAATGATGTAATAATCAATGGGGTTTGAGTATAAAATCACCTTGGATGCTTTGTGGAAGCCTTAGGGTGTTTTCCTTCCAAAAAGATTATTTAAAACGAAGTGAGAAAAGTTTGACGAAGTTAGGCTTTTATAAAATTCGAAAAAAATTACTTCAGGCATAAAATGTCCTGGTGCGGTGCATGGGACACCGCGTCCCACATCGTGCATAGTGTATCATGACTTGATCATGGAAGAAACTCATAGTTCGAGGTACTCTATTCATTCGAGAGTTACAAAGATGTATCATGACTTGATAAAACATTATCGGTGGCATCGAATGAAGAGGGTAATAGTTGAGTATGTGTCTCGGTGTTTAAATTGCCAACAAGTGAAGTATGAACACCAAAGGCCAAGTGGTATGACTCAGAGGATGTCTATACGTGAGGGGAAGTGGAAATTGTAATAACCCTAATTATATTAGGAGTTATTTTATTATTTAATCAAAATAGAATATAAAAGAAAAAGAGAATAAAGTGTTATTAAAAATATATTTTAATAAAAAAGAAGAGAAAAGAAAAGTGGGCCAAGCCCAAAAGGAAAAAAATAAAGAGAAGTATAGTGGATGCCATCAGACGTGAGGTTCAGTAGAAAAAAAATGCAGAAACAGAAAAGGAAAAAAAACAGTAGAAGAAAAGAAAAGGAAAGGAGGAAAAGAGGAGAAAAGAGGGAAGAAAAATAGGGATTATCAACCCAAAGCATCAAGGTAATAATTTTAATCTTTTATTTAAGTTTATTAATTGATTATGGATAAAGTTTTATGGTGGAAACATGAAGAAGTTATGAGGAATTGAGAAAGTTTAGCCTTAGGGTTCTTTAACCTAAATGGTTGATTTGAAGTTCTGTTACTGCTTTGGATGAGTGCTTTAATCAATTCTCCTTGACTTCTGGCTTGAAAGCAATTTCAGAGAAAAGTTGTGTTTATTTTGGAGGGGTTCAATAGAAGGAGAAAGACATCATTTTACAAAAGCTGGGATTTATAGCTGGGGAACTTCCTTTAAGGTATTTAGGGATTCCTTTGTCTACTAAAAAACTCAGTTTGCTACAATGGCAACCTCTCATAGATAAGATTGTGAAAATGCTCTCTTCATGGACTGCAAAAAAGCTATCATATGCAGGGAGGGTACAACTGGTGCAAACAGTACTGTTTGGGATCCGATCCTATTGGTCACAAATGTTTTTGCTGCCTAGTAAAGTGGTGAAGACAATAGAAGCCTTTTGTAGAAGCTATGTTAGGTCTGGTACTAATAAATCACAAAAAGAACACTTGTGGCATGGTATAGAGTGTGCTCACCAAAGTCAGTGGGTGGACTAAACATTATTAACTTGAAGATCTGGAACAAGGCAGCTCTTGCAAAGATGTATTGGGACCTCACTCACAAACATGACATATTATAGAGAAGGTGGTTACATGCCTATTATATCAAAGATCAAGATCCTCAGCTCAAGCCTATCCCAAAGCAAGCATGTTGGACCATAAGGAAGTTATTGGAAGCTAGAGCAAGCTGCATTGGGACACAAAATGTTGTCTCAAACACTAAGGGAATGATCAGACAAATATATATTTGAAGCTTCTTGGAGATGGTATTAAGGTACCTTGAAAATATGTTATATTTGGGAATGCTTAAAGAGCCAAGGCCACTTTCATAATGTGGTTACAAATACAGGACAAGTTAATGACTAAAGATAGGTTGATAGCTTGGGAAATTGATGTGACTGCTACATGTGTATTGTGTCAAAAGGAGCTGGAAACCAGAGATCATATATTCCCTCACTGTGAGTTTACTAAGCAGGTATGGACAAAGATCTCCAGATGGATGCAACAGCAAAGTCACAACAGCAGGAAGTGGGAGAAACATCTCTAATGGGCGATCACAAGTGCAAAAGGAAGAACTCAGCAGACTCAAGTTTTCAAAATGGTGTATGCAAAAACAGTGTATGCAATGTGGATAGAGAGGAACCAAAGGGTGTTTGAGCAGAAGACAATGGAAGTGGATCTGATTACAAGGAATATATGATGTCAAATTCTTAACTTAATCACACTCTGTATAACAAATAAAAATCTTTAATAGTGAAAATAGATATTTATATAATATTCTTTATCGTAAATAGTGTATTGAAGTACCAAAATATTTGATTAAAATCTCTAGACCTATTATTGGCAATCTTAGATATTCTATTTATGTAATGATGAATAATCATTATATTACCAAAAAAGAAGATAGCTTTACGAAAGGGTAATTTTTGAAAGAGCGTACTGTTATAAAGATGGTTGTTGCTGTTATAGAAAGGTCAAATATATCATTAAAAATCAGTTCCCAAAAAATTTAGTTTGTTAGAAAGGGGTGTTATTATATGAGGATGTCGTTATAGAGAGGTCTGACTCTTAGAATATACTGTTAAACTTTATTATTATGGCAATTAAAATCTCATATTACACCAACATTTATTAGAGTATATATACTACTACTTTAAATAATGATACTATTCCAATTGAAGTTTAGCTGTATACCAATATTTAATAAAACAATGTTTAAGAGATTAATAAGTTTAGGCGAAATTGCATTAAAAGTTGGAAAAAAGTAAGCTGGCAATGGTGAATACGAATTTAAAATTTGGAGTATTTTGTTGCGACTGCACATGTGGTTCCAGTTGGTTCAAAGTCTCGTGTTGGTGGGGAAGTACAGACTCCGGCTATGCATGCTCCGGTGTAGCAGGAAACACCTATATTTCATACTCGAGGGGCTCAACCTGTTCGTGCTCCACAACCTATTATAGCACCTTAAACAAGTTACTACTAGTGGTGATGAACATGATAGAAGGAACAAGTTCCAATAGGGTCATCCTCCTTCTAAGGTGAATGTTAGTGACAGATATACATGATTTATTATACCATTGTGAGAAAATATTATCTTCTTTGGAGGTTACTTGAGAGCCATAGGATTGAATTCACTATTTTTCAGTTCTCTGGGAAGGCGAGACTTTGGTGGAGGTCCTACAAGTAGGGTAACTCAGATGACATATCTCCTCTTAGTTGAGCACAATTCATGTAGATATTCTTGGAGAGGTGTATCCCTCCTATCAAGAGGGATGAGTTGCACGGACAGTTTGAGAAACTTTGTCGGTGTCCTATGACCATGAGTGAGTTTGAGATACGGTTCAAGAAATTGTTCCATTATCTATTTTTATCTATACCAAGGAGAAGAAAGTGAAAAGGTTTTATTGGTAGTCTTGGGTATGGCTACAGAGTGAACTTAGCACGACATGTTAATATGACACTCTCCACTTATAGGCAGCTAACATGGCTAGATGTATAGAGGATTTTCACAGGGAGGAGAGAGAAGAGCGTAAGGAAAATAAGCCTCCTAGTTCAGGTGGTTTCAGTATTGCCTTGTCTAGAGTCGAGGTTTATCAGTAAAGGCCCATCTATGTCAGCACATTCAGCCTTACAAATATCCCATAGTGCACCACTAGACATGGTACTTAAATGCTTCTATGAGTTACTAGGGGCAACCTCAACAATCACATCAACGTAGGGACACTTCCAAAACTTGTTATGAGTGTGGTGAGTTGGGGCATATTCTGAGCCTTTGTCCTCCGCTTTAGAGGAGTACCCCACAAGCTGCTACATATGCTCCTACTCAGCCTCAAGCTATAACTATAGCTCCATAACTAGCTCGTTGAGGTACTACATAGCCATCTAAAAGTGCTTCTCAGGTAGGTAGAGGTCATAGTAGAGGTAGAAGTCACACCGAAGAGGGTCTTGCACATTTATATCCATTTCTTGGTAAACTCGAGGTCGCATTTAACGCAGTCATTACATGTATTTTTTCGGTTTGTCATCTGGATGTTCTTGTGCTATTTGATTTGGGTTCTATTTACTCTTATGTCTCTTCATAATTTGAATTAGGTCTGGTATTCTTTGAACCCATACACAACCCACACATATGTCTACAGACCTCTAAGAGTACGAATAGCGAAATATGACGGGACAGGGCCCTGTCGTACCCCTGGATATATATATATATATATATATCATAAGATTCAAACCAAAAGTCTAGACTCCGGAACAACGGAGCTATCCAAGTCAGCAGAAAGGGAATCCTTAGCTGGCGGATCACCAAGGCGAGTATCTGCACCTGTGGGCATGAAACGCAGCCCCCCGAAGAAAGAGGGTCAGTACAGAATATGTACTGAGTATATAAAGCAGTACTGAATCATAAAACAAGGAAAACACAGCAGTAAACAAGTTTAGAAAGCAACCCGAGAGTAACCTGGAACAACATTTTGAACCATATCATGTGGCCCTTTGCATAAATTCTAACATACACAATATAAATATAGAATATCCTACTCGTAGCCGCTTCCGGCTAATAACACAATAGTCCTTTCGCACAGCCGCTTCCGGCTAATAACACAATAGTCCCTTCGGACGGCCGCTTCCAGTATAATAATGATGGCCCCTTCAGGCAGCCGCTTCCGGCTTAATAATAATGGCCCCTTCGGGCAGCCGCTTCCGGCTTAATAATAATGGCCCCTTCGGGCAGCCGCTTCCGGCTTAATAATGATGGCCCCTTCGGGCAGCCGCTTCCGGCTTAATATCACAACCATGTCAACACAACTTAATCCACAAATACTTATACAAAGAGATGATGCTATGGAATGTAAACATAAATCGTAAATGAAATGAAATAGTAAAATCTCGCACCCCCTTCGGAGTGGTTTTGAAAATCAAACTTTATGTTTCCTTTAGTATAAAACTAATTTCCTCGAAATCATTAGTAAAACCATATACACAACTCAACTGGCACCTTATGGGTGTTCCCTTCGGAACAAAATAGGAGCTTATATATATCGACTATTATCCATCGTATAGGAAACTGAAGAGGGGAGCTCAATCACTTAAGAGTTCTAACATCAAGAAGTGAATAAGAATCATGAAACGCACTCAATACTTATGAATAGGATTACCCCAAAGATCATATCCTTCATCACTTAAATCTAAGACATGCCAAAAGTAAGAAGGGACAGCTTTACATACCTGTTGACGACTATTCGTAACCCGCTCGTCTCGTCGCTCTTTTAGCCTATTTAACATAAGAGTAACGTTATTGTTAGACACCATATTTTCTAGTCCACACATCTATAGCCCATTTCTTATAGAACCTATATTTCAGCTCATCTATTCTCATTTAGGGTTTTTGTTAGTTAGGGACTTAACGAAAATCGGGCAGCATTTCCCCTATGTATTCGCCTACCCCGAATTTCTAATTGTCCTCCTGTAAACACAGAAATACCAACAACAACGATATACATATAAAATTCTTACAATTCCACCCATAACAATTCTAACAGCCCAACAACCCTTTTTAACCCTTTTCAACCCGCAATTTCGCATAACAACGATTTCATGAAATTTTCTTCTTCCAATTTCGTACAATCAAATTTTAATAATTCCATTACAATACTATTAACACAATTACACCATAGAACAAGAATATCTTACCTTAATTTTCTCGGAGGAATTTCTACTCTTAATTGCTCCAATTTCGCAATTTCTTCTTCTCCAACTTAATATCCAATGTTGCTATCACCTCCGCGAACTTGCGAATCATCTTGAAATTAAACCAAAGCAAAAAGGCAACCCAATTTCCTTGGCCATGGCTGGCCATGACCAGCAGCCATGGCCATGCTCTCTCCTTTCTCTCTTTTTTTTTTCCCTTTTATTTTCCTTAAGAATGAAACAAATGCATAGTCGATTTTTTCCATCAACTTATATATATGCCCCTCCTTGAATTGACACATTTGGGGCCACTAACCTTGACCATGTAATGCCACGTGGCAGCCTACTTGGTGCCACGTGGCAGCCCGTTGTTTTTTTTTTTTTTATTATTATTATTATTATTATTATTATTATTATTTTTATTTTTTGGGTGGGACCCACTAGTGCCTTAATTAAATTAATTAATCACTAATCCCTACTTAATAATTTAATCATAATTAATTATTTCCTAATCTCCAATAATATTTTTACACCAAATAAAATTTATAAACGATTTTTGTGATAATCAAAGTTGAACATTAAAAGCTCTTATTTCATGTCCGAAAATAATTCCGCCTTTAACTTGAGTCGATTTGCTTGCGGATAATTTGACGTATAAATGTACGGGATATAACAAGTTATCTCATGGGTACTTCAGTGTATATTTTTGTAAATCATTTTTGCAGCCGTGAGAGCTTATATATATATATATATATATATATATATATATATATATATATATATATATATATATATATATATATATATATGTATGTATGTATGTATGTATGTATGTATGTGTGCCTTGGAGATTGTGCATGTTCAGGTTGGGTAAGATGATTAGCATAGAGAGTGGTGCTCGGTAGTCAGCTCCGGGTACCCGTCATGGCCCCCTAATCGGGTCGTGTCAAAAGTGGTATCAGAGCAGTTCCGTCCTAGGGTGTATCTACGAGCCGTGTCCAACAGAGTCTCGTTTATGGTTGTCAAGCACGCCACACTTATAAACAAGAGGCTATGGGGCATTTAGGAAAAATGATCGTTCTTCTTATTATTAGATCGTGCGATAGAGCAATGTTATAAGATTTCATCCTCCCTAATTGTGCGTTATGATTTCAGCGATACTGGTAAAGGGAAAAGCCACAGCCGCCCAGAAGGGCAAGGCTACGACAGAAAGACGGATGGAAAGGGACCTGCCAATTGATGTAGAAGAAGGTGAATCCCATAATGAGGCCCCATCCAATACCTCTCCCACTCCGCCTATCCTAGAAGAACAAGGAGGGGCTTCAGCTCCAGCTCCTATGACTCCAGTTCCTCCACTAGGTGCTTCGGGGCAACAGATGACCGAGGTCATTCAATTATTGACCCAGTTGGTTGCCGCTCAGGCTTAACGGCAAAGTGCGGGTCCTAGTGATGGAGCCATTAGTGCAAGGACTCATGATTATATGAGTTTAAATCCCCAAAAATTTTCGGGTCGAAACCGGATGAAGACCCGCAAGGTTTATAGATGAGATATTGAGGACGTTGAGAATCGTCCATGCCTCCGATATTGAATCTATGGAGTTGGCATCTTATAGACTTCGGGATGTAGCGGTCTTATGGTATAATAATTGGATGTCTTCGAGGAAGGAAAATGCACCTTCCCCGGTTTGGCATGAATTCGTAGATGCTTCCCTTCGTCACTATTTGCCACCGAGGTTCGAAGGGCCCGAGCTGACAGGTTTCTAAATCTAAAGCAAGGGAATATGAGTTCTCGGGAGTATAGTCTCTGTTTCAATTCATTGGCCCGGTATGCTCCCACTATGGTTGCCGATATGGGAAATAGAGTACACAGATTTGTGAGTGGCTTAGGGCCACATTTGTTCAAAGATTGCTTGACAACTTCATTGCAAGAGGGGATGGATATTTCCCGTATTTAGGTCCATGCCAAGAACTTAGAAGAGCAGCAACTGCCGCAAAAGGGTGAGCGCGATATTGATAGAGGGCAGAGTACGTGGGCTAGATCTGCTAGTAGTGAGTATAGAGGGGGTCAGCAATAGTATTCCAGGTATATGGGCCAGTCCGCGACTAGTGCACCTCCTCGGTTCGCGGGTAGGAGATTTGATTACCCCATTTATTCTGGTCCGGGTCAGAGTTCAAGGGTCTCAAGTTCTTAGTTTGGACATGATCCTAGCCAGCGGAGACCACCGGTACCACGGTGTAGCCAGTGTGGTAGATTACATTTCGGTCAGTGTCGCCGAGGTTCGGATGCTTGCTATGCCTGTGGTCAGGTTGGGCATATGATGCGAGATTGCCCATCGATGAGTGGTAGAGTTGGGGCTCAGCCCGCAGGATCCGCAGTCCGT
This sequence comes from Lycium barbarum, assembly GCF_019175385.1. NCBI lineage: Eukaryota > Viridiplantae > Streptophyta > Magnoliopsida > Solanales > Solanaceae > Lycium > Lycium barbarum. Next base: position 128,233,971 of record NC_083337.1, on the reverse strand, counting down.
TCTTCTTTGTCTGTGTGCCCGGCAGAGCAAACTCCCTGAATTTCAGCAGGCCAAGGCAGGGGCAGAGGGGGAGCATCCAGTTCAGGTGGCACCCATCCCCGTATTTATGCTTTAGCCAGACGTCAGGATCTTGAGTCCTCCCTGGATGTGGATATAGGTATACTATCAATATTTTCTCATGACATTTCTGCATTGATTGATTCTGGTTCTACATTGTCTTATATTACTCCTTATTTTGATGGCCGTATTGGGGTGAAACCCGAGCCAATTAAACCTTTTGAGGTAACTACTCCAGTTGGTGATCCCGTAATAGCTAGACAAGTATACAAGAATTGTGTGGTGGTGGTACGTAATCATCAGACTATTGCCGATTTAATTGAGCTGGAAATGTTAGATTTTGACGTGATTATGGGCATAGATTGGCTGGATTCTTGTTATGCTAATGTGGATTGTAAAACAAAAATAGTTCGAATCCAATTCCGGGGAGAACCCGTACTTGAATGGAAAGGCAAAGAAGATAATAGCTAAAGTATATATTTATCATCTAGTTTGCGTTCATGACACCGAAGCAAGGCCGCCGACTTTTCAATCCGTCCCGGCAGTAAATGAATTTCCGGATGTATTTCTAGATGAATTTCTAGGCCTTCCACCAGAACGAGAAATCGATTTTACTGTTGACGTGTTGCCGGATACCGAACCTATATCTATTCCTCCTTACATAATGGCTCCTGCAGAATTGAAAGAGCCAAAGGCACAACTGAAATATTTTCTTGAGAAGGGATTCATTAGGCCCAGTTCATCACCGTGGGAGCACCTGTCCTATTTGTGAGAAAGAAAGATCGTTCCCTATGAATGGGCATTGACTATAGGCAATTGAACAAGGTGTCGATAAAGAATAAATATCCACTTCCAAGAATCGATGATTTGCTCGATCAGCTGTAGGGTGCTAAATGGTTTTCCAAAACTGATCTGAGATCGGGGTATCACCAGGTGAGAGTTAGAGAAGAGGATATTCCGAAAACTTCGGGTGATGTCGTTTGGGTTAACTAATGCCCCGGCAGTGTTTATGAATCTGATGAATAGCGTATTCAGGCCCTTTCAAGATCTATTTGTGATCATGTTCATTGATGACATCTTGGTATATTCTAGGTCAGAAAAAGAGCATGCAGACCACTTGTGTATTGTACTTGGAATTCTTCGAACTAGAGAATTGTATGCAAAATTTTCAAAATGTGAGTTTTGGCTAAATTCTGTGACTTTTCTGGGCCATATTATCTCAGCTGATGTTATTCGAGTAGATGTTCAAAAGATTGAGGCTGTGAAGACTTTACCGAGGCCCACAACGCCTACAGAGGTTCAAAGCTTTCTAGGATTTGCAGACTATTATAGGAGATTTGTGGAAGGGTTCTCTTCTATTTCTGCACCATTGACGAAGCTAACTCAGAAATCAACAAAATTTTAGTTGACTGATTCTTGTGAGTGTAGTTTCCAGGAATTGAAAGATAAATTGACTTCGGCCCTGGTCCTGACACATCCAGAGGGGTCGGAAGGCTATGTTGTTTACTGTGATGCACAGGTGTCGGATTGGGCTGTGTATTGATGCAGCATGGTAAAGTTATTGCCTATGCTTCCAAGCAGTTCCGAAAACATGAAAAGAACTACCCGACCCATGACCTTGAGTTAGCAGTGGTTATTCATTCACTAAAGGTGTGGAAGCACTAATTCTATAGCGTTCATGTTGATATTTATACAGATCACAAGAGTCTCCAATATATTTTCAAACAGAAGGAGTTGAATCTTTGGTAGAGGCAGTGGTTAGAACTACTGAAACATTATGATGTGAGTATTTTATACCACCCCAGAAAGAAAAATGTAGTAGCTGATGCACTTAGCTGCAAATCAATGGGTAGTCTATGTGAGGTCCCTCCGGAGAAGAAAGAATTAATCTATGAGCTTCACCAGCTAGCCTGCCCCGGAGTTCGTCTAATTGATTCAGGCAATGCAAGAGTTGGTATTCACGACCCAGCTGTTTCATCCTTAGATATGGAGGTGAGAGAGCGCCAATATGAAGATCCCCAGTTGAGTCGCTATAGGGATCCATTTCCGGAGAAAGGGAAGTCACCATTTGAAGTTTCTGCAGACGGAGTTCTTAGATACTGACACAGGCTATGTGTTCCAAATGTTTCAGGACTTCGTCGTCATATTCTAGAAGAAGCTCATTATTCTCGGTACTCCATTCACCCAGGAGCGACAAAGATGTATCACGATCTCAAGTTAATGTATTGGTGGGATTGAATGAAGAAAGACATAGCAGAATTTGTAGCTCAATGTCCAAATTGACAACAAGTGAAAATTGAGCATCAAAAGGCAGAAGGATTGTTACAAGCCATGGAAGTTCCAGCCTAGAAATGGGAAATGATCAACATGGATTTCATTGTAGGGTTGCCTTGTTCCTGACGCAAGTATGACTCTGTATGGGTGATCCTGGATAGACTTACGAAATGAGCTAATTTTCTTCCAGTCAGAACGACATATTCAGGAGAAGATTATGCAAGGTTGTATCTTAAGGAGATAGTGAGACTTCATGGTATCCCAGTATCTATTATCACAAATTGAAGAGCACAACATTCTATCCACAGACTGGTGGACAAGCTGAACGCACCATTCAAACCTTGGAAGATATGTTGCAGGCATTCATATTAGACTTCGGGGGTAATTCAGATGATCATTTGCCACTTATTGAATTTGCCTATAACAACAGTTATCATTCTAGCATCCAAATGGCCCCGTATGAAGCTCTATATAGAAGAAACTATAGATCCCTAATTGGGTGGTTTGTAGTAGGAGAGGTACATTTAATAGGTCCGGAGTTGATTCAACAAGCGATGGAAAAGATCAAGGTTATCCAGGATCGATTATTGACAGCCCAAAGTCGCCAGAAATCTTATGCGGATAACCGTCAGCTAGACTTGGAATTCCAAGTTGATGATTGGGTATTCTTAAAGGTATCACTGATGAAAGGCATGATGAGATTTGGTAAGAAGGGAAAATTAAGTCCTCGATACATTGGACCTTATAAGATTGTCCGCAAGATAGGCCAAGTAGCTTATGAACTGGACTTACCTCCAGAACTTAAATCAAACCATCCAGGTTTTTCATATATCAATGCTCCGTAAGTTTGTCGGAGATCATACTAGAATCGTGCCAGTAGATGATGTACAAGTTACGAAAAAGTTGGCTTATGAAAAGGTACCCATTGCCATAGTAGATAGGAAAGTGCGGAGGCATAGAAATAAAGAATTCGCTTTAGTCAAGGTCTTATGGAGAAACAATAACCGAGAAGAAATGACTTGGGAAGCAGAAGAAGACATAAAGTCCAAGTACCCACACTCTTTTCCATCCCCGGAAGAGGTTCAAGATGAGACATCAGTGTTATGAGGCATGTAATGCTTTCTTTTTAATGTTTTTGGTCGTGTGTGGCCACATTTTATTGCTATTGTGTTGTAGTCCTGTGAAGCGATGTTACTGTGGGCTATTGTGACAGGATGGTAGCGCCATATTACAGGGGAAACTCTGGCGAAATTTCTGTAGGATTCCCGAGAACGTAACATTCGATGACGAATGTTTTTAAAGGGGGGAAGAGTATTACACCTCGAAAAATTTCATGTCATCATGTGGTGGATAGACTAATGCAGGGTGAGATGTATGTGATGTCCCTACAAGTAAGAAGTGGTACCTAATGATTCTAATTAAGATTCCAAAGACATTTGTGGCAAGAGAAGAAAGTTCATTGAAAAATGTCAAGTACAAGTCGTGTCTTGAAAAGGGTGTGCAAAGTACCGAGCTAATGTTGATTTAATAATGTCTTGAGGAAAAGTCATAACACTCCTTAGATTGTTAATGAAGTTTTAAACAAGTGTTAAGAAGGTTCCATAAGGATTGGAGATCAAACGAAACGACGAGAGCAACTTCAGAAAAAAGGGGAGTTATACGGCCAACTTATACGGCCTATATAATTTATACGGTCCGTATAAGGGACCGAATAACCTGTCCAGAGAAGGATCCTCCACTGGAAGTATTACACGATCATATATACGGACCGTATATGGGTCCGCCTAACACCCGACGGGCAGATTTTAAAATTTTATAAAGTGGCCCCAAATTTATTTCTTTCATTTCCCATTTCTCTCCAACACTCTCAAAACCTCTAGAACTCTCTCCACACCATACCAACACATATCCAAGGGAAAATCAAAGATCAAACACCAAAAAGTAGTGGAATCAAGTGCAAGAATGCTAACTAGGGTTGATATAAGCTAGACATCTCCTTGGAAATGAAGTAAGGTTTTCTCCAAGTGAAGTATCTTCATCCAAAGACCATTCCTACATAATCAAAGGTGAGTTTTATGTTCATTTCATGTTATTAGGAGTATTGAATAGTTGAAAGACTTGGATTATGGAAGAAAGTAGAAAATATAGTACAGATATGGAAATAGTGGAGTTCTTGAATGGTAACTTGATTTGAATCATGGTTCTTGACATGTTATGAGTATAATCATGTTATAAATGATATTAAGAATATTGGAGAAGCATTATATGAGGATGAATGTGGTGTTGTATTGTGGCCATGGTTAGGGATGACCTTGAGAGAAAATTTTGAGAATTTAATAATGACTAACTTGACGAAGTTTATCGATTATTATATTGTGGGTATGTTGTTGACGTTTGGGAGTTGTTATATGATATGGAGAAAGTTGTAGAAAAAAAGGAGATGCTTTCCAATTTTCACTAGCTTTAGCTTAATCTTAAGTATGTTTTTGATTATCTAACCTCAGTGCGAACTCTCTTGAATGTAGAATTGTGAACATTGGAGGAAAGAGTTTAATTGATAAAGTTGGAGAGACATGAAGGTATGTAAGGCTAGTCCCTTCTTCTCTAAGGCATGATTCCTATAATGTGACTTGCTTTATCTTTCCATGACTTTCTTATACTCCGGAAACTATGAATCTATGATTATTACGAGCTCCTCATGAAATGAAGATAAGAAATGCGTTGTGAATATGACAATGATGATGATGAGTCTAAGTCTAGAGATTCCAAAGCTTATGATACGTTATTCCTATAAAGCTAAGGATTCCTTGATGCTATTCATTGTTGCTAGACTCACCGTATAATGCTAGTTCCTTCAAGGTGAGGCATGATAATCATGACTACTCCATAATGGAATCGGGGTTCTCGACCTTAAGTTACCCCAATTGAGTTAAAGTCTGTACTTGAGTTCTAATGCATGTTTTATGTTAAGTATATGATATTTAGATTACACCGCGCCTGTATGGCCGAGCGGACACCGCTAAGGCGGGCGGCATATACACCATGTCTAGATGGAATGGGCAGACACCACTAGTGGGCGGCATGAGATGGTTATCCCGGACGCGGGTGGCCTGGACGCGGGCCAATGATGATCACACCGTACCTATATTGTCGGGAAGCTTATATATGCATACTTGATATAATGTTGTTTATGATGTAAGTTAGCGTGCATGATTCTGCCTTAAGAGGTATTCAGTTGCAAGTTGTTTCCTTATTTGAGGTTTCTTTATCTTTTCGACATGTTATTATTGTTCATGCATTACATACTCAGTACATTGTTCGTACCGATGTCCTTTCCTTTTTGGACGCTGTGTTCATGCCCACAGGTAGACAGGGAGGTGGCCCAGATTCCTAGGAGCTACTCAGCAGATTTACAGGAGCACTCCACTATTCTGGAGGGGCCATGTTGATAAATTATTTTATGTATATGTTTGGGCACGACGGGGTCCTGTCCCGTCCTTATGTCTTAGTACTCTTGTAGAGGCTCGTAGATACGTACGCATGGGTAGTAGTTATCTCATAGGTACTTCAGTGTATATTTTTGTATATCATTTTTACAGCTGAGAGGGCTTATATATATGTATGTGTGCCTTGGAGATTGTGCATGCTCAGGTTGGGTAAGATGATTAGCATAGAGAGTGGTGCCCGGTAGTCAGCTCCGGGTACCAGTCAAGGCCCCCTCGTCGGGTCGTGACAAAAGTGGTATCAGAGCAGTTCCGTCCTAGGGTGTGCCTACGAGCCGTGTCCAGCAGAGTCTCGTTTATGGGTGTGAAGCGCACCACACTTATAAAAAAGAGGCTACTGGGCATTTAGGAAAAATGACCTTCTTCTTCTTATTAGATAGTGCGATAGAGCAATGTTATAAGATTTCCTCATCCCTAATTGTGTGTTATGATTTCAGCGATGCCGGTAAAGAGAAAAGCCACAGCCGCCCAGAAGGGCAAGGCCACGACAGAAAGGCAGATGGAAAGGAAGCTTCCAACGGCTGTAGAAGAAGGTAAATTGTTATATCTCGTGTTTTCGTATAATTGGAAATCGTGAAAATAATTAAGACTTGTGGGTTACATGGAAATAAATTGATTTTAGTTAATATGCCTATGTCGTTTGTGAAATTATTGGTGTAAATACATTGGGGAAGGCCGAGGGTAAATTTGGAATTTCGGAAATTAGTTTCGGGAATTCGCAAAATGGGATTTCAACAAATTGGGCCAAGAAAAATTGAACAAAAGTTTAGGCCCAAGTCCTTGGGGTGGCCGGCAAAGAGGCCTAGGCCCAAGCCCCTTTAATGGTCATGTGAGTTCCATGTGCTCACTAATTGACCAAGTATTTATCCATGTATATCTATAGAAGAATCAAGAAGCAAGACAAAACTCAACTTTGAGCTTATACTCCCTCTCTCGGCCGAACCCCTACTTAGAGAAAGAAAAAAAATTTGCAAGCTTGTTTCCAATCTTAAAAATCTTGTTCTTCCCAAATTTGTAGTGTACTCAAGGCGCTCTTCAACGAGATACGATTAGTTTGGCGAAAGGAGCACGTTTGCGACAAGTCGGATTTTCAAGAAAAGGTAAGAATTTTGCCACTTTGATGTTATGGAATTTGTATGAATATGATAAGGATTGAGAATAGACGAGAACTTCGTAGTTTTGGTGTGAGTATGAAACCGTGGGTGTGTGTGTATGTGGTGTTGTGGCCGTGAGTTAGGTGGTTTGGAAGGGAAGGCGAATTGAATTCTATTTAGTTCGTTAGTTGCGTCGTCGTGACATTTATGACGTAAATGAATGTTTAACGAATTGAATTGACATTGAAAATGGTTGTGGATTATTATGGGAAAGTATATGACTTTGGTATATTTGTGTATATTCTTGTATAATTATGACATTAAGACTTTAAATGTGAATTATGGTTGTTGTTAATGAATTTGGAATGAAACAATGCGAGTTAGTACGTTCGTCGTAATTGTTGACGTATCGGATGAAATATGGAAAGTGACGAATTCCTTGAACTTATGAATACTATTCGGAACATAATTGGGATGTGATTGAATAATCTTGAATGATTGAATGAATACAATAATGTGGACATAAGTTGGGAATTGTGAAGTTTGAATGAAAGTTGGCAACTTATATAGTAAGGAAGAATATTGAAGTTAAAGTGCTTTAGTTGTGGTTTATGTTGGTTGTGATGTTTGGGTTGTTGTTGTTGATGTTTATTGAGCCGAGCTAAGTCTCGGGGGTGTTAGATATATAGGGGAAATGCTGCCGAAATTGCGGTAGGCAAAAAATGAAGTTAATGGGATTTTTAAGCTTAAGAATCTCTAATAGGTAACTTTGACCATTTGCAGATTCTGGACGAAACGGGATTTGAGTTTGGGGTGAGCATAAGACGTCTATAAGGTATGTAAAGCTTCCCACTTCTTCTTTTGGCATGTCTTAGTATGTTAGGTTGATATCGGAACCCGGGGAGCATTTCCGCTCCTCGAAATCCGATCTATAGAATGACTACTATTCATTCAATTCAATTGAGGCCTAATGTTCCTATTTTGGCTAGAAAGCAATCAAACGTCCGAGATTTATGAAAATGCAATCGGATTACTTTGAAATCTTTATGTATGATCTTATAGACCCAAAATGTTCATAAATTATGTTCGCCACCTCGACTTGACCCGAGGTGGGCCTGCTAACCCCGAGATGCCTTATTTGTCCTACTAGGTTTTTTTTTTTTTTTTATAAGCTTTGATAAAGAATCTTCGAATTTGGAATTTGTCCTTTATGAAATAATGTTTTGAACACCATGAGATACTAAGTTATGTTTTGAGCCATATGTACCACTTTGGAAATATTTTTGTGAAATAGACTTTCGTACTAATTAATTATTTGGCTATTTTGGTTAATGAATTGACTTATGAAGTAATCAAGTTTTGAAAGGCTATTTTGATATACAAATTGCATTGTTTGCTCACGACTCCGCTCGTGCCTTATTATGACTTCGTTCACCGGTTCCCGGGCCGGTTATGATTCGTGCGCTCTATGATGATTCGGCCGTATGATGTGTTACGGTTCCTCGAGGCCTCGCCATAGGGCCGGGTTCCGTTTGGAGTTATGCTGTGATATGGCTGTGATGTGATACGCTCATATGTGTGTGTTCGGGGATGTACGGAGATTTGAACCTTCTGGGGTTATGCTGTGTGTGGCACCAGCGTCGGAGTGGTGACCACGTTCCTGAGCTTTGCATGATTTTGTTTGCATTATGTTTATATGATTTTGATAAACATTTTGATATACTGCTCGGCATTTCTCTCTTTTGTATTCTGTTCGCTTCCAGTTGTGGCCTATATTTTGTACTCCATGCTTTACATACTCAGTACATCTTTCGTACTGACCCCCTTTCTTCGGGGGGGGGGGGGGGGCTGCGTTTCATGCCCGCAGGTACAGACGCCGGTGATCCACCACTGTAGGCTCCACTTCTGCTATTTCGGAGTACTCCCTTGATTCGGAGTCCACCTTTGGTATATATATCTTTCGCCATGTATATATTTCTGCATATTTGACTATTTGGGTACGGCGGGGCCCTGTCCCGTCATACGATTCTGTCGGTCAATTTAGAGGTCTGTGGACATGTTTTTGGGTTATGGTCTTTCTGTATGGTTATGTGTATATGTTATTTGGGCGATTCCATACGCCGAGGCAGCCGGTCCGCATATGTTTGTGCATTGCTTTGATTAGCCCTGTGTGGCCTCTGTTGGTGTTTGCTGTGTACAGGGTTATTCTGGATAGTCCGAAAAACAAAGGAAACTCTGCCGAAATTTTTCTGGAAATTATCTGAATTTGGAGTATAGCCTTGTTGGCTCCTGCTATGTGTTTGAATACGTTTGATAGATGGGTTTAGGTGTCCAGGTAGGGCGCCAGTCGCGGCCCACGGGGTAGGGTCGTGACAAAAGTGGTATCAGAGCGGTTTGTCCTCGGAATGTCCACAGGTCGTGTCTCGTAGAGTCTTGTTTATCGGTGTGTTGTGCACCACATCTATAAACAGGAGGCTACAGGGCATTTGGGGTGTCACTATTCTTTGGAATCTTAGATCGTCCGATAGAGCTGTGCTATTAGGACGATTCTGATCTGATTCGTTATTGTGTTTGCAGTGATGCCTCCGAAGAAGGCAACGGCGGCCCAGAAGGGCAAGGAGAGGATGGGAGAGACTAGTCAGGCACAGCGAACTACCAGGGCTCATGTCTATGATTTGCCCGAGGCTGCGCCTCGTTCTGAGGGGTCCGCTACACCACCATTGGTACAGCCTGGAGCAGGTCCTTCAGCAGCTCCGGAGGCCCGAGTACCCGCTCCTGAGACTCCAGCTCCTCAGCCAGGGGCGGAGGACAGGACCCTGAGGGAGGCTGTACAGTTGCTGATCACATTGGTAGCGGGGCAGGCTCGCAGACGCGGGCGGAGGGACGATGATGATGATGACAGGCGTGACAGCCTGCGGGTTCGAGAGTTCTTATTGTGTGGCCCTCCAGAGTTTTTCGGGTCTAAGCCCGATGAGGATCCCCATGACTTTATTCGGGGGATGCGACGCTCACTAGACTTGGTCAGGGCTTCAGAGACCGAGTCGGTCGAGTTGGCCTCGCATAGACTTCGGGATGTTGCTGCTCACTGGTATGAGTCCTAAGAGCTATCTAGGGGCGAGGGTGCTCCTCCAGCTACTTGGGACGAGTTTGTGACTGCTTTCACCCGCCACTTTCTGCCCCCAGAGTTGCGACGGGTGCGGGCTGATCGATTTTTACATCTGCAGCAGAGGGGTCGGAGCGTTCGTGAGTATAATCTGGAGTTTGATTCCCTGGCCCAGTATGCACCTGCCGTAGTAGCAGATATGTCCAATCGGATGCACAGATATGTTATGGGGTTGGATCGCTATTTGATCGACGGCTGTATGGCAGTGTCATTGCAGACAGATATGGATATTGCCCGACTTCAGGCTTACGCGCTGGGTATGGAGGACCGTCAAAGGTCTGATTATTCTAGCAGAGATCGGGACAGGAGGCCGCCCAAGAGGGCTAGGTCCGCGAGATATTCTGGAGATTCTTGAGGCGGACAGCCTCAGCAGCAGCAGACAGGCAGACAGCTTCCTCCGTCTGGCCGGAGTACTCAGTCAGGTGGCAGGAGATTTGATAGTGCAGGACCGTCTGGGGCTGGTCAGAGCTCTAGGGCGGCAGGTTCATAGGTATCTAGAGGCCCCAGCCAGGCCAGACCACCCAGGCCCCGTTGTTCTCATTGCGGGAAGTCTCATCCTGGGGAGTGCTATCGATCTACTGGAGCTTGTTTTTCGTGCGGTGGTCAGGGCCATTTTATGCGAGATTGTCCGTTGGCTAGCGGTTCTGGTAGTGTGGCTCAGCCGACAGGGTCAGCCGCCGGTTCATCATCTGCTCCATCTGTTGCACGCCCTGCAGGGCGAGGTGCGCCGACACCGGCGGCACGCGGTCGAGGCCGCGGTGGTGTTTCAGGTTCTAGCGGTCCCTCGAACCGCATATACGCATTGGTCAGCCGCCAGGATCAGGAGGCTTCGCCGAATGTCGTCACAGGTACATTACTGGTTTTCTCCAGATCTGTATATGCATTGATTGACCCTGGTTCTACTTTATCGTATATTTCCCCGCTTGTTGCTAGTAAAATTGTGATAGTGTCTGAGCCTATAGAGCCATTTGAGGTAGCCACACCGGTTGGAGATTTTGTTATAGCGAGGCAGGTTTCTAGGGATTGTTCTGTGGCTATATATGATCGTTGCACTAAAGCTGATTTGATAGAATTAGATATGCTGGAATTCGACGTTATTATGGGTATGGACTGGTTATCTTCCTGTTATGCTAATGTTGACTGCCAGAAAAAGGTAGTCCGTTTTCAGTTTCCAGGGGAACCAGTTATAGAGTGGTTCGGATCTACAACATCGCCCAGGGGTAAGTTTATTTCATACCTCAAGGCTAAGAAAATGATCCAGAAGGGTTATATCTATCATTTGGTTCGTGTGCACAATACTGCAGCTGAGATACCTACCCTTCAGTCTGTTCCGGTCATTAGCGAGTTCCCAGATGTATTTCCTAACGAGCTTCCTGGTCTTCCGCCTGAGCGGGAGATAGATTTTACCATAGAGCTGTTGCCGGATACGCAGCCCATATCTATTCCTCCGTACAGAATGGCACCGGCTGAATTGAAGGAATTGAAAGACCAGCTGAAAGATTTGTTGGATAAGGGTTTTATCAGACCCAGTACATCACCCTGGGGAGCGCCGGTATTATTTGTAAGAAAGAAAGACGGGTCATTACGCATGTGTATCGATTACCGGCAATTAAATAAGGTGACTATTAAGAATAAATATCCCCTCCCCTGGATTGATGACTTGTTTGATCAGTTGCAGGGTTCTAAATATTTTTCAAAGGTGGATCTGCGCTCAGGATATCATCAGGTGCGAGTGCGAGAATCTGATATCCCAAAGACTGCTTTCAGGACCCGGTACGGGCATTATGAATTCAGAGTTATGTCCTTCGGGTTGACTAACGCTCCAGCGGTATTTATGGATCTCATGAATCGGGTATTTCGGCCTTTCTTGGATATGTTTGTCATTGTGTTCATTGACGATATTCTGATTTACTCGCGATCAGCCGAGGAGCATTCGGATCATTTGAGGACGGTACTTGGTATTCTCCGTCAACAGAAATTATATGTTAAATTCTCCAAATGTGAATTTTGGTTAACTTCTGTGGCATTCTTGGGCCATATTGTCGGCGCAGACGGTATTCGGGTCGATACGCAGAAGATTGAGGCTAGGCAGAATTGGCCCAGGCCTACTACACCGACAGAGGTGCGCAGTTTTCTGGGATTAGCCGGGTATTATCGCAGGTTCGTGGAGAATTTTTCTTCTATTGCAGCACCACTGACGAAGCTTACTCAGAAAGCAGCGAAATTTCTGTGGACCGATGCCTGCGAGCGCAGCTTCCAGATGTTGAAAGAAAAGTTAGTTTCAGCACCAGTTTTGACTCTTCCAGAGGGATCAGATGGGTATGTTGTCTATTGTGACGCCTCTGGTATTGGGATAGGTTGTGTGTTGATGCAGCACGGTCGAGTCATAGCCTATGCTTCCCGGCAGCTCAGACCGCACGAGAAGAATTATCCCACTCATGATCTTGAGTTTGCCGCAGTGATTCATGCTTTGAAGATTTGGCGGCATTATTTATATGGGGTCCATGTCGATGTTTATACGGACCATAAGAGTCTCCAGTATATTTTTAAGCAGAAAGAATTGAATTTACGGCAGAGAAGATGGCTTGAGTTACTGAAGGATTACGATGTTGATATTCTGTACCATCCTGGGAAAGCCAATGTGGTAGCGGACGCACTTAGCCGCAAGTCTATGGGCAGCTTGGCTGATGTACCATCTGGTAAGAAAGATTTGGTTCGTGATATTCATCAGCTGGCCAGCCTTGGAGTTCGTTTGGCAAATTTTGGAGATTCTAGGATCTCTGTTCGTGCAGTTGCTGAATCATCTATTATAGTAGAGGTAAAGCAGCGTCAGTTCGAAGATCCTATTCTGGTTCAGTACAGAGAAGTGGCCCTTAATAAAGACAAGACTCCGTTTGAAATTTCACCTGAAGGGGTATTATTATATAAAGGCAGATTCTGTGTTCCGGATGTTGCAGGCTTACGACGACAAATCATGGGCGAGGCGCATAATGCACGGTATTCTATTCATCCTGGTTCCACTAAAATGTATCATGATCTCAGGTGTTTGTATTGGTGGGACGGTATGAAGAAAGATATTGCCGAGTTCGTTAGTCAGTGCCCGAATTGTCAGCAAGTTAAAATTGAACACCAGAAGCCCGGTGGGTTATTACAGGAGATGGAAATTCCAGCCTGGAAATGGGAGATGATTAATATGGATTTCGTTGTTGGGTTACCGCGCACTCCACGCAGGTATGATTCTATTTGGGTTATTGTTGACAGATTGACGAAATCAGCCCACTTTCTCCCAGTCCGGACTACGTATTCGGCTGAGGACTATGCTAGATTGTATATCAGAGAGATAGTCAGAATTCACGGATTCCCTATATCTATTATTACCGACCGAGGTGCCCAGTTTACGGCAAATTTCTGGAGGTCATTTCAGGAGGGATTGGGGACTCAGGTGAGCCTCAGTACAGCTTTTCATCCTCAGTCCGACGGGTAGGCTGAGCGCACTATTCAGACGCTGGAAGATATGTTACGGGCCTGCGTTATTGATTTCAGGGGCAGCTGGGATGATCATTTGCCGCTTATTGAGTTTGCCTATAATAACAGTTATCACTCCAGCATTCAGATGGCACCGTATGAAGCCCTTTATGGCAGAAAATGCAGATCTCCTATTGGTTGGTTCGACGTGGGCGAGACTAAGTTAATCGGGCCAGATGTGATCCAGGAAGCAGTAGATAAGGTAAAGCTTATTCGGGAGCGATTATTGGCTGCACAGAGTCGGCAGAAAGCATATGCAGACAGACGACGTCGACCACTAGAGTTCCAGATTGGCGACTGGGTATTTCTGAAGGTGTCGCCTATGAAGGGTGTTATGAGATTCGGTAAAAAGGGTAAGTTAAGCCCGCGGTATATCAGGCCGTATCAGATCATTCGGAAGATAGGCGAGGTCGCCTATGAGCTAGACTTACCATCCGATTTGGAGGCCGTACACCCGGTATTTCATATGTCTATGCTGCGAAAATGTATTGGTGATCCTTCCAGGATATTCCCAGTGGATGATATTCAGGTAACGGAGCATTTATCTTATGAAGAGCAGCCTATAACTATTCTGGATCGGCAGGTCAGGAGACTACGCACTAAGGAAGTGCCTTCTGTTAAAGTCCTGTGGCACAACAACAATCGGGAAGAGATGACTTGGGAGGCGGAGGACGAGATGAAGAAGAAATACCCCCACTTGTTTCCTGCACCCACAGGTAATTTAAACCTTCAAATTTGTTGTATTGATTGACGAATAAATTGTGTGTGCTAACTATAAAGGGAGACTCCCCCGTTATATTATAAGACTAATTTAACATTCGGGGACGAATGTTCTTAAGGGGGGGAGAATGTTATATCCCGTGTTTTCGCATAATTGGAAATCGTGAAAATAATTAAGACTTGTGGGCTACAAGGCAATAAATTGATTTTAGTTAATATGCCTATGTCGTTTGTGAAATTATTGGTGTAAATACATTGGGGAAGGCCGAGGGTAAATTTGGAATTTCGGAAATTAGTTTCGGGAATTTGCAAAACGGGATTTCAACAAATTGGGCCAAGAAAAATTGAACAAAAGTTTAGGCCCAAGTCCTTGGGGTGGCCGGCCAAGAGGCCTAGGCCCAAGCCCCTTTAATGGTCATGTGAGTTCCATGTGCTCACTAATTGACCAAGTATTTATCCATGTAAATCTATAGAAGAATCAAGAAGCAAGACAAAACTCAACTTTGAGCTTATACTCCCTCTCTCGGCCGAACCCCTACTTAGAGAAAGAAAAAGAATTTGCAAGCTTGTTTCCAATCTTAAAAATCTTGTTCTTCCCATATTTGTAGTGTACTCAAGGCGCTCTTCAACGGGATACGATTAGTTTGGCGAAAGGAGCACGTTTGCGACAAGTCGGATTTTCAAGAAAAGGTAAGAATTTTGCCACTTTGATGTTATGGAATTTGTATGAATATGATAAGGATTGAGAATAGACGAGAACTTCGTAGTTTTGGTGTGAGTATGAAACCGTGGGTGTGTGTGTATGTGGTGTTGTGGCCGTGAGTTAGGTGGTTTGGAAGGGAAGGCGAATTGAATTCTATTTAGTTCGTTAGTTGCGTCGTCGTGACATTTATGACGTAAATGAATGTTTAACGAATTGAATTGACATTGAAAATGGTTGTGGATTATTATGGGAAAGTATATGACTTTGGTATATTTCTGTATATTCTTGTATAATTATGACATTAAGACTTTAAATGTGAATTATGGTTGTTGTTAATGAATTTGGAATGAAACAATGAGAGTTAGTACGTTCGTCGTAATTGTTGACGTTTCGGATGAAATATGGAAAGTGACGAATTCCTTGAACTTATGTATATTATTCGGAACATAATTGGGATGTGATTGAATAATCTTGAATGATTGATTGAATGAATACAATAATGTGGACATAAGTTGGGAATTGTGAAGTTTGAATGAAAGTTGCCAACTTATATAGTAAGGAAGAATATTGAAGTTAAAGTGCTTTAGTTGTGGTTTATGTTGGTTGTGATGTTTGGGTTGTTGTTGTTGATGTTTATTGAGCCGAGCTAAGTCTCGGGGGTGTTAGATATATAGGGGAAATGCTGCCGAAATTGCGGTAGGCAAAAAATGAAGTTAATGGGATTTTTAAGCTTAAGAATCTCTAATAGGTAACTTTGACCATTTGCAGATTCTGGACGAAACGGGATTTGAGTTTGGGGTGAGCATAAGACGTCTATAAGGTATGTAAAGCTTCCCACTTCTTCTTTTGACATGTCTTAGTATGTTAGGTTGATATCGGAACCCCGGGAGCATTTCCGCTCCTCGAAATCCGATCTATAGAATGGCTACTATTCATTCAATTCAATTGAGGCCTAATGTTCCTATTTTGGCTAGAAAGCAATCAAACGTCCGAGACTTATGAAAATGCAATCGGATTACTTTGAAATCTTTATGTATGATCTTATAGACCCGAAATGTTCATAAATTATGTTCGCCACCTCGACTTGACCCGAGGTGGGCCCGCTAACCCCGAGATGCCTTATTTGTCCTACTAGGCTCTTTTTTTTTTTGATAAGCTTTGATAAAGAATCTTCGAATTTGGAATTTGTCCTTTATGAAATAATGTTTTGAACACCATGAGATACTAAGTTATGTTTTGAGCCATATGTACCACTTTGGAAATATTTTGTGAAATATAATTAATTATTTGGCTATTTTGGTTAATGAATTGACTTATGAAGTAATCAAGTTTTGAAAGGCTATTTTGATATACAAATTGCATTGTTTGCTCACGACTCCGCTCGTGCCTTATTATGACTTCGTTCACCGGTTCCCGGGCCGATTATGATTCGTGCGCTCTATGATGATTCGGCCGTATGCTGTGTTACGGTTCCCCGAGGCCTCGCCATATGGCCGGGTTCCGTTTGGAGTTATGCTGTGATATGGCTGTGATGTGATACGCTCATATGTGTGTGTTCGGGGATGTACGGAGATTTGAACCTTCTGGTGTTATGCTGTGTGTGGCACCAGCGTCGGAGTGGTGACCACGTTCCTGAGCTTTGCATGATTTTGTTTGCATTATGTTTATATGATTTTGATAAACATTTTGATATACTGCTCGGCATTTCTCTCTTTTGTATTCTGTTCGCTTTCAGTTGTGGCCTATATTTTGTACTCCATGCTTTACATACTCAGTACATCTTTCGTACTGACCCCCTTTCTTCGGGGGGGGGGGGGGCTGCGTTTCATGCCCGCAGGTACAGACGCCGGTGATCCACCACTGTAGGCTCCACTTCTGCTATTTCGGAGTACTCCCTTGATTCGGAGTCCACTTTTGGTATATATATCTTTCGCCATGTATATATTTCTGCATATCTGACTATTTGGGTACGGCGGGGCCCTGTCCCGTCATACGATTCTGTCGGTCAGTTTAGAGGTCTGTGGACATGTTTGTGGGTTATGGTCTTTCTGTATGGTTATGTTTATATGTTGTTTGGACGATTCCATACGCCGAGGCAGCCGGTCCGCATATGTTTGTGCATTGCTTTGATTAGCCCTGTGTGGCCTCTGTTGGTGTTTGCTGTGTACAGGGTTATTCTGGATAGTCCGAAAAACAAAGGAAACTCTGCCGAAATGTTTCTGGAAATTATCTGAATTTGGAGTATAGCCTTGTTGGCTCCTGCTATGTGTTTGAATACGTTTGATAGATGGGTTTGGGTGTCCAGGTAGGGCGCCAGTCGCGGCCCACGGGGTTGGGTCGTGACATAAATCCGATAATGAGGCCCCATCCAATACCTCTCCCACTCCACCTATTCTAGAATAACAAGGAGGGGCTTCAGCTCCAGCTCCTATGCCTCCAGTTCCTCCACCGGATGCTTCGGGGCAATAGATGACTGAAGCCATTCAATTATTGACCCAGTTGGTTGCCGCTCAGGCTTAACGGCAAAGTGTGGGCCCTAGTGATGGAGCCACTAGTGCAAGGGCTCATGATTATATGAGTTTAAATCCCCCAAAATTTTTCGGGTCGAAACCGGATGAAGATCCGCAAGGTTTTATAGATGAAATATTGAGGACGTTGAGAATCGTCCATACCTCCGATATTAAATCTGTGGAGTTGGCATCTTATAGACTCCGGGATGTAGCGGTCTTATGGTATAATAATTGGATGTCTTCGAGGAAGGAAAATGCACCTTTCCCGATTTGGCAGGAATTCGTAGATGCTTTCCTTCGTCACTATTTGCCACTCGAGGTTCGAAGGGCCCGAGCTGACAGGTTTCTGAATCTAAGGCAAGTTAATATGAGTGCTCGGGAGTATAGCCTCCATTTCAATTCATTGGCCCGGTATTCTCCCAATATGGTAGCCGATATGGGAGATAGAGTACACAGATTTGTGAGTGGCTTAGGGCCACTTTTGTTCAAAGATAGCTTGATAGCTTCATTATAAGAGGGGATGGATATTTACCGTATTCAGGCCCATGCCCAGAACATAGAAGAGCGGCAACTACCGTAAAAGGGTGAGCGCGATATTGATAGAGGGCAGAGTAAGAGGGCCAGATCTGCTAGTAGTGAGTATAGAGGGTGTCAGCAACAGTATTCCAGGTATATGGGCTAGTCCGCGACTAGTGCACCTCCTCGGTTCGCGGGTAGGAGATTTGATCGCCCCATTTATTCTGGTCTGGGTCAGAGTTCGAGGGTCTCAGGTTCTCAGTTTGGACGTGATCCTAGCCAGCGGAGACCACCGGTACCACGGTGTAGCCAGTGTGGTAGATTACATTTCGGTCAGTGTCGCCAAGGTTCGGATGCTTGCTATGCCTGTGGTCAGGTTGGGCATATGATATGAGATTTTCCATCGATGAGTGGTAGAGTTGGGGCTCAGCCCACAGGATCCGCAGCCGGTTCTTCTTTGTCTGTGCGCCCGGCAGGGCAGACTCCCAAAATTTCAGCAGGTCGCTGTCACGACCCAACTAGGGCCGCGATGGGTACCCGGAGCTAGCTACCGAGCACCACTCACTCTACTACTCGTCTTACTCATTTAATGAACTTTTTACCAATTTAGTATACAAATAGTAGGAAAATCACATCTTATATGGGAACATAATTACTTATATACATTTGCCTCTCGGCCATCAAAATAATATATACATATAATGACATCTTGTCAAACTATCTGACCCACACTGCGTATCTACGAACCTCTACTGATATATTGTATACATAGACGGAATAAGACTCCGTCATGCCCAAAATATACATATGTACCAAATGGAATAATCATGAGCACCTCCGAACAATGGAGCGCTCTCTATCGGCTGACACCTATTGAGGATCTGGGCCAAGCTCACCTCCCTGTCTACCTGTGGGCATGAACACAGCGTCCAAGGAAAACGGACGTCAGTACGAATATTATACTGAGTATGAGAGGCATAAAAAATGAAGAAAGACATCAATAATATAATGAGAACATCGATATGAAACATCTGGATCTGAATAACAATCATGTAGAAAGTAATGCATGTTGTCTTACTCATACTCATCATCATGTCATATTTGCATAATATGCAAGCTCCCCGTCCATGTCAGAACGGTGTGATAATCAATAACATTAGCCCGCGTCCAGGCCTCCCGCGTCCGGGGTACCATCTCATGCCGCCCAATAGTGGTGTCTGCCCATGCCAAAAGGTCATGGTGTATCCGTATAGCTGCCCGCTTTGGCGGTGACTGCCTGGCCAACTAGGCCAGGTGTGAAATGCTCGTGACATGCTTATCATAAAATAATTTTAATAATATGATCCTTATAAAATACTTATCTTATTATAGTACACGCATAAGGCTCAAGATCAACTTTACTCTATCGAGGTGACGTAAGGTCGTGATCCCTCGATTTCATTATGGACATTCTGCCTCACCTTGAAGGAACTAACACATAAGGTGAGTGTGGGCAATAAATAACATTATCATCAATCTAGCATCATCGTACCATATCTCTTATCTTATATAGACATTTATGGATATAGGCTTTCAACCTTTCGGAATGTAGAAGCTCATGAAGAGGATAGGAATTCGAGCTATAAGACTCATGCCATTAGAAAGAAAGGACTAGCCTCACATACCTTGGTTGTTTAACTAATCTATCGCTCACTTGTTCCCCTTCGATATCACGTCGTTACCTTCATGAGAGAATTCGAACTAACATTAGTTAATTGACTACAAGAACGCATCATTAATTCTAGGAAATATTGGGAAGCACTTCCTTTGTTTATACTACTTTTTCCATGTTCTATATCAACTCCCAACATTCACAATACTACTCATAATATCACAATCAACATTCATCATTTATGCATATTTAGCAAAATCCACCATTTTCCTCCAATTTTCCCATATTTATCCTCATAGCTCATCTTTGTGTTTTCACGCATTCAATACTTGTTTCATGATATACACATCATTATAACGTATTCATAATCACAACTCTTCAACTTTCATGATTCAATTCCACTATCATTTAATTATGTCACTATTCACTCAATAATGACGTACTTTCTATGTTCTTCTACATTTCAAGTATCTAAGCCTTCGAATACCTTAAACAACATGAAATGGTCATAAAAGTTACCTTGGAAGTTGGTTGAACAAGAATTGAGTTGAGTTTATACCTTAGCATCAAAACCCTTCTTCACCTCCTTTGATTTTCTTTGAGAAAGATGAACCCTACTTAGTTTTCATACACTTTATTTCATGGATTATGTATTGTTGATCTTAGTCTCCCTTGGATTTATCTTGTGGTTGAAGAGTAGGGAAAGTTCTAGAGGCTTCTTGAGTTGGAAGAAGTGGGAAATGAAATGGGTGAAATGAAAAAATGACCCCTTACACTTAATTTAAAAGCTGGCCGAGACCCATTATACGGACCAACATACGGTCCGTACTATTTATACGGACCGTATGTATGGGCGTACAATTGTTCCAGTATCTGGTCCCTTCATTGGCCAATAATACGACCAGTATAAATTATACGGTCTGTAGGTTGGACCGTATAATGCCCAGTGGTTCCGATTTTGTTCTCGTTGTCTCGTTCGATCTCCGATCCTTATGGAACATTCTTAACACTTGTTTAATACTTCAATACCAATCTAAGGGACATCATTTCATGTCACTAAGACACAATTATGCCCTCACCAACTCGTTGCTCGTTATTCCTACTCGATATACGACTTATGGCTCGCTTTCCTTGACAACTTCCTTTCCTTATCTCGAATGGTTTTGAAATCTCGTTTGGGGTTATCAAACACTATTCCTAACTCATCAAAATGTCGTATACGCTATGACCTTCGTTGTCCTATTCATAGTACATGTACGGGGAATCTTCCGAGGTGTAACGGTCGCGGTAGGGGCAGAGGGGGAGCATCCAGTTCAGGTGGCACCCATCCCTGTATTTATGCTTTAGCCGGACACCAGGATCTTGAGTCCTCCCTGGATGTGGTTAAGGGTATACTATCGATATTTTCTCACGACGTTTATTCATTGATTGATCCGGGTTCTACGTTGTCTTATATTACTCCTTATATTGTTGGCCATATTGGGGTGAAACCCGAGCCAATTAAACCTTTTGAGGTATCTACTTCGGTTGGTGATCCCGTAATAGCTAGACAAGCATACAATAATTGTGTGGTGGTGGTATGTAATCGTCAGACTATTGCCGATTTAATTGAGCTGGAAATGTTAGATTTTGACGTGATTATGGGCATAGATTGGTTGGCTTCTTGTTATGCTAATGTGGATTATGTAACGAAAAGAGTTCTATTCTAATTCCCGGGAGAACTCGTACTTGAATGGAAAGGCATTACAGCGTCTCCAAGAGGTAGGTTTATTTCCTACCTTAAGGCAAGGAAGATGATAGCTAAAGGCTATATTTATCATCTAGTCCGAGTTCATGACACCGAAGCAAGGTCGCCGACTTTTCAATCCGTCCCGGTAGTAAATGAATTTCCGGATGTATTTCCAGATGAACTTCCAGGCCTTCCACCAGAACGAGAAATCGATTTTACTGTTGATGTGTTGCCGGATACCGAACCTATATCTATTCCTCCTTACAGAGTGGCTCCTGCAGAATTGAAAGAGCCAAAGGCACAACTGAAAGATTTTCTTGAGAAGGGATTCATTAGGCCCAGTTCATCACCGTGGGAGCACCTGTCTTATTTTTGAGAAAGAAAGATGATTCCCTACGAATGTGCATTGACTACAGGCAATTGAACAAGGTAATGATAAAAAATAAATATCCACTTCCAAGAATCGATGATTTGCTCGATCAGCTGCAGGGTGCTAAATGATTTTCCAAAATTGATCTGAGATTGGGGTATCACCAAGTGAGAGTTAGAGAAGAGGATATTGTGAAAACGGCCTTCAGAACTAGATATGGCCATTACGAATTTCAGGTGATGTCGTTTGGGTTAACTAATGCCCTGGCAGTGTTTATGAATCTGATGAATAACGTATTCAAGCCCTTTCTAGGTCTATTTTTGATCATGTTTATCGATGACATCTTGGTATATTCTCGGTCAGAAATAGAGCATGCAGACCACTTGCATATTGTTCTTGGAATTCTTCGGACTCGAGAATTGTATGCAAAATTTAAAAAATGCGAGTTTTGGCTAAATTCTGTGACTTTTCTGGGCCATATTATCTCAGCTAATGGTATTTGATTAGATGTTCAAAATATTAAGGTTGTGAAGACTTGGCTGAGGCCCACAACGTCTACAGAGGTTCGAAGCTTTCTAGGATTGGCAGGCTATTATAGGAGATTTGTGGAAGGGTTCTCTTCTATTTCTACACCATTGACGAAGCTAACTCAGAAATAAATAAAAAATCAATGGACTGATGCCGGTGAGCGTAGTTTCCAGGAATTGAAAGATAAATAGACTTCGGCCCCGGTGCTGACACTTCCAGAGGGGTCAGAAGGCTATGTTGTTTATTGTGATGCCTCAGGTGTCAGATTGGGTTGTGTATTGATGCGGCATGGTAGAGTTATTGCCTATGCCTCAAGGCAGTTGCGAAAACATAAAAAGAACTACTCGACCCATGACCTTGAGTTAGCTGCGGTTATTCATGCACTAAAGATCTGGAAGAACTATTTCTATGGCATTCATGTTGATATTTATACAGATCACAAGAGTCTCCAATATATTTTCAAACAGAAGGAGTTGAATATTCGGCAGAGGCGGCGGTTAGAACTAATCAAACATTAGGATGTGAGTATTTTATACCACCCCGGAAAGGCAAATGTAGTACCTGATGCACTTAACCGCAAATCAATGGGTAGTCTATGTGAGGTCCCTCCGGAGAAGAAAGAATTAATCAGTAAGCTTCACCAGCTAGCCAGCGCCGAAGTTCGTCTAATTGATTCGGGCAATGCAATAGTTGGTATTCACGACCCAACTGTTTCATCCTTAGATATGGAGGTGAGAGAGCGCCAATATGAAGATCCCCAGTTGAGTCACTATAGGGATGCATTTCCGGAGAAAGAGAAGTCACCATTTGAAGTTTCTGCAGATGGAGTTCTTAGATACCGACACAGGCTATGTGTTCTAAATGTTTCAGGACTACATCGTCGGATTCTAGAAGAAGCTTATTATTCTCGGTACTCCATTCACCCAGGAGCGACAAAGATGTATCATAATCTCAAGTTAATGTATTGGTGGAATGGAATGAAGAAAGGCATAGCAGAATTTGTAGCTCAATGTCCAAATTGCCAACAAGTGAAAATTGAGCATCAAAAGCCAGTAGGATTGTTACAAGCCATGGAAATTCCAACCTGGAAATGAGAAATGATCAACAAGGATATCATTTTAGGGTTGCCTCGTTCCCAACGCAAGTATGACTCCATATGTGTGATCTTGGATAGACTCATGAAATGAACTCATTTTCTTCCAGTCAGAACTACATATTCAGTAGAAGATTATGCAAGGTTGTATCTTAAGGAGATAGTGAGACTTCATGGTATCCCAGTATCTATTATCACAGATCGAAGAGCACAACATTCTATCCACAGACTAACGGACAAGTTGAACGCACCATTCAAACCTTGGAAAATATGTTGCGGCCATGCATATTAGACTTCGGGGCTAATTGGGATGATCATTTTCCACTTATTGAATTTGCCTATAACAACAGTTATCATTCCAGCATCCAGATGGCCCCGTATGAAGCATTATATGGAAGAAAGTGTAGATCCCCAATTGGGAGGTTTGAAGTAGGAGAGGTACAGTTAATAGGTCCGGAGTTGATTCAACAAGCGGTGGAAAAGATCAAGGTTATCCAGGATCGATTATTGACAGCCCAAAGTCTCCAGAAATCTTATGCAGACAACCGTCGGCGAGACTTAGATTGTCCGCATGATAGGCCAAGTAGCTTATGAACTAGACTTACCTCCAGAACTTGAATCAGTCCATCCAGTTTTTCATGTATCAATGCTCCATAAGTGTGTTAGAGATCCTACTAGAATCGTGCCAGTAGATGATGTCCAAGTTACAAAAAAGTTGGCTTATGAAGTGGTACCCATTGCCATACTAGATAGGCAAGTGCGGAGGCAAAGAAATAAAGAATTAGCTTCAGTCAAGGTCTTATGGAGAAACAATAACTAAGAAGAAATGACCTAGGAAGCGGAAGAAGACATGAATTCCAAGTCCCCACACTTTTTTCCACCACCGGAAGAGGTTCAAGATGAGACATAAGTATTATGAGGTATGTAATGCTTTCTTTTTAATGTTTTTGGTCGTGTGTGGCCACATTTTTGTTACACCTCGGAAAATCTTTCGTTGATGCACAAGTGAATAGACTAGTGAAGAGTATGAGCATACAGTACTTCAATAAGTAAGAAATGACATTTGATGACCCAAAGTAAGATTTCAAAGACATCCGATGTTAGACGAGAAAGCTGTCAAGAGAAGGCAAGGCATACGATAGGTTTCAGAAAGGAATTACGAGTAACGAGTTAATGAGGACTTAATGATGTCTTGGAGAAGAGTGATAACGTCCCTTATATTGGTATTGAGGTGTTGAAAAAGTGCTAAGAAGGTTCCATAAGGATTGGAGATCAAACGAGTCGACGAAACGAGCTTCGGAATCACTGGGGCTGGCCGTATAAATTATACGGCCAAACATACTGGTCGTATAAATTATACGGTCCGTATGTTGGGACCGTATAATCAATCCAGAATGGCATAAATTTCTGGACCAAATATACGGCCAAACATACGGCCCGTATAAAATGTATGGACCGTATGTTGGTCCGTATATTGGGTCGGGGACTGAAATGGTTCATTAAATAAAGGACCAAGTTTTATTTCATTTCATTTTCATATCACACCCTTTCTCTATAAAACATCTCTCTACATTTATTCCACAATAATTCAAGGGTTATTAGTGATCAACAACATAAACTAAGTGAATCAAGTGCAAGAAAACTCATCAAAGATCATTCAAGTCAAGAAATCTCATTGGAGATGAACTAGGGTTTTTGCTCAAGTGGAGTATTACCAACCAAGGCTTGTTCCTACAACATCTAAGGTAAGATTTATGGTATTTCTATATTGTTTAAGGTATTTGAGAGTTTAAATACTTATATTGTAGATGGATATAAAAAATGGGTCATGAATACGGAATAGTGCCATTTTGAGTAATAACTTGAATTGAGTCATGATTCTTAATGTGTTGTGATATAAATATGTTATAAATGATGTTGAGAACATGGGATGAGCAAATGTATATGAATGAATGTAGTCGTGTGTTATGACTATGGATATGGGTGATTGAAAGTGAATTGAGAAATGTGGATGAATAATGATCATCGTTGTAGTATTGTGAATGTATTATTGACATTTGGGAGTTGATATACACTATGGAGGATTGTCGTATAAATAAAGGAGATGTCGTCTGATTTTCTCTATCTCTAGTCATGTATGCTAGCTATCGATTTCTAATGATAGTATGAC
The DNA here is from genome assembly GCF_019175385.1 of Lycium barbarum. Classification (NCBI taxonomy): domain Eukaryota; kingdom Viridiplantae; phylum Streptophyta; class Magnoliopsida; order Solanales; family Solanaceae; genus Lycium; species Lycium barbarum. The sequence continues at coordinate 128,208,365 of NC_083337.1, read as the reverse complement.
TTTAATGAAGGTAAAAACGTGAGCATTGAAGAAGCACGTGCAAGTGATAGAATAGTTGAACGGGAAGGTATGTAAGGCTAACCCTTCTTTCATAAGGCATGGTTCTTTGGCCAATCATCTAAACCTCCTATAAGATTATGATATCCTTCAAATGATTCTACCTTTCGAGTTATTGAGCTCATAATCCTCGATATGTATTACGATTGTACTAAGTTCCTCATATGACGAGTAATCCTACAAAGATAGATGTAATGAATGACGATAATAGTGATAATGATATTGATGATGACTATAATGGTAATAGCGATGACGATAACGATGATGATGATGATAGTGATGATAATAGTAAAGATGCTTATGAGCTATTATGTATATGTATCTATGTATGACGATTATGGAACCCCGAGCTTATAAGGCCGGGTAGAATAAGTATGTATATGATTATATAATGCACGCACACCTCTCCAGATGGTACGGATAACCCTGACGCCTTGGTAGGGCCAGGTAGATGTAACCCTGAAGCCTTGGTAGGGCCAGGTACGTGTAACCTTGATCCTTGGCTGGCCAAGTATGTATGAAACACTGATCCTTCATGGTCGGGTATGCTATGAAAATACTTTGTATATGATATGACGATGTATATGATATAGATATGAGAATGAATGCGAATATGATACAAATTACGAATAAGAATATGTACATGATACAAATGTGATAAGGATACGTAATTGGGTACGGATATGAGTATGGATACGAATATAGATGTATGTACACAAATACACATTAGAATTGGAAAGTCCCTATGAAAGGCAAGTAAGTGCTTATGACGATGATATTACTATCTCGCATCCTATGTTATTTCTTATGTTGTCTTTTATGCTTCTATGTTGATGTTGATCATGCTTTACATACTCAGTACATTCTTCGTACTGACGTCCTTTTGTTTGTGGACGTTGCGTCATGCTCGCAAGTGCACAGGGAGATAGACTTGATCCATAGCTACATTCTCAGGGACTACATAGCAGAGCTCCACTTCATTCGGAGCTATAGCTTTTGGGTACTTATTCTTTTGTGTACATAATTATGGGCATAGCAGGGTCCTCTCCCGCCTATATGATATGGTATACTCTCCTTAGAGGCTCGTAGACATTTGTATATAGTTAGGTATGTCTGGCCTTGTCGGCCTATATTAAGGATTTCATTTTGTTAGCCTCGTCGGCTATGTACATTGATATGGGCATAGATGTCGATGATGATATGAAGGTATTGTTGTCCAATGGGATTAGTATGATTGATGAATAGAAATGTATGTTTAATTATGTGGCTCACCTAGATGTAAGTGTAAGTGTAAGCCAAGGGGTGCCCGGGTAGGCTAGCACCGGGTGCCCGTCGCAGCCCCGTAGTCGGGTCGTGACAAAAGTGGTATCAGAGCAGTTCAGTCCTAGGGTGTGTCTTCGAGCATTTCTAGTAGAGTCTTGGTTATGGGTGTGTTGCGCGCCATACTTATAAACAAGAAGCTGCGGGCATTTTAGGAATAAATGACCTTCTTTGTTCATAAGAATCATGCGATAGAGCTATGATATAAGAACTTCTTGTTCCTTAACCGTGTGATGTGTATTTCAGAAATGCCTGTAAAGAGAAAGGCTAAAGCAGCGCAAAAGGGCAAGACGGTGGCAGAAAAGCGGGCTGAAAAGGCACCGCCACCGGTAGTAGAGGAAAGTGAGTCCCGGAGTGCGGCTCAATCTTAGTCCTCCCGTTCAGTACCTATATTAGAGGAGCGTGAAGGAGCCTCAGCCCCAGCTCCAGCACCTCCGGCTCCTCCACCGGATGCTTCAGGCCAAGATGTAAAAGAGGCCATACATTTGCTTACTTAGTTGGTTGTTGCCCAGACTCAGCGGCAAAGTGTAGGGCAAGGCGATAGGGCTGTTAGTGCAAGGGCTCGTGACTTCATTAACTTAAACCCTCCGGAATTCTTTGGATCAAAGCCGGATGAAGACCCTCAGGATTTTATCGATGGTATGTTGAGGACGCTTCTATTGATACATGCTTCAGACACCGAATCGGTGGAGTTAGCGTCATATAGATTGAGAGATGTCTCGATCCATTAGTACACGGTTTGGATGGCTACACCGGGAGCCAATGCACCTCCCCCGGTATGGAAAGAGTTTGTTGATGCTTTCCTCCGACATTATATGCCTCCAGAAGTTCGGCGAGCTAGAGTCGATAAATTTTTGAACTTGAGACAAGGTAGCATGAGTGCTTTAGAGTATAGTCTCCGCTTCAATTCCTTGTCTAGGGATGCTTCGGCCATGGTAGCGGATATGGGTGATAGAGTACACTGATTTGTGAAAGGCCTAGGGACGCATTTGACGGATAGGTGTTTGACTGCATCCCTTCAGGACAATATGGATATTGCACGCATTCAGGCTGATGCTCAGAACTTAGAAGAAAGTTCACAACAACAAAGAAACGAATGCGAGCATGATAGAGGACATAGTAAGAGGGCCAGATCCTCAGGTCCGGTGAGTGAGTTCAGAGGTGGGCACCGACAGAAGATTTCTAGGCACTCGGGCTATTCTATGACTAGTGCGCCTCCACGGTTTTCAGGCCAGAGATTCGACAGATCTACTCGTTCCGGGCCAAGTCAGAGTTTTTCGGGGTCTCCGTTCAGAGATGATTTGGGTCAAGCAAGGCCACCCATACCACGATGTTCCCAGTATGGGAAATTAAATTGGGGTCAATGTCGACTGGGTTCGGATGTTTGCTATTCATGTGGTCGACCAGGCCATATTATGCCTGATTTCCCCTCAGTTAATGGTAGAGGTTGGACCCAGCCTTCAGGGTCGATAGCTGGATCTTCAACGTCTGTATGCCCTATGGGGCCAGGTTCACATGCACCAATCAGCCATGGTAGAGGCAGAGGGAGAGTTCCCAGTTCTAGCGGTCCTCAACACCGTATTTATGATTTGGCTGGGCGCCAAGATCTTGAATCTTCTCCTGATGTGGTCACAGGTATATTATCGGTATTTTCTCATGATTTATATGCTTTGATTGATCGGGGCTCCACATTGTCATATGTTACTCCGCATATTGCGGGTCGATTTAGTGTCGAAACGGAATCGATCAAACCTTTTGAGGTGTCTACACCCGTTGGTGAATCGGTAATAGCTAGCCGAGTATATAGAAATTGTATAGTCGTGATTTGTGACCGCCGTACTATACTTGACTTGCATGAGCTAAAGATGGTAGACTTTGATGTCATTATGGGCATGGATTGGTTGGCTTCTTGTTATGCCAATGTTGATTGTAGGATGAAAATGGTTTGCTTCCAATGTTCGGGAGAACCAGTTTTAGAATGGAAAGGGAATACTGCGTCACCAAAAGGTAGGTTTATCTCCTATCTAAAGGCAAGGAAAATGATCACGAAAGGGTGTATTTACCATCTAGTTCGTGTCCAAGATGTAGAAGCTGAATCGCCAACTCTTCAGTCAGTTCCTGTAGTAAATGAATTTCCGGATGTGTTCCCGGAAGAGCTTCCAGGCCTTCCTCCTGAGCGGGAGATTGATTTTGCCATTGATGTGTTACAAGGCACTAACCCTATATCTATTCCTCCTTATAGAATGGCACCCGCAGAATTGAAGGAGTTAAACGAGCAATTGAAAGACTTGCTTGAAAAAGGCTTTATTAGGCCTAGTTCATCCCCGTGGGGAGCACCCGTATTGTTTGTCCAAAAGAAAGATGGCTCCTTGAGGATGTGCATTAATTATTGGCAATTGAATAAGGTGACGATTAAGAACAAATATCCTCTTTCGAGGATTGATGACTTATTTGATCAATTACAAGGTGCCAAATGGTTTTCAAAGATAGATTTGAGGTCTGGGTATCACCAAGTGAGAGTTAGGGAGAAGGATATCCCTAAGACAACCTTCAGAACAAGATATGGTCATTTTGAGTTCCGAGTAATGTCATTTAGGCTAACTAATGCGCCGACAGTATTTATGGATTTGATGAACAATGTGTTCAGGCCCTTCCTGGATTTATTTGTGATCGTATTTATTGACAATATCTTGGTATATTATAGATCCAAGGTAGAGCATGCGGATCATTTGCATACTGTCCTCAGAGTCCTTCAAACTCGAGAGTTGTTTAGAAAATTTTCTAAGTGTGAGTTTTGGTTGAACTCAGTGACATTTCTGGGACATATTGTTGCAGACGATGGTATTCGGGTGGATAGCCAAAAAATTGAGGCCGTGAAGACTTGGCCAAGGCCCATGACTCCTACAGAGGTTCGTAGCTTTCTGGGCTTAGCAGGTTATTACGGGAGATTTGTTGAAGGTTTTTCCCCTATTTCTGCACCACTCACAAAATTGACCCAGAAATCAGCAAAGTTTCAATGGACAGATGCTTGTGAACGTAGCTTCCAAGAGCTAAAAGGTAGATTGACTTCTGCCCCTGTCCTGATACTTCCAGAAGGATTGGAAGGGTATGTTGTTTATTGCGATGCTTCAGGTGTTGGGCTAGGTTGTGTATTGATGCAACATGGCAAGGTGATTGTGTATGCTTCAAGGCAATTACGGAAACATGAGAAGAATTATCCAACCCATGATCTAGAATTGGCTGCAGTAGTTCATGCATTAAAAATATGGAGACATTATTTATGTGGTGTCCATATGGATATTTATACAGATCATAACAACCTTCAATATATCTTAAAGCAGAAAGAGTTGAATTTGCGGCAACAACGATGGTTGGAACTGCTAAAGGATTATGATGTTGATATCTTATATCACCCCGGAAAGGTAAATGTTGTGGCTGATGCTCTTAGCCGCAGATCTATGGGAAGTTTGTGTGATGTTCAGCCAGAGAAAAGAGAAATGGCTCGTGAGCTCCAGCAGCTAGCTAGCCTAGGAGTTCGAGTAGTGGACTCAGGTAGCAGGGGAACTACTATTCAGAATTCAGCAATCTCATCGCTAGTAGAGGAAGTGAAAGAGCAGCAATACGAGGATTCCATGCTAATGCATTATAGAGATACACTCCCTCAGAAGGAGGAGTCATCATTTGATATTTCAAGAGACGGAGTTCTTCGATGTCGAGGCAGATTATGTGATCCCGATGTGGCAGGTTTACGCCACCAAATATTGAGAGAAGCTCATTGCTCCCGTTATTCTGTTCACCCTTGAGCGACGAAGATGTACCATGATCTTAAATCTATGTATTGGTGGAATGGGATGAAGAAAGATATAGCGGAATTCATAGCTCAATGTCCCAACTGTCAACAAGTGAAAATCGAGCACCAAAAGCCAGGCGGATTGTTGCAAGCTATAGAAATTCCAACTTGGAAGTGGGAAGTAATTAACATGGACTTCATTATAGGCTTGCCCCATTCTCGACGTAAGTATGATTCCATATGGGTGATTGTGGATAGACTCACAAAGTCAGCTCATTTCTTGCTAGTCAGAACGACATATGTGGCAGAAGATTATGCAAAGCTCAATGTTAAAGAGATAGTACGACTTCATGGTGTTCCAGTATCTATTATCTCAGACAGAGGAATCCAGTTTACGACTAATTTCTGGAAGTCCTTCCAAGAGGGTTTGGGGACCCAAGTGAGCCTTAGGACGACATTTCACCTGCAGACTGATGGATATGCTGAGCGTACCATTCAGACTCTTGCAGATATGTTGCGGGCATGTATGATAGATTTTGGAGCTAACTGGGATGATCACTTACCACTCATTGAATTTGCTTATAACAATAGTTATCATTCTAGCATTCAAATGGCACCGTATGAAGCGTTATATGGGCGAAAGTGTAGATCCCCAATTGGGTGGTTTAAAATAGGAGAGGATAAATTGATAGGGCCATAGAGAAAGTAAAGCTCATACAAGATCGGTTGTTAGCAGCTCAAAGTCGTCAGAAGTCCTATGCGGATAATCATCGAAGAGACTTAGAGTTTCAAGTTAAAGATTGGGTATTCTTGAAAGTGTCGCCAATGAAGGGCGTTATCAGATTTGGCAAAAAGGGGAAGCTTAGTCCCCGATATATTGTGCCTTATGAGATTGTGCGCAAAGTAGGCAAAGTGGCCTATGAGTTAGATCTACCTCCAAATTTTGAGTCAGTCCATCCAGTTTTCCATGGCTCGATGCTTCGAAAATGCGTTGGAGATCCTACCAAGATCGTTCCAATATGTGATGTACAAGTGACAGAGAAGTTGACTTATAAAGAGGTACCCATTGCCATACTAGATAGGCAAGTACGGAGGCTTAGAAACAAAGAAGTGGCCTCAGTTAAGGTTTTATGGATGAGCAATAAACGAGAAGAAATGACATGAGAAGCAGAAGAAATCATGCGATCCAAGTACCCGCACTTATTTCAACCCCCGGAAGAGGGCCAAGATGAGACATCAAGATCATAAGGTATGTAAGTTTTCCTTTTATGCTTCTTGGTCGTGTGTGGACAAATTCTGTTGCTATTATGTTGTGGCCCTGTGAGGTATTGTTATTATGGGTTGTTGTGACAGGATGGTAGTGCCATATTATAGGGGAAACTCTGGCGAAATTTTTATAGAATCCCCGAGAACTTTAAACATTCGAGGACGAATGTTCCTAAGGGGGGGAGAATGTTACACCTCGAAAAATCTTCCGTTGATGCACAAGTGAATTGATATATCCCGTATTTTTGAACGTCAGATTAATTGCTGAGGTGGGGCCCACACATCAAGATTTTTTTTTGGGACATCTGAAAATTCATATGAATCACATATGAGAAGTTAAACACAACTCAAAAAGGACGCTTGGGCTAAATCAAAGTGGAAGTCCTCCAAACGAATATTTTTAAGAAAACGTTTTCGGGCGATCTGACTTCAAGGGGCAAACACGGTATTATAAGTTTGGAATTTGGAAAAGTACCAAGAAATATAAGTTGTAGATAATTGAATTAGCTTTCCAACCATAGGTCGTGGGTCCCCGGGTGACGTCGGTACAATGAGATATGAACGTTTTAAGGTCGAAAGGTCAGTGGGCTAGGCCCAACTCGGGACCAAACCGAGTTGGCCCAAAAAAATAATAATAAGGCCCAAATTTGTGAGGCCCAACCGGCCCTGGTATGGGTTAGGACCATGTGGGGGCTAATTTTAAAATAAAAGATGACTTAGTAGTCATCTTATCCATTGAATTCTCTAGAGTTTTCAAGAAAGAAGAAGAAAAGAAAGAAGGAGAAAATTGGAAGGGCCATTTCGGCCATAGAGAAAGTCCATGAGAAAAATTGATAAAAATTCTTCAAAAATCAATCCCTACCAAGTAAAGGGTGATTAACAAGGTGGAGTTGTTGTTGGAGCAAAAAAAAGATTCAAAATCATACAAGTTGCCAAGTTGTAGTCAAGTGAGAAGTTGAAGAAGAAAGGTAAATTCTAGTCTTGTTTTATGTGTTATACATGGTTTATATGTGTTGTAGTATGATAAAATGGATGAAATTCATGAAGAAGAGGAAATTGGTATGTGGCCGTGTATATATATATGTGTAGGAATCATGTTTCAATTATTTTGTTTAGTGTTTGGTTGTTGTTGTAAATACTATATTGATAATGGAAGTTGAATGAATTTTGAGAGGTTGTAGTGTGTATGTTGGTGTTGGCCGTGTGGTTATGGTGAAAGATGGAAGAGAATAAGTCAATTTTATTTAATATTTTGCTTGTTGTTATGTTGTGGACTCTATGTTGCTAATGAATGTCTAAGGACCTTAGTGAAGTTGTAGTAGTGGAGACTTGTTTTAGAAGTTATATGAATGGAATGTAATGTTCTTGCATGCGTGGAAGGTAATGTGGCTAGTATGATGTTGTTGGAATATAGATTATGAGGTTGCTATTGTTTTCATTAAAGTTAGAAAGTTTTTAGAAGGAGTAGTAAGTTGATTGAATGTAGAAGTTGTTAGTGTTGTTGTTATTGGAGTTGTGGTTGATAATTTGGCCGGGTTTGAATTCCCGGGTTGTTGTTGATTTAAATTAGCCAAGTTGAACTTGGTGGGATGGAGTATTTATAGGGGAAGTTCTGCCGAAATTTCGGTAGCCAAGTGTTTCCTTAAGATTCTAACTCTAAGAATCCTAATAGGAGTTTTGGTAAACATGACCAATTTGCAGATTTTGACGAGATTGCGACGTGAATTTGGAATAGCAAAAGGAGCGGAAAGAGGTATGTAAGGCTTTACTCTTCTTTATATGGCATGTCTTAGCTGTAATAAGTCGGGTACGAGCCTCGGGGACAACCCTAGTCCCCGGAATCCGCACCTAAAGTTTTCCACTTTTTGTTCAATAGAATTGAACTAGAAAGTGTGCAAATGATGGAAAGACCTCTTAAACCCTTAGAACTTGCACGAGTGGGACCCGATTACCCTAGAACCCTCACAAGTAATGACATGACACGTAATATATGTAAATAACATACGCCACCCCATCCGGCCCGAGGTGGGCCCGCTACTCTCGGATTTTTCCTTACAGTGTTGCTTGACTTATTAGAAGTGAATCCAAAGGGAACTTTTGATCCCGATTTCGTTACCAAATGATAAGTACTATGACTCCTCCAACGAGGACCCTTCCATGACGATAATGATAACAATGACGTTAGATAAGAGGATATGCCTATGATACGCACTACCGGAACGACTCTATGACCAAGATAACTAAGCTAAGTATCTTATGTAAATATGAAAATGATAAATTAATTTTTGAATCTTGTTTATATTTCCTAGCAATGACTTTATTTTCTAAAGATTTCAAAGTCTATGAACTGTCACCTATGATGCCCACAATTTCATTCTACGTTTACTTTAATACTATTCTCCGTTGACCATCTCACCTTAAAATATTCGTCCCTTCGAGGTGAGACAAGAGCGATCACGAGTATTCCATAATGTAATCGGAGGTCACCGGCCTTACGCCGCTCCGATGGCTATATGATTTTTCCTTGGGCTCCCTTGTGTGCTTATAGGATATATACATATAGAAAACATGTCTATGTATATAAGACATGTATATATATATATATATATAAAACATGTATATGTATATAAGATATGTATAAGTATATAAAAGATACATATGTATATAAGATAAGTAAATGTATATAAGACATGTATATGTATGCAAGCTATGTATATGAACCTGGGTTGGGGGGGAAAGGATACATGGGGGAAATGGGAAGGGAAATATGTTTCACTGCCACCTGATCAGCTAGCTTATCATCCCGGACGCGGGGTGCCCGGACGCGGGATATATGGGTGAGCCGGTGTATATCGGCGCTATGTGGGTGAGCCGGCTTTGTTCGGCGCTACGATGTGACCTACCATGTCATGACCAGACATGCTATGATAAGATATGCTGCGGTAAGCTATACTATGACATGATATGCTATGATCTGCCACGACAGGACATGATATGACAAGTTATGCTATGCTATGATACGCTATGACATGCTAGGCTATGGTAAGACATGCTATGACACGCTATGCTATGACACGACACGCTATAACATGCTATACTATGATACGATGTACTATGATATGAGGTACTATAGCCTGACATGTTATGATACGATACAATACGATACGATATGATAATACATGATATGATATAAGTTCTATTTTCTATGACTCCTTCACATTATTAATTATACACTATGTTATTACTTGTCTCATTTTCCATGCCTTACATACTCGGTACACTATTCGTACTGACGTCCCTTCTTGTGGACACTGCGTTCATGCCGCGCAGGTCAGCAGACAGGTGGACTTGATCCTTAGGAGTTCTACCAGTGATACTCTACAGCGCTCCAGTTGTTCCGGAGCCTCACTCCAGTGGTACTATTTTGTTTATGTATTTTTGGGCACGACAGTACTCGGCCCTTTCTATGTATAAGTGTACTATGTCTAGAGGCTCGTAGACAGATATGCACCGTCAGTTATGTATAGTTAGATATGTGGTAATTTGGCATCTTAATGCTACTATATGAAGTAATAGCGAAGCTTACTAGTCTATGTTCATAATGACGCTGCTAATGTTAATGCTCAGTTCAAAAAAGAAAAAAAAATATGGCACTATTCATACGGCTTGCTAACAGGTACAGGTAAGATGATAAGTAAGGGGTGCTCGGTACAAGTATCGGGTACTCGTCACGGCCCCTAAGTCGGGTCGTGACAGAAGTGGTATCAGAGCAGTTTGGTCCTAGGAGTTTGTCTACGAGCCGTGTCTAGTAGAGTCTTGTTTATGGTGTGTTGCGCGCCACATCAATAAACAGGAGGCTACAGGACATTTAGGAAATATGACCTTCTTTGTACTCAAGATCGTGCGATAGAGCTATGCTACTAGGTTTCCATATTCTTTTCCTAATCCTGAGTTATGGTTTCAGTAATGCCGCCGAAGAAGAAAGCTAGGGCGGCCCAGAAGGGCGAGACGGTGGCTGGAAGGAGAGTTGAACAGGATCTGGAAGAAGGAGAATCCCATAACGAAGCTCCCCCTCAGCCTCCTCCTGCTTCCCCTATATCAGCAGAGCAGGAAAGAGTTCCAGCTCCAGCCCCCGCACCTCCAGTTCCACCGCCAGCAGCTCCGAGCCAGCAGATGGCAGAGGCCATCCAGTTATTGACCCAGTTAGTCGCCGCACAGGCTCAGCGACAAGATGTAGGCCTGGGAGATAGGGCGGTAAGCGCAAGGGCCCGTGACTTTATTACCCTGAAGCCGCCAGAGTTTTATGGATCAAAGCCAGAGGAGGACCCGCAGAACTTTATAGATGAGATGCTGAGGACTCTGAGGATTATACATGCTTCAGATACGGAGTCCGTAGAGTTGGATTCATACAGGCTGCGGGATGTGGCAGTTCTGTGGTACAGTAGTTGGATATCATCGAGGGGAGCAAATGCACCCCCTCCGGTTTGGCAGGAGTTCACTGAGGCGTTCCTGCGACATTTCCTACGCCAGAGGTTCGACGGGCTCGAGCTGATATGTTCTTGAACCTGAGACAGGGAAATATGAGCGTTCGAGAATACAGCCTCCGTTTTAATTCGTTAGCCAGGTATGCCCTAGCCATGATAGCGGATAGAGGAGATCATGTACACCGATTTGTGAGTGGGCTAGGGCCACATTTGGTTAAGGAATGTTTGACAGTTTCACTCCAGGACGGGATGACTATTACTCGAATCCAGGCCCACGCCCAAAATCTGGAGGAACAATATCAGCCACGGCGAGAGGAGCGTTACCCAGATAGGGGTTCCAGAAAAAGGGGCAGGTTTTCCAGGACTAGAAGCGAGTACAGAGGGGGACAGGCACAAGAGCAATTCAGGCATTCAGAACAACTGGCGGCCAGTGCACCGCCTCGATTTACGGATAGGGGATTTGACCGTTCAACTTATTCGGGAGCAGGTCAGGACACTAGAGCTTCGGGGTCCCAGTATAGAGCTGAATCCAGCAGGATGATGCCACCCCCGCCACGGTGTACCCGGTGTGGCAGGCCACACTCGGGACAGTGTTACCGGGATACAGGTGCGTGCTATGCTTGCGGACAGACTGACCATTTGATGCGAGATTGTCCGCTAAGGAATGAGAGAAGCAGAGCTCAGCCCGCCGGGTCAGCAGTGAGTTCCTTACCGCCCGTGCGTCCTCCAGGACAGGCCTCCCAGGCTCCAGCAGGCCGTGGCCGAGGCAGAGGAGGGACACGCAGTTCATCCGGCCCTCCACACCGTATATATGCATTGACAGGACGGCAGGATCCTGGACCTTCCACCGATGCAGCCGCAGGTACACTTTCGACATCTTTTCTATAATATATGGATGTTAAATTGAATTTGATTTTACCTTATCTTGCACCGTCCCTTGTATTATGGAACATATAAAGAATTTGGGAAAATTCAGGACAAGAGTAACCATACACACGAATACGAAGTGAATATTAGTGACCACGAAGGCTAAAATAGTCATTAAAAGAGAAAAATGCGTTACGAGGGCGTTTTGAACATTGCCGAGACCCCAACTTGCCCCATATTATGTGATATAGGTAGTACGGGGAAGCGGAGGTAAAAATACTAACACCGAGACACTGAAATGCATTAAAGTTTCAAGGTTAAGCGTGCTCAGGTGGGAGTAATTTCATGATGGGTGACCCCCTGGGAAAAATGCTGAAAATTTCATAAATGTGGGAACAAGAAACGACTGTGAAATTGGGTAGTCTAATGTAAATTAGAGTGTGTGGAGTGGTCAGGAACCCTATAGCAGCCATGTAGGCGGAGACGGACTAGGCTAGCAGAAGAGGCGGACATGTTAGACCTGAGATGGACTATGACGATTCAAGAATGAACAAGAGGGACTTATTAACGCAAGGCCAGTGTTCGGAGCTAACTCAATTGGCCTACGGCCTACGGGCAACCTAAGTCCCTAAAATGGATATGTTAAGCGACGTGTGAGATAATTACAAAGAAGACCTCCCCGAAGTATTAAATACACTATGAGGCCAGTTTAACATTCGAGGACGAATGTTCTAAAGGGGGGGGGGGAGAATGTTAAATCCCGTATTTTTGAACGTCAGATTAATTGCTGAGGTGGGGCCCACACATTGAGATTTTTTTTGGGACATCTGAAAATTCATATGAATCACATATGAGAAGTTAAACACAACTCAAGAAGGACCCTTGGGCCAAATCAAAGTGGAAGTCCTCCAAACGAATATTTTTAAGAAAACGTTTTCGGGCGATCTGACTTCAAGGGGCAAACACGGTATTATAAGTTTGGAATTTGGAAACGTACCAAGAAATATAAGTTGTAGATAATTGAATTAGCTTTCCAACCATAGGTCGTGGGTCCCCGGGTGACGTCGGTACAAGGAGATATGAACGTTTTAAGGTCGAAAGGTCAGTGGGCTAGGCCCAACTCGGGACCAAACCGAGTTGGCCCAAAAACAAATAATAATAAGGCCCAAATTTGTGAGGCCCAACCGGCCCTGGTATGGGTTAGGACCATGTGGGGGCTAATTTTAAAATAAAAGATGACTTAGTAGTCATCTTATCCATTGAACTCTCTAGAGTTTTCAAGAAAGAAGAAGAAAAGAAAGAAGGAGAAAATTGGAAGGGCCATTTCGGCCATAGAGAAAGTCCATGAGAAAAATTGATAAAAATTCTTCAAAAATCAATCCCTACCAAGTAAAGGGTGCTTAACAAGGTGGAGTTGTTGTTGGAGCAAAAAAAAGATTCAAAATCATACAAGTTGCCAAGTTGTAGTCAAGTGAGAAGTTGAAGAAGAAAGGTAAATTCTAGTCTTGTTTTATGTGTTATACATGGTTTATATGTGTTGTAGTATGATAAAATGGATGAAATTCATGAAGAAGAGGAAATTGGTATGTGGCCGTGTATATATATATGTGTAGGAATCATGTTTCAATTATTTTGTTTAGTGTTTGGTTGTTGTTGTTGTAAATACTATATTGATAATGGAAGTTGAATGAATTTTGAGAGGTTGTAGTGTGTATGTTGGTGTTGGCCGTGTGGTTATGGTGAAAGATGGAAGAGAATAAGTCAATTTTATTTAATATTTTGCTTGTTGTTATGTTGTGGACTCTATGTTGCTAATGAATGTCTAAGGACCTTAGTGAAGTTGTAGTAGTGGACACTTGTTTTAGAAGTTATATGAATGGAATGTAATGTTCTTGCATGCGTGGAAGGTAATGTGGCTAGTATGATGTTGTTGGAATATAGATTATGAGGTTGCTATTGTTTTCATTAAAGTTAGAAAGTTTTTAAAAGGAGTAGTAAGTTGATTGAATGTAGAAGTTGTTAGTGTTGTTGTTATTGGAGTTGTGGTTGATAATTTGGCCGGGTTTGAATTCCCGAGTTGTTGTTGATTGAAATTAGCCAAGTTGAACTCGGTGAGATGGAGTATTTATAGGGGAAGTTCTGCCGAAATTTCGGTAGCCAAGTGTTTCCTTAAGATTCTAACTCTAAGAATCCTAATAGGAGTTTTGGTAAACATGACCAATTTGCAGATTTTGACGAGATTGCGATGTGAATTTGGAATAGCAAAAGGAGCGGAAAGAGGTATGTAAGGCTTCACTCTTCTTTATATGGCATGTCTTAGCTGTAATAAGTCGGGTACGAGCCTCGGGGACAACCCTAGTCCCCGGAATCCGCACCTAAAGTTTTCCACTTTTTGTTCAATAGAATTGAACTAGAAAGTGTGCAAATGATGGAAAGACCTCTTAAACCCTTAGAACTTGCACGAGTGGGACCCGATTACCCTAGAACCCTCACAAGTAATGACATGACACGTAATATATGTAAATAACATACGCCACCCCATCCGGCCCGAGGTGGGCCCGCTACTCTCGGATTTTTCCTTACAGTGTTGCTTGACTTATTAGAAGTGAATCCAAAGGGAACTTTTGATCCCGATTTCGTTACCAAATGATAAGTACTATGACTCCTCCAACGAGGACCCTTCCATGACGGTAATGATAACAATGACGTTAGATAAGAGGATATGCCTATGATACGCACTACCGGAACGACTCTATGACCAAGATAACTAAGCTAAGTATCTTATGTAAATATGAAAATGATAAATTAATTTTTGAATCTTGTTTATATTTCCTAGCTATGACTTTATTTTCTAAAGATTTCAAAGTCTATGAACTGTCACCTATGATGCCCACAATTTCATTCTACGTTTACTTTAATACTATTCTCCGTTGACCATCTCACCTTAAAATATTCGTCCCTTCGAGGTGAGACAAGAGCGATCACGAGTATTCCATAATGTAATCGGAGGTCACCGGCCTTACGCCGCTCCGATGGCTATATGATTTTTCCTTGGGATCCCTTGTGTGCATATAGGATATATACATATAGAAAACATGTCTATGTATATAAGACATGTATATATATATATATATATATATATATATATATATATATATATATATATATATATATATATATATATATATATATAAAACATGTATATATATATATATATATATATATATATATATATAAAACATGTATATGTACATAAGATATGTATAAGTATATAAAAGATACATATGTATATAAGATAAGTACATGTATATAAGACATGTATATGTATGCAAGCTATGTATATGAACCTGGGTTGGGGGGGAAAGGATACATGGGGGAAATGGGAAGGGAAATATGTTTCACTACCACCTGATCAGCTGGCTTATCATCCCGGACGCGGGGTGCCCGGACGCGGGATATATGGGTGAGCCGGTGTATATCGGCGCTATGTGGGTGAACCGGCATTGTTCGGCGCTACGATGTGACCTACCATGTCATGACCAGACATGCTATGATAAGATATGCTGCGGTAAGCTATACTATGACATGATATGCTATGATCTGCCACGACAGGACATGATATGACAAGTTATGCTATGCTATGATACGCTATGACATGCTATGCTATGGTAAGACATGCTATGACACGCTATGCTATGACACGACACGCTATAACATGTTATACTATGATACGATGTACTATGATATGAGGTACTATAGCCTGACATGTTATGATACGATACAATACGATACGATATGATAATACATGATATGATATAAGTTCTATTTTCTATGACTCCTTGACATTATTAATTATACACTATGTTATTACTTGTCTCATTTTCCATGCCTTACATACTCGGTACACTATTCGTACTGACGTCCCTTCTTGTGGACGCTGCGTTCATGCCGCGCAGGTCAGCAGACAGGTGGACTTGATCCTTAGGAGTTCTACCCGCGATACTCTACAGCGCTCCAGTTGTTCCGGAGCCTCACTCCAGTGGTACTATTTTGTTTATGTATTTTCGGGCACGACAGTACTCGGCCCTTTCTATGTATAAGTGTACTATGTCTAGAGGCTCGTAGACAGATATGCACCGTCAGTTATGTATAGTTAGATATGTGGTAATTTGGCATCTTAATGCTACTATATGAAGTAATAGCGAAGCTTACTAGTCTATGTTCATAATGACGCTGCTAATGTTAATGCTCAGTTCAAAAAAGAAAAAAAAATATGGCACTATTCATACGGCTTGCTAACAGGTACAGGTAAGATGATAAGTAAGGGGTGCTCGGTACAAGTATCGGGTACTCGTCACGGCCCCTAAGTCGGGTCGTGACATGAATATACTAGTGAAGAGTACGAGCATACAGTACTTCAATAAGTAAGAAATGACATTTGATAACCCTAAGTAAGATTTCAAAGACATCCGATGTTAGATGAGAAAGTTGTCAAGAGAAGGCAAGGCATACGATAGGTTTCAGAAAGGAATTACGAGTAACGGGTTAATGAAGACTTAATGATGTCTTGGAGAAGAGTGATAACGTCCCTTAGATTGGTATTGAGGTGTTTAACAAGTGCTAAGAAGGTTCCATAAGGATTGGAGATCAAACGAGTCGACGAAACGAGCTTCGGAATCACAGGGGATTATAAGGCCAAACATATTGGCCGTATAAATTATACGGTCCATATGTTGGGACCTTATAATCATCCCAGAATGGCATAACTTTCTGGACCAAATATACGGCCAAGCATATGGCCCGTATGAAATATACGGACCGTATATTGGTCCGTATATTGGGTCGGGGACTGAAATGGTTCATTAAATAAGGGACCAAGTTTTATTTCATTTCAATTTCATATCACACCCCTTCTCTCTAAAACATCTCTCTACATTTATTCCATAAGAATTCAAGCGTTATTAGTGATCAACAACATAAACTAAGTGAATCAAGTGCAAGAAAACCCATCAAAGATCATTCAAGTAAAGAAATCTCATTGGAGATGAACTAGGGTTTTTGCTCAAGTGGAGTATTACCAACCAAGGCTTGTTCCTACAACATATAAGGTATGATTTATGGTATTTCTATGTTGTTTAAGGTATTTGAGAGTTGAAATACTTAGATTGTAGATGGATATAGGAAAATGGGTCATGAATATGGAATAGTGCCATTTTGAGTAATAACTTGAATAGAGTCATGATTCTTAATGTGTTGTGATATAAATATGTTATAAATGATGTTGAGAACATGGGATGAGCAAATGTATATGAATGAACGTATTTGTGTGTTATGACCACGGATATGGATGATTGAAAGTGAATTGAGAAATGTGGATGAATAATGATCATCATTGTAGTATTGTGAATGTATTATTGACGTTTGGGAGTTGATATACGCTATGGAGGATTGTCGTATAAATAAAGAAGATGCCGTCCGATTTTCTCCAGCTCTAGTCATGTATGTTAGCTATCGATTTCTAATGATCGTATGACTTTAATGAAGGTAAAAACGTGACCATTGAAGAAGCATGTGCAAGTGATAGAATAGTTGAACGAAAAGGTATGTAAGGCTAACCCTTCTTTCATAAGGCATGGTTCTTTGGCCAATCATCTAAACCTCCTATAAGATTATGATATCCTTCAAATGATTATATCTTTCGAGCTATTGAGCTCATGATCCTCGATATGTATTACGATTGTACTAAGTACCTCATATGACGAGTAAGCCTATAAAGATAGATGTAATGAATTACGATAATAGTGATAATGATATTGATGACGACTATAATGGTAATAGGGATGACGGTAACGATGACGATGATGATAGTGATGATAATAGTAAAGATGCTTATGAGCTATTATGTGTATGTATCTATGTATGACGATTATGGAACCCCGAGCTTATAAGGCCGGGTAGAATAAGTATGTATATGATTCTATAATGCACGCACACCTCTGCAGATGGTACGGATAACCCTGACGCCTTTGTAGGGCCAGGTATATGTAACCCTGAAGCCTTGGTAGGGCCAAGTACGTGTAACCTTGAGCCTTGGCTGGCCAAGTATGTATGAAACACCGATCCTTCATGGTCGGGTATGCTATGAAAATGCTATGTATATGATACGACGATGTATATGATATAGATATGAGAATGAATGCGAATATGATACGATTACGAATAAGAATATGTACATGATATGAATGTGAATGAGGATACGTAATTTGGTGCGGATATGAGTATAGATACGGATATGGATGTATGTACACAAATACGCATTATAATTGGAAAGTCCCTATGAAAGGCAAGTAAGTGCTTATGACGATGATATTACTATCCCGCATCCTAGGTTATTTCTTATGTTGTCCTTTATGCTTCTATGTTGATGTTGATCATGCTTTACATACTCAGTACATTCTTCGTACTGACGTCCTTTTGTTTGTGGACGCTGCGTCATGCCCGCAAGTGCACAGGGAGATAGACTTGATCCATAGCTACATTCTCAGGGACTACATAGCAGAGCTCCACTTCATTCGGAGCTATAGTCTTTGGGTACTTAATCTTTTGTGTACATAATTATGGGCATAGCGGGGTCCTATCCCGCCTATATGATATGTTATACTCTCCTTAGAGGCTCGTAGACATGTGTATATGGTTAGGTATGTCTGGCCTTGTCAGCCTATATTTTGGATTTCATTTTGTTAGCCTCGTCGGCTATGTACATTGATATGGGGATAGATGTCAATGATGATATGAAGGTATTGTTGTCCAATGGGACTAGTATGATTGATGAATAGAAATGTTTGTTTAATTATGTGGCTCACCTAGATGTAAGTGTAAGTGTAAGCCCAGGGGTGCCCGGGTGGGCTAGATCCAGGTGCCCGTCGCGGCCCCCTAGTCGGATCGTTACAATTTTCTTGCTATTGTGTTGTAGCCCTGTGAGGCGATGTTACTATGGGCTATTGTGACAGTATGGTAGCGCCATATTACAGGGAAGACTCTAGCGAAATTTTTGTAGGATTCCCGAGAACTTAACATTCGAGGACGAATGTTTTTAAACGGGGGAAGAGTGTTACACCTCGAAAAATTTCATGTCATCGTGTGGTGGATTGACTAACACAGGGTGAGATGTATGTGATGTCCCTACAAGTAAGAAGGGGTACCTAACGATTCTAATTAAGATTCCAAAGACATTTGAGGCAAGAGAAGAAAGTTCGTTGAAGAATGTCATGTATAAGTAGTGTCTTGAGAGGGTTTGCAAAGTATCGAGCTAATGTTGATTTAATAATGTCTTGAGGAAAAGTTATAATGCTCCTTAGATTTTTAATGAAGTGTTAAAGAAGTGTTAAGAAGGTTCCATAAGGATTGGAGATCAAACGAAACGACGAGAGCAACTTCGGAAAAACGAGGAGTTATACGGCCAACTTATACGGCCCGTATAATTTATACGGTCCGTACAAGGGACCGTATAACCTGTCCAGAGAAGGATCCTCCACTGGAAGTATTATACAGTCATATATACGGACCGTATATGTGTCCGTATAACACCCGACGGGCAGATTTTAAAATTTTATAAGGAGGCCCTAAATTCATTTCTTTCATTTCCCATTTCTCTCCAACACTCTCAAAACCTCTAGAACTCTCTCCACACCATACCACAACATATCCAAGGTTAAATCAAAGATCAAACACCAAAAAGTAGTTGAATCAAGTGCAAGAATGCTAACTAGGTTTGATGGAAGCTAGACATCTCCTTGGAAATGAAGTAAGGGTTTTTTCCATGTGAAATATCTTAATCCGAACACCACTCTTACATAATCAAAGGTGATTTTTGTGTTCATTTCATGTTATTAGGAGTATTGAATGGTTGAAAGACTTGGATTATGGAAGAAAGTAGAAAATAGAGTACAAATATGGAAATAGTGGAGTTCTTGAATGGTAACTTGATTTGAATCATAGTTCTCGACATGTTATGAGTATAATATTGTTATAAATGATATTAAGAATATTGGAGAAGCATTATATGAGGATGAATGTGGTGTTGTATTATGGCCATGGTTATGGATGACCTTGATAGGAAATTTTGAGAATTTAATAATGACTAACGTGACGAAGTTTACGATTATGATATTGTGGGTGTGTTGTTGACGTTTGGCAGTTGTTATATGATATGGAGAAAGTTGTAGAAACAAAGGAGATGCTGCCCAATTTTCACTAGCTTTAGCTTAAGCTTAAGTATGTTTCCGATTATCTAACCTTTGTACGAACTCTCTTGAATGTAGAATCGTGAACATTGGAGAAAAGCGTTTAATTGATAAAATTGGAGAGATGTGAAGGTATGTAAGGCTAGTCCCTTCTTCCCTAAGGCATGATTCCTATAACGTGACTTGCTTTATCTTTCCATGACTTTCTTATACTCCGGAAACTATGAATCTATGATTATTAAGAGCTCCTCATGAAATGAAGATAAGAAATGCATTGTGAATATGGCAATGATGATGATGAGTCTAAGTCTAGAGATGCCAAAGCTTATGATACGATATTCCTATGAAAATAATGATTCCTTGATGCTATTCATTGCTGGTAGACTCACCTTATAATGCTAGTTCCTTCAAGGTGAGTCATGATAATCATTACTACTCCATAATAGAATCGGGGGTTCTCGACCTTACGTCACCCCGATAGAGTTGTAGTTTGTACTTGAGTTCTAATTCATGCTTTATGTTAAGTATATGATGATTAGATTACACCGCGCATGTATGGCCGGGCAGACACCGCTAAGGCGGGCGGCATATACACCATGTCTAGATGGCATGGGCAGACACCACTAGTGGGCGGCATGAATGGTTATCCCGGACGCGGGAGGCCAGAACACGGGCCAATGATGATCACACCGTACCTATATGGTCGGGTAGCTTATATATGCATACTCGATATGATGTTGTTTAGGATGTAAGTTAGCATGCATGATTCTGTCTTAAGAGGTATTCAGTTGCAGGTTGTTTCCTTATTTGAGGTTTCTTTATCTTTTCGACATGTTATTATTGTTCATGCCTTACATGCTCAATACATTGTTCGTACTGACGTCCTTTCCTTTTTGGACGTTGTGTTTATGCCCACAGGTAGACAGGGAGGTGGCCCTGATTCCTAGGAGCTACTCAGCAGATTTACAAGAGCACTCCACTATTCCGGAGGTGCCATTTTGATACATTATTTTGTGTATATATTTGGGCACGACGGGGTCCTGTCCCGTCCTTATGTCTTAGTACTCTAGTAGAGGCTCGTAGATACGCACGCGTGGGTAGTAGTTATCTCATAGGTACTTCAGTGTATATTGTTGTATATCATTTTTGCAGCTGTGAGGGCTTATGTATATATGTATGTGTGCCTTGGAGATTGTGCATGTTCAGGTTGGTAAGATGATTAGCATAGAGATTGGTGCTCGGTAGTCAGCTCCGGGTACCCGTCATGGCCCCCTAGTCGGGTCGTGACATTATGATCATCTCAACAAGGCTATGTCCTGACTGATCATTATCTATACTCTTCTGAAGCAGTTCTATTATCATCCAGTTATGTAAACACCATTACCTCTTACTTGCTGATCATTTAGTCCAATTTAAATGTTGTTATTGGCTGTGTTTTGATATGAAGGCCTGTTCTTAGAGTGTGACACTTGACTGTTGTTTGTTTGTGAGCCTGCTCAAAATCTATTGCCACTCCTAAGTTCCGTACTCTCTTTTTCTCTTGCTTGGATGTATTGGTTGAGATAAACTATGGTAGTTCGAGGTCATCCAGGCCTTCTCGGTGTTAGCCATGCCTGGGGTTCTTAGAAGCCCCTTGGAACTTGTACGACATCAGGAGTACAAGGCAAGGACTTAGTCCCCATGCCATTGTAAATCTCAAACCAAAACAAATCCACTCAAGGATAAAAATGGGGCAAGTACAGAAACAATATGAGTACTCTTTATGTTTTTATATATATTTATAGTTTGGTTATTCTAGTGATAAGATTAGTGTTTATAAACTAACTGGGTCCCTTTTTATTTCCTCCCCCTCCTCACTCTCATGGTCATTTAGTTCCAGTCAAAGCATACCTGGCCCAATAGGAAATTAATTCAGAATCGAGTCTGCGAAGGCAAAGTAAATAGCGATGCACATAGAAGGCCCAGCCATGGGTGAAAATGGCCAACTATGGGCTTGGTACGGCCCTAGTCTAACTCTACACCATTATCATTCCATTTTAGTTGTTTAAAGTTGTGATGTATTTGTAATTTGAATCAAACTCATATTATAGTGGAAAATGTTATGGTTGGAATTAGCCGTCTTGGAACAACGGTGCTTATAACATTTAGATGACTTTTAGTCCCCAACGAATTTTCAGAACCCCGATCAAATTAAACGGTTTTTGAGGCTAAGTATAAAAAATGGGATTTTCTAAACTGCTTTTCAAGTGTAATCAATATTTCGAATTCCAAACGGTTAAAAGCAACTATTGGCGATAAAAAAACATTTTTCAGAAGCTTAATAACTCCTGTTAAAAACTCCTTTTAAACAAACTTGCTCGTTTTCCCTCAAGTTGTACAGAAAGAGAATTTTACAACGACTTAAAAACAATTTTGGGCCTCAGCCCATGGACGATTTTCAATCAAAGGGAAACTTTGTATCATTTATAAATTTTAGAAAACGATGGACCAATTCCATACTTAAACTTTAAAACTGGAAGGGACCAGATTTTGATAAGAAAACACAACTCACTTTCCTGAAAATTAAAACAAAACCAAGCTTTTACTTATGCTTACATATTTTGGGCCAAGAAAAGGCCAAAAAGATGAGTATATACAGCCAAGATATAGTCCTTGGACATATAAAAATGCCCTTTTATAATATAAAAACCAAATCGTAATATAAAGTTTCGGATAAGACTGAACGTACCAAAATGGATCGACCCGAGCTGACGTATAAGTATGATATGAATTTAATTCTATAAAAAAACAAAACCTCTCTTTGCCCTTCATTTATGAAATAAAATATACCCTTTGTATATAAAAGAAGACTATTTATCCACGGATATTATAAATCTGAAAACTACGATACCCTGTATATAAAAGGAATATATTGAAAATTCTTTCCAAAAAAATCATATGCAATTTACAAAATGAGAATTTCTTTTTATTAGGAAAAATACTAAATAGACAGTTCAGACAAATATTCATACTTTTGAGTTCGAAGGTCAACTGTGTCACACCCCGATCTTGCTAGGGTGTGATGGGGACCCGACCCTTACTTAGGGCCGACCGAACCCTCAGACTCTTGCTACACATAAAATCACATCAAACGTTTTAAAACAAATAAGTTAAAGCACATAATAATTTTTTTTTTCCAGAAATATTGTTTTTCGTAGCTTCCAAGCCGAACAAATCTAAAGTCATACAAAATTCAATACATAACACAGACTGACATATCGGCTGACGGAGCCGCTTACAGACTGACAACTAATACCCACGACGCTGTCTGCAAAGTCTCTAACATAAGTCCAGAAAGCATAACATACAAACTCTAACTCGGCATCACTCTGGGAACAAAAGGAGCTTGCCATCTGCACTGGAATATCTTCTATACTGGCTTCAACTCAGCTGGGAGTACCTGCGCGGCATGGAACGCAGCCCCCGAAGATAGGGGGTCAGTACAGAATATGTACTGAGTATGTAAGGCATGCATTACAAAGAAACAGAACCATAACTGAGACAGATAGAACTAACAAATAAGTACAGTATTCAGAGTACCAGACGCTTATTATTTTTCAGACACAAAGCATGCATACCTGTTTCACATGTCAGTGGAAGTACAGAAGGTAAGTGTTTTAGCCAAAGTACAAAAATACTTATTCTACAATTACAGATCGCTTGTCCGAAGAGGTACAGAAAATACAGAATACAGAACGGAGTACCGAACGTACCGAATGCTCAGGTGATGTCATATATTGGACAGAATACAGAACGTACAGAATACTCAGATGATGTCATATATCGGACGGAATACAGAACGTACAGAATGCTTAGATAGTGTCATATATCGGACGAAATACAGAACGTACAGAATACTCAGATGATGTCATATATCGGACGAAACACAGAACGTACAAAATACTCAGAGTGCTTACTTTCCGGACACAAATTATGCATATCGGAATCATGTAACATCTTCACAGATAACAGATCCCGGCCCTGTGATAAAGGACGCGGTAATAGAATCATCATATGTCAAAATCATGTTTCAATATGTACATATGCAGATAGCAGATAACAGATCCCGACCCTGTGATAAGGGACGCGGTAACAGAACCCGGCCCTCTGGGAAGAGACGCGGTGAACAGAATCATATGCCATCCTGGCCGCCATCCCCATATCATCATATACAGATAACAGAACCCGGCTCTCCCACCGAGGGGCGCGGTGAACAATGCAGAGGCAACGCACGGTAACAGAACCTGGCCCGGGACGCAGTGAAACAGACATTAAGTCATGCACGAAGCAGAAGAAGGGCACGATAACAGAACCTGGCCCGGGACGCAGTGAAAGAGACATTAAGTCATGCACGAGCAGAGTCATGAGAAACCATATGCACATAAATCCAGACTCAATGAATAGGTACACTTGCCGACATTCGAAGGCTCAGAAACGAGTTTCGGGTTCTTCCTAGTTAGTATCAAGAAGTTATGAGCATTTGAAATAGAGAAACCTCTTCGGACTTCTAAGCGATCCGAGATCATACATAAAAACATTAAGGCTTACAAAGAATACTCATATCAGAATACTCGGATCAGAAGACTCATATCCAGATCTTCATAGCCGAATACTTATATCGGAATACCCGTATCAGAACACTTATACCAGACACTCGTACCAGTATACCTAACTCAGAATACTTATATCAGAATATTTATATCGGATTATTTATATATTGGGTGCTTATATCAAAATACCTATATCGGAATATTTACATCAGAATGCTTATATCACAATATTCGGATCAGACCGTTCGTATCGGAGTGTTCATATCAGGATAGTCGAGTCAGAATACTTATATCTGAGTTACTAGATACTTATAGTAAACTCGGAACATTAGCCAAAGTTTCTCTTAATTATCATACGGAAATAGGGCAAATAAAACAATACAAATAGGTCTCGGGGGTTGTGGGCCCACCTTGGGTCAAGTCGAGGCGACATACGTAAAACTATAAACATTTGGTCTTATACGGTCATCTACGAAAGTTTCAGGGTAATCCAGTTCCGTTGGTGGAAGTTGCGTATGTTCAAACTACCTTTTCACTAAACATAATATAATCAATTCAATTATACTGAATGAAAAAGGGTTAAATATAAGCTCGGATTTCTAAGAGTAGAGTCATCCCCGAGGCTCGAGTCATAGCCTATCACATCTAGGACATGCCAAGAGAAAGAGGGGGTAAGCCTTACATACCTTAGCTGCGCCTTACGCTCGCTCAATTTCAATTCCCGTTTCGTCAAAATCTACAAATGGTCATGTTTACCAATTGTCAATAGTAAGACTTTTAGCATTCAAATCTTTAACTCATCACTTGTCTACAAAAATTTGGGCAGCATCTCCCCTATACATATAACATCCCCGAGATTTAACTCGGCTCCAACATCAATAACCAAACCAACAACAATACCAACAACAATAACAATCACCACAAAACACAACATAGCATAACTAGTCCTCTTTCCAACATAGTACAATAACTTTCATTTCCAACGTCATATTTCCAAACCAACCTCAATGTTTTCACATTCATTACTAATCAAGATCATTACAATACGATTCGGAAGCATTTCATATCATTTCTACAAGCTATTCACACGATATACAAAATATACAAACTTTCCACCAAAACCATAATCCATACGAAACTTCTAATCTTCAACATACATATTCATAATACATTTCCATCTTCCAATTTCATCAACAATAATCATAATTTTCACCTCAACAATTTCATTTTCATCATTACATAAATCTTCCATAAAATCACAAAATTCCCCATAACAACTTACCAACCAATCTTTCATGAATTATTTTCCTTTCTACATTCCACAACACAACAACAATCAAAATACTAAATAAAATTAGCTCATCATGCCCCACCAAAACAGCCCCCTATACGGCTACCACATCAACACCGACATACGAATTTATATCGCTATTTCTTCCGTCCTAATCCGTTAAATCTTTAAATAAACTTGTTAACAATGAAAAGGAACCTTCATATTACCTTAAGTAGGTAGCCACCACGTTATCACTCTCCTCCTTAGTTGATTTTTAGCTCAAATTGAAGACAACGCGACGTACAACACTTTTTTCTTCATGGGCTTCGGAATTCGGGGCTCGGATTTTGGACCAAAATTGATTTTTCTCTCTAGGATATTTTCTCTCTTTTCCTCCAGAAATTTCTGGATGTTTAGGTGTGAAAAATGAGGGGGGAAACGCTGAAATGTTACTTAAATAACATGGGTCATGGGCCTAACCCGGTTGGGCCCGAGTTGGGCCTAGCCCACTGACCTTTCGACCTTAAAAGTCCATATCTCCTTGTACAGACGTCACCTGGGAACCCAAGACCTATGGTTGGAAAGCTACTTCAATTATCTACAACATATATTGCTTGGTATTTTTCCAAATTCCGAAATTATAATACCGTTTTGGCTCCTCGAAGTCAGGTTACCCGAAAACGTTTTCTTAAAAATATTCGTTTGGAGGGCTTCCACTTTGATTTGGCCCAAGGGTCCTTCTTGAGTTGTGTTTAACTCCACGTATGTGATACATATGACTTTTCAGATGTTCCAAAAAAAATCTCGATGTGTGGGCCCCACCTTAGCAAATAATCCGACGTTCAAAAATACGGGATATAACAAACCGTATAGTACGGATCCTTAATATGGGGATGCCTAACAATTTTCCCAGGGGATCATCAGAACCCTTACCTAGACTCTGGATTATGAAGGTTTTTTCACGGTATTTGACCCTTCACCCTGGTTTTCCTAATTTCCTAAAAATTAGGTGGCAACTCTTATAAAAAACAATTCTGAAAGAGCACCAACGAGTTTGTAGTAGCCTTTTATGCCTTAACATAGCATAAAAAGCCAACCGCTACACTTAGTAAGGGTTTTATGAGTCCGAGTGTCTCCTGGTGGGGTGCTCCTATGCTTTTCGTGAAAAAGAAAGATGGGACTATACGGATGAGGATTAACTACCGCCAGTTAAATAAAGTCACCATAAAAAATAAGTACCACATCCCTCGTATTGATGAATTCTTTGATCAGCTTCTGGAGGCTTTCGAGTTTTCAAAAATTGATTTGAGACCAGGTTATCACCAGTTGCATATTCGGGCCGAAGATATTCCTAAGACAGCATTTAGGACTAGATATGAGCACTATAAGTAGATATGAGCACTATGAGTTCCTTGTTATGTCTTTTGGGCTTACTAATGCCCCAGCTGCTTTATGGATTTGATGAATGGCATTTTAAGAAATACTTAGACTCTTTTGTGATAGTGTTTATTGATGACATTCATGGGTTGCTGAGAGGCAAGGAGTTTATTCAAAGAGTAAAAAAGATCATGAAAATCATTTGAGGATTGTTCTTGGGTTGCTGAGAGGCAAGGAGTTGTATGTCAGGTTCTCTAAGTGTGAGTTTTTGCTTGAGTCTGTATCATTCTTAGGCCATGTGGTGTCAAAAGAGGTGATTATGGATGATCCTAAGAAGATTGACGCAGTGAGAGATTGGGCTAGGCCAACATTAGTGACAGAGATTCGCAGCTTTGGGGGGTTAGCCAGTTACTGCCGTTGGTCCGGGAAGGGGCTTGCTTCTATTGCTTCGTATTTGACTCGTTTGACTCAGAGAGAGGTACCTTTTCAGTGGTCCGACGAGTGTGAGGAGAGCTTCCAAAAGCTCAAGACTGTATTAGCTACAGCTCCGATTCTAGCATTGCCTATGGAGGGAAAGTGTTTTTTGGTTTATTATGATGCTTGCCATTCTGGATTAGGTGTTGTGTTGATGCATGAAAAGAGAGTTATTGCTTATGCTTCCAGATAGCTGAAGATTCATGAAAGGAACTATCCCACTCATGACATGGAGTTAGCAGCGGTGGTTTTCGCTTTAAATATTTGGAGGCACTATCTCTAAGGTGTC
This sequence comes from Lycium barbarum, assembly GCF_019175385.1. Lineage (NCBI taxonomy): Eukaryota > Viridiplantae > Streptophyta > Magnoliopsida > Solanales > Solanaceae > Lycium > Lycium barbarum. Next base: position 128,180,336 of record NC_083337.1, on the reverse strand, counting down.
CATTGTTAGATTTTCACTGATCATCGCAGTCTTTAGCATGTCTTACTCAATGGGATCTTAATTCTAGGCAGCGGGGATGGATGGAGTTGCTTAAGGATTATTACATCACTATTTTGTATCATCCCGGCAAGGCAAACGTTGTAGCGAATGCCTTGAGCAGGAAATCTGCTAGTATGGGTAGCTTGGCTTGTTTGATTATTTCAGAGCGTACATTGGCCAGGGAGGTCCAGACTCTGGCTAAAAGTTTCATGAGGCTCGATATGTCTTATTCGGTAGAGTGTTGAGGCTAGATCATCGTTTCTAGAGCAAATTAAGGCAAAACAATTCGAGGATGCAAGTTGTGTAAGATCTGTGATACGGTTTTAAGTGGTGAGGCCAAGGAAGCCATGATTGATAGTGAGGGGGTCTTGAGGATCAAGGGGCATGTTTGTGTTCCTCGCGTTGATGACTTGATTCAGGCAATTTTGGAGGAGTCCCACAGTTCTAGATACTCTATTCATCCTGGTGTTACCAAGATGTATCGTGACTTGAGGCAGCACTATTGGTGGGCTAGGATGAAGCGTGATATTGTTGGTTTGTTTCACATTGTCTAAATTGTCAGCAGTTCACGTACGAGCACCAGAGACCCAGAGGTACGCTTCAGAAGATGCCCATTCATGAGTGAAAGTGGGAGAGGATAGCCATGGACTTTGTCGTTGGTCTTCCGAAGACCTTAGGCAAGTTTGATTCAATCTGGGTCACTGTTGATAGATTTACTAAGTTTGCTTATTTCATACCGATTCAGATCACCTATATTGCTCAGAAGTTGGCCCATATTTATATCTGTGAGATTGTTTATTTGCATGGGGTCCCTATTTCCATCATATCTGATAGAGGCACACAATTTACATCCTAGTTTTGGAGGACTTTGAAATCCGAGTTGGGCACTCGATTAGATCTTAGTAACTCTTTTCACCCTCAGACAGATACTAAGTCTGATCGAACAATTCAGGTTCCAAAGGATATGCTCCGAGCTTGTGTGATTGACTTCGGTGGTCATTCGGACCAATTCTTACCATTATCAAAGTTAGCGTACAATCATAGTTACCACTCGAGCATTGATATGGCCCCGTTTGAGGCTCTTTAAGGGAGGAGATGTAGATCTTCTATTGGGTAATTTGATGCATTTGAGGTAAGGCCTTGGGGTACTGATCTTTTGAGAGAATCACAAGACAAGGTGGTGATTCAGGACAAGCTTCTGGCGGCTATGAGTAGACATCAAGAATATGCGGACCGGAAGGTCCGAGATCTTGAGTTCATGGTTGGGGAGAAGGTTTTGTTGAAAGTCTCACCTATGAAGGGTGTGATGAGGTTTGGGAAGAAGGGAAAGATCATTCCTAGGTTCATTGGTCCCTTCGAGATCCTTAGCCATATGGGGGAGGTAGCCTATGAGTTGGCTTTGCCTCCAAGTTTGTCTGGCGTTCATCCGGTGTTTCATGTCTCTGTGTTGAAGAGATATCATGGTGATGGCTTTTTTATCATTCATTCAGATTCAGTCTTATTGGATGAGAACTTGTCTTGCGAGGAAGTTCTTATTGCTATTCTAGATAGAGAGGTTCGTAAGTTGAGGTCTAAGGAGATTGCATCAGTGAAGGTTCAGTGGAAGAACCGCTCTGTTGAGGAATACTTAGGAGACGGAATCAGATATGCGTAATAAGTATCCCTAGCTTTTCACTGAGTTAGGTACCTTTCCCCTTGTTTCCTTTCCTTGTCTATTCGGGGACGAATGGTTATTTAATTGGTATTTAATGTAACGACCCATTATGAGCATTATGACTATTTTTACCCTTACTCTTACACAGTCGAGACTAAGAAAGGCTCAAAGAGTTAGAAGTCCAAAAAATTGAGGCCATGACTTCATCTTATGTGTATGTTGTGCATTGTTTGAAAACTTGTTTCATTTTTGTTTGGCGTAACTTAGTAAATTTGACCTCCGTTGGAAATTACAAGGCCACGGGTGAGTCTGTAGCATGTTTTTACATTTATATGCATGTCTGGTTTGTGTCTGTAGGGTCTCGGATTGATGTTGAGATTTTGGACGAAAATCTGGTGAAAAACCAAAGCTCACTGGTTGGATGTGACCATTGCAGTGGGTGAAATACTGTTGTAGCGAGCCCGCTATAGCGGGGCGATGGTCGCCGCCGCGGGGAATCGAGGAGTTAATGAGGTCTGCCGTAGAGGGAGAAGTTTCGCTATAGCGAGACAGCTGCAGCGAAACATTGACCGCTGCAGCTGTCAACGGAAGGTAGAAACCTGCTTTTATATTTCAAATTTCGATGTCATTCACCACCTAACACCAAAAACAGTTCCCAAGAAAGTAAGAGGCGATTTTCCTACAGCTCGGGTTGGTTCTTCTTTGAGGGTAAGTCCTAACCTTTATGTTGTTTATTTCCTTTTCTTCTTTACATGACAAGTTAAGGTTCTTCAATGGTAAATGAAAATCCTAGAACCCTAGAATTGTTAAATCCTTGAATAATTGACGGGTGGTTGATTTTATTGTTGTTTATTCATCCAGGAGTGTAGATTATCACTTTCTAAGGTGAGAACTTAATTGTTAATAGTGGAAATTGCATATTGAGGCTTAGGATTCGCATAAAATTGAAGCTTAGCCTAAAATCTATATGAAAGGGGTTGAATTGATTAGAAACCCATGAAGTGGGGATAGTATGACCATTGGGACTAAGATTATAATGAAATTGCAATAAGTGATAGTTTACCCATCTGAAAAGGGTAAAGTCATTGGGTTTTCTTCCCAAATTGTTGTTCTTGTTTGAGTAGAGGATTCATTACTCACTTAGCATTACATTACTAGACTGTGAACGTTCCGAAACACTACGGAAGGGAAAAACTATTGCGGAGTAGCTTGCATTGATCCAATTTTGCATCTGAGGTAGGTTCCGATTTACTTGAGTTAGATTTTGATTAGTTGAATGTATATGTAATGGAATTGAGGAGAGACAACATGATTAGGTCTTCGGATATGACATCTGGTTGGATATTACTTAGGTTGGTATGTTTGCTGAATTATGTGGGCTTGTCGCCATGACATTTTGTTTTGAAACCTGAGGTGTATTGTGGTGACATGGGAAGCAAGGAGTTAGTATATACTCTTCTTGTTGATCGTGATGTTTTCATATTCATGATGTTGTAAGTTGATTTATCTGAGTCTTGTTATGACTTGTGGCATGGCGCCTTGTATTCATTGACATTGATATTATTGACTGATCATGTTCCATATTTACTGTTGGATTGGAAATACGTTGAGATTCATATTGTGATCAGATACAGAGATACATATATATAAAGGCACATTTGACAGGGGTGAGAATGTGGCCTAGTTATAGGCTCGTGATCCGAGGTCAGTTCGGGAGCGAGTGGTATATGGACACCATGGATCCCCTGCAGGTCATGACTATTAGGCAAACAATACCATTAGCATATGTGTACAGATGTGATACTATTATTATTGCATTGCATTGCATCGGACTTATATTATTCCTATTGATGGTTGTGGCTGGACTTATCTTATTCCTGTGTTGGCTGATTTCTATTGATGACATTATTTGGTTATGTGCTGTTGTAGCTATCTGTCTATCTTGTTAATTTTATGAATGTATACATGATATTAATCTTAGTCGGCCTATGATATCTATCGGTACATAGTGTTTGTACTGATACTACCTTACTGCACTTTTTATTTGAGTGCAGATTGTGTGCCAGGGACTTCGACCAAACCTCAAATTTAGCTTGAGGCCAACTCTTGATCAGATCCGAGGGTGAGCTCCTATCTATGCCATGCTGCCTGAAGATCTTTCTTATTTTTTATGTCTATTTCATTTCAGACATTTACAATTATTTCAGACAGTTATTCATTCTTTAGACAGTTATGTTTTAGAGTCCTTGTACGATGACTTTCGGATATTTGGGGTTGTAATAGTTAGGACTTCCACAGCTTATTTATTTATGGCATGATTAGACAAGATTTATGATTTAATTCTGGTTATTGATTTATGATTGTTTAAATGATTAAGTAATTGGTTAACGGGATGGTTCGCCCACTAGGGGAATTAGTGTGGGTATCACTCACGGCTAATTGGGTCGTGATATGATGGCCCAAAGAGAATACTATAGTACGAAAAAGGGTCAAAAGTACCCCTGAACTTTCAAATATTATTTAGCCGTACCCTTCGTTATATTTTTTGACAAATTGAGTCCCTACCGTTATACTTTGATGCTCATTTGCTGCTAATTTAGACGGAGTGACACGTGTCAGCCTTAAAATAAAATAACTCATCCCCAATATTAATTAAAACCCAACCCTCAATTTGACCGTATTTCCTCCAACACTCATTGAATTCATAAACAACAAACAAACCCATAATGCCAGACATGGGACCCACACCAAACCCTCATTATCTAAATTAGGGGAAAATCAGCATCAAAATATAACGGCTGGGGTTCAATTAGTCGAAAAGTACAATGGAGGGTACGAGTAAATAATATTTAAAAGCTCAGTGATATGTTTGACCCTTTTCCATATTATAAAAATATCTAGCATACCAAATAAAGTTCCTCCCCATGTTCAATATAAGTTAATTGGTTAATTTTTCGAGTTTAGTTTTTATTTAATTATAAAAAAACTTCTGACTTTTTGCTGCAAGTTTACACAGCTCACGCATTATTCTTACATATCTAAGACTATGTCTGGGGGTGTCAATGGTTTTCAAAAACTGATTAAACCGGCCGAATTGAATCCATTTTTAAGTTCTTCCCAATAAAATCTAAGGGTTTAATATGAATTTATAACTGCACCGAATAATTAGGGTTAATTTTTTATTTTATAAAAAATATCGAACCAAATAAATATATATCTAGAAAATATTTTATATATCAAAATTATAATACATGGCATTAGATATTTTAACCTTAGACCTTGCCTTGGGATGAATTTAAATGATAGGGCTATAATTAAAACCTAAACCTACTCTACCATATTGAAACTAAATACATAACGTTTCGAACACTACTACATGATAATGTCATCAACTACTTCAGAAGAAGAAAATGTTTGTTTTCTCCTCCTCTACTTTTTGTTCCCTCTATATTTTTTCTAAATTTTTGAAGTTCTTATTTCAATTAGCAATGCATATATATATAAGTTCATTTAGCAAATTCTTTAGCTAAGAATTTAGTACAATTATCCTTTTCCAACTCTTACTAGAACCTATATGCCAATTAATTTATGTAGTTCTAGTTTTCTATAATTTTTTATGATAAAAATATTTTCCAAGCACCAATTATCATGGCTTGATACAATTGTTGGCTTGTTGCCTTACTACCTCTAAGATCCATTCTAATCTTATTAATTTGTATAGTTGTAGTTTTTAATATATTTTATAATAAAAATATTCGTTTGAAAGCTACGAATATAAGTATTTATTTTATAGATTAGTGTGTTACTTATGATTTATAAGTAAATTGTAAAGACTCGCTAAGTCGTTTAGAGCTTTTCACCTAGAATTTATCAAAATACCCTTCCCGAGGTTGCTTTTGTGTATTTATGACTTGCGGGGATGGGTGGTATGATTTCCAAGGTAATCGGGTGAGTTTCGGATTTCAGATTGATTTTGGTAAGTTTAGAAGTTATAGAGATAGAAAAATGGAGAAGTTTGACCAAAGTCAATCCCGGGGATAAATGCGTTATTTTTCTGGTTCATCGATTCCATTAGGTCCGAAATGTCATTTATGACTTAGTCGGGCCTTTGGTTCGAGTCCCAAGGCGTTCGAGTGTGATTTGGGTACTTGGTTGGAAAGTTGATTTTTGGAGTTAACCTTGGTCAAGACGACCTTTTTTGGGAATCCGAGTGCGCGAGCGAGTTCGTAGCGTGGTTTATGAAAGAAATGCATATTTGCTTTGTGTCCGGGGGATTCCAAATGAGTTTTGGTTATTGGTTCGTAATTTTGTAGAAACCAGAAAATTGGCTTCAAATGTATCTAGTTTCCTTCATCATGATAGCGATGAGGGTCACGCAACCGCAGTGAAGCAAGGAAAAGCGGATTGCGATCACGGTGGGCTAGGTCGCGATCGAGCAGAGGAAAATTTGGGCCAAGTGGGGTAAGCCTCTCTTGATCGCAAGAATGGCCCTCGCGATCGCGATGAGCAACGTGACTAGCAATGATTAAAACCCCAATTCGCATTCATTATTTTGTATACCCATTTTGAAGCAATAGAGCTCGGAATTAAGTGATTTAAAAGGCTACATTCAAGTTTCTTCATTGAGGCAAGTTCCTAACCTAAATCTAAGTGATTATTCATGATTCCTTCCATTAATTTACGTTCTATTCATGAATGCTAGGTAGTAAAGTAATGGTCTTGTCATGCCCCGAACCATGGCCTGGGCGAAACACCGAACTCGGTGCCTTACTACATGTGACCGAGCGAACCAGATGGCTTGCTGAATCATTATAAGAAGTATCATAAGCGGAATAAGGCATGAACGCATAGTGAGTGTTTGTAAAACATAGTATGTCATAATATTAAATAGAAATACTTGTTTAAATCATGAATGCGGATAATATCATAAATGAGCCAAAATTGATAACCGACTCTAAAAGTCTGACATAACATAACTGAATTGTCTAGTCTATGAAACCTCTAACATGAGTCTGAACTACTAATCATAACTGCTGGGACAAGGCCCCCAACATACCTTAAATGCATAACTAACATAAAAGTAAATAATGACTAAACCCCGAAGGAGATGGGGCTCACCAAAAGCTGATATGTGGATGATCCTATAGAGCATATGCGTCGTCCTGTATATCCATACCTACATCGTGAAATGCATGCCCTCGGGCAATAGAAAGGGGACGTTAGCACATTGAATATATTAGTATGTAAAGCAACTGAATGAAATAAACATGGTACATGAAATAACATGATAAGGGTTGAAACTGAAACGAAAACCTTGTCATGAACATGAGTATTTGACATGGACATAATTACGTATACATATATAATATTGGTATAGGACATGAACTGAAACTGAATATAACCTGAACATGAGCATGAAGCGTGAATAAAGTCCAAAAACAGTAAATCAATGGAAATACATGTATATCTAAAAACAGTAAATCAATGGAAATACATGTATATATAACTGCTTGTAACGTGGGGAGTGCTATAGTATAACCGACAACATGATCTGGTACTTGCGTCCTACCAGCAAAACACTCACACCTTGCCAAGGATATGAGATTTAAATAATAATAAACATGTATGGATCCAAACTGCATAATGAAGGTGTTGCCTCCTTACTGACAACCCTTATCCTATGGTGGCTACATAGTTTCAGGCTTTACTGAGCCTTCTCGGTTAACTAAGTAAATCTCAAAAACATGAACATGATATAGTTGGCTAAGAAGCCCATGATTTTCGTGAAAAAGCTTGTAACATGGCTTCATGAAATGACTTGTAAACATGTTCTAAAGTGATATTACATAAACATGGTTTAATATCAAATAGCTTGTAAAACATAGGTTTGTAAAACATAGCATAATCATGAGTTCATATCGTAAAGCTTGTGTGAAACACGTAGAGTGTTTCTTGAAATTAAACATAATGATTTATAACTTGCATGTAAAAAAACCCATGGAATGCAAAGTATGGGTTTTCATGAATTTCAGACAGATTCTCAATTGTCATAATGAAATATCAAGAACTCAATGAAGAATTAATAATAATTAAATACATAATATAATCATGGGACATGGACCTAGGGTTATCATGAACATGATTAAAAACCCTAGTTTTCGTAAAGATTCATACTTTTATTGAAGAAGAGGCGTGGGGAAGAACAATGATGTTCTCACACGTAGTGTTATATCCCGTATTTTTGCATACTCGGAAATTTTGAAACAATTGTGACTTGTATGAGATGGGGCAATATTTTGATGTTATTCAATATGTATGTTGTTCATGGAAAATATTAACGCGGAAATATTGAGAAAGACTAAGGGCCAAATTGGAAATTTAGAAAATAGTCTCATGAATTACAAAATTTGTCACAAAAGATTGGGCTTGGAAAAAACAAAAAACAAAAAAAAAAAGAGAACAAAAGAGGCCCAATTAGTTGGGGTGGCCGGCCATGGTCCATGAAAAGGACCCAAGCCCAAGTAAATTCATCCATGTGATGAATTAATATAAGGACCATTTAGTAGTCATCCAACACTTAGAACATTCAAGAAAACTTAGAAGGAGAAAAACAAAAGAAAGAAGAGCAAAAAAAAAGAAGGCCATTCGGCCATGTCCATGAAATTTTGTTCCAAAAATTATTTTCTTGTGGTATTCCTACTAATTCAAGGACCCTCTACAACGTGGTATAATTGTTTCGGAAGATAAGTCATCCGTTTCATTGTTTCCGCACTTTGGTCAAGTGAAGAGGTTGAAGAGAAAAGGTAAGATTTAATTCCTTTTTATGATGTTATGAAGGCTTGTTTATGTTGCAGTATGTAGAAATGGGTAGAATTTATGGAAATATGGAAGGTTGCATGGTGGGTGTGTATATATGTGTGTGGCCGAATGCTTATGTGTGTGTAGAAGGATGAACCAATTTTATTTGTTATGTTAATTGTGTTGTAGAGGCATTGTGGTGTAAATGGAAGAATGCTAGCCAAAAACTTGCTAGAAAAGTGGTTGTTAAATTGTGATAGAAAGATTAGTGAATTTATGATAGATTTAAGTAATTATGGAAATGAATTGTTAAGGTGCAAATTATGATTGTTGTTAATGAAATTGGAAGATAAAAATGTGTTGTGAATGTTTATGTTGAAGATTGGAAGTTTTGGTGGATTATGGTTTGGTGGAACTTTTGTATATTTTGTAAATATTTTGTAGAATGATATGAAATGCTTCCGAATTGTGTTGGAATGATCTTGATTAGTAAATGAATATGAAAACATTGATATTGGTTTGGAAGTGTGAAGTTAGATTGGAAGTTGTCGCACTATGTAGAAAAGAATACTATTCATCCTAGAATGCGTTTTAATTCGATTGTTGATGTTGTTGGTATTGTTGTTGGTATGGTTGTTGAGATTTGGAGCCGAGTTAAATCTCGGGGATGTTGTATGTATAGGGGAGATGCTGCCCAAATTTTTGTAGACAAGTATTGGGTTGAGATTAAATTCCTAAAGCCTAATAATTAATATTTTGGTAAATGTGACCAATTGTAGATTTTGGAGGAAACGGGATTCGAGTTTGGACAAGCGTAAAAGGAAAATAAGGTATGTAAGGCTTTACTTTTCCTTCTTTTGGCATGTCTTAGACATATTAGGTTTGGATACGAGCCTCGGGGGCGATTCTATTCCTAGAAATCCGAGTTTGAATTTGACCCTTTTTCATTCAATAGAATTGGATCAAATTCTTCATGCCTTGTTGGAATAAGTGCTGAAACATCTATAACTTGCCCAAATGGAACCGAATGACACTAAGACCTTCATAAGTGACTCTATAAAGCTTAATGTATGTAATATGTGTATGCCACCTCGACTTGACCCGAGGTGGGCCCACAATCCCCGAGACCTATTTGTGTTGTCCTATTTGATTCATTTCCGTACAATAATTAAGGAAAACTTTTGGCTATTATTCCGAGTTTGTTGTGATTCGTATGCATCCTCTAAAATAAGCATCTAGAAACTCCGATATAAGTATTCTGATTTGACTATTCTGATATAAATAGTCCGATACAAGTGATTGGATATGAGTGTTCCCAACTCTGATATAAGTATCCTGATATGAACATTTTCATACAAGTATTTTGATATGAACATTTTGGTATAAGTATCTTGATATAAGTGCTCTAATATGAATATTCTTATATGGGTATGCAATTTGATATAAATAATCCGTTATGAGTATTCTGATACAAGAATTCTGACATAAGTATTCCGATACAAGTATTTGGCTACCAGTATTTTGATATAAGTATTCTGACCTAAGTATTCTGATATAAATATTTCATTATAAGTATTTTGTTATAGGTAATCTGCTATGGACATTCTGATGATATGTCGATTATTCCATCGAATCTTGATTTATTTGCATTTAGTTTCTCACTACTCTGCTCGTGAATATGTCATGTTTTCCTTCGCCGAATCCCGGGCCAGTATGTATCGTGCATATGGTTCGCCGAGTCCCTTGCTTGGGGGCTGGGTTCCATAGATATAATTCCGGAGTATGATGTATTCGGTTCCGGGGTACTGTGGCATATGTCCGTCCCCGGTTACCGTGTATATGGAGTATGATGTATCCGGTTCCGGAGTACTGTGGTATATGTCCGTCTTCCGTTACCGTGTATATTGATTATGATGTGACTGGTCCCCGGGTTCTCATGGTATCTGTCCGGTTCCCGGGGTACCGTGTGTATGTATATGGAGTATGATGTATCCGGTTCCCGGGTTCTCGTGGTATATGTCCGGTTCTCGGGACTCCGTGTATATGTTATGATGTGTGACGGAGATTACGGAGTAAACCATCTGGAGTATGAGGTGTGTGGCGCCAAGTCAGGGGGCGCCACGTTCCCCGGGTCCCGCAAGGGGCCGGATACCGTTCCCGACACACATGGCATGTGGTTCCAGTAAGTTGTTTTAGTAATTTATATATTGCACTTACTCCTGTACTCATCTTTTGTACGATTAGTTGTACTTGTGATTCTGTTCATTTTATTCTGTGCCTTACATACTCGGTACATTTTCCGTACTGACCCCCTTTCTTCGGGGGCTGCGTTTCATGCCCGCAGGTATCGACGCTCAGTTTGGTGACCCGCCGGTTTAGGACACATACTCTGCTACATTTGAGTGCTCCCTTCGATCCGGAGCTCATATTTTGGTATATATCTCTTGTTGTACATGTCTTTGTATATCTATATGACTATTCTGGGTACGGCAGGGCCCTGTCCCGTCATATGCTTCTGGTATGGTTTGTAGAGGTCTGCAGACATACTTGTGGGTCATGGGTCATGTATGTTTGATTTGGTCTGAGACCTGTGCCTTAAGCGGCCCTGTTTGCTATTATGGCCGAAGCGGCCTATACGTTTGCATATGTATGTATATTCAGGCGATGTATATTCCGCCAGCCTACGGGCTTTGATCTGATATTTCGGATACATATGGCCGCTTAAGACAATGTTTGTTCTCGGTATCTATATAAATTAACGTATGCTAAAATATGAATGTCTTTGATATGTCGATCCGGTAAGCGAGTGTGTATGGGTGTCCAGCTAGGACACCAGTCATGGCCCACAGGGTTGGGTCGTGACACGTAGATAGCAACTCTACATACCTTAATTGCTCTAAAACTTGATGAAAATCTGAATCTTTGAAGAAAAATTCCAAAATCTTGAATCTTGAACCTTTATGTGGGTTTTCTTGAAAACCCTAGCTTAGGAACAATGATTTCCTAATTAGATTTAATGAATACATGTTAGAATTGACTTGGAATGCTTAGAGTAGGCTTACCTTGATATCTTGGAAGGATGAGAGAAGAAAACCTTCTTTCTAGGGTTTGGAATTGTGAATAATGAAATAAAAGAACTGAACGCCTAAATTTATACTAAACTGAGTCAGAAAATTATATGGTCATTTATACGGTCTGTATAATATGACCATATTTAATCACGTCGCAAAACAGAATGTCGAGCTAAAATTTCACTAAATATGGCCATTTTATACAGTCCGTATAAAATTATATGGACTGTATAATTCGTCTGTATAATATGACCAGTGAGCAGACTGCTCTGTAACCGTTCAGTAAAATGGTCATAACTTTTTGTACAGACGTATGCTTAACCTCCATAATATACCGTTGGAAAGGTATTTCAAAGGGCTACAACTATCATTAAAAAAGTTTACCAAAATTACCAAATAATTATGGGGTCATGGTCGCTGGATGTAAGACCTTCTACAAACTCACTTGAAAACATGTCCCCTAGAGTGGCTTCCAAATTTGTTTTGCCCAAACACGCTGCTTATGACTTGATTAGTTTTCAAAACACTTCCTATAATCCTCATATTAGTTCCATTATATTATCATCTTATGAGTCAAACCTTAACCCGAAGCTACGAGGTGTTACAGGTTTTTTCATAGAAATGGGTTTGATGGATTCATGGAATTAAAGGTTCAAATGTGATTAGAACTTGATGATTTTTAGGATATGGACTATTTATACTATCGGTAAAATGATTTTATGCTTAAATTCCAATTTTGCCCTTGTGGAGTCGAGGTTACCTTTTCGAGTCTATTTTTTGGTTTTGGATTTAATTATAGTAATATAGGTGTTATTGGATTCGTATGATCGCGTAGCTCTCTAATTTAACCCTGTTGGACTCAGATTCGCGATAAATTACCATTTTAATCTTTGGGGTTTGGGACGAAATTTTAGGTTGGCTTTTTTGAACCCGAATTCTTTATATTGGTTTATGGATATCGTTATACTCGTATTCTCATGTAAATACTATGTTTGAACAGAGTGGGCTCGTTTGGAGGCTCAAAGGAAAGGAAAAGTTTTGGAGTGACTCTTCGGCTTCGAATTCAAGCAAGTTGAGACTTACTACACCCTTTATGTAGTGCTATCTGTTGATTAATATAGTGAGGGGTGTAACGGGGAATTAGGGGTCCCGTACTCGTGAGGTGACGAACACTTGTGCTGGTATCGGTGTACCTATTTGGGTAATTAAAATGTAAAAGTATTATAATTGTGACGGAGATTATGTGTTTAGCCTTCGGACCACGAGGATGGTGGATAAATCCATCTAGGTTGGTATGATTGCTGCTTATTTGGGCCATGAGAGCCATGATTGACTGAATGCTTGTGATTAATGACTTGAGTTGTATTTCGTCACTCCACATCTCGTCTGAATTATGAAAAAGGACTTATAATCTTAATATTGACTTGACATAATGCATTTGCATAGTGTATGCATATCCATTCATACTTTCATGATACTATTAGTATGTGACTAGTAAATTACAAGATAGGGACCTGGGAGGCCTAATACTTGATACGGTAGATGGATTGGAGTGATGATGATATTTCAGCCAACAGCTGGGACCCTATGTGATCTGGGAGATCTTCTATTCCGGGTAGGTATATGGACCTCATGAGTCCCCTATGGGCCACGTGAAACATGTTGCAGGAGCATGTATATATTGGTGCATATGGCCATTGCATTGCATACTATTCACTTGCATTGGCACGCACTCCTTTATATTGCATATCATTTATGTGTTTGTCTTGTTTTCATGCCATATGTGCCTAAAGTATAACAGATGGGATCTTTATGCTTATACTTATCATAACTAATATAAAGATAGGATCATTACTCTTGAACTTGACTTAACTAAAGGAAAGACTGAACCGTTACGACTAAGCTAGAACAGAAATGGATTGTATGAACTGATATAGTGTACACACCTTCTATACTTGTTGAATGCTTATTAATTATGGATTTTACACTAACAAAGAAAGAAAATGAGTATCAGAAGTACCAACCCCCGTCATCACTACAGTTTAGGGTCGGTCAACGTTGTTGCTGGATACACGTGCTTCCCGTAATCACTCTGTACTTGCTGCACCTTTTGTGTGCAGGAACAGATCTGGGCACGAGTTGAGACTGTTGATTTAGAGACTGTTGGAGCTCTTTTGTGGAGTTCAGGGTATGCTGATGAGGGTCCCAAAACACCAGACTTCACTCTATCTTTTATTTTTTGTCCTCTTCATTTCAGACAGTTCATGTTGTATTTCCAGACTATATTCAGATTTAGTTGCTCATGTACTGTGACATTCAGGTTTTGGGGGATTGTATCAACTTAGACTACTTATGGCCTTGTTTAATTAGAATTATTATGAGACTTATTATGATTTCATTTATTTAGTTTGCAACTTATTTATGTTTCTCAACTTAGCCTTGTTTGGGGATTTTGGGTCGTGACATAAATGTTGTTGTATTGTGTGGTTCATTAATAACGTTATCGTTTTCAGATTTTTTCTTCATCACTTTTTAATTCTAAACTTCTATCTTTCTTTTTTTTGTTGCATTGGTTATTTTTTAAATAATAGCGAAAATTAACTTAATCGTACCGATACAGAAGAAAATCGATCTAGTTAGGACGGTCTTAAAAAGTTTAATTTAGATTATATGTAGTAGAGTAATCAAAAAATTAATATGGTATAAACTTTTTCAAAAAATCGGTCGAACGAACCATTAACAGCCTATGTCAACTGACTGGCGTGGAGAATCTAGTTGGAGATTCTAGTTAAGTAAAGACACAACGTCCAAATTACAAGTCTTTCTTGTCACTCTACTTCGTCATTGATACAATAATTTAGTCACGGGAATCTCAAAGATCACTATAATGAAAAGATAATATATTCACATTCAATTTATCCCCTTAAGTTATGAGAAATTGGATAAAAATACCCTACGTTTATAATTTGGTTCAATAATTCTCCTATTATTATTTAACTAGTAAAATGGTCGCGCGAAGAAAAAAAATATAGCCTTACTTTATTAAAATGTACTTCAATTTATCTCGTATCTTAAACATACTAATTCTCACAAGTAAAAATACTAAATAACTATTTGAAACTCCATATATATTTTATCAATATAATAGTGTGTTGTTTTTCTTTTAGGTGACTAACTGTTTATTAATCCCTTGAGTAAGAATTACAAAGTAGCCAACAACCACTGTTAGCTTAGTCTTAACTAAAACCATAATCCTCCTATAAATACTTTACGACCAATTGCTATCTACTACTACCTAGTAACAAGATAAAATAATTACATCATCCATGATGAACTAGAGATCTGGATCCAACAAGACCTGTAATATTACAAATGTAGGCCACACTCCTTGCAAGAACATCAGCTTCTAATGACTTCTTCTCAAAAACCCTCTGATTCCTTTCACATCATACATCATAGACTATTTTTGCATATACAATTTTGAAATTTTGGGTACTTTGAGTCTTCCCTATTGCACTATGAATTATCCACTGAAAATGATCCTCCCAGTTATTGTTGCTGAAACTATACCTCTGCATCCAGTTTAAAACTTTGGTCCATAATTTTTGGGTGAACTCACAATGCACAACAAATGATCTGTGGTTTCTAGTTCATTTTGACACAAGACAAAATCAGCATTCACATCTATTCCCCAATGCAACAATCTATCTTTAGTAAAGAGTCTCTCTTGTCGTTCTAGCCACATTGTGAATATAGCTTTAGTTCTTGCAGCATTTCCAAACATCACACATTTCCATGGAGCCTTAACCCTATCACCAAGTATCTTCAAGTAAATTTATCTGATGAGTCCTTCAGTACTGGTAACCGTAAATTGAGTCTGCACCCAGAACTGCCTAGCTTCTAAAATCTTCCTTATTATCTAGCTTGCCTGCTTTGGAATAGCCATTGTCTGAGGGTCCAAATCTTTGATATAAAATACATGTATCCACCTGATCTACAACATGTCCTGCTTATGATTGAGGTCCCAATACACCTTTGATATAGCTGCTTTGTTCCAGATTTGTAGGTTGATAATGTTGAAACCTCCAACAGACTTTGGAGTGCACATTTTTTCCCAAGACACTAATGCCCTTTTAGTAATTGTGTTACTACCTGACCATACATAAATTTTACAATATGCTTCTATGGTCTTCACCACCTTGCTAGGAAGTAGGAACATTTGTGACCAGTAAGATTGGACACCAAACAAGACAGTTTGCACCAATTGAATCCTCCCTGCATATGAAAGCTTTCTTGCAGTCCATGGAGAAATTCTTTTAACTTTCTTATCAATAAGAGGCTGCCACTGTAGAAGAGTTAGCTTCTTAGTTGATAATAGGATCCCTAACTATTTGAAAGGTAGTTCTCCTGCCACAAACCCAAGTTGTTGTAATATGCTATCTTTATCAATCTGCTTCACACTTCCAACATCGGCACAACTTTTGTCCAGATTTTCTTTTAAACCTGATGCTTGAGAAAACTGAGTAAAGCAGTTATTTAGAGTAGTAAGTGACCTCAAGTCACCCCTTGCAAACATCAACAAATCATCTGCATAACTCAGGTGTGTCACTCCTAATTTAGCACACTTGGGGTGAAGTTTATACCTCTTGTCCTGCCTCAGGCCACATAAACACCTACTTAGGTACTCCATAGCTATTGCAAATAGATAGGGAGACATTGGATCCCCCTGCCTCAAACCTCTGGCTGCATCAAAAGGGTCAGTATATTCACCATGTATACCAATTGAGTAACTAATTGTCTGCATACATTCCATTACCCAGTTGGTAAACTTGTCTAGGAACCTCAGATATTCCAGGATCTATCTCAGTAAACTTATCAGTCACTATCACAGTCTCCTCTACCCCAGGAGTCTGTGTAGTGTCCATTGTGCTTCCTGGTGTTCCTGCATCTACCATCATATTACTTTCCACCACTGGTCCCTTAGATACCCATAATTGTACTGGTTTCTATGGCCTTCTCCTTCTTTTTAGTTAGACATAAGATTGTTCAGGTTAGACTGCATGATTTGATTTCTCTTTGGGAGGATAAGGTTCACTAGGTAAACGACATTCATCTCCTAGTATCAAACATTGTCCACAGTACTCTAATTTCCAATTAAACACCACATCCTGTTGGAATTTTATACCATTAGGGTCCATTAAATTCACCGTGTTCGGCAATAGTTTGGTTGCATTGACTTCTATCAACATTATTGAAAATGAGATTCTGGTTGCTTTGTTGTACATTCATCTACAAAATTTGGTTGACCCACTGCACTTGCAAGTCTACTAAAGGAATCACTTCCCCAGCAACTCATTGGCAAGTTGGGGAAGCTGAGCCAAAGAGGTATCTCAGTGAGAAACTCAGCTTCAAAATTCAAATGTGCTGACCACTACTTCAGGATAATGGGTCTGTTGTTTATTCTATAAGGGCCAGAGTATATGACTTTTTTCATATCCCCCATGTCTTCGAACATAACAACATAATACCCATTTTCATGTAAGAATAAATCTGGTTCGGCTATATCCACCCACTTTCGATCAATATATCTCCTTATGTAATTGTACCCTGATAATTCTCCTATCACATACACAATCAACACATACCTCTATTTTGCATTTTTCTTTTAAACTTCCTCTTTATCTAATGTCACAACAATTTCACCATCCACTATACTAAGAGGTATATATTTAAGAGGCATACTGCTTTTTTGAGGCTTTTGACCCTTCCCTGAGCTTGTTTAGCTTATATTTGACCTGAGAGGATCATTGACATGATTTTCGAGGTGTTTGGATATGATTTGGGTGACTTTTTGGGAAATTTAGGCTTAAAGCGAAAAATAGGTTGACTTAAAGTTGACTTTTGGGTAAACTGATCTTTATCAAAAATTCGTCAATTCCAAGAGGTTCGGATGATCGTTTAGAACTTGTGTGTATATTCGGTTCGGTTCCCAATGCACTCGGGTCCATTTTGGGACTTGGGTTGGAAAGTTAATTTTGAGGTATCGGGGGTTGACTTATTCAACAAGACCTCCGATGAGAATTTTGAGGCCACGAGTGCGTTCGTAGTGCGGTTTTATGTATATCTACGTATTTGGTTTGTGTCCAGGAGGTTTCGGTATGGTTCTGAGTGTTGATTCCAAGTTTGGAAGATACAAAAAATTTCTGGTGACTGGTGAGCGCTATAGCAGTGGGGTGACCACTACAGCGGTAGGGTAGAACTATAGTGGTGGGGTGACCCTATAGTGGTAGTTTGACCTCTATAGCGGCTGACGGACCAGATTTCTTATTTAAAGGCCCTAAGTCTTTCACTCATTACCCACTCCGAAAATAGAGCTTTTGGGAGCATTTCAAGGCATTTCTTGGGGAGAATCATTGTGATAAGTTCTTCCATCATTATTACCATTCCATATTCCATTAATCATCATAGGAAATCTATAAAATATGCTAGTTTCTTTAAGAACTTGAGGATTAAAAAAGAGTTTTTATGAGTTCTTCTTTCTAGGATTTTAATCTTGATTTATTGATTGGATTAGCTTTATTAAGTGTGGAATTGATGACTAGAATCTATTATTGCATGATTCTTCCAAATTAGTGGCTAATTTATGGGATTAGAAGTTAGCGTTTATACCCAAATTTGGGGGTTTTGCATAGAATCCGAACTTAAGTAATTTGTTGGTTCTTCTAGCTTGTATTTGATGGGAATTGATCACCTAGAGCATTAATTTCATGTTGAGGCCTATAGATTCCTAATTTCCCCTTTCTAGTTCATAAACCCCATTCCATAGGTTGGGAATTTGGGTCTTGAATAGAAATAGGGTTTATTTGATGTTCTTCTTGATTCTAATTACATATTTCGAATATGATTAGAATTCCATTATCACGAGGCTCAAAGGAAAGGAAAGACTAAGGTGTGATTATTTGAGACTTTGCTGTTCGGCCTTACAGGTAGGTTACAGTGCCATTAGCATGAAGTTGGGATGGATATTGTCTTAGGTTGGGTCTTGTTGTATGATTTGGGGCTAGCTACCCCGTTGTGTTGTTGACTCATCTTGATCTATTTACTTGTTAGTTCGTTGACACGTTGAGACATTGGTAATTGTGGCTAATGATATATCATGGATTTGATATTGCGGTACTTACTCGTTCGATACTGAGATGAGAATAGTGATGCATTGTGGCTTATTGTGTAGCCTTAATATTGATGTTACTTGTGTACCATGTGTGGTACTGTTTCGGATTACATTGGTTGTTGATATCACATTTCATCATATTCATACACATTTCCATGATACGTTGACATATGTATGGTTCTAGTACTGATGATGATATGTGAGAGAGCGTTGCCTCCGAGGTTTTTGCCGGAGAGCGTAAAAGAGAGATGAGTATTCGTTGCTCGAGGTTTCTTGCCAGGAACGATGGAGTGTCCAATGCCCGAGGCCTTTGTCAAGATCGTGAGAGTGTGCTCGTGATCCGAGGTCATATTGCAAAGCGAGTGGTACATGGACTTCTCCCCATGGGTCATGATCGCCGAGACGTGGAGTCATTCCATCCAGGACATGTTGTACAAAGCTGCATATGCATTGCATTCATCCTACATTCATTATTGCATTGCATTGTCTCTTGGTTTCTATTGCTTGTTGTGACACTACTGTGATGTACTGATTCGAATTGCTATACTGAGACTTGGCACAGTTGGTTTTAGATGCTGCAACATAGGTGATGAGTTGTACCGTGGATGTGGCTTATTGTTGACTTGTACTTGTTTGGTTTATGTTTTATCTTGCTTTGTTGTCTTTATATATGTTAGCTAGTCTTAGTCAACCTATGATACCTACCAGTACTTGTTGTTTGTACTAACCTGCACTTGCTGTATTCTTTTATGAATGCAAAGCTCTAGGAGGGATCGACCTCTACTCCTCATGGCTGACAGTAGTTGAGGATTGTTGTTTCGAGTCTTACAGGGTGAGCACGAGGACGTCCGCCGCCTTGAAGATTCTTCCTTTATTATGTCTTATTTTCGTTCTGAGACATGAATTTTGAGACATTTGATGTATTATTATTATTCAGACTTGTAGTATTTAGCTAGTTGCTCTGGTATGACCAGACCAGATACTAGGGTGGTTTTTATTAAGTCTGCATTTATTATATATTCATATGACAGACTTCATTACTTTATATTCTTCCGCTATTTATACTGTGTTTGTGAATATTGGGTCAAGGGTTCGCCTACCGAGGTGGGATAGGTAGGTGCCCGCGCGACTTTGTGAAATTGGGTCGTGACATCTATTCTTCTTGAACAGATTCACCCATGGAGTCTCTTGCTTCTCTAGGCCTTCAACATAGTAATCCGCTTCATCCATTACCTTGTGTAGTTGTTGCTGCATATTCCGCAACTCCTATTGACACTCTTGACTGTCCAGGCCTCTCTGATTGCACTTTGTGATCCAATGGAGTAGACCCACTAAGATCTTGAGGAATCAGAGTTGGGGTTTTATCGGTAGTTTTGGGGCTTCCTCCAGTAACCGCCTCCGTTATCAATTTATAGATTTCGGAGGTTAAAAATTAGGTGTCAATATCTGTGGTGATATAAATATGACTATTGACTGAGTTAAATTGCGGATTAGTGACTCTACCTAGGGACAGAACTTGGACTTGTGATTATCAGGTGAGATTATTGAGACTTGACAGACTTGTGGTTTAGAAGCTTCATCTTAGGCTGTGACTCTGTTATGGGATATTTTGTGACTTGGATTTGAGTATTAAGTGCCTATCTATTTATCTTGTTGATTTTATCCTTATATACGTGAACTAATCTTAGTCGGCCTATAATGCTTACCAGTACATAATGCTTGTACTGATACTACCTTGCTGCACCCTTTTTAAGTGCAGATTGTGTTCTAGAGATTTCATCCAGACTACATCTCTAGCTTGAAGCTAGTTTGCTCGATCAAATCCGAGGGTCAGCTTCTACCCATACCATGCTGTTACGACCCAACTAGGGGCCGCGACGGGTACCCGGAGCAATTACCGAGCGCCGCTCACTCTACTGCTTGTCTTGCTCATTTAATACTATTTTATCAATTTTACATACCAATTGTAGGAAAATCATATTTAATCAAAACATAAATACTTTATATACATTTGCCTCTTGGCCATCAAAATAATATACATACATATGAAAACATCTTGTGAGACCATCTAACCCACACTGCGTATCTACGCGCCTCTATTAACATAATGAATACATAGACGGAACAAGACTCCGTCATGCCCCAAAATATGCATATATGAATGTACATCAAAAGAATAGCCATAAGCACCTCCGAACAATAGAGTGCTATCTATCAGCTGACAGCTACTGAGGACCTGGGCCAAGCTCTCCTCCCTGTCTACCTATGGGCATGAACACAGCGTCCGAAGAAAGGACGTCAGTACGAATATTGTACCGAGTATGAAAGGCATACATAATGAAAGGAGACATCAATAATATGGGGATAACATCAACATGAGACATCTGGATCTGACTGATAATCATAAATGAAGTAATGCATGCTATCTTACTCATACTCATCATCATAACATGTATGCATCATATGCAAGCTACCCGTCCATGTCGGAACGGTGTGATAATCAATAATATTAGCCCGCGTCCAGGCCTCCCGCGTCCGGGGTACCATCTCATGCCGCCACTAGTGGTGTCTGCCCACGCCCGTAGGTCGTGGTGTATCCGTATCGCCGCCCGCCGAAGCGGTGTCTGCCCGGCCAACTAGGCCCGGTGTGAATGCAATCATGACATGCTTAATGTAAATACTCATAGTAATATGTTTATCATAAAATACTTATCTTATCATAATGCGTATATAAGACTCATGATCAACTTTACTCTATCGGGGTGACGTAAGGTCGTGATCCCCCGATTACATTATGGAACTATTATGGACATTCTGCCCCACCTTGAAAGGACTAGTACATAAGGTGAGTGTAGGCAAGGAATAACATCATCATCATTCTAGTGTCATCATATCGTATAACTTATCTCATATAGACATTCATAGGTACAAGCTTTTAACTTCTTGGAATATAAGAACTCATGAAAGGAATAGGGATTCAAGCTAAAAGATTCATGCCATTAGAAAGAAGGACTAGCCTCACATACCTTGGTCGTTTAGCTAAGATATCGCTCACTTGTTCTCCGTAGATATCACGTCGTTACCTTCATAAGAGAATTCGTATCAACATTAGTAACTGACTATAAGAACGCGTCGCTAATTCTAGGAGAAGTCGGACAACGCTTCCTTTGCTCATACCACGTTTCTCATGTTTTATAATAACTCCCAACATTCATAATATTACTTGCAATATCATAATCGACAATCGTCATTTACATACATTTGGCAAAATCCACCATTTTCCTCCAATTTTCCCTTATTTCTACTTCAAGCTCATCCTTGAGTTTTCATGCATTTAATGCTTGTTTCATGATATAAACATCATTTATAACGTATTTGTACTCACAACACTTCAATATTCATTGTTCCATTCCACTATCATTCATTTATGTCACTATTCACTCAATAATGACCCATTTCTATGTTCTTCTACATTTCAAGTGTCTAAGCTTTCCAATACTTCAAACAACATGGAATAATCATGAAACTTACCTTGGATGATGGTTGAACAATACTTTAGTTGAAATTCTTATATTAGCCAAAACCCTAGTTCCACCTTCTTGGGAATTTCTTGACTTAGAAGATCCTTTGACGTGTTCTTACCCTTGATTCCATGAATTTGGTGTTGTTGGTCTTGATATCCCCTTTGATTCTCTTGAATTCTTGTGGAGGAATTATTTGGAGAGTTCTAGAAGTCTCTTGAGTTGTCTTGATGAAAAATGAAATGAAATGAGCTTAAGTCCCCTTTAAGAATCACAAAATCTGATCTTTAATGAATTCTTGTCGGGATGAACAGTGGTCGTAAATTGCAATTTACGGACCGTATTGTGGTTTACGGTCCGTCCTCCATGGTCGTTTTTAATCATCCCAGAAACAGAAAGTTTGGCTGAGGATTATGGCAATTTACGACTGAGGTTTACGGCGTAAACCAGTTTACGGGCCGTCCTCCAAGTCGTATTTAACCATTTTCACAATTTACAGAAAGTTGAGATTTTTGACAAGCTGGAGGACAATTGCACTATACGGTCCGTAAACCACTTTACGGGCCGTATAGTGCCATATACGACCACTGGGTTGAAAAATTTTCCGCGACTTTCTTATTTCCAAAAATTCATAATTAGCCATTCCCGACTTAACAAAACATCATACACTCAAACTCTTCCTCATTCCACTCATCATACAAGTACGGAGAAATTTCCGAGGTGTAACATTCTCCCCCCCCCCCCCCCCCTTTTTGGAACATTCGTCCTCGAATGTTCGACACTTGGGAAGTCTAGAAAATTTTTGCCAGAGTTTCCTTTGTAATTTGGACACTACCTTTCCTTTACAACAACCCACAATATCTTCGCCTCATAGGGCTATATCAAAATATCAACACATTTATGGCCACACACGACCAAAAACATAAAATTAAAACATACATACCTTACACCATCGACGTCTCATCTTGAATATCCTCTGGGAATTGGAACAAATGGGGGTACATAGATTTCATCTTCTCCTCCGCTTCCCAAGTCATTTCTTCCCGATTATTGTTCCGCCATAGAACTTTGACTGAAGCAACCTCTTTATTCCGAAGCCTTCGTACTTGTCTATCCAAAATGGCAATGGGCATTTCCTTGTATGTTAGCTTCTCTGTTACTTGCACATCATCAACCGGAACTATTCTTGTTGGGTCTCCAATACACTTGTGGAGCATCGAAACATGGAATACTGGATGTACGGATTCGAGCTCTGAAGGCAAGTCCAATTCATTGGCTACTCGACCCACCTTGCGAATGATTTGGTAGGGTCCGATATATCTGGGACTTAGCTTTCCCTTCTTGCTAAATCTCATCACTCCCTTCATCGGCGATACCTTCAGGAACACCCAATCGCCCACTTGAAATTCCAAGTCTCATTGGTGATTATCTGCATAAGACTTTTGGCGACTTTGAGCTGTTAACAGTCGGTCTCGAATCACTTTAACCTATTCAACTGCTTGTTGGATCAAGTCGGGGCCTATCAATTGCACTTCTCCGGTTTCAAACCATCCAATTGTAGATCTGCAGTTTCTTCCATATAAGGCCTCGTATGGAGCCATCTGAATACTGGAATGATAGCTGTTATTATAGGCAAATTCAATAAGAGGCAAATGCTCATCCCAACTACCACCAAAGTCCAGCACACACGCTCGTAGCATATCTTCCAAGGTCTGAATAGTACGCTCGGCTTATCCGTCGGTCTGCGGATGGAACGCCGTGCTGAGCTTAACTTGAGTACCTAGACCTTCTTGAAAGGACTTCCAGAACTTGGCTGTGAACTGCGCCCCTCTGTCTGTGATAATGGCCAAAGGAATACCGTGAAGTCGTACAATCTCCTTGAGATACAATTTAGCATAATCTTCCGCTGAATATGTGGTTCTAACGGGGAGAAAATGGGCTGCTTTTGTGAGTCTGTCCACGATCACCCATATAGAATCATGCTTCCTTCGTGAACGGGGTAATCCTACCACAAAATCCATGTTAATTTCTTCCCATTTCCACGTAGGAATCTCAATTGCTTGCAATAAGCCTCCTGGCTTTTGATGTTCGGCTTTCACTTGCTGGCAATTTGGGCACTGTGCTACAAATTCTGCTATGTCTCGCTTCATGCCATCCCACCAATATATCGATTTAATATCATGGTACATCTTAGTTGCACCTGCATGAACGGAATACCGGGAATAATGTGCTTCCTCTAAAATCCGTTGGCGCAAGTTTTCCACATTCGGTACACATAACCGGCCTTGATATCTAAGAACCCCTTCTATGGAAACTTCAAATGGAGACTTTTCCTTTTCCTGAGATAGATCTCGATAGTGGCTTAACTGAGGATCTTCATATTGCCATTCCTTCACTTCTAGATTCAATGATGAAACTGTGGGGTCATTGATGCTAATACTTGCATCTCCTTAGTCAATTGGTCGTACGCCGAGACTTGCTAACCGATGGACCTCACGAACCATTTCTCGCTTTTCCGAAGGAACTCCACATAAACTACCCATCGATCGGCGGCTAAGTGCGTCTGCTACTACATTCGCCTTTCCTGGATGATATAGGATGTTCACATCGTAATCCTTCAGTAATTCTAACCATCGCCTTTGCCGCAGGTTCAACTCCTTCTGTCTGAAAATATATTGAAGGCTTTTGTGATCCGTATAGATGTCCACGTGCACACTATATAAGTAGTGTCTCCACATTTTCAATGCATGAATGACCGCAGCTAGCTCAAGATCATGAGTGGGATAATTCTGTTCATGTTTTCGCAACTGTCTCGAAGCATATGCAATAACTTTCCCATTCTGCATCAATACACATCCTAATCCCACACCGGAGGCGTCACAATATACTACATAGCCATCTGATCCTTCTGGAAGTGTTAGCACTGGCGCTGAGGTCATCCTGTTTTTCAACTCTTGGAAGCTACGCTCACAGGCATCACTCCACTGGAATTTAATCGACTTCTGGGTTAACTTTGTCAATGGGGCTGAAATAGATGAGAAGCCCTCTACAAATCTTCTATAATAACCTGCCAAACCCAGAAAACTACGAACTTCTGTAGGCGTCGTAGGTCTTGGCAAAGTCTTCACAACTTCTATTTTCTGAGTGTCGACTCGGATACCATCATCTGAAATAACATGGCCTAGAAATGCCACTGAGTTTAGCCAAAACTCGCACTTCGAAAACTTTGCATACAATTCCCGATCTTGAAGAACGCCAAGAATAATTCTTAGATGATCTGCATGTTCTGATTCTGTGAGAGAATATACCAGGATATCGTCGATGAACACTATCACAAAAAGGTCCAAAAACGGCCTGAACACATTATTCATTAAATTCATGAACACCGTCGGGGCATTCGTCAACCCAAACGACATTACTCGAAACTCGTAGTGACCATATCTTGTCCTGAAGGCAGTCTTAGGAATATCTGTTTCCCTAATTCTCACCTGATGATAACCCGATCTCATATCTATCTTGGAGAACCATCTAGCACCCTGTAATTGATCAAACATATCGTCGATTCTGGGAAGAGGGTATTTATTCTTTATTGTCACCTTGTTCAACTGCCTGTAGTCGATGCACATTCGTAGAGATCCGTCTTTCTTCTTTACGAACAGGACTGGTGCTCCCCACAGCGAAGAACTAGGCCTTATAAAACCCTTCTCAAGTAAATCTTTTAGCTGTGCCTTTAGCTCCTTCAACCCTGCTGGAGCCATTCGATAAGGAGGAATAGAGATAGGCTCGGTGTTTGGCAATACATCAATGGCGAAATCAATCTCCCTTTCTGGAGGAAGGCCTGGTAACTCATCGAGAAACACATCTGGGAATTCATTCACTACCGGGACAGACTGGAAAGTTGGCACTTCCGCTTCCGTGTCATGAACCTGAACTAGATGACAAATATAACCTTTGGCTATCATCTTTCTCGCCTTAAGGTAGGAAATAAACCTACCCTTTGGGGATGCCGTATTACCTTTCCACTCAAGTACGGGCTCTCCCGGAAATTGGAATCGAACTACCTTGGTCCGGCAGCAAACATTAGCATAGCACGATGCCAACCAGTCCATACCCATAATTACGTCAAAATCTATCATCTCAAGTTCAATCAAATCAGCCCTTGTCTGACGATCACATAAAATGACTACACAGTTCTTATATACTTGCCTCGCTATTACAGGATCACCAACCGGAGTGAATACCTCGAAAGGTTTAATCGGCTCGGGTCTCACCCCGACACAATCAGCGATATACGGAGTAATATATGAGAAGGTAGAACCCGGATCAATCAGAGCATATACGTCACGGGAAAATATAGTCAGGGTACCTGTAACGACGTCTGGGGAAGACTCGTGATCCTGTCGCCCAGCTAAGGCATATACACGGGGCTGAATAGCTCCTGAAGTGGATGCTCCCCCTCTACCTCTGCCTCTGCCTGCTGTAGTCTGAGGAGTCTGTGCTGTCGGGTGCACTGAAGAAGACCCCGCTGCTGAACCTGTGGGCTGAGTCCCCGCTCTATCTCTCGCTGAAGGGCAATCTCTTATCATATGACCAACCTGCCCGCAAACATAACAAGCATCCGAACCCTGACGACACTGTCCGGAATGTAATTTGCCACACTGGCTACACCGCGGTACTGGAGGTCTCCTATGGCTAAAGTCTCCCCTAGACTGCGAATTTGAGGCCCTCGAACTCTGCCCCTGGCCTGACTGAAAAGAACGGTCAAATCTCCTATCCTAGAATCTGGGAGGTGCACTGGTCGCTGACTGACCTGAGTGCTTGGAATGCATCTGTCTCGGTCCCCCTCGGTACTCACTGCTCTCCCCTATAGATCTAGGCCTCTTACCTTGTCTTCTGTCACCCTCACGATCACTTCTCTGCTGTCGTTGTCGTTCCTCGAGGTTCTGAGCATGGGCCTGTATCCGGGAAATATCCATCCCGTCTTGCAAAGAGGCTGTTAGGAAATCTCTGAACAAGTGTGGTCCTAAACCACTCACAAATCTAAAGACTCGGTCTCCCATGTCAACCACCATAGTCGGAGCATACCGGGCCAATGAGTTGAATTGCATACTATACTCTCGGGCACTCATGCTTCCCTGTTTCAAATTCAAGAACCTGTCCGCTCTAGCTCTGCGGACTTCAGGTGGCAAGTAGTGACGAATAAAGGCATCTACAAACTCTTGCCACATGGGAGGTGGTGCATTCTCCCCTCTTGTTACCACCCAATTCTTATACCATAGTACCACCACGTCGCGAAGTCTATATGAGGCCAACTCCACGGATTCGGTCTCAGAAGCATGCATAAGTTTCAGCGTCCGCAACATCTCATCGATAAAACCTTGTGGGTCTTCATCTGGCTTCGACCCAAAATATTCTGGAGGGTTTAGAGTAAGGAAATCACGGGCTCTTGTACTAGCCGAACGATCACTTGGGCCCGCATTCTGTCGTTGTGCCTGAGCGGCAACCAACTGTGTCAATAAATGTATGGCCTCGGACACTTGTTGACCCGAAGCACCCGGTGGAGGAATCGGAGCTGACACTCCTCCCTGCTCTTCTACATTGGGCGCGGCCTCACTTTGCGATTCACTTTCCTCTACATTTGCCGGAAGCTCTCTTTCCGCCTGCCTCTTTGTCGTAGCTTTGCCTTTCTGGGAAGCTGTAGCTTTTCCTTTCGGCGGCATGTTTCTGAAACCATAACGCACTTTTAGGAATAATATAATCCTAGACATGGCTCTATCGCACGATCTTATGAGAAGAAAGATGGTCATTTTCCTAAATGCCCTTAAGTCTCTTGTTTATTAGCGTGGCGCGCAACACACCATAAACAAGACTCTACTAGACACGGCTCGTAGACACTTCCTAGGGCGAACTGCTCTAATACCACTTCTGTCACGACCCGACTAGGGGCCGCGACGGGTACCCGGAGCAATTACCGAGCGCCGCTCACTCTACTGCTTGTCTTGCTCATTTAATACTCTTTTATCAAATTTACATTCCAATTGTAGGAAAATCATATTTAATCAAAACATAAATACTTTATATACATTTGCCTCTTGGCCATCAAAATAATATACATACATATGAAAACATCTTGTGAGACCATCTAACCCACACTGCGTATCTACGAGCCTCTATTAACATAATGAATGCATAGACGGAACAAGACTCCGTCATGCCCCAAAATATGCATATATGAATGTACATCAAAAGAATAGCCATAAGCACCTCCGAACAATGGAGTGTTATCTATCAGCTGACAGCTACTGAGGACCTGGGCCAAGCTCTCCTCCCTGTCTACCTGTGGGCATGAACACAGCGTCCGAGGAAAGGACGTCAGTACGAATATTGTACCGAGTATGAAAGGCATACATAATGAAAGGAGACATCAATAATATGGTGATAACATCAACATGAGACATCTGGATCTGACTGATAATCATAGATGAAGTAATGCATGCTATCTTACTCATACTCATCATCATAACATGTATGCATCATATGCAAGCTGCCCGTCCATGTCGGAACGGTGTGATAATCAATAATATTAGCCGGCGTCCAGGCCTCCCGCATCTGGGGTACCATTTCATGCCGCCACTAGTGGTGTCTGCCCACGCCCGTAGGTCGTGGTGTATCCGTATCGCCGCACGCCGAAGCGGTGTCTGCCCGGCCAACTAGGCCCGGTGTGAATGCAATCATGACATGCTTAATGTAAATACTCATAGTAATATGTTTATCATAAAATACTTATCTTATCATAATGCGTAT
Organism: Lycium barbarum; assembly: GCF_019175385.1. Lineage (NCBI taxonomy): Eukaryota > Viridiplantae > Streptophyta > Magnoliopsida > Solanales > Solanaceae > Lycium > Lycium barbarum. Next base: position 128,151,278 of record NC_083337.1, on the reverse strand, counting down.
ATAAGACTCATGATCAACTTTACTCTATCGGGGTGACGTAAGGTCGTGATCCCCCGATTACATTATGGAACCATTATGGACATTCTGCCTCGCCTTGAAAGGACTAGTACATAAGGTGAGTGTAAGCAAGGAATAACATCATCATCATTCTAGTGTCATCATATCGTATAACTTATCTCATATAGACATTCACAGGTACAAGCTTTTAACTTCTTGGAATATAAGAACTCATGAAAGGAATAAGGATTCAAGCTAAAAGATTCATGCCATTAGAAAGAAGGACTAGCCTCACATACCTTGGTCGTTTAGCTAAGATATCGCTCACTTGTTCTCCGTCGATATCACGTCGTTACCTTCATAAGAGAATTCGTATCAACATTAGTAACTAACTATAAGAACGCGTCGCTAATTCTAGGAGAAGTCGGACAACGCTTTCTTCGCTCATACCACTTTTCTCATGTTTTATATTAACTCCCAACATTCATAATATTACTTGCAATATCATAATCGACAATCGTCATTTACGTAGATTTGGCAAAATCCACCATTTTCCACCAATTTTCCCTTATTTCTACTTCTAGCTCATCCTTGCGTTTTCATGAATTTAATGCTTGTTTCATGATATAAACATCATTTATAACGTATTTTTACTCACAACACTTCAATATTCATAGTTCCATTCCACTATCATTCATTTATGTCACTATTCACTCAATAATGACCCATTTCTATGTTCTTCTACATTTCAAGTGTCTAATCTTTCCAATACTTCAAACAACATGGAATAATCATGAAACTTACCTTGGATGATGGTTGAACAATCCTTAAGTTGAAATACTTCAATTAGCCAAAACCCTAGTTCCACCTTTTTGGGAATTTCTTGACTTAGAAGATCCTTTGACGTGTTCTTACCCTTGATTCCATGAATTTGGTGTTGTTGGTCTAGATATCCCCTTTGATTCTCTTGAATTCTTGTGGAGGAATTATTTGGAGAGTTCTAGAAGTCTCTTGAGTTGTCTTGATGAAAAATGAAATGAAATGAGCTTAAGTCCCCTTTAAGAATCACAAAATCTGATCTTTAATGAATTCTTGTCCGGATGAACAGTGGTCGTAAATTGCAATTTACGGACCGTATTGTGGTTTACGGTCCGCCCTCCATGGTCGTTTTTAATCATCCCAGAAACAGAAAGTTTGGCTGAGGATTATGGCAATTTACGACTGAGGTTTACGGTCCGTAAACCAGTTTACGGGCCGTCCTCCAAGTCGTATTTAACCATTTTCACAATTTACAGAAAGTTGAGATTTTTGACAAGCTGGAGGACGATTGCACTATACAGTCCGTAAACCACTTTACGGGCCGTATAGTGCCATATACGACCACTGGGCTGAAAACTTTTCCGCGACTTTCTTATTTCCAAAAATTCATAATTAGCCATTCGCGACTTAACAAAACATCATACACTCAAACTCTTCCTCATTCCACTCATCATACAAGTACGGAGAAATTTCCGAGGTGTAACACATGCCACCTGAAGATCTGTCTTTCCAAATGTCTACTTTAAATTCCAGACATTATTTATTATTATATTTGACATATATTTCATTCTTTAGACATAGTTGGTTAGAGTCCTTGCATGATGACTTTCAGATTTTGGGGGTGTAGTAGTTAAGACTTCCGCAACTATGTTATTTATTATTTATGACCTGGTCAAATATTCATTCACTTATCTATTGATTGTTAGAGTATAAATGATTAAAGAAGTTGAAATTGGCTAGTGATTAATGGGTTAACAGGTAAGGGTTCGCCTACTTGTGATAATAAGGTACGTGCTCGCACGATCAGTAATTTAGGTCATGACAGTTGGTATCAGAGCCTAGGTTCGTGAATCTCGTTGTATAAGGACGTGTCTAGTAGAGTCTTGCGGATCGGTACGAAGAGCTCCGTACCTATCTGCAAGAGGCTATGGGACATTTAAAAAACTGTCACTTCTTTCATTTTTTCGTGCTACTTCATTCAAAATGGTATCTGCACTTTCTTGTCTTATTCTTCCACGAATGGTGGAAACCCCTTCCCTAAACTCTTATGCCAGCGGTTTGTATTATCGTATGACCTGGTGTAGTACTAGATGCGTCTTTTTGATTCGGACGCATGATCCAAGTTCAGTTTCTAGTTATGACTTGAAGTTTAGTTGTATGGGTTGTAATTTAGACCCAATTATTTTGTTTGCATAACCTTGTAAAGAAAAGAACATTGGATATATTAATCTCCACTATTAAAGGGAATAATTGGTATGTGACTGTAATGACCCTCCCGGTCATTATAGAAATCTTGACCACTTTAGCTAGTAACACCTCTCCAAGAGTAGAATGCGCTAATAGAAACTCAAATGTAGAAGTCTAAGAACTAAAAACTTGGCTTGTTTGTGATTATTGTTTGGTTGTATTGAGTCTATTGGGGGGTGACACAGGAATTTAGACCTCCGTTGGGGATTCCGAGGCCACAGATGAGTCTGTATGGTGTTTTACATTAATGTGCATATTTGGTTTGTGTTTGTGAGGCCTCGGATGTAGTGTTGTGTGGTAGAGTGAAAACTGGTGGAATTAGCAAACTCACTGGTTCAGTGGATCCGCTGCGGTGAATGGTGTACCGTTGCAGCGGACGGTGCTCCTCGCCACCTTGGTCATATGGGAAATGGGGGTGTCCACTATAGCGGACACTAGACCGTTGTAGCGCTTACGCTATGACAGGAGGAGGTTCGCTACAACGAACCCTTGCCCGCTATAGCGAGACCGCTGTAGCAGAACGACCGCCGCAGCGATTAACGGTTACAGTAAGCTGTGTTTTTTATAAATACTTAGGCCGAATTCTTTATTCATAAACCTCCAATACAGTTCCCAAGGAGCACTTAGGGTGATTTTCCTAGACTGGGGCAAGGAGACTCTTGAAAGGTAAGTTTCAAACCTTTACTTTGTTCATTCCATTGTCATCCTAAGATTATACCTCACCTAAAGGGGTATCTAATGGTAAATTGGGGACTAAAAAACCCTAGAACATCAGAACCCTTGTGATAACTGATGGGTTATGAATATTATTGTTAGTTTATCATCCAGAAGCATGGATTATTACCTGTTAGTTGAGAATTCAACCTTTAGATACATGATAATGGTAATTCGAGACTTAGGGTAACTTGAAGAGTCCTTGAATTTGTTTCTTCTGGGGGTGAGTTCCCTCGCCTTATCTTATGATTATCTATCATCTTAGGCTTGAATTAATGGTGCAAATGTATGGGGACTAGTTGGAGAAGATGAGTTTCTACCTTAGTATTGAGAATTGAGTAATATGCTTTAAATATTAGTTTAATTGGTGAGTCTTGCCAACAGTAAGATAGATTTCATGAAGTACTAAATCATAAGCTTGAATCTCTAATCTAGACTAAGATTTATTAAGGATAAAAAAGGGGATCATTCGAAACAAGAGCTAATAATTTGAGAGTTATATTGAGGTTGTAAAATGTGAAGTCAACTCGAGGGTTATGTATGAATTGGTAAGTTCTAGTATGTCATAGGCTATAGAGGGCATTGGTTGGATAATAAAAATGAAGACTCTTGTGGTTATTGTGTTACTTACGGCCGGTGAGAGATGATATTATTTATTGTACTATATTTTTCGTAATTACCTATATGGTTATTGAGCTTGAATATATGTTGGTTGGTTGGTGTTCCCGAGTTGTACGACGTCTTGCTAAGGTAAGGCTTATTTCTGAGATCTCTGAGTTAAATTTCGTCATATTAAAGTAATGGTGACCTTAGTTAAATTAGCTGTCTAAGTCAGAAAAGGGTTAAGTATGAACTTAGTGAAGCAGGTATCTGAGTCCTGGTTTTTTGAGATAGATATGAGGAATAATTAATAAATTGATGGTAGTTGAGATTTGTCTAAGAGTTGATAGACTGTTGTGACTGCTTGATAAATAGTAAATTTGTCATAATGTGAGAAATATAGGGATGAGAAACAGTTCCGATAGGACAAGATGTTATGAAGAATGTCCTAATGAATTAGTCTCGAGGAAAAAGGGTAAATGAGTTCGTGGAATAGACAAAGCGTGTTGAGATATAAAATCTTAGTTTACTGATATAAGAAAGATTTGCTGATTGCATTGGTGATCGATCATAAGGGTCTAAAGAAGTTGTAATCATTAGAGGTATAAATTAGGATTAGTATGATCAAACTTCGATTTATTAGATGACGCATATGTGTTGTACCAATTCTTGTGGTAGGTTCAGGTACAGAAATATAGAAACTGGGTCTTTTAGCTAAGCTATAAGAAGCTTTGACTGATGAGATGAACGGATAGTGGTTAGGGCGCACTTGGTGCTGCAGAGGCTTCCGTGTGGTTATAATGCATATCCTTGGGTTATTGTCAACCTTCGTACTCTCCTTCTTCGTTCGAGAATGAACGATGGATAAATTGGTATATGATGTAATGACCCGTTTGGTCGTTGTACTGTTTTGACCCATTTAACCTTGTTGACCCTTCCCCCTAGTCCCATTAGTATATATGACTTAGTGAAGTCATTGGTTTGGGTCCCAAGGCATTTGGGGATGTTTTGAGTCTCGAGTGAAGGCTTAGTTTCATAGTGTTGGGGTTGACTTGGTCAACACCGAGTTAAAATGATCTCTTTTGGGAATTCCTAGGTCACAAGTGAGTCCTAACGTGGTTTACAATCAAAACACATATATGGTGTAGCGGGTCCTATTTTTTACGATTCGTATTTGCACTTGTCTCATTTAAAAGGAAAGTGTCCCGGGGAAGTACGGTTGTCAATCGTACCGGGAAAAAGGAAAAAATATACTTCTACGTAATGGTACTCTAAATGGACTTATTTTAAGAGTCGCCACCTAATTTTTAGGGAATTAAGAAAAACCGAGTCGAAAAGGGTTCATTTAAAATAATTATTCTATGATTATTTTAAAAGAAACCTAATCTACATAGAGTTTAGGTAAGGGTTTTGGTGATCCCCCGGGGAAGGTGTTAGGCACCCCGGTATTAAGGATTCGCTCAATCCTGGTTTACCTACGGGTTCTAATAATATGTTCATATAGATATAAATTGATTTGTGATAGAAAAAAGTTTTGTTTAATACTTCTGCAAATAAATATTAGTCATTTATGCAAAAATAGCGTGTTTCAAGAATCAAAAGTGGTAGAATTTTGCCCAAAATTGGGCGTTTGGGGGTGTCGGACTAGAACACTTAGGCTAATACCCGAAGGCTCTTAGCCTAAGTAGGACCCTACGTAAGTCCACTCAAAATAGTTTTGAAAAAAAAGCGTTTTAAGTATAGAAAATATTTTTTATACGAAAAATAGTTTTCGTACATAATGTATAATTTTAATGGGGTTAACCAATTTTATTCCAACTTTTATCCCATTTTATCCTTTTTATGCAAGTTTTTATACAAGTCTAAGAATATCGAAATCGGTCCAACAATTCCAAAATGGTCCATGTCATCCCAAGTCCTTAAATTTTTAAAACGTCAATTTCAGTCCCAAGGTCTTCTAGATTAAACAGATTCGGTCCTTTTTAAAAATTCAAATAGTCCGTTTGTCCCAACTTTATACCATGCTTATGTTGATTAGTTTATGAAAATTGTTTTTTGAGCAACTCTAATAAGTGGTTTAATTATGTGGGCTCCAATATGAAATTTAAAATACATGTAATGATAATATATAGCATGAACTGCAAATTTTAAGGGAGTTGGGCCAACCAAGCCCAACAGAAAAAATGCTCGTCAAAATTCTAAGTCCATTCCAAATTCGTGTTTGACTCAATCTGTACGCATTGGTGGGCCTTGTGGAAGCCCACCAACGGGTTTTGAGAGGTATTAAATGCAAAGGGTATATTCAACATTAGTATACATCCACAATTTAGACTAAGTACAAAATAAAGAAGTATAAAAATTATTACAAAGAAAAATGAATTACAATTTGTTGGGCCTAGCCCACTTAACGAATCCATGACATCAAATAATCAGACGGCCCAGATGTGGAACAGACCCAAAAAAGTAATAGCAAAGACAAATCAAGTATGGGAACACGAGTGACAGGCCCAATCAATAAGCCCAGACCTTTCTCTTCCTAAAAATTTTCTAAGTGTTAGAGAGTGATATTCATGATATACTTATTGGTATACTCCCTGTTTTTCTCAAATTCTTTTAAGCGTGGAAACTCTGATATACATGATATACTGCCAATATATACCCCTCAAACAATAGAAATTCTAAGTATCAAGACTCCGTATACAAAATATACCATCAGTATACTTCCTATAATGAAGAGCAAAACTCTTTGAAGGGCATACCCTTCATATACACTCACTAATATACTATATATCATCTAAACCACTACACACAAATCACATAAAGCTTCAAATTTTTTCTAGAAATCCCCACGTCTCAAAATTGGGTATGCCACTGCCAATCAAGGCTAGACAAACAGGCCAGAACGCTATAATATGCAATCTCAAAACCCATTATCAATGCACTTAGAGCAAGAATGCCACAGGAGGACATGACTAATGCAAGAGAAAGAGAACCAAGTAGTTTTCCAACAAGGCCTGTCATGTCAAATGCTACAACTTCTGAAAGTAGTCAGAGGATAACCAAGAGGGCATAGCACATCCTTTAGGTCATGAACCAAGTAATGTTAACAGTGGAAGGGGTGGTGAATCATATTTTAGCTCAAGCAAGCAAGCAAGAGTAGGAATCACATATAGGAGAAACTCAGAAATTCTCAAGCAGACAACAAGATGGGCACAAGTATGTAAATGTTATATCTGCCTCCTTAAAGCCGTTTTAGTTTCAGTTACCATTGTATTCAGCAAAGTCCAGTTTTAGCAAATTCATAGTATGACTTCAAAAGGGATGTTTTGACCAAAGGTTTAGTTCTTAAACTAGAATGCAAGTCAAGGCACAAGCTCAAGTTATAATAAGTATCACAAGCTCTTAATCACTTTAGGTAACCCTTTAAAGGATAGCTTGGTCATAAACCAGCTCCCAAGAACTTAGCATGATTCAATAATTCCAAACAAAACCCATGTACAGTTTTTAACAAGCAAACTATTAATGATGAGGAAAAAATGGCTCAGTGTTCATATGGCAAACAAAGAAGGTACATCCTACTCCTCCTAGGTCAAATGATGGTGTGTTCAGAAATAGTATGAACAAAATAGTGAGCAGGGCACAGTGTATGAAAGCTCCAAGATCAATCACCCAAAAAAATAATGGAGGACCTAAGTTATTATTATACTTAGTCTCAAGCACCCTTTTAGGTTCAGTTTTAGTTCTATGTGTCTTTAACTTCTATATGATTAAGCAGGTAAGAGTATTTAAAATCGAATTAATCAAGGCAACCTCATCAGGGGATGTTACACTATAATCTAGACAAGTGATTGGCACACACACAAGAACAAACAAGACTCACACTGTAACAACCCGTTTCGTCGTTATGATGAATATCTAAGAAAGGCGACAACTATAGGGCTTAATGATGTCTCCACCTTCTCACATCTTGGGAACCTTTCAAGCCAAATCAATATCATCGTACGTATCACGTAAGAAATAGAAGTATGAGTAAACAAATAGGGCCATACTGTTATAGCGATCTGGTGGACGCTACAGCGGTGTCGCTGTGGCGGTATACCAACCGCCGTAGCGGTAACCACATGGGACTGCTTGACCGTCATAACGGCGTGTCAACCGCCCTGGCAGTACCGCTACAGCGGTACACCTACCGCCAGAGTGGTTTCGTACAGTGATTTCCACATATGTAAGTGACATTTCGGGAATTGACTTCATTTCTCAAAACTCTAAAGAGTCCAGCCGCCTTTGGAGTAATTTTGGAGCCAAAAATGATACTTCCTTGGGAAGGGTTATTTCCCTAACCTCTTCCATCCATTCTCCCAACATTGATTCTCATTAAGGATCCTTGTCTAGAGTCACAAATGGGAATCTCAAATCTCTTAAGTTCCAATATAATGAATCCTTATTTTTGGTTGATGTAAAGTCCTTGGGATATTTTCCTATGTACATCATCCTAACATGATTCCCAACCTAATCCTTCACCTAACCCATTAAAATACCTTTGGGTCTCTATTTTAGATCTTGTAAATGGGTTTCTTGAAATAAATCGAAATTGGCAAATTGACCAAACTAGTAACTTGAGTAAGGCCGTGAATGTCCTAAATGAAGGTTGATCTATCATCTAGCATGTGATAGTGAGTTTTTTTAGGTAGGATAAAATTCCATATCTACCATAGCAATTTCGAAGTCCTTGGGAAGGACCCTATTGATGAATTATACTCTTGGGTCTCATGGTTGTCTCCGAGCTTTTCATATGGATTACAGGGTGCTGATTAATTGAGGAGTCATTTGATGTTCGTGGAACCCACTCGACCATGAGGTAGGTTATGGTTTCCTTTCGGTAGACTCCGGTTAGTTTTTCGTACTGTTTTGTAGAAGAAACGGAGAATACATGTGTAGGAATTTGGAGTTATGGGATGGAATCTAGGATGGTATTATTGTGTGTAACTTGCTTGTTCGGGCTTGTGGCCTGTAGACTCCTTAGGTATTGATGTAGCCTTGTTGATTATCGGTGGATTTATGTCTTGGGAGTAGCAAACAGAATCTAATTATGCCTATCGATGAGATTATTGTAGTGAATCTAAGCGCTAGCTGGAAATATAAAATGAATCACTGTAGTGAATGACGTCCTAATTAAATTGTAACGATTGACTTGAATGTAGGGTGAGATTCGTATCCTAAGCAAATAGGCTTATTAGGGGAATGGTAACACCATGTGTTAAATGATTGACCTGATGTGTGTTGGGACTATGCACCCCATTATATGCGTTGATTGTTTAATGGTGTTGGCTTGATGCCATAAATAGTTGGTAAATAGTGATTGTCGCTTGTTCTCCCGATTCGGATAGGATTGACATACCCGTTGTTGGTATTTGTACTATGATACATTATTGACGTACCCACTGTTGGTACTTGAGTTATTGATATATGTATTGGCGTACCCACTGTTGAGGTTCTTGTGATATTGAGTTTGCTTGTTGATGTTTAACATATGCATTGCACGCACTCTCTCATATTATCATGCATGGCCAATAACCGGTGATGATCCGGTATCGTTGATTGAGCGACACTGATATTTGATAAACTCTTTTACTTAAGTGATTGTGAAAAAGACCGATGTCCGAAGGTTTATCCGGAATCGCTGTTTATATAAAACTGATACTTGACAAACTATTTTACTTGAGTGATTGTGAGGAGGCCGATGTCTGAGGTTCAATTCCAGAATCGTTGATTTATGAAACTAATATTTGACAACTCTTTTGAGTGATTGTGAGGAGGCCGATGTCCGATAGTTATATTCGGGCATCGTTGTAGCATGGCCGATTATGATGTTATCCCGGAATCAATTGTAGTGCAAGGGCTCCGCAGGTCCCCCAGAATGGTGCCGGTGAGACTCCTCCTGTGAGAAATTAGCCAGGGTTAGATATACTCAGACTTATCATATGGGGTTTAGATGCTATACGTGGGTAATGATGAACACTTGGACTTGAATGTTGTGACTTATATTACTGACTTGTGCCTGTTTAACAAATCCAAACTAGTAATGTATTGTGTTAAGCGAGATTGGACATGAAGGTGTCGTAATAATTAGTTTGTTCCTAAAACACGGACGAGCGACCTGGGAATGGTAAAGATGTTGAGAATCTGTATATGTGTTTAGCCTGTTAGGTCCAAGGTTTCACCTATTAATTTTGATGATAGCAAACCAACATAAGTTTTAATAAAAGAACATTTACTTGTGGTAAATTTATTTTTGGTATAGGCTTGTTTGATGAAGATGGATCCGGTGGAGATACAAGAAAATATGGAAAAGAAGATATTACGAGATGGAATTATGGAAGAAAGACTTACTCAAATCAAGGTGCAGGAATTATGGGAAGAATATTTACTGCGATCCTATAGAAGAAAAATATTCTACAAAAGGAAAAGATCAAAATTGATTTGGTACTCAAGGAAGATCCAAAATGTATGTAGTATCAAGATATACAAGAAGTCTCAAGTTTACAAGGAGTCCATATTCATAGTGATTAAAGTCCAAATTCAAGAAGCCGAATATGATTATATTCTAATCAAGATCCATGTTGAATGAAGAGGATCTTGAAATTCTCTTGGGTTGCCTAAATAAAAGCTCATATTTATAAAAATCAGAAGAAGAGTGGATGGATTTTAAGATCTACCGCAAGTTTGGAAAGAGGGTGGATGGATTTTACTACAATATTAAGGAAAGACTATTCAGATTTGGTAAATTGCTACAAGTTTCTTTATGGAAATAAATTATATGTCACGACCCAACTCCGTGGACCGCGACCAGTGCCCTAACTGGGCACCTATACGTACCCGATACCCAATTTAGCATATTATCAGAATAATGTAATATAATAGCAACATTAGTGGATGCTACAGAATTTAGCAGAAAAGCAGACTTGGCACACAAAAGCCGATAAGGCTGTCATAAAACCAAAACATCCCAAACATATGTACAGGACCCACACAGATGTATCCACAGACCTCTACAGAACATATCATAATCATAAGACGGGACAGGGCCCCGTCATACCCTGAACAAAGTACATATCCAGATAGCAGTGACAGACTGTACCAAAAGATGGGCTCTGTAGAAGAGAGCGCCCCAAATAGCAGAAATAGGATCCTAAACGTGTGGATCAGTGAACCTGTCGTCAGTACCTGCGCGGCATGAAAACGCAGCCCCCGAAGAAAGGGGGTCAGTACGAAATATGTACTGAATATGTAAAGCGGAATCACAGAAGTCAAATCATAATGATTACAGAAAATGGGTACAAAATCCAGAGTGTCAAATGCATATTTCCAAATCAGACAGAATGTGTACAGAAACATATGTCATATCATATCCGATCCCTGCCACGGGACTCGGCAGACAGAACGTGGTCACCCTCCCGACACTGGTGCCACAATACAGAGGAATCAGAAAAGGGGGCGTGGCCCCGTATCATAAAATGTCATATCAGAATGGCCATAACAGATCAGATCAGAATAGGCGGACATGGCACATCATACTCCACAGACCCATGTACGCGTATACCTGCCCCCTCACATCGGGGCGCGGCGAACAATGCAGAGAATTACGCTTGACAACATATCCTGGCCCGGGCTCAGTGTGGGAAACAATGGGACATCCACGAATGGAGTAGTGAGAGACTAATGCAATTTAAAAATATAATAAATGTTTTCAAAGACTCGATGAAGCGTATCAAAGACAAACAAATCCAATGGGGTCGGACGGAATCATAATAAATGTATTTCGGATATCATAATAAATTACAGAAGTATAACTTTCCCGAAGTCATTCCGAGTGTCAAAATAATTTATAATATTTAACAGAATATTTAAAATAATATTCGTTAAGCGATTAGTAGGGTAATTAAAACATTTCTTTCAAAAATCGCTTAAAAAGGAAGCTTTAACACATTAGGGGCAAAAACGTAAATAGTGGGCCCGCCTCAGAACAAATAAGGCGGCGGGCTCAAATTGTGCCCTCTAAACATATAATATCATCTACGAAGGTTATACAGACATTCTATGACTTTCTGAGTAACTTAGAGCACAATTGCATAATTTCAGAAAAAAAAAAAGCGTATCAAAATGGTTCAATTCTACTGAAGGAAAAACTGAAATTTTGTCTTGCGGATTCCGAGGGCCAAGAGGTCCTTCGAGGCCCGGATCCGACCCTAATACACTAAGGGCATGCCAAGGGAAGAATTGGGTTTACTTTACATACCTTTCACGCTCCTTAAGCCTTTCCAATCTCACTTCCCGTTTCGTCGAAAAACTGCAATTGGTCAAGTTTACCAATTGTGAATTATTAATGCCATTATTTCAACTTTAAGCATATTTGGCTACCGAAATTTCGGCAGCACTTCCCCTATACATATGACACCCCGAGAATTCAACTCGGCTATAAATCATCAACAACAACCCAAACGACAACAACAATATCAACAATGAACATTAAAAACACAAATATCCTTCAACTAGTCATTTTTCTCACAAGTTGACATAATCTTCAATTCAACCCAACTTTCAACTAAGATCAATAATTTCATATTCAACAACCATCATGATCATCACCATATAAATCTAAAGACATCTCATACCATTTCCCTTAGGATATACACTTGATATACATGATATACACTTTTCCGCCAAAAGCATAACTTATGCAAAACATCAAATCTTTGGCATATAATTTCATAACAAGTTTCCAACTTCCAAATTCATCAACCATAATCATAATTCACATCTTAACAACTTCATTTCCATAATATCACAAAATTATTCTAAAGTGACATAATCATCTACATTCCAACTTCAACCAAAATTCATTCAACTTTCATTCCCAATATAATTTCCATCATAACCACAACTAGAATGCAACATAAAATTCAACTCATATATGTATACAACATATATACACCCATGGCTACATATATATACACATACCCACTTTGCAAACTTCCTTATTTCCATGATTTCTACTCATTTCCACATACCACAACATAAACAAACCTTCATAACATAAGAAAAAGGAATTGATTCTTACCTTTTTCTACAAACTTCTTCACTTGAACAAGTTGTCAACTTGAAGAAATAAGTGCTCCTTCTTCCAAAACAATTACACCAAGTTGAGAGGACACTTAATTTAGTAGGAATTCAACAAGAAAATAATTTTAGAGGCAAGATTTTGAGGGGTGATTTTTCTATGGCCAAACCCGAAATGCCCTCTTTTTGTTCTTGTTTTTCTCTTGTTTTTCCTCCTATTCTTTCTCTTGAAAGTTCTATGGAATTTGGATGATTAAGTGGTCTTTTATTCATTGACCACATGACTTAATTCCATGGGCTTGGATCCTTTTTATGGACCATGGCCGAATGGCTCCTCACTTGGGCCTGAATTTTCTTTTCATTTTTTTTTTGGGCCAACTCGGTTGGTCCCGAGTTGGGCCTAGCCCACTGACCTTTCGACCTTAAAACGTTCATATCTCCTTGTACCGACGTCACCTGGGAACCCACGACCTATGGATGGAAAGATAATTCAATTATCTACAACTTCTATTTCAAGGTATTTTCGAAATTCCAAACTTACAATACAGTTTTTGCCCCCCAAAGTCAGGTCACCCGAAAACGTTTTCTTAAAAAATATTCGTTTGGAGGGTTTCCACTTTGATTTGGTCCAAAGGTACTTCATGAGTTGTGTTTAACTTTACATATGTGATTCATATGACTTTTCAGATGTTCCAAAAAAAATCTCGGTATGTGGGCCCCACCCCAGCAGATGCTCTGAGGTTCAAAAATACGGGATATAACATCCTCCCCCCCCCCCTTTAGAACATTCGTCCTCGAATGTTAAATTAATATCATAGGGTTTGAAAATACTTTGGGGGAGTTCATGTTTACAGACATCACATATGACACACGATTGATATTGGAATAAATTAAAGCAGGGATTTAAGGTTACCTGTGGCTATAGGGAACAGATGAGGATATTTCTTCTTCATTTCTTCTTCCGACTCCCAAGTCATCTCCTCCCGGTTATCATTCCGCCATAGTACCTTAACGGAGGCCACATTTTTATTTCGGAGCCTCCTGACCTGGCGATCCAAAATAGATACGGGCTGCTACTCGTACGATAACTGCTCCGTCACCTGAATATCATCAGCAGGGAATACTCTGGAAGGGTCACCAATGCATCTGCGAAGCATAGAGACATGGAATACCGGATGTACCGCTTCCAAATCAGGTGGCAAATCTAACTCATAGGCGACATTTCCAACCTTCCGAACAATCTGATAAGGCCCAATATAACGCGGACTGAGCTTACCCTTTCTGCCGAACCGCATCACGCCTTTCATAGGCGATACCTTCAGAAATACCCAATCGCCTACCTGAAACTCCAACGGTCGACGCCGTTTATCCGCGTATGACTTCTGTCGACTCTGGGCTGCCAACAGTCGCTCTCGAATAAGTTTTACCTTGTCCACGGCCTGCTGGACCATATCTGGGCCAATCAACTCTGTCTCGCCAATATCAAACCAGCTGATCGGCGATCTGCACTTCCTGCCATATAAAGCCTCGTACGGAGCCATCTGGATACTGGAATGGTAACCGTTATTATATGCAAACTCAATCAACGGCAGGTGATCATCCTAGCTGCCTCTGAAATCAATAACGCAGGCCCGCAACATATCCCCCAGCGTCTGTATAGTGCGCTCGGCCTGCCCGTCGCTCTGAGGATGAAATGCGGTGCTCAGACTCACCTGAGTCCCTAGTCCCTCCTGAAAAGATCTCCAGAAATGCGCCGTAAACTGGGCGCCTCTGTCAGAAATAATAGACATAGGAACTCCGTGCAGCTTCACAATCTCCTTAATATAGAGCCTGGCATAATCCTCGGCGGAATAGGTAGTCCTGACGGGAAGAAAATGGGCTGATTTCGTCAGCCTATCAACGACGACCCAGATGGAATCATACTTTCGTGTAGTGCGAGGCAATCCTGTAATGAAGTCCATATTAATAACCTCCCACTTCCAAGTCGGGATTTCCATCTCCTGCAACAGTCCACCCGGCTTCTGATGCTCAATCTTGACCTGCTGACAATTAGGACACTGGGCGACGAACTCTGCAATATCCCGCTTCATACCGTCCCACCAGTATAAGCATCGAAGATCATGGTACATCTTCGTAGACCCAGGATGGACCGAATAGAGAGCATAATGTGCCTCGCTCATAACCTGTTGCCGAAGGCCTGCAATATCAGGTACACACAACTTGCCTCTGTATAACATAGTGCCGTCCGGCGAAAACTCGAACGGAGTCCTCTCCTTATCATAGGCTGTGTCCCTGTACCGAGCTAAGACAGGATCCTCAAACTGATGCCGCTTAATATCGTCCCTGATAGATGACTCAGAAACCCCTCGAACAGAAATCCGTGTATCTCCAGAATCGGCCAGACGAACCCCGAGACTAGCCAACTGCTGAATATCACGGGCTATCTCTCTCCTGTCTGGCTGTAAATCGGCCAAACTGCCCATAGACTTCCGACTGAGCGCATCGGCAACAACATTAGCCTTACCCGGATGATACAGAATATCCACGTCATAATCTTTCAGAAGCTCCAGCCACCTCCGCTGTCGCAAATTAAGCTCTCTCTGCCTGAAAATATACTGGAGACTCTTATGATCAGTATAGATATCCACATGAACGCCATATAAATAGTGTCTCCATATCTTCAGAGCATGAATCATCGCTGCGAGCTCCAGATCGTGGGTAGGATAATTCTTCTCATGCTTTTTGAGCTGCCGGGAAGCATACGCTATAACTCTGCCGTGCTGCATCAATACACAGCCTAACCCCATGCCAGAAGCGTCACAATAAATAACATACCCGTCCGGTCCCTCTGGAAGAGTCAGAACTGGGGCTGTAGTCAGCTTCTCCTTCAGCAACTGGAAGCTCCGTTCACAAGCGTCAGACCACTGGAACTTAGCTCCCTTCTGAGTCAGCCTTGTCAAAGGCGCTGTAATCGAAGCAAACTTCTCCACAAACCTCCTGTAATAACCTGCTAACCCCAGGAAACTGCGTACCTCTGTGGGCGTCGTAGGTCTGGGCCAATTCTTCACGGCCTCAATCTTCTGTGTGTCCACCCGGACACCATCAGCTGCAATAATATGCCCCAAGAAGGCCACTGAAGACAGCCAGAATTCGCACTTAGAAAATTTCGCATATAACTTCTGATGCCGGAGTACCCCTAATACCAATCTCAGATGATCTGCGTGCTCCGCCTCAGACCGAGAATAAACCAGGATATCATCAATGAATACAATTACAAACATATCCAAGAATGGCCTGAATACCCGGTTCATCAAATCCATGAATACTGCGGGAGCATTTGTCAGCCCAAAAGACATAACCCTGAACTCGTAATGCCCATATCGGGTCCGGAAAGCTGTCTTAGGGATATCGGCCTCTCGTACTCGCACCTGGTGATAACCGGATCGAAGATCTATCTTCGAAAAACACTTAGCGCCCTGCAGCTGATCAAACAAATCATCAATCCTGGGGAGGGGGTATTTATTCTTTATAGTTACCTTATTCAGCTGCCGATAATCAATACACATACGCAGCGACCCGTCTTTCTTACGCACAAATAATACCGGGGCTCCCCAAGGCGAAGTACTGGGTCTGATGAAGCCCTTATCCAACAAATCTTTCAGCTGCTCCTTCAACTCCTTTAACTCTGCAGGCGCCATTCTATACGGAGGAATAGAGATAGGCTGAGTGTCTGGGAGTAAGTCAATAGAGAAGTCTATCTCCCACTCTGGAGGAAGACCTGGAAGCTCGTCCGGAAAAACATCTGGAAACTCATTAATCACGGGGACTGACTGAAGTGTCGGCGTCTCGGCGTCCAAGTCTTGCACCCGAACCAGATGATAGATATAACCCTTTCTGATCATTTTCTTTGCCTTAAGGTATGAAATAAACTTACCTTTCGGCGATGCTGTATTACCAGCCCAATTTATAACTGGCTCCCCGGGAAACTGGAAGCGAACTACCTTATTCTGGCAGTCAACATTAGCGTAACAGGAAGCTAGCCAATCCATACCCATAATAACATCAAATTCAGTCATATCTAACTCTACCAGATCTGCCTTAGTGTCACGGTCACAAACGATCACAGAACAGGCTTTATAAACCTGTTTCGCTACAACAAAATCCCGTATCGGTGTGGCTACCTCAAATGGCTCTATAGGTTCAGACATAATACCAATTTTACCGGCAACAAGGGGTGAAATATATGATAAAGTCGAACCTGGATCAATTAGTGCATACACAGATCGAGAGAAGACCAATAAAGTACCTGTGACGACATTAGGAGATGTCTCCTGATCCTGGCGGCTGGCCAAAGCATAAATGCGGTTCGAAGGACCGCTAATACCAGAAGCTCCACCACGGCCTCTGCCGCGACCTGCTGGTGCTGGAAAACCCTGCCCCGTAGGGCGCATAGCCACTGACGACGATGAAGACCCAGCGGCTGATCCGGTAGGCTGCGCTGCACCACCCGAACTACCCTTATACGGGCAATCTCTCACAGAATGGCCCTGACGGCCACAAGAAAAGCATGCACCGGTGGCTCTGTAGCACTCTCCCGTATGGTATCTGCCGCAAAAAGAACACTGAACCCTGGGTGGCCTCATCTGACCAGAACCCCTATCTGTCCGCGAACCTGAAGCCCTGGAGCTCTGGCCTGCTCCTGAATACCCTGGGCTATCGAACCTGCGATCTGTAGGCTGGGGAGGCGCGCTCTGCGCTGGCTGAGATGAAAATCTGCTAGGCTGTTGCGGCTGTTGCGGCTGTCTGCCCCGAAAATCTCCAGATGACCTGGCCCTCTTGGGCTGTCTCCGATCCTGGCCCCTGTCAGGCTGGTGTCCTCCTCTGCCCCGATCCTCCATACCCTGGGCATGGGCCTGGATACGGGCAATGTCCATACCGGGCTGAGCAGCCAACACTAAGCAGCTATCAACAAAATACCGATCCAGCCCCATAATATATATGTGCATCCGGTCCCCCATAGTAGCCACCACAGTAGGTGCATATCGGGCCAAGGAATCAAACTCCAAACTGTAGTCCCGGATACTGCGGCCCTTCTGCCTCAATAATAAGAATCTATCAGATCTGGCTCGTCGCAACTCTAGGGGCAGAAAATGTCCAAGAAATGCCTGAGAAAAATCGCCCCAAACTGCTGGAGGAGCGCCGTCCCCCCTGGATAGCCCCCATGACTCGTACCAGTTTGCCGCCACATCATATAACCGGTACGAAGCTAACGCGACTGACTCTGTCTCGGAAGCATTAATCAAATCTAGAGTGCGTCGCATCTTCCTGATAAACTCCTCAGGATCCTCCTCGGGCTTTGTCCCGAAGAACTCTGGAGGGTTACAAGTCAAAAACTCACGGGCTCTCGAACTATCACGCCTGACTGCCCGGTCACCTCCCAGTCCATACCCCTGAACCTGCCCTGCCACAAGTCTAGTCAGCAACTGGACTGCCTCCCTCATAGACTGATCCTCAGTGCCTGGCCGTGGAGCTGGAGGCTCAGGTACTGGAACTGCGGGAGCTGGCAGTGGAGCCGTCCCCCGATCTGCAGCTACGGCTGCCCCAATCTCCTCCACGAGTGGCGGTGTAGAAGAACCCTCTATCTGGGGCAAAGTCTCCGGAGCAATATATACCTGGGCCCTGGTAGTCCTCTGGACCCGGCTAGTCTATCCTACGGCAACTGACTTGGCCTTTTGGGCCGCTGTCGCCTTTTTTGGAGGCATATCTGCAAATATAGCCACTCGTTAGGAAGGGGTCATCCTGATAACACAGCTCTATCGCACGATCTAAGACAGAAAGAAGGGTAGTATCCTAAATGCCCTATAGCCTCCGGTTTATAGGCGTGGTGCACAACACACCGATAAACAAGACTCTACTAGACACGGTCTGTGGACATTCCGAGGACGAACTGCTCTGATACCACTTTTGTCACGACCCAACTCCGTGGACCGCGACCAGTGCCCTAACTGGGCACCTATACGTACCCGATACCCAATTTAGCATATTATCAGAATAATGTAATATAATAGCAACATTAGTGGATGCTACAGAATTTAGCAGAAAAGCAGACTTGGCACACAGAAGTCGATAAGGCTGTCATAAAACCAAAACATCCCAAACATATGTACAGGACCCACACAGATGTATCCACAGACCTCTACAGAACATATCATAATCATAAGACGGGACAGGGCCCCGTCATACCCTGAACAAAGTACATATCCAGATAGCAGTGACAGACTGTACCAAAAGATGGGCTCTGTAGAAGAGAGCGCCCCAAATAGCAGAAATAGGATCCTAAACGTGTGGATCAGCGAACCTGTCGTCAGTACCTGCGCGGCATGAAAACGCAGCCCCCGAAGAAAGGGGGTCAGTACGAAATATGTACTGAATATGTAAAGCGGAATCACAGAAGTCAAATCATAATGATTACAGAAAATGGGTACAAAATCCAGAGTGTCAAATGCATATTTCCAAATCAGACAGAATGTGTACAGAAACATATGTCATATCATATCCGATCCCTGCCACGGGACTCGGCAGACAGAACGTGGTCACCCTCCCGACACTGGTGCCACAATACAGAGGAATCAGAAAAGGGGGCGTGGCCCCGTATCATAAAATGTCATATCAGAATGGCCATAACAGATCAGATCAGAATAGGCGGACATGGCACATCATACTCCACAGACCCATGTACGCGTATACCTGCCCCCTCACATCGGGGCGCGGCGAACAATGCAGAGAATTACGCTTGACAACATATCCTGGCCCGGGCTCAGTGTGGGAAACATTGGGACATCCACGAATGGAGTAGTGAGAGACTAATGCAATTTAAAAATATAATAAATGTTTTCAAAGACTCGATGAAGCGTATCAAAGACAAACAAATCCAATGGGGTCGGACGGAATCATAATAAATGTATTTCGGATATCATAATAAATTACAGAAGTATAACTTTCCCGAAGTCATTCCGAGTGTCAAAATAATTTATAATATTTAACAGAATATTTAAAATAATATTCGTTAAGCGATTAGTAGGGTAATTAAAACATTTCTTTCAAAAATCGCTTAAACGTTTTCTTAAAAAATATTCGTTTGGAGGGTTTCCACTTTGATTTGGTCCAAAGGTACTTCATGAGTTGTGTTTAACTTTACATATGTGATTCATATGACTTTTCAGATGTTCCAAAAAAAATCTCGGTATGTGGGCCCCACCCCAGCAGATGCTCCGAGGTTCAAAAATACGGGATATAACATTATACTTCCAAGATCTATGCATGGAAGGAAAGCACTTATGGAATAAATTATTATGCAGAAGATTGGCACAAGATTTAGAAATGGAAAGGAATATTATTGCATCAGCCATGGATGGTAAATATTCATTTCGTGATATGAGAGATCTTCATATATTGACTATGGTTGAAATTAAAGGAAGCTGTGATGATTGAGTTATATTTTTGGAAGGAATACTTTTGATTGAATTAATACTTAAATGGAATAGAAGTTTCAAGCAAAGAGGCCATCAAGGAAGTAAATATAAAGGATATGTTTTGATTGGACATCACGTGGAGAAGAATTGAAATTGAGAGCACCTACTATATTGATGGAGCATTAATATTTTACTACAAAAGGAAAAGTCTTTTTGGAATAAGGATTTCTTTCCTTACCAATAATGAATCTGGAAGCATGAATCAAGACCGCAGTCAAAGAAACGTTGGAGGAAAAGTCAGCAGCAAAGGAAATTCTTTTTCAAAATTAGAAGACCAGTTCAACAGCTAGACTATTCAAAACCAAGTATAAGAGACAAAACAAGTGCAACAATTTAATTTACGCAGCCACTTATACTTTCGTCTCAACCCTCTCAAGTTCTTTACTCTACTTTTCATAAGCATTGTAATCCTGAGTGACTTACTGTGTAAACAAAAAAAAAGGACAGATATAGTATAGTTGGTGAGGCTTTGTAATGAGAGGTTGTGTCATTGTTCATTTATTTAGTGAGCGAGTGAAAACCAAAGAGTCGTTGTTGGCGAGCGAGTGAAAAACCAACTTTGTACGTTGTTGGTGAGCATGTCAAAACCAAACCTTGTTCGTTGTTGGTGAGCGAGTGAAAACCAACCTTGAAAACGTTGGTAGTGAACGAGGAAAACCACAAAGGCTGTACTCAACTCAAACTGCAAAGAGCTTAAAGAGATAACCTCCTTGCAACCCAAGGGGACTGGATTAGGATACCACATTGGTTCCGAACCAGTATAAAAATTCCTAGTGTCATTTATTTTATTTCTCTCATATTATATTCTACACCCTTACTATTTATTGTGGTTTATACTTGTGCAAATCGAAGGACTGATAATTTTGTGCAGGCTGTCTCGCTATCAGTCGACTGGCACCAAACAGGAGTCGACTATATTTTTAACAGGCTTACAATTCACCCCCCTCTTGTACTTTCATAGCCAAATTATAATTTACGATAGATTAGTTGTGACCTAAGTTAGATTGAAGTTGTGATATATTGTTTCGGAATATGTGACTTGATTTAGTGATTATCATCATTATTCGTAAATTCTTTACCAAAATGTGTTACTAACTATTATCGGCCTATGATACCTACTCAGTACATATGGTTGTACTGATATTTCACTTGCTACAACCTTTTTGGGGTTTATATTGTTTCAGGTGATTGATCGAAGTATATGCGGAAGTTATGCGGTGCTTGTCCGGAAGGCCTCCTCCCATTTCATTCCGGGATTGGAGGTTGAGTCTTAGTATATGATGTCACTCGAAAATTTACTTAGTCACTCTTGTATTAGTTTAGACCAGGTCATGGGAAATTGTATCGAGTTTGTAAAAAGAAAAATGTATTTTCAATTTATGTAACACTTGAGTTAGTATTTATAAATGAAATTCCGTTGTTTTTGTTAATTTCTAAATGCTTTAGAAAGGAAAGTTATGTGATTGAAGCGTTGTATAAATGAGCGGGTTCGCCTACCGAGGTGAGAAGGTAGGTACTCGCATGAGCCCAAAATGGGTCGTAATAGGTTGGTATCATAGACTAGGTTACCAATATACTAGGTACAAGAAAATGTCTAGTAGAGTCTCGTGGAGTGGTACGTCGACGTCCGTACCCGTCCATGCGAGGCTATAGGGCATCTAGGAAGATTTCCCTTCTTTCTTTCAAATTGTGCTACTTCGATCGAATTGGTATCTTGGTGAACCCAATTGGTATCTAAATGATTCCAATTGGTATCAACGTGCAAAAAGTAAGTTATATTTAGATATAGCTGCGTTGTAAGAGGTGAGTTAGATTCCGTATGCAAGAGGAATTAGGCATACCATTGCTAGATATACCTCCCCAGCGGCCGGTCCACTGCTGTGGCGGCGCCGCTGTAGCGGTGGTACAACCGCTGAAATGGTGATCCATCTTCCCAAAGGGACCGCTCCTACGGCCCCCTTGCCACCAAGGCGATACCGCCACAATGGTCTGAGAGACCGCCGAAGCGGTACTACTAGAATCAGAGGCCTGCACTTACCTGTTCTCAGTCCATTTTCCTGTTAACCCCAAACAGATCTGATAGAAACAGCAGTATGACCAACCAACAAGCTGTTTAAAACAAATAAGCCGACAAGGGCAAGAAACAACCAAGTCACTACTACGAAACCAGCTACCATTACTAAAAGCAAGAGAACTAAATAGTCCAACACCCAAACGATTATCCAGACAATTGCCATAAACCAGGCCAACCAAAAACCAAAACAAAATTATCCGAAAATAAAAAGGCAAACCAATAAAAGATTGTCCAGAAACAAAGGCCCTACAAGGGCAACCAAGCATAAAAAGAGAGGGAAAACTCTAGGCTGGCCGCATGCTAGTCGCGTCGTCATCATCAGAGTCACCACCACCGGCACCACCTAACCTGCGCCGATCGCGAGCCTCACGGGGACCACTCTCGAAGGAGTACTTCTCGGAGTCATCATCATTCTCCACTGGCCGCGGCTCATTGGGGTACATCTTACCCCACATCCCTTTAGCAACCCTCCAAGAGCTGATTCTAAGCCTGTCGCGCGCCTTGTTCTTCATCCTCTCCCTATCAAAATCAGTGCGAAGCTCGCCATGATTTTTAGCCATAGTGGTGTAGGCAGTCCGGAGTCTGGTGATTGACTCACCCATCTACTTCTGGGTGTCAAAATACCCCTTCATCTCCTGATGAGTGGGGTAGCTTGCAACAGCACCCGATGAACTGGAATTACCAGAAGGTATGGGCATCACCCGGAGTAAAATCTCAATGTTATCAAAGCGCGTCTCTATGTGCTCAAAGGGACCCTGTGCATGAGGAACCTCAGTCCCAATATCATCCCCTTCACCAGCGTCAGCCCCAGCTCTACTTCCTCATTCGCCCGCATCATCCTCCTTTCTCCTTTTCCGGCTGACAATCACGGATCTGTGACCTTTTGCCTTCAACGGATGGTAAGGAGGCTCAGGCTGGACCCACTCGTCATCGTCCTCCTCTGGAACCTTAGCCTTCTAGCACAAAAAGGTGATCAAGGAAGGGAACATTAAGCTTCTTCCACTAACCTCCACAAACTCCTTCCACTCCGCGATGACTTGCACCCCCACATCTATAGGAATGTCAGCAAGAACGCAATCAATAACAAGGGTACGAGCATAGGAGACATCATGGGTGTTTGAGGAAGGGCGGACCCGGTGGCTAACAATCTGTAACCATCTCCTACCCTTAGCTGTAAAGCAGTCACTGCATATCGCTCCCCTACCATGAGCTCCTCGGGATTGATCGCCCTGGCCCTCACTTTCACAGGAGTGCCCCTTATTATGATCACCAAGCTAGGAACATCCCAGTCAACCGAAGGCAGCATGACATAGAACTCCCTAACCCCAGACTCATTGCAATCTCCAGGGTTTCGAACCAAGCGTGTCCACTTGGTCTCCACCAACCTATTCCAGAAACCTAGAGCTCGTCTTTCCACATACGCCATGTCAAAGCCTAGCTCCAATAGTAAGGGAATAAACCTCTGTTCCAAGTGTAGCTGCTTACTCTGTCGAGTGGGAAGATTTTCATAAGCGGGCACTTCTCTGTTTTGGGGCACCGCCCCTTGGTTTGAGATACTTATTCCCTGTGTTCAGCCATTGTGCCTGGGAGGAAATTAGAAATGTGTCAATCCATAAGCCTCACCAGTTACATGTCAATTCTAGCAAGAATCAAAGTAAAATATTGAGTAAACGAGTGCCAAACCACAGACTGCAGTGATACAAAATCTGCGACAACTGCCACAGCAGCCTGCAGACCACCATGGCGGTACCGCTATGGCAAAAATAAGACCGCCACAGCGGTCAATAATGTTTGGGGTGAGCCGCTATAGCGGCCAGTGCACCGTTGTAGCGGTATCACCTCACCCGTACAGTTAACCAAAATTTCTAAATTTCAAGTTACACTTTTTGGATTAAAAACGTGTTTTGAAGCACAGGTCGGGGAGAAAACCAGTATGCGTGAAGTTTAAAACCCATTGGGCACCATTCTAACAACAAACTAGCCCAAAATTCTTGATAAACCCAAGAAGCTATTTCAAGAATTTTCCTTTACTATGCTCAAGTTTTGCGCCTCAAATCTGTGTTATAATCACGCTAAGTGCGAATGGAAGATTATCCTAACGATTAACTAGTTCAGATTACTCCAAAAATTCATCCAAATTGTGTAGTTACCTAAAGATCAGAAAACCCAACTTGTGATACCAAAATCTAACCCTTAAGTTATTGTTTAGAATGCAGTGTTGATAGATGAACAATGAAGAAAAGAGGGAGTACGAAATTTACCTGATTTGTAGTGCAATGGTAGGGGGAGATGGATTCCTTGGGTTGGCTTTTCTTTCTCCTCTCCTTCTTCTCTTTCTTCTCTTCTTGTGGGTACAAAAAAGTGAATGATTGGGGAGGCTAAATTGTGTTAAGTAGGGAAAGGGGATGGTTGCTAGAGTTGGGGTTGATTATGAGTGAAATGGGAGTAAGAGTTTTGCGAAATATACAGGGGTTTTCGAAGTGGGGTGGTAGAATAATGAAGAGGAAAAGGGACTACAGTCCCTTAATATTCTGCAGCAGAACCGCCGGGTCGGCCACGAAGCCGCTGCAGCGGTTACGCCACGGTGGTAGAGGGACCGCTATAGCGGTACACTGGGTTAATTGATCTACCGCTGCAGTGGCCAAGTATGGCGTCGTGGTAGTACCGTCCTAGCGGTAACACAGCCGCTACGACGGTATCCTGCTCTATCTGTGAAGTTCGTGATACGTTGGGGCATAGTCAAGCCTTACGTCCCGCAGTGGACCTCTCTCAAGTCACCCTAGCATTTAAATTACCTTGCCATGAGGACCCGGCAATTCCATCAAATTTCATAAGACACAAGGAGTTTCCCAACTACGCTATCTGACCTATCCCTCTTGGTCGGAATCGAATACACGAGTGTAAAATGATACTAGTAAGTCCTGACCATTGGACGTATCACCTTTAGTATAGGTTCACTCCCTTAACGTTCGGGGACGAACCGTTGTTCAATTGTATCTGATGTAATGACCCGTTTTGTCGTTACGATGAATTTCTAAGAAAGGCGACAACTATGGGGCTTAACGATGTCTCCACCATCTCGTATCTGGGGAACCTTTCAAGCCAAACCAAAATCGTTGTACGCATCGCGTAATCAATAGAAGTGTGAGTAAACAAATGGGGCCATACAACTATAGCGGTCTCGTGGACGCTACAGCGGTGCAGCTGTGGCAGTATACTAACCGTCGTAGCGATAACCGCATGGGACTGCTTGACCACCATAGTGGCGTGTTGGCCGCCCTGGCGGTACCACTGCAGCGGTACACCTACCGCCGAAGCAATTTCGCATAGTGATTTCCACCTATTTAAGTGACATTTTGGGAATTGACTTCATTTCTCAAAACCCTAGAGAGTCCAACTGCCTTCGGAGTAATTTTGGAGCCAAAAATTATACTTCCACGGGAAGGGTTATTTCCCTAACTTCATCCATCCATTCTCCCAACATTGATTCTCATTAACGATCCTTGTCTAGAGTAACAAATGGGAATCTCAAATCTCTTATGTTCCAATATAATGAAACCTTGTTCTTCGTTGATGTAAAGTCCTTGGGATATTTTCCTATGCACATCATCCTAAAATGATTCCCAACCCAATCCTTCACCTACCCCATTAAAATACCTTTGGGTCTCTATTTTAGATCATGGAAATGGGTTTCTTGAAATAAGCCTAAAATTGTAAATTGACCAAACTAGTAACTTGAGTAAGGTCATGAATGTCCTAAATAAAGGTTGATCTATCATCTAGCGTGTGATAGTGAGTTTTTTTAGGTAGGATAAAATTCCATATCTACTGTAGCACTTTTGAAGTCCTTGGGAAGGACCCTATTCGTGAATTCTACTCTTTGGTCTCATAGTTGTCTCCAAGATTTTTATATGGATTACGCGGAAGTGATTAATTGAGGCGTCATTAGATGTTCGTGGCACCCGGTCGGCCATGAGGTAGGTTATGGTTTCCTTTCGATAGACTCCAGTTAGTTTTCCGTATTGTTGTGTAGAAGAAATGAAGAATGCATGTATAGGAATTTGGAGACATGGGATGGAATCTAAGATGATATTGTTGCATGTGACTTGCTTGTTCGGGCCTGTGGACTGTAGAATCCTTAGGTATTGATGTAGCCTTGTTGATTATCGGTGGATTTATGTATATTAGGAGCAGCGAACGAAATCTAATTATGCCTATCGATGAGATTATTGTAGTGAATCTAAGCGCTAGCTGGAAATATGAAATGAATCACAGTAGTGAATGATGTCCTAATTAAATGGTAACGAGTGACTTAAATGTAGTGTGAGATTCTTATCCTAAGCAAATAGGCTTATTAGGGGAATGGTAATACCGTACGTTAAATGATTGACTTGGTGTGTGTTGGGACTAGCCACCTCGTTATATGCGTTGATTGTTTAATGGTGTTGGCTTGATGCCATGTATATTTTGTAGATAGCGAATGTCGCTTGTTGTCCCGATTCGGATAGGATTGACATACCCGTTGTTGGTATTTGTACTATGATACATTATTGACGTACCCACTGTTGGTACTTGAGTTATTGATATATGTATTGGCGTACCCACTGTTGAGGTAATTATGATATTGAGTTTGCTTGTTAATGGTTGACATATGCATTGCACGCATTCTCTCATATTATCATCCATGGTCGATATCCAGTGATGATCCGGTATCGTTGATCGAGCAAAACTGATATTTGATAAACTCTTTTACTTAAGTGATTGTGAAAAAGGCCGATGTTCGAAGATCCATTCCAGAATCGTTATTTATATGAAACTGATACTTGACAAACTATTTTACTTGAGTGATTGTGAGGAGGCCGATGTCCGAGGTTCAATTTCGGAATTATTGATTTATGAAACTGATATTTGACCATTCTTTTGAGTGATTGTGCGGAGGCAGATGTCCGATAGTTATATTCGGGCATCGTTGTTGCATGGCCAATTCTGATGTTATCCCGGAATCGATTGTAGTGCATGGGCTCTGCGGGTCCCCCAGAGTGGTGCCGGTAAGACTCCCCCTGTGAGTAATTAGCCAGGGTCCTGTCTATCTGTTTGGAAAAGATCCGGGACGGGTGGCACTCAGCGAGTCACACTGGGTTGTGCTGCCGAGACGTCGATATTTCCGTCCAGAGTGCATGTGTACATCTCATTTGCATAGCATGGCATGGCATCATATTCATACCATTATTGCATTGTATTGCATTGCCTTATTGACTTGAGTGAGTTGTCGTGATGAATGTATTGTAACGATCGTGTTGTTGATTCTATTGTGTTGATTGTTTTAGGATTAGATACACTCAGACTTATCATATGGGGTTTAGATGCTATACGTAGGTAATGATGAACAATTGGACTCGACTCTTGTGACTTATATTGATGACTTGTACATGTTAAAGAAACCAAACTAGTTGTGTATCATGTTAAGCGAGGTTGGACATGAATGTGTCATAACAATGAGTTCGTTCCTAAAACACGGACGAGCGACCTGGGAATGGTAAAGATGTTGAGAATCTGTCTATGTGTTTAGCCAACTTATAATTTACGATAGATTAGTTGTGACCTAAGTTAGATTGAAGTTGTGATCTATTTTTTCGGAATATGTGAATTGATTTAGTGATTATCATCATTATTCGTGAATTCTTTACCAATATCTGTTACTAACCATTGTCGGCCTATGATACCTACTCAGTACGTGTGGTTGTACTGATATTGCACTTGCTACACCCTTTTTGGGATGTAGATTGTTTCAGGTGATTGATCGTAGTATATGTGGAAGTTATGTAGTGCTTGTCCGGAAGGCCTCCTCCCATTTCATTCCGGGATTAGAGGTTGAGTCTTAGTATATGATGTCGCTCGGAAATTTACTTAGTCGCTCTTATATTAGTCTAGACCAGGTCATGGGAAATTGTATTGAGTCTGTAAAAAGAAAAATGTATTGTCAATTTATGTAACACTTGAGTTAGTATTTATAAATGAAATTTCGCTGTTTTTCTTAATTTCCAAATGCTTTTGAAAGGAAAGTTATGTGATTGAAGCGTCGTATAAACGAGAGGGTTCGCCTACCAAGGTGGGAAGATAGGTGCCCGCACGAACCCAAAATGGGTCGGCACACACACCATTCTAAATAGGTTAACAAGACAAGTTACAGATTCATCCAATCCCTATTTTGAACAAATTCCCAGTTTTAATGGCTTCAAATCCATACTTAACAATTTTCAAGATCCATAAAGCAAATTGGGTGAATGATTTTTACCTTCCCAATTTCTTAGCAAGGTCCAAGGATGACAAAATGTATACAAGTGAACCCAAGCAATCACATAAACACATAGATCCTCTTCTTGTTGTCTTGACAACCATTTAGTGAAGAATAGAAAAATCAAAGGTTTAAAACTTTTAAAGGTTCGTAAGATTTTATAGACAGACTAATGGTCTAGGGATGTGAGTGCCATTTTTTTGCAAACCTTTTGAAGAGATTCAATCTTAAAAGAGTAAGAACAAGTTCATAGACAAAACAAACAAGCCAAAGACCTAAATACCTTCTTAGTTCCATATAAGTAGACACTACAAGATCAAACATCATATTTCAGATTTTTCAAGGTTTTTCTTAAATCTGAATTGGTCATGGGATCATATAAGTCTAAAACAAGTGACAGACCTCACAACCTTCAAAAGTTATACTCTAATAGACCACTACAAGGGAAGACAGATACTTAAACTTATTTTAACTCAAGTGTATGTAACCATTCAGAACAAGTTATACATTTCAAAATTCCAAGGTGATTTTTAAGTCAAAACTGATCTTAGAGGATCACACAGAGTTCAGACATATGGCATATATCAACAATCTCAAGGATATACCCAAACAAACAATTTTAAAACAAAGATGAGGCTCAAAGTCATTTTCAGAGCCAGTTTTGATTCAAAGGATCATTTACTATTTCTTGGTCCTTTTAGGATGTCTTTTACACTAAGTCCCCATTATTATCAATAAACATGAGAACACAAGCTGGTTTTCAAGATTCCACATAGCTTTTAGATGATAATCAAAGATAACTACCTATAAATCAAGTCAAGTGGTCTAGCACCCATCAACAAACTTGAAATGAACTTAATGCAAACAAACCAAGATCATGGTTGTACAAGAATCACACAACCAATGCCCAAGTAGTTCCAAAATGACCAGATGACACTCCAACCCTCTAAACCATAAATGAAACAGTAAACCAAAAGCAACAAAACACAGAAAAAGAAAAGAAAAGACCAAACTAATATCTACTTAATTTTAAACTTCATTTCTACATTAAACCCACTAGTTAACATATAAGGGCCCTCTTATCCTTCCTCATTATAACACATCAACCTTAAACTCTTAAAGAAACAGTAGCCAAACAAGATTTGCACCAAATGATCAAAGAAACAATCTCATATGAATAGGCACCACATAAAGTTCTTTGAAGGCAATCTTAAAATTTTCAGAATCACATAAAGGCAAGCAATGCATTAAACAAATTCAAATAATGATTATAAGAAGGCTAGGATATGTTAGTACCTTTCTAAGGGGCAACCAAAAGATCAAAGAGGGGATTGGGATCCAAAACTTCAACACCAACCAAGACCTTAAACTTTTCTTCAATCTTTCTAGAAAATATGGTATATTTTTTAGTAGTGTAGGCTATATAGTAAAGTATATTATCATTTGTATATTGTATATTATAGTATATCTAGGGTATATTATAGGAATATAGTGATGTATAGGTTTGTTTACTTAGCATTTTTTCTAGGGTATCCCCGAAAAAGAGAGTCCCTCTATAATGAACAAAACTTTCTATTTATAGGAAAATCCTTCAGCCAGGGGTAAAAAATGGTAGGAAAAAATATATCAAACCGAACTCCCCCCCGCGCCCAAAACCCCCAGATTTTTGTCTCTACCCCTGAAATTTGAATTTTCCATAGATAAGACAACAAAAGTGACAACTCATTGTACCCTAAAATCCACTAAAAATATAATAAAAATCAAAAATACCAAAATAGTACAAATACAGCAAATTTTGTACCAATGTAACGGTACAATTGTACCAAATCATACAATGAGGATAAAATCTCCAAATTCATACCTTAACCGTGAAATACCTAGGAGGTTTCCCCTAGATTCGTTATCTTAATGCATATGGTGCAAGAGACGGTCAAGGGCTCAAGGCCCTGCCAATGGCAACCATAAGCACATAAAGAATCCGAGTAACAAACCTAGCATGATTCAATTTAGGCATAAATACGAAATTCGAATGATAATAAACCTGAAAATCATGAGTACCCATGATTAAGAGTAAAACCCCTCAAGAAATTGGTCGAGAAAGACCCTGAATCGCCATGAATCCACTGTTAAGGGAACTCTAAAAAGGATCACAAATCGCCTCATCAAGGAAACGAAGGAGTCGGATGAAAATGAAGTGAAAGGTGGGGATGTGAAGTTAACATTAACCCCCCTTAGTTTTTAAAAATAATAATTAAAACCCCCTCCCTAATTTAAATCAATTAGAAACTACATATCATAAATACACGTATTACTAAGCAAAAATAGTTATTTAGGCTAATTACAAATTTAAAATTCGTAAATTTAGAAAATTAGTTTCAAAACAAGCCTAATATTGATATAGTTCCGGATAATTTTTAGGAATGTGAAAAATACGGTCAAAATGAGCCGTAATTCATTTGTGATCTTAATTACCAATTTTTTCGAGTTAAACAGAGCGGGATATATATCTTCTTTTGAAATCACGTTTGTGAAAGTAAATAACTTGTAATTTATTGTAATTTTTAACTTTTATGAAAATAATAATTAAACGTCAATTTTGCAATTTTCGCGGGATTTTAAAATTTTATTTTTTTAAGGGCATCCTTACTCCGTCTTGGACTCGGGAAATATGAAAATTAAAATATACGTTTTATGAGGTGAAAATTAGGTGTCAACATATGGTGTGATCGGGAGGGTCTGGATGAGTTTCGGGGCCTAAAATGAAGTTTTGAACATTTTAGAAATTTGGGCACCCGCTGCAGCGAAGAGAGCACCCGCTGCAGCGAAGGGAGCACCCGCTACAGTGAAACTTTGGGCAGAAAGTCCGTTTTGAAGTGCAATTTTTGAGACTTTCCCCTTATAAATCCAAAAAAACTTCCCAATAACATAAGGGGCGATTTTCCTAGGGCTAGGGTGGAGTTCCTCCTTAAAGGTAAGTGCAAACCCTTACGTGATTCATTATCTTTCCTTCTTCAAATCCCGTGACAAGATTAAGCTCCATTAATGGTTGAAGGGTTAGGGAGATAGCAATGGAAAAGCATTCACAAGCACTTTGGGGTAGGATTCTAACCTAGTATTCATTATTTATTGTTTAGGCCAAGAGCATATTTCCTTTGATAAATTACAATCCCGTCTCTATTTCTTGCAAACGTTATCCCAAGAAGAATCTAAACTCACCTAAATCTTTTACATTAAAACTCCACTGGAGTTCACGCTTTGCTTTATGTATTTGACTAATATCATTCCTTGTCAGCAAAAGATCATCAACATACACAAGCAAGACCAAAAAATTAGTCCCAGCATTTTTTATGAACAAAAAGTAGTCCTTTCTGCTTTGAGTAAAACCAGAAAGCAGAAGGGATATAGTCAATTTAAGATTCCATTGTATAATGGCTTGTTTCAAGCCATATGAGAATTTAAGCAGTCTACACACCTTCTGGGAAGACTTCCCCTGTTTGCTAAATCATTGTGGTAAAGACATATAAAATTCTTCATCAAGATCACCATTGAGGAAGGCATTATGGACGTCCATCTAAAAAATAGGCCAAGAATACAAAAAAGCTAAGGCAATGACAGTTCTAACTGTTACCATCTTTGCAACTGGTGAAAAGGTGTCATGAAAATCTAGTCTCTCATGTTGATTATACCCTTTAGAAATTAGCCTTGCTTTGTAGCTCTCCACAAAACAATCAGCATTGTATTTAACCTTGAGCACCCATTTGCAACCAATGGGGACCTTACCGGGTGGCAGATCAACTATGGTCCAAGTATGATTAGCCTCAAGATCCCTCAATCTCAAGTTTTCATAGCTTGAATCCATCTAGGGTCGGAAGTCTTAGAATGAGAAGAATAGGCATAAAGTAATGATTGAAAAGGTTGGGATAGGTGTGAATAAGAAACAAAATTATCGATGGGATAAGGAGAAGAAGAATGAGAAGTTGAGGGGTAAAGGTGGATGGATATCGTCAGTAAGTCAAATAGAAGGTTTGGAGGATCTAGCAGATTTTCTTACGTTAGTAGAAGATAAAGGAACATCTGCAGGAACAACAGTATCAGAATAATTAATATCATATGAAGAAATAGGAAGAGTAATGGGTGAGGATACTGCAGTAATTGAGGGAAGTGAGGTGCCTGTAACAGGAGTGTCATCAACAATGGGAGTAGAAATGGGAATGACAGATGGAGTGAGAGAGAGATCAAGAGGAGTAGCAGGAATCTAGGAGAATCAGAATAAGAAGAAACATGCAAGGACAAAGTAGAAGTAGCAGAATGAGGAAGAAATGTGGATTTAGGATGTTGGAAAGGGAAAATAGATTCTTTGAAAACAACATCCCTACTAACTGTTATATCCTGCATTTTTGAACGTCGAATTATTTGTAAGCTGAGGTGGGGCCCACACGTCAAGATTTTTTTTGGGACATGTGACAAATTATATGAATCACATATGTGAAGTTAAACACAACTCAAGAAGGACCCTTGGGCCAAATCAAAGTGGAAGCCCTCCAAAAGGACAATTTAAGGAAGCATTTTCGGATGATCTGACTTCTAGGGGAAAAAACGGTATTATAAGTTTGGAATTTGGGAAAACGCCCAGAAATAAAAGTTGTGTATAATTGAATTATCTTTCCATCCATAGGTCGTGGGCCCTCATACGATATCGGGATCAAAAGTTATGACCGTTTTACTGAACGAACATCCAGTCCGAAAATTAACCCTGCGCGAACGCGCCCAAAGGGGGCGCGAACGCGCAGAAGGAATTAATTAACTCTACGCGATCGCGCCAGAAGGCAGCGCGATCGCGATGAGTATTTTTCCAGCTGCTTCTGGCAGCTTCTAAACGTTATCAAAAGGGGGAAACCCCCCTCATTTTCAGTTGAAAACACGAAGGAAACACCCCAAAAACTCTCCAAAAATCTGGAGAGTTCTCCCCAACTCCCCAAACCAAATTTTGCCCAAACCAGGTATAAAATCCCAAATTTCAGTCCGGGTAGCGTATAATTATTGGTGCAGAATCAAATAACAGTGTGTGGTGGCCTAACTTTAGCGTGGAAAAGTGGAGATTAAGCAATATTAAGGGGAGAAAGGTATGGATCTCTTACTATTTGTGCTAATACTAGTTTATTTACGAAGAATACGCGATTAAATAATTGTATACTGAGTTAATTAGTTATGAAAGTTGGAAAACAGCGTGTGGGCTGTTTTTATGAGATATTTTGGAGTTGAAAACATTATAATTGATGTTGGTATTGTTGTTGTTGTTGTTGTTGACTGCTGAATTAAAAATTCGGGCTAGGCATATAAGCAGGGGAGATGCTGCCCAAATTTCTGTAGACAAATAGTGAATTAAAGAATGCTAAAAGTCTTACTATTGACAATTGGTAAATGTGACCATTTGTAGATTTTGAGCGAAACGGGAATTGAATTTGGACAAGCGTAAGACGCAGCTAAGGTATGTAAAGTCTTTCCCTTCATTCTTAGGCATGTTCTGAACATAATAGGCTCGGCCGCGAGCCTTAAATACGACTCCGTTCCTCGAAATTCGATATGGAAATCTGCTCCAATTCCTTCAGTAAGATTGAAACCATGTCCTTATAAAATATCTTTAAAGTGTGCTTTTGTACGAAACCTTCCTAAACGGAGTCGGAATACTTTCGAATGATTATGGATGACCTCATAAGGTCTTTTATCAGTAATTTATGTATCTTGCCTCGAGTTGGTCCGAGGTGGGCCCACGGAGCCCCGATACCCCGTGAATGATCTAAATTGCCTCATTTCCATCCGTTTTTCACAGGCAACATCTGAACTATCATTTTGAACATAATATGACTGTTTTTATATAAATCTCACAATATGGTTTTGATATCTGAAAATCTAGTTCTGGTTATAATCTGTCGTGCCTCCCCCAAGTGACGTGTAGGCGCGTAGTTTGAAAACTATCTGAATACTTTGATTCGATCTGCCAGTTGGCCTATTTCTGTTCCGTTGAATCTGTACGACGATCTGTACGTATGTGGTTTTTCATTAATCAGTTCGTGCATGTGCTATGATTCCTTTCACCGGATCCCGGGCCGGTATGTATATCGTGCGGATGGGCCGCCGAGCCCCATATGTGAATTCCGAAGTATGATGTGTCCGGTTTCGGGGTACTGTGGTATATGTCCGTCCCCGGTTACCGAGGATATATTATGAAGTATGATGTGTCCGGGATCGGGGTGCTGTGTTATCTGTCCGCCCCCGGGTACCGTGGTTATGTTATGATGTGTGACGGAGATCGGAGAAGAATTTCTGATATCTGACGTATAGTGGTGCCAATGGCAGGAGTGGCGACCACGTTCCTGTACCCTATGTGTGATTCTGTCTGTCTGTATGATTTATGATTCTGTCTGTCCGTCTGGATTATCTGACCGACGGGTTACGCTTCTGTCTGTCCGTCTGGATTATCTGACCGACGGGTTACGCTTCTGTCTGTCCGTCTGGATTATCTGACCGACGGGTTACGCTTCTGTCTGTCCATCCGGATTATCTGTCCGACTGGCTATAACTCTGTCTGTCCGACTGGTTATGATTCTGTCTGTCCGTCCGGATTGTCTGTCCGACTGGTTATGATTCTGTCTGTCCGTCCGGATTATCTGTCCGACTGGCTATGACTCTGTCTGTCCGTCCGGATTGTCTGTCCGACTGGTTATGATTCTATATGTCCGTATGGATTCCGATTTTGTATGTCCGTATGGATTCCGATTCTGTATGTCTGTATGGATTCCGATTCTGTATGTCTGTATGGACTCCGATTCTGTATATCCGTAGGGATTTTGATTCTGTCTGTCTGGACCATGATTCTGTCCGTCTGTCGGGACTATGACCCTGTCTGTCCGGCTTATGAGCCTGTCTAGTATATTTTTGCGCTTCCGGTCCAGATCATGATTTTGTTTCATATATTTCTGCTTTACATACTCGGTACATTTTTGTACTGACCCCCGGTTCTTCGGGGGCTGCGTTACATGCCCGCAGGTACAGACGTACTCGGTGACCCGCCGCCAGTCTAGGGCACAGGTTCTGCTATCTTGAAGAGCTCCTTTTGATTTGGAGCATGTACTTCGGTATATACATCTTCTGGTATCTGTATGTTCTGTATGTATGGAAATTCTGGGTACGGCGGGGCCCTGTCCCGTCATATGATTCTGTATGTATGTTAGAGGCCTGTAGATAGATATGTGGGTTACGGGTTACATCTGTTCAGGTAGGTACGTACGATTGTATGACGTTATTCGTATGTTAGCCTTATCGGCTTATCTGTAAATTTCTGTATGTTCAAGTATATATATGTTTGCGCGCGTGCCGTATCTGTATCGGCCTACTTCTGTAACATCTGTTTGAAAAGAAAAAAAAAATCTGTATGATACGAAATTCGGTTAAGTAGGTATGTACGGGTACCCAGCTAGGGTACCAGTCGCGGCCCACGGGGTTGGGTCGTGACACTAACAAAGAAAGTGTTAGATTCTAAACTGAGTAATTTATAACCTTTCTGAGTGGGAGAATTGTCACGACCCAACCTGAGGGCCATGACAGGCAACTGGATCTAACCTACCGAGCACCTCAAGACATGCATGCATTACATAATCATACCTGAGTGTAGGCCATAATGCTAACTAATAGACATCATAAGATGGAGGTGATACAAACCCAAAAGATATATATACTTACATCATCAAGCTGAACATAAAAATATAGCAGAAAAGGCTGTCACCGTAATGATACAACAAATATGGACCGACAGGGTCATAAGACATCTAACTGTGCATATCTATCTACTAGCCTCTATTGGAGTGCATAACATAATAGGATGGGATAGGGCCCTGCCATGCCCATATGTACATAAAAGAATCATACAAAGCTAGACTGCAGCTCCGGAACAAGTGGAGTGCTCTTGTACAAGCACTGAGAAGATAGCCTGAGGGTCTGAACCATCTCCCTATCAACCTACGGGCATGAATGAAGTGTCTATAAATAAAATGACGTCAGTACAAATAATATACTGAGTATGTAAGGCATGAAAAACAGCATAATAAGAATATAAAAGTACAATGAGATAAGAGAAATAGCCCGTACATCTGAATGCCTCAGAAGGCAGATGATGTGCATGCTTTCCTTTTAAAAAAACATTTTCACACATATATATAAGTCATATTATCATCAAACCATACCCGGCCATAATAAGGCTCGATGTCATCATACCCGGCCATGATAGGCTCGTTGTTACCGTACCCAACGACAGTGGCGTGCACAATAGGTGAAGTATCTGGCTGACTATAGCGTGGCTCGGTGTCAAAAAATAGCAACATATATACATAAGCATGAATGAGAGCTCAAAGAAGCGTTATAACTCTATCGGAGTGACGTAAGGCCAGTAAACCTCCGATTACCATTATAGAACTATCATCATCAGGATATCTCACCTTGAAGGAACCAATGACCATGACATGAGATCAACAACATTATACAAGATCGATAACCATAAGACAAGATCAATAATCATAAGACAAAGATCAATAATATCATAAGGATGTCAAGAACATAAGCCTCTAGTATTTATAAGAATAGGCCACTATGGATATCATTTGTATAAGTTTGTATCAATATGATCATGCCATAAGAAAGAAAGGGACAGCCTTAACATACCTCAAGTCATCCAAGTAATCCAACAACAAGCTTATCACCACTAAAGTGCCCACTCCTATAACCAAGAAAACATACACGACTCAGATGGCGCTTATAAATCATGTATATCAATGATAACTCGATTCCAAGATGCAATGGGTAGCCTTTCCCCTATTTCTTAATCATCACCACAAAATCCACAACTAACAATTTACATAGCAACTCCATACGATCTCCTTTAACTCATATTTACAACATTTAAAGATATACCATTGACTAGCCCCATATACACTTGTGTACAACACTTCCTCAATATTACTATTATTCCTCATAACAAAATTATGCTCAAAACAAACTAACAATCATAGCTCAAGTTAAATTACAACTCAAAATATCATCAAGTTCATATTTGGAACTTTTCCTCCAATTCGTTTTCCTTAAATCTTAGCATATTTACCACATAAACTCATAAACATGAAAATAAGATGAAATCTTACCTCAAGTACTCAAGAGCACTTCAATTTCAAAATCACTTCACCTTGAAATGTCCTCCAAAGCTTTTACAAGAAGAAAAGACAAGTTTCAACCACACTTTGAAACCCTAACTACGTTGACCCTCACATTGATCTTTGCTTTATACTTGGAGAAGTGTTTGAATATGTTGGGAGAGGTTTCTAGAGCTTTTTTGAACTTGGGTTAAGTTAAAAATGACTTAAAATGAAGAGGGGTCATAATATATAAAATCAGCAAAATCCACCGACTCAAAAAATATGGATCGTATATACTGGCCGTATAAAATTATATAGCCAAAATTATACGGCCAACATGTTATCCGTATAAATTTATACGGACCGTATAATTGGTCCGTATTTTATCATCTCAAAATTCTGCTTCTCTAGAAATTTTTAAAATCCTTAAATACGGTCCATATCTCAAAATATGGACCATATCTCATATTATACAGTCCATATTTTATATTTCCCAGAAACAACTTTTGGCGAACTTTTCCGCTTTGATTCACTTATTGTCTAATCCTTTCGTAACTTACGAAACATGAGCTTAAACTCTTATAAGCCTAATTTAATCATATCCTACCTTGTATATCCTTAGAAACTGTCCCGATGTCAAAAACTAAGCCAACTACCGTACAACGAATCTAAATGTATAAAACTACAAAGTGTAACATTCTTCCCCCCTTTGAAACATTTGTCCTCAAACGTTAACTTCCAAGAATTCTGTAAAAATTTCAGCAGAGTCTCCCCTATAATTGTACCACTACCAACCTGCCACACAACAACCCAAACCATACAATGCCACACATGGCCACAACAATTAATAACAAAAATGGCCCCACACGACCAATAAGAGTAGCTGATAAATAATACATACGTATAAATGACTGTGTTGTAGTCTGCATCTGTTCTGAAGCCGAAAACAAATGAGCATATCTAGACTTCATACCTCCATATTCTTATTTCTCCATAGTACCTTTACCGATGCCACATCCTTGGTTCTCAACCTGCGAACCTGTCGTTCTAAGATGGAAATAGGGACTTCCTCATATGATAGTTGCTCGGTAATCTGAACATCAACAGCAGGTACAACTCTAGAAATATCTCTGATACACTTACGAAGCATGGACATATGGAAAACTGGATGTAGGGACTCCAAATCTGAAGGGAGATCTAACTCATAGGCCACCTGGCCCACTCTCCGTATGAATAAGCTTAACCTTATCAACTGCCTGCTAGATTAGATCTGGCCCTATCAACTAAGATTCTCCAACCTCACACTATCCTATTGGTGATCTATATTTTTGTCCATATAAGGCTTCATACGGCGACATCTGGATACTAGAATGGTAGCTATTATTATATGCAAACTCAATAAGTGGTAAATAATCATCCCACCTACCTCCGAAGTCCATCATGCATGCTCGTAACATATCTTCCAATGTATGAATCGTACGTTCAGCTTGTCCATCTGTCTAGGGATGGAATGTTGTGCTAAGACTCACTTGGGTCTCCAATCCCTACTGAAAATATCTCCAGGAGTTAGCCGTAAACTGTGCATCTCTGTCTGAAAAAATAGATACTGGAACGCCATGAAGTTGCACTTACTGGAACACCATGAAGTCGCACTATCTCCTTAATATATAACTTCGCATAATCCTCAGCAGAGTAAGTAGTCTTGACAGATAGGAAAATGTACTGACTTTGTAAGCTTATCAACAATCACCCATATCGAATCAAACTTACGCTGAGAACGAGGTAAGCCTGTAATGAAATCTATATTGATTGCTTCCCATTTCTAAGTCGGAATCTCTATGCTCTGTAGTAACCCACTGAGCTTCTGGTGCTCAACCTTAACCTACTGAAAATTAGGACACTGAGTTATAAATTCAGCTGTATCCTTCTTCATCCCGTTCCACCAGTAATATTCCTTGATATCATGATACATTTTCGTCGTCCTTGGATGAATAAAATAACAGGAGAAATGAGCATCTCCCATAATCTGACGACGTAATTCTGCAACATCAAGAACACATAATCTGCCTCGATATCTGAGAACCCTGTCTCTAGAAATTTCAAATAGTGACTTCTTCTTCTGAGGGGTTGTGTCTCTATAATGAACTAGCATGAGATCCTCGTACTGGCGCTCTTTGACCTCGACTATCAATGATGATGTTGCTGAATCTTGAATAGTAACTCCTGCATCGCCCGAGTCCAATAATAAAACACCTAGGCTAGCTAACTGATGGAGCTCATGAGCTAATTCCTATTTCTCTAGCCGCAAATAAAATAAATTACCCATGTATCTGCGGCTAAGGGCATCAACCACTATATTCGCCTTCCCTAGGTGGTAGAGAATGTCGACATCATAATCTTTTAACAGCTCTAACTATCGCCTCTGACGCAAATTCAACTTCTTCTACTTGAAAATGTATTTAAGACTCTCATGATTTGTGTATTTATCAACATGAACACCATAAATTAATGCCTCCACATTTTCAGTGCATGAATCACCACAGTTAACTCTAGATCGTGGGTCAGATAATTCTTCTCCTACTTCCTCAACTGCCTCGAAGTATAAGCGATAACCTTACCGTGTTGCATCAACACACAACCCAATCCGACACCTGAAGCGTCATGATAAATAACATAACCCTTAGATCCTTCTGGAAGTGTCAGAACTGGTGCCGAAATTAATTTATCCTTCAATGTTTGGAAACTTCGCTCAGAAGTGCCTATCCACTGAACTTAGTTGTCTTCTGAGTCAACTTCATCAATGGTGCTGAAAGAGAAGAAAAACCCTCTATAAATCTCTTGTAATAACCTGCCAAGCCCAGAAACTATGAACTTTTGTTGGTGTCGTGGCTCTACGCCAATTCTTTACGGCTTCTATCTTATGTGTATCAACCGTGATACCCTCTTCTGATATAATATGCCCCAAGAAAGCCATAGAGTTCAACCAGAACTCACATTTAGAGAACTTCACATATAACATCCGATCCTGAAAAACTCTCAGTACTGCACGCAAATGATCTGCATGCTCAGCTTTTGATCGATAATAGACTAGAATGATGTCAATGAATACAATCATAAACTAATCTAAGAAAGGTCTAAATTCATGGTTCATCAATCTATAAATAATGTTGTGGCATTAGTCAAGCCGAATGACATCACACGAAACTCAAAGTGGCCATATCTGGTCCTGAAAGCTGTCTTAAGAATGTCCTTCTCTTTGACCCTAACTTGATGGTACCCTGATCTTAAATCTATCTTTGAAAATCATCTGGCACCTTGCAACTAGTCAAATGAATCGTCAATCCTCGGAAGCAGGTACTTATTCTTTATCATCACCTTATTCAATTGCCTATAGTCAATACACATCCGTAACGAGCCATTTTTCTTTCTTACAAACAACACAGGTGCTCCCCACGATGATGTACTAGGCCTAATAACACCTTTCTCGAGCAAGTCCTTCAACTGCTCCTTCAGCTCCTTCAACTCAGCAGGTGCCATTCTATTAGGAGGAATAGGTTTTGGCTTAGTATCTGGTAAAATATCTATAGCAAAGTCAATTTTCCACTCTAGCAGAGGACCTGGAAGCTCGTCCGAAAACACATATGGAAACTTATTAACTAATGGAACAGACTAAAGGTCGATGGCTTTGCTTGTGCATCCCGGACCCGAACTATAAGATATACACAACGTTTTTGGCAATCATCTCCCTTGCCTTGAGATAGGAAATAAACCTACTTCTTGGCGATGTTGTATTACCCTTCCACTCTAAAACTGGCTCTTCCAGAAACTGAAATCGAAACATCTTCGTTCTACAATGAACATTAGTATAACAAGAAGTTAACCAATCCATACCCATAATGACATCAAAGTCTACCATATCTAATTCAATCAAATCTGCTATAGTATGACGATCACAGACTATAACTACACAATCTCTGTATACTCATCCAGCTATCACTGGATCACCAACGGGTGTAGACACATCAAAAGGTTTAATCGACTCGAATTTCACTCCTAACTGACAGCAAAAAAAGGAGTGACATATGACAACGTAGAATCTGGATCTATAAATGTATATACATCATGGGAATATACTGATAGTATACCTGTAACCACATCAGGCGAAGACTCGAGATTCTGTCGACTAGCCAATGCATAAATGTGGTTCTGAGGACCGCTAGAACTGACGATCCCCTTCTGCCTCTACCGCGACCTGCTAATGTCTGAGAGCCTTACCCGAAAGACGTGCATATGATGACGAATTAGCTGCTGATCCTATGGGCTGAACTATACCTCTACACCTCTCAATGGACAGTCACGCATAATATGACCTGGCAGACCGAAAGCATAACAAACATCTGAACCGAAGCGACATTATCCAGTATGTAACTTACCACACTGAGTACATAGCGGCAAAGGTAGCCTCATCTGGCCCGACTCATCTCTATACCGAGAACCTGAGGCTCTGGAACCCTACTCTACTTAAGGTTCTGAGTGTGTACCTAAATGTGAGAAATATCCATACCTGTCTGAAGTGAGGCCGTCATACAGTCATCAATCAAGTGTGGTCCTAATCCACTCAGAAACCGATAAACACGATCCTCAATCGCAGGTACAACAGTTGGAGAATACTTAGCCAGCGAATTAAAGTGAATGTTGTACTCCCGAACACTCATGCTCCCCTATCTCAGGTTCAGGAACCTATCGGCTCGGGCCCATTGAATCTCTGGAGGCAAATAATATCGAAGGAAGGCATCTGTAAACTCCTACCACACGGGTGGGGTGCATTAATTCCTCTAGACGACACCTAGGTCTCATACTAGTGAACAGAAATATCTTGTAATCTATAGGAAGCCAATTCTACTGACTCAATGTCCTCAACATCCCATCTATAAAATTCTGCGGGTCCTCATCTAGCTTTGATCTAAAGAATTCTGGAGGGTCTAAATTAATAAAATCTCGAACTCTAGAACTAACACTGTCACCATAATTCGTACCCTGACACTGGGCGTCAGCAACTAATAACTGGGTCAACAACTGAATAGCCTTTCGCATCTCCTGGCCTAGGGAATTCGGTGGAGGAACTGGGGGTGCTAGAGCTAGAGATAGGGCTCGAGATCCTCTATGCTCCTCTGGAGCGGGCGGAGTATGAGAGGTCTGAGATGGAATCTCATTCTAGGACTCACCCTCCTCAACCTCTACAGGTTGTACCCGACCAGTTCTCCTGCCGGCTACTGACTTTCCCTTCTGAGCCGCTGAAGCTTTCCTTGTCATAGGCATTACTGAAATTACAACACACAATCAGGAAAAAAGAATCCACATAACATGGCTCTATCGCACGAACTAAGATGAGAAAAAAAGGAAATCTTCCTAAATTTCCTGCAGCCTCCGACCCATAAACAGGACTCTACTAGGCACGACTCGTAGACAGCCCTAGGACAAACTGCTCTGATACCAAATTTGTCACGACCCAATCTGAGGGTCATGACGGGAACCCGGATCTAACCAACCGAGCATTTTAAGATATGCATGCATTACATAATCATACCTGAGTGTGGGCTATAATGCTAACTAATAGACATCATAAGCTGGAAGGGATACAAGCCCAAACGATATATATACTTATGTCAGCAAGCTGAACCCAAAAACATACAAGCCGACAAGGCTGTCAAGGTAATGATACACCAAAATATGGACCTAAAGGGTCACAAGACATCTAACTGTGCATATCTATCTACGAGCCTCTACTGGAGTGCATAACACAATAAGGACGGGACAGGGCCCCGCCCTGCCCATATGTACATAAAATAATCATACCAAGCTAGACTGCAACTCCGAAACAAGTGGATTGCTCCTGTACAAGCGCTGAGAAGATAGCCTAAGGATCTGAACCATCTCCCTGTCTACCTGCGGGCATGAACGCAGCGTTCATAAACAAAAGAACGTCAGTACGAATAATGTACAGAGTATGTAAGGCATGAAAAATAACATAATAAGAATATAAAAGTAACATGAGATAAGAGAAATAACCTGTACATCTGAATGCCTCAGAAGGCGGATGACAAGCATGATTTCCTTTTTTTTTTGTTAAAGACATTTTCATACATATATATAAGTCATATCATTATCATATCATACCCGTCCATAACAAGTCTCAGTGTCATCATACCTGACCGTTATAGGCTCGGTGTTACCGTACACAACTGCGGTGGCGTGCACAATAGGTGTCGTACCCGACCGATTATAGTGCGGCTCGATGTCAGAAAATAGCTATATATATATATAAGCATGCATGAGAGCTCAAAGAAGCATTATGACTTTATCGGAGTGACATAAGGTCAGTAAACCTCTGATTACCATTATAGAACTATCATCACCAGCATATCTCACCTTCAAGGACCCAATGACCATGAGATGAGATCAACAACAATATACAAGATCTATAACTATAAGACAAGATCAATAATCATAAGACAAAGATCAATAATATCATAAGGACGTCAAGAACATAAGCTTCTAATAGTTATAAGAATACACTATGAATATCACTTGTATAAGTTTGTATCAATATGATCATGCCATAAGAAAGAAAGGGACAACCTTAACAAACCTCAAGTCGTCCAAGTAATCCAACAACAAGCTTATCACCAGTAGAGCGCCACTCCTATAACCAAGAATACATATAAAACTCAGATGGCACTTGTATATCATGTATATCAATGATACCTTGATTCCAAGATGAAATGGACAGCCTTTCCCCTATTTCTTAATCACCACCACAAAATCCACAACCAACAATTTACATAGCAACTCTATATGATCTCCTTTAACTCATATTTACAACATTTAAAGATATACCATTGAGTAGCCCCATATACACTTGTGTACAACACTTCCTCAATATTATTAATATTCCCCATAACAAAATTATTCTCAAAACACACTAACAATCATAGCTCAAGTTAAATTACAACTCAAAATATCATCAAGTTAATAGTTGGAACTTTTCCTCCAATTCATTTTCCTTAAATCTTAGCATATCTACCACATAAACTCATAAACA
The DNA here is from genome assembly GCF_019175385.1 of Lycium barbarum. Classification (NCBI taxonomy): domain Eukaryota; kingdom Viridiplantae; phylum Streptophyta; class Magnoliopsida; order Solanales; family Solanaceae; genus Lycium; species Lycium barbarum. The sequence goes on along the minus strand of NC_083337.1, from coordinate 128,106,379 downwards.
TGAAAATAAGATGAAATCTTACCTCAATGACTCAAGATCACTTCCATTCCAAAATCACTTCACCTTGAAATGTCCTCTAAAGCTTTTACAAGAAGAAAGGACAAGTTTCAACCACACTTTGAAAACCTAAGTACTTTGATCCTCACTTTGATCTTTGATTTATCCTTGGAGAAGTGTTTGAATATGTTAGGAGAGGTTTCTAAAGTTTTCTTGAACTTTGGGTTATATTAAAAAAGACTTAAAATGAAGAGGGGTCGTAATATATAAAATCAGCAAAATCCACTGACTCGGAAAATATGGACCGTATATACTGGCAGTATAAAATTATACGGCCAACATGTTGTCCGTATAATTTTATACGGACTATATAATTGGTCCGTATTTTACCACCTCAAAATTCCGCTTTTCTGAAATTTTTTAAAATCCTTAAATACGGTCCATATCTTAAAATACGGACCATATCTCATCTTATACAGTCCATATTTTATATTTCCCAGAAAAAACTTTTGATAAACCTTTCCGCTTCGATTCACTTATTCTCTAATCGTTCTGTAACTTACCAAAATGAACTTAAACCCTTATAAGAATAAGTTAAGCATGTCCAACCTCGTATATCCTCGGAAAACTATCCCAGTGTCCGAAACTAGGGCAACTACCATAAAACGAATCTAAATGTATAAAACTACAAGGTGTAACAAGAATAGCCCATAAAAACAACAGGCACAGACTTAGGAGAGAACTTTTCTGAGAAATTTGTTTAGTGGCATAACGAAGACATCCTAAAGTTATAGGTGATCAAGCCTAGGTGGAGTCCCATGAAAGCACTCAAAGGGAATCTTACCAGATAAAATAGGGGTTGGTAACCTTTAATGATGTATGTGGTTGTAAGAATACAATCACTCCAAAATTTCAAAGGAATTTGGGCTTGAAACCTAAGTGCCCTTGCAACATCTAAATGACAATCTTTGCGCTCAACTAAACCATTTTGTTAAGGTGTGTGAGCACAACTACTTTGGTGAATTATACCTTTAGAAAGAAATAAGGAAGAACATTTTTTATTAAAGAACTCAAAACCATTATCTGATCTAAAATTGTTAATGGAAGCGGTGAATTGTGTTTGCACCATTTGAATATAAAAAATTCAACACAACAAAAGAATCACTTTTCAGTCTCAAAATAAATGTCCATGTCATTCTGGAACAATGATCAACTAAAGTAAGAAATTAACTAAAACCATTGTAAGTATAGATTCTATATGGACCCCATACATCAGTACGAACAAGGTCAAAAGGATTGACTGATTTATTAGCACAAATGGGAAATGAAATTCTAGTTTTTTTAGAAAGTGCACATACAGAACAAGTACAAGAATTAATATGAAAAAAATCCTTCTTCAATGTACGAATCTTCAGCAAAATTGAGTGTGGAGTGTGACCCAACCTGCAATGCCATAGAGTGGAAAAGGATAGTGTAGTTGTTGTAGCAGGTACACAATTAGGCAGAAATTGTCACGACCCAACTAGGGGCCATGACGGGTACCTAGAGCTGACTACCGAGCACCACTTATCATGCTGACTATCATACTCAACCTAGGCATATAACATTCTCAATATAACTTATCATGAAACAATCTCCAAACATCTCCCAAGACATATATAAGCATAGGCCCATAAGGCTACAAAAATGATGTGCAAAATCTACAATGAAGGGGTCACATAGCATCTACAACCCACACGTATGCATCTACGAGCCTCTAACTGGAGTACTAAAAACATAGTGACGGGATAGGACCTCCCCATGCCCTATATCTGTACACAAAAAAAATATACCAATAGGTTGCACCTCCGGAGTAGTGGGGTGCTCTTGTGATCTGCTGAGTAAGCTCCTAAGCGTCTGCGTCGTCTATTTATCTACCTATGGGCATGAACATAGCGTCCATAAAAGAAAGGACGTCAGTACAAACAATGTACTGAGTATGTAAGGCATATATGATAACATAATAAGGAAATATAAAAGGCATAGGAAGAAAAGATAACTGTAACTGCTTACCTCTTGAGGCGGAATCATGCATGCTCACTTTTACCTTCAAACATATCACACATACATACATAAATTGTCTGAATCAATAACATCATTAGCCCGCGTCCGGGGTAATCATCTCACGCCGCTCACTAGTGGTGCTGTCATCATCATCCATAAGCCACCCGCCTTAGCGGTGTTGCCCGTGCCATATAGACACAGTGTAATAAGCCGCTCGCCTTAGAGGTGCTACCCATCCATCTAGGCACGGTGTAACCATCATCATATACTTAAACTGAAGCATGCATAAGAGCTCAAGTAAAAGCTATAACTCTCTCGGAGTGACTTAAGGTCGGGAACCTCCGATTATTTTATGGAATAATCATGATCGTCATGTCTCACCTTGAAGGAACTAGCATTATAAAGCGAGACTATCAATAATGAATAACAATTAAGGAAATCACTATCAATAATGAATAACAATTAAGGAAATCATACATCAAGATCATTAATCTCATACTAGCATCCTTTCATAAGCTTTAGAATCTCTAGACATAGAATCATCATTATCATTGCCTTGTTCATAACACATCTCTTATCTTCGTCTCATGAGAATGAGCCTAAGATGAAAACATAGAAAATAAGGGCAAGCCTATGGTATTTGCATGTGTAGATATGAATTTCTTTGTGAGTGTGAGTGTTTTTCTCTTCTCTTTCATCTTCATCCCATCCTTGTTGTATATATGTGTATTGGGACATTCTTTGGTCTGTGTGAGGGCATAAGGATGAGAATTGAGCAAAATAAAGTGACCGCCTAAAGTAGTGTTTGTGTGAATCATAATATTTTCGATAATGTAATGTCATGCATTGAAGATTCATTGTTAGTCATAGCGTTCTTGAGTTGTGTATATTACTTTGAAATAGAAAATTAGGGTGGTCCTTTGAAGAAAAACATGCATGCCGGTAGTTCAGAGTCAAAACCAATGTAGATATTGTTATTCTATGATATCTAGGTGTAGATTGAGTCGTTGTTTTGTATGCCTTGCTTGAGGACAAGCAAATGCTTTAAGTTGGGGGTGTTGATGTGGCGTGATTTTACGCTACAAATCTGTTATATCCTGCATTTTCGAACGTCGAATTATTTGTAAGCTGAGGTGGGGCCCACACGTCAAGTTTTTTTTGGGACATGTGACAAATTATATGAATCACATATGTGAAGTTAAACACAACTCAAGAAGGACCCTTGGGCCAAATCAAAGTGGAAGCCCTCCAAAAGGACAATTTAAGGAAGCATTTTCGGATGATCTGACTTCTAAGGCCAAAAACGGTATTATAAGTTTGAAATTTGGGAAAACGTCCAGAAATAAAAGTTGTAGATAATTGAATTATCTTTCCATCCATAGGTCGTAGGCCCTCATACGATATCGGGATCAAAAGTTATGACAGTTTTACTGAACGAACATCCAGTCAGAAATTTTAACCCTGCGCGAACGCAGGAAATCATTTAACTCTACGCGATCGCGCCAGAAGGAAGCGCGATCGCGATGAGCACTTTTCCAGCTGATTCTGGCAGCTTCCAAAACAATTATAAAGAGGGGGAGACCCCCTCATTTTCAGTCCAAAACCACGAACACCACCCCAAAAATCCCAGAAAAATTCCCAACTTTCCACCACCAAATTTTAGCCCAAACCAGGTATAATTTCCCAATTTCAGTCCGGATAGCGTATAGTTTTCACTGCAGAATCGTATGGCAGTGCGTTGTGGCATAAAACTAAGGTGAAAAAGGGAAGATACAACAATATTAAAAGGATAAAGGTATGAATCTCTTCCTATTTGTGTTAATACTAGTTTATTTACGAAGAAGACGCGATTAAATAATTGTATACTGAGTTAATTACTTATAAAAGTTGGAAAACAGCGTGTGGGCTGTTTTATGGAATATGTTGATATGAAAAAGGATATTATTGATGTTGGTATTGTTGTTGTGTTGTTGACTGCTGAATTAAAAATTCGGGCTAGGCATATAAGCAGGGGAGATGCTGCCCAAATTTCTGTACACAAATAGTGAATTAAAGAATGCTAAAAGTCTTACTATTGACAGTTGGTAAATGTGACCATTTGTAGATTTTGAGCGAAACGGGAATTGAATTTGGACAAGCGTAAGACGCAGCAAAGGTATGTAAAGTCTTTCCCTTCATTCTTAGGCATGTTCTGAACATAATAGGCTCGGCCGCGAGCCTTAAATATGACTCCGTTCCTCGGAATTCGATATGGAAATCTGCTCCAATCCCTTCAGTAAGATTGAAACTATGTCCTTATAAAATATCTTTAAAGTATGCTTTTGTCCGAAACCTTCCTAAATGGAGTCGGAATACTTTCGAATGATTATGGATGACCTCATAAGGTCTTTTATCATTAATTTATGTATCTTGCCTCGAGTTGGTCCGAGGTGGGCCCACGGAGCCCCGATACCCCGTGAATGATCTAAATTGCCTCATTTTCGTCCGTTTTTCACAGGCAACATCTGAACTATCATTTTGAACATAATATGACTGTTTTTATATTAATCTCACAATATGGTTTTGATATCTGCAAATCTAGTTCGGGTTATGATCTGTCGGGCCTCCCCAAGTGACGTATAGGTGCGTAGTTTGAAAACTATATGAATACTTTGATTCGATCTGCCAGTTGGCCTATTTCTGTTCTGTTGAATCTGTACGACGATCTGTACGTATGTGGTTTTTCATTAATCAGTTCGTGCATGTGCTATGGTTCCTTTCACCGAATCCCGGGCCGGTATGTATATCGTGCGGATGGGCCCCCGAGCCCCATATGTGAATTCCGAAGTATGATGTGTCCGGTTTCGGGGTACTGTGGTATATGTCCGTCCTCGATTACCGAGGATATATTATGAAGTATGATGTGTCCGGGCTCGGGGTGCTGTGTTATCTGTCCGCCCCCGGGTACCGTGGTTATGTTATGATGTATGACGGAGATCGGAGAAGAATTTTTGATATATGTTGTGTTGTGGTGTCAATGGCAGGAGTGGCGACCACGTTCTTGTACCCTATATACGATTCTGTCTGTCCGTCTGGATTATCTGTCCGACCGGTTATGATCCTGTCTGTCCGTCTGGATTATCTGTCCGACCGGTTATGATTCTGTCTGTCCGTCTGGATTATCTGTCCGACTGGTTATGATTCTGTCTGTCCGTCTGGATTATCTGTCCGACTGGTCATGATTCTGTCTGTCCATCTGGATTATCTGTCCGACTGGTTATGATTCTGTCTGTCCGTATGGGTTTGGATTCTGTATGTCCGTATGGATTTTGATTCTGTCTGTCTGGACCATGATTCTGTCCGTCTGTCGGGACTATGGCTCTGTCCGTCCGGCTTATGATTCTGCCTATTATATTTTTGTGCTCCTGGTCCAGATCATGATTATGTTGATATATTTCTGCTTTACATACTCGGTACATTTTTGTACAGACCCCCGGTTCTTCGGGGGCTGCGTTACATGCCCGCAGGTACAGACGCACCTGGAGATACGCCGCCAGTTTAGGGCATCGGTTCTGCAGTTTGGAAGAGCTCCCTTTGATCCGGAGCGTGTACTTTTGGTATATATCCTTTGTCTTCTGTATTTTCTGTATGTATGGTTACTCTGGGTAAGGCGGGGCCCTGTCCCGTCATCTGATTCTATATGTCTGTAGAGGCCTGTAGATAGATATGTGGGTTACGGGTTACATCTGTTCAGGTAGGTACGAACGATCTTGCGACTCCGTATGTATGTTAGCCTCATCGGCTTATCTGTGGATTTCAGTATGTTCAGGTTTGCACATGTGTACGCGTGCCGTATCTGTATTAGCTCGAATCTGTAAACACTTATTTTGAAAACAAAAAAAAATTGTATAATACGCCAATTCTGATAAGTAGGTACGTATGGGTATCCAGTTAGGATACCAATCGCGGCCCACGGGGTTGGGTCGTGACAAAATCGATGCTTTTCTGCTATAAGTTTTACTTGTTTTTAAGCAAGGCTATGTAATTTTACGTGGTTTTTTAGTGTTTTTCAGGAAACGGAACAGAGTCGGAATGGAAACATTTGAAAGTGCAGAAGTGGCCGTAAACTCAGTTTACGGTCCGTATTCTAAAATACGGGCCATATTCCATGGGCGTATTAAAGAATAACAGAACCAGAAAGGCAGGCTGAGGACATGGTGATTTAGGAACTCAATTTATGGACCGTATTTCAGTTTACGGTCCGTATTTCAACAAGTATTTAACCATTCGAGCATTTAGCAGAAAGTCGGAGTTTTGGAAGCTTAAAGACGACTGGGCAGTTTACGGGTCGTAAACCACTTTACGGTCCGTATTTCAAAAGATCGAAGTTGCTCACAACTGGAAGGACGACTTGGTCGTAAACCACTTTACAGTCCGTATTTCACTTTACGGATCGTATTTCGTATCGACGGGACCAAAGTGCAAATCTGCAACTTTCACGTTTTCAGAACCTATAAATAGTCATTGTAGGGTTTTAATAGTGATGAGTTATTATATTGTTTGTCTCTTGACTTAGAACATTAAATACTCTCTAGCTTTTTAAGGTTCAAACATCAATTCAAGTATTATCAATTCCTCTTTTCTTCCAAAGTAAGCAATTATGAATTCTTCAATTTCTTATTTCTTATTCTTTGTCATGAGTAGCTAAATTCCCTTACTAGGGTTGTGAACCCAATGATGGGTGTTTTGTGATTGGGTTTGTGATTGATATACACATAATGGATTATTAGGGTTTACTTATTCTTCATTCTTCATTCATAATTAATGGTTGCAAACATTGATTAAAGCCATAAACCTTGATTTATTTGGGAAAATAATTAGGGTTGGTAAGAATAACTAACAAGGACTCAAAGCTTTAAACTTTGTTTAATAAATTCACTTAGGAATAAGAAGAATTTACTTGGCATGATTAATCGTTCTTCATAGTTACTTTCTTATATTTGGGAAAATCATAGAAAGACATAATCTTTATTTATTGGGAAATAGTAGAGATTCATATAGAGATTAAGTGCATTCATATAATGATCCATTAGAAGTATATCAAGATCAATACCCATGATCATACACCCTATCTAACGGGGACACAACCTTAGTTTCTTTTACCATAAATTTCCACCAAAGCAAGTAGATAGCAATTAGTTATAGAAAAATCAAGTTTTACCAAAATCATCGGATTAAGACACTAGACCTAGAACTTAGCATCCTACGACTTTAGTAACCTTTTCACACCATATTCCCTGTAGGATTCGACCCCAACCTTGTTGGGTTACTATATTTGACAATGTCCGCGTTATACCATTAATAGGTGTAATTTGAGCGTATCAAATTTTGGCACCGCTGTCGGGGAATACGGTTTTGAAATTACTAAATAGTGTTTGCTTTATTGAAGTCTTTTGCTTATCCCATCACACCTTCTGAATATTTGTATAGTTGTTTTCTGTGTGTTATTTTATTTAAAAAAATGGCATCTTTCCATCAAAACTTGTTTAGTAGTGATTTTTATTGTGAGCATGGCCAAATTACTGAGTTCAAACTCATGATGGAGTGCATGCTAGGTGAGGGTAACGAAAATCAAAAAGCCTTATAAGAATACTTGGAAACTAGTCTCCAACTTGGTTTGATGACAGACGAAAAAAAATCCTCCATGGGCAAATCATTATGAACTCCCCAATGCTCGAGATGAAAGAATAAATCATGAAGATGAGATTATTGGGAATGCCAAAGAAAAATATAAATTGGAGTCAACCATTGTTCTGAAAAATCTGGTTTGTGTTGACTCCAATCCGGGGGAAAAAGAGGATGTCGTAATTGAGGAAGTTCAAAAGCCTTATATTTTGCAATTCAAAAATTCAAGAAGGCAGAACGACATTCCTCACTTGAAATCCAAGAAGTGTAAGACGAAAAATATTTTACTTGGCGTGGTCATCTATTTACCACCCCCCGCTGCTCGTGGTCACAAACTTGAATCCAAGTTGGGTGCTCAATTCATAAGCTCCAAATTGCGAGAAAAGCGGCGAAGTTGGTAACCGTCGTGCCGCGACGTTAAATCAAGCGCTTGGTGGGAGGCAACCCATCATTTATAAAGCTTTAGAATAATTTATTTTATTATTTTTTTTACAGATATAAAAAAAAAAAGGAAATTGGGGTGGTAATGTGCAGAAGAAAAGAAAGATTGTTGTTATGGTGAGCAGAGATGACCATAGCACTCAGTGCTAGCAGGTATGCCTAAGATTTTTTGTATGCTTATGTGATGCAGCGAGGACACTGCAAATTTTTTAGTTGGGGGTGGCTATCTGGTATTGTTGTATTGTAAATATGTGTTTAGGACCCCCCCCCCCCCCTCGGCTTTTCTTTGCCAGAGTTCTTTTCCTGAGGGGTTTTATATTTTTTGTTGAAACTGGCATGTTTAGGATGTTGCTTAGGTTGAATAGAGTAGTTGTGACTTATTTGGTGTTACTCTGTAACTGATGCATTTTGTTATGGTTGTTGGAAATTTTGGACCCCTCGAAAATTTGAAAAATGCATACTTAGAACAGTTATTGGTTGACATGATTGATTCTTTATACGACATTATGATTATTGGGGTATTGTGCGTGATAAATGACTACTTAGGAGGTCACAAGTGTAAAAATAATTGCCCTTATGCCAATGTGTGTGTGAGCTGTTAGTTTGGTTCTATTTATGCATGTATAATCTAGAACTTGCCCGGTTGGTCTTGTTTGAAATCCGAAAGTTAGTTTGGTTGTGAGATGATCTTAGACTTTCTTTGTGTAAATAGTTACTTTGCCTAAATAAGCCATACCAAAAGTTTCAAATATCACTAGTTTCCCTTTTTGAGCCTTTTGACCTTTTTCTTGGCTAGCCGAATGAAACCTCACCCATTGTGCAATTTATCCATCTTCGCACCCGTTCCCTCCTTGATGCTACTAGATAGATGAGGCCAAGCGCCTAAGTTGGGGGTGAATTAAATGTGAAGTAGATGTTAAAAACATAAGTTGGGGTGGTGGAGTTTGCTAGTAGAGATTCGATGTGGTAGTTGCATATTAAAAAAAACAAACAGCAGAAAATTGTCACACAAAAAGATTTGCAAGTTGGATACGAATAAAACCACATCGAGGTTGAAAACTTGAAAGGGGTTGGAAAGAAAATAGGCGAATCAAGGTGAAGAGATGTTGTAGTGTTCAAGGAGGGTGAGTCACTAATATCCAAAAAGTATCCTACTCATCCCTAAGCCTACATTACAAGCCAAAACAAGTCCTAATGTGATCACAACCGAACGAGCCTAGGATGAAAACATAGAAAATAAGGGCAAGCCTATGGTATTTGCATGTGTAGATATGAATTTCTTTGTGAGTGTGAGTGTTTTTCTCTTCTCTTTCATCTTCGTCCCATCCTTGTTGTATAAATGTGTGTTGGGACATTCTTTGGTCTGTGTGAGGGCATAAGGATGAGAATTGAGCAAAATAAAGTGACCGCCTAAAGTAGCGTTTGTGTGCATCATAATATGTTTGATAATGTAATCATGCATTGAAGCTTCATTGTTAGTCATAGCGTTCTTGACTTGTGTATATTCCTTTGAAATAGAAAATTGGGGTGGTCCTTTGAAGAAAAACATGCATGCCGGTAGTTCAGAGTCAAAACCAATGTAGACATTGTTATTCTATGATATCTAGGTGTAGATTGAGTCGTTGTTTTGTATGGCTTGCTTGAGGACAAGCAAATACTTTAAGTTGGGGGTGTTGATGTGGCGTGATTTTACGCCACAAATCGATGTTTTTCTGCTATAAGTTTTACTTGTTTTTAAGCAAGTCTATGTGATTTTACGTGATTTTTTAGTGTTTTTCAGGAAACGGAACAGAGTCGGAATGGAAACAGTTGAAAGTGCAGAAGTGGCCGTAAACTCAATTTACGGTCCGTATTCTAAAATACGGGCCGTATTCCATGGGCGTATTAAAGAATAACAGAACCAGAAAGGCAGGCTGAGAACATGGTGATTTACGAACTCAGTTTACGGACCGTATTTCAGTTTACGGTCCGTATTTCAACACGTATTTAACCATTCGAGCATTTGGTAGAAAGTCGTAGTTTTGGAAGCTGAAAGACGATTGGACAGTTTACGGGCCGTAAACCACTTTACGGTCCGTATTTCACTTTACGGACCGTATTTCGTATCGACGGGACCAAAGTGCAAATCTGCAACTTTCAGGTTTTCAGAACCTATAAATAGTCATTGTAGGGTTTTAATAGTGATGAGGTATTATATTGTTTGTCTCTTGACTTAGAACATTAAATACTCTCTAGTTTCTTAAGGTTCAAACATCAATTCAAGTATTATCAATTCCTCTTTTCTTCCAATGTAAGCAATTATGAATTCTTCAATTTCTTATTTCTTGTTCTTTGTCATGAGTAGCTAAATTCCCTTACTAGGGTTGTGAACCCAATGATGGATGTTTTGTGATTGGGTTTGTGAATGATATACACATAATGGATTATTAAGGTTTAGTTATTTTTCATTCTTCATTCATAATTAATGGTTGCAAACATTGATTAAAGCCATAAACCTTGATTTATTTGGGAAAATAATTAGGGTTGGTAAGAATAACTAACAAGGACTCAAAGCTTTAAACTTTGTTTAATAAATTCACTTAGGAATAAGAATAATTTACTTGGCATGATTAATCGTTCTTCATAGTTACTTTCTTATATTTGGGAAAATCATAGAAAAACATAATCTTTATTTATTGGGAAATAGTAGAGATTCATATAGAGATTAAGTGCATTCATATAATGATCCATTAGAAGTATATCAAGATCAATATCTATGATCATACACCCTATTTAACGGGGACACAACCTTAGTTTCTTTTACCATACATTTTCACCAAAGCAAGTAGATAGCAATTAGTTATAGAAAAACCAACTTTTACCAAAATCATCAGATTAAGACATTAGACCTAGAACTTAGCATCCTACGACTTTAGTAACCTTTTCACACCATACCCTGTGGGATTCGACCCAACCTTGTTGGGTTACTATATTTGACAACGTCCGCGTTATACCATTAATAGGTGTAATTTGAACGTATCAGCGGCTCAGCACACTCAGTGTGCAGGCGCATAGTGTGCGGCTCACCACACTCAGTGTGTGGGCGCACACTGCCCTACTTTGCCCGGTTCCGCAAAATCGTGCTCTTTTTGATTCGTTTGACCTCCAATCCTTATAAAACGTTCTTGGCACTTATATAGAAGTTCATTAACCATCCAAGGGGCTCTATACCTCTCCCTCAATGTGATGCTAAGCAATACTTAACTCAATGATGCGACAACCTCCCAACATGCTTCTACGTTAACTCTCTTCGACGAACTCATCCCCTTTTTGCCTCAAATGTCTTTGGAATCTTAATTATAATGATTAAACATCCTTTCTTACTTGTAGGGTGTTCGTATACATCTTAGCTTGTGTTAGCCTATTCACAGCTCGACGTACGAAAAGTCCGAGGTGTAACAAAAATAGAGTTTAAAAAATGAGAAGGTGATGCATCAGTTGGTGTAGAGGGATTGAAAATGTAAAGTCCCCCTTGAACTCTACTAATACCCTTCACCACACCAATGAAGAGATCTTGGAACAAGCAAAAATCAGGAAATAATGAAACAAAGCATTGTAGTTCTCTAGTGAGTCTTGAAACTGAAAGGAGATTGAATTTAATGTTTGGAATATAGAGTACATCATGTAGAGATTGTGTTTTAGTTATTTGACAGGATTCAATATGAGTAATGTTAGTGCTAGTACCATTAGGTAAATGTACAGATTTTGGTGAATGACGCTGAGAAGGATCATTGAATAGATTCAGAGATGAAGCCATATGGTTCGAGAAACCAGAGTCCACTATCCAATCACTTTGAGATATGTTTGTTTTACCCACCATATTAGTCATGGTTTCTGGTCCTTTGTTCTTTTCAATCATGTGCAAAATGTCCTGGTACAGCGGAATGTAAAACAAAATATTAAGCTATTACAGTAATATGTTCACTACAGTGTTTTATCATAAGCAATAAAGTTCTACACTTCCTAAACCAGCTATCCAACTTCAAGTTTAAAAAAGACAGCTTCTATTTTTATTTCTAGAATTTGCATTATATAATTTTACCGGGTAGATGTATCTTTCAGCCACAAAATGCACGAAATATTTGTTACATGGAACGGCAGTTCTGTTTCTGCTTCAAAAATCTATTTGGGAAAACAAAACCTTTTCTTTGAATAGTCAGTACGAGCAGTCAATTGTTGAAGGTTCACGCTCTTATTAGCGATGAAAATCTCATGGTTGTAGAACGTACACTAATGCAACGTATAGAATGCAAATACTCTTATTTCTCTTCTACGCAAATACACTTTGCTTCAATTCAACTTGAACTCTGTTTCAAGACAGTGAACTTCTTTTGGTTTTGAATCCAAGATGTGAAAAAGGAAAGAGGGGACTACCACTATTCGTGCTTATTCTCTTGGAAACCAAAAGAACTCTAAAATTTATACTTTAAATGAACTTACCGAGCCAAATTGCAGATTTCGCTACTACAATTAAACTAATTAGTGGGAGCAGTGGTGGAGGAGCCACATTATTCAAAGAATGGTCAAGTAAATCTTCTTTGTCAGAAAAGCATATATAGGTGAAATTATTTTGATGTATATCATTAGCTTTAAGAAAACTACCAATGTCTTGACAGAGGAAGTTCAAAAAGTATACCATGGGTTCAACTTTCAATTGTGACTTTGAATTTATTTTAATCCCCTCATTCGCAGTTCTACATGCGTATCACTAAGTTGTCTCTACTAATATACTCCCTCCCTTCAATTTTACTTGTCCACAAAAGACTTTGCACTTTTTTAACAAAAACATAAATAAATGAAGTATATATTTTACTATAATTAATATTCATATCAATTGGTATATAGCTATTCTCAATGGATTTTGAGAAATAATATGAGGAATGAGTAATTTTTTTTTTTAATTAAAGTCCACTAGGCTTTTGGCCTAGGGCTAATTTTATAAATTTTATCAAAAAATACAGAAGTCTGTACAACTGTAGCTCAAAAAGCTAATGCAAAAATACAAAATTTAAACTAATGATCTAATTAAGACTTATAACTTGTCTTAATTTGATATTACAAATTGTTAAAAAATTACTAATATAATGAAATTTGAAATAATTGCTCCATAAAGAACTTCTGTTTCTATATCTCACATGCTTTATATTTGACCCTCTATATGCACCAAGACAGTACATTTTCTAACTAGCGACCAGTTCTCAGTAGGATGAGCATCCCGGGGTGCTAATACCACCAACTAAGAAACAACCACTAAATAGAAACTGTATGCCCATGTGTACTCAAGAGGTCTGTTGTGTTCCATGTGCTCAATCATTAAGACCAGTAATTCCACTTCATGTCATTTGTCAAAAGTGCCTCCAACCAGTTGCAATTTATGCTGGTAAAACTTCTCAACATCCTGATTAGACTGTGTTTCGCTGCTTGTTGGTATTCCTTCGGTGTGGTTGTTCTGTGGTACCTGTTGAATTAAAAATCCTCCATTTATGTTAGTTTGTGTACCTGCAACCATTAGCAAACAGTTAGTGTAAAACAAATCCTTCACATTCTCCTCCCAAAGGATTTGAGTGTGAGGACCTCTTTTTCTCCCACCTTCCCCCTATCTTCAGTCTCCTTAACATGATCTAATTCTTAGATAGGGCAGCTGTAATTTGTTACTGTTCACAATTCTTTTACAGTGGCTCTCCATGTCATGAAAGGAATTGAATTGTATGTCCCCTGTGTCCAAAGCTAAATTAGCCAAGTGATCTGCTAATTTGTTTCCTTCCCTATAAATATGCTCTATCACCACCACTTTTTCCTCACTTATTCTCCAAATTTCTTCCACCATAGTAATGTCCTTTGAATAGAGTTCTTCAACAAAAGTGAATCTGTTATATTTATAAACAAGTTATAAACAAGAAAAAAGTAGAAGGGAGAATTATAAATGTTTTTTAAACAAGAAAAACATGCTAAAGTGGAGAATTATAAATGTTTTTTTTATGATAGTGGACAAGTAGAAGGGAAGTACCCTCTCTGCTAAATGATAGCACTAATAATTGGAACATCGTCAGAAAGACACAAAATCACGATTTTAACACACAATCCAGACTTACTGATTTTCCTTTATTCTTTTTCCTCAATCCCCTAATAATATTTCGACCAACAGTCAAAAAAGAGACAGATAAAGTACGTGCAATCACGTCGTTAAACAAAGTAAAGCACGTCGTGTGGTGGCCATCCACTGTCGGTTGGTCTTCCCTCAGTTTCAACTTAAATAATTGTCTCATTTCGAATCTTTCTTTCTTTTTTCCAAATCCTTTTGAACCCAATACGGTTTCTTTTAGCAATTCCACTAGTCATTTTCCCACTTCCTAACACCAAAAGCGACACCCTACCCCATAAAAACAAATTAATAAGTTCCTTGTTATTACCCCCATTTCTCTTCCATAACATTTGTTTTAATCGTTCACTTGCAACATCTATTCTCTCTCTCTTTCTATATCTTGACATTATTATACAGATGATGAGGACACTGTGCCCAAACTTGGATAGAGAAGATGGGCTGGAAACAGTGTTGGAAGTGCCCATACCGGAAGAAATGTTTGCTTCTCCTAAGCATAGGACAAGGCAGAACATGAAATTTCGGAGTGACAATAAGTCAGCTGCTTCTGTTTTTGGTAGCAGAAATGCTGAGATTCAACTCTTGCTTGGTGTGGTTGGTGCCCCCTTGATCCCTCATCCTATCCGTTTTGACCACTCTCTCAACACAAAGATCAATGATCATCCCATTGTAAGTTATTAATCAACCATTCTTCAGTTTCTTACATTTTGATTGAACGGTTAGTTAAAAGAAAATGTTTAGTTGCGTGATCATCTCATCTAAAAGTTGAAACTATTCAAAAATATATACTTTTGTTTATTTAATTATACTTTCAACACGTTTGTCACTGACATGATTCATTATCATGGGCTAAACATGTAAAATAAAGTAGTTTTGGTTATGGATGACGACATTGGGAGAGCCACCCTTGTCCAAGGGGTGTTAATTTGCACTTTTTATTTTTTTTCCCTGCACCCATGTCCGGTACTCGTATTGTGGCCGACTAAATTCGGATACGTGCTAGAAAGTTCCACATGGCTTCCTAACAAAGACGACTCCTTCGCTGAAAAAATATATTGTGTAAATAAGTAGTACTAATTCTTTATGTGTATATATAATATGTTGAATACTCTTGACTTCTTTGTGTGTTATTTCTTTATATTTTGATTCACTTGAGTAAAAATTCTTACTCTATAACTAAGTGGTGATGAAATTTGTACCCAAAATCTCTTATCTGCTTTAATGTAATGTTGAATTATGTAACAATATCATGTAAATAAATATGTTAGAAATGACACATCTTGTTTACTTAGTTATATCTTCAACATGTTCAGGAGGCTTCAATGGCGAAATATATAGTACAACAGTACATAGCGGCAGCAGGGGGAGAACATGCCTTGAATTCCATCGACAGTATGTACGCGATGGGGAAGATAAAGATGGTAGCGTCTGAGTTTACTGCTGGAGATGGCATGGGATTGAACAACGGCAATGTGATGAAGATCAAAAGTGTGAAAAATGGGAGTGGAGAAATGGGAGGATTTGTGTTGTGGCAGAAGAGACCTGACTTGTGGAGCATAGAGTTGGTGGTTTCGGGGTGTAAAATAAGTGCTGGAAGTGATGGTAAGGTGGCTTGGAGGCAAACTCCATGGCATCATTCTCATGCTTCTCGTGGTCCTGCTAGGCCTCTTCGTCGTTCCTTACAGGTACTTCAAATATTCATACTTATGACTTATGAGCTAGTTGACAATTAATTTCTCCACTGCACTGAGGTGTATAATTGTTTTTGACAATCATGTCACTTAGAAAATAATTATAGATAACCCTTTATATAGTTTGTATTGATTAGTAATTAACCTGAAAAACGGCACCCTCTCCATCCAATATATGGTGGTATTTGAATGAACATAATTTTTAAGAAATACATAAAGACTTCTCAAACTTGTGATCAAAATAGGCCGTAGATATTTGTGTGGCTAAAAATAATCTCAGTAATAATAAAATTAGAAATTTAACTTAAAATATTTCTAAATAAGAAAGTATGATATTGTTAATGAAATCGACTAAAAAGAAAATACATTACTAAAATTGAGATAGAAAGTGTAATTTTAGCTATTATAAATGTCAAACTACACGATCCAGGGGCAGAACTAAGTAGTTTCATCGGAAAATTACATTGTAGAAATAGAGTATAAATGATCTTTTCTGATTATATGTGAGCTGTTGAATCTCATTGACATGAAAAAAAAAATAAGTATAGTGATAAAAAGGGGTTTAAATTTGCTATAGGTCCTATGTTTAAATTTTACCGTGACATTCTAGAATCTTTTTAAATCCTCTTATATAAATTTCTAGTTCCATTACACAATCTATATTAAACTTCTTTACAATATTAATGTATATAACTTAAATTCAAACAGAGATTACCAAAGTCCTTGCAAAATTTTCCTTTGTTAGTGATGATTTCATAATTTAGGCATCAAGTGAACTGAACTTTTTTACCACAAACTCGAGCAACATGAAGAATGTTGCCCTCTTATGAAAGGACAATAATTGCCAAATAGCCAGGGTTGTATTCTTTGCCCCATGATGAGTGGGAAGAGCGACATTCTTTGACTGTTCCAACTGACAACCATGCATGTTCTTTCACTTTATGTGGGGACTCATGTTTAAATAAATCACTTTAACTGGAACTTGGGAAATGTGAAGTCAACATCAAGATGATCAAAATTCCTTTGGTATTCATATATTGTTTTTTTAACTTTTGCATTGAAGGTGGAGGGAGAGCCTACTTATAAAGCTGATTTCCATATGTCATGGCAGCTTTTTTCTTTTTCTTTTTCTTTTTTGGGCCATTTTCCTATGAGGACCTGAGTTGTCCATCCACCAAATCAATGATTGATTAAATGAGTACTCCAATTAACAACCTATTAGTATGAACGTGCACAGATCTTAGCCTTAACCTCTATGATCTGGTATAGACCAAAAAGTCAACATTTATGTTAGGGAAAAGGGGACGAATATTTGCCTGTTTTATATGAAATTGAATAACTTTTTCTCCATTAAATTTTTAATCTAATATTATGCCCACCGTTAAGAAAGCTCCACCCGAGGGTACTTTTAATAGTTACCAGAAGTTAAGGAGTAAATTTGAATCTTTCTAGCATTTAAACACTGAAAGTCTATTCATTCCAGTTGGAGCTCCTGTTATGGCAAAAGCAAATACGAAATGATTTGCTAATAACAAGAGTATGGATGAATAAAAAATGTAATGAAGAACAAAATTGAGTAATTTCTAAAATGATACAGAGACAAATGTGGACCTTTTCTCCCTTTGAAGTTATAGCTCGTCAAGAATCCTTCCTTTTCCTCTAGTGTAATCTATAACGGCAGATCACATGATTAAATAACAGAACATCAACAAATTCAAATAACTTGACCCCCATCAAATTAATCTGCAGGGCAAGCTTCAAAAACATCTAATGACAAACTAGAAGTCAGCACTTCTGTTTACGTATGTTATACGTATATTTACGTATATCATATGTATACTGTATGTATATTTACACTTGATATAAAAAATCTGGAAATTTGCTGGCTTTATTTTTTTGAGCGGTCCAAAATGTAATTATCCCTTCGGTTGTTTATGCATGAACTAACTGGCTGAAATGAATTATGTTCACAGGGTCTTGATCCGAAATCCGTTGCTAATTTATTCTCCACGTCCATTTGTGTTGGAGAGAAAACAGTGAATGAAGAAGACTGCTTCGTACTAAAGCTTGAAGCAGAGCCCTCAACTCTAAAAGCAAGAAGCAGCGACAAGGTTGAAGTAATGAGGCACACTGTGTGGGGGTACTTTAGTCAAAGAACAGGCCTCTTATTCCAGCTTGAGGACACTCATCTTTTAAGGATTAAAGCCCCTGGAAATGATGTCTTTTGGGAAACAACAATGGAGTCATTAATCCTCGATTATCGAACGATTGATGGTGTTAATATTGCACATGCTGGTAGGACATCAGTTTCTTTGTTCAGAATTGGTGAGAACTCAGAAGGACACACTAGGACAAGGATGGAAGAGGTTTGGACTATTGAAGAAGTCGATTTTAATATAAAGGGACTATCTGTAGATTGTTTCTTACCACCTAGTGACTTGAAGAAAGAAGATGAAGTGAGTCATGATGTAAACAAGAAATCTCGGTTGGGATTCAAGACTCCTAAACTAAGAACTTCTAGGAGAGGTGTATCGAAAATAATGGTTATTGATGAAGAAGATCTTGAAGACTATGAAGCCGATGAAGAATCTTGATGTCTAATTGCGAACATATATAATATTCTGTGGTCATTTTTGTATATGGAGCACCACTAGATATGTTATGTCATAAGTATTTGATATAGGATTTAACTTGTATTACACTAACAGTATAAAAAAAATTCAGTGACTCGGTTGGAAAGTTGTTTTCGACTGATATGATGAGGTCAAATAATTTGCTAATTTGAGGCTTCATTTCCTGTAAAATTCCTCTCTTCACCCCCTTTTTCCGTGGGATTCTCGTGTAAGCTTTGAGTAAGGATATAACAATATCCGTGAAGCAAATTATCATTGACATTGCTCTGTAGTATTAAGCATGTACCTTCATATTCATCGAAAAGTCATATGAAAGCTACAAAGTTACGATGTACATATATACTTCCATGGAAATCGAACCCGCAACCTCTTCTTTTTTCTTCCAAGGCTCTAAAACATGGAACTTGAATCAATAGGCATTAGCTGTAAGCCTTACCTTAATGCTTATTTTCAAAAGAATATTTTAAAGCTAGTGAGTAATTATATTGTTGTCGAGCTAAAATTTCTAACATCAATTTTTTTGTCATTATTTGTTCTTCCTGTAATCAATTCTTGGCCTCACTTTTTTTAGTTCTAAATTTGTAATTATTGTTCCGGTGAGAACTCAGAAGGGCACACTAGAACAAAAGGACGGATGATTTTGTACAATTTTTTATGCACTGATTAACTTGTCCCCATGCCTTAGCTTTTCTCCTAGGAGTCTTTGCAAGGTTAGCTAGCTTGAAACATGAAAAGTGTGAGGACATAGGAACGATAAGTATGCAACAAAATGTGCAGATGATAAGCACCAGCATGTCCATTGCATTTCCTGTTGGATTAGTAAAACCCAATCCAATTTGGACCAGGCCACTTTTGCCCTAAAATCCACTATATAGGATCAACTTAGGTCTTATTTTCATATAACACAAGAGGAATTCATACCAGTCATATAGAGAGAAAAACGTGAGAGAGAAAGTAGATTTTCGTTCAGAAATTTTCTACTAAAGCGGTCTGCTTCAAACAGCGTTTTCCGATTCGTTAACCGTTGGATCGTTCTCAAATTTGAACAGGGGGTTCTCAACATCTGGTTCTTCGATTTCAATGGTGGAGATTGGATTTTGTAGTCTATAGCTCCAGTTTTCGAGTACAAACAGTAGCTTGATTTTAGGGGTAATGATTTCTCTCCTTTCTTCACTAGTTTTGGTGCTATCTTTTATGTATTGTTACTCCGTCTTTGGTGGTGATATTGTAGCCATTTAAAGAACATTGTTGTAACTCTTGTTGATTATAGTTGAGCTTTTGTGGGCCGGAGGTCCAGTGGATGTTTCCTCTTCACCTTGAAGGAGTTTTACCACGTAAATTTGGTGTCTCTTGCAATTGATTTATTTTTGCTTGCTTTGCTATTTTGTTGTTGGTATAGTTGTTGTCCGGATTACCATTTGTGCTAGTGTTTATTGTCTTCTCTTGGTTCAAATAGTGAGGGAAGTTTTGACTTGGGTATTTCTTCCGTTGTTACCTCGTCGTGCAATTTGGTTATTGCTTGTTTCTTCCCCACATTTCCCTGAACATAATGTTAGGTTTTTGGGTTTTCCCTTCCTATGTGGAATTGGATTAATAAAACCCAATCCAATTAGGTTTTTGGGTTTTCCCTTCCTATGTAGAATTGAATTAATAAAACTCAATCCAATTTGGACCAGGCCAATTTTGCCCAAAATTTCCTCTATATATAGGAACAATTTAGGTCTTATTTTGAGAACACAAGAGTGAATTCATAGCAGCCATATAGAGAGAAAAACGTGAGAGAGAAACGAGATTTTCGTCCAGAAATTTTCTGCTACAGCAGTCCGCTTTAAATTGCGTTTTCCGATTCGTTAACCGTTGGATCGTTCTTAAATTTGAGCTGGAGGTTCTCCACATCTGGTTCTTAGATTTCAACGGTGGAGATTGTATTATGTGGTCTTTAGCTCCAGTTTTCGAGTACGAACAGTAGCTCATTTTTGGGGTGATTTCTCTCTTTTCTTCGTTTGTTTTGGTGCTATCTTTTATGTATTGTTGTTCCATGCTTGGCTTTGTTGTTGTAGCCATTTGGAGAACATTGTTGTAACTCTTGTTGTTTATAGTGGAGCTTTTGTGGGTCGGAGGTCCCGTGGATGTTTCCTCTTCACCTTGAAGGGGTTTTACCACGTAAATTTGGTGTCTCTTCCGTTCGATTTATTTTTGCTTGCTTTGCTATTTTATTGTTGGTATAGCTGGTACCTGGATTTCCATTTGTGCTAGTGTTTATTGTCTTCTCTTTGTTCAAATAGTGTGGGAAGTTTTGACTTAGGTATTTCTTCCGCTGTTACCTCGTTGTGCAATTTGGTTATTGCTTGTTTCTTCTCAACAAAGTGGTATCAGAGCTTGTGGTTGTATTTGGTTGTGTTGATTGTCTATTTGAATGATGGAGGCAAATATGAGCAAGATGGTTTGTTTAAATGGTAGTAATTACCATATTTGGAAAAGCAAGATGAAAGATCTTCTATTTGTCAAGAAGTTACATTTACCTGTGTTTGCTTCTAAGAAACCCGAGTCTATTAAAGATGAAGAGTGGGAATTTGAGCACTTACAGGTTTGTGGTTATATTAGGCAATGGGTTGAAGATAATATTCGAAATCATATTGTGAATGAGACAAATGCTAAAAGCTTGTGGGAAAAGCTCGAGACACTTTATGCTTCAAAGACTGGCAATAATAAGTTGTTTCTACTGAAACAATTGATGAATATTAGATACAAAGAGGGCAGCCCTATTTCTGATCATATCAATGATTTTCAGCGTGTCTTTGATCAGCTGTCTAGAATGGGTGTCAAGTTTGATGAAGAAATACAGGGACTTTGGCTTCTTAATACTTTACCAGACTCTTGGGAAACCCTTAGAGTTTCTTTGACTAATTCTGCTCCCAGTGATGGTGTAACTATGGAATATGCTAAGAGTGGTGTTTTGAATGAAGAGATGAGAAGAAGATCTCAAGCTTCGTCTTCTTCAACTTCACACTCCGATGCTTTGGTTACTGAAGACAGGGGGAGAAGTAGTTTCATAGGTCAAAATGATAGAGGTAAAAGTAGAAGCAAGTCAAGAACCTCCAGGTACAAGAATATTACATGTGACTATTGTCACTTGAAAGGGCACATCAAGAAACATTGCTACAAGTTTAAGAGAGACCAGAAAAAGCAAAAGAAAGAAGGCGATAATGAAAATCGTGTTGCTGTTATTGCTGAAAATGATCTTCTCGTTGCTTGTGATAAAAATGATATCAATCTTATTTGTGATGAGTCTACCTGGTTTGTGGATTCAGGTGTCACTTCTCATGTCACGCCAAAGAAGGAATTATTTTCTTCTTATACTCCGGGTAATTTTGAAAATTTACGAATGGGAAATGATAGTGAGGTTGAGGTACTTGGTATTGGCACAGTTTGCTTGAAAAGTAAGAACGGTTCGAGGTTGGTTCTTAACAATGTCAAGTATGCTCCAGATGTTCGTCTAAATTTAATTTCTGTAGGAAAGCTTGATGATGATGGTTATGATCAAACCATTGGTGGTGGCCAGTGGAAGCTTCTTAAAGGTTCAATGGTTGTGGCTCGAGGTTACAAGATGTCTGACTTGTACTTATTTCAGGGCTCCATTTGTGGTAACTCAGTAAATTTGGTGGAGAATGATACTTTATCAGAATTATGGCATAGAAGGCTGAGTCATATGAGCGAGAAGGGGATTGATAACTTGGCTAAGAAGAATTTGCTTTCTGGAGTGAAACAAGCAAAGTTAAAGAGATGTGTTCAGTTCTTAGCCGGGAAACAGAAAAGAGTTTCTTTTCAGAGTCATTCACCTTCAAGAAAGCATGATTTGCTGGAGTTGGTACATTCTGATTTGTGTGGTCCTTTTAAAGTAAGCTCTCGTGGTGGTGCACTTTACTTTGTGACTTTTATTGATGATCATTCTCGCAAACTCTGTGTATTTCCTTTGAAGTCCAAAGATCAAGTACTTGATGTATTCAAGACTTTTCAGGCCTTGGTTGAAAGACAGACAGGGAAGAAACTAAAATGCATCCGCTCAGACAATGGTGGTGAATACATTGGTCCCTTTGATAATTATTGTAGACAACAGGGTATTCGGCATCAAAAACCTCCTCCAAAGACTCCTCAGTTAAATAGTTTAGCATAGAGGATGAACAGAACTCTAGTTGAGAGGGTTAGATGTTTGCTTTCAGATGCTAAGCTACTAGATTCATTTTAGGCAGAAGCACTTAATACTGCTGCTTATGTTATCAATTTATCTCTTACTGTTGCTTTGGATGGTGATGTCCCTGACAGAGTTTGGTTTGGTAAGGATGTCTCTTATGCTCATCTGAGAGTCTTCGGGTGCATGTTCCTAAGGATGAAAGGTCAAAGCTGCAAGTTAAAACTAAGCAGTGTATCTTCATTGGTTATGGTCAAGACGAATTTGGCTATCGTTTCTATGATCCAGTTGAGAAGAAACTTGTTAGAAGTTGTGATGTTGTGTTCTTTGAAGACCAAACAATTGAAGATTTTGACAAAGCTGAGAAGGTTGATTCTCAGAGCAATAAGAGCTTAGTTGATGTTGACCCTGTTCCTATGACTATTGCACCTGAAGAAAATCTTCAAAATAATGAAGATAGTGATCATGTTCAGAATAACCAGCATGATGTTGTTGATGCTCCAGTGGAAGATGATGTGATTGGCCAGCAACCAGTTGCTATTGATGTTCCAAAGAGTTTTCTCAGAAGATCTATTATAGAGAAAGTACCTTCATCTCGTTATTCTCCCAATGAGTTTGTACTCTTGACTGATGGGGGAGAACTTGAAAGTTTTGATGAGGCCATGGATAGTGAAGAAAAAGAAAGGTGGTTTGATGCTATGCAAGATGAGATTAAATCCTTGCATGATAATCATACATTTGATCTGGTTAAGCTTCCTAGAGACAGAAAAGCTTTGAAAAACAGGTGGGCTTTTAGGGTGAAACATGAAGTTGGTAACCCAGTTCCACGGTACAAGGCTAGATTGGTTGCCAAAGGATTTAATCAGAAAAAGGGAGTTGATTTTGATGAAATCGTTTCTCCATTTGTGAAGGTGTCCTCTATTCAGGTTGTCCTAGGCTTGGCTGCAAGTCTAGATTTAGAATGTTGCTTGATCGCCGGGATGACGGTTTCCTTCACATAGTCGGGAGGGGGAGAATTGTTTTTTTGGATTTTCCCTTCCTATGTGGAATTGGATTAATAAAACCCAATCCAATTAGGTTTTTGGGTTTCCCTTCCTATCTGGATTGGATTAATAAAACCCACTCCAATTTGGACCAGACCAATTTTGCCCAAAATTTCCTCTATATATAGGATCAATTTAGGTCTTATTTTGAGAACACAAGAGTGAATTCATAGCAGCCATATAGAGAGAAAAACGTGAGAGAGAAAGCAGATTTTCGTCCAGAAATTTTCTGCTACAACAGTCCGCTTTAAATTGCGTTTTCCGATTCGTTAACCGTTGGATCGGGCTGAAATATGAACTGTGGGTTCCCAACATCTGGTTCTTTGATTTCAACGGTGAAGATCGGATTTTATGGTCTTTAGCTCCAGTGTTCGAGTACGAACAATAGCTCATTTTTTGGGGTGATTTCTCTCTTTTCTTCGCTAGTTTTGGTGCTATCTTTTATGTATTGTTGCTCCATGCTTGGCTTTGTTGTTGTAGCCATTTGGAGAACATTGTTGTAACTCTTGTTGTTTATAGTGCAGCTTTTGTGGGCCGGAGGTCCCGTGAATGTTTCCTCTTCACCTTGAAGGGGTTTTACCACGTAAATTTGGTGTCTCTTCCATTCGATTTATTTTTGCTTGCTTTGCTATTTTATTGTTGGTATAGCTGCTGCCTGGATTTCCATTTGTGCTAGTGTTGATTGTCTTCTCTTGATTCAAATAGTGTGGGAAGTTTCGACTTGGGTATTTCTTCCGTTGTTACCTCGTCGTGCAATTTAGTTATTGCTTGTTTCTTCCCAACACATAAGCATTCACAAAGGATTAAATCAATAACAAACAAGGTTGCCTCGATATAAATAGTAAATACCATAGAATCTAACTGATATTACTAAATTTGCAAAAATTTACATGGATCAGCCTTCTTGCCTTTGTCATGTCTTAATATTTCCCTTCCCTGTGCAGAGCCATGTCAACTGCATGCTCAAGTTAGAAGAGTTGCTTTGTCGTGGGGGCTTGCATGTCACATTTCTTAACTCAGAATTCACTCATAATCGTTTCTTAAGTTACACTGACATTCATTTGTATCCCAATTTACACTTCGAAACAATTCCTGATGGGCTTCCAGATAATCACCCAAGAACTGGTGACCGCGTAGTGGATCTCTTTAACTCTATTAACACTGTCACGAAACCACGACTTATGGAGATGATCATTGCTGGTCGATTTGATAGGCCACCTCTTACATGCATTATTGCCGATGGAATTATGTGCTTTACTATAGATATAGGAAGAAAGCTCAACATCCCCACCATACTGTTTAGAATAGTTAGCGCTAGTTTCTTTTGAACATTTTTCTGCCTCCCAAACCTCATTGAAGCAGGGGACCTTCCAATAACGGGTACTCCATTGGCTATATGTTAAATCAATATCCATTTCTGGAACTATTTTAAGTTGATCTGGTTTTGTTAATTTTATAGCTTTAATTCCTTGATTTCCATGATGTTATGTTGTGGAGTTAATTTATACTATATACGTACATTGTTTTTTTACGCTATCACTGTAATTTAATATGGTATAACAAGTTACCTGCTTTACATTCCACGTAACTAGTTCCACTTATTATGGATATGGTAAGTTAATTATAGTTATCTTTTAAGTGATCTGATGTGTAAAAATCCTTCTACAATATTGGGCCGGGTGTATCATAGTTAAATTCGTTGTGTTATATATGCAGGACAAAGTGATATGGATAAACTACTCTCCGACGTCTCGGGTATGGAGTCCTTTCTATGGCTTCGCGATCTTCTTATTTTCTGTCGTGCAACTAATCTTGGTGACCCCGGTCTTGAGATGGTCATGCTAGCAACTCAACTTACAAGAAGCGCGCAGACGGGTTTATTCTCAACAGTTTTGAAGAACTTGAAGGGCCAGCGCTAGCCCAAATAAGCAAAGCACATTCCAAAGGGGAACTTTCATAAACACAAGATATATAAGAGTTAATTATATAATATACAACTAATTTAGATATTACAAATTATGCAATTGAAAGCTAAAAACTAGGAGATTATTGCTATGAATAAAAAGCTAAAACTAAGGAGATACCCTATATTAGTGATAACATAATTAAATGCATATAAAAACATAATAATTACTTACCTAAAAAAACTCTGGCACAATCTATTAGTAAGCTAATTCATGAATTTTAACAAAAACAAAAAGTTAATATATATATATATATAATATTTTGAACAAGTACATATATTAATCCATCTATATACTGTATATTGTATACTATATGTTATTGTAGAGTAGAATTGGTTGGCACATATAGTAATATATTCATATATTAGTTATATTGTAATATTATATACTATATACACAAAAGGTATCATTATATTATATACTATATATATTATACAAACTTAAAGAAAAATTACATGATTTTACCATAAGGGAAAAAAGCAAGAAGTTGTTGCTACTCCAAGTATATAACCTCCACTTGAAATCAAAGATTTCAAATTAAAACATTTTTTCGAATTAGAGCAAATGCTTGATGAAACATTTAAAGGTTTACACATCCGTCCTTTAATAGCAAAGGAGGATGGTAATTTTCATAATATGGATTACAAGGTCAAAGTAGCAGCAAATATTAATAAAATTGATGAATATTACGTAGATAAACCTGTGCAAAGGATGTATTAATATCCTAGACCTACTCCTCAAGATATCTTACTAGAGGAGCATGTTATTACCAACAGTTATAGTGGTAAAGAGATCTATGAATGGAACATAGATGGTTATAGTGAAATACAGATTTATTGTAAGATACATAGAATGTTGATGTATAGTACGATTTGTAAGGCTAATAAGAATAATGAGCGAAATATTACAGTTATGATTATTGCTGGTTTTACTGGCCAATTAAAAGGTTAGTGGGATAATTATTTAACCCAAGAACAACGTGCTAATATCCTGAATGCTATAAAACGGGAGCAAGGAACTCAAGAACTTGTTATAGTTCCAAATGTTGTTTATTCATTAGTTATTAATATTATAGAGCATTTTTCAGGAAGATGATCGGATAATAATGAAACCATTAGGACCATGCTTCAGAATTTAAGATGCAAAACCCTTACCTCATTTAGGTGGCATAAGGATTTATTCCTTTGTCGGGTTATGGAATTACCGGAGTGCAATGATACTCATTGGAAATCCAAATTTATTGATGGATTACCCGCCATTTTTGCAGAAAGAGTTAGAAAAGCTCTTAGAAAAGGAGAAGGTAGCATCAATTATGATGACTACACTTATGGTAAGTTAATAGGAACATGTATGCAGGAAGGTTTAGCCTCATGCAATGAGATCAAGCTAAATCAGCAGATTAAGAGACATGATCTGAATGATAGACAACAATTAGGAGAATTTTGTGGGCAATTTGATATGGATATTCCACAGACCAAAGTGCCTCATAGGCACAAGAAAAAGAATAAAGATTTATAAGCATGGAAAGAAAAACGCTTGCAAAAGAAAGCAAGGCGGAAAAAAGAGTTCAAGAAGAAAAAGGATTATGTTAAATCCAAAAATCCAAAAGCCTGTTATAAATGTGGCAGAGTTGGTCATTATTACAAAAATTGTAAAGTCAAGGAAAAGATTAAGAGTCTTGATATTGATGATGACCTAAAAGAATCGTTATATGAACTTTTATTAAATTCAGAACCAGAAGATTCAGGCTTTGAGTCTGACAAATCGGAGGACTCTTCATCAAATGAAGATCTTAGAGTTCTTGGAAATGAGATTTGTACCTCTACAAGTTCAGATGAAAAATGTGCACCATGTCAAATGAGACAACCTGTACGAGCAAGGGTAATAAAGAAGAAGATGAATTTCATAATCTGTTCTCCCAATTCCAAGACACCAATATCAATGTTTTAGATGGTAATAACCTTATGGATTTGTTAAAAATTATTAAAGATCCAGAGCTAGGGTATCAAATCATTAATAAGGTGAATGAAGCACCCTAGAAACTAGAAATTCAGACTGGTATTCAGATACAGGAATCAACAGGTCCATACACCATGTCAGAAGTTAAAAAAACTTCTTCAACAAAGGAGAAATATCATAAGTACTCCAGCCACAATCCATGATTTGGAAAAAGAGATTAATAATCTCAGACATGAGATCTCCACCCTCAAAAAACATAATATGCTTCTAGATGAAAGGATTTCTAGAATTGAGAACAGAGAAAAACAAATTATGAAAATCCCAGTGGATAACACCATAGAAGATACATCTGTGGACGTAAGTACCAGTAAAGAAGGAGAATTTCTTAGAACTCTGGAAATTATTACTTCCCAAATTTGTTTGATAAAAGTTACTCTTTTAATTGATTATAATTTTAAAAAGGAATTTGCTGCTTTAGTCGATAGTGGAGCTGATCTAAATTGTATTCAAGAAGGTTTAATCCCTTCAAAGTATTTTCATAAAACTATTCATAGTCTTCGATCTGCTAATGGGTAGAAAATGGGAATTACTTTTAAATTACCAAAAGATTATAATTGCCAAGAAAAAGCCTGTATACCAGAAAGTTTTGTATTGGTAAAAGATATTTCCAATCAAACAATTTTGGAAACCACATTCTTTCAAAAAATATTTCCTATCCAGAAATGGGATACTCAAGGTATTATAGGAACCTTTGAGGGGAAAACAATTGAATTTCAGTTTATAACCGAACCTTTTTCAAGAATTTTGAATGAAATCAAAGATAGGTTGATGAATAAACATCGATAAGTCAATTTTTTAAAACAAGAAATTTATACTCTTACTATTGAAGAGATTTTACAAAATCCCAAATTACAGCAAAAAAATAGATTTTCTAAAAATTCAGTTTTCATTACAAATTTGTAGTGATCATCCTAATGCTTTTTGGAAAAGAAAAAAAAACATATTGTTACTCTTCCATATGAAGAAACTTTTTCAGAAGGAAATATCCCTACTAAAGCAAGACCATGTCAAATGAATTCTGAATATTTAGAATTATGAAAAAAATGAGATTTGTTCTCTTTTACGAAAGGGTCTTTATAAGATATTCGAAATCTCCATGGTCATGCACAACTTTGTATGTTAATAAACATGCTAAAGAGGAATGTGGAGTTCCTAGATTGGTTATTAATTATAAGCCTCTTAATAAGGTTTTGAAATGGATTCGATATCCGATTCCTAATAAAAAGGATCTATTGGATCGTCTCCATAATGCTATTATATTTTTCTAAATTTGATTTAAAATCGGGATATTGGCAAATTCAAATTGCCAAAGTAGATAAATACAAGACTGCTTTTAATGTCCCTATTGGGAATTCGAATGGAATGTTATGCTATTTGGATTAAAAAATGTCTCTTCCGAATTTCAAAAAATTATGAATGATATTTTTATGCCTTATCGTAACTTTATAATTGTTTATATCAATGATATCTTAGTATTTTCAACTACTATAGAAACTCATTTTAAACATCTTGATATATTCAAGCAAATCATTATATAGAATGGATTGGTTATATCCAAAGCCAAAAATGTCTCTTTTCCAAATAAAAGTTCGATTTTTAGGCCATAATTGAAAAAGGAAAAATTATTCCTATTAATAGAAATATTGAATTTGTTTCTAAATTCCATGATATTATTACTGATAAAACTCAGCTTCAAAGATTTCTTGGAAGCTTAAATTATATTTCATCATTTTATAAAAATTTGGCACAAGATACATCTATTTTATATGATAGATTGAAAAAGATTCCAAAGTCTTGGACTGATGATCATACTCAAGCAGTTCGCAAAATCAAGGAAAGAGTTAATAATCTTCCTTGTCTTACTCTAGCCAATCCTAGTTGGCGAAAAATTATTGAAACAGATGCCTCTGATATTGGATATGGAGGAATCTTGAAATAATATTCTCCAGATGATAAACAAGAATATTTGGTACAATTTTATTCTGGTAAATGGAATAATAGCCAGAAAACTTATGCAACTATTGCCAAGGAAATCCTTGGTATAGTTAAATGTGTTCTCAAATTTCAAGGAGATTTATATAATCAAAAGTTTTTAATAAAAATTATTGTCAAGCAGCCAAGTTTATGTTTAATAAAGATTGTAAGTATGATGTTTCTAAACAAATGTTTGCAAGATGGCAAGCTTAATTAGCTCCATTTGATTTTGAAATACATTATAAAAAAAAAGGTCAGATAATAGTCTACTTGCTTTTCTTACAAGAGAATATTTGAGTTCATAACTCCGAATTGTTTAAACTGCAGGATGAGACCACAGTTGCAATTCCCCTCTAACAGAGGAAGTGGAGGACAAGGAACTAATAAAGGAGCAGGCCGAGGTACTGTTCTTGCCCAAATGGGTAACAAAAGGCTAATAGCCGATTATATTGCAGGATCTTCCAGTAATACTAAGGAAGAAATTACATATCAGCAATATCTAGATTTTATAAAATCCCAAAAGCAGAAGGATAATATGCCACCTTCATATTCCAATGCCCTCACCGATGATGATCATGAGGACACCGGTTTATATGAACAAAATGACAACAGAGAGTTAATAATTCTCATAGAGAATGTAGACCTCCAATGGAGAGATGAACCTTGGCAAATAAGGCAAAGGTATTTTGATGCAGTGTCATACGCTACAATTACTTATAAATATCGTGTGAATTATGAGCTGGTTCTTTCATCTTTAAGATCAGCATAATTTCAAAATTTCTAACCTGCTAATAGCAAAAAAGTTTATAACTTTTCTAAAATCATTATAAAAAAAAATCTCCAAATGAATGGGAATTAAGTACTTTATAGGAGAGGGATTATATCCATCCTGAACAAAAAATCTCAGTTAAATTTAATTATTGGGATTATGTTGAAGGGTTTAATAAAGTCTTTTTATATGAAAATCCTAATAAGAAACATTCATGTTTTATAAAAATGTGTGCCAATGTTATAAACAAGGCATTCCATATTAGTTTTGTAAATGGTGGATCTATTACGGTCCAACTGTAAAAATAATTACCAGAACCCTTTAAAAGTTTATATACTGAATGGGTTGAAGTTTCTCCGAAAATTATAGAGTTGGAAACTAATACTACGTTCTTTGAAGGAATTGCCAATATGTATTTCTTTATTGAATTTTCTATCCCCTGGATCATGAAATGGTCTGTGGAAGTGGGTAATACCCCACAAAATATACTTTGTCTCAACAGGATTTTTTATACAAAATTCTTGAAGAAATTAATACAGAAATCTGCTGATGAAACTATTCCTGGACAAGAGTTGATAGACCAATTGAGACTATCATAGCCAGTTGTAGAGACTCAATTAATTCCAGACAAACGGAAATTCCCAGTCCTTCCAGCACATTGCCAGAAGGATCCAGATGAAAAAAGGAGTTATATCCAAAGATGAAATGATAGCCGCCTATATGGAGGAATTCAAGAAAGATTTAATAAAAAATATTGACATTAAAATCCCTTCAGATATATCTATGGCATCAGTTGATAATACCACAGATAATGAAAATGATGATGCAAACGATAATGCAAATGAAGCACAAACATGTCTAGCAGGCGAATCTCAAGATCCTGATAATAATAAGGATTTTAAACAATTCATGGCTCAATTAAAAAGCCAACAGGAAGCATCTTCCATCTCCGCAAAAGACAGAGGCAAAACAAAGATAAAGTGATATGTAGGCCCTATACCAAATTGAAATGAAGACTTTGCTTTTATAAAGCAACAACTTTAATTAAAGTTTTGTAATAATTGTACTTTTTTAAAGATAACGTCTTTTGCTTTTTATCTTTACTTTTTTTGCCAGAAGAGTTTGTTGGTCATTTTTTGTTTGTTTGTTTTTGTTTTGATCCAATATAAAAGAATCATTGAAGTAAGGCAGGTTTTCAGAAACCCCCTTCTCTCTACTTGTAAAAATACTCTCTCTATATAATAAAAGTTTGTTGTTTACTATATCTTCATCTTTGCTGAGCACAACTTCTATCCATTAGGTAATTGTTGTTTTAAATTTTAATCTACATATTTATATTTAGCCTAAATGATAGGCTAAAAACCTTGTGTTGGACTATATCTGTAACGACCCGTTCGGTCGTTATTTAATACTTCGCGAACCCATGCCCAATCTAGGTCTACGATCTTAAATAGTAAGCCCTGTGGGGTGTTTAAATGATTAATAGTGGGAAAATCAGTTTCGGAAAGACTTAAAAATTGTGGGCCCGGGGCAGCAGATGGTCCGCTATAGCGGCCAAGGGACCGCCACAACAGTTCCGTTATAGCGAAGCGACGTCCGCCGCAGCAGACGTCACGAACCAGTGGACACGTTTTTTCTATGCTCAATTTTATATTTCACCTTCCTTTTTAATAAAGATCCTCCAAGGTTGCTATTAGGTTTTACAAGAAGAAAAACCCTTGACACCAAGAAAAGAGGTTTTTTCAACATTCTCCACATCTTTCCCCACAACTATCATATCTCATGGATTCGGATAAGAGCTAGGAGGGCGAGTATTTCATGGAAATTCAAATAGTTGTTCGTCATCGAGGTAGGTTATGGTTTACTTGAGTTAGACTTTCATTAGCGAAACGTATATATTGTGTAGAGTTTGACGGGAGATTGCATGATTATGTCTTTAGACACGGAGTTTGGATGGATATATTCATAATCTAGCGAAAGTTATATGCCAATAGTAATTAGGGTAACAACGAGTATTTATTTTAGTACTAGGTGCTACTATTGTTGACGTTTATGCGTTACGGGACAGAAAGTGATTATTTGCGGTGGGTAAAAAGGGGTATTTCGTTGTTTGGGGTTATTATCCCTATATATATATATTTGATTTTCCATATTTATTTTCATTTATAGTGAAATATTCATATGATTGCCGTTCTTGTTAATAAAGAGGACTGTATTACGTGGATTGAAGGAAGGCATAATAGTGTTACGCCCCTCAAGGGCGTAATTCATGACATTTTTTTCAATCATTGCATCTCATGCTTGTGGTTATGTGGTAATACATAGAGCAGGAGGTGATAAGTAAATGACAGTCGTGTTATCCAGGTTGTATGACCGAGTTGGGTTGAATACGAGGTACTATTCGACAGTTAATCACTGGCAGCATTATAAGGTAAATATATTTACATGTATGAAAAGGCACATTTGATCGGGGGTGAGGATGTGGCCTTGATTATGACTCGTGTCCAAGGAGTGCATCTGGAATGAGTGGTGCATGGACGACATGGGTCCCCTACAGGTCATGACTACTGAGCAATAACATCAGTTAGCATGTATGTAAAGCGTGATTAGGCCCTTACATCACATATGCATTGTATTACATTTCATACTTGTATGTCCTTATGTTTGTGTGCTATCTGTCCATTATATTGCATTGTGCATCTCCAATAACTGTGTTGTGTTGTGTGAGGTGTTGATCAATATGAAGGTAAGTGTAAGAGTAAATTTCGAAGCGTAGACTTCTGTAGTGAGTCCGATAGACTTAGAGAGTCCCATGATTGGTGGATGTGTGGTAAGAATGTTCCGTTGACGCATCATATCTTAGTAAGTGAACTGGATAGAAAGCTCTAAGGTTAAAAGTTAGTATAAATGAGGAGATAAGACTTAATTAATTGGCTTAAGGGAATATGGAATAGTACTTCATTGACTAGTCAGATAATCGGTACTACTATAGGGATAAAAGAACCGAATAACGAGGAGTAGAGAGGTAAGTTCGTAGCGGTGTAATAATCTATGTTGGGAGGCTTGAGGGCTGTTGATTTATCTGCTTAGCTTATGGACTTTATATTGTGTTGCGTGAACTAATCTTAGTCGACCTATGATGCTTACCGGTACATGTGGTATACTGATACTACTCTTGCTACATCCTTTTTGGGTGTAGGTATGTTGCAGGTCTAAGTTGAAGTTTCTTTGTGTGGATTACCAGGAATCTTCCTACAGTCTCGCTCATCTCATTCCAGGTAGAGGCTGTATCATTTATTTTGTTTACCCTTGTGTAATAGGAGCTCTTGTACCTATCTAGACTAGATACCAGGGATATTCAATTTTCTTGTATTAATAACAGAGTTTGTATGAGCGTTTACTTGTAAATATTGTGATCATTAAGAATTTGTTATTTATAAAACTGGCTGAATATTGGGTTGGTTGGTAAGGGTTCGCCTACTAGTTAGTAATATTGTAGGTGCCCGCACAACCTGTAAGTTGGGGTCGTGACAGTTGGTATCAGAGCCTAGGTTAATGGTCTCACAAGTACAAGAGCAAATGTCCAGTAGAGTCTTGTGGAATGGTACGATGACGTTCGTTCCCGTCTGCAAGAGGCTATAGGACATCTAGAAGTTTCCCTTCGTTCATTCAATCGTGTTATTCCCAATACGCCGTCTCCTAGATAAATCCAATTGGTATCTGGGTGATTCCAATTGGTATCTGGGTGATTCCAATTGGTATCTTGACGGGCTAATTGGTATCTAGGTGATTCCAATTAGTATCTTGACGGGCTAATTGGTATCTGTCGATTCCAATTGGTGTCTCTCTTTATTGACTCTAGGAAGACCTTCTATGAGTAGGTACGTGTTAATGGTGTGAACAAACGGGAATTCTGTGCTGGTGTTAAATGTTACGAATTGAGTGCTTATTTTAGGAAGATTAGCAAGGTGATAGCGCATTCATACTCGTTAGGTGAAAACCGTGTTGGTATGCGCTAAGAAAATGAGCGAGCCCCTGCGGGACCTGAATTGGTGGACAAAAATTTTCGCCTACTGACCCTGCAGCACCGCTGGAGAGGTATGGAGACCGCTACAGCGGGCTCTCTATCGCGAGTATCTTTCCGCTATAGCGGACCCAAGCTTCTGCACAGTCCGCTATAGCGAGACTGTCATTGCCATAGCGCAACCACCGCAGCGGTACCATGGACCAGTGACCCCCTTCTGCTCCCTGTTTTCCCAACCTGTTCAATTCGTCAACAAAAGTCAAGAAGAACAAATTCCAAAGCAAATACCTTCATAAAAACATCCGCCCGACTAGGGAAATTATCTTACGAGTGCCCTTAAATCGAGGCACCCGCACCAAAACAACAAAAACAAAAATATCCAAACATTCCAAAACAAGAAATTGTCTGAACAACAAGCCATGCAAGGGCAAGGGATAACCAAAGCTGACATAAAAGATTGGGGGGGGGGGGGGTCTCCAAGCTGCTCCTCGGATAGTCACCTCGTCACCACTGTCCTCTGAGTCGCTAGAGTCATCGCTGCCGAGCCCGAACGCACTCAGGAAGGAGAACTGAGGGACATCTTTGATGGTCACCTTGGGATGCTTCGCCTTTGGGACTAGGGTCTTCAAAAGGCTTTTGACGCCTTTCCACATTCTCACGAACAGCTTGTCCCTAGCCCAGCTCTTCTTTTTCTCCCAGTCCAAGTCCTCCCGGAGATCCACATGGGCCTGGGTCAAAAATCCGTAGGCACCCTCTGCAAGGCATCCACAACGTCCCCTATCCTGGTCTGGGCATTGTTGCGGTTCACTTTTTATGCGGGGTTAGGGCATAAAAGGCTACATCAAACTCGTCTGTGCTCTTTCGGACTTTATTTTTGAAAGAGTCGCCACCTAATTTTTAAGAAATTAGGAAACCCTGTTTTGAAGGGTTTATTCAAATATCGTGAAAAAAACATCGTAATCCAAAGTTTTAGGTAAAGGTTCTGATAATCCCCTGGGGAAGGTATTAGGCACCCCAGTATTAAGGATCCCGTACTATATGATTGACCTTCGAATTTCAAATTATGAGTATTTTCCTAAACTGTCTATTTTGTGTTTATTCTCGCATTTAAAGGAACTGTCATTTTTTGGTCTGCATATCATTTTTTTTGGAAAAAATGGAGTAGATCCCTTTTATATATAAGGTAGTGTAGTTTTGGATTTATAATATCCAAATATAAATAGTTTCCCTTTATATGTAAGGAATATATATTTGTTTATTTTATAAATGAAGCGAAGAAAAGTGGTTATTTTTACTCATGTTGTACTCATACTAAGACTCGGGTTAATCCGTCCTAATACGTTCAGTCTTATCCGGAATTCTTTAAATTACGACGGTTTTTATATTAAAAGGCGTTTTTCTATTTTAAGAGGTGGCATATACTGGCTGTATATACTCACCTTCTGGCCTTTTATTTGGCCCAAATTTATTAAGGGGATGAGGGGTTTGATTTTAAAAGAGAGGGCATGGTGAGTTTTAAAACATCCCTTTGCCTTATTGAAAATCAAAAGCCCAATTCTGGTGAAAACTTACTTACAAATTTTTTATTCAAAACGCTATGTTTCCGGAAAATTTACATAAAAGGAGTATATGTCATTTGATTTAATAAAGTCTCATGGCCATTGGGCCCAATTTTTTTATGTACTAGACTGAATTGTGACTTAAAACTTTGTTGAACGTTTCCTCTCTTCGAAAAACGGTAAAGAGTTTTGGCAAAATTCATTTTTTTCCACAACAGCTTTAAAACTCATTTGCACTGGATTCAATTGCTATTTTTAGTTTAAAAACGCAAAGTAAACTTATTTGAGTGAAAAATATTTGCATACCCAGTTTTAACTTAGTTAAAACAACGCTATAGAAATTCGTCGTGGTTTTGGAAATCGCTGGGGACCTAAGGTCGTCTAATCGGCATAGGAACCATTATCCTAAGGCGTCTATCCATAAGTTCCACTATAATATGAGTTCAATACATCTTTTGCAAATACATAGGACATACACATAAAAATCAATAAGGAGATAAGTTTAGACTAGGGGAGTACCAAACCCCTAGTAGTCATTTTCACCCATGGTTGGGCCTCTGCGCACCTCGCCATTATTTTTCTTCGCGGACTCGATCCTAATTTTGAATAGAAGTCTTATTGGGCCTTTGGCCCAATAGGAGGCTGGTCTTGACCCGAATAGTCATGCAAATGAGGAAGAAAAGAAAAAGAGAACCCGGTTAGTTTATAGTTAACCGTCCTTATCACTAAAATAACTAAGGCACACATATGTATATATATAAATAAAACAAGTCATGCAAAAATCCTATACTTGTCCCTCTGTATCTTAAACTGTTGTAATGGTTCATTTTAAGACTTAGTATGGCATGGGGACTGGGTCCTAGCCCCGTATTTCCAATGTTGCACAAGTTTCAAGGGGTTTCTGAGAACGCCAGGCATGGCTAACACCGGGGAGATTAGAACAACCCCGAATTACCAAAACCAAATCTCAAATAGATCCAAACAGAATAGCGTACATAGAGGGTATAAGATTTTTAGGAATTACAATATGAACATAAATATAGAGACCAACAATAACTAAAAAGGAAGGAAAGGAAAACTACTTCAAACTTATTCACAGTCACTGGAAAAAGAATTACATTGGCATGAATTGACAATCTTTTTCAAATATACAACAACTAATTCTTTTGGGCAAGGTCCAAACTGCAAATGTCAAGCTCAAGCATTTGAGCCCAAACTAATGCCCATGTTCATTCCAGTATCTCAAAAGGGACAGCCCAATTTATATTTTACAATAAAACCCAACTGCAGACTTACACATAGTAATTAGGAATTTTTAAAAGAAAAAACTACAAGCTCATCAGCAGAATTAAAGATTAACTCCCTCATGCTAACAAAATAACAGCTTGCCTCTGGAAAAGTGAATGGTCATACACAAAATCCCAACAATATACCACATATACACTCAATGTTACAAACAAATGGACATACAATTTCATAGAGAAAGCACAACTGAGGGGGCAACACAAGGTCAAGCTAAGTGAAATGGCAAAGGGAAGCAGAATAGGGTAATTTGGTTAAGACTAACAAACATTAAGTGAAATACAAGGTATGGAAATGATGGGGTATGTTGGGGTAACATAAGTAAAACAGCAACTAAAGCTCAAAATGATTCCCTAAAGGAAAGAAACCAAATTCAAACAAGCAAAAGAAGCTTAAACATGCATTACTTAGTCTAAAACATGGCCTAGGGATAGGGAAATGATGCACTAAATCAACACATAATAGGAGACCAATACATACACATCATAGAGGTTACATAATCAAGAACAGGAAATCATCTTTGTGTATTTTATCAAATTCTGCAAGTTTTTGTGAAACCAGAGTAAACTTAATAACATAAAAGCTTTTGTAACTCAAGTTGAAATGAAAAGTGGAAAAGATAGTGCAACCAAATGTAAAACAGACCTAGCACAAGCAAGGGATTTGACAAGCAATTCTGAGCATAGTAGAGGTGAAAGGAAAAGGAAGGAAAGCAAGCACTTCACAGAATTGTTGGAAAGAGAAACAAAACATTCCTCACATTGGTTTTGAAAGGAAAAACAAACACTTCAAAAAATGGTTTTGAAAAGAAACAAACACTTCACAGATTTTTTTTTGAAAAGAAACAAACACTTCACAGAAATGGTTTTGAAAAGAAATAAACACTTCACAGAAATGGTTTTGAAGGAAAAACAAACACTTCACAAAAATGGTTTTGAAACGAAACAAACACTCCACACACTTTCAAACTGAATAACTCTAAGCTAGGATACACATCACTCTCCACAATCACACAATAGCCTCAGGAAGAGATCTTAAAGATTAAAACATAGAACTTTAACACCCAAGACCATAAGTGTCACAGTCATCACACAAGGACATGAACATAGAATTTTGGATTTGTAAGAAGGAACCAGGTGCAATGTCACACCCTACCCTTGGCAGGGCGTGATGGGCACCCGACCCTTATTTAGGGCCGAGCGAACCCTCTGACTCTTAGTACACACATAATCCCTTTGGACTAGTAAATCAAATAAGAATGAAACGCATAGTAAAGGCTTTCAGAAACATTCTTTTTCGTCGTTCTCAAGTCAAGTAAATCTGTAACCATATGGAATCTGTAACATAACGCAAAATGGTACATCGGCTTGCAAAGCCGCTTACAAGACTGACGACCCACATACGTGACTCTGTCTGCAAAGTCTCTAACATCAATCAGAAATCATAACATATATACTCAGACTCGACAACACTCCGGAAGGAAATGGAGCTCGCCAATCCCGCTGGAACATCTTCTAGCAATGTCTTCTACTCATCTGGGTGTACCTGCGTGGCATGAAACGCTGCCCCCGTAGAAAGGGGGTCAGTACGGAATATGTACTGAGCATGTAAGGCATGAAATACAGTAAAGGGGATCATAACTAAAATGGAGATTTACCAGAAACAAGTATGACTTTTAAAAACATCAATGCATTTGCCTTTTGAAAATGAAAATCATGCATGTCAACATCATATATCATATATACATATAACGTGTCCCGGCCCTCTAGTGAGGGACTCGGTGGATAAAATCATGCATGTCAACATCATATATCCTATATGCATAACGTGTCCCAGCCCTCTAGTGAGGGACTCGGTGAATGGAATCATCATATGCCATCCTGGCCGCCACCCTTATATATATATATATATATATATATATATATATATATATATATATATATATATATATATATATATATATATATATAACGTGTCCCGGCCCTCTAGTGAGGGACTCGGTGAACAATGCAGTGGAGTACGCACGAGAACGTGTCCTGGCCCGGGACTCAGTGAAGGATACATTGAGGCATGCACGAGCAGAGTAGTGAGAAGCTATATGCACAAAGCAATTTTTTTAAGACTCGATGAATAAGTACACAAAACGACACTTGAAGGATCACAAGCACGTTTCGAGGCAATCCGAGTTAGTATAAGAAAGTTATGGACATTATACTACAGAAACCTCTACGAACGTTTTAAAGCAATCCGAGACCGTCTACGAAAGTTAGGAACATTAATTCT
Source organism: Lycium barbarum (assembly GCF_019175385.1). NCBI lineage: Eukaryota > Viridiplantae > Streptophyta > Magnoliopsida > Solanales > Solanaceae > Lycium > Lycium barbarum. Next base: position 128,066,645 of record NC_083337.1, on the reverse strand, counting down.
TATAGAACTCTTTCAAAAACATATCAAAAAGTGAATAAGAATCATAAACAAGCTCGGAATCAAAGAATAGAGTAACCTCAAAGTGCATATCATACCTTATTTGGCTCTAGGACATGCCAAAAGAAAGAAAGAAAGGGTAAGCCTTACATACCTGCTCCACGTCCTATTAGCTACGCTTAATTGTCCAAGCTCGCTATCGCTAGTCTACATTCAAGAAGATTTACACAATCATTAGAATCATCGTCACACACTTGTCTTAGTCTTTCAAATAAATTCATTTATAATCTGCCGAAATTTCGGCAGCATTTCCCCTGTAAATCCAACCAACCCCGAGGATCCAACTCGGCCAAATTATCAACAACAATCCGAGAATTCAACTCGGCCAATTTATCAACAACAATCCGAAATCTTCCAAACTTAATAAGGACAACAACAACACATTCCTTTCTTCCAAATTCATGAACCACACCAACAATCTACACATTAACAACTTCATTCTCATAATTATAAGAAACCATACTAATGGCACATTAACTTCTTCAAAAATCCCGCAACGATTACAACTTCATTGCAAGCCATCAAATCTTCATTTTTATTATGGAATCCACAACAACAACAATCAAACTACTAAATAAAATCAATTCATCTTTTCTACACAACACAACCCTATTCGGCCACCACCAACCTACACATATTTCATGAATTTCATCCATCTGTACATACTACAACATTCACAAATCATCCATAACACATGAAAGAGAGGATTAAACCTTACCTTTCTCCACTTATCTCTTCACTCGGCTAGGGTTGTATATTGCACAAATGAATGATTTGATTGTTCCAACAACTCCTTCATGTTAATGAGGACCTTCCAATTGCTTGGAATACTAGAAGAAAATTATTTTTCTTGATCAATTTCTTTGGCATCATTTTCCTAGCCATGGCCGAATGACACCCCTATTTTTCTTGCTTGGAGTTTTCTTGAATTGGAAGATGATTAATGTGTCTTGCTATGTAAGCATTTCCATATATATATATATATATAGATACTTAGCCCATAAAATGGTGGACACATGCCCCACCTCATGACTTGAGTTAATTGGCCAAGCCATGGGTGGGACCCACACACATACACCACACGGCCAAAGTGGCCCCTTCAAGAACCTTCTTGAATGTTTTGTGAATTTTCCTTTTTGCCCCTAGCCTTCCACAATATTACCATGAACCACCTTGTGAATTTCCCTTTTTACCCTTAGTCTTTCTCAACATTTCCATACTAATAAACAACTTGTGTATTAAAATAATTCCGGGAAATGGCCTTGCCCTTAACTTACCACGACTATCTTGAAATATCCGAATGTACAAAATACGGGCTATAACATGCAAAGCATCCCAGTGGTAGATTACATAGAAGTGGGAAAAAAGATCAAACATTTTAACCATGGAATTAATCAGAAAGATCTTTTGTTCTCACTTTTATCAACAAGAAAGAGGAAGAAGCTGATCCAATATTATGGACCTAGAACCAAAATGAATTTACAATAATAAGTCCCTCTAAATGAAACGAATAATGCAACTAGTTAACCATCTAGAAGTTATGTTTTTAAAATATGAGGGAGTTCTACTTATACCATAGATGTGTGCAAGTGTCTTATAATTTGAGGAAAAAAGGAATTTGAAGTCAAATTTAGGAGTAACAAACTGTATTCTAGCAAATCTTTAACCTCGGGTTTTAAACAAACATCAGAAAAGTTTCTTTTTGAAAAATGGACCTATTAACCTTACAATTAGCTTCTCAAAAATAGCCACAAGCTTTAAGAGAGACAAAATTAATAGAACTTATCACACAAAATGTATTTATCAAATTACATGGACAGACAAAACACATAAACACAGAGAGGAGAAACAACACTTAGCTTATGGATCAAATCCTTATTGGACAGACTCACAAGGATTTAAGGAAAACAGAAGAGTAAATCACTTTGAGAAAATCCAATCCATTTTACAACAATCATCTTGACCAAAATGTAACTTAACATTTTGATAGATCACATAACCTATCCAAATTGATTCTTCGAATAAAACAGTCAATCAGATAAGACACAAGCATCAATACAAACAATTAGACCAAGTTGATATACCCAGCTAGCTTTAAAAGGTCAAAACTGATCCTACCTTTTATATTCTTCAAACTAAATCCAATTTTTATTAACAAATTATTTCACTCCACCAAACCAATTGGAAAAAAAAATTATAGACAAGAGAGGCTGATTTCTCATGCTTTTTTAAGTTAAACCATTTGTAATTTCCTCTTTTACTCAAAAACATAGAGCCACTACACTGTCACATATTGGACTCTGTCAAGACAACTTTTATCAAACACTTTGGAAAAGCAAAGAGCAAAACTGTAGACTGTTTCAATTATAAAACACTAGATTACTTAAACCAAATGACTTACTGCTAATACTAAAATGGAAGCCAAACAGGTTTGCAAAATCATAACTCATGACCACAGTCTATATTAAGACAAGACAAACAAAATTAGTAATGAACCTTGACTTAAACCTCTCAACAGATCCAACTTTGTTTTTAAAACTCATTACTTTATAGAGGTAGTCATGTATAAGACCAAAACAAAAAAAAAACAATCAAGAAAATTTCAAATCCAAACAATCCTCATAATAGATAAAACAACAACTACACTAATGTCTTTTTAATTAAAAAAAAAAAACTACATTGAGTCATCTAGAGGGTCGATGTGAGCATTTTCGGGTTGCTGGATCATGGAGGCTATCATAGCTAAGGCATCCGTAAACTAATTTTGGGCTCTCGGGGTATGCCTAAAGTCGATGTTCTTGAATCTCCCACATAGTCTTTGCACCAAATTCGCATACGGGAGTATCTTATCATTTTTGGTCGCCCAACTTTCTTTTACCTGATTTATGAGTAAGTCAGAATCTCCGATTACCAACAACTCTGGTATGTTCATGTCTAGCGCCATCCTAAGGCCGAGAACGCATGCTTCGCACTCTGCCATGTTGTTAGTACACCTAAAATTGAGCTTCGCGGCCATCAGTTAGTGTTGTCTTATTTTCGATATCAACATCGCTCTGATGCCTGATCCTTTATAATTGACCGCCCCGTCAAAGAACAGCTTCCACCTTGTGTATGGTTCCGTCATTCTTCCTCCATAGCTAGCACCTCCTCATCTGGAAAGAAAGTCTGTAAAGGCTCAAGCTCGTCATCGATGAGGCTTTCTGCCAATAGGTCGGCCATGGCTTGTCCTTTCACTACAAAAAAAGGGATAATTTGCGAAGGTTGAAAGTTGCAATTCGCAGGGGTTTTAGCCTCCGCTAATTTTTTAAGGAGACTAAAACCCCCGCGAATTGCAACTTTCAACCTCCACAAATTATCAACTTTTTTATAGTGTTTGATTGCCTTTTATGCTACGTATATGATTTCGAATTCACTTAAAAACATCTGCCATTTAGCCAACTTTCCCACGAGCATTAGTTGCCTGAAAATGTATCTCAATGGATCCATTCGGGATATGAGGTGGGTGGTGAACATCGATAAGTAATGCCTCAACTTCTGAGCGATCCAATTCAGAGCGCAACAGGTCTTTTCTACGAGCATGTACCGCACCTCGCAGGATGTAAACTTCTTGCTCAGATAGTAGATGACATGTTCCTTTTTGCCTTCTTCGTCGTGCTGGGCCACTATACAGTCGAAAGCGTTTTCTGAAACTGATAGGTACAGTAAGAGAAGGACTCCCTTGCCTGGGTGGCACCAGAACGGGGGGATTGGAGAGATATCTCTTGATTTTGTCGAATTCCCCATGGCATTCCTCCGTCTAGTTTGTGGGAGCGCCTTTCTTGAGCAATTTAAGTATTGGCTCCATGATCACGGTGGACTGGGCTATTGTTACACCTCGAAAAATTTCATGTCATTGCACAGTGAATAGACTAACGCAGGGAAAGAAGTACATGATGCTTCTACAAGTAAGAAGTAGTATTTAATGGCTCTAATTAAGATTTCAAAGACGTTTGACGCAAAAGAATAAAGTTCGTCAAGAAAGGCGAGGTATACGTTGTGTATCGGAAACAACAACAACAACAACAGCCCAGTGAAATCCCACATCTTGGGGTCTGGGGAGGGTATAATATACGCAGACCTTACTCCTACCAAGGTAGGATGGCTGTTTCCGAGAGACCCTCGGCTCAATAGAAGCATAAAAAGAGGGTCAGATAAGGTTAAAAGATTTAAAACGATATTGCAATGAAATAATGCAAGCGACACAGTAAAACAGGATAATCAAGGAATTCAAAGCGATGAAAGGATTTGCAAAATACCGAGTTAATGATGACCTAATGATGTCTTAGAGAAGAGTTATAACGCCCCTTATATTTTTCATGAAGTGTTAAACAAGTGTTAAGAAGGTTCCATAAGGATTGGAGATCAAAGGAAATGACGAGAGCAACTTCGAAAAAAATTGGAAGTTATATGGCCAACTTATACGGCTTGTATAATTTATACGGTCCGTATAAGGGACCGTATAACCTGTCCAGAGAAGAGTCTCCACTGGAATAAATATACGGTCACATATACGGACCGTATAAATTATACGGACCGTGTATGTGTCCGTATAAAATGGTCGGGACAGATTTTAAGTTTTATAAAGGAGACCCCAAGTTCATTTAATTCATTTCCCATTTCCTCTCCAACACTCTCCACACCTCTAGAACTTTCCACACCCTTTATTTACAAGAATCCAAGGTAAATCAAAGATCAACTTCATCAAACCAAGGAAATCAAGTGCAAGAAGCCCTCTAGGGTTGCATAGGGTCAAGAAAACTCTTTGGATTGAAGCTAGGGTTTGTCTTCAAATGAAGCATTTTCATCCAAAACTTACTCCTACAAAATCAAAGGTGAGTTTTATGATCATTGTATGTTATTTAGAATATTGAGAGGTTGAAAGACTTGGATTATGGAAGGAAGTAGAAGATGGGTTGCAAAAATGAGAATGGTAGCATTTTTGAGTAGTAACTTCATATGAATCGTGATTCTTGACATGTTACGATTACAATTATGTTATAAATGATATTAAGAACATAGGAGAAACATTATATAAGGATGAATGCAATGTTGTATTATGACCATGATTATGGGTGCCCTTGAAATGGAAGTAGGAGAAACGAATAATGTATGGTTGATGAAGATTGTTGATTATGATATTATGAACATCATTATTGACATTTGGGAGTTGTTATATTACATGGAGAAAGTAGTAGAAACAAAGAAAATGCTGCCCGATTTTCGTTAGCTTTAGCCTAAGATGCATCTGAATGTCTAATCTTAGGACGAATTCTCTTAAATGTAGAATCGCGAACATTGGAGGAAAGCGCTTATATTGATAAGTTAGAGCGACATCAAGGTATGTAAGGCTAGTCCCTTCTTTCTAAGACATGATTCTCATGATATGGTTTTCTCTATTCTCTATGACTTTCTTAAGTTCCGGAAACTATGAATCTATGTTTATAAAGAGCTTCACATGAGACAAAGATGAGAGATACGTTATGAATATGATAATGATGATGATGAGTCTAAGCCTACAGATTCTAAAGCTCATGACATAATATTTCTATGAAGCTAATGATTCTTATACGATCCTTTGATGTTATTCATTATTGCTAGACCCACCTTATGATGCTAGTTCCTTCAAGGTGAGGTATGATGATTATGATTACTCCATAATGCAATCGGGGGTTCTCGACCTTATGTCACCCCGACAGAGTTATAGTTCACCTTTACGTTGTTATGCATGCTTTATGAGATGTATATGATGATGAGATTACACCGTGCCTAAATGGCCGGACATGTCACCGTGAAGGCGGGTTGCATACGATTCCACCGTGCCTAGATGGCCGGATATGTCACCGCTAATGCGGGCTGCTTGTGATTACACCGTGCCTAGAAGGCCGGACATGACACCACTAGTGGGCGGCGTATGATGGTTACTCGGACGCGAGTTAACGATGATGGTATATGTGATATGTATAACATAGTGTTCTCTCTTAAAGGTTAAGCAGGTTGTATCTTCACCTCATGTTCTATTATTTCTCTATTATGTTAGTATTATTCATGCCTTACATACTCAGTACAATGTTCATACTAACGTCCTTTCTTTTTAGACACTGTGTTCATGCCCACAGGTGACAGGGAGACGGTGCAGATTCATAGGAGCTATCAGCAGATTTACAGGAGCACTCCATTATTCCGGAGGTGTCATTTTGAGATACTATTTTTGTGTACATATTTGGACACGACGGGGTCCTGTCCCGTCCTTATGTCTAGTACTCTAGTAGAGGCTCGTAGATGCGTATGTGTGGGTAGTAGATGTCCCATGATGACTATATTATACTTTTGTATATTATTTTTATAGTCGTGAGGGCTTATGTATATAGACGTGTGTTGCTTTAGAGATTATATATGTTCAGGGTGAGTATGATGATTAGCCTAATGAGAGGTGCTCAGTAGTCAGCTCCGGGTACCCGTCATGGCCCCCTAGCCTGGTCGTGACTGCTATGAACCGGCCAATGTAGTTCAACCTTCCCAAGAAACTCAGGACCTCCTTCTTGGTTTTGGGCGGCAGTAATTACTGAATCGATTTGATTTTGGTAAGATCCAATTCAATGCCCCTGCGGCTGACTATGAATCCCAACAACTTTTCGGCGGGCACTCCAAATGCGCACTTAGCAGGGTTCAGCTTCAGATTAAATTTGCGAAGCCTGTCGAAGAATTTGCGCAAGTGTATGGTGTGTTCCGAGCTTTCTTTTGACTTTATGATGACATCGTCCACATAGACTTCGATCTCTCGATCCATCATATCATGGAATAGGGTAGTCTTGGCTCTCATGTATGTGGCGCCGACATTTTTTAGGCTGAACCGCATTACCTTGTAATGATAAACTCCCCAAGGGGTAATAAAGGTTGTCTTTTCAGCGTCTTCCTCACTCATGAGTATTTGGTGGTACCCGGCGAAACAGTCTACAAACGACTACAACTCGTGCTTAGCGTAGTTATCTATCAGGATGTAGATGTTTGGGAGAGGGAAGTTATCCTTTGGACTGGCCCAGTTAATATCTCGATCGTCTACACAAATTCGGATCTTTCCGTCCTTCTTAGGCACTGCACTATGTAAGCCACCCAAGTGGGCATGCCGTTACTTCCACTATTCCTCACTCGATATGTTTTTTGACTTCGTCCTTTATCCTGATACTCATGTCTGGTTTGAATGTTCGCGTCTTTTGTTTGACTGAGGTAAAACCCTCCTTGATAGGCAATATGTGGGCTACTATTTTAGTGTTTAGCCCTGGCATATCCGCGTCTGACCAAGTAAAGACGTCCACATATTCCTTTAGTAGAGCTATGAGCTCTTCCTTTTGTGGGGCTCCTAACTGAGTGCTAATTCGCGCCTCTTTGACGTCTTCTCCGTCACCGAGGTCGATTACCTCAGTTTCATCCACATTCGGCTTCTTCTTTTCTTCCAACTCTTCTACCAGTCCTTCTAGCATCCTTGTAGATTCATCGTACTCCTCGTACTCCTGCTGGTTACCTTCTTCGTTCGTTTCGTGACATGTCATGACATTTTTTGTTATTTTATTATGATTATTATTGAAAAAGAGAGGCGAAGTAAAATTAGGCTTATTGTAGGTTGTTATTACCTAGTTAGTAAGAAAAACAGTTATTATTAATCAGTAAAAGGCAGTGATTTACCAGGCTTTCATTAATTCAAAAGGCAGCTGATTACAACTGTGCTCCTGGTCCGGAACACTGTCAGGCCATTTCCGCTTTAAAACACCGCAAAATACTTTTTTAGGAAAAGGGGCGATCTTTCGGGCCTCGGCCGATGTCACCGTTTTTAGAAAAAGATTTTATTTCAAGGAAAGTCTGTCTCTCTACCGAGGAGCCAAGAGGGGAGTGGATGTCCAATTGTTCAGGCGTTCTTCTGGCCTCAGACTACGTATGTTGGGTGTCTCCTGACTTTCTTCAGCGACCGCATAGCATCCCTCTTCTTGAAACAGTGATTTGAGACTTTCATGAGCTTCCTCTTCATTCAGCGTCGGCATTTTTATGGGGAATGACTGGTACAAACCCGGGATCGGACGGGGCAGTTCATCGCATGGTGGCTTGTTTTATTTATCCATGTCAGAGTAACTGAAAATCATCTGAATTTACAAAGATGAACAATTAAAATTTACTTCGATACATATTTTTTAATGCTTATTTTGATAGTTTTTTGAATTTGTAATATATATGAATACATGTACATATTACATGCACCAGACATATAATATGCATATGTGTTAGATGAGTTTTATTGTTGTACATTTATTTTGGGAATTCTTTCTTTCTCCTATATAAGAAGGAAGAGTTGCACAGCTGAAGCAGGCGTGTCTTCGTTGACATCCCTGCTTAGCTTTTGAAGGTATTTTCGGTATTTAGATGACTTTGTGCTTTAAGTTAGTTGTACCTGATGTTGTGGTGCTTGTACTTTCCCCTTTTGAACAAAATAAGTCTGCTACTTTTGCTTTAATAATGCGGGCCCCGCTTGAGCTTCATTGCACCTGTCACTTTCTGGCTGCACCTTTTCAGAAATAACAGTGCCTAAAAAGGCCTATTGAGGAGACACGTGTATAAGAGGTGGCCCTGCACAAATGCACTAATCTCATTCTCTTTCTAATTTTCTTGTTCTTCCAAATTGGATACATTCTCATTATAGAAATAGTAATATCAACTCCCAATTAATTTTACCCTTGTTTTTCTCTGAATTAATCTTACAGTTTAACGCTACGAAGTATAAAGACCGCTTTTGATTTCTCTTTTCTGAAACTCAACTATGCCGTTAGCCTTTTAACCCATTATCTCATGAATTCACACTTTGGTGGCTCCAAAAAGTTACTTTGCAATTTTTCTCAAAGAATTTGTGAAGTTAAATGTCGAGGATAACAAAGAGCTTACAATTTAAATTGTTTAAAAAAAAATCAAAATTAAATTTTAAAATTTTGTGATTTGATTTATAGACAAGCACATCATTCAAAAGGAGTTAATGCATGAATTCGTATATATGCACAACATAAATTTGCATTGATAATAAATATTGTTGTCCCTAATAATATTTTACTAATGTTAGGAATATTTATTAGCTATTCATTTTACCTTTCATGAGATGGTTTACTACACACAAATATATAACTTATTTTAGATAATACGCTAAAAGTTATTTAATCAACATTCATTAAAATTTAACTTAAGAATACCTATTGGGCCCGTGGACAGCACAGGCACAGCACAAGTTTCTTCTCACTAGTACAAGGGATGAGGCACGAATTGCATTTTGAAGAGGGCAATTCGCAGGAATGCCCTTGTTTTGGGGTGTTCTTTAATTTTTGCCCATTACATTGGTGGTCTTTAATTTTTTTCCCTTCGTTAGAACTCCTTGGATTCGGGTTCAAACCCCCGCTCAGTCAAAAATTTTAAAAAAACATCGCAAGGTAGAATTTGAATTCGCAAGGCAGAGATTTGCATGTAAAACTTTGCTTTAGGCAGAATTTTGCTACCTCCAGGTAGAGTTCGCAGAGTTTGAGTCAAACTCTGCCTGATCAGGTAGAGTTTTGCCTTCAGGCATGCCAAAAATCTACCTTAAGGCAGAGTTTTGTCTTATACCTGAAGGCAAAACTCTGCCTTAAGGCCTAGCTTTGGGCCGAACAGGCCTAACTTTGCTACAAAATTCTGCCTGCGAAATTGTCTTTTTTTTTTTTTTTAGTGAGCGAGATTCGAACCCCAAACCTCATTGTATTAGGCGAAAAGGCCAAAAATTAAAGACCACCAATTTGAGGGGGAAAAATTAAAGACCAGTTTATTTGAAGGGCACTCCGAACAAAACAAATGTTTTGAAGACGCCGTTATGGTACTTTTGTAGCATGTATCTATTAACAACTCAAATATGAAAGCTTAACTAACTCTCTCTGGTCACATAAATACTATAGTACATAATTAAATATCACATAAAATTACTACTTACTGATTAAATAATTTGTACTAAGTTAAAAAATAAAAACTATCGGAATTTTTTTTTAAGTTGAGTGTGGTTTATGACAAAGCAATTGAAAAGCTATACTTGACATACACCAACAATATAGTATACCTATAGGTAAGTATTAGGCGAGATACTATCATATGACATCTTTGTACCTAATAATTCTATACATTCGATCCGTCATTAGAACCAAAAATTGGTCGTTATAAATAGAAAGGAAAAGGTTACAAAAGACACTCCAACTTTGACCGAAATTTCTATAAAACACTCCAACTTTGCGGGGGTCCTATGACCCCCCGGACTATTTTTTTTGTGTATTATTGATGGTATTATCGGGTGATATGGACAAGAAAGTGAGCACATGGTTGAGCGCGCAAGGGTGGACTTAAAACTAAACAGACCCGTCTCTATTTGCCATGTTGAATTCCAAATAATCCTTCTTTATGTGCTCACTTGTTTGTCAATGTCACCCGATAATACCATCAATAATACACAAAAAATAGACCCCCGCAAAGTTGAAGTGTGTGACAGCAATTTTGGCCAAAATTAGAGTGTGTTTTGAATATTTTTCCCTAAATAGAAAGAAAAAGTAAAGCACTTTTATACACAGTGAAGATATACATAAGAGAGTTATAACACCAAACGAATTGGTTTGCTAAATTCAAATAAAAAAGTTAGATACAGTAACAAAAGCTACCAAAAAAGTACAAACATGAAATTTTCCTCGAGCGAAGTACATTTGACCACAATAAAATACATTAGCTTTTACTGTTTAGAAAAATAAAGGAGAGTTTGAGTCATGTTGGATGAGTTGAATTAGATACATTACTTAACCCAAGTAAAATTGAATCATGACTCATTTATTGATTTATTACGTTTTAACCCACTAAGTTTGACACATGCAATTTGAGAGTAGTTCTAAAGTTGACCAAATTTTCGTTGGACCAAGGACATAAGTAGTCATCCGGTGAAACTATTGATAATTGGATGTCCGCATAAAATCAAAGACATATTGTAGCCAAAATATATATTATACACTATAATAAACTTTATATATACACTTTCATACAATATATATACATATTATATACATTGTAGTGATTGATTTGTGTATAATAAATGTATAATCAACGCATACTCGGTGTATAATTTATATACACTAATTATATACATATTATACAATTATTATACATATATTATACATGTTTTTAGGATTATAATCAGCCATTTGGCGAGTCAAGTTCAGACCCAAAAAGGTTGCTTAAACCAGAGGAAGACGAGTGTTCTGACCATCCATATGAACCAAAAATCAAATCGTTCCCCCAGTTAGCTTTCTTGGCCCCATTAGTGCTTTGTTCTTCAGAGCCTGTCAAGTTGAAATCTTATACTTCCGTCTTCTTTTTTTCTTCCATGACAAAACTATGACTTGTGAACAACTTGTGAGGTGGAACAAAACCTTTATCTTCTTTCCCCCGTAATACAGAAGAATAAGAGGCCATCTTTAAAGCTTAGTTATATATGTATGTAGTTCTTGGATTTTTTGCCGTTTGAGAGGAAAGACAGCAAAAAGACGCAATTTTTGGTCCATTTCTTTTGCTGTCAGCCGTACCATGTCCTTTTCTCATTTTCATTATATATGTTATTTTGTTTAGACTAATTTTATCTAGTATTGGGAATACAAATGTTGTTTTAATTATAGGGTTCGTTCGACACGGAGAACGTTGGGTGACAATCACGGCTTGAGTGATTTGGGTCGTGACATATGTGTTGGTGTTTGATTATGCTCGAAGTTTAAGAAAAAAAAATTGAAATATATAGTCTAAAACAAGACGTAGACATTTCTGTGGATATAAATAATATCATTAAGGGTAAAATAGGATGTATAAAGTTAGATATATCTAAATATAGAAATGTGTTTTTATTTCTTGAACAGGTTGCAGGAAAAAAATCTATCACATAAAATAGGACAAATCTAGAACTATTATATTTTCAATGTATCAAATTTTCTATAATTCAAGAATCTATCTATGTTTAGGTATTTAAGTCTTGATAAATTTTGAACACAAATAAGTCAAAATGTTTTTATGCTAACATTTACCAAGAAATATGGTACTATTAAATTAATTAGACGGAATTTTAAAATTATTTATATATGAAGTAAACTTCTGGTCAGCTAAGTACAAATAAGTATTAAGAAATAGAATGTTAACTTGGGATAAGAAGAAATATTAGTCTGTTTAAAATAAAATATAATCAACATCTCATATAGCACGTTTAAGATCATATGAGTAAAATGAAACATATAGCGAGTAGTACAATAAATAATCTAGTATTGTTTACAAGCCACACAAATTAAAAAGCAACAACGTAACACATAATACAAGACTGACTATATGGAAGGCCATATGATTCAATCATCAACACATAAATATGAGAGAAATATTCATAAAAGTAAAATCAAAATCCTCGTGTTGAAGAAGATTAATGATGAGCACCGGCAGAACCACCACCAGTACCATTACTAGAATCCTGATTGACTGCATAGTATGCCTGGACAATATCTAAGCAGAGGACGATAGCAGCAACAAACAAAGCAATTATAGACCAGGGATTGTCAAAGTAAGTGGTCCACAAATCAGCCATCCAAGTCTTGGTTTTGCTGTGATAGTGCTCTTCAATATCCCTCTTTACATACCACAAAAAAGAACTATCTTCTGCGCCAAAAGTATCCAAAGCTTTGTACATTTCCACCACTTCTTTGTCCCTCCCTAAACCGTTGATTATAATTTGCTTCTCTCGTAGTTCCTTCACATCTTGTTTTGAAATCACAAGTAGTCTCATGAAATTCACGTAAGCAGTCACAGCGTTATTAGAAGGATTAGGAACATAGGGAGAGAACTCGTAAGCGATCAAGTTCTTGAAAAACACTCTTGTGTCCTTTGTGACATACAAAAGTGGGAGCTTCAGTTCAGCAGACTTACATAATTTATATGGACTAAACCTTACCCCCTTGAGAGATCTAATCCCACTAGCACTGAAATTCACGCCCTTTGATTTCAGAGCCGTCACAGAACGGAACACGTGCTGGCCACGTATTTCATCATCACCGCAACAGTTTTTTTCGAGGCATGATACCAGGTTGTTGATATCGCACCAATGTTCACCAGTTTCAGATTTGGGGTCTCGATCGTAGCCTGCGACAATTACCCTTCGGGAAATTTCAAGAAGGTGAAGGGGTTCCGTCCCGAGCTTATTGATTTCATTAGCTTCAGGTAGTTCTGCCGCCCTATCATGGAAGAACATTCTAAAGAAAGATTTTTCCATCTCCGTTACAAATGCATGTTTGTCAGTATCATATTTCAAGCCAACCAAGATCTCGAGAATCCGGAAAGGTACCTGATTTTCGAGCAAATACATGTCACGTCTAATGCTGTTATAAACAGCAGTGCCAAGATGCTCAATCATCGCGTCTTTTTTAAATGACTTCTCCTTCGATTCGAGATAATTTAGAATGATGCATGCATCTCGAAGCATCATTATAGCAAAATCTTCGTCAGTGTACATACTGGGCATGAACTCTTCGAGGTAACAACTTCTCACATACCCAATGTTCTCTAGAATCGCATTTAAGTACTCATCTTCGATTTTAGGAACGTCATCAATGAACATTTTAACGGCCTTGGGCTTGTAATCCTCAACAAACTTGAGCTTCTTCTTTCCATGGTGGTAAGGCCCCAGTGATACCACTTTTGGATCATAGTCGTCATTTCTATTAAATACGATACCACGTCCGATTTGATTGAACTCACTTATCCAATCGTCGCTTTCCTTATTATCTTCTCTCATCAGTAATGGAACCATTTGCATTGGATGTTTCGCCATTTCAGATCCTGACTGCATTTTATTCCGCTACAAGAAAAAGTACTTCAATTTCGATTTTACAAAGTGGGCAGATCAAACATCAAACAGTAAATTAATTAGTGCATGCATCCAATCCATGACTAATTACTATACTTGATCAATATACTTTGTTCACACATAGTATAGAATAAATAATTTCCAGCTGAGAGCAGGCGGAATGATACTCCTTCCGTCCCAATTTATGTGAAGGTATTTGGGCACGCACGCATCGGAATTTAAGAATGAAATGAAAAGTTTAAAATAGATATTTGTATGGCTATAAATCATCTCATTAACGTAAAATGAGAAGTTCACAATCTAACTATTAATACTAAATATAGAAATATGTCATTCTTTTTTAAACTGACTAAAAAGGAAAGAGTGTCACATAAATTGGGACGCAGGGAGTATATCATATGAAATTTTTTCAATATCCTAAATTACCTAATTATTGAAGTGTGTGACTATCTCATCTAAAAGTTTAAGTTGTTAGAAAGAACAACTTTGAATTAATTAATTATATTATATCTCAATATGCCCCGTGTTTGACTTGATTCTCTTTCATTGGCCAAACAAGTTGAATATTTTTTTGTTTTTTGGGTGATAGTGAGATTTGAACTCAGGACCTTTAGTTTGCTCTAATACAATGTTAAAGTATCTGACTATCTCATCTAAAAACTTAAACTATATATTAGAGAGAACACACTTTTGATTAGTAGTTAATTATGTCATCTCTCGAAACTAATATGGAATTAAAATGAAGAAAGAAAGAATTTTTAAAAGGAGCCTTTTGTAATACCTATTTCTATCCTTAAATTAAATTGCTACATTACTCGATATATTTTTCCATGCAAGATTATAGAACCACAAACAGAAAAGGATACAAGCTTGTATCATTATAATACTTTTTATTTTTGTAACTAGTTTCAAATTTTAGTCTTCTTCTGTTTAAAACTTTAGAATTCATCATTTTGACAAATTGATGTTCGTGATCATTCTAAGAATAAACCTCAAGTGTTCCTAAATTTAATTTTACTTTCTTTGTGGAACAAATGTTTCTTAGATTACACACATTTAAAGGAGATAAAAATGAAAAGAATTATTGGGGTTTATAATAGAGGCATACCATGAAGACTAAAATAGATTTTTGTGTGGCTATAAATCTTCTCATTAAGATAAAATGAGAAGTTCAAAATAAAATTATCAGTACTAAATATAGAAATTTGTCATTCTTTTTATGACTAACTAAAAAGGAGAGAGTGTCACATAAATTGGGACGGAGGGAGTATATCATATGAAAACTTTTCTATATCCTAATTATTGAAGTGTGTGGCTATTACATCTAAAAGTTTAAGTTGTTAGATAGAGCAACTTTTCCATTAGATTCTTTCATTGGCCAAACACGTTGAATATTTTTTTGCTTTTTGAGTGACAGTGATATTTGAGCTTAGGACCTCTTGCTTGCTCTGAAACCATGTTAAAATGTCTGACTATCTCATTTAAAATCTTAAGCTATATATTTGAGAGAACACACTTTTGATACTTATTTAATTATATAATCTCTCGACACTAATATGGAAGCCTAAGGAAGAAAGAAAACTTTACAAAGGAGCGCTTGTAATACTTTTTTCTCCCCTTCAATTAGAGCGTTACATTACCCGAGATCTTTTTCCCTGCAAGATTATATAACCACAAAATATATATATATATATATATATATATATATATATATATATATAAGCTTGTGTAATTACAATACTTTTTAGTTTCAAATTTTAGTTCTATTAACAAATTTAGAATTCATGATTATGAGTTATGACAAATCGACATTCGTGATCATTCTAAGAATTAATCTTCAAGTATTCCTAAATTTGATTTTACTTGACAACTGTTACTTAGATAACACAAATTTAAAAGAGACAAAAATGAAAAGAAGTATTGATGCTTTATATAAGAGGCATACCGTGAAGACTAAAAAAGATATTTTTATGGTAGAACACATTACATACCTGTGTACACTAGCGCTTGGGATGCTCTTCTGTTGAGGTGTTTGATAATAGTTCAAGGATATATATAGCCATATTTAAAGGGTTATGAAGAATGGAATATTTTAAGCCTTGAATCCATAGTAAAGAATAACTTTTAAAGTTGCTTCAAAAGGAAATAAAGATATAGCTGTAGGTAGGGGTGTACAAAGCAAACCGACAAACTGCACCAAACCGATAATTCGAACCAAGTCGAGAAAAAAACCCGACTAGTGGTTTGGTTTGGTTTGGTTTTAAAAAGAAAAACCCGAACACTATTGGTTTGGTTTGGTTTTAACTAAAAAAAGTCAAACCGAATCAAACCAACCCGACATTACATATATAAAGTTTCAAACACATTTTATACATAGAAATATTTATTTATAATGTAATTTATAAATGTTTCTTTAACTTTTTCATAATTTTTTGTCTTTTAACATATTATTTCAAGCTTAGAATTAGACTTTTGAATGGTTTAATAAGTTTTATAGCCCAATGATATTAGTAACTCAAATAAAACTCAACAAAAATCAAATCAATACTAATGCTAACAAAAGAAATTCATATCTAACACTGGAATGACAATAATTTTGATATCTATTCTTTAGTTTTATATTAGTTTAGAAAGTGAAAATGCATAACTTAATTTTATTTTTTCTTTAATATTTAGTCATGTAATTAATACTTAGTAGCCGTACTTATTTTAGCATGACTTGGTACTTTTAGATTATGATCATTTTTTACATGCCTTATAAATTAGTTGTATTTATTGTAGCATGACTTAGTACTTTTAGATTATGATAATTTTATTTTATGCAATTTCATTAATTTTTTTCGTTGAATATTTTAGTACAATGTCATCTCTCATCACGTTTTGTGTTATTTTCTTAATAAATATCTTAAATAGATCGTTGTATGTTACTAGGTCTAAAGAAATATTTGAAGTATAAGTTATATGTTTTGTATGAAGACTTTACCGGAAAAAACCCGAAAAACCCGAGCAACCTGAAAAAACCGAGAAAACCCGAGGTTGAAAAACCCGACTTTTGTTGGTTTGGTTTGGTTTATAGATTTAAAAACCTGATGCAATTGGTTTGATTTGGTCTTTAAAAAACCTGAACCAACCCGGTCCATGTACACCCCTAGCTGTAGGGATACTAAGATAACTTCTACTAGTGATATATAGAACTAGTGTTCCCTTAATTAAGTAATTACAAGATGTACTTACTATCTCCAGGGTATTTTTCGCATTAGTTGCTTTAAAGTAAGATTCTTGGCCAAATTTGTACACTCAATGAAAGTCAATTAGACCTAAAATCTGGACTACAAGGACATTTTAAAAAAAGAAGAAATATAATGTACTAAAAAACTCTCTTTTTTTTTATCGTCCAATTCTGATCTCATTCCTCTTGTCGTCTTGAGTAAATAAAGATTCTTTCCAGCTTCTGTGAATCACGTGGAAAAATGAAGCAATTCTTTATTATAAGGTTAACCTGCTAATGAACAATAGCTACATACATTATTTCATTTACCCCACAAATACGATATAAAGCTAATTGATCCTGTAACTTTTATCTAATCCTTAACATCACAAAATGAACTCTCATTAATTATGGTGACACAAATAACTGCCTCTTTAAGTACGTACTTGCAAAAATTGAGGTACGAAACATTAGAAGATTGGCTAAATTCTTACACTAAATTAAAATAGTCATTACTCTAAAATATGAAACACACAACATGTTCCTTTCTAACACTTTGGGCAAGTGAGAAAACAAAAAGAAGAAAAGAAGCAGATGCTCTATACTCGATTAAAGGAGAGTGAATTAATGCTTTTGCTCTTATGTAGAATTTTCCAGCACTCGAAGTAACAGAGATCTCAAATGAAAGAGCACTTACAAGGCAAGGAATATAATAGGAATTCATATTGTTGTGTATCATGCCTGACTAATTGTATTGGGGTAAATTTGTGCAACACAGCTAGACCTGTATTGTTAGGCCACGTGGCTTAAGAAATAAGTCAAATATGAGTTAGCATTCAGTGGCACCGGAGGAAATGCCTTTGCACCAGAGGAACCATTTGGTCCGGTAGACTGTTGGAGTAGCTCCGGAAGATCAGAGCTCAACGGGCTGCCATTACGGATCAAGTCGAACGTTATATGTCAGTGTTATTAGGCTTAATAATCCTCTTTATTGCTCATTATTATTACTCAATTAATAATCATTATAAGTAGGGGCGTCATACACCGAATGTGTGCCCCTAGCTCCTAGTGTAAATAGAGATTATCTTTCCAATTGTAAACGCACGAAATTCAAGAGGAATACACCTCTTATACACAATCGCTCCATTTCTTAAGTTCTTTATTATTTTACTAAACACAATCGTTCCATTTCTTAAGTTCTTTATTATTTTACTAAGTGTTTAGTCATAAGCTTGGCCGGAGGAGCTTGCACCGAGCTCGATCGAAGCTCAGGCTATTCTTAACTTTACTTTGCTTTATTTCTTTTACATTTGATTTACTTGCATATTATATTGGTTTACTGGTCATTTTGATCCACGTGTCCTTGACCACGAACACAAATTCAACTGAACCATTTTCTAAGTAAACAGTTTGGCGCCCACCGTGGGGCCTAGACAGTTGTGGTTGTCATCATGACCATCATTTGTCTTACTAATTTTTCTTCAGTTCTCGTATTTTCCTAAGTATCAGTTTCAGGTATGATAGGACCAAATGACAACACGAGTACAACACACAATTCGGACAACCTTCCGCTAGATCCGGATGGCTAGCCTATCTAGGCACCATTGAACGGTGAGCATCCTCGAGATCCCAATGTCGATGTAGTAGGAGTGGAGCAAATTCACGGTACCACCCATAATGGCATTCCTACAGACGAGACTAACGTAGAGGCAATGCGGCTCATGCGAGAATAATATTTCTCGATAAGGGAAGAGATAAGTCAGATTAGGCAAACCGTCGCGTCCCTTGTGACATGTTCGCAGGCCAGAGTCGCGGCTCCTACGGGAACCCCTGCCACCTGTTACATCTCGGAGATTTCGCATTGTTGCATTATGAGTAAACTACCATAAGCCTAAAAGGGACATGAAGTCCTTGTGAGATTAAGGAGAGTAATTGATAACTTTAAGCTTATACCATTACATTTGAAGTCATATGAATCGGTGGAATTAAGTTCGTCGAAGGAAGTGGAATGTGAGGCACATGTGGGAGGAGTTCTCAACAATTAAGTTATAATTTGTTTAGTAATGACTTGAGGAGGAGCTATAGGACCCTTAGATGGTTAATGAAGTGTTACACAAGTGCCAAGAAGATTCTATAAGGATTGGAAGTCGAACGAATCAAAACGAGTAACTTAACGGATGGGGAAACTTTGACGGACCGTCAAATGGTGGAGCACCACAGTATAACGGTCACAGTGAGCCATGTTAGGTTGGGAAGCTTGACGGTGCACTTTGACGGACCGTAGGAATTTTGACGGTCCATCAAAGTGAGCGTAGGATTGCTCGACGGGATTTTAAGTCACGCTTTATATATTTCGTTTCATTTCATTTGGACACATTATTTTCCCAAAACAGATCCTTGAACTCTCCAAAACCCTCTCTCTAGGTCTATAAACTAGTCCAAGCCAAATCCAAGAGGTTCAAGTGCTAAGAAACTTGTTAGGGTTTGTGGAACTCAAGATTTCCCTTTGGTGTTGATGTTGGAGACTTCACTTTAGAGGAGTAAGTTGATCCAAGACTTGTTCTTGAGTGATTAAGTAAGTTTTTACATCTCTTGTATATGGTTAAGGTTGTTTGATTGTTGTTCTATTCGGTTGAAGGGAGAAAAAGTGAAAATGGAGTTCAAGTAAAGTATGAATTTAAGGATATTGTGAGCTATAAGTTAACTTGAATTGTGATTCTTGGCATGATATGAGTATAATCTTGTTGTGGATGATATTAATGATGTTGATGAAGTATTGTACGTAAGTATGTATGGTGTTGTGATGTAGATATTGTTATGAATGACCTTGAGAAGGAGTTTTGGAGATTGAATGATGCCTAATTTGAGTAAAGTCTCTTGATTATGGTATTGCTAATAATGTCATTGTTGTTAGGAGTTTTTTGGGATTTGGTAGAAGTAGATAAAACAGGGGAAATGCTGCCCAATTTTCTCTAGCTCATGAATTATTCTAGTTTGAACTTAAAGGTGTCTTTGAGACCTAACCTCGGTATGAACCCTCTAGAATGCAGATTTCTCGGGCTTCGGAGGTGAACGTTAAGTAGTTAAGAAGACGTGAAGGTATGTAAGGCTAACCCTTCTTTCCTAAGGCATGATTCCATTGTTGTATACACATATGTAAGGTCCATAATGTCTTCCATGGAGCCTCTTCTTTTTGAAGTGCTAAAGCTCACAAGTCTTGATATTCTCATGATATCGTTAATCTCATCCTACGATAGTTGACTCTTTAAGGAAAGATGTATTAATGATGATGATGTTGACGCTACCTATGTACTTTTATGTGTATATGTATGTATGTATGTATATATATATATATATATATATATATGGCCATTATGTAACACCGAGCCTGTATGGCCGGGTATGATATTCATTGCGCGGCACACCACTGCAGTCGGGTATGGACAACACCGAGCCTTGAATTAGACGGGTATGTGTGACACCGAACCTCTATGGTCGGGTATGGTACTACTATATGTCATGCCCTATTTTTAACGGGTTAAAACTAGTTCACAACTTATGACTATGTTCTCTCTGGTTTTGTAAATTTTCAGAATCGCCGCCTAATTTTTAGGAAATATTAGGAAACCAATTGTAAAAATGTAAACTCTATTTTTAGTCTTTGAAACCTGTGAAATTCTAGGTAAGAGTTTTATTTACTCTGAGGGGAAGGTATTAAGCATCCCTCAGAGCCTATCCGAAAACAGTCTTTAAACTTAGTCTAATTAACACTAGAGGGGAATTATTTAATTATTTATTATCACCTATTTAAAGAATTGCGGAAAAGAAACTACTCTCTCAAAACTATTTGTATAAAAGGGGTTTTTAACGTAATAGTAACTATGTGAGTAAATGCATATATATAAAGGAAAGTAGTTAATGCTAATGTGTGCATGATGAAAATATGTATGACATTTTATTTTATATGAGAATAGTAAGTGTCATATTGAACAAGGAGATGTACATTTTATAAGAAAATAATCTACATATGTGATAGTATATCCTAGGTGAATACTTAAAAATAGTTATGATGACACAATAAGACTATATGTGTACATATAATGAAAATGCAACTAAGGGAATTAATAAAAATAAGATAGTACAGGTATGGTATGCGCGTATGAAAATAGTATGTTGGTACACCCATAATAAAGGAAAGTAATTAAGACAAGATGTAAATTGTATGTATTAGGAATATATATATTGTTTTCAAAAGAGTACGTATGTATATTTTAGAAGATGAGGTATAATATGATTGTTGTATATAATGTTACTAAAGATAAGTATTTATAATATAACGTACATACGTATGTAGGTGATGAGAAAATGATTAAAGGTATTTAAAGTAAGAATGGTATATATACATATAAAATAGAATCTTTGTATATAAAGTAAAGTATACACCTTGTAGTTCTTGAAAAATACTTGGATCACTATACTTGGGTCCTAATATGATTTTCTTGTATTAAACTTAAAGAATTAGGCCTGTTCCAATGGGTTAGTATTACAGCAATTAAAAAAAAAAAAAAAAAAGAGTACAGGTCACATGTTAAGATCACTTAGGCCTCATGATTAAATTTACTAAATAGGACGTTGCCAAATTCTGAAAATCTGCACCATTAAACTTATTGTTTGGTGATCACAAAGAGTGTAAAAACGTGAGAGCGATATGCTTTGTTAAGAAATCAGATCTGTTACTTCTTTATGAAATCAAGTATGTCTAAAAAAAAAAAAAACTTAGAACAGTGTTCTCGTAAAAAAAAGAAAATCAGCTTATTTCCTTGTGGAAGATAATTTGAATCTAGAAAATATACTAAAAGACATTCCCTTAAAACGATTAGTAAAACGTCTTTCACTCTAAATCGGGATTGGTATCTAAAAAGGGAAGGGAAGCAAATGACTAAATTCACTATCATACTAAATCATTTTTCCGCAAGTTTGTACACAAGCGAGAAACAAATATGCTACAAATACAATCCATAAAAAATGTTAGTCAAGAATATAAACATGTATATACATGATAACACGAAGACACGAAATTTAAAGAGAGGAAGGAAGACGGGGACGCTAGACACGAGCAATTAAATCCTGCAACTGGCTGTTCTCTGATATGGGCAGAATCCGGAGTTGCCATAAGGCCCATAACTCCAAATGCTCCCAAGGTTCCTCATGAAAAAACGAAAAAATAAAGATAAGGATTAGAAACAATTCTCAACAAGGAAAAAAGAATCTATATAACTTTAATTAATGAGAGCTAGATAAAAGAATCAAGACAACAGTACTAGCAAGCTGCTCTAAAACAGTTTCAATACAACAAATGCCGAAGCCAAAGATGCAGCAGCAACTGACTCCAATTTTCCCAAGAAATGGCATGTGAAGTGATATATAGGAAACTATTCGTTCGTGTCAACTGGGAAGCTTAATGGTTTATGAACCAACACATTTGGCAAAGAAGCTATCAAGTTTTGGATACACCTAACAGTTTGGAACTTAAAGGACATAGACACACCTAACACTTTCACTTACAGGACATAGACACAAGCTAACAGTGTGCACTTATAAGAGAAGCATACATCTGTACAAATTATCAAGGGAGAGAGACCTCTTACAAAATATAAGCATTCCACTTATTAAAAGTAAAGCCTCTAAGATAAATCTTTAACAATTAACGCTATGCTATGCTTCTTGGCTCTCTCCCTCATATGGCATAATGAGTGAGATTTTTTTAGTGTGAATCTACAAGGACCCTGGATGTATCCTCCTACACGACAGAATAGTAGCTCAATATTTCCCCCTAATATTACATCGACTAAACTTGCATATCAGAATGAGGTAATTTTTCCCTCTTCATAAAAATAAGAACACCTCCATTCGCCCAACCAACCCGACATATCAGCTTTCATGTTGCATTAATGCCAACCTAACCTTAAGCGACAATAAACTATGGTCAAAAAACGCAGGCAGTAAATCAGTCCCAAAATGAGGTGAAAATGGCCTAAAACACAGTAAAAAATGGCCAAAAACGCAGCAGCGTTGGCCTCAAATTGCAGCAGCATTTTTGCCCCCCAAAATGTTTCAAAAATGTGGCATTTTCGCCCTAAAAAACACAGCAATCAGTTGGCCAAAATGCAGGCAGTAAATCAGTCCCAAAATGAGGTGAAAATGGCCTAAAACACAGTAGAAAATGGCCAAAAACGCAGCAGCGTTGGCCTCAAACACAGCAATTATTTAACTTCTAATTTTGCTTAAAATACCATGTTTATGGCAGCAACTTTTAGCGAAAATGCAGCAGTAAATGCAGCC
Organism: Lycium barbarum; assembly: GCF_019175385.1. NCBI lineage: Eukaryota > Viridiplantae > Streptophyta > Magnoliopsida > Solanales > Solanaceae > Lycium > Lycium barbarum. Next base: position 128,043,078 of record NC_083337.1, on the reverse strand, counting down.
ACTGATTTAGAGTAACCACTGTTCATCTGGAATCTTGTAGTCATATTTCTAAACAAATGGAGCTTCAAAGACGCAAAACTAGAAGATGACATATTTAGCAAACTCGTGAACTTAAACCAACTTTAAAGAGTTAGATCGGATCATTCAAAATATTTCTCAAAGATATAAGGAATACTAGAGTTGAACCAATTATTTGAAAAAAACATCAGTAGCCAATTTTGAACATTTCATTCAGTTAAAGCATGTATGGCAACAGATAGTTTTGAGAAAAAAGGAGATTGATGTTAAACTAAACTTGGCTAATATAATATACTAACGAGCATTTCAAGCGTACAGTACCAACATGAAGCCCTCAAAAAATAGACGAGTGAAATATAGGGAACTAAATGTAGCATGGTTTCATTAGCTTAGCAATAAAGTTGACAACTCAAATAGATCTTCAGGTAACTCCTAAACATAACAACAACATACTGTTAAGCACATATAAAAAGAAATCATTTGATGCAAACGTAATACAATATGAAATACTACTCTCAAACTAAACTATGAGCAGACAAAGGCATAATTTAGAAAAGACAGCATGACCAAAAGCCTAGTGGCCTAAAAAAACAAATTTTAACGTCTAAAAAAAAAACTAGCATTTCACATACTATATATATACTTTAGAAACCAATTAATGCATGACATATTTCATGAATGGAAAATGCTGTAACACCCTTAAACAGACTATACACATAGAACAAATCATGATATATGTTTCCACTAATGTTATCCAGTGTTTTAAACAAGGGAGCATTTTCCTCCTTAAATAACTTATAGTCTTCGAAAACTTGATTTCCTAGAGAACTAACAGTGAATAGAAAGAGGACCTATGGCTGGATTAAATACATTCACAGAGGCAACATTAGATATGAAAGAAAAGACCAACATTCTGATTTCAGATTTGTCAAACAGCCAGAGTATCAAGGGTCTAAAAAAGTCTAAGCTTGAAAGCTCTTAAACTGTTTTTGGAAAATACTTAGCCAAAGCATGTGTTTGAAGGTTTGAAGAAAATCATATAGATTCAACGTGCTTTCGTGAAACATTAGCTGCTTATTTAAAACGTTTGACCGAGAAAACAGAGAAAAACTTCTAGTTCAAAAGAGATCTTGAGAGACAATTACATCTTGGTTTTAACAAATCCATTTAGCTGTTGGTTGCAGAAAACTCAAATTGAAGTCTAAACTTAGCATACTGATACTTGGCTTAAACAAACGACGAGAGCTAATGACACTTTCACCGCCATGAGAATTAAAATAAAGAGAAGAAAAGTTACCGCGGGAAAGAGTCGATACTCTCACTAAACGGGTGTATGGCAATTATCAGGTCACCACTTAAACAATTAACACTTTTGCTCCAAAGGAAGTTTGAACATGTATAAGCTATGGTTCCATTCAACATAACTACTTTGAGATGAAATCATGTAGACAGATCCTTAATCCAAATCCTAAGGGTACTATTAAAACTTTACACTTTCTGCACACTCATTGGATCAGTACTTTCATCAGAGATGCCAAACAAACACACGTATTTATTCCGGACAGATTCATGTACATTATGATGCATCCAAAAATACATTAATTATGAGAAGGAAGTAGACCAAAGCATGTAAACCAAATGGTCACTAATAATCATCCCCTTTTTATCCTAACAAATCAGTAGCTTTTCTCAAGCAAAACCACAATTCATACTAGCTATTTATATACTAACTTCTGAATAAAGAAACGACACCCATGGATTCTAATGTACAGTCAAAACAGAAAAATAAATGACATGCGTATTCCCATATTCTACAAATCGATCAAAATATCCCTATAAGCATTTTCAATCCTCATCGTCAATTTCACCCGACCTTAAACTGATCTAGTGCGAAACTAAAAGAAACAGCGACTATACTTAACATATGAGGGAAAGTAAATTATTCATTTGACTCTAACAAGATTACAACTAAACACACTAAATAAATTCAGAAGTGACAGAACTAAAGAAATATATAGAAAATGCCAAGACGAGCAGCGACGAGGTTGAACACATATTCGACGAAATTAGTCGACTTACACTAATTTATAACAAACGAGGAGAGGACACATTCCAGCCAACCAAACCAAACAAACGACGAGAAAACACTTGACGACTACATTTCTACTTTAATAAAATTAAAGACGAAGATAGGATGAATGTGATTACCTTCTCCGTGACAGCGAACTGAGGCTATTGTTGTCGTCCAGTCTCCGAATCCACTCGAAAGCTTGTCATTTCAGCCGAGAACTTGAAAAGAGATTTTGACAGCCAAAAAGAAACTTAAAGTTAAAAGAAGATTTTTCTGAGTATGAAAGCTTTGAAAGAGATATTCTCTTAATGAAAGCTTTGTTCAAAGGGGAGTTTTCAGCCTAAAAAAAAACTTATCTAAAACAGCCAGGGAAGGCCGTATTTATAGGCAAATGCTGAGGGGGTTTCAACAGCTTCCTTAAGGGGATTTTGCATTCGAATTTGTAATCCAAGAGAGGGGGAAAAATCTGACGTTTTCAACAGATTATGGGGAAAATAGGGATGGGACTTACCATAAAATCCGCTGAAATCGCACATGGAGCCTGCAAGCTTCAGAGATGAAGTGTGAGAAAGGAGATGAAATGGGGGCTGTTCGGTTTAGGGCTGTTTGGTCAAAGATGAAAGGGGCTGGTTAGTTTTAAGTGGGGTTTGGGCCGGGTCGGTTCGGGTCCGTGGGGTTTAGTATTGGGGTGGGGCGTTTTGGGTCTGTGGGGTTTAATATTAGGCCACAGATTTTGTATAAGGGTAGAAGAGAATTGGCCCAATTCAATAGATGATTTTAATCATCCCAATTCCTTTTCATTTTGAATTAATTAAAATATGCTTCTTTGTCCTAATTAATTATCGAAAATGTGTACATATGAAAAATTATAATACAAGTAATTTAATATACGTATTTAGTTTATAATAGAATAAACGATGATTAACATAGTAATAAATAGGATTAAAGGAAAAATGTCAACGCCAATATTGATATAGGAATATCAATACTATTTTTGAGTGATTTAATTGTAAAGAACGATGTTTAGTAATTTTATAATTAAAAATACGGTGTTTGGTAATTTTTTAAGAAACAATAAGAATGTTCTTAACTTTAGAGAAATATATCTCGAAAAAATAGCGTAATAATTAGTGAAAAATATTCCAAACTCATTCTGATTAATTTTCAGGACTGAGAAGCATAGTGAAATTAATTAAACGAAAAAGGAGGGCCAAAATTGGGTGTCAACACTATATATGTATGCGTATGTATGGAAGGTTTCCATTAGAAAAAAGGATAAGTAAATATGATGAACATCTCAAGAGGTATAAATGACTTTCCTATCTCATGGCTCTTCTATCTCATGTTACCCTTTATGCTTGTATTATGTTATTGCTTATGCCTTATATACTCATTACATTGTTCGTACTGACGCTCTTTTGTTTGGGGAAGCTACGTCATGCCTGCAGGTGGACAGGGAGACAGACTTAATCCTTAGGCTGCTTATCCAGAGACTGCTTAGAGGAGCTCCATTTGATTCGGAGCTGCAGTTGTTGGTACTATTCTTTTGTGTACATATATGGGCATGGTAGGGCCCTGTCCCTTCTTTACAATGTTCCATACCCTTTCTAGAGGCTCGTAGGCAGTTTTGTATAGTTAGATGTCTCTTAGCCTTGTCGGCTCATATTTTGTATATCATTTTGATAGCCTTGCCGGCTTGTGTGTATATATATGGGCATATTTAATGATGTTGATATGAAAGTACTCTTGCCTGATAAGATTTGTATTATTGATGCACAGGAATTGCGAGTTGGCCATATGGCTCACCTAGTTATGTTGATGAAAGTATGATGAGAGGTGCCCGGTAGGGTAGCTTCGGGTGCCCGACATGGCCCTCCGGTTGGGTCGTGATAAAAGTGATATCAGAGCAGTTCTGTCCTAGGGTATGTCTATGAGTCGTGTCCAATAGCGTCTTGTTTATGGGTGTGTTGCGCGCCACACTTATAAACATGAGGCTGCGAGCATTTAGGAATGAATGGCCTTCTTTATGCATAGATCGTGTGATAGAGCCATGATATAAGGATTTATCTTTACTTAACCGTGTGTTATGTATTTCAGAGATGCCTGTAAAGAGAAAAGCTACAGCAGCCCAAAAGGGCAAGACAGTGGCAGGAAAGTGGACTGAGAGAGTACCGCCGATAGATATAGCTGTTATATCTCGTATTTTTGAACGTCGGATTATTTGTAAGCTGAGGTGGGGCCCACACATCAAGATTTTTTTTGGAACATGTGACAAGCTATATGAATCACATATGTAAAGTTAAACACAACTCATGAAGGACCCTTGGGCCAAATCAAAGTGGAAGCCTTCCAAACGAATATTTTTAAGAAAACGTTTCCGGGTGACCTGACTTGGAGGGGCAAAAACGGTAATATAAGTTTGGAATTTGGAAACCTACCAAGCGATAGAAGTTATATATAATTGAATTAGCTTTCCAACCATAGGTCGTGGGTTCCTAGGTGACGTCGGTACAAGGAGATATGAACGTTTTACGGTCGAAAGGTCAGTGGGCTATGCCCAACTCGGGACCAACCGGGTTGGCCCAAAAAAATAAAATGAAAATTTAGGCCCAATGTTTAAGGGGTGGCCGGCCAAGTGAGGCCCAACCCATGGCTTTAATGAATATTTCCATGTGCTAATTAATTATAAATGGTCATTATCTAATAGAATTTTCAAGAAGCAAAGAAAGAAGAGAAAGGAGAAAAACCAAGAGCAAACATAAGAGCCATTTCGGGTTGGCCGTAGAAAAATCACCCTAAAAAATCTTGACTCTAAAATTATTTTCTTGTTGAATTCCTACTAAATTAAGTGTCCTCTACAACTTGGTGCAATTGTTTGGGAGAATAGAGCACTTGTTCCATCAATCTCACACTTGGGTTAAGTGAAGAAGTTGAAGAGAAAAGGTAAGAATTTATCCCTCCTTACTATGTTATAAAGGTTGGTTTATGTTGTAGTATATGGAAATGAGTAGAAATTATGGAAATAAGAAAGTTTGCAAAGTGGGGGTGTATGTATGGAGCTAGCCGTGTGTGTATATATGTTGTATACATATGGTGAGTTGAATTTTATGTTGTATTCTAGTTGTGGTTATGGTGGAATTTATATTGGAAATGAAAGTTGAATGAATTTGGTTGAAGTTGGAAATATAGGTGTTGGCCGTGTGGTACATGGAAATTGAAATGGAAATGAATTAATGTTGTTTAATATGTTAGTTGTGTTGTTGTGATCCTTGCAATGTAAATGAAAGTAAAATGGTTTAAGTTGGTATTGAAATGAAATGTAGAAGTTTATGTCATTTTAGTATGATTTTATGATATTGTGGAAATGAAGTCGTTAAGGTGTAAATTATGATGACTGTTGATGAAGTTGGAAGATAGAAACATGTTATGAAAATGTTTGTTAAAGATTAGAAGTTTTGGTGGAATTGTGACTTTGGTGGAAAGTTTGTATATTGTGTATATCTTGTGAATATTTTGTGGAATTGATATGAAATGCTTCCAAATTATATTGTGATGATCTTGATTAATGATGAATGTGAAACCCTTGAGATTGGTTTGGAAATTTGAAGTTGAAATGGAAGTATCGCACTATGTTGGAAAGGGAACTAGTTGTGCCATATTGTGTCTTGTAGTTATTGTTGTTGTTGTTAGTGTTGTTATTGGGTTGTTGATGATTGTTTTGGCCGAGTTGAATTCTCGGGGATGCTATATGTATAGGGGAAATGCTGCCCAAATTTCTGTAGAAAAGTGTTGATTTGATATTTAAGTCCTAAAGTCTTAGGGTTAACATTTGGTAAATGTTACCATTTGTAGATTTTGGACGAAACGGGAAGTGAACTTGGAAAGGCGTAAAAAGCATAAAAGGTATGTAAAGCTATCCCGATTCTTCTTTTGGCATGTCCTAGATGTACTAGGATCGGATTCGAGCCTCGGAAAATATTCTGTCTTTCGGAATCCGCATTTGAAATTGTCCCTTTTTCATTCAATGGAACTGAACCCTATAAGTATGCTTTGTTACAGAATTGTGTAAACTTTCACAAATTGTCTAAAAAGTTATGAAATGTCCCTAGGACCTCCGTAGGTGACACCATAAGCTTAATATACGTAATTTGAGACCACCGCTTCGGTTGTCCCGAGGTGGGCCCACTATTTCCGACTTTACCCTTTTTGTGTTTATAACTTAATTTCAAGCGGTTCTAAAGGAAACACCTTAACTACTCCTCTAACTACCAATGATACTTATTCTAAATACTTTATTGAATCTCTGTAAAGGTATGATATTTTGTGTCTCATTTAGTCTCCCACTATTCCCACTTTGCCTTTTAGTGTACTATTGCCTTATTTTTGAACAATATAAAATGAAACGTTTTAACTATCCTTTTAACTACTAAGGAAGATTGTTTTAATGATTCCCTCGAGTCTGGTAAACTATTTTGGAATATGAAAATGATCCCAGAAGGATTATTCTTTCGTAACTCATTATGACATACGACATACACTTACTATGATTCTGTCCGATTTCATTGGTTTGATTTGTCATTCGATATGCCTCATTGAGTCTCTGGAAATATATGGTATTTTTATTGCATTTAGTTTCTCACTACTCCATTCGTGGATGCCTCAATGTTTCCCACACTGAGCCCGGGCCAGGATATGTTCCCAAGCGTCTTCCACTGCATTGTTCGCCGTGCCTCGATGTGAGGGGGCAGGTATACATGTACATGGGTTGTGGAGTATGCTGTGCCATGTACACTATTCTGATATGATATGATATGATATGATCTGATATGGTCATCTTATATGTTATGCTATGTTGCGGGGTATTTCCCCTTTTCTGATCCTTATGTGTTGTGGCACCAGTGTCGGGGGGTGACCACGTTCTGTCTGCCGAGTCCCTTGGCAGGGGCCGGATATGATATGGCATATATTTCGGTACACACTCTTTATGTTTTGAAAATATGTATTTGATATTCTGGACATCACACTCACTTTTCTGTACGTTCTGTTCCGGTTATGATTTTGTTCTGTAACGGGACCAGGTATGACATACATTTTCTGCAAATACTATTTATGTTTTATGATCAGCATTTTGCTATTCTGGATATTCCGTTCATCTTCTGTACCTTCTGCTTCAATTATGACTTTTTTTACTACGTTTCGTGCTTTACATACTCAGTACATATTTCGTACTGACCCCCTTTCTTCGGGGGCTGCGTTTTCATGCCGCGCAGGTACAGACGACAGATTTGCTGACCCGCCTGCCTAGGACATCTATTCTGCTATTTTGGGAGTGCTCTTTTGTCCAGAGCCTATATGTTGGTACAGTCTGCTGCTATTGTACTTATGTATGTCGTTCAGGGGTATGACGGGGTCTTGTCCCGTCTTATGATTCTGTTATGTTCTGTAGAGGTCTGTAGACATACTTGTGTGGGTTCTGTATATGTTTTGGGGATGATATGATCTGTGACAGCCTCATCGGCTTCCCTGTACTATGTCTGTGCATCTATGATACTTAATATCGACAATTGACTTTTGCATTTAAATATATTCTGCTAATATACTGGTTTGGGTTATTGGGTACGTTTGGGGTGTCCAGCACGGACACTAGTCGCGGCCTACGGAGTTGGGTCGTGACAAAAGTGGTATCAGAGCGGTTCGTCCTCGGAGTGTCTACAGACCGTGTCGAGTAGAGTCTTGTTTATCGGTGTGTTGTGCACCACATTTATAAACAGGAGGCTACAAGACATTTAGGGTGTTACTTTTCTTTGAATCTTAGATCGTGCGATAGAGCCAGCTGTAGGAAATGAATTCCTTTTTACTAACCTCTAATTTCAGCTGGAGAACAGTATCGACGTAAGACAACGACTAATGATATTGGAAGCTACACAGTACACAGATAGGTAATGGTATGAAAGATGTATGCTGGGTAAGGTGTTTGAAATACGATTGAAACATGAAAGTTGAAGATTGGAAAGAAAAATAAACAGGAAAGTGTAGCAGGTGCAGTTTGAGTTGGGCATGTGAGGTAAGCCTCGGCATCTTTATACCTTTATTTGAAATTGTTAGCCCCGTGTGGCTATGACGCGATATGATATGATACGTATATGTGTTGGCCCTGTGAGGCATGGTTGGTATTTCCTGTGTACAGGTTTTGGGATAGTAAGAAATACAGAGGAACCTCTGCCCAAATTTTTCTAGGAATATGAAGAGGAAAATGAGATATAAATTCTTAACATGTCTTGAAGGTCGATACTGATAGGGTAAATCTACTATGTTGGATTAAAGTTTAAGAGATACCCTCCATGTCATTCGTAAGAAGCATTATCCTTGTTTGGAAAAATTTTATCTCGAAAAAGCATATATGAGTAGCAAATTCGCAATTTATTTAAATGGACTAGAAATATGTTCCAACCCCATTTTGCTTTAGCACAGCCCATGTGAAGGGCAAAATATGTGGAAGGACAAAAATGTCCAACGATCAAGTTTTCTCTAATTGAAAGAATACAAAGTGTACGACAAGCAGTCGGGAATTGAGTGGTTCGCTCACGACTCATATATATATATAATATATATACATGGAGGTAAATATTGAAGGCGTACAGGGGGCAACACGGTAACTATATAGTCAGAAAAATAAAAGAATTCTCGCTAGGACGGGGTGGGACCCGCTACGAGAACGTTCTGAAAAGCTGTCAAGACCCGACTTGTCTTAAATTACGTGACAAAGGACGTGCGGGGAAATTGGTGTAATTATACCGGCCTTAACGTGCTTAAATGCATTAAAGTTGTACGGTTAAGCGTGCCAGGGCCAGAGCAATTCTGGGATGGGTGACCCCCTGGGGAATGTACAAAATTTTCGCAAACATAGATATAAGAGACGAATAGGAAATTCGGGGCAACCTAAAAGGGAATTAGGATATGTGGAAAGGTAAGAAACTTTATAGGGGTCACACGAGCTGAGACGGATTAGATTGCTAAAAAGGAAGAAAAAACAGCTACATTAATTATATTACTTGAGTGCCAGCTATCGGATAAGGTTGTGTACTATATAATTGTGATTCTGTTAAGGTCTCGTACGGAGAAAATCAAGTTGTAAGTTAGAAAGAAAAGATATGGCGGCATTACTTACATGGGGTCCGCGTTGATATTTATATGGACCCTAAGAGCCTCCAGTATATATATATTAAGAAAAATGAGCTGAATTCGCGGCAGAGAAGATGGTTCGAATTATTGAAAGATTATGATGTTAATATTTTGTACCACCCTAGAAAAGCTAACGTTGTGGCAGACGCACTTAGTCGTCAATCTATGGACGGCTTGACCGGCATACACTCAGAAACAAAGAATTGGTTTGTAAAACTCATCAGTCAGCTAGCCTTGGAGTCCGTTTGGTCGATTTAGAAGATACTGAAATTTTTGTCCGAGAAGTTGCTGAATCATCGATTATGGAAGAGGTAAAACAGCGCCAGTTCGAGGATTCTATTCCGGTGTGGTACAGTGATACAACCTTTGATAAGGAAAGGACCCATTTTGAGGTCTCACCTGGTAGGGTATTAGTATACAGAGGCAGATTATGTGTGCCTAACGTTGCAGGGCTGCGACGACCAATTATGGGCGAAACGCATAATGTTCGGTATTCTGTTTATCCTGAATCCACTAAAATATACCATGACCTCAGATGTCTATATTGGTCGGATGGCATGAAATGGGATATCGCAGAGTTCCTATATCTATCATCACTGACAGAGGTGCTCAATTTACGACTAATTTCTGGAGATTTGTTTTCAGGAAGGATTAGGGGCTCAGGTAAGTCTGAGCACAGTATTCCATCTTCAGAGGGACGGACAGGCCGAGCACACTATACAGACGCTAGAAGATATGTTGCAGGCCTGTATTATTGAATTCAGAGGTAGCCGGGACGATCATCTGCCGTTGATCGAGTCTGCTTATAATGACAGCTACGATTCTAGCTTAATACGAGGCTTTGTATGGCAGAAAATGCAGGTCACCGATCGGCTGGTTCGATATTGGCGAAACAGAGTTAATCGGTCCCGATATGATCCAGCAGGCCGTTGATAAGGTGAAACTCATCCGAGAAAGACAATTAGCAGCCCAGAGTTGACAGAGATCGTATGCTGACAAACGACGTCGACCCTTAGAGTTCCAGGTCGACGATTGGGTATTTTTGAAAGTATCGCCTATGAGAGGCGTAATACGATTCGGCAAAAAGAGTAAGCTCAGTCCGCGATATATCGGACCCTATCAGATTATTTGAAAGATTGGGAATGTCGCCTACGAGTTAGATTTACCATCTGATTTGGAAGCGGTACGTCCGGCATTTCATGTATCTATGCCCCGCGAATGTGTCGGTGGTCCTCCTAGAATATTTCCAGCAAATAATACTCGGGTGACGGAGGAACTATCGTACGAAGAGCAGCCTGTAGCCATTCTGGATTGCCAGGTAAGGAGATTGCGGAATAAAGATATAGCTTCCGTTAAGGTGCTGTGGCAGAACGATAACAGGGAAGAGGTGACCTGGGAAACTGAAGAGGAAATGAAAAAGAAATATCCTTACTTGGTTATATTCAATAATGAATGTGTATCATATGAGCTGACCATAAAAAGAAACTCCCCCGAAGTACTTACAAACCCTATAAGACTAATCTAACATTCGAGGATGAATGTTCTAAAGGGTGGGGGGGGGGGGGGGGAGGATGTTATATCCCGTATTTTTGAACGTCGGATTATTTGTAAGCTGAGGTGGGGCCCACACATCAAGATTTTTTTTGGAACATGTGATAAGCTATATGAATCACATATGTAAAGTTAAACACAACTCATGAAGGACCCTTGGGCCAATTCAAAGTGGAAGCCTTCCAAACGAATATTTTTAAGAAAAACGTTTCCGGGTGACCTGACTTGGAGGGGTAAAAACGGTATTATAAGTTTGGAATTTGGAAACATACCAAGAGATAGAAGTTATATATAATTGAATTAGCTTTCCAACCATAGGTCGTGGGTTCCTAGGTGACGTCGGTACAAGGAGATATGGACGTTTTAAGGTCGAAAGGTCAGTGGGCTATGCCCAACTCGGGACCAACCGGATTGGCCCAAAAAAATAAAATGAAAATTTAGGCCCAATGTTTAAGGGGTGGCCGGCCAAGTGAGGCCCAACCCATGGCTTTAATGAATATTTCCATGTGCTAATTAATTATAAATGGTCATTATCTAATAGAATTTTCAAGAAGCAAAGAAAGAAGAGAAAGGAGAAAAACCAAGAGCAAACATAAGAGCCATTTCGGGTTGGCCGTAGAAAAATCACCCTCAAAAATCTTGACTCTAAAATTATTTTCTTGTTGAATTCCTACTAAATTAAGTGTCCTCTACAACTTGGTGCAATTGTTTGGGAGAATAGAGCACTTGTTCCATCAATCTCACACTTGGGTTAAGTGAAGAAGTTGAAGAGAAAAGGTAAGAATTTATCCCTCCTTACTATGTTATAAAGGTTGGTTTATGTTGTAGTATATGGAAATGAGTAGAAATTATGGAAATAAGAAAGTTTGCAAAGTGGGGGTGTATGTATGGAGCTAGCCGTGTGTTTATATATGTTGTATACATATGGTGAGTTGAATTTTATGTTGTATTCTAGTTGTGGTTATGGTGGAATTTATATTGGAAATGAAAGTTGAATGAATTTGGTTGAAGTTGGAAATATAGGTGTTGGCCGTGTGGTACATGGAAATTGAAATGGAAATGAATTAATGTTGTTTAATATGTTAGTTGTGTTGTTGTGATCCTTGCAATGTAAATGAAAGTAAAATGGTTTAAGTTGGTATTGAAATGGAATGTAGAAGTTTATGTCATTTTAGTATGATTTTATGATATTGTGGAAATGAAGTCGTTAAGGTGTAAATTATGATGATTGTTGATGAAGTTGGAAGATAGAAACATGTTATGAAAATGTTTGTTAAAGATTAGAAGTTTTGGTGGAATTGTGACTTTGGTGGAAAGTTTGTATATTGTGTATATCTTGTGAATATTTTGTGGAATTGATATGAAATGCTTCCAAATTATATTTTGATGATCTTGATTAATGATGAATGTGAAACCCTTGAGATTGGTTTGGAAATTTGAAGTTGAAATGGAAGTATCGCACTATGTTGGAAAGGGAACTAGTTATGCCATATTGTGTCTTGTAGTTATTGTTGTTGTTGTTAGTGTTGTTATTGGGTTGTTGTTGATTGTTTTGGCCGAGTTGAATTCTCGGGGATGCTATATGTATAGGGGAAATGCTGCCCAAATTTCTGTAGAAAAGTGTTGATTTGATATTTAAGTCCTAAAGTCTTAGGGTTAACATTTGGTAAATGTTACCATTTGTAGATTTTGGACGAAACGGGAAGTGAACTTGGAAAGGCGTAAAAAGCATAAAAGGTATGTAAAGCTATCCCGATTCTTCTTTTGGCATGTCCTAGATGTACTAGGATCGGATTCGAGCCTCGGAAAATATTCTGTCTTTCGGAATCCGCATTTGAAATTGTCCCTTTTTCATTCAATGGAACTGAACCCTATAAGTATGCTTTGTTACAGAATTGTGTAAACTTTCGCAAATTGTCTAGAAAGTTATGAAATTTCCCTAGGACCTCCGTAGGTGACACCATAAGCTTAATATACGTAATTTGAGCCCACCCCTTCGGTTGTCCCAAGGTGGGCCCACTATTTCCGACTTTACGCTTTTTGTGTTTATAACTTAATTTCAAGCGGTTCTAAAGGAAACGCCTTAACTACTCTTCTAACTACCAATGATACTTATTCTAAATACTTTATTGAATCTCTGTAAAGGTATGATATTTTGTGTCTCATTTAGTCTCCCACTATTCCCGCTTTGCCTTTTAGTGTACTATTGCCTTATTTTCGAACAATATAAAATGAAACGTTTTAACTATCCTTTTAACTACTAAGGAAGATTGTTTTAATGATTCCCTCGAGTCTGGTAAACTATTTTGGAATATGAAAATGATCCCAGAAGGATTATTCTTCCGTAACTCATTATGACATACGACATACACTTACTATGATTCTGTCCGATTTCATTGGTTTGATTTGTCATTCGATATGCCTCATTGAGTCTCTGGAAATATATGGTATTTTTATTGCATTTAGTTTCTCACTACTCCATTCGTGGATGCCTCAATGTTTCCCACACTGAGCCCGGGCCAGGATATGTTCTCAAGCGTCTTCCACTGCATTGTTCGTCGTGCCTCGATGTGAGGGGGCAGGTATACATGTACATGGGTTGTGGAGTATGTTGTGCCATGTACACTATTCTGATATGATATGATCTGATATGGCCATATGATATGTTATGCTATGTTGCGGGGTATTTCCCCTTTTCTGATCCTTATGTGTTGTGGCACCAGTGTCGGGGGGTGACCACGTTCTGTCTGCCGAGTCCCTTGGCAGGGGCCGGATATGATATGGCATATATTTCGGTACACACTCTTTATGTTTTGAAAATATGTATTTGATATTCTGGACATCACACTCACTTTTCTGTACGTTCTGTTCCGGTTATGATTTTGTTCTGTAACGGGACCAGGTATGACATACATTTTCTGCAAATACTATTTATGTTTTATGATCAGCATTTTGCTATTCTGGATATTCCGTTCATCTTCTGTACCTTCTGCTTCGATTATGACTTTGTTTACTACGTTTCGTGCTTTACATACTCAGTACATATTTCGTACTGACCCCCTTTCTTCGGGGGCTGCGTTTTCATGTCGCGCAGGTACAGACGACAGATTTGCTGACCCGCCTGCCTAGGACATCTATTCTGCTATTTTGGGAGTGCTCTTTTGTCCAGAGCCTATATGTTGGTACAGTCTGCTGCTATTGTACTTATGTATGTCGTTCAGGGGTATGACGGGGTCCTGTCCCGTCTTATGATTCTGTTATGTTCTGTAGAGGTCTGTAGACATACTTGTGTGGGTTCTGTATATGTTTTGGGGATGATATGATCTGTGACAGCCTCATCGGCTTCCCTGTACTATGTCTGTGCATCTATGATACTTAATATCGACAATTGACTTTTGCATTTAAATATATTCTGCTAATATACTGGTTTGGGTTATTGGGTACGTTTGGGGTGTCCAGCACGGACAGTAGTCGCGGCCTACGGAGTTGGGTCGTGACAATAGCGGAGGGCGAGTCCCAGAATGAGGTTCCATCTCGATCCTCCCACTCATTCCCTACTTCAGAGGATCGTGAGGGAGCCTCAGCCCCAGCTCCAGCACCCCTAATTCCCCCACCACATGCTACAGGCCAAGAGATGAAAGAGGTCATTCATTTGCTGACTCAGCTAGTCGCCGCTCAGGCCCAGCGGCAAGGTATGGGTCATGGTGATAGGGCGATTAATGCAAGAGCTCGTGACTTTATTAGCTTGAACCCTCCGAAATTCTTCGGGTCAAAGCCGAATGAGGACTCTCAAAGCTTTGTTGATGGAATGTTGAGGACTCTTCGGTTAATGCATGCTTCGAATCCGTAGAAATGGCCTCTTATAGACTACGGGATGTTGCGCTTCATTGGTATACAGTTTGCATGTCTTCTAGGGGAGTCAATGCACCTCCCCTGGTATGGCAAGAATTTGTTGATGCTTTCTTCCGACATTACATGCCCCTAGAGGTTCGGCAGGCTAAAGCTGATAAGTTCTTGAATCTTAGGCAAGGAAGTATGAGTGCCCTAGAGTATAACCTCCGCTTCAATTCTTTGGCTAGGTATGCTCTGGCTATGGTAGCGGATATGGGCGACCGAGTGCACTGGTTTGTGAGTGGCTTAGGGCCACACTTGATGGATAAGTGCTTGACTGCGTCACTTCAAGATGGTATGGACATTTCTCGCATTCAAGCCCATGCCTAGAATTTGGAAGAAAGCTAGCAACAGCAAAAAAGTGAGCGTGAGAGTGATAGGGGTTATGGCAAGAGGGCTAGATCTTCGGGCCCAACTAGTGAGTTCAGAGGAGGGAAAAGACAGCAGTTTTCTAGGCACTCAGGCCATCCCATGACTAGTGTGCCTCCTCGATTTACGCGCCAGAGATTTGATAGATCTATTCACTCCGGGCCAAACCAGAGTTCTAAAGCTTCAGGTTCTCATTACAGGGGTGACTCGGGCCAGGCAAGATCACTCATACCATGATGTTCTCAGTGCGGGAAGTTACATTAGGGCCAGTACCGATAGGGTTCAGATGTTTGCTATGCATTCGGTCAGCCAGGCTATATCATTCGTGACTGTCCCTCGATTGGTGGTAGGGGTAGGGTCCAGCCCTCAGGGTCAGCAGCTGGGTCTTCGTAATCTATACGCCCTCCAGGGAAAGGTTCACAGACTCCAGTCATTCGTGGTAGAGGTAGAGGAGGAGCTCCCAATTCTAGTGGTCCTCAGCACCGTATTGATGCACTGGCTGGGCGACAGGATCTTGAGTCCTCCCCTGATGTTGTCACAGGTAAATTATCGGTATTTTCTCTTGATGTATATGCATTGATTGATCCAGGCTTCACACTGTCTTACTCCCTATATTGCTGGTTGATTTGGGGTGAAACCGGAGTCAATCAAACCTTTCGAGGTATCTACACCCGTTGGTGATCCGGTAATAGCTAGTCGAGTGTATAGAAATTGTGTAATTGTGATTTGTGATCATCGTACTATGGTTGATTTGTATGATTTAAAAATGGTGGATTTGATGTTATCATGGGCATAGATTGGTTGGCTTCTTTGTAGAACAAAAATGGTTCGCTTCTAGTTTCCCGGAGAACCAACTTTGGAATGGAAGGGAAATACAGCGTCCCCGAGAGGCAGGTTTATTTCCTATCTCAAGGCAAGGAAGATGATTGCTAAAGGTTGTATTTACCATTTAGTCCGAGTTCAAGATATAGAAGCCAAATTGTCGACTCTTCAGTCTGTTCCAGTAGTTAATGAGTTTCAGGATGTATTCCCGGATGAGCTTCTAGGCCTTCCCCCAGAGCGGGAGATTGATTTTGCTATGGATGTGCTATATCATACCAAGCCCATATCTATTCCTCCTTATAGAATGGCTCCTGCAGAGTTGAAAGAACAATTGAAGGACTTACTTGAAAAAGGCTTCATTAGGCCTAGTTCATCCCCATGGGAGCACCCATGTTGCTCGTAAGAAAGAAAGATGGCTCCTTGCGAATGTGTATCAATTACAGGCAATTGAATAAGGTGACGATCAAGAATAAATATCCGCTTCCAAGGATTAATGATTTATTTGATCAATTACAGGGTGCCAAATGGTTTTCAAAGGTAGATTTTTGAGATCCGGGTAACATCAGGTGAGAGTTAGGGAGGAAAATATTCCTAAGACGGCCTTCAGAACTAGGTATGGTTATTTCGAGTTTCGGGTAATATCATTTGGGCTAACTAATGCACCGGCAGTATTCATGGACTTGATGAACAATATGTTCAGGCCTCTCCTAGACTCATTTGTGATTGTCTTCATTGACGATATCCTGGTATATTCTCGGTCCGAGACAGAACATGCAAATCATTTACGTACAGTTCTTAGATTTCTTCAGGCTCAGGAGCTATTTGCAAAATTTTCAAAGTGAGAGTTTTGGTTGAATTCAGTGACTTTTTGGGGCATGTTATTTCAGCTGATGGTATTTGAGTGGATACCTAGAAAATTGAAGCTATGAAGACTTGACCGAGGCCTACAACACCTACGGAGGTTCGTAGTTTTCTGGGTTTGGCAGGTTATTACAGAAGGTTTGTAGAAGGCTTTTCTTCTATTTCTACACCATTGACCAAGATAACTCAGAAGGCAGCTAAATTTCAATGGACGGATGCTTGTGAACACAGTTTTCAGGAGTTAAAGAATAGATTAACTTCGGCCCCCGTCCTGACACTTCCAGAAGGATCGGAAGGCTATGTTGTCTATTGTGATACTTCAGGTGTTGGGTTAGGATATGTGTTGATGCAGTATGGTAAGGTGATTGCTTATGCTTCAAGGCAATTACAGAAACATGAGAAAAACTATCCAACCCATGATCTCGAGTTAGCTACGGTGGTCCATGAATTGAAGATGTGGAGATATTATTTGTATGGTGTCTATGTTGATATTTATACAGATCACAAGAGCCTTCAATATATTTTCAAGCAGAAAGATTGAATTTACGGCAAAGGCGATGGTTGGAGTTGCTGAAAGATTATGACGTTAACATTTTATATCATCCCGGGAAGGCGAACATTGTGGCTGATGCTCTTAGCCGTAGATCTATAGGAAGTTTATGTGATGTTCAGCCAGAGAAAAGATAGTTAGCTCGTTAGCTTCAGCAGTTATCTAGCCTAGGAGTTCGGGTAATGGACTTGGGCAATATGGGAGCTACCGTTCAAAATTCAGCTGTCTCGTCACTAGTGGTTGAAGTGAAAGAGCGCCAGTACGAGTATCCTATGCTAGTTCATTACAGAAATACACTTCCTCTGAAGAAGAAGTCGTCCTTTGAGATTTCTGGAGATGGAGTTCTCCGGTGTCGAGGCAGGTTGTGTGTTCTCGATGTTGCAGGATTACGCCATCAAATCTTGAAAGAAGCCCATTGTTCCCGTTATTCTGTTCATCCCAGAGCAACGAAAATGTACCATGATCTTAAATCCATCTATTGGTGGAATGGAATGAAGAAAGATATAGCGAAATTCGTGGCTCAAAGTCCTAATTGTCAACAAGTTAAGATTGAACACCAAAAGGCCAGTAGATTATTGCAAGCTATGGAAATTCCAACATGGAAATGGGAAGTAATTAATATGGATTTCATCGCAGGCTTAAATCATTCTAAGCATAAATATGATTCTGTATGGGTAATTGTGGATAGACTTACAAAGTCAGCTCATTTCTTACCAGTCAGAACGACGTACGTAGCTCAAGATTATGCCAAGCTATATGTCAAAGAAATAGTACGACTCCATGGTGTTCCAGTAGCTATTATTTCCGATAGAGGGACACAGTTCACAGCCAATTTCTGGAAGTCTTTCCAAGAAGGTTTGGGGACCCAGGTGAGTCTTAGTATAGCATTTTATCCAAAGACTGATGGGCAAGCTGAGCGTACCATCCATGCTCTTGAGGACATGCTATGGGCATGTGTGTTGGATTTTGGAGGTAGTTGGGATGATCACTTACTGCTTATTGAGTTTGCTTATAACAACAGTTACCATTCCAACATCCAAATGGCCCCGTATGAGGCTTTATCTGGGCGCAAGTGTAGATCATCAATTGGGTGGTTCGAAGTGGGAGAAACTAAACTGATAGGGCCAGAATTGATCCTGCAAGCTATAGAAAAGGTCAAGCTTATACAAGATCGACCATTAACAGCTCAGAGTCGTCAGAAATCCTATGCAGATAATCGTCGATGAGATTTATAGTTCAAAGTGAAAGATTAGGTATTCTTGAAGGTGTCGCCAATGAAGGACGTCATGAGATTTGGCAAAAAGGGAAAGCTTAATCCTCTATATATCGGGCCTTATGAGATTGTACGCAAGGTAGGCCAAGTGGCCTATGAATTAGATCTACGTTCGGATTTGGAATCAGTCCATCCGGTTTTTCATGTGCCGATGCTTCGTAAGTGCATTGGAGATCCATCCAAAATTGTACCTGTAGATGATGTTCAAGTCACCGAACAACTGTCCTACGAAGAAGTTCGCATTGCCATTCTAGATAGGCAAGTATAGAGACTCAGAACCAAAGACGTAGCTTCGGTTAAAGTCTTATGGAGAAACAATAATAGAGAGAAAATGACTTGGGAAGCTGAGGAGACATGAAGTTCAGGTATCCACATTTAGTTCCACCTTCCGAGGAGACTCAGGCTGAGACGCCATTGTCCACAGGTATGTAATGCTTTTTTTGATGATTTCTTGGTCGTGTGTGGCCATAATTGTTGTTGTTGTTATTGTTGTAGCCCTGTGAGGTAATATATTTTGGGTTGTTGTGATAAGATGGTAGTGCCATATTACAGGGAAAACCCTGGCAAAATTCTTGTAGAATCCCTAAGAGTCTAACATTGGAGGACAAATGTTCCGAAGGGGGGAAGAATGTTACATCTCAGAGATTTCAGGTTGTTGCATTATGAGTAGACTAACATAAGACTAAAGGGGACATGAATTCCTTGTGAGATTAAGGAGAGTAATTGATAACTTTAAGCTCATACCATAACATTTGAAGTCATATGAGTCGGTGGATAAGTTCATCGAAGGAAGTGGAATGTAAGGCACATGTGGGAGGAGTTCGCAACAATTGAGTTATACTTTGTTTAGTAATGACTTGAGGAGGAGCTATAGGGACCCTTAGATGGTTAATGAAGTGTTATACAAGTGCTAAGAAGGTTCTATAAGTATTGGAAGTCGAACGAATAAAAAACGAGTAACTTAACGGATGGGGACACTTTGACAGACTGCATAATATTTGACGGCCCGTCAAATGGTGGAGCACCATAGTATAAGGGTCACAGTAACCTTGTTGGGTTGGGTATCTTGACGGTGCACTTTGACGGACCGTAGGAATTTTGACGGTCCATCAAAGTGAGAGTAGGACTGCCCGACGGGATTTTAAGTCATGCTTTATATATTTTGTTTCATTTCAGTTGGACGTATTATTTCTCCAAAACAGATCATTGATCTCTCCAAAACCATCTCTCTAGGTCTATAATCTAATCTAAGCCAAATCCAAAAGAATCAAGAGGTTCAAGTGCTAAGAAGCTTGCTAGGGTTTGTGGAACTCAAGATTTCCCTTTGGTGTTGGTGTTGGTGTTGGTGTTGGAGACTTCACTCTAGAGGAGTAAGTTGATCCAAGACTTGTTCTTGAGTGATTAAGGTAAGTTTTTACATCTCTTGTATATGGTTAAGGTTGTTTGATTGTTGTTCTATTCGGTTGAAGGGAGAAAAAGTGAAAATGGAGTTCAAGTATGAATTTAAGGATATTGTGAGCTATAGGTTAACTTGAATTGTGATTCTTGGCATGATATGAGTATAATCTTGTTGTGGATGATATTAATGATGTTGATAAAGTATTGTATTTAAGTATGTATGGTGTTGTGTTGTAGATATTGTTATGAATGATCTTGAGAAGGAGTTTTGGGGATTGAATGATGCCTAATTTGCGTAAAGTCTCTTGATTATGGTATTGATAATAATGTCATTGTTGTTGGGAGTTGTTTTGGGATTTGGTAGAAGTAGATAAAATAGGAGAAATGCTGCCCAATTTTCTCTAGCTCATGAATTATTCTAGTTTGAACTTAAAGGTGTCTTTGAGACCTAACCTCGGTATGAACCGTTTCGAATGTAGATTTCTCGGGCTTCGGAGGTGAACGTTAAGTAGTTAAGAAGAAGTGAAGGTATGTAAGGCTAACCCTTCTTTCCTAAGGTATGATTCCATTGTTGTATACACATATGTAAGGTCCATAATGTCTTCCATGGCGCCTCTTCTTTTTGAAGTGCTAAAGCTCACAAGTCTTGATATTCTTATAATATCGTTGATCTCATCCTACGATAGTTGACTCTCCAAGGAAAGATGTATTGATTATGATGATGTTGACGCTACCTATGTACCTCTATGCGTATATGTAAGTATATATATATGGCCATTATGTAACACCGAGCATGTATGGCCGGGTATGATATTCATTGCGCGCGCACCACTGCAGTCGGGTATGGACAACACCGAGCCTTGAATTGGACGGGTATGTGTGACACCAAACCTCTATAGTCGGGTATGGTACTACTATATATGTATGCGTGTGTATGAAAGGTTTCCATTAGAAAAAGAATAAGTGAATATGATGAACATCTTAAGAGGTATAAATGACTTTCCTATCTCATGGCTCTTCTATCTCATGTTACCTTTTATGCTTGTATTGTGTTATTGGTTATGTCATACATACTCAGTACATTGTTCGTACTGACGTCCTTTTGTTTGTGGATGCTACGTCTTGCCCGCAGGTGGACAGGGAGACAGACTTGATCCTTAGGCTGCTTATCCAGAGACTGCTTAGAGGAGCTCCATTTGATTCAGAGCTGTAGTTGTTGGTACTATTCTTTTGTGTACATATATGGGCATGGCGGGGCCCTGTCCCGTCTTTACAATGTTACATACTCTTTCTAGAGGCTCGTAGACAGTTGTATAGTTAGATGTCTCTTAGCCTTGTAGGTTCATATTTTGTATATCATTTTGATAGCCTTGCCGGCTTGTGTGTATATATATGGGCATAGTTAATGATGTTGATATGAAAGTGCTCTTGCCCGATAAGATTTGTATTATTGATGCACAGGAATTGCGAGTTAGCCATGTGGCTCACCTAGTTATGTTGATGAAGGTATGATGAGAGGTGCCCGGTAGAGTAGCTCCGGGTGCCCGTCATGGCCCTCCGGTTAGGTCGTGACTCCACCCCTACCGGGGGAGATGCTGCCACCAATGGAAACGGACAAACCACAGGAAGGAACGGAGATTCCTCTGGCTGTGAGTTTTCTTCCGGACCCTTTCCAGGATGAAGTCAAGCGGTTCATGACAGAAGTCACTGGAAAGATAGATCAAACTTCCAAGGAGGCTGAGAAGAATGCTAAGGAGTTTCGAAGGTGGTTGAGTCAAATCCCGGGGGCTCTCCCAGTCCTAGAAGGCCCCGATACAAGGAAATACATTACACAGGCGTACAAACTTGTAGCTGCCTCGGAGTTGATCCCGAACAAGTTCAAAATGCCCGTTATCCCCAAGTATGACGGATCGACGGATCCGCAGGAACATATTATGGCTTACATAATGGCGGTGAATGGCAACGACCTGAATGAGAAGGAGATTGAGTCCGTTCTGATAAAAAAAATTGGCGAGACTCTCATCCGGGGAGCTATAACATGGTACGCCCAACTGCCGGAGCATTAAATTAATTCTTTCGCCATGCTGGCCGATGCATTCATCAAGGCTCATATCAGTGCTAGAAAAGTGAAAACTAGGAAGGTGGACATCTTCCGTATCGCACAGGGAGAATTTGAGCTCCATCGTGACTTTGTTACACGGTTCCTGAAGGAACGTATGTTTTTTTCCTGCTGTACCGATTAAACCTCTTAAGTTCGGATGCTTCCCGAAAACTTAAAGAGAATCTCCTAGAGTTTAAGGCTACTACCTGGGAGGACCTGCACAATAGATATGAATCGAAGATCCGAGTCAAAGATGACTTGCTAGGGGCTTCCTCATTAAATCCCCCTGCCAAGACAGACAAAGGTTTCGGGCCGGATCGGAATTCATCAACGAATCGGTTCTGTTACACCTCACACTTTTGTATGTTGAGTTTCGTCGAATATTAGCTGTCCTAGTCTTGGGAAGCGGGACTAATTTTTCGAGGTTACAAGGATAGACAAGTTCATCTTGAGTATATAAGAGAGAGTAAAACCATGTTTAGTAAGTTTCGCGAAGGTCTAAGACCTGTCGGATCATCAGAGTTAAATTTAAGCGAAAGTTCGACAAGGTGTCACTTTGTGGCGCAATATGTGGCTCTCAGAGCACCACCTGTGAGCCGCAGACCATGTCTGAGAGACGTAGATGGTGCAGCAGATGGTGACAGAGAATTTTGATTATCGAGCAAGGTCTGTGACATGACATGCGACTCTCAGACAGTGTTTGCGATGCCGCAGACCTCGCCACAGATGGTGTCGATACAGAATTTTCTAGACTTATACAAGGACCCACTTGGACCCTCAATCATTTATTCACCATTTTTGGACCTAAACACCTCCAAAACTCTCTCAGTAGGTCCTCTTATAATCCAAGACCAAAATCAAGGGCAATCCAAGTGATTTCAACATAAAGAATTCCAGGATCATCATTAGATTGTTTTTCCCCTTTTTATGCTGAATTTGGAGACTCCCTGGCAGTGAAGTAGTTTTGAATATAGAGTTATCCTTGTGATTGAAGGTAAGCTATCACTCCATCTTCATGTTTATCGTATTATTTAGCCTTTACACAACTTATTGGAAGGATAAAATGTGAAAGTAAAGTTCAAGTTGTGATAGAACTTGTTCTTAGCTATGTTTGAGTTATGAACTGTTCTAGACTTGATACGGTTGTGATGTTGTTGGGCTAGTTGATGTAAATAAAGTTGTAATATGAAGTTTTTGGATTGTTAAGTGAGTTATAAAGATGGAAAAGAGCTAGTGAAGAGTTTGTGGTATCGAAACATGTATAGGATCGAGTAAAACAAGCGACATGAATCTTATGCACATAAGATGTTCGGCAAAATGTCTAAATGAGTTTTCTCATAAGTTATAAACCCATCGTTGATACTGATAATTTGTTTACTATAAATAATCATTCATAGAGAGTACGAGGACTCGTGGGATCCGTATAGCTAAGGCGACAAGGTATGTTAAGGCTATCACTTTCTTTCTTAAGGCATGATTCCATTGTTTCTAGTTTACACAAAGTATGTCCATAATGATTCCTTTCTTAGAAATATTAGAAGCATATGCTCTTGATGTCCTTATGATATTGTTGATCCTTGTCTCATGATTATTGACTACTGATCTTGTCTTATGATTATTGATCTTGTTTATTGACATTGATCTCATCTTATGTTTATTGATTCCTTCAAGATGTAATATGTTGACGATGATAGATCCATAATGATAATCGGAGGTTATTGACCTTACGTCACTCCGATATAGTTATAACGTTTCTTTGGGCTTTCATGCATGTTATATATATATATATATATATATATATATATATATATATATATATATATATATATATATATATATATATATATATGTATGTATTTTGTCACATCGCGCCGCGCTATATTTAGCCGGGCAGGCACGTAGATGTGCACACCACTGTAGTGGGCAGGTTATGATATTACCCCAGACGCGGGATGCCTCGGACACGGGACAATGATGATATGATGATAACACCGAGCCTATATGGTCAGGTACAGTACTATATATGTATGTATGAAAATATTTTTTTTAAAGAAAGCTAAGGATACATGACATCCGTCTTAAGAGACATTCAGATGTACAGGTTATTTCTCTTATCTTACATTTCTTTCAAATCTTTGTTGTGTTGTTATTCATGCCTTACATACTAAGTACATTATTCGTACTGACGTCCTTTTGTTTGTGGACGCTGCATTCATGCCCACAGGTAGACAGGGAGATGGTTTAGGCCCTTAGGCTGACTTCTCAGCAGATGTACAAGGGCACTCCATTTGTTCCGGAGTTGCAGTCCAGTTGGTATGGTTCTTTTGTGTACAAATGGGTATGGCGGGGTCCTATTCCGTCCTTATTATATTATGCATTCCAGTAGAGGCTCGTAGACAGATATGCACAGTTAGATGTTCTATGACCTTCTCGGTCCATATTCTATTATATTACTATTTTGATAGGCTTGTCGACTTGTATACTTCGGCTTATATTGATGACGTATATGTATTGTTTTGGGCTGGTGTCCCTCACAGCTGATGATACTTATGAGTTAGCATGATGGCCCACTCGGGTATGATTATATGATGAGATGCATGTATGTCTTGTGGTGCTCAGTAGGTTAGCTCCGGCTGCCCATCATGGCCCTCCGGTTGGGTCGTGACAAAAGTGGTATCAGAGCAGTTCTGTCCTAGGGTTGTCTATGAGCCGTGTCTAGTAGATTCTTGTTTATGGGTGTGAAGCGCGCCACACTTATAAATAGGAGGCAACAGGGCATTTAGGATGGTTACCCTTCTTTGTATTCTAGATCGTGCCATAGAGCTGAGTCATAAGGTGTAAATCTTAAACCCTGACCTTTGTTGTTTTACAGTTTGATGACGACACCTTCAGAAAGGATTACGGGCGATTTGAGGGATGCAATGATGACAGGGGGAGTGTCACACCCCAGTCCTGATAGGGCATGATGGGCACCCGACCCTTTACTTCGAGCCGAGCGAACCCGCTGGTTCTCGTTATATTCATAATATTACTGGACTCTTAAATCACAAAATGAAATGCACAATGAAAGCTTTTCAAAATCATTCTTCTCGTCTTTCTCAAATTGAGTAAAATCTGTAATCATATGAAATTTGTAACATAATGCATAATGATACATCGGCTTGCAGAGCCGTTTGCAAGACTGACATGCTATATACGTGACTCTGTCTGCAAAGTCTCTAACATAAATCAATACACCATGACATAGATACTCTGACTCGGCAACACTCCGGAAGGAAATGGAGCTCGCCAATCCAGCTGGAACATCTTCTAGCAACATTCTCTACTCATTTGTATACACCTGCGTGGCATGAAACGCAGCGTCCACAAGAAGGGACGTCAGTACGAGCAATGTACTGAGTATGTAAGGCATGAACAGTGACATAGTAAGAAATACCGAACATGGAAAATAATATAATGGACGTATGGGGATAAAGTAATCTAAAAGAGATCAACTTGTGCCTCTGAATGCCCTTTTAAGGCGAATGTCGTGCATGCTTAGCTTTTTAAGAACTTTTCCATATATATCCATATGTAATATCTTGCCCGGCCATTAAGGCACGGTAATATATATAGCATCTTGCCCGGTCATATAGGCGCTGTGTTATCTTGCCCGGCCTTATAGGCGCGGTGTTATCTTGCCCGGCCATATAGGCGCGGTGTTATCTTGCCCGGCCATATAGGCGCGGTGTTATCTTGCCCGGCCATATAGGCGCGGTGTTATCTTGCCCGACCATATTGGCGCGGTGTTATCCCCAGCTGATCAGTGGGATGCAATGCATACATACATACATACACATAAAAATACATAAATGAAATAAACATCATCATTAGCATTACCATTGTCACCATATCATTCCTTGAAGAATCAACCATCGTAAGATGAAATCGATAATGTCATGGGAGTCTCGAGAATCATGAACTTAGATGGCACTGGAAATAGAATAGTTATCATTGCTATATCTCACCTCGAAGGAACGAGTAACATGAGGTGAGACCATCAACAATAAGAACGGTTAAGGGATTCATGGAATAGCTCAATATTCTCATATCGTCATTGAAATCGTAACTTGGAACCTTTAAACATAAAATCGTTCTCATCATAGTCATCATAATAATGTTCTCATTTTTGACATCGTCGTTGTCATTGAAAAAGATATCCATCGTTGTTATCATAAGAGCTCACACAATCACAACCTTTAGTTTGGAAAATACGAATATTTTGGAAAACATTTATGGGTTATCAGGAAGGAAATCATGCCTTGGAATCTTAGACTTTTAACTTTTGATGACAAGGAAAATATGGAAATATTTATGAAATCATAACGTAGGAATCATGCCTTTGAAAGAAAGGGACGAGCCTTAACATACCTGTTCGACCTCCTATTAGCTACGCTTATTCGTTCGAGCTCGCAAGTCTACATTTAAGAGGAGTTATACTAACGTTAGACTCTTTATTGTACACTTGTTCCAAGTTTCAAATCAACTATTTTATATTCTGCCGAAAATCGAGCAGCATCTCTCCTATTTATATGCCTAGCCTAAAATTACAATTCAGCAACCAATCAACAACAACAACAATACCAACATCAACAACACTATTATCCATACCAATATATTCCATAAACATCCCACATGATGTTTTTCAACATACAACAACAATATACATTTCCTTTCATCCCAATCAAGGAGTATAATTTCATCAACACACCAACAACATTAGATACCATCTCTATACATATAAATCAGCCCATCCACAAGGCCACAACATGTTCAAAACAGCCCATAAACACAACAACTACAACACAACACTTTATGACCTTTCCTCCATAACTATTTTCACTTTTTCGGCTTGCTAAACCTTCAAATAAACTCAACATAAGAGATAGGATGAAAAACTTACCTTATACTTGAATAAAATTAGCCACAAAAACTTTCTCCAACGCCAAACTTAAGTAGAAGCAAGAACAATCACCTTTCATGGGCTAGTTTGGCGTTATCTTCTTAAATTCTTGATTTATCGGACTATAATGTTTGGGGGAGGTCTGGAGAAGTTTCTAGGACTCTTTAGAATGTTATTTGCTGAAACAAACGGGGTTGATGGGGGTATTTATACCCCTCCTAGGTCGGTTTCACCGACTCACTCAAGTGGGGCCCGCGGAGCCATTTGGCAACTTAGGGTTCTGATCTTAAAATGGCCATAACTTTTGATCCCGATGTTGTGTGAGGGCACACGACCTACGGTTGGAAAGATCTTTCAATTATCTACAACTTTCATTATTGTTGTTTTTTCCAAATTCCAAACTTATAATAGCGTTTTGGCCCCTCCAAGTCAGGTCATCCAAAAACGTATATTTAAATCATCCTTTTGGAGGGCTTATGCCCATATTTGGCTTAAGGTTCCTTCTTAAGATTTACTCAACTTTCCATATACTACTCATATCACTTTTCATATGTCCTTTACAAAATCCCGACATGTGGGACCCACCTTACCTTATGGTTACGAGGGTTATCATCGAGTAACGTGTTAACTGATTTACTCCATGCAATCTCCAAATGTCATATATATATTCTTGTACTCCGATAATATAATCTTCATCCCTAATCCTTGTATAAATTTGCTCTCCCTTGAGCTCATACTAAGCCATCTACAGTCTTAGTAACGCGAAATTTTCCAGGGTGTAACAGGGAGGATTAAGTTACACTTTGAAGGAGGACCCAAGTGAGGATGTACCCTCCATTGAAATGGATCCATCTGAGATCATGCCTTCTATGGAAACAGACCCGTCAGAGGTTTAGGATGAATCAGTGCCATAGATATCATCGACTTTGATAAGAGTAGTGGAGCCAGGAAAAGCTCCGGTGTTGCCAGTTTCACCTTTGGCCATAGCTGAACAAGGAAGGGAAAGGCCAATGCTAGGAGTTGAACCTCAGGTTTTGGATTATGGTAGACCAGAGGAGAGTCCAAGGCCTTTCGAGGAATCGAGGAGTTTGCAGCCTAAAGACCCTATTAACTAAGACTTGACGGTATCTTCGGAGCAAGGCTCAAACGAAGATGGTGGTCAGACTGGACAGTTTAGTATAGTTAGTACATTTGTAAAAGTTTCAGGTAGCGGTGAGCGACCGATACAGAGACAACAGGAAGAAGAATTTTTCCAGCCCATGTTAGAGCGATTCGTGCCAGATCAGGGTTCTGAAGTAGGGCCATGGAAAGCCCACATCCGTCGAAGTTCCAGGACCAGAGCAACTAATGATAAAAGGTATATTTGTTGCTTTGATAAAGTGTTAAAATTGAGCAAGTATGATTTTGAAATTTTTTATGTTATACAACGACGGTAAGACGTAAAACCCTAATGATTATGTTGGGAAAGGGAAAAGAGTAATGTTAAAAAGGAACCTAGAGTGAAGTTTTTGGTTAGCGATGGGTTAAAAATTTTGAATATGTTGAGAGACCAGTGGAAAAGATATGTTGTGGTAATAAGGCAATAGTATGATTAATTAGGAAAGGCATGTGTGGGGAACATAGTTCGACGAAGAGATTATATCTACAGAATTACAAATGATGGGTGTCAAGAGGAATTAGCAAGATATGAATGATTTGTAGGTGAGAGAAGATAGTATAGGATAAAGGGATGAGTGGCAATGCCAAGTATAATTAATATTATATCAATATTTACACACCCTTGGGGATAGGGGTGGGCATGTTACGGTATGGTACGGTATTTGAAACTTTGGTTCGGTAATTTCGGTTTTCGATATTTAAAAATACTATACCATTACCATACCAAACTAATTCGGTATGGTTCGGTATTTTTAAGTTCGATTTCGGTATTTTTCGGTACGGTAATTTGGTAACCATAGTTTGTTCGACTTCGACTTACATATAACAAAGAATTAAGACTTTGGCTATTCAAGAAACATCTCAATTATATTATACTAACACCTTATACATGTAAAGATATTCAAAAGAAAGCACAAGCAATGCCCTTCATTAATCAATTACACAAAAAGGCATTTCAATCAAAATATATATACTTCGGTACACAAAAAGGGCATTTCAATCAATTATATCATACTAACATATCTTACACATGTGAAAATATTTAAAAGAATCTACAAGCCATTCCAACGTCTAAACAATTAGTTTGTACTAATACCAATTATATATTTGTTAGTGGTTTATATATATATATATATATATATATATATATATATGAATTGGATATACATGACCGAATACCGTACCAAATACCAAACTTTTCAAAAATGCATACCAAATGCCGTACCAAATCCCATAATACCGAAATCGCGGTATTAAAAATTTCAGTTTCGGTATGGTAATCGGTATATACCGTATCGTACCCACACCTACTTAGGGATGATATTGATATATCGCATGAATTTTGATAAGATAACTTCCGAAGTACTACCGATAAAACTTAAAAAGAAGAGAAGTTTAATGGGATTTCTAGTTGGGCGATAGCAAACAACTGTGGTTATACTGTGAGTGGTTAGCAACCTTAGAAGTGTTTTATTAATAAGACATCGATATGATTAGATGGGAGTTGTAATTTCCCCTCAAGATAAGATGTGGAGAGGATACGTATGTGTTTAAATACGACGCTTGAGTGTAATTATGCCAATGATCTACGAGTAGAAAGAGGTAAGGTAGGCATTATGGAAACAGAAAAGAGTATCAATTATAAGGATGATGATGCTTAATGTCTAAAGGGGATAGGATGCGGAATGCAAGATTCGCCAAGGATAGTTATCGCTTTGAAAGTTAAAAAGGGATATGATTGGTTAGAAGAGGTAAAGGAACGATGTATGTTACCCAATGAGTTAGATATTGATGAGGGCCTTCTTATCATATACAGTATATTGGCAAGATGTTATATAAAGGTACGAGTATAAGGATATATGAAACATGAATTATATTGCAGGAATGTATAAGACAAAGGTAGGACTAAGGTACGGAAAATTTCCTCCAGAAGTTTTATCACCACAGGATTATTGAGTTAGTAATACAAGGCGGAATAGCTAATGAAGGAAGTGAGTGTTGTTTGGAAAGAATTACTTGTATGATGGGAAATGAATGAATTTGAAGTCGTAAGTTGATACAAAATACACACTTCATTGATGAGACGAACTTGTAGTCTAAAAGAAACCTGCCTAACGAACGAGTGTTTATGTAATGAAGCAAAGAAAGAATAGTAACAATTATGGCAGATTTTGGGAATAGAATGAATGGTAAAAATCAAGGCAGATATTGAGAATAGAATTTTGTGCTAAATACCATTACAGTGATGGAATGGGAGAGCGAGTAATAAGAGAAAGGTGAATTCTGGAAGAACAATAAGGAATTTTTTTTGAAGATCTCTTCGATGAAGGATTAGACCCATCCAGGGCCAATACATCTATAAGAATATGTAACTCGTT
The DNA here is from genome assembly GCF_019175385.1 of Lycium barbarum. NCBI lineage: Eukaryota > Viridiplantae > Streptophyta > Magnoliopsida > Solanales > Solanaceae > Lycium > Lycium barbarum. The sequence goes on along the minus strand of NC_083337.1, from coordinate 128,012,513 downwards.
ACATGTATGTGCAACTAACTAGATAGACTCGGATGACGAACAGTTACGGTTAAGATTGGTTGTGGACTCGCTGGGAGTACGTATTTATAGGAAAAGAAGAAAATAATGGGATATTAAGAATAGGGAATTTGGTTACTACCTTAAGGGGGGAAGACGAGACGATGAGTGTTGAATTAGAAGTATGCCTTGTAAGGATGGGAAGATAGTAGCAAAAAGGAATTGGAAACTACCTCGAAGGAATATTACGCCAGCAGGCCGATAAGGTGTAAGGACGATTTGATGATAAACATAACCAGTCAGTCATATGCATGACTAAATAAATATTGGAGATAGCATTTCAAGGAAGTAATTATTCGAAGTTTAGAGATACAAGTGTAATAGGAAGTTTAGTAATGAAGAAGCAGAGAAGGATTGAGTAAAATGGCACGCGAGGTAAATAATGGACTAAGATGAGAAGTTAAGTGAAATAATCACTGCGAGCTAATCGTGTGGATACGAAGTTTCAGCATCGCAGTACTGTTAGGAAAGTATTGTACAGGGAAAGCCTCAAAAGCAAAGCATTCAAGTTAGAATCTATTAACGTCTTTGTTGAGGGAAAGATGCGGAGTTAACGATAGAAGAAGGCTGAAATGAGAAAGAACTGGTTGATACTTGATGGTAACAGCCTGCGATGAAAAAAAATAAGTGTGTATGATTATATGGAAGCGGAAGTTTATAGATGATACGAATAATTCCAGGCATAGAATGTTCAGGAAGTAAGAGAATTAAAGTCGTGTTGTAAGTAAATGGAATGAAATGGACCTAAATGAGGAACTAAATGCTAGTGGTGGTAGTGTAGAGGATAATGAGAAGTAAGTTCGTGTAAGACAACTTCATGGAATTAATGGCATTAAGATGAATAAGTATGGATCTAGAACCGGAACGGATACGTTTATTCTGAGAAATAGCAAAAAGATATAGAATTACATGCCGCAGAGATGATATAAGTATATGAGAGGCTTGCTAAGATCACTATAGAGTTTCAACTGGTGAAGCGTAGCAAAGCCGAGGATAGCAATAGTAAAATATGGTATATGTTGGGAAAACCTGAGTAAAGACATAGTATGCTAAATATTGTATATCTCTTAAACCAAAACTCGAAAGAGGATTCAGGAAACGAGTATCTCAGCAAGATGGATTCCTAAGATATCAAAACTGACTTCATGATAAACATAGCAAGGGTAGATGATCTATTCAAAAGATGTATCATGACCTTGGTGGATCGATGAAAATGGAATATCACAGAGTTCGTGATTCGTTAATAAATAAACAGAAGCCTGAAAGACTGAAGTCACATATGGATATATCGTTAAGAAATAAAGGAATGATCAGTATGGATTTTATAATTGTAAGGGACCATGTAAGCTATATATGGAATTATCTGGTTAAGATGCCCAGTTCTCTACTAGTGTCTGAGGATTAGTACATTCAGAGAAACCTGAAGAATATAGATTACCCCAGTATTGACTTCCACCTTGAGATAAGCGGGTAGGTAGAGCATGCTTTTTAGATATCCCAGAATATGTTATGACCATATATATTAGACCTGTAAAGAAGTTGGGATGACCAGTTAGTGTGCCTTGAATTTACATATCCAGATGGCCAGAGAAAGCTCTATAAGAATAGGAGAGTATTAGATTGTTTGAAGTTTGGAATTTCATCCTGAAGAGATTTATGAGAGGTAATAAGGAGTATAAGTTTACCCTTGGATACCTTAGACTTCACAAGATGATAGCCGAAAGGTGTATGAGATTTACCCTCAGATTTGGAATCTGCATATCCAGTCTTTTACACGTCTATGCTTCACAAATGTATTGAGAAATCCCTCTACTGTTGTACCCATAGATGATGCTCAGGTTATCGAGCAATTATCGTATGAAGATGTTTCCATTGCTATACTAGATAGACAGGTTCGGAGGTTGAGGACTAAAGATGTAGTTTCAGTTAAAGTCCTTTAGAGAACAAAAATATGGAGGAGATAATTTGGGAAGCTGAAGAAGATATGAGATCCAGGTATCCAAGCTTGTTTCCACTTCCGGAAGAAGTCCAGACAGAGACATTATTGCCTTCAGGTGCGTATCGTTTCATTCTTTATGATTCTTGGTCGCGTGAGGCCATTATTGTTATTGCTTATTGTGGTCCTGTGTGGCATTGTATGGTTTAGGTTGCTGTGTAACATGTTGGTAGTGGTGTAGTTACAGAGGAGACTCTACCAAAAATTTTAACGATCATTGAGCGCTTAACAGTCGAGAACGAATGTTTCTAAGGGGGGAAGGATATTAGACCTCGCACTTTTGTACGTTGAGTTTCATCGAGTATTAGTTGTCCTAGTCTTGGGAAGCGGGACTAATTTTTCGAGGTTACAAAGATATAAATGTTCATCTTGAGTATATAAGAGAGAGTAAAACCATGTTTAGTAAGTTTCGGGAAGGTCTAAGACTTGTCGGATCATCGAAGTTAAATTTTAACGAAAGTTCAACAAGGTGTCACTTTATGGCACAATATGTGGCTCTCAGAGCACCACCTGCGAGCTATAGACCATGTCTGAGAGATGCAGATGGTACAGTAGATGGTGACAGAGAATTTTGATGATCAAGAAAGGTCAGCGACATGACATGCGACTCTCAGACAGTGTCTGCGATGTCGCAGACCTCACCACAAATAGCGTCGGTACAGAATTTTCTAGACTTCTATACAAGGACCCACTTCGACCCTCAATCATTTATTCACCATTTTTGGACCTAAACACCTCCAAAACTCTCTCAACAAGTCCTTTTATGATCCAAGACCAAAATCAAGGGCATACCAAGTGATTTCAACATAAAGAATTCCATGATCATCATTAGATTGTTTTTCCCCTTGTTGTGCTGAATTTGGAGACTCCCTGGAAGTGAAGTAGTTTTGAATCTAGAGTTTTCCTTGTGATTAAAGGAAAGCTATCACTCCATCTTCATGTTTATATAATTATTTGTCCTTTACACAACTTATGGGAAGGAGAAAATGTGAAAGTAAAGTTCAAGTTGTGCTAGAACTTGTTCTTAGTTATGTTTAAGTTATGAACTATTCTAGACTTGATATGGTTTGATATGGTTGTGATGTTCTTGGGTGATTGATGTAAATAAAGTTGTAGTTGTAAATTTTGGATTTTTAAGTGAGTTATGAAGATGGAAAAGAGCTAGTGAAGAGTTTGTGGTATCGAAACATGTATAGGATTGAGTAAAACAAGCGACATGAATCTTATGCACATAAGATGTTTGGCAAAATGTCTAAATGAGTTTTCTTATAAGTTAGGAACCCATCGTTGATAAGGATAATTCGTTTACTGTAGATAATCATTCATAGAGCATACGAGGCCTCGTGGGATCCGTATAGCTAAGGCGATAAGGTATGTTAAGGCTGTCCCTTTCTTTCTTAAGGCATGATTCCATTGTTTCGACTTTACACAAAGCATGTCCATAATGATTCCTCTCTTAGAAATATTAGAAGCATATGTTCTTGATGTCCTTACGGTATTGTTGATCCTTGTCTCATGATTATTGACTATTGATCTTGTCTTATGATTATTGATCTTGTTTGTTGGCATTGATCTTATCTTATGTTTATTGATCCCTTCAAGATGAGATATATTAACGATGATAGATCCATAATGATAATCGAAGGTTACCGACCTTGCGTCACTCCGATAGAGTTATAGCGTTTCTTTGGGCTCTCATGCATGCTTTATATATGTATGTACTTTCTCACACCGCGCTGCGCTATAGTCGGCCGGGCAGGCACGTAGATATGCACACCACTGCAGTGGGCAGGTTATGATATTACCCCGGACGCGGGATGATGATGATATGATGATAACACCGAGCCTATATGGCCGGGTATGGTACTCTATATGTATATATGAAAAATGATTTTTTTAAAGGAAGCTAAGCATGCATGACATCCGCCTTAAGAGGCATTCAGATTTTCTTATCTCATATTTCTTTCATATCTTTGTTGTGTTGTTATTCATACCTTACATACTCAGTACATTATTCGTACTGACGTCTTTTTTTTGTGGACGTTGCGTTCATACCAGCAAGTAGATAGGGAGACTGTTTAGGCCCTTAGGCTGACTTTTCAGCTGATGTACAAGAGCACTCCATTTGTTCCGGAGTTGCAGTCCAGATGGGTATGGCAGGGTCATGTCCCGTCTTTATTATATTATGCATTCCAATAGAGGCTCATAGACAGATATGCACAGTTAGATATTCTATGACCTTCTCGGTCCATATTCTGTTATATTACTATTTTGATAGCCTTGTCGGCTTGTATACTTAGGCTCATCTTGATGATGTATATGTATATTTTTTTGGGCTGGTGTCCCTCACATATGATGATATTTATGAGTTAGCATGATGGCCCACTCGGGTATGATTATATGATGAGATGCATGTATGTCTTGTGGTTCTCGGTAGGTTAGCTTCGGGTGCCCGTCATGGCCCTCTGGTTGGGTCGTGATAGGTTCCAACCGTATGCTTCTCCGGAAGCTTCTGGTGGAGGGTCAGGCTATCGATCGGTGGAGTCATCATATATGAACAATAAGGAGAACCCCGAAAAGAACGGTCGCGGGCTGCAACCTAAGAATAATCCTTCTGGGGCCGCGCCAAAGGGGTCAGAATATCCAAAGCTTTCAGATTATAACTTTACCATCAGCGAAGCTCAAATGGTGTCCGTGCTGAAGTCCCATCCAGCTTCACTCCCCCGTAGGCCATTGCAGTCAGATTCTAGTACGAAAGATCAGACGGTTTGGTGTGAGTTCTATCGGACCCCAGGGCATAAGACCACAGATTGCAGACACTTTCAGGAGGAAGTGGCCAACATGCTCGTCGTGGGTCATCTTCAGGAATATCTTAGTGAAAGGGCGAAAAATAACTATGGTAAAGCCAGAGCGGGCAAAGAGAAAGGTGCACCAGGCGCTCCGCCGCACGTCATTAACGTGATCTTCATTGGATCTATGATAGCGGGGAATAGCTTCACCTCTTCTAGGAAGATAAGTATCTCGTAACACTGGAAACAAAACTCGGGATTTCTCGGAGGAATACATGGTTACTTTATCTGACGAGGACGCAGCGGGCATCACTTTGCCTCATAATGACGCCTTGGTCATCACCGTGCTCATTGGAAATTATCGTGTGAAGCGTGCGATGGTTGATCTGTGGAGCTCAGCTTATATTCTCCGTTGGAAAGTAGTAGAAGAGATGGGTCTCTTGGAGAAAAGTATACCGGCAGCAAGAACCCTTGTTGTCTTTAATATGTCCAGCGAAACAAGTAAAAGTGAGATAGACTTGCCCGTAGAAGCCGGAGGAGTCACCAAGGTAACAAATTTCTATGTAATCGATGGTAACATGCAATACAATGCGTTCTTTGGTAGGCCATTGCTCCACGACATAAAAGCAGTCCCCTCAACATTGCATTTGCTGTATAAGTTTCCTACCCCAGAGAAGATCAAGCAGATCTGGAGTAGCCAGCGTCTAAAGAGATGTTCGCAATCGATGAGCCTGTAGTAGGTCAAAGTCCAGCCGTGCCTAACGAATAGAAATTACAGAATTCAGAGCCCCCATCGATTGCAGCTCAGCAGGTTCCATCAGTAAGCGGGAACGATGTGCAACCGGAAAAGGCCGAAGATAAGTACGGAATTCCAAGATACTTTCAGCCTCCCGATAACTCAGATGTCACCAAGTCTACTGCTGAGGAGTTCTAGCAAATAGCCTTGCATCCGGATCAATTCGAACGAAAGGTGTATTTGGGCATAGGGTTGACTCTGGAGCTCAGGAAGGTAAACTTGGTTATTTGAGAGATAATAGTGATTGTTTTGCCTAGTCCCATAAGGGCATGTCAGGTGTACGATCGAACGTGGCAACCCCCAGGCTCAGGCTAGACCTTAGCTCCCCACCGGTTTACTAAAAAAAGTGACCCATTGCTGAGGTTCGAAATAGGGACCATCTGGGTCAAGTGCAGGGCATGTCGAGTCTGTTAGAATACACATACGATGGGGCACAAGAGCAACCCAATTCGGGAATAATGGTGGTGCAATTATATTTACTAGAAGAGCACGGGGATTTGGCGTACGTCTGGATGATCGCCCAAAAGCAGCGAGTGGAATGTCACTACAACCGTCGAGCCAATCTCCGTTACTGCAAGGCCGGGGACTTGGTGATTTGTAAGGTAACCCACAATACTCGAGATGCCAATGCTGGAAAGCTTGAACCGAATTGAGAAGATCTCTCGAAGGTAACTGGCATTACAGGTAAGGATTCCTACTAGCTAGAAGATGGAAACGAAAGCGAGTCCCCAAGCAATCGGAACCTTAGCTTCCGGCAAGGTTCTTAATGAGGCAACGTCATTCGGCTATTTAAACATTTTCCTGGAAGGTATTTTCAAGTGCTTGGAACTTCGTCCTTTACTCCCAGCCACTGGGAGGGCTATATGTGTACCGTAGCAGTGAGATTTAGACTTGGCCTAAGTGTCAAGCGTTTTAGACTACTAGATGGCAGGGAATATAGCGATGTGTAACCGAACTGCCCACGCTAGATGGCAGCCGTGCTTATTTTATAAAGTTGATGGAATTAATAAAATTTTCCCTTCTTTGAAAAATCTTTGCCACGAGAAACGAACTCATTAAGCGGACGCATATTTGAGAGTATCGAAAACTAATGCCAAAACGAATTGGAGACGTCCTTTTCTACAACACCGAAAAATAAGGGCCCTCTCTTATTAGTAAAACATTTTTCGAAATTTATAGGAAAAAAGGTTAAAGGTCGGGCATAATACCGACCGAACGAAATTAGTCTGGCAGATAATCGGGAATAGTAATTATAACCCTCACGTGGAATGGGTAACTTAGTAATAGGTAAAAATCCAACCCAATAATCCGGGGTCTCGAGCCTGAAGCTGAAGCTCCGAGAACTTAAAATCATAAGGCCAATCATTATGTCTTTAGAGAAAGATTTCATGAGTTGTGTCTAAAGAGTTAAGTAAAAGGAAAAAAAAAAAGGGTGCAAAGTAAAACCCAAGTCGTTAAAGACATAATATATAAGCATTTCATTAATCCCTTTCCAGGCTTGAAAGGCCTGGAAGCAAAATAGAGAAAATTACAAGCCCACGAAAAGAACCAGCATGTCTGATTATATGGTCCGCCAGGGCTTTACAAAACAAGTTCCACAAAAAGTCAAGAACTATAACAAAAGGTCTTACGGGGCTGAAGTTCGTAGCTGAGGGATCCGGATGCATCCGAAGAAGCTGCTGAAGGGTTAGGATTCAACTCCGAGCGAAGAACTTGGCCAATGGCCGACACATGTTCCTCGATGTCTTCGTCACTATCTGAGGCATTATCTCTATTTCCCTCATTCAGGTGCTCCCCTTTCGGAGACGCAGCCGATCGTTGTTCTAGCAATAGGGCTTTCTCAATCTCAGCTCCAATATCACCAATACTTCCATCTCGAACAGCTTCAAGAGTTGTCCTCCTCATCTGAATAGTACTTCGGATCAACGCGAGATTGTGGTTGTCAACAGTGGATTGGTATTTAGCCTCGGCCATCTCAGCAGCTAGAACCAACTCAGCATTCTCGCTTCGGAGTGCGGCCATGGAGCTCGAGAGCTCAATATTGGCATCCCAGTGTTTCAGATATTGATCTGAGAGCACAGTCATCCGACCCCTGAAGTCCTCATTTTCACAGCGAGCAGCGATAATTTCAGCATCCTTCGCCTTCAGCAGCTCATCCATAGAGTGTAAATCTACCTCAAGGACTGACACACGAGCCGTCAGATTTGACACGGCTTCATTGGCCATACCCCACCTCCTTTTCTAATCCTCAGCATTGTTCTGCAGGATGGTGGCCTGTTGGCGGAAAGCCTCCTCGTTGGCTTCGGACTAGTTGAGTTGGGCTTCTAAATCTGATACCCGAGACAACTTCGCCTCAGCAGTGGATATCCTCTCCACGGCTGAATCCCTTTCCAAAACAAAGGCAGCCTACTCCCCGATCATCTTTTGGATACCCTCATTGTAGAGAAAGTTGGCTTGTACCGGACAACGTAGATAAAGTTAAATTCTAACTAAGCAAGGGATAAAAGTAAGTAGCAGAAAGAGATCACGTTACCCAGGGTGTAACATTATTGCCAGCATTTATCAAGCACTCCACTAAGGCATCCCACGTCTTCACCCGGTCCCTCTTCGAGGCCACGTATTTCATATAGTTAGCAACACCCACATGTTGGGACAGAAGGTGGAATTCAGTGGGAACTTGGAAGATAACCTGTCTGAACTCATTCGGCTCATTGGCCGAGGCAAGATACTCATGTGCCAGATCCTCCCGATTTGGTGACAGAGGGTGTTCCCGGTCAGAAGGTCCTTCTTTAGGGGCAGCAGCAGCGGGAGCAGGTACCAGTGGAGCATGAGGAGCTGGTGCAGTGGAGCTCGAGGGAGGCATTTGCATATTGGCAGCCCCGGACCCGACTGGGACAGAAGAGGCTTGAGTCGCCGAAGCTCCTTTATCGACAACTTTCATTTCAGCCCATAACGCAGGCTCGCTCACAGCGGCAGCGTCTGTGACACCTATCCCACGGAGACTCCTAGAGAGGGGCTGGACGTCCTCATCATCATACGCACCGTCCAGGTCTACGATTAGTGAAACGCCGGCATTACAGACGGCTCAGTATTTTGTTGAGGAAGGATTTGAGCGGCTCCTTCCAGGCCGATGTTTTGTTTTCTTCTGGTCCGTTTAACCTCGGACCGAAGGCTTGAAGAAGAATTCTTCCAGGTGCGCTTGCGCTCCTGGATTTGGTTAAGCATCTCGAGAGCAGCATCGGCTTCCCCAGAGGCTTCGGTAAGTGGAACAGGTGGAGTTGATTTTGGCAGATCTGAAATAACGAAAAAGTTGTAAGTGTGTTTGAAGTTCAAGCATACTCTAGGGAGAATCATGTGGGTGCCGATCTTACCATGGTGGCTCGAAATCCATTGTCGATCCTCCGATAAAATCTTTCATGTACGGGTCTCAGGAGTGGAAACATCCAGGATACTCTGGACCTAACCTTCAAGGTTGTCAATTTCAGGGGCTCCCAGGCCGTGGCTAAAAAGAATGATGATAAGAAGAAAATAATGAGTTTCTGAGAATTGAAAGCTGGACTATGATTCGGTGAAAGGTTCACAAACTTACGTGCAGGGTTCCACTTCTCCGGGATGGTTCTTCCTCCAGACGGGAGGAGGTCAGCAGCTGCGATAACCACAAAGCGCTCTGGCCACCCCCTGTCGTGGTCATCGTCGAGGTCGGTGAGCAAAGATTTCCCGCCCCTTTTTGCAAGTTTTATCATGCCTCCCCGAAAAATCTATGGAAAATAAACCCAGATCAAGTGGGATAGACTAAAGTTGACATGGGCTAGGTATGAGAAGTATCTAATGCTCGCCACTGCCCTCCAAACCGAAGGTCCTATTTGGGTTATACAGACCTTATAGCGCTGACACGTCTCCAGAATCACCTCATCAAACACGTCCTCGATTTCATCGGGAATGGGTAGGTGTAAACAAATTAGTACCCTGGCCGTTGAGAAATCAAATTTTCTCTCGAGCAGGGAAGGAGGACCTCGATATCTCTCCACCGGCAGTCATCCTTGACCTTAGGAAGTATTGCGGCGATAATTTGAGTGCGGTAATCACCGACGTAAGAGTCACGAATTCCGGGCTGACCCATGATAGCAAGCTTAGAAGTAAAATCGCTCTCCCAGTGCCAATTCTTAGGCACCATGGACTTGGCCGCCGAATTCCGCCTTCCCCCACCGTGAGCGCTCTCTTCTGCGGTGGCAAAGGACGGCGAGGTGGCGATGGTAAAAGAGAGGGTGTTCCTGGGCGTGTCAGAAGTAGCCATGGTTTTATCGTTAAAGGAGAAGAGGCGGAAGTTAGAGAAGGGTTTTTTCCGAGTGATCGAAGTTCGTGGCTCATGTTCTTTGCAGAAGAGGAGATTTTTGTTCAAAGGAAAGAATGAGAAGTAATATGACCTTGGTTGGATGTATTTATAGGCACGGATAATGCCAAGGGTCATCATGACCTGTTGGGGGTCATTATGAGCCTCGGGACCCCGCAAAGAGGAACTGGAATCGATACCCGTTTAAAGAAGGACGGGTGTTCTGGAGGAGTCAGAACGCCATCTCCAAATTCTCTTCCACTTTCTTGGCTCGACTGTTCGAATCCCGGAAAGTGGGGGGACTATCTGTATTGGGCTAAATTCGTGCAACACAGTTGGACCTGTATCGTTAGGCCACGTGGCTTAAGGAATAAGTCAAAGATGAGTCAGCATTGAGTGGCACCGGAGGAAATGCCTTTGCACCGGAATAACCATTTGGTCTGGTAGACTGTTGGAGTAGCTCTGGAAGAGAAAAGCTACAAGTTGGAAACTATTTTTCCCAGAAGAATTAACCTAAATAGCCACCCACCTAATCGCTTAAGCTAAACATACCCGGCAGATATAATCTATATATATATATATATATATTATGTATTACCGGCTAAAAAATTAGTAAACAATAAATGCAGCTGACTATTTATGTAAAATCTCTTCTTCTTTTTTAACCGTTGTAATTGTTGATCCAACTAAGGAGTGGTGACCACTGAGTGGTGACTGACATTTAATGGGCTCAGTACGCTTCGTTAGAGCGAAGTGATTCAACATTCTAATATCAGAACTACATTACAATGCATATATATACTCTCTATATAACAAGTAAAATAACATAGGATTGAATAAATTAACATATTAATGCAATGGTACACATGACACAATTGTAAGAAATTTATATACTCCTATTATAGCGTAGATTAAGAAACAATATAAACATGATATTTCATAAGGGTTAAACAAGCGTATCGTTAAATTTCATCGATGCAATATATAACAACAGTTGGCAATTGATGAGAGCAATTTTCACGATCTTCTATATCACGATCTCTTAGCCCGAAGAACTCATCAGAGAACTCGGCTTATGGGATGTCAACATTTACCACATATTCAAGAACAAAATACGCTAGGTTTATTGTTTTAGATAACGAGGAAAAGGAGGTTAGTCTCTATATCGAAAGTGTCTACCCATCACAAACCAATAGTTATTGAGCCTTGCTTATCCACACAACATTAAAATATTAATCAAGCATTTTTTTTCACCGGTTTAACCACATCACTATCCTTTCAGGCATAATCAATTAACATAAGTGTTATTTGAGTGAATTATGTCTTGCCCATTTTTTGTACGTTAAAGAATCCAATAAACTAAACACAAACTGAAAGTGAAGTGCGAAAATTAAAGGACTCAAGCAATTTACCATGAGAAACCTCTAGCTCAAGGGAGTAAAAAAATCACGACCTGTCCTTGTTGGAATAACCTCTAAACGTCAGTTTTAGGTTACAACTCAATAAGCAAAAGGACCATAAACTTAGTACATTTCTCCCCTACATATAATCAACCCACTTGTAGCTAATACTTTCTAGACTAAATTCTTAGTCTAAAAAGCTAGAAAAAAAAAAAGAAAAAAAAAAGCTTCAACGATAGGCCTCTACTATTACAATACTTCTAAAAAGCCAATAGGTTACAATTAAAAAACAAAAATTCAAACCTAACCAACTCAAGAACTAAGCAGCAGCTCCTCAAGAACGGGTCCTCTCGTTGATCAGTTTGAATCACTCAAAGCACATCCACTCCTCACCTTTTTAGGCTCCATGTAATGGAGTATTTTTCATGATAACTCTTTTCTATTGAAAATTTTATAGATGACGGTTGTTCTATGAACATACTTGAACCTAAGTTATTATTCCAAGAAAACTAGTAAAAACGGTACATGGCATGTACTAAAATGAGAAAAGAACAGCACATGGCAGGTTGTCACAAGTTAGAGGTGGCATTTAAGAAAATTATACACAAGAAACTAAAACAAGCATTCTTTGTCTCATTATATGTAACACATTTTTTTTCAGTTTGTCAAGATAAAATTATATATATTTTTAATTATATTAACACATAATTTAACTTTAAACTTTTAAGTTTTTTCTAATCCACAAAAAATATTATGGTATATTTTAAGACCACGATCTTTTTTAAAAATAATTTAAAACTATGTGCACACATGACTACTAGAAATAGAGGTTTTTCACTCTGATTTCAGTGGGAAAATTGTGCTATAAACATAATTTTTCCACCTCATTACCACCGAACTAGGTCACTAGGAAAACACATGGTGGGAAACAAGTTTTTATTGAAACGATGTGAAACTTTCTAATTTTTCTGTGTGAAAGTACTAGATTTAGGTTTTTCCCACTGACATTCACTGGGAAATAGCCACTGAACATTTTTCAGTGGGAACATAGAGATTTTTTAGTTGTCTCAATATTTTTTAGTAGTGTCAATCAAAAACCTTCACATAAAACAAGGCGGGTGGAGCAATAAAAAAGTAAGGTAGGGATACCCATCAATCATCAATATATATTATAAAACTAGGCATAGACAAGGTGATGTGGTACCTCTCTATGACCATCATTCTTATTTAAATCTGGCACCTCTTTATGACCACCATTCCTATTTATCTTTTTTTTCTCCTTTTTTTGACATTCTTGCACTATTCCTTTCAATTTTGATAAAACAATAATAAAAAATGTTATAATTAAAAGAAAAACAAAAGCTACACCTATTTACCCTTCACCATTAATAATTAACTCCTATTCAATGTTAATAATAGCTATAGTGAATGTTAAATAGTCGTGCCTGTTCTTCCAAAATAGATCATTAATTATAAGTCATCTTCATAAGAAACGTTTTTTTTTTTTTTTTGGTAAACCTAAAACCTAAGTCTTTTCATTTCTAAGCTTTAATATTGCTCTTTTATCTTCCTACCGTATAGCCTTTTGGTATCCTTTCTGTCAATTTATAATACGCACAAGTTTAGAATATTTCATCATTCATTGATTCCATTATCTTTTCCTTTAAAAAAATCATTGGTTTCTGTGACTGCTCATCAGCATATGCTACAGGTAAGTAAAATATTCCTCCCATAACTCTCATACTATTTGAGTTTGTTTTTTAAAAAAAAATCCTCCATTTTAGATTTCTTTTCGTTTTCCGTCATGTATTTCTAACATTATTTGACAATTGGAGATTAAGTAGGTTAATTTATAATGATATAAAAAAAAAGTAGATTATTACTATGGAACCGAAATAACTTAAACATAATAGCATAATATTAGAGAAGATTTGTGAAGGAGGCCACTTTCAAGTCTTAATTGAGAATAAGGCCACTGATTTTCTTTTTTATTTATTTTTCGGGATTAGGGTTTAGAAAAAGGAGCATGGGGTACATTTCATAATTTTTAAAAGTTTGGATGTTTCAACTTATACACTTAAGTCTCTTACACTTGTATTAAAATATACAAAAACACTTCTCTCTTTCTCCTAAAATATGCATAAGTCCCCTTCTCTCTCTTCAGTGACTGCACATATTCCCACGCTATTCTCTATAAAGACTTCAATCTCTCCAGTCGATTTTTCTTCTCTCCAAAGCCCAGAAGCTCTCCAATCGTCATCCTCGGGTATGTTAATTAATTTTGCATCAGTGGCGAAGCATTTTAAGATCCATTCTATTTAAAAGTTCTTGTTTATTTTCAAATTTGATAAACCCTAGTGTTCATAAAGTTCTGGGTTTTTTCAAATTTTTGGAACTTTAGCCTTTTTTTGTTGAAATATGTGTTATTTCTACTTATTTTGCTTGTTTCGATCGTGCTTTTTTCTGTTTTTGTTTTTGCAAATTCATCTTGGTCTATTACTAGACTTGAAACTTTAGCCTTTTTTGTTGGTCGAAATATGTGTTATGTCTACTTATTTTGCTTGTTTCGGTATTGCTTTTTATGTTTCTTCAAATTTATCATGGTCAATTACTAGGCTTGTAGTCGATTATTATTATTTTTATACAGTGGTTGGTCAACACCATTCTATTGTTTGCATGTAGGTCACAAAAAATGGTAAGAAGGAGAGGAGGAAAGTCTTTAACGATAATGACCAATCATGCCACTCAATAGAAGAAAATGATGAGAAGGATTCAGGCTAGACCGTGACACAATCAGTACCACCACCGTCAATGCCTTTCACGCGACGTACTCCTCTTGAGAAATGATATGGAGCGTGTCTTCATGGTACTCGGAGATGACATAGAGCGGATGGAAATGGGCATTCTCTGCGTGTAATCTTTCAAAGGCTCGGGGAAGAGCCTGATGATCTGACCACCATCTTCCTACCCCCTAATATACTATTGTTTTATGTAATTTTTTGTAAGACTTCTATTTATGAAAAGAGAATGGAGGAGTTTGGTCAAGAAAGATAATGGGAAAGAAAAAAAAACACCAAACCCGAAATTGCACAAATCTAAGGGACTGTGGATAGGTATACCATAAACCGACCGTCGTCAATAGCCAACAGTTATCATTTAGGCTCGACTTCACACATGGTCAATAATTATCTACATGTTATATATAGACCAAGGACAATATTTGTCTAAAAATCCATAAATAAATAAAATAAAATAAAATAAATAAAAGGACATGCCACTATTTAAACATTATAATAACACTTTAATACATCATATGAGAGTCTCCATCCATTGAATACATGATCAAAAGAGTTTTAGGATAAGTAATCGTACTTAAAAGGCCAATATTTGTCTAAAAAGGCCATAAATAAATTAAAAATAATAATAAAAATAAGGACATTAAACATTATAATAACACTTTAATAATTGAGAGTCTCCATCAATTAAAAACATGATCAAAAGATTTTTAGGATAAGTAATGATACTTAAAACGCCAATATTTGTCTAAAACGTCATAAATAAATAAAATAAAATAAATAAAAGACTTGATACTATTTAAACATTATAATAACACTTTAATACATCATATTATAGTCTCATCCATTAGACACATGATCCAAAGAGTTTAAGGACAAGTAATGGTTATCCTTAGAACAAGGTTGTGCTTTGATAACAATAACTTGTTATTAGACTAATTGGATAGTAGTGTTATGATTACCATTACTTATCCTAAAACTTTTTTGATCATATGTTAAATGGATGAGGACTCTCATATGATGTATTAAAGTGTTATTATAATGTTTAAATAATATCAAGTCTTTTTATTTATTTTATTTTATCTATTTATGGCTTTTTAGACAAATATTGGCCTTTTAAGTACAATTACTTATCCTAAAACTCTTTTGATCATGTGTTAAATGGATGAGGACTCTCATATGATATATTAAAGTGTTATCATAATGTTTAAATAGTGGCATGTCCTTTTATTTATTTTACTTTATTTATTTATGGCTTTTTAAAATAAATATTGGTCTTTTAAGTATCATTACTTGTCCTAAAACTCTTTTTATCATGTGTTAAATAAATGGGGACTCTCATATAATTTATTAAAGTTTTATTATAATGTTTAAATATTGGTATGTCCTTTTTTAATTTATTTTATTTATTTATGGCTCTTTATAGATAAATATTGGCCTTTTAAGTACCATTACTTGTCCTAAACTCTTTTGATAATGTATTTAATGGATGGGGACTCTCATATGATATATTAAAGTGTTATTATAATATTTAAGTAGTGGTTTGTCCTTATTTATTTATTTATGATTTTTTAGATAAATATTGGCCTTTTAAGTATCATTACTTGTCATAAAACTCTTTTGATCATGTGTTCAATGGATGGGGACTCTCATATGTTATATTAAAGTGTTATTATAATGTTTAAATAGTAGAATGTCCTTTTATGTATTTTATTTTATTTATTTGTGGCTTTTTAGACAAATATTGTCCTTGGTCTATATATAACATGTGGAAAATTATTGACCATGCGTGAAGTCGAGCCTAAATGATAACTGTTAGCTATTGATGACAGTCGGTTTATGGTATACCTATCCACGATCCCTTAGATTTGTGAAATTTGGGGTTTGGGGTTTGTGGTTTTATTTTTATTTTTTTTGTCTGTTACACTCTTCATCATCACTATCAGGATCATCCTGTCACCTTGCTCATAGAAATCCAATTCCAACATTTTGAGGTCTCTTCCCATTCACCCATGTAATCACCACCTACTATAATATATTCAGAAATCGACGCCATAATAAATCTATAATAGACTATGGCTATGGTTTATGACTGCAACCGACGCCATACTAAGTCGCTGGGGACTGATTGTCACGCCCCAAATCTGGAGAGGCGTGATCAGCACTCGATGACATACTAGGCCGAACCACTCTAAATCTGTAACTCTGGAGGAGTAACCCCCAACCTGGGCCAATAAGGCCTACCAGCACATAGACAATACCAACAAGCCGGCGAGGCCGCAATCCGGATATATATAAAAACACTAACTGTCTCGTCTGAACTAGGCTCACACTTCCAAAATATGAATACACAGCTGAGCAAGTCCACAAGGCTGCTATGATCGTACAAAGCCAACAGTACCCAAACAAACATATACAAGCCGACAAAGCTATCACACAGACACACTATATACAGGACTCGTCTACAAGCCTTTAAGGAAAGTATGACTGTACCATCGTCGAGACAAGGCCCCGGCCTACCCATCTAATCTGTAGTCAAAGGGAGAGAATCCAAAGACCGGGCAACTCCGAACAAAAAGGGAGCTCACCAATCAGTTGATATCAAATCCTGCCTACTGGGGAGGTCTATCAATCTGTCTATCTGTACCTGCAGGCATGAATGCAGCGCCCCCGGCAAAAGGGACATCAGTACGAAACAATGTACCGAGTGTGTAAGGCAATAGATAACTGAAACTGAACTGAGAACAATACAATCTAGAGGCCAAAGAATGCCCAGAATATCTTTTTGATTTGTCTTAAATGAAATGCATTACAATAATATCAAATATCTCACTGACCAAGTGGCCAGGCAACTGTAAAATCTCACTGACCCGTCGGCCAGGAAAATCTCTCACTGACCCGTCGGCTAGGCAAAATAAAAATGTCTCACTGACCAAGTGGCCCGGCTAAATAAAATGTCTCACTGATCCATAGGCTAGGCATATCTGTCTCACTGACCAAGTGGCCAGGCTAAAGAAAAATATATGTATATCATGCATGTGCTGAAAAATACCGATACTGTAACATGTCTCTTCTGCCTCTCTATAAACTCAAGGACATAAGGAGGGGATATGGCCCCTCAGAAAGAATAACATAACACTCGGAAGCTATGCGACAATATGACAAGCTCTACTTTGACAAATCTCTAGTCACAAGGTTCATTACAATCTTACCATATTTGGAATCATGCCAAGAAAAGAAGGAACAACCTTAGCATACTTTGTTGTCTCCTTAACTACTTAATGCTTATCCTCCTGAACTTGCAAATCTACATTCAAGATGATTCGCACCAAGGTTAAGTCGTTGAAACACTTAGAAGATCAAACTACTTTAATTGGTAGGCTAACAAAAATCGAACATCATTTCTTGTATATCATCTACTTCCTCCAATTTCCAAAACAGCTCCCAAATATCAATAACAACATCAACAACAACATAATCAAGATACTACATGACAAACATGTACAAATCCGTCCGAAACTTCCTTCGAAAATCAGTCCATAGGCCAACAATATCAACATATCAAACTACGACCTTTATACTATGTTTTCCTTCACTTTAAACAATTAAAGTCCTCCAAAAGGACCTCAATTCAACATATACAACAATCACATATAATCAACATTCTTATTACTTCATCAACAACATCCACCACAAGGTTTATTTCGTCTTTTATCCAATTTAACTTAATACAAGACAACTTTAGCGAGATTCACCACGAATTAACTCAAATCCTTAATCATAAGGGAAGAATATTACCTCAATTGAACGGGATAGTCCTTGGCACTAGCTTGAACCCGAACTTCACATTTACCAACACAATACCACCATGAACGCGAAGTTTACGAGTTATACGCACTTCCCGAGCTTCGTTGATGGCTAACTTTAACAAGTTATGACCAAAATTGGCATATGGACTTGTAGGAACATGTATCTATGTTGTAGAGTGTTCTAGAGTTGGGAAATGACCAAAGAAATGAACAAGAGGGCCTTTTATATTTTCCGAAGTCGGTTCCACCGGTTCAGATTTTGCCCTTCGCGTTCGCGAGGCCTTGACTCGCGTTCGCGGAGAAGCTTCTGGCAGCCTATCTTGAAACGTCCATAACTTTCTATTCCCATGTCGTATCGACGAACGGTTTGTTGCATTGGAAACTAGACTCAATGAACTTTAATTTACATAGGTTATGGATTCCATAACTCTTTATATTCTAGGAGATACACCTCCCTCAAGTTGGATCACAATTTCCTATCCAAAATTCTGCCAAGTTTTCCAAAAGTTCGACAAACTTAATTTCTTCGATTCTCTTGATCCCGAAACCTTTAGACACTTGCGTAGCACTTATTAAAAGTGTTCCTTAACCTTATAAGGGGTCCATGACCTCTCCGAGCTTACGTTAGTTTACTTATGATGCAAACGACTCGCAAATTTTCGAGGTGTAACACTACTTTTCGATGAAAAGCCGGAATTTTCGCTGAACTTTTTGTCGGGAACAGGATCTGAAAAGTGGAGAAATCGGGAGCTAAATATTTATTTTTTTATTTCTATTTCTGGTAATTAAAATGCTGTGGCCATGGGGACTAAAGTGTAGTTTTCAAAACTTTGGGGCTAGGGTTTGACACAAAACGCGGCTGACATGATGACGTAATAAATGGTGGTTGTTCCTCCAATTTTTTTAGACTTGTGGCCTTTTGGCAAAATAAGTTTTCAAAGTGGCCTTTTGGCCAACTCCCCCATAATACTATAGAATACTTAAATTGAATCGGTTTTTGAATTTTCACGCACAAGCAAAAATGAATAATATTGTGCATGCTTTCATCCAATGGCGGAGCCACATAGAGCCGAGGGTGTTCATCCGAACCCCCTCGGCGGAAAAAAATACTGTTTTTACAAGGTTAAAATTATTTTATATATATATATAGTAGATGTTGAACTCCCTTAGGCTTCTTCGTATGTTTACTTTTTATATTTTGAACCCCCTCGGTGGAAATCCTGGCTCCGCCACTGCTTTCATCTTCAAGGAATTACCTATTTGTTAATATTGTAGGTAATCATTCTTTTTACTACAATTATTTCATTGGATTTGTATGTATTCATGCTGAAAATTATTATCATGTTATTCCCTTTTCTAAGGTTGTTGTTTTGGGTCTATCGTGATTAAGTTTAGGGGGTGATTTTTTTAGATTTATCATAACCAATTTATACAGTTGCTTTGGCCAGAATAATAACTTCAAAGTTATATTAATGGTTATTAATATGGGTGACATATTTTAGAGACTCCTTTCCCATAGAGTGTTTTCTTCATATCCTTTTTGGTTAATTTGGTGACAATATTCAGATATTTCACCATTTACTGCTTTTCAGACTACATTAGGAACAAAGCTTGCTGAAATGCATAAAGTGACAAAATCTGAGAAAGATTTTGGCTTTCACGTTGACAATAGTATTGGCAGGTATCATGGCACGACATTTTTAAAATTTTCCATTATGAGGTTGTGTTTCGCAAAAACCACTACTACTTCCATAAATCACTTAAGTTTCTTAAGAGATTTATACATTATATTATATCTTTAATACGGACCAACTTCTTGCTGTTGGCGAATTCCATCACCCAAGACCGTGACGTCGTGCCTGGAGAATGAAGTATCCACAGAAGATGATAAAGCATGACTTTATGTGAGAACGTTTGTTTAATTTATCTTTATAATTTAATTATTGTAATATATATATATGAAATGATTTTAACACTTTTTCTTTAGGCTTTTTTTTAATTTCAAATTCCATTTCCTTAGGCCATTTTGTTCAAAATAGGGTTATCCTTTGCGGGATAAATACTCCCACGATTATAGAATAATTTTTTATCCCAATTTTTAACTCAACCAAACAAAAGATAGATTTATCCATGATTGAAATTTTAAGTTTTGCAAAATATCTTTCACATGAATTTTAAAAATTCTTAAGTGCTTAGACTATCTTCTCAAACAAAAATTTGAACATATTTGTAACAAAAAAGTAAAAATCAATCTTTTGGCTATTTAAGATTAAGAATTAAAAAATGACCATTTCATAAATAAGTAGAAGACTAATATTATAAATATATAAAAGATCATTTTATGACCGCGTGAAGCGCGGGCATATTCACTAGTTAAAAATGAGATTGAGAGATTTTAGTAAATTTTACAGAGAGAAAAACTAGTATCCAATGTTGAACCCTTGAAGGGCAGTTGGTTTTTACGTTATGATAATGATAAAAAGACAACTGAACAAGCACTTTATACTCCGTGCAACTCACTTCAACTTCATCATATTGGCTAACGAATAAGATCCACTAATTATATCGCTTAATAACATAACTAATCCTCACAATTGGTTGAATTAGAAGTCAATATGAAGCGAGTAGGAAAGAGAATTTCCACTAATCATTCAATTTATCAGGACTCTAAAACAAATCTTATATACAAATCTACAATAAATAACTAATATCCTTTACAAGGTATGAATGCATCAACCTTTTGCCCGTTGTAGATATTCTAGTAAAACATAAAGAACATTTCACTTTTCTCATTGTCTTTCAATTAAGCACCAAACATAAGATACAATCCATTTATTTTTACAAGCAAAAAAAATGAAGAACAAAAAAAGACTCCAAAGAGAAGTAGAGGAGCTCCCTGTTTGAAAAATTCTTCTTTCATAGTGCGGATGTTGAGATGCTCCAGTGAAGTCCTTAGCAGGAAGGGAAGTAGAGGAGCTCCCTGTTTGCAACACCAAAGAGAAAAGAGTAACTCACAACTTTAAGGCATGTGTGTGAATAAGAATGTTACTATTCGATTATATGACAAGACCAATTTCACGATAAACTTTTTTCAACTATAAGTCTATAAATTATTTTATCACGTTAACGTAATTGAATTATGTCTCAATTGTTCAAACATCGGAACGCCAAATTTCACGAGTCGGATTATGGCACGCTAATCGTCACATCAATAGTTTATCGCCCCTTAAATTCATGTAAGAAAATATATAAAAAAAGATTCTACTGTGTAGAATGTTTGAGTACCCATATTTTAAACCAAAACAACAACAACAACAACAACAACAACAACAACAACAATAATAATAATAATAATAATAATAATAATAATGCTTT
Organism: Lycium barbarum; assembly: GCF_019175385.1. Lineage (NCBI taxonomy): Eukaryota > Viridiplantae > Streptophyta > Magnoliopsida > Solanales > Solanaceae > Lycium > Lycium barbarum. The sequence continues at coordinate 127,991,166 of NC_083337.1, read as the reverse complement.
AATATTAAACAAGTTGAGGCTGAATATACGGACCATCACCAACCATATTGCTCTATTAAAAGTCATCTGACGTCAATCTTATATAAGTAAAATAAAAAGTAGTCTTACTAATTGAAATCATCTTTTAACCATAAAAATCTCTATATTTCCTAAACGTATAAAATTTTGAAAGGCTAAATCACCCCTAGAAAGCAGAGGTACTTACCACAAAAGTTCTAAGATGTCTACTAAAACATATTCTCAACTTATGATAATCCATAACATAATTTTTTTTCTTTCATTTTATCTTATCTTTTACTAAGTCTACATTAATTTCCAAACAATTAAAAATACGTAAGTGAAAGAAAAAATATTGGATTTGGAATTTTTTGTGATTTATTTTTAATAAACTATGAGGTTGCTTGTCACATATTAATATTCGGGGATTGTTTATATAATGATTAATAATGAAGAGATTGTTACACATGAGTAACTTTAGAGATGCATTTTCATCTTTCAACAATTTAATCACCATGCTAATACACGTATTGTTATTTCAATCTTTCATTAACTCTTTTTTCATTTTGTGATATTATTTTCGCACAAAATTTAATTTAAAATTCACGGGAATATACCAATGGTGTGGGGATAAACTCATTAAGGCACACAATGAATTATGTGACCTCAGATATTTTAATTCAAGTTTCTGCTTTTCTGCTTTCCAATTTATTTCGGAAAAATTCTTATTTCCGGTTTATCATCTACATTCTACCCCACATAACCTCGCTCAATTTTTTAAGCTGTTTCTTTTTTCCAAATGAAACGGATCATATGCAATCAATCATGTCATTTTTTCCATCATCAATTCTACTCCGCTCTGTTTCGCATTTTTCTCTATTTACTAGACGGCCTAGTCCGTGCTGCGCACGGGCCCAACATTTTAGATTATAGTGCATTTATATGTATGTAGTTATTTTTGAATAGTGAAAATAAATAAATATATATATATATATATATATATATATATATATATATATTATGTTCAAAACACGATTAATATAACATTGTAGTTTGTGCTCCGTATCTAAAAATTTATTATATTAATGTTTGCTATGAACACAAAATTGGCAAATTTATTAATATTTTTTAAAAGAGAAGACTGTTTAAAAGGAAACTATTTTCTTCTCTTTGAGATAAAACAATAGCAATATTTAAGCATCAGTTGATACTTTCAATTTTAATTCGATTAATTTAAAGGTGTAAAATACTTATTATTTTTTATCAAATTTTGATTTGGACAATTCTAATTCAAATTATTAAATTAATTTTACATGTTTAAAACGAAACAAAGTAGAAATTGATTTTTTATTTAAACGAAGAAATACTATTTTTTAATTTTTAGTAAATATTCTCGATTTAGCTCATTTTACTTATCATGTTGTCTTTTGCATGGTTTTTTAAGAAAATGTCGATTAGAATTATAATTTGACTAATTTACCTTATTCATTATTTGATCTGCATTTGATATATTTTTTTTACGACATTAATTTCTTTTCACATTTATTAGAGTAAGAATAAAAATAAAAAATTAATTAAATTCTATCTTATTTTAAAATATAAATATTTTAAGTATATTTATTTTAGTAAACATAACAAATAAATGACATGGCCGAATAGCAAATACAACAGTTTAATATCTAGATTAGATCTCAGGCTAATATAAAAAAAGAAAGAAAATTGTATGGTTTGACTACTTAACCTTTTGAAGAAAAGCAATTTCATGGATTGACACGCACGTGGTAATGAATTCATCATTATTGACTTAACGAGATACATTGGAAATTACATGAATATTGTTTGATTTTTTAATAGGGGGCACACTTTTTTTTTTGACATTATTAATTTGCACTATATATATATATATATACTATGTTCAAAACACGATTAATATAACATTGTAGTTTGTATTCCGTATCTAAAACTTTATTATATTAGTGTTTACTACGAATACAAAGTCTGCACTTTTTTTTTTTACATTATTTTTTTTTAATATGGGGTTCACTTATACAAAGTCTGCACTTTTTTTTTGACATTATTCTTTTTTAATATGGGGTTCACTTTTTTTTATATTACTTGATTTTGTTAATATGGGGTCCACTTTTTTTTACCATGAGTTTGGAGATGGTGGGATCCACTTTTTTTTTTATATTGCTTGATGTCGTTTAGTATGGGGTCCACCCTTTATGGAGTGCACTTTTTTTTTTTTTGGACATTATTAGTTTGTACTATTTTTATGCATATAATATATGTACATATACTATGTTCAAAACACAATTACTATAACATTGTAGTTTGTGCTCCGTATCTAAAACTTTATTATATTAGTGTTTGCTACGAATATAAAGTCTGCACTTTTTTTTTTTTTTTTTTTTTTTATATTACTTGATTTTGATAATATGGGGTCCACTTTTTTTTTTCCCATGAGTTTGGAGATAGGGAGTTCCATTTTTTTTTTATTTTTTTTTTATTGCTCGGTGTTATTTAGTATGCCCCCCCCCCCCCCCCCCCTTTTTTTTTTTTAAGGGACAACGGACGATGAAGCATGGGTCTAAACTCATGCTTTATATAGTTTTTTTTATATATTGCTTGGTGTTGTTTAGTATGGGGCCCACCCTTTTGGACATTATTATGAATGTGAAAAGACTATGTATATGAATGCGAATAGGGGCATGTATACGAATACGAGCACTATTATGAAATACGCATGAGAAATGGAAAGTCCCTATGAAAGGCAGGTAAGTGCCATGATGATGATATTATTGTCTTCCCTCCTATGCCACTTCATATATTGTCTATGATGCTTCTATATTGATGTTGATCATGCTTTACATACTCAGTATTTTCTTCATACTGACGTCCTTTTGTTTGTGGATGCTGCGTTATGCCCGCAGGTGCACAGGGAGACAGACTTGATCCATAGCTGCTTATTCAGAGATTACATAGCGGAGCTCCATTTCCTTCGGAGCCATAGCTTTTGGGTACTTATTCTTTTGTGCATATAATTATGGGCATAGCGGGGTCCTGTCCCGCTCATGTGATGTGTTATTCTCTTCCTAGAGGCTCGTAGTCATGTGTATGTGGTTAGACATGTCCGGTATTGTCGGCCTATGTTTTGTGTATCATTTTGTCGGCCACGTTGGCCCATGTACATTGATGTGGCATAGATGCCTATGGTGATATAAATGTACTGTTGTCCAATTGGGACTCGTTGACGAATGAATGGAAATGTATGTATGATTATGTGGCTCACCTAGATGTAAGTATAAGAGTATGCTAAGAGGGTGCTCAGGTGGGCTAGCACCGGGTGCTCGTCGCGGCCCCGAGTCGGGTCGTGACAAAGGCAATAGAATAACTGAAACTGAAATTAAACTGAAAGTATAGCAATCTGGAGGCCAAAGAATACCTTGAAATGTCTCACCTGATCTGTCTCATGTGAAATGCAATACATTAATAATGTATATCTCACTGACCAAGTGGCCAGACAACTGTAAAATCTCACTGACCATGAGGCCAGGCAACAATGTCTCACTGACCCGTCGGCCAGGCAATAATGTCTCATTGACCCATAGGCCAGGAAATAATGTCTCACTGACCCGTAGGACAGGCAATACTGTCTCATTGACCAAGCGGCCAGGCTAAGAAAAATATATGCATATCATGCTGTATATCAAGTATATACTGAAAGATACAGGGCTTTGGCATGTCTCTCTATTCTTCCTAACATCAAGGATACAAGAAAGGAATGAGAATCCCTCGAAAGATACGACATAACACTCAGAAAGTTGTATGCCTCTAAGACAAGCTCTAACCGATAGTTTCTCTTTATGAGGTTCATTAATCGCTTACTATATATGGAATCATGCCAAGACAGAAAGGAAGCCATTACATACCTCAATATGATATTCGAATGACCACAGTGAGTTAACCCTTCAAATATACGTTTAACCTGTTTAAGACAACTAATATCAACATATCCAACATCCCAACAACATACTACAACTATACCGACACTATCATCAAGCAATCAAAGAGCTACGAGCTCCCGAAGCTATAATACAATGGTGTACTCCACACCCGACCTCCTTTTAACAATAAACAAGCTCTACACGAGCTACAAACCCCCACAGATCTCCATACCATAAGAAAACAACCCATAACCTACTTATATACGATTACTACAACTTGAACTCATGGCTTTCGATAACCGTCCCGTAAGTTCTTAACAAATACATACCTTGGATACTCATACGAGCTCTTAGAAGCTCATCGACGAGGAATCGTACTTGGATCGCCTTTAGAAAAGCTTTCCGCCACCTTAATTCAGTACAAAGTAACCTTCGACTTTCTAGGATCCAGAGGAAACCGATGTCATAATAATGAAATCGACAGAGGGTAATCATGTCTAAGCTTGTAGACACCACCTCACCATTTTTAAGTAAAAATTTAATGTTCTATTAGATGATACCTAAATCTACTGAAATATAGATCATGAAATTGTCATCTATGGTAATTCTTTTTGGATGTGGATAGCTCAAATGATTTTGCTATCACAATATTTTCAGACAGCAAAAGCTGAATATATTACTTTTGAAAAGGAAAAAAAAGAACGTAGAATATGAGTACTAGTTGAAGATGTAATGAACTGTAAGATTAGCATATGTATGCAGGTGTGTATAATTCTAAAACTTATCCCAGAAATGATATGAGCAAGAATTATTAAATGTGTTCCACTTGCCATGTGTTTGGTGGTAGAGTTACATGACTAAAAGCAAAAGATGATCTCATAATACTAGATCTTTATCCTCCAACTAATGCTTAATACAATATAAAAATAGTTTCCTTAAATAGCCAACTTGTAAAATATTTACTTGTGTAGTTGATAACTTACAAATATAAAAAACGATACTAACACATATACTAACTGTCACGACCCAAATACGTCGTGATGGCACACACCCTAACCCCCTGGTGGGCGAACCAACCCCTTATCCAATTAATCATTCAATTATCCAAAATAGCTTAAATAACAACAGAGATAATAATAATAAGTCTATGTTATAAATAGTAAGTAAGTGCGAAATACTAAATAATACAACCCCAAGAACTGAAAGTCATCGTACAAGGACTCTAACCAAATACACTGTCTAGGAATACATAAAAGCCTGAAATATAGAGATAATGTCGAAGAAGTAAATAAGAGAGATCTCCAGGGCGGCGTGATTGGAATGGGAGCTCACCCTCAGATCTAATCAAAAGTAGCTTCGGGCTAGATGTGTGGTCTAGAAGACGGTCCCGGAACACAATCTGCACTCGAAAAGGTTGCAGCAAGGTAGTATCAGTACAAACACTATGTACCGGTAAATATCATAGGCCGACTAAGATTAGTTTATGCATACAATCATAAAATCAACAAGATAGACAAATAGGTACAACAACACCCAAACAGATCAATTCATATAAATAAGATGATATCATATGCAATGCAACAACTGATAAGTAACTCCACCATACACACATGCTAAAGGCCTTGTTAGCACAATGGTCATGACCTGCGGGGGACCCATGGTGTCCATGTACTACTCGCTCTGGAACAAACCTCAGATCATGAGTTCACAAATAGGCCATATCCTCGCCCCCAGTCAAATGTACCTTATATATATATATATATATATGTATGTATATATATGTGTATATATACGTGTATATATGTACACAAGATGAGTCTCAAGATATGGTTATAGTCTGGAACACTGATATCAAATACCAACTCACAAGTAAGCATGATAACTCAATGAAATCAAATGCCAATGAAAATACAAGTCACAATGGCATAAGCCATATGAAGACTTATATAAATCAACTCAATCATATAATGAATCATACAAACCATCTCAATCAACAAAAGAGTCTATATCAACCCCTTTCCTTCCAAAACGCAAAAAATACACCTCATGGTTCAATACATAAAGTAACGGCGACAAGCCCACATAATCAGAAGTCAATACCAACCTAAGAGCGGATCCAACCCAACATCGTGTACGAAGACCCACTCATGCTTTCTTCCGTCAATTCTACTACATATGCATTTCACTAATCAAAGTCTAACGAAAGTAAACCGTAACCTACCTCAGATGCAGAATTGGCACCACGAACTACTCCACTCGAGCCTTTCCCTTACGAAGTGCCTCAGAAAGCTCAAAGTCTAAGAAATAGTAATGCTAAGTAAGCAAATGACTACCATAAACCAACTAATTGGAAGGAGAAATGATTTGGGGAAAATTACCCAAAATACCCCTAATGAATCATACGGGTTAAATCAGAAATTAAGGGTGAAATTACCCTACCCATAGTCCCAATAATCATAATCCTTAATTACACGGGTTTCTAATCACATTAGACCCTTCAATTTCATCAAATTAGCTAAAACCTCCAATATGGGTGATACCCTAAATTTCATGAATAGTTAATTTAAGCGTGATCCAATCCTAGATTATGTTAATATACAATTCTAGATGATATAAACAGTGATTGAAGCAACAATAACCAATATACAATAAGGGTTTCATGATTAGTACCCTAGGTCTCATCACCCACCATTCTAGGACCATAACCTACCATGAAATCTTAAAGAGAAAGGGAGTAAAGCAGGATTATAGGTTAGAACTTACCCTAACAGATTATTTAACATATTTCCTTCAAGAATCTCCTTTCCTAGCTCTTAGAATTAGGTTTTAGGTGCTTTGGACTAATGATCCGAACTTAAGGCAAAATAAATAATGAATTGGTCCCATCGATTCACCACAACAGTCATAAGGATCTCCATGGCAGTCCCGCCCTGGCGGTCAAGCCATCCGCCATGGCGGAACACCACTAAACACAGACCCTCGTCATAGCGGGCAAAACTCCACCATGACGGGCCCGCCATGGCGGTACTGGGTTCGCCATGGCAAACACAGCAACAACCAGATTTTCGGGTTTTTCACAAGTCCATCTCAAAATTTCGACATCAATCTGAGGCCTCCCGGATACAAACCAGATATGCACACATACTTAAAAACACGCTACGAACTCACCTGTGGCCTCGAAATTCCCAACGGAGGTCTAATTCACCAAGTTAACCCCCAAACAGAATAAATTAATGTCATGCCCCAAAATCCACCCTAGATGTGACCGGCATCCGATGTCATGAATAACATCGAAAGAACCTTATTATCTGTGGAGAATGTTTGATACTTTCAAATCAGCAATTATCTAATAAGTACGACGCACACCCTTTGCAAATATCCAAGATAAAGTCATGCTCATTGAAACAAAACGGAAATCTAAATTCATACTTAAATAATACGTGGCAACATGCCCCAACAATCATGGAAAAATTATCCATAACACTACCCATATTTCAACAACCATCTAAGGAGCTTCTACAAAATAAAGAATGTCTAAAGTCTCGGGACGCAGCCTAATGATCTAAGTAAATGAAAAATTATAAAGAGGTGCCCCACGAAAAAACTCGAGAAGTAGTAAGTTCTCCTAAGCCGTCGGCACGTCACGAACCTGCTCTTTAGTGTTACCTAACACACCATAATAAACAACAATGGTATGCCTGAGTACTGGGTACTCAGTGAGTGTCTTCGGGACAACAGTTGATATAATAAGGATCAGTAAAACAGTGTCAATAAAAGCAATTTAAATTCAGAGAGAGAATAAATCACCAAACTTAGTAACACCAATAATGAAAACCATTAAAGAAGAAATAAATCAATTTCAACTCATTATGTCATTTATCACATTTAATTCTTTCAATCATTAATTCAAGATCAACAACAAGCCACTCATAGGCAACCAAAGTATAACACATGCCAATACAGGCCCAAATCAACATAACGAAAGGGACGACCATTTAAGGCTCCCTAAACTGCATAGAATCACCACATCAAGGTTATCAACCCCAATGGCTACTCTTCCACCTGAATAGCTAAGCAAAGACCACACCGAGATTGTGAATCCTCGATGGCCACTCTTTTCCCGAATGGCTAGATTAACCCCACTTGGATCCATAGTGACAACCCTTCCTCCCGAGTAGCTAGGCCAAACACAAACAATATAAATCATGGCAAAAGATCTGAATCACAATCCTAGGCATAGAAGCCGAATTACTTAAACCATGGCATGGAGGCCGAATCACAAGTCATATCATGATAGCCACATTATTCATTAAGGATTATGTTAATCATCCCATTATAGGGGTACATCAAGGCATTTCAGTTTTAGAAACTGGGTTCACTTCTTTAAACAAGTTTCAAGTTCAACACAATTCATTATAGAGCATTCACATGAGATAGTCAAGCTTTTCAATTATCAAGTTTAAACATCCCTTATGGGGTAATTCAAGTTTGAATACCAAAGCTTTATATCTCAATTTTCAATCATCCTTTAGAGAGGAAAACAATCATGAATACGTACATATAATATAGTACAAATAAGGTTTAATATGGGCTTGTCCCTCACGCACCCAAACCACAACCAAAGAGTTCATAAAAATCGTTCGACAGAGTATGTTCAAAAAGAGATATACCTCTAATCCTGTTATAAGCTAGCAACCAAATTCTTCCAAGTTCAACAATCACACTACAATGGTTTTTAAATGACAAGTTTTAGAACTTTAATGAATTCTAGGGATTTCTACCCTTATTCGAAAACTAGGGCTTTTCTAAGCTTATAAACGGGTTCTTGAACCCTTTCATGAATCACTAACGGATTCCAACCTTGTAGAACTTTCTACTCTAACCCAAACTTTATTAATACTTGGAAGGAAAAATTCATAAACTTTACCTCTTTGATGAAATCCACATGGCCCTATCTCCTTCTTTTTGAGATTTCAAGAACTTAGGGTTTTAGAGAGATGATTTACCATCAAGAGGGGATGAATATGGTATGGGAATGATCAAGATTGAGTAAGAACTCACCTTAGGGTTAGAGAGACTTTTCTAGGGTTCTTTTTCTCAAAAATATTGGTTTGGAACGAATTGGGAAATAACACAACGAGGTAGAACTTAAATAAAATTTGAAACTAGTAAATATACCCCGATCCGCATTGAGCTTGCGTTGGCCATGCGACACTGCTCCAACGCCTTATCACATTCTTGTCTGTAGGTGGATTTTGTGCGATTGGCCCGCGACGCACATTTAACACACATTTCTGATAATTAACATTCGCTCAGTTTGAGCCCCACTTATATGGTTGGAAAGTTATTTCAGAGACCTACAACTTTCATGTTTTGAGTTTTCCCAAATTCCTAACAGAAATACCAAAAAAACTAGACATAACTTAAAACTGTCTCAAACTTAGACAAATTTCAGGATTTCTAACGAACTTCCTTATCTCATTTGAGCCTGAAAAGATCATTTAACACATGTACCTATCCCGAAGGGGTCCATATATCTAAGATAATATCTAAACCCCAATTATTTCATATTCACACCTAACTCGAATTTACGAGATGTTACATTTTCCCCCCTTTCGGATTATTTGTCCCCGAATGAATGTCATGGCCTAAGATTCTTTACTAAACCTTAAATTTTTAGAAATTTCAAGAGTTTCATTGGCAAAGTGAAACATCCTCAGAGATAACATACGATTAACCACATCATGAATGCATCATTTAAGCCTAAACACAATAGTAGGGGATTCACACTCCACTCTAAACTTTCACAGGAAAACACAACCGAAAGTTTCAACACATACCTATAGCAGGGAACAAATGAGGATATCTCATTTTCATGTCCTCCTTAGCTTCCCAAGTAGCTTCTTCAGTGTTATGATTATGCCCGAAGACTTTAAACGAAGCCACATCTTTCATTCTCAACCTCCTAACTTGATAATCCAAGACTTGTATAGGGTCTTCTTCATAAGACAACCCTTCATTGATTTCAATATTTTCATGATTCAAGACATGAGAAGGGTTAGGATTGTACAATCTCAATATCGAAATGTGAAACACAGGATGTAATATAGCCATCTCAGATGGTAACTTCAACTCGTAAGCCACTTTCCCAATTCTTCTCAAAATCTCGTAAGGGCCACTAAAACGAGGGCTAAGCTAACCCTTTCTACCACATCGCATAACTCCTTTCATTGGTAACACCTTTGGAACACCTTGTCACCTACTGCAAACTCTAGCTCATGACGTCGCATGTCCGTATACGGCTTCTGTCGACTCTGAGCTGTCTTAAGTCGTTACACAATAAGGTCCACCTTCTCGATTGCTTCATGAACTGAGTCAGGACCCAGTAGCTGTACTTCAGTCGGTTCATAAGGAGCCATTTGAATACTTGCTTGATAACTGTTGTTGTAAGCAAACTCGACAAGAGGTAGATGCTCATCCCAATTACCCCCAAGGTCAATGGCGCACACCCTCAACATGTCTTCCAGTGTCTGAATAGTTCTCTCTGCCTACCCGTTCGTCTGAGGATGAAAGGTAGTACTCAAGTTCACACGAGTTCCCAAACCTTCTTGGAACGATTTTCAGAAATGAGTAGTAAATTGCGTGCCTCTGTCAGATATGATGGATGTCAGAATCCCATGCAATCTAACTATCTCCTTTAGATATAACTTGGCATACGACGCCTCAGTATCTGTTGTCTTCACAGGAAGAAAATGGGCAAACTTTGTGAGTCTATCCACGATCACCCAAATCGAATCAAACTTGGCCTTTGTGCGGGGTAAACCCACAAAAAAATCCATATTGATCACCTCCCACTTCCATTGCGGAATTTCGATATTCTGACCCAGGCCTCCAGGCCTTTGATGTTCAGCCTTAACCTGTTGACAGTTCAAACACTTATCCACGAAGTTAGAAATGTCAACCTTCATGCCCTTACACCAATAGTGTTGCTTCAAATCTTTATACATCCTGGTAGATCCCGGATGCACAGAGTATTTAGAACTATACGCCTCCACCAATAATTCTTGTCTCAAACCGTCAACATCGGGAACACATAGACATCCCTGCAATCTTAGGACATCGTCATCAACCCCAAATGTGAATGAAGTGTACTCGCCTCTTTCCACTCCATCTCGCAGTTTCACCAACAGTCCATCTTCGTATTGCTTGGATTTGATTCTCTCCAAAATATCAGATCGCGTAGGTGTGATTCCCACTAACTCCCTTTCTTCAGTTTCATCAAGTCGGACTCCAAAACTAGCGAGTCTCCAGATTTCTCTACCCATTGGCATCTACCGAGCGTGAAAATTCGCTAACATACCCATAGATTTCAGGCTCAATGCATCAGCAACAACATTCGCCTTACCAGGATGATACAAGATGTTCAAGTCATAATCTTTCAACAACTCTAACCATCTTCTCTGTCTGAGATTCAATTCTCGCTGCTTAAAGATATACTGCAAGCTTTTGTGATCGGTGAAAACATCACAATGTTCCCCATACAAGTAATGACACCGGATTTTTAATGCGAACATCACAATAGCCAATTTTAAGTCATGAGTTGGATAATTCTTTTCGTGTTTCTTCAACTGACGGGAAGCATAAGCGATCACCTTACTATTCTGCATCAAAACCCAACCCAACCCAACCCAATTCGAGAAGCATCACAATAAACTATGTAGCCTCTGGAACCCGAAGGTAGAGTTAAAACAGGAGCTGACATCAATCTTGCCTTGAGCTCTTGAAAGCTCTTCTCATAGGCTTCCGACCATTGGAACTTAGCCGTTTTCTGAGTCAACCTTGTCAGACGTACAACTATAAATGAGAAATCTTCCACATACTTCCGATCATAACTAGCTAAACCTAAGAAACTACGGATGTCCATTGCACCCGTGGGTCTTGGCCAGCTTTAACTGCCAAAATTTTCTGAGGATCAACCTTGATACCATCACTAGACACTATATGACCCAAGAATGCCACAGAGTTAAGCCAAAATTTACACTTAGAAAATTTGGCATTGAGCTTATTCTCCTCAAGTGTTTTCAAGGTTATTCTCAAGTGTCCTGCATGCTCCTCACGACTCTTCGAATAGACCAGGATATTATCAATAAACACAATTATGAAACGATCAAGAAAAAGGCTTGAACACATGGTGCATCAGGTCCATAAATGCAGCAGGAGCATTAGTTAGACCGAAGGACATCACCAAAAATTCAAAATGTCCAGACAGAGTACGAAAGCCTGTTTTCAGAATATATTTCTCCTTTATTTTTAGCTGATGGTACCCAGACCGCAAGTCGGTCTTAGAAAAGAACTTAGCACCTTGAAGTTGGTCGAACAAGCCATCTATCCTAGGCAAAGGATATTTATTCTTGATAGTTACCTTATTTAGCTGACGGTAATCAACACACATTCTGAGAGAACCATCCATCTTTCTAACAAACAAGACCGGAGCACCCCAAGGCCAGGTACTTGGTTGAATAAACCCCTTATCCAACAAGTCTTTCAAATGATCTTTTAATTATCTTAGCTCTGCCGGAGCCATTCGATAAGGTGGGATGGAGATTGGTTGAGTTTTGGGAAGAACATCTATCCCAAAATCAATAACTCTATCAGGAGGGATGCCCAAAAGATCTTCGGGAAACTCTTTAACTATAGGGACAGACTTAAGCTCTGGCACTAAGGCTTGAGTATCATTGACATCAACAAGATGGTAAATACATCCCTTCGAAATAATTTTACTAGCCTTAAGATATGAGATAAACCTACCCCTAGGCTTAGCAATTTCTCCCTTCCACACAATAACCAGTTCATCAGGGAAAACAAATCAAACTAACTCATAATGACAGTCCACATTAGCATAACAAGTAGCTAACCAATCCATCCCCATAATTACATCAAAATCTATCATCTCTAGCTCAAATAAGTCAGCTATAGTTTCACGACCCTTAACTACAACCACACAATTTATATAAACTCTAGAGACAATAATAGGAACACCAGCAAGGGTATCCACATAAAAGGGTTCACGTAGTTGTTCAGGTTCCACACCAAAATCAAGAGCAAAATATGGTGTCACATGGAGAGATTTGACCCCGGATCAATCAACTAATACGCATCAAAAGAGAAAATAGTGAGAATACCTATGACCACAGCATCTGAGGCTTCATCTTCCTCCCTACGAGTCAAACCATAAAGTCGGGCTTGACCCTCATTAGCGGTGTTAGCAATTGCTTTACCTGTCCCATTACCATGAGCATTACGAGCGTTATTAGTATTACCAGTAGCCGGATTCCTAGCAGTAATAGGTGCAGACAAATTATTTCTCTGGCACAAAGAGATAGCCATTTCACGTAACCACTTCCTACACTCCCTCTTGATGTGACCCCTTATACCATAATGATGAAAAATACGATCCTCCTATCCAGATGAGTGTCTATTACCACCTTGCGAATACCTGTTCTGATTGTTGTTCCTCTAACCTTGTCTACCGGACGGAGCACTGGCATTAGAATAAGCGCCAGTCTAAGCAGGTGCAGAATACCCTTTCTTTTGCCCCCCATTTTGCGAACCACTGAACCCACCCACGGATCGGGCTTTCTTACTTTGTTCCCTTTCAAGCCTTTCTTAACCCTTCCAATTCTCTTGTTGCTCAGTGAACCCAACCAAAGATGAAAATGTACAAAGAGGAGACATAGCAACAGCATCATACACAAACTTGATATGTGGTACTAACCCACGCATAAATCGGCTCTACTTGTGCTTTTCAATCGGAATCATATACGTTGCATACCTTGCCGGACGAGTAAACTTCAAACTGTACTCACGAACGGACATAGTGCCCTGCTCAATCTTCTCAAACTTAGCAGCCAGGGAAAATCGTTCCTCATCAGACAGAAATCTCTCCATAAATGCCCCCTCAAATTCAGCCTAAGTAGGAGCTGGAGCATTATTACCCTGCTCAATATCCCACAATTCGAACTAAGCATGAGTAACATCTTTCAATTGATATGATGCAAAATCCATAGGTTCAGAACCATGAGCACCCATGGCCCTTAGAGCTTTGAATGTCTCATCCATAGTGTACCGGGGATCTTCTTTTTCTCGTGAACCAAAGAACTTGGGCGAATTCAGCCCCAAAAAGTGCTTAAGCCTTTCCCCACCACCAAGTGTCGGATCCACACTCCCGCGCTACTGTTGGGTTGCAACAAGAGTAGTAAGCATCTGGATCACATTCTGCATCGATCCACTATCAGCCACGCCCACAGCAGGGGCAGCTGGAGCAGGCGGTGCTGGTGGTGGTGCTTGGTCTCCATTACCATTCTCAACCCCAGCAACAGTCTCAACAGTGGTGCGGTTAGTGATCCTAACGGCCCGTCTGCCAGACGATGAATCAGAAGCACCATTAATCCCTTGGTTAGCAGCTCTCGCACGAGTTAAAGCCATTTCTGTGAAGCACGAATCAACGAACACGTCAGAACGATCCTATAGATTTTCCGGCTCTATAACACAATCTAGAACGAAGAAGAATGAGAAACACTTGTAAATTCCCTGGTAGTCTTTTGATCATGCAGGTAGTCAAGCTGCACAAGAAAGACTCCACTAGACACAGTTCCACAGACATAGACAAATCCTAGGACACATCTAAACCTAGGCTCTAATACACAACTTATCACTCCCAAAAACCCACCCTTGACATGACCGGCATCCAATGTCATGAACAACATAGGAAGAACCTTATTATCTATGGAGAATGTTTGATACTTTCAAATCAGCAATTAGCTAATAAGTACGAGACACACCCTTTGCAAATATCCAAGATAAAGTCATGCTCATTAAACCAAAATGGAAATCTAAATTCATACTTAAATAATACGTGGCAACATGCCCCAATAATCATGGAAAAATATCCATAACACTACCCATATTTCAACAACCATCTAAGGAGCTTCTACAAAATAAAGAATGTCTAAAGTCTCGGGACGCAGCCTAATGATCTAAGTAAATGAAAAATTATAAAGAGGTGCCCCACGAACAAACTTGAGAAGTAGTATGTTCTCCTAAGCCGTCGGCACGTCACGAACCTGCTCTTCAGTGTTACCTAACACACCATCAAAAACAACAATGGTATGCCTGAGTACTGGGTACTCAGTGAGTGTCTCCAGGACAATAGTTGATATAATAAGGATCAGTAAAACGGTGTCAATAAAAGCAATTTAAATTCAGAGATAGCATAAATCACCATATAGAATAAATCACCAAACTTAGTACCACCAATAATGAAAACCGTTAAAGAAGAAATAAATCAATTTCAACTCATTATGTCGTTTATCACATTTAAGTCTTTCAATCATAAATTCAAGATCAACAACAAGCCACTCACAGGCAACAAAAGTATAACACATGCCAATACAAGCCCAAATCAACATAACGAAAGGGACGACCATTTAAGGCCCCCTAAACTGCATAGAAGCACCACATCAGGGTTATCAACCCCAATGGCTACTCTTCCACCTGAATAGCTAGGCAAAGACCACACCGGGATTGCGAATCCTTGATGGCCACTCTTCCTCCTGAATGGCTAGGCTGACCCCCCTAGGATCCATAGTGACTACCCTTTCTCCTGAGTAGCTAGGCCAAACACAAACAATATAAATCATGGCAAAGGATCTGAATCACAATCCTATCATAGAAGCCGAATCACTCAAACCATGGCATGGAAGCCAAATCACAAGTCATATCATGATAGTCACATTATTCATTAAGGATTATGTTCATTATCCCATTATAGGGGTACATCAAGTCATTTCAGTTTTAGAAACCAGGTTCACGTCTTTAAACAAGTTTCAAGTTCAACACAATCCGTTATAGAGCATTCAGATGAGATAATCAAGCTTTTCAATTATCAAGTTTAAACATCCCTTATGGGGTAATTCACGTTCGAATGCCAAAGCTTTATATCTCAATTTTCAATCATCCTTTAGAGAGGAAAACAATCATGAATACGTATATATAATATAGTACAAACAAGGTTTAATGTGGTTTTGTCCCTCACGCACACAAACCACAACCAAAGAGTTTATAAAAAGCTTTCGAAAGAGTATATTCAAAAAGAGACATACCTCTAATCCCATTATAAGCTAGCAACCGGATTCTTCCTAGTTCAACAATCACACTACAATGGTTTTTAAATGACAAGGTTTAGAACTTTAACGAATTCTAGGGATTCCAACCCTTATTCAAAAACTAGGGCTTTTCTAAGTTTATAAACGGGTTCTTGAACCCTTCCATGAATCACTAACGGATTCTAACCTTGTAGAACTTTCTACTCTAACCCAAACTTTATTAATACTTGGAAAAATTCAGAAACTTTACCTCTTTGATGAAATCCACACGCCCCTATCTCCTTCTTCTTGAGATTTGAAAACTTAGGTTTTTAGAGAGATGATTTACCATCAAGAGGGGATGAATATGGTATGGGAATGATCAAGATTTAGTAGGAACTCACCTTAGCGTTAGAGAGACTTTTCTAGGATTCTTTTCCTCAGAAATATTAGTGTGGAACGAAGTGGGAAATAACACAACGAGGTAGGACTTCAAGAAAATTCGAAACCAGAAAATATACCCCGATCCGCATTGAGCTCGCGTCACGGATGCAACGCGAGGACTGGGATCCGTGTTGGCCACGCGACGTAGCTCCAACTCCTGATCACATTCTTTTTTACAGGTGGATTTTGTGCGATGGGCCCGCGACGCACATTTAACACACGTCTCCGATAATCGACATTCGCTTAGTAAAACGATCATAACTCCCTGTACGTAGCTCGGTTTGAGCCCCACTTTATATGATTGGGAAGGTATTTCAGAGACCTACAATTTCATGTTTTGAGTTTTCCCAAATTCCCATCGCAAATACCCAAAAATTGGACATAACTGAAAACTATCTCACACTTAGACGAATTTCAGGATTTTTAACGAACTTCCTTATCTCGTTTGACCCCGGAAAGATCATTTAACACCTGTACCCATCTTGAAGGGATACATATAGCAAAGATAACATCTAAACCCCAATTATTTCATATTCACACCTAACTCGGATTTACAGGATGTTACAATTAAGTTTCCAACCACGTACCCAAAACACAACCAGACGCCTCGGGAATCGAACCACCCCCCCCCCCCACTAAGACATAATCGACCCTGCGGACCTCACGGAATTGACGGAATTTTGAAAAAGGTCCGTTTACCCAAGATTCAACTATTGGTCAAACTTTTCCACTTAGGAGCTCTATTTTCCCAAGTTTTGCTAGAATCGCACGATAACTTCGGGAAATGGGGTCGACAGGGGTAAAATGGTCAAAGTACATGTAACGATCGAACGGGTCATTACACTAACATTTCATAATGATAAAGATATCGAGAAAATATTTTATCAAATTCTAATTTTTCAAACCGTATATCAAGAGTAATTTTTTTGTACTACTAATTCTCAAAATGGGAAAAGATAACTTTTCTTGTGAGAAAATATTTTCTATTCTTATAATGAATATCTTATTTATAAACCTCCTTTTATCATCTATATAATTTAAAGCGTATTCGAGAAGTAGTAATGATAGTAACTTTACAAAATCATACTTAACAAATTCATTTACTATTGTCAAACTTGCAGGGTCTTACAATTGTACTGACACAAACCCTTTATAGCCTCATAAATGACTTAATCCCTTCCGGCTAAACGTGTCAACCGGTACGGTTTAACCGGTAACCGGACCGGTAAAACCGGAACCGGAACCGGAACCGGTTAACCGGTTCCGGTTAACCGTTTATTTCTTACCGGTCCGGTTCCGATTTTTTTGAAACCGGAACCGGACCGGTTAAACCGGTTTTTTTTTTCAATATAGTTGTTGCTGCTGGGCTTATGGACGTTATTGGACCGTTGGCAACAGTCCATTTGCAAAAATAGCCGTTGCCAAACGGCCATAAATTAATCCCCCCCCCCCCCCCCTCCCAACCCCCCAAACGTTTTTTTAACACTTTAACCCATTCCCCAACCCTATATAAACCCTTCTTCCTTTTCATTTTAATCCACACCAATTCACTCTTCTCTTTCTCTCAAATCTCAATCTCTCAATTATAGTTACTTTGCAATAATTAGCCACTTTAAATTTCTCTCAAATAAATATTATAGTCTTATTCTAGTTTCAATTATTAATTTTATAATTATAATATTGTTGGTGGAGTTGGTGATTTTGCAACAATCCGAAGTAGCTTTGGTGGATTTGCAATTCTAGCCGCCTTCACTTTGTTGGAAATTAATTCGGTAATTTGGTACCTTCGTTCCAACTCTATCTTTATTTTTCGCAATTTAATTTACGCAATTTAATTCTAGCAATTTATTTTCTTGTGATTTATTTGATTGTGATTTAAATTAATTCTATTTAATAATGGCAAAGAGATTTAGACGTGGTGCCGGTAGTAGTAGTGGTATTGTTAGGGGTGGGCTTAATGAGGAAACATTTGTGGAAGAAACACCTAATTTAGGTATTGATGTTGGTGGAAATAATCCACTTTTAGGTCATGAGGCAATGCAACAACATTTTACCGACACTTTTAATGAAATTGATAATGATGATGATGATGATGAAACACAACCCCCCGAACTCTTAGAAAATTTTTATAATGCAACTCTTGCTTTTTCTAGACAATTATATCCCACGGTAACCGGAATTTTAGCATACTTAGCGGAAATAGCTAGAGTTTTACAAGAGTATAAATATAAACTCGGTTATCAAGCGGCTACTTTTGAAATGATAATCAAATTTAAGAAGTATTTTTTTCCCATCCCAACTTTATTTATTTTGGGTTCTCTTTTAAATCCTTGTTTAAAAGTGTCTTATACTAAAGCATTGGTTGGTCAAATTTATACATTTTTAGAAATTGAACCGGGAGTTCAACCATCTTTAGCTGAAGCCGAACACGCTATTGATGACGAGTTTAGAAAAGTTTTTACTCATTATTCTAATTTGGAAGAACGTGCTACACCTGTTGCTCCACGCCCTACTACTTTTCAAAGTAGCAAAAAGGGCTTGTCGGGTTTGTCGCATTTAAAAGTTTTACATTCACAGCCAACTTCTTCTTGTAATGCAAACTTTGATGAATATAACTTTTATTTGATGCAGCCAAATGTGGATATCAAGGAACTGGGTGAATTGGACGTCTTAGCATGGTGGAAGAAGTACAAGGCAAGTTATCCGATACTCTCAAGAATGACTCGAGATATCCTTACGGTTCAAGTATCAACCGTAGCTTCGGAGAGCGCATTTAGCCAAGGAAGACAACAAATTGGAGACCATAGGCATTCATTATCCGGCTTTAGCTTGCAAGTACTAGTGTGCATTCGTGATTGGATTAGATCGGAGCGACGCAACCAAAACTCAGAAGCGGAGGAAGGCGAAGAGGAAGAAATTGAAGATTTGATAGCAAGTGGACCGGACCAAATGGAAGACTTTGAAGATATTTCCATGGCCGAATACGATATGGGGGAAATTAACGAAATGATTCAGCATTGGTGATTTTATTATTCTACTATTTCTTTACAACTCATGTATTATTTGCAAGTTAAAAAAAACTACAACTTGCAAATAAATGTCATCCAAGAATGAATAAAATATATGGCTCATTGAGCTTTCTTCTATTTACTTGTGTTCATATTTTTACTTTTATTAAGTTAGGAATATACCTAAAATATACTAAGAATATACTTATAATATACATCTACGTAAATTAAAAACTAGAAAGTTATATACTTGAAAAATAACTAAAATATATTAAGAATATATATTATAGTATACATATAATATATATTAAGGATATATAGTATACATAAAATATATTTGGAATATACTTATAATATATAGTATACATATAACTATATAAGTATAACTTAAACATATATATATATATATATATATATATATATATATATATATATATATATATATATATATATATATATATGTTTAAGTTATACTTATAGTATACATATAAGTATAGTATACATATAATATATATTAAGAATATATAGTATACATAAAATATATTTGGAATATACTTATAATATATAGTATACATATAATATACATATAACTATATAAGTATAAATTAAACACACATATATATATATATATATATATATATATATATATATATATATATATATATATGTTTAAGTTATACTTATAGTATACATATAATATATATTAAGTATACATATAATATATATTAAGAATATATAGTATACATAAAATATATTTGGAATATACTTATAATATATAGTATACATATAACTATATAAGTATAACTTAAACACACATATATATATATATATATATATATATATGTGTGTGTGTGTGTGTGTGTGTGTTTAAGTTATACTTATAGTATACATATAATATATATTAAGAATATATAGTATACCTAAAATATACTAAGAATATACTTATAATATACATCTACGTAAATTAAAAACTAGAAAGTCATATACTTGAAAAATAACTAAAATATATTAAGAATATATATTATAGTATAAATATAATATATATTAAGGATATATAGTATACATAAAATATATTTGGAATATACTTATAATATATAGTATACATATAACTATATAAGTATAACTTAAACATATATATATATATATATATATATATATATATATATATATATATATATATATATATATATATGTTTAAGTTATACTTATAGTATACATATAATATATATTAAGAATATATAGTATACATAAAATATATTTGGAATATACTTATAATATATAGTAGACATATAGTATACATATAACTATATAAGTATAACTTAAACATATATATATATATATATGTTTAAGTTATACTTATAGTATACATATAAGTATAGTATACATATAATATATATTAAGTATACATATAATATATATTAAGAATATATAGTATACATAAAATATATTTGGAATATACTTATAATATATAGTATACATATAACTATATAAGTATAACTTAAACATATATATATATATATATATATATGTTTAAGTTATACTTATAGTATACATATAAGTATAGTATACATATAATATATTAAGAATATATAGTATACATAAAATATATTTGGAATATACTTATAATATATAGTATACATATAACTATATAAGTATAACTTAAACATATATATATATATATATATATATATATATATATGTGTGTGTGTGTGTGTGTTTAAGTTATACTTATAGTATACATATAATATATATTAAGTATACATATAATATATATTAAGAATATATAGTATACATAAAATATATTTGGAATATACTTATAATATATAGCATATAAGTATAACTTAAACATATATTATATGTATACTTAATATATATTATATGTATACTATAAGTATAACTTAAACATATATATATACTATATGTAGTATATGTATACTTAAACATATACTATATATTTTAAGTATATTCTTAATATATTTTAGTTATTTTTCAAGTATATACACGTATATGCTGTATTGCTGACTTGCTGTTAGCCTGTTAGTCAGTAAATATTTAAACTTTACTTATAAACTTATATAACATAAGTAAATATACCTACAATATAAGTATAAATACTATAATATATATATACTATACGAAAAAAAGGGGTTTTGGACTGTTTGAACCGGACCGGTTCCGGTTTGGGGTTTCAAACCAGTAAACTGGAACCGGTGGCCGGTTCCGGTTCCGTTTTTTTAACCGGAAACTGGCCGGTTCTGTAACCGGTTACCGGTCCGGTTAAACCGGTTGACGGGCCTACTTTCGGCTTACGTAAACTAACTTACGACGCGCACTTAATGTAGAAGTACGAGATGTTACAGTAGGATGTACACAGATCGTACCTCTGCCTTTGTGGAGTAGAGAGGTTGTTTCCAATGCTCGAAAGAAAGAGAAAGACTACTCCTACAGTACAATCAGAATATGACATAGCATCATTATATGTATTCTCCTCAGTGACCACACGCCAACAACTATGATGAATTAGCTTTGTTAATAAACAATGGCCTCATAGGGACCCAATGAATAAATTAAAGCTCGAACGGGAACTACAACTATCAGACGGATCATACGATGAAGTAGTAGAAGAAAGAAAAACCATGGCTGAAAACATCTCCAGATGTCTGCTGTCTCTAAACCAAATGTAGAATCAATCAAATACAATCGACTTAGCAATAAGTTCTATTGGGGCATAGTAAGATTAGGAAAGCATAAATGTGCAGTGTAAAAAGAGAACTCTTGGCTTATGCTATGTACGAGTTAGTTTTATCTACTACTGTTACAATCTAAATAACTAAAATATAAGATAGAGAATCTTATAATCACATTTATTGATTGAATTGATTCTCAATTCAGGAACAAATTCACAAGGTATTTATCCATCTATCTGTCAATCATTAAGAGCACGGAGTCTTCCCCTCCCCATGGCTTTCTTACAAATTCTCACTAATAAGGATTTTTTGAGAATCCTGAAGTTCAAGTTGCTATCACCTAACTTAAATAATATACAACAAAAAATATAGAATATGACCGATCTTTAATAAGGCAGTCTCTTTTTATTTTTAGAGTAAATAGCTTATACAGTGATCACCATGATCATGATGGCTTCTTTTGGCCTGCTCTCTTTCTACACGGATCTTCATTCAAGAGGTAAACTTAAGAATATCGTCGAGACATCTTCAACAGCCAACAAAACCAGGGAATACTAACGGAAAACTAGAACTACTGGAAAA
The DNA here is from genome assembly GCF_019175385.1 of Lycium barbarum. Classification (NCBI taxonomy): domain Eukaryota; kingdom Viridiplantae; phylum Streptophyta; class Magnoliopsida; order Solanales; family Solanaceae; genus Lycium; species Lycium barbarum. Next base: position 127,968,358 of record NC_083337.1, on the reverse strand, counting down.
GAAGAATAAACTGTAGAATAATTAGCTCTACCCCTTCCTCCTTTAGCAGGTTATTATCTTGTTTGATTAAAGCTTTCATAACCTTATGACGGATAAGAGGAAAACATGAGTAGATTGGTAGATATACCAAAAAGAATGATAAAAATCTTTATTATTATCATCCCGCGGTTCAGGGCCGGGTATTGCAAAATCTGCAGTTTGCAGTATGCTCTGAGATTTCATTTGTTGTTCGTATAATATATTTGATTCGTTTTCCACTTCTTTATCAAACAATCAAATCCAAAGTAGTTAACTACTGGCCACATCTATTCCCCCTAAAGTTACAAACTAGGAAAGAGTGATTATCAGATTTCTTCTGCAAGCAAATATATGCTTTAGGTGCCGTTTGGCCATAAAAATTATTCACTTTTTTTCGGATTTGTTTTTCACTTTTTTCACTTTTGGGGTTTGACCATAAATATTCCGAATACAACTTGAAGTTATATTCCGAAATACCAAAAACTTAAAAAACTTGTTTTTAAAAAAAAATCACTTTTTTCACTTTTTTACAACTACATTTCATCAAAAACTACAATTTCAAAAACTATGGCCAAACACAACTCCAACTCCAACTTCAAAAATTCCTAACAAAGTGAATTTGTTTTTGGTATTTATGGCCAAACGGCACCTTAGGGTGTGAGAGGTCCCAAGTTCAATTCTCGGAATGCCCCTGTACTATATATCTTGTTTTCCTTATCAAACAAACAAATATATGCTTTACGAAAATGCATGCTTTTGCAAAGCAAGAGCCTGTTTGGATGGACTTATGCCTATAAGCTGCTTTAGATAAGCTAAGTCCAATGGGCCCAATTATTTTTTTGAACTTATTTTAAGCACAAAATGACTTTAAGCTGACCAACCAAACACTCAAAAAAGCTGAAAACAGCTTATAAGCAACTTATAAGCTAATCCAAATGGGCTCCAAATACCTAAAGTGAATTTGATTTCATAGTCATCGATAATTAAAAAAGTCTCAGATTAAATAACATGATACTGAAGCAGGCATCTCAATCAACAACAAGTATGAGTACATGGGCTTTCATTCTTTCATGTCACAGAAAAATGTGCAAAAGCAGCTGAATTTAACAGTAGAAGATCCTCATCAGTTCCAGAGGATTTGCGGGCCTTTTCTAAACAATTTGAAGTGATCCTTCCATGTTTCCTGCATAAGATTTCCAAATGTAATGCAAATATGAACTAACTGGTTTCTCAAACAACCTCAAGCATAACCGAACAATCCAAAAATCAAAAGTTGGTTTCTTTGAAGAAGGATTGTTTTCTACTCTCTTTCCTACTACACCAAATGAAGAATGAATTTTCTTGAGCGAGTTAATCAAATCCCAAAGACAAAGAATATAACAACTTTAAAGTCTATAATCTGAAGAAGAGGTCCACTCAAACTAACAAAACGCTCCTTCATCTTTTAGGCAAATCATCCATCTTCTAGAACAGTCATAGACAAGCTACAGGAACATCGAGACAGATCTTGAGGCATTACATGTTCTCTCAATGAAATAGCTTCCATGGACCTACAAAGAAAGTATCTCTGCTCAATAGAACCATGCAACATGTTCCATTTCCTCATAAATGACTTGGACTAACCCACTAAAGTCTTAACAGTCTGGTGTATAGGACGAAACGTTGATGATCATTTGCCAAATTAGCTCTCCTGCTACTGCCTACTATCCCAACTTTTTGACACGGCTAGGACTTAGAGAAATTCCACTCAAGGATATTTGTACTAATTCTAAATAATTGCTTGGGGAAAAGCTGGCCAGATGAGTTAAACCTTTTATTTCCCAACAACTCTTTAGTACATGCCTTAGTAACTAAAATCAGTCTGCACTACAGTGTTCCTCTAGCTACTCATAAAAAGCTTTCGTGAATTGTGTCATCTCCACGTTAATGGATATATACGAAGCTCAGGAGACTCACTTTGCTGGATAATCAGCTCATGGATGGAATAAGAGACAATTACAAGTATTTGGGACCTCTTCACAAGATTATATCTCTCAAAATAGATATTTCTCTGATGGACTCTTCGCCATACAGTTTAACATATCGTATATCACTATCCTCTGTGTGTCAGGTGATCTTGGACCTTGCAGTGCTCCATATTCCTTAGGTGTCCTATAAAATGCCAAACGAACCTTATTTAAACATCCTATCACAAACTCAACGACCTCCACGAAAATCAGAATTTTAGGGGAGAACGAACAGAATGTTTCATGACTTTTTTTCACTGAGCTTTAGGAATTATCCTCCCTTGCTGGAGAAAACCCCTTCTCTGTTCAGTACATAAGAAAAAACTGAAACTAGATCTTGGAAATGATCGACTCAAATAGATGCTTATCATAAGATTTTTTTTTTCCTCCTCTTCGTGTTCTATTGTTCAGAAGCATCCAGCAGCGCCTTTTTTCCTTTGTTGTGCTCTCTACACTACAATAATAACCTAAACAACTTGCCTCACCCCATAATAAATCCAAGTAAGATAATATGAGCATTGACATCTTAATTAAGACATCCAACAACAACAAACTTTAAATAACTTCTACCTTACATCATCCATTTATATGATACAAATTATAATGTAAGTTAAAATAGGTCATTATTAGTAGGCAGAATAGTCTGGGAGACCCCTATACTTAACACTTTTTGACATTTCGATGTTTGTACTTACATGTTTGCCAACTGAACCCCTCTACCCATCAAAAATGAGCATTTTAAACACTTTTTCGGCCTCCTCATTGTGCGAAAAGTTTTATTATGTGTCTCTGATAGACTATGTAATAGTCTATGTAAATATTGTAAATATTCTCTTCCTTATGTATAGTAATTAAGTCCTATAATTTAGCCTAGTATCATTCTGATAAAGAGATACTTACTTTGTATATAATGACTTTCATACATCAATACAAATCACGGATTGATTTCCTACATGGTATCAGACTAGGTTTCTCCTAAAAACCCTAGCTTCCTAAACCCTAGCCGTCCACCTCCCTCTTCTCTCCTAACCCTAGCCGTAGCCGCCACCCCTTCCTCCCCCCTCTTCTCTCTTCAATGGCTGATAACAAAAATTTTCATTCTGCTTTAACCGTCACGAATGTGAAATCTTTAATCCCAATCACTCTCGACATGGAAACCGGCCATTATCACGAATGGGCGACACTATTCAAAGTTCTAACCCGCGTCCACTTCGTACTTGAACACATCATACCACCAACTGACACCACTGAACTCACCGCGTACAACGCAACAAAGGCGGCTAACCTTCCACTCTGGAAGCGGCTATATGCGGTGGTCCTTCAATGGATATACGCCACCGTATCCCATGATATTCTTACCTCTATTCTCGTGGCGGATGATGTTGTAGAGAAGGCTTGGAATCGAGTTGCTCAACTTTTCCAAGATAACAAGCACTCAAGGGCAGCGTACCTTGAAACTGAATTCACCACCACAAAAATGGCCGACTTCGGCTCGGTTATGGCCTATTATAATAGGCTCAAGTCTCTCGCGGACCAGCTTGCCAACGTGGGGTTGCCGGTGTCCGACCAACGTATGGTCTTACGCCTCCTTGCAGGCTTACCAGAGACATATGCACACTTTGTCACCACCATCCAGCAGAAGGATGTGCTGCCCTCTTTCTCTGAAGTGTGCTCCAGACTCAAGCTCGAAGACGCAGCAACCAAGGAATGTGCCCGCGATTCCAGTCCCGCGGCTCTACTTGTTGATAATAATACTTCCTCCCCGCCACCTGGCGGCAACAATAATTCAACTAACCGTGGTGATAATAATAGTGGCAGGAATTCTAACAGGAACAAGGGAAAGGGGAACAACAACAACAATCGCGGGAATCCGGCGGCGGCGGCGGCGGACAGACCAGCAACGGCCAATGGCCGACGGGACAGCCACCAGCAGGGGGCTACTACTGGCCTTCCTGGCCGCCCCAGCAGTGGCCAATGCCCCCCTGCCCGTATCCGACGAGACAGCGGCAGCAGCATCCCACCACACCGCGGCCCGGCAACGGCATTCTCGGTACGGGTCCACGACCTCAGCAGGCCTATTCCATGCATGGTCCGACCTATTCTGGGTACACTCCGACAGACGTGGAGGCAGCCATGCACACTCTGTCCATGCATCAACCGGATGATAATTGGTACATGGACACCGGAGCGACTTCCCACATGACTGCCAACTCAGGTACTCTCACGTCTTATTTTAATTTAAGCAATAATTCTGTAATCATTGTTGGTAATGGTAGCACTATTCCAATTCGAGGCTATGGTCATACATCCCTACCCCCACCTAATCCTCAATTACGTCTCCGAAATGTCTTGCATGCTCAAAAACTCATCAAAAACCTTATTTCCGTACGTAAATTCACTAAGGACAATAATGTTTCTGTTGAGTTTGATCCTCTTGGGTTTTCTGTGAAGGATTTACCGACGGGGAGCCGCCTAATGAGATGTGAGAGCACCGGGGAATGGTATCCTATCATTGCCACAAAATGGACCACTCCACCATCCATCTTTATTGCCGCATCACCTAGCTTGTGGCATTCCCGACTCGGCCATCCGGGAAATGCTATCCTTAGTTCTCTTCGTAGTAATGCCTTAATTGAATGTAATAGGGCCCGAAATTCTTTTTGTACGTCTTGTCCTTTGGGGAAACATGTTAAATTTCCATTTTATGATTCATTGTCATTTACTACTATACCGTTTGATATCATTCATAGTGATTTATGGACATCTCCCGTTTTAAGTTCTAATGGGCATCGCTATTATGTTTTCTTTCTTGATGATTATAGTAATTTTCTTTGGACTTTTCCAATATCTAACAAGTCCCAAGTCTGTTCCACTTTTCTATCTTTTAAGGCATTAATACGGACTCAATTCGAAAGAGACATTAAAAACATTCAATGTGATAATGGGCGGGAGTTCGCCAATGGGCATTTTCAATCTTTTTGCGCCTCAAATGGTTTAAATTTCTGATTTTCTTGCCCCCATACCTCTTCTCAAAACGGCAAAGCGGAAAGAAAAATTTAATCCATTAACAACATAGTGCGCACTCTCCTTGTCTACTCTTCCATGCCCCCCTCTTTTTGGCATCATGCTCTCCAAATGGCCACATACCTCCTTAATGTACTTCCCACCAAAGTCCTTGGGTATAAATCACCAGCGCAAGTTCTCTATCAACGAACCCCCTCCTATTCTCATCTCCGGGTTTTTGGGTGTCTATGCTATCTACTTTTCCCATCTACAACTATTCATAAGTTACAAGAAAGATCCACCCCGTGTGTATTTTTGGGCTATCCGTTGAATCATAGAGGATATAAATATTATGATTTATCCACCAACAAAATCATCATCTCAAGGCATGTCATCTTTGAGGAAACTCAATTTCCCTTCTCCAAATTGCACTCACCAACCCCAACTTCTTATGATTTTTTGGACCATGGGATTTCTCCATATACCCTGCATTTTCTGTCACAGCCTCCTCCACTCGTCGTCCCTCGGTCCAGCCCCTCCCCCCCACTGCCCAGCAGCCCTCCCCCCCACTGCCCAGCAGTCCAACCCCACAGCCCTTACCCCCCACTGCCCCACCCGTGACTGCCCAGCAGCCCACCCGCATGGTCACTAGAAGCCAATATGGGATTTTTAAGCCCAAAAAACCGTTCAACTTAAATACTTATAGCACTCCCTCCATCTCGCCTATCCCACGAAATCCCGTCAGTGCTCTTAATGACCACAATTGGAAAGCTGCCATGGTTGATGAATATAATGCTCTAATTAGTAATAAGACGTGGGAGTTGGTTCCACGTCCCACTGATGTGAATCTTATTCGTTCTATGTGGATTTTTCGTCATAAAAAGAAATCTGATGGTTCTTTTGAGAGGCACAAAACTCGTCTTGTCTGTGATGGCATGTCTCCACAGGTTGGAGTTGACTGCGATGAGACTTTCAGTCCGGTTGTCAAACTGGCTACTATTCGCGCTGTCTTGAGCATTGCACTTGCACACTCTTGGCCCATTCATCAGTTGGACATCAAGAATGCTTTCCTACACGGTAATCTTAATGAGACTGTTTATATGCATCAACCTATTGGGTTTAAGGATCCAAAGCATCCACACCATGTCTGTCTCTTGAAGAAATCGTTGTACGGACTTAAGCAAGCTCCCCGTGCATGGTTCCAATGCTTTGCAGCTATGTCTCCACTATTGGTTTTTCACATAGCCGATCTGATCACTCTCTCTTTATTTATTGTCGAGGTTCTGACATAGCTTACATTCTGCTATATGTTGATGATATTATTCTCACAGCTTCCTCAGATGCTCTAAAAAAATCCATCATGTCTCTGCTTAGTGCCGAATTTGCTATGAAGGATTTGGGCCCTCTAAGCTATTTTCTCGGTATCGCTGTTACCCGGACTTCACACGGCATGTTTCTCTCTCATAAAAATTATACAGAAGATATTATAGAGCGTGCGGGCATGACTGCCTGAAAGCCAAGTCAGACACCGATCGACACCAAAGCCAAACTTGGTGCCACGGCTGGGCCTCTTTGCGATGATCCCACCCAATATCGTAAGTTGGCCGGCGCGTTGCAGTACCTTACATTCACAAGACCAGACATCTCCTATGTGGTTCAACAAGTATGCCTTCACATGCATGATCCAAAGGTTGCACATATGATATGCATGCTCTTAAACGCATAGTGCGATACATTCAAGGTACTATTGAGTTTGGTCTCCATCTGTATAAATCCTCCATTGCCTCTCTTGTTTCTTATACAGATGAAGATTGGGGTGGTTGTCCAGACACTCGCCGATCCACATCAGGTTACTGTGTCTTCCTTGGCGATAATCACCTCTCATGGTCATCCAAACGGCAATCTACTATGTCTAAGTCGAATGCCGAGGCCGAATACCGTGGCGTCGCTAATGTCGTCTCTGAGTCCTGTTGGCTTCGCAACCTTCTTTTGGAGCTCCGTTGTCCCATCCGGACAGCTACATTGGTTTATTGTGATAATGTTAGTGCCATATACCTATCAGGTAATCCAGTTTAGCACCAACGCACTAAACATATTGAGATGGACATACATTTCGTACGTGAGAAAGTTGCCCGTGGAGAAGTTCGTGTTCTTCACGTCCCGTCCCGTTACCAGATCGCAGATATCTTCACTAAAGGTCTTCCGCGCGTGCTCTTTGATGATTTCAAGGACAGTCTAAGCGTACGACAACCTCCCGCTTCAACTGCGGGGGTGTGATAGACTATGTAATAGTTTATGTAAATATTGTAAATATTCTCTTCCTTATGTATAGTAATTAGGTCCTATAATTTAGCCTAGTATCATTCTGATAGGGAGATACCTACTTTGTATCTAATGACTTTCATACATCAATACAAATCACGGATTGATTTCCTACAGTCTCACATGACAAGTCATATTTGTGCGAGACACCTCTTTACTTGACAAATGGATAAATTTGGGTCCCACTTTAAGACTTCTTCTCTCTTCTGTCAAACTCCCATATTACCTTCATTTCATTTTCAATGTAGATCCAATAGTCTTTCCCTGCTTTTCCCTTCTTTTATCTTCTTCCTTTGATTCATTCAACCATAAATTACTTTTTCGTTCTTCTTTGAGATTATTTTATTTCAATTTTTTTTTTAATAACAAAATTCTAGAGCAATTTTTATTTCTTCATTTCTTATAACATGATTTAGAATGCTTTATATTTCAAAGGTTTAAATTTGGAGAATTCCTTTTGGGGATTTTTGTTAGCAGATCGAATTAGTGTCCTAGACTTTCTTTCGCAGTTGATTTTGAATCAATTTTTTTGTGGTCAATTGGGTTTTGTGTTGATTATACTTTTATGAGTATTTTAGTTATATCAAAAAATGGAAATGGTAATGACAATTGATAATGAATTTTCTCCTTCTTTTCTTAGTGTTATAAGACACTCTCTACCAGAAAATATTTTCATCCATATTGAAGGAAATATCATTCAGTTGTTGTTCTCTAGTGCGTTAATTAGGGCACTGATGAAGGATTTATTTTTGGGGCAGGTTGTTGGAAAAGCTAAGGAGAATGAATTTTGTGTTGAAGATAAGTCTTTAAAGTATTGGCCCCGTTGGTAGTACATATGAACCACACTGTTATATCCCGTGGTTTCACACATTTGGAAAAACTTTAATTATATTGGATTCTTGAGATATAAGGTCAAATTTGATATTTTGTTGAATTTAGGAGTTATGCATGAAAAAATAGAGTCATGAAAGTGTGGGACGAGGCTAAGGGAAATTTTGGAATTTTGGAAATTAGTTCCGGGAATTTCAAAAGGTGATCTATAAGTCTTTGGGCCCAAAATAAATGAAGAAAATTTGGGCCCAACACTAAGGGGTGGCCGGCCACATAGTGGCCCAAACCCATGGTTAGTTAATTATTTTTCCATGTGCTAAATGCTTGGAAGAAGGCATTATTTATAGAACTTTCAAGAGAATAGATAAGAAGCAAGAAAACAAAGCAAAACAAGAAAGAAAAAAAAGAGGAGAGGGTTCGGGTTTGGCCATAGGAATTTGACCATAAAAAATCTTGTTCAAAATTTTTTTCTCTTGTTGAATTCTTACTAATTCAAGGTCCCTTCTCAACTTGGTGTAGTTGGTTTGGAAGGAAGAAGTCTTGTTTCTTCAAGTTGACCCTATATTCAAGTGAAGAAGATTGAGTAAAAAGGTAAGAATTTATCCCTTATTATTGTGTTATGAAGTATTGTTTGTGTTGTAGTATGTAGAAATGAGTTGATTGTATGGAAAAATGGAAGTTTGCGAAGTGGGTATGGAATATAGAATGTGGCAGTGTGTGTGTGTTAATGTGTAAGTGAAATGAGTTGAAATTTATGTTGTATTCTAGTTGTGTGTATGATGAATTCATATGGAGAATGAGAGTTGAATAAATTTGGTTGAAAATGAAATATAGGGGTTTGGCCGTGTGGTATGGTGTTGGTAGGATGCTAATGAATTAATTTTGTTTAATGTGTTAGTTGTGTTATTGTGATTCTTGCAATGAAAATGAAGTTAGAATGATATAAGTTTGTATTGAATTAGAATGTAGAAACTTATGTCGTTTTAGTATGACTTTCCGACATTAAGGAAATGAAGTTGTTTGGTTGTTAATTGTGATGATCATCGATGAATTTGGAAGTTGGAAACATGTTATGAAGTTGTATGCCAAAGATTTGATGTTTTGCATAAGTTATGACTTTGACGGAAAGTTGTATATTATGTATATCGAGTGTATAACTTGAGGAAAACGATATGAAATGTTTCTAGAACTATATGGTGATGATCTTGATTGTTGATGAATGTGAAATTATTGATATTAGTTGAAAGTTGGGTTGAAATGAAGGTTATGTCAACTTGTTAGAAAGATGACTAGTTGAAGGATATTTGTGTTTTTAATGTTCGTTGTTGATATTGATGTTGTCGTTTGGGTTGTTGTTGATGATTTCTAGCCGAGTTGAATTCTCGGGGTGCTATATGTATAGGGGAAGTGCTGCCGAAATTTCGGTAGACAAATATGCATTAAGTGGAAACTTTGGTATTCATAACTCACAATTGGTAAACTTGACCAATTACAGATTTTTGACGAAACGGGAAGTGAGTTTGGAAAGGCGTAAAGAGCTTGAAAGGTATGTAAAGCAACCCCAATTCTTCCCTTGGCATGCCCTTAGTGTGTTAGGGTCAGATCTGGGCCTCGAAAGACTTCTTGGCCCTCGGAATCCGCAAGAGAAATTCTCCGTTTTTCCTTCAGTAGAATTGATACCACTTTTGTCACGACCTAACCCCTTAGGCCGTGACTAGTGCCCGATCTGGGCACTCAAACACATTCTAGTATATAATTTCCAGAAAAATTTCGGCAGAGTTTCCTTTGTTTTACGGACTATCCCATATACCCTGCACGCAGAAAATACCAACAAAGGCCACACAGCTGTGCGTGTGATACACTCAATTTAGGCGAGTGAGGCCTTGTAAAAAGGCATTAACAAATCAATATTTGCCTTTTAAAAGTCACCTTCTTTTCCAAACATTAAACCACCATTGTTGAACCAATTTTGAGCTCTATCCCATAATTTTGTCTCCAAATTTCTTCCCCACTTTTTTTTTCTTTTTTTTTCTGCATCTATTCTTCTTCTGCAGTGCTGTATTTCACGCGTACAACGAGCGTGATGAAGATTTGGACTAAGAAATAATTAAATTAAATAAAAATGAGCTTTTTCTCTTAGCTTTTTTTTTCTCTCTCTCTCTCTTCAATTTTTTATGTCCAATTCTTAGAACATGATATCTTCATATCAACAAATTATCAATTTAAGCAGCTAACAACCGAAATTACTTCTCAACACCAATTGGGGAAAAGCTAATACTAGCTACCAACTAAAACAAATTAAATCATTATCATCCAAAACTTGGACATCTCTTTCCCGTCCAATTTCCTCAACAATCTTCACAAAAAGTAGTACTTAAAACAATGAGATGTGGCTCATGAAACAACCACTGAAGCTGAAATTATGCATCTTTTACCAATTAATACCTCAAAAAGATTTGAACTTTTTGAGAAAATTTAGTCCCAAATTTCAAAAATCAAACAAGACAAAAAAAAAAAAAGCAAATCAATAGAAAAACAGTGAGTTACTCTCCCACTTTTCAATTAGACAATAAATGGATCCTACTTCTTCTCCACCACTCAACGCCGTCGGCCATAGAAATGGACCATCAAAGTTCTTCTCCCACTTTTTGATCTGGACAAATAATTTAATTTTCTATCTCAATTCCTTTTCTTTATTCTTTTTAATTATGTTTGTATGAGATATAAAGTGGAAGAATTGAAAGGGGAGAGGAGGAAGAACTGAAGAGAGAGAAAAGAGATGGGAAGACAGAGAAAAGAGATGGGAAGAGAGAAAAACGAATGGGGGAAGGGATTAGGGTATTAGTGTTTTAAGTTTATTTTTATTTTATTTTCATTTTTTATTATTTGATTTTAATTATTTTTAATCTGGCATATGACATGGCACCTACACATTATTATTTTTTGACGTGACAGCCAACATGGAGGCGTTTAAACAACACGCACAATGAGGGAAAGTTTTACTATGTGTCTCACATGCCAAGTCATACTTGTGTGAGACACCTCTTTATGTGACAAATGGACCAATTTGGGTCCCACTTTTTAAGACTTGTTCTCTCCTCCGCCAAACTCCTCTTTATCTTCTTCCTTTCATTCCTCCATTAATATTATCTCATTTTTCGTCTCCTACAATGTGTGTGTCACGACCCAACCCCGGAGGCAGTGACTAGTGCCCGATCTGGGCACTCAAACACATTCTAGTATATAATTTCCAGAAAAATTTCGGCAGAGTTTCCTTTGTTTTACGGACTATCCCATATACCCTGCACGCAGAAAATACCAACAAAGGCCACACAGGGCCAACAAAGCAACATTTAAATATGTGCGGACCGGCCGCCGCGGCGAATGGAATCGCCCAAACCCAACATAAGCACACAACTGTACAGAAAGATCCCAACCCACAAACATGTCCACAGACCTCTAAACAGACCGACAAAATCATATGACGGGACAGGGCCCCGCCGTACCCATGAACGAGAATATACATATGTAGAAGTGACAGATTATACCCAAAAGATGGCTCTGAATAAGAGAGCACTCCAAATGGCAGAATAAGATCCTAAGCGGACGGATCAGCAAACCTGTCGTCGGTACCTGCGCGGCATGAAAACGCAGCCCCCGAAGAAAGGGGGTCAGTACGAAATATGTACTGAATATGTAAAGCCTGAAGTACGAAGACAAAATCATAACTGGTGCAGGACATACAGAAAATAAACAGAAAAATCCAAAGTATCAGATTTAACCACGGGAACTGACTGAAGAGTCGGCGTTTCTGCTGTCAAGTCTTGTACCCGAACCAGATGATAAAAATAACCCTTTCTGATCATTTTCTTCGCCTTAAGGTATGAAATAAACTTACCTTTCGGCGATGCTGCATTACCGGCCCATTCTTTAACTGGCTCCCCGGGAAACTGGAAACGAACTACCTTATTTTGGCAGTCAACATTGGCATAACAGGAGGCTAGCCAGTCCATACCCATAATAACATCGAACTCGACCATATCTAACTCCACCAGATCTACCTTAGTGTCACGACCACATACAATTACAGAACAATTTTTATATACCTGATTTGCTACAATAAAGTCCCCAATCGGTGTGGCTACCTCAAACGGCTCTATAGGTTCAGACGTTATACCAATTTTACTAGCAACCAGAGGCGAAATATATGACAAAGTCGAACCTGGATCAATCAATGCATACACAGACCGAGAGAAAACCAATAATGTACCTGTAACGACATTAGGCGATGCCTCCTGATCCTGGAGGCTGGACAGAGCATAAATGCGGTTCGAAGGACCGCTAGTACCAGAAGCTCCACCACGGCCTCTGCCGCGACCCGGTGGTGCTGAAGTACCTGGCCCCGTAGGGCGCATAGCCACTGACGAAGATGAAGACCCGACGGCTGATCCGGTAGGCTGCGCTGCACCACCCGAACTACCCTTGTACGGGAAATCTCTCACAGAATGGCCCTGACGGCCACAAGAAAAACATGCACCGGTGGCCCTGTAGCACTCCCCAGGATGGTATCTGCCACAATAAGAACACTGAGGCCTAGGTGGCCTCGTCTGACCAGAACCCCTGTCTGTCCGCGAACCTGAAGCCCTGGAGCTCTGACCTGCTCCTGAATACCCTGGGCTATCAAATCTGCGACCTGTAGGTTGTGGAGGTGCGCTCTGTGCCGGCTGGGATAGATGTCTGCTAGGCTGCTGCGGCTGTCTGCCTCGAAAATCTCCAGAATACCCAGATGATCTGGCCCTCTTGGGCTGTCTCCGATCCTGGCTCCTATCAGGCTGACGCTCCCTATGCCGGTCCTCCATGCCCTGGGCGTGGGCCTGAATCCGGGCAATATCCATGCCGGGCTGAGCAGCCAATACCAAACAGCTGTCGACAAAATAACGGTCCAGCCCCATAATGTACCTGTGCATCCTGTCAGCCATAGTAGCTACCACAGCAGGTGCGTATCGGGCCAATGAGTCGAACTCCATACTGTACTCTCGAACACTGCGACCCCTCTGTCTCAGCAATAAGAATCTGTCAGCCTTGGCCCGCCGTAACTCCGGAGGCAGAAAATGACTAAGAAAAGCCTGAGAAAAATCATCCCAAACTGCTGGGGGAGCGCCGTCAACCCTAGATAACTCCCATGACTCGTACCAATTAGCCGCCACATCATACAACCGGTACGAGGCCAACGCAACTGACTCTGTCTCGGAAGCATTAATCAGCTGTAAAGTGCGCCGCATCTTCCTGATAAACTCCTCAGGATCCTCCTCGGGCTTAGTCCCGAAGAACTCTGGAGGACCACAAGTCAAGAACTCACGGGCTCTCGAACTGTCACGCCTGTAAGCCCGGTCACCTCCCAGTCCGTGCCCCTGAACCTGTCCTGCCACAAGTCTGGTCAATAGCTGGACTGCCTCTCTCATGGACTGATCCTCAGTGCCTGGCCGTGGAGCTGGGGGCTCAGGTATTGGAATCTCGGGAGCTGGCGGTGGAGCCGCCCCTCGACCTGCAGCTGCTGCTGCTCCAATCTCCTCTACGTGTGGCGGTGTAGAAGAGCCCTCTGCCGGGGGCAAAATATCAGGAGCAATATGTGCATGGGCCCTGGTAACCCTCTGGGCCCGACTAGTCTCTCCCACAGCTGCTGCCTTGGCCTTTTTGGCCGCTGTCGCCTTTTTTGGAGGCATAACTGCAAATGTAACAATTCGTTAGGGAGGAATCATCCTGATAACACAGCTCTATCGCACGATCTAAGACAGAAAGAAGGGTAGTATCCTAAATGCCCTGTAGATATGGAGACATTATTTATATGGCGTTCATGCTGATATCTATACAGATCATAAGAGTCTCCAGTATATTTTCAGGCAGAAAGAGCTTAATTTGCGGCATCGGAGAAGGCTGGAGCTCCTGAAAGACTATGATGTGGATATTCTGTATCATCCGGGCAAGGCTAATGTTGTTGCAGATGCGCTTAGCCGGAAATCTATGGGCAGCTTGGCAGATTTACAGCCAGACAGGAGAGAGATAGTGCGTGACATTCATTAGTTGGCTAATCTTGGGGTTCGTCTGGCCGATTCTGGAGGTACCCGGATTTCTGTCCGAGGGGTTTCTGAATCATCTATTAAGGAAGATATCAAGCGGCATCAGTATGAAGATCCTGTTTTGGCTCGATACAGAGACATAGCTTATGATAAGGAGAAGACTCTGTTCGAGTTCACTCCGGACAGGACTTTATTATTCAGGGGCAGGTTGTGTGTACCTGATATTGCAAGGCTTCGGCAGCAGGTTATGAGTGAGGCACATTATGCTCGCTATTCGGTCTATCCTGGGTCTACGAAGATGTAACATGATCTTAGATGCCTATACTGGTGGGATGGCATGAAACGGGATATCGCAGAGTTCGTCGCCCAGTGTCCCAATTGTCAACAGGTCAAAATTGAACATCAGAAACCGGGTGGACTGTTGCAGGAAATGGAAATTCCGACGTGGAAGTGGGAGATCATTAATATGGACTTCATTACAGGTTTGCCTCGCACTCCACGGAAGTATGATTCCATCTGGGTTATTGTTGATAGGCTGACAAAATCAGCCCATTTTCTCCCCGTCAGAACTACTTATTCCGCCGAGGATTATGCCAGACTTTATATTAAAGAAATAGTGAAGCTTCATGGAGTTCCTATATCTATTATCACTGACAGAGGTGCTCAGTTCACAGCGAACTTCTGGAGATCTTTTCAGGAAGGATTAGGGACTCAGCTGAGCCTAAGCACAGCTTTCCATCCTCAGAGCGACGGACAGGACGAGCGCACTATCCGGACACTTGAAGATATGTTGCGGGCCTGTGTTATTGATTTCAGGGGTAGCTGGGAGGATCACTTGCCATTGATTGAATTTGCTTACAACAACAGTTACCATTCCAGCATCCAGATGGCTCCGTACGAGGCCTTGTATGGCAGGAAATGTAGGTCACCTATCGGCTGGTTTGATATTGGCGAGACAGAATTAATCGGCCCAGATATGATCTAGCAGGCCGTTGATAAGGTGAAACTTATCAGGGAGCGACTATTGGCAGCCCAGAGTCGACAGAAATCATACGCTGATAAACGACGTCGTCCTTTGGAATTCCAGGTTGGTGATTGGGTATTTCTGAAGGTATCGCCTATGAAAGGCGTAATGCGGTTCGGCAGAAAGGGTAAGCTTAGTCCGCGTTATATTGGGCCTTATCTGATTGTGCGGAAAATTGGAAAGGTCGCCTATGAGTTAGATTTGCCATCTGATTTGGAAGCGGTACATCCGGTGTTCCATGTCTCTATGCTCCGTAAATGCAGCGGTGACCCTTCCAGAATATTCCCTGCGGATGATATTCAGGTGACGGAGCAACTATCGTACGAGGAGCAGCCCGTATCTATTTTGGATCGTCAGGTAAGGAGGCTCCGGAATAAAGATGTAGCCTCTGTTAAGGTACTGTGGCGGAACAATAATAGGGAGGAAATGACATGGGAAGCCGAAGAGGAAATGAAGGAAAAATATCCTTATCTGTTCCCTATGCCCACAGGTAATCCTGAACCCTTACTTAATTCTGTTTCAATAATGAATGTGCGTCATTTGTGCTGTCTATAAACCTGAACTCCCCCAAAGTATTTTTCAACCCTATAAGATTAATTTTACATTCGAGGACGAATGTTCTAAAGGGGGGGGGGGGGGATGTTATATCACGTGTTTTCACACGTTTGGAAAAACTTTAATTATATTGGATTCTTGAGATATAAGGTCAAATTTGATATTTTGTTGAATTTAGGAGTTATGCATGAAAGAATAGAGTCATGAAAGTGTGGGACGAGGCTAAGGGAAATTTTGGAATTTTGGAAATTAGTTCCGGGAATTTCAAAAGGTGATCTATAAGTCTTTGGGCCCAAAATAAATGAAGAAAATTTGGGCCCAACACTAAGGGGTGGCCGGCCACATAGTGGCCCAAACCCATGGTTAGTTAATTATTTTTCCATGTGCTAAATGCTTGGAAGAAGGCATTATTTATAGAACTTTCAAGAGAATAGATAAGAAGCAAGAAAACAAAGCAAAACAAGAAAGAAAAAAAAGAGGAGAGGGTTCGGGTTTGGCCATAGGAATTTAACCATCAAAAATCTTGTTCAAAAAATTTTTCTCTTGTTGAACTCTTACTAATTCAAGGTCCCTTCTCAACTTGGTGTAGTTGGTTTAGAAGGAAGAAGTCTTGTTTCTTCAAGTTGACCCTATATTCAAGTGAAGAAGATTGAGTAAAAAGGTAAGAATTTATCCCTTATTATTGTGTTATGAAGTATTGTTTGTGTTGTAGTATGTAGAAATGAGTTGATTGTATGGAAAAATGGAAGTTTGCGAAGTGGGTATGGAATATAGAATGTGGCCGTGTGTGTGTGTTAATGTGTAAGTGAAATGAGTTGAAATTTATGTTGTATTCTAGTTGTGTGTATGATGGAATTCATATGGAGAATGAGAGTTGAATAAATTTGGGTGAAAATGAAATATAGGGGTTTGGCCGTGTGGTATGGTGTTGGTAGGATGCTAATGAATTAATTTTGTTTAATGTGTTAGTTGTGTTATTGTGATGCTTGCAATGAAAATGAAGTTAGAATGATATAAGTTTGTATTGAATTAGCATGTAGAAACTTATGTCGTTTTAGTATGACTTTCCGACATTAAGGAAATGAAGTTGTTTGGTTGTTAATTGTGATGATCATCGATGAATTTGGAAGTTGGAAACATGTTATGAAGTTGTATGCCAAAGATTTGATGTTTTGCATAAGTTATGACTTTGACGGAAAGTTGTATATTATGTATATCGAGTGTATAACTTGAGGAAAACGATATGAAATGTTTCTAGAACTATATGGTGATGATCTTGATTGTTTATGAATGTGAAATTATTGATATTAGTTGAAAGTTGGGTTGAAATGACGGTTATGTCAACTTGTTAGAAAAATGACTAGTTGAAGGATATTTGTGTTTTTAATGTTCGTTGTTGATATTCATGTTGTCGTTTGGGTTGTTGTTGATGATTTCTAGCCGAGTTGAATTCTCGGGGTGCTATATGTATAGGGGAAGTGCTGCCGAAATTTCAGTAGACAAATATGCATTAAGTTGAAACTTTGGTATTCATAACTCACAATTGGTAAACTTGACCAATTACAGATTTTTGACGAAACGGGAAGTGATTTTGGAAAGGCGTAAAGAGCTTGAAAGGTATGTAAAGCAACCCCAATTCTTACCTTGGCATGCCCTTAGTGTGTTAGGGTCGGATCCAGGCCTCGAAAGACTTCTTGGCCCTCGGAATCCGCAAGAGAAATTCTCCGTTTTTCCTTCAGTAGAATTGAACCATTTTGGTATGCTTTTCTTGAAATTATGCAATTTTGTTCTAAATTACTTGGAAGGTCCCAGAATATTTGTAGAACCTTTTTAGGTGACTCCATAAGCTTGGAGGGCATAATTTGAGCCCGCCGCCTTGTTTGTCCCGAGGCGGGCCCACTATTCCCGGTTTTGCCCTTAATGTACTTAAGTCTTCTTTTCGAGCAGTTCTTAAAAGAAACGTTTTGACTACTATTCTAATCACCTAGCAAACATTGTTTTAAATATTTCATTGAGTCCAATAAATTGTTTTGACACTCGGAACGATTTCAGAAAGGTTATACTTCTGTAATTCATTATGATATCCGAAGCTCGTTTATTATGTTCCCGTTGGACTTCATTGGATCAGTTTGTCTTTGATATGCCTCATCGAGTCTATTAAAACATTTATGATATTTGAATTGCATTAGTCTCTCACTACTCCATTCGTGGATGCCCCAATGTTTCCTACACTGAGCCCGGGCCAGGATATGTTGTCAAGCGTGATCCTTTGCATTGTTCGCCGTGCCTCGATGTGAGGGGGCAGGTATACGCGTACATGGGTTTGTGGAGTATGTTGTGCCATGTACGCTTGTTCTGATATGATTTGCTATGGTCATCTGATATGATATATTATGTGACGGGGTTATGCCCCATTCTGATTCTTCTGTGTTGTGGCACCAGCGTCGGGAGGGTGGCCACGTTCTGTCTACCGAGTCCCTTGGCAGGGGCCGGATTTGATATGACATATGTTTCTGTACACACTCTGCATGTTTTGAAATTATGTATCTGATACTTTGGATTTTTCTGTTTATTTTCTGTATGTCCTGCACCAGTTATGATTTTGTCTCCGTACTTCAAGCTTTACATATTCAGTACATATTTCGTACTAACCCCCTTTCTTCGGGGGCTGCGGTTTCATGCCGCGCAGGTACCGACGACAGGTTTGCTGATCCGTCCGCTTAGGATCTTATTCTGCCATTTGGAGTGCTCTCTTATTCAGAGCCATCTTTTGGGTATAGTCTGTCACTTCTACATATGTATATTCTCGTTCATGGGTACGGCGGGGCCCTGTCCCGTCATATGATTTTGTCGGTCTGTTTAGAGGTCTGTGGACATGTTTGTGGGTTGGGATCTTTCTGTACAGTTGTGTGCTTATGTTGGGTTTGGGCGATTCCATTCGCCGCGGCGGCCGGTCCGCACATTTTTAAATGTTGCTTTGTTGGCCCTGTGTGGCCTTTGTTGGTATTTTCTGCGTGCAGGGTATATGGGATAGTCCGTAAAACAAAGGAAACTCTGCCGAAATTTTTCTGGAAATTATATACTAGAATGTGTTTGAGTGCCCAGATCGGGCACTAGTCACGGCCTCCGGGGTTGGGTCGTGACACACACATTGTAGGAGACGAAAAATGAGATAATATTAATGGAGGAATGAAAGGAAGAAGATAAAGAGGAGTTTGGCGGAGGAGAGAACAAGTCTTAAAAAGTGGGACCCAAATTGGTCCATTTGTCACATAAAGAGGTGTCTCACACAAGTATGACTTGGCATGTGAGACACATAGTAAAACTTCCCTCATTGTGCGTGTTGTTTAAACGCCTCCATGTTGGCTGTCACGTCAAAAAATAATAATGTGTAGGTGCCATGTCATATGCCAGATTAAAAATAATTAAAATCAAATAATAAAAAATGAAAATAAAATAAAAATAAACTTAAAACACTAATACCCTAATCCCTTCCCCCATTCGTTTTTCTCTCTTCCCATCTCTTTTCTCTGTCTTCCCATCTCTTTTCTCTCTCTTCAGTTCTTCCTCCTCTCCCCTTTCAATTCTTCCACTTTATATCTCATAGAAACATAATTAAAAAGAATAAAGAAAAGGAATTGAGATAGAAAATTAAATTATTTGTCCAGATCAAAAAGTGGGAGAAGAAATTTGATGGTCCATTTCTATGGCCGACGGCGTTGAGTGGTGGAGAAGAAGTAGGATCCATTTATTGTCTAATTGAAAAGTGGGAGAGTAACTCACTGTTTTTCTACTGATTTGCTTTTTTTTTTTTGTCTTGTTTGATTTTTGAAATTTGGGACTAAATTTTCTCAAAAAGTTCAAATCTTTTTGAGGTATTAATTGGTAAAAGATGCATAATTTCTGCTTCAGTGGTTGTTTCATGAGCCACATCTCATTGTTTTAAGTACTACTTTTTGTGAAGATTGTTGAGGAAATTGGACGGGAAAGAGATGTCCAAGTTTTGGATGATAATGATTTAATTTGTTTTAGTTGGTAGCTAGTATTAGCTTTTCCCCAATTGGTGTTGAGAAGTAATTTCGGTTGTTAGCTGCTTAAATTGATAATTTGTTGATATGAAGATATCATGTTCTAAGAATTGGACATAAAAAATTGAAGAGAGAGAGAGAAAAAAAAAGCTAAGAGAAAAAGCTCATTTTTATTTAATTTAATTATTTCTTAGTCCAAATCTTCATCACGCTCGTTGTACGCGTGAAATACAGCATTGCAGAAGAAGAATAGATGCAGAAAAAAAAAGAAAAAAAAAGTGGGGAAGAAATTTGGAGACAAAATTATGGGATAGAGCTCAAAATTGGTTCAACAATGGTGGTTTAATGTTTGGAAAAGAAGGTGACTTTTAAAAGGCAAATATTGATTTGTTAATGCCTTTTTACAAGGCCTCACTCGCCTAAATTGAGTGTATCACACGCACAGCTGAGTCAAAAGCCACATAGGATGAGAGGCGTTTAAAATGTTCAGTTTTGATGGGTAGAAGGGTTCAGTTGACAAACATGTAAATATAAATACCGAGATATCAAAAAGTATTAAGTACAGGGGTCTCCAGACTATTCTGCCTTATTAGTATTGGCAAGATCTTCTATCAGGAAAGGTCCTTTTGTAATTTCCTTTTTAATCTTATGTTCAAAAGACGAAATGATTTTTTTTTAATGCAGCTGAAGGTAATTAGGAAAAACCTTGAACTGGCAGGATCACGAATCTCAAACTCATTTGCATCAGCGTCATAGCCACATATAACAATATTTTGACCTGTGTAAACAAGATTCAGATATAGGAATCTATTAACCGTGCAATAACTCAAGTACGAAGAGGACAGAGGTTCACTAGATCTGTACTCAGATCAAAAATATATTATATGGTCAATCATATTCATTGACCAACTTAATTGTCTTTCTAAGTGATTAAACCTAGATACAACTTAATGACACAATATGAATATGAAGACAGTCCAGTGAAACTTTAGCAAACAGAAAAGGTCGGAATTTCTGTTCATGTGCAAAACAAGAAGTTGAAGGAGAAGAACAACTTGTACTACATCTCCACATGCCAGTGAAGTTTAGAAGAATAAAATTTACACAAGAAGAAGTCTTTTCATCCATGAAAATTTCTGCCAGCAATTAGTGAACTTTCTAACAGTTAGCAATAATTATTTTCAACCTTCTGAGTTATTTTGTTTCATCTTTCAACATTAATTTTCCCAATGTTTAACAATTATCACCCACTTTTTGAAGAAAATCACATACCTAATTCAAAAAAATATTTACATGTAGTTGGATATGTTATTTATGGCATACTTGTGCATTTTATATGATCCTTCCGAAAACTATTAACTTTCCTGTTAAACTATTATTGTATTCATAAGAGGATGAAAAGAGATGAAGGAATGTGGACATTTTGCAATAAAGCAATCTATTTGTCAATATAACTAGTAAATCTTTTGAGCCCCAATTTTTTTTTTTTACTAAGTCCACTTAAAAAGCTGCAAACACATATGAAGAGCAAGAAATGAAGAAACTTTTCACCAGTATAGTATGGGGTATCGTTGCGGAAACCTGAAGCAGAAACATCCTCTAGCCAAGAATGACTGCAGAAAAAGTCATATACAGAAGTAGAAATAAAGGACCTGAAGGCAGAATACTCCGGCTTATTAGCCAAAAAAAATGTAAGAACCTGACTGATTTTTCATTCCCCCCCCCCCCCCCCCCCTCCCTCCCTTAGCATATCTTGTGTATGGTGAGAATGGAAGATATAAGGATGGTAAAAAAAAAGGATAAATTATTAAATGACGAACATTATACCTTAATTTGTACTAATCAACTAAAGCGATTGTAAGGAAATTTCCTGACAAGATCAGTAAAGAGATCTCTTCGCTGCTAATTGATCTGCATTGGAAAAGGGGGATGTTTATGTATAATATCATAGGATGAAAGACATAGAGCTATAATGAGCAAATTAAGTTCCAGAACTTGTAGAATGACAGAATATAAAGACACTGCAAAATTCAACAAAGTTAGAGTTGACACTACACAAGTTGCTTACAAACAAGAGGGGAGAGAAGTAAAATATTAATAGGGAGTTCACAAGCTGTGATGAACGCTAGTCACAAGATAAAAAATATAGCTAGCACCAAGTTCTAAATAAGCTCACACCCTGTGGCTGAAGCTTTCCCAGACTTGCCGCTGCAAGGAAGAACATTATTCTGGTATGCTTTGCACCATCCTATGGCCCTAAACCGGCCCCACTACAAGAAAGGATCAATTAGTCAATCAATCTATGCCTCAACCTCAAACAAGCAAGTTGTTATCTGTCACACCCCACCGAGGAGCATGACGGGCACCGACCCGTAGGTCGGATGCCACCTGGCGTAACATATACCACGATTATCATATAATATAACTCGAGGGACACCTGCATGCAGAAAAGGCCCAAATACAGAAATATGCGCCCAAATACAGATATATATATATACACAGGCGAGCCGACAAGGCCGCTGCAACATCATGAGTGTCATAAAGCCGGCGTGGCTATCAAGAGAATATCAAAACCAAACAAGGCTGACGAGGCCAGACATAACATCTATATACCCCACTGTATCTATGAGCCTCTAAGAGTACATATACATGACATACTAGATGGGACGTGGACTCGCCATATCCAAACGATACATATGCATAACATGTACTAAAATAAGCAAGTCCGGAGAAATGACACTTGCTGACGTCACTGAGCTGCCAATCCTACTAAAGAGGTCCTCCGCTCTGTCTGTCAGGACCTGCAGCACGAAATGTAGCACCCCGTAGGATGGGACGGTCAGTACGGATAAAAGTACTGAGTATGTAAGGCAGGGAAGTAATGACATAAGTAAGACATGATATAACATAAATGAGGATAGGAGAAACCTGGACATCTGCAAATCGTACGAGATGCAATGCATGAGAAAAATCATTTTTCATATATATATATATATATATATATATATATATATATAGTGCATCATCATCATCATATCATCATCATCCCGCGTCCGGGGCATCCTGCGTTCGGGTATCATCATAACTTGCCCACTGATGTGGTGTGCGCATCTACGCGCCTGCCCGGCCGACTATAGAGCGGTACAATATAGTAAAATAGTGCAATATATATATATATATATAATGCATGAGGAGTCAATGAACTGACATTAGGCCTTTCGGAGTGACGTAAGGTCGTTATACCTTCGAATATATTATGGGACACATATCGAGGCCAAGGAATGACTCAAATGATAATACTCACATTAACATCATAAGGATCTTTCATAAAGTATGCGGATGGTTCAATAGGAGTCAATGAACGACTTAGCTAGGGAAGTTTACTTAATTTCGTAAAATATCAAAAATTCCGTAAAAATACGGATTTTCGGAAAAATATACATCTTTCATAAAATATATGTACTTCTCATAAAATACGTATTTTTCATACAATATATATTTCGTAAAATGTAGGAAATCCAGAATAGACTCGAATCGATTGATAATGCACGCTAGGGGTTCTATTGATTCATACCAAGGAACGCGATAGCGAAAACCTTACATACCTTATTCGTCAAGCCGCCACTCAAAAGAATCCTTTATTCCGATACTTGACCTTCACCCAAATCTATATTGAAAAATATATATCCTTAATCATATTTCCATCATGTTTATACATCAACTTAGATAAGTTGTATATCAAAGGATAATTCAAGTTATGAGAATTCGGGCAGCATTTCCCCTATATCATCTACTTCCTCCAAATTCCAAAACAACTCCAAAACATCACTAACAACATAAAAAATAACAATAATCAAGATACTACATGACAAACATATACAAATCCGTCCAAAACTCCCTTCGAAAATCAATCCATAAGCCAACAACATCAACATATCAAACTACGACCTTTATACTATGTTTTCCTTCACTTTAAACCATTAAAATCCTCCAAAAACAACTCAATTCAACATATACAACAATCATATATAATCAACATTCTTATTACTTCAATATGGTATTTCATACAAGACTTGTTTCACCTTTTGTCCAATTCGACGTATTACACGATAATCTAGCGAATATAACTTCGGATTAACTCAATTCCATAGTTGTAAAGGAAGGATCTTACCTTATTAACTTCCAATTGATCCTTGATGGCTTCAAACCTAAGATCCCGCCATCTTTCACCTTGCTTTGCAATAATCTGTCACGACCCAAACCCATGGATAGTGACAAAAGTGGTATTAGAGCAGTTCGTCCTAGGGATTGTCTACAGACCGTGTCCGGTAGAGTCCTGTTTATGGGTGTGAAGCCGGCCACATTTATAAACAGGAGGCTGCAGGATATTTAGGAATCATTGACCTTTCCTTCTATCTTAGATCGTGCGATAGAGCCAGAGTCTAGGAAAGATTATTTCTGACCCTCTTTTGCTGTAGGTAAGCATATATTGATAAAGATGAAGAGATAAGAATAGATTGATAAAGATGAGGAGATTAGACTTAAACAGTGGGGGTGCTAAGAATACCCCTAGAGTAGATTCAAAACCACAGGCTCCGGGACCGAGCAGGATAATCCTTAGCTATTCCATCGAGACTGATCTCTCTGAGGACCCCGCGACGATTCCCCAAAAATTTCTGACTTCTAGAGAGGAGGATCCATCGGAGGAAAGCTATGACACGGACCCGTCTAAGGGTTCATATGGGACGCAAGAGGAGGAGATTTCCGAGACAGTACTAGAGTTGACTCCCCCAACTGCTCCTATGGCAGAGCACTATGTCAGGCCAGCTACGCCTGAGAGTGTTACTAATTATTCTAGCCCATTATCTTGGCCGTCAGTAAACCAGGAACTGCCCGAATATCCATATCCCTCGGACTCAGATGAGAGAGATGAGGAGGGCCAGACTAGCAGATGGCGGGAGGACAATAAAGAGGACACTTCACTTTATAGCCCAATAGACTAAGCTCAGGACAGGTCAACTACAGGTATATGAGTTCTTTATTGAAATTTCTTATGTGTGTACAATTATGGCAGGATATCATTAATAGGTGACAAATAGGAGTTTTAGAGGAACCGATAACCAAAGTACTTATGGATAACTGTGACTAAGATGTTTTGGCCACTACTAGGAATCTTAAATTTAGGAATAGAAGACAGTCATGTGTCGATCGATGGTTATTATTGAGAGTTTCGAAGGCTAAACCAGCATTTGCTCGATTAGGAAAGTAAGGGATCTTTCCAATCCGGAGGGAGATGCATTACAGGAATTTTATTGGGATCCGTTAAGACTTCAACTTGTTCTAGGTCATGCGATAAAGGTCACGTAGCAGAGGGGATGCGATCATACCAGCACTAACGCACCGGATCCCATCAGGACTCTAGAGTGAAACGTGCTGGGGTGAGAGTAATACTAGGATGGGTGACCCTCTGGGAAGCGTACTAAGAGTCCTACAAGTTCAGACATAAGAGAAGGACGAGGGACTAGAATAGGTTGAGGGAAATTAGAAGCGTGTGAAACTCACGGTTGGAAACTCCGGATGATTGTGAGAATCAGATTGGGTTTGGAAAGAGTACAACTGAAAAAGAGTAATTCTTTTTGGAATCGAGAGGTGAGTTTATGAATTCGACCGAATTCTGGTTCCTGAGTAGCCTACATATCTCGGGTCATAAGTGAATCAGGTCGATGTAGTTCGAACAAGGAGATGATAAAATTTTGAGAGGTCCTCAAAATTTTGCCGTAGTGTCTGAATTATGAGGACACTGGCTCTCTTGTTACGGACAGGGGATAATAGTTTTATTGGAGATTTGGAACGTTGAGTTGTTGAAATTTTTTGAGTGATTCTAAAAAATTTGTCGCAGTGTTGTTGTTATGGTAACACGAGGTTTCAGAGATGGAAAGGGTAGTGGTTTCAACATGAGCGAAAATAGCTAGAATGGAATATGACTGGCTTGACTCTGAGTCCCCTACGTATTGAAGAGGATGGGAATTAATTCAGATGTGTTTTAAAGAAAACGAGAAGACAAAAATTTTGAGGGATCCTCAAAATTTTGTCCCAGTGTCGAATTATGGTGACACTAGATGTTGTTAGGAAGATGTGGTCAAATTTTGGGAAAGATTGCTGATGAAAAAGGTCTTTCTGATGACGGGATGTACTTTTGCAGCTTCTTTATTATAAATGTGGAGGCCGCAACACACCCATAAGCGAGACTCTACACGAATGCATCTATGTGCTGTCATAGGATCATATCAGCTCGTCGTAGGGGACTGACCCTCAGAATTGTCCCAGTATCGCATTATGACGACCTTAGGATGCGGAAGAATTTGATTGTGTTTCAAGAATGTATATTCTTAAAAGAAGTGACTTCTTAAAAAATTTAAATAAAAACTGGTTGGCGAGCTAAAGCGGAGAGCGGATTCATTGACTGTAGCTTGTGAGCTTGATGTCCTCATCAAGCGGGGCGCCTCAGTTCACTGTGGCAGAATAGTTCCACGTTGTATTGTGTTCATTTGCAAAAGATTTAAAGATACCTGTGAAGTTCAAAGTTATAATGTAATAATAACATAAGGAAATAAAGGAAGGGATTGTAGACAAACTAGAATTGAAACCACCGATTTGCGGAGCGACTGAAATGTAAAGCTTCCGGCTGGCGGAACAACTATAATGTAGAGGCTTCCGGCTGGCAGAGCAATTGTAATGTAAAGGCTTCCGGCTGGCGGAACAACTGTAATGTAAAAACTTCCTGCTGGCGGAGCAACTGTAATGTAAAGTAAAAATCTCCGATCAGCGGAGCAACTGTAATGTAAATGCTTCCGGCTATCGGAGCAACTGTCATGTAAAAGCTTCCGCATGTCGGAGCAACTTTAATGTAAAGTAAAAATCTTCGATCGGCGGAGTTGTTGACTAGGTTAAACGGCGGTCCCCGATTGGCGGGGTAATTGGCGTTGTTAGACGGTATCCTCGATTGGCGAAGTTAGTCGCCGTAATTACATGGTATCTGTGACTGGCGAAGTTAGTCGCAGTTAGATTGTATCTTCAATTAGCGGAGTTAGTCACAATTAGATCGTATCTCCAATTGGCGGAGTTATTTGACACAGTTAGATTGTATCTTCAATTGGCGGAGTTAGTCGCAGTTAGATCGTATCTCCGATTGGCGGAGTTAGTTGCAATTAGATTGTAGATCTCCGATTGGCGGAGTTAGTCGTAGTTAGATCATAGATCTCCGATTGGCAGAGTTAGTCGTAGTTATATCATAGATCTCCGATTGGCGGAGTTATTATTAAGGAACAAGGCTGCTACGGGGGCTCCCATCTCTCGAGTAATCGACCTTAACCTTGCTTCTGGAGATACCTGCAAATTTAAATGGAACGTTCAGAGATGAATAAGCCAAGATAACAAAATAAAATAGGAGAAGGTTATTTTTTCTCATGGTGTAGTGATGGATCTTGTGACGCCTCCACCGGAAGGTCGCTTCGATGTCATCTTGTCCTAATTCCTGTCAATCCTGTACTCAAAGAAAAATTCTTAGTTTAGGAGAGAGTGTTGATTTGTGTCGATCGTGGCCCTAGCCTTGTCACTTGAATCCTTTGAGCTTCTTTGGTTGCTGAGATCTATGTCCGGAGACTTGGTAGGTGGAAAATACGTAAAAGCACTTTGAAAGAAAAAAAATATGGTATTTTAGAAATCGGATATGCATGTTCCGAAACGCATTTAGCTTCTCCATTCTGATTCCCGTATCCAAACGATGTCTTTGCATAGTATGTTCCTCTGATGATGCTTCTTCGTATTCAAGCCAAGTGTTGCGATGTCTTTGATGATGAGACCGATCCTAATCGATAGTTACACTACAAATAAAAGGTTTCTTAAGGGTATGACCGAACTTTTTTAGGTTGCCTACGTATCCCAAATAGGAATCAGGTTTGTACGTAGTTCGGGGGTACAAATGAAAAGAAAATGATGTGTAATGTGATGTGATCGAGCCTGACTCAGACTGCCTACGTATCCAAATGGAATCAGGTCGTAACGTAGTTCAATTACAATAAAAGGGGTAAAATAATGCGATGACCGAGCCTGAATCAGGCTGCCTACGTATCCAAACGGAATCAGGTCATAACGTAGTTCAATTATAATAGAAAAAAAGATTAATAAAAGGACCGAATCCAGTGGGGATTGCTTACATATCCCACCGAGGGAAATCAGGTCGAATCGTAGTTCTAGTTACATAAAGATAATGTTTTTTGGGGTTTTCTATTATAAGAGACCGGACCCGATGTGGGTTGCCTACGTATCCCACCGTGGGAAGTCAGGTCAGCGTAGTTCTGTTACAATAGAAATGTAAATTACAACGGAAAAGAAAAAGCTAGCTTGGATATCTTCAGATGTAGTACTTCTTGACCGAGTCTGAGTTGATGGGCTTCGTGCTCACTTTACCATCCATTTCTGCCAAAATTAATGCTCCTCCTGAAAGCACTCGATGAACCACGTATGGACCTTTCCAATTTGGTGCGAATTTCCCTTTAGCTTCGTCCTGATGAGGAAATATTCGCTTTAAAACCAACTGCCCTGGTTCGAATTTCCTAGGCCTTACTCTCTTGTTGAATGCCTTGGACATCCTGTTCTGATAAAGCTGATCATGACAGACAGCGTCCATCCTTTTCTCATCAATGAGCATTAACTGTTCGTGTCTACTACGTATCCATTCTGCATTGTCGAGACCAACATCTTGGATAATCCTTAGAGAAGGTATCTCTACTTCTGCAGGTATCGTAGCTTTGGATCCATAGACCAGCATATAGGGAGTTGCTCCTGTGGATGTTCTAGCAGTGGCATGGTAACCAAGCAAAGCATGTGGCAACTTTTCATGCCACTGCCTGTGACTGTCTGTTATCTTCCTTAAGATCTTCTTGATGTTCTTATTTGCTGCCTCGACTGCTCCATTCATCTGTGGTCCATAAGCTGTGGAATTCCGGTGGGTAATCCTAAATTTTTCACAAGTCTCTCTCATAAGATGGCTGTTGAGTTTGGCCGCATTATCTGTGATAATTGACTCTGGAATCCCAAATCGGCAAACTATATTGTTGCGAACAAAATCTGCTACCACTTTCTTTGTTACTGCCTTGTACGTTGAAGCTTCGACCCATTTAGTGAAATAATCGATGGCCACCAGGATAAAACGATGTCCATTTGATTCGGTGGGTTCGATAGGTCGAATCACATCCATACTCCAAGCGGCGAACGGCCAAAAGGAGCTTATTACATTGAGCTCATTTGGGGGAACTCGAATGAAATCTCCGTGAACTTGACATTGATGACACTTTTGTACATAGCGAATGTTGTCTCTTTCCATAGTCATCCAAAAGTATTCCGCTCTGAGAATCTTCTTTGCCAAAGTGAATCCGTTCATGTGGGGTCCACATGTCCCTGCGTGTACTTCTTCTAACAACCTCGTCGCCTCTGTGGCATCCATACATCTTAGCAATCCCAGATCTGAAGTCCTTCTATATAGTATTTCTCTGTTAAGGAAGAAGTGATTTACCATTCTCCTCAAGGTCCGCTTCTGTTTGTTAGTTGCATTTTTGGATATTCTCTCATCTCAAGCAACTTCTTAATGTCGTAGTACCATGGCTGGCCATCCAATTCCTCGTCGACATGAAAACAATATGCTTGCTGATCCTGTATTTCTACCTTAATAGGGTTGATGTAATTCTTGTCCGGATGTTGGATCATTGATGACAATGTCTCAAGGGCATCAGCAAACTCATTTTGGATTCGAGACACATGCTTGAAGTCAATCTCTCTGAACTGCTTGAACAATTCCTTCACGCAATGTAAGTATGGAAGAATTTTGACATTCTTGGTGGTCCATTCTCCTAGTACCTGATGAACTAATAGGTCAGAATTGCCTATTACCAAAAGTTCCTTAATGTTCATATCAACTGCCATTCTAAGCCCGATTATGCGAGCTTCGTATTCCGCCATATTGTTCGTGCAGGGAAATATGATCTTTGCCGATATAGGGTAGTGCTGACCTGTCTCGGAAACCAAAACTGCTCCTATTCCGACTCCTTTGAAATTTGACGCTCCGTCAAAGAACATCCTTCATCCTGAATAAGGCTCTGAAATATCTTCTCCTGCGAACAGTACTTCCTCATCAGGAAAATAGGTTGTAAGCGGCTTGTATTCATTGTCTACAGGGTTCTTTGCAAGGTGATCTGCCAAGGCCTGTCCCTTGATGGCCTTCTGAGTTATGTACACGATGTCAAACTCACTTAACAAGATCTGCCATTTCGCTAATTTCCCGGTGGACATCGGCTTTTGAAAGATGTATTTGAGTGGATCTATCCTTGAGATCCGGTACGCGGTGTACGCAGATAAGTAGTGCCTCAACTATTGTGCGATCCAAGTAAAAGCACATCATATGCGTTCCAACAAAGTGTACCTTGCCTGGTACGGTGTGAGTTTCTTGCTTAGGTAGTAAATGGCTTACTCCTTTTTCCCCGTCTCATCGTGTTGTCCCAACACACATCCAAATGCACCATCTAATACAGACAAGTACAACAATAGAGGTTTTCCTGGTTCTGGCAGGACCAATACGGGTGGACTGGACAAGTACTCCTTGATTCTGTCGAAGGCCTTCTGACACTCTTTTATCCACTCTATGGCAGCATCTTTCTTCAGCAGTTTAAATATGGGTTCACAGATCACTGTTGACTGTGCGATGAATCGACTAATATAATTGAGCCTTCCAAGGAAACTCATTACATCTTTCCCTCTCTTCGGGGGAGGCAAGTCTTGGATTGCCTTGATTTTTGAAGGATCCAACTCTATACCTTTTCTGCTAACAATGAATCCCAATAATTTTACAGCAGGAACTCCAAATGCACATTTTGCTGGATTCAACTTCAAGTTGTACCTCTGAAATCATTCAAAGAACTTCCTTAGGTCAGCAAAATGATCTGAACTCCTTCGAGATTTGATAATGACATCGTCCACGTAGACTTCGATATCCATATGGATCATATCATGGAACAAAGTAGTCATGGACCTCATGTAGGTCGCACCAGCATTCTTGAGGCCAAATGGCATTACTCGGTAGCAGTACACTTCCCATGAGTGGTAAATGCTATTTTTTTTTGCATCATCCTCATGCATCAAAATCTTATGATATCCTGCAAAGCAATCGACAAATGATTGCAACTCATGTTTTGCACAGTTATCGATGAATATGTGGATGTTTGGAAGGGGGAAGTCATCCTTAGGACTAGCTTTTTTGAGATACCGATAATGCACACATATCTTCATTTTTCCATCCTTCTTTGGAACGGGCACAATGTTGGCCAACCAAGAAGGGTAGTTTGTAACCCTTATGACATTTTCTTCAATCTGCTTAGTGACTTCCTCTTTGATCGTTAAACTCAAATCGAGATTCAACTTCCTTGGCCTTTGCTTGATCGGCGGGCGGGTGGGATGCGTTGGTAGCCTATGAGAGACGATGTCGGTGCTCAGCCCGTGCATGTCGTCGTAGAACCGAGCAAATACGTCGACATACTGCTTAAGCAATTCCAACAATTCTTACTTTCGTTCAGCTTCTAAGTGTATGCTGATCCGAGTTTCCTTCACTGCTTCGTCGTATCCTAAGTTAACTATCTCAGTTTCATCCAAGTTCGATTTCTTTTGATTCTCGAGTTGCTCGATCTCTTGCGGAAGATTCTCAGGCATCATGCTTTCATCGTATTCCTCCTAATCTTGTTTGCCGTTTGTACTTTGCTCAACGGTTTCGTTACATGTCATAATCATAGAATGAATATTTTTACTAGTTTGAGTGCTGAAAAAGAAAAGCGAGCATAAGTAAAATATGATATTTTAATAGAAAAATAAAAATGCATTTTCATTAAAGAAGCATTCAATGCTTTTAAAGAAAGAGGCGGATGACAAAGGAGCAGAGGCATGATTCAAGCCTCAATTAATCATGCTATTTTGAAAACAAACTACAATTCCACACTACCAAGACTCCCGGCGAACCAAGGATGGGCTGACAGTCCAATTTTGCAAGATCTCTCCTGGTTCGACATCATGAATAGTCGGTGTCTCGGCATCTGCTATAGTCTCCCCACAATACTCCTCGATCATTATCACGAATAAGTTCTCCATTCCTTCTATGATATCTTCATCGACATCCGGCACAATCATCTAACCCTGGACAGGAACTTGCTCTGGCACAAAGATCCTCTTGGTGCTGCTAGTTTCTCCAAACATAGGATCATACCCGAGCCCAAAAGTACCCTTCTGCGGATTCAGTTGGATTGGTTCAATTATGCCATCAGATTTTGGGCCTAACCCGGACTTTGGCTGGTAGTCATACTTCAACATCTCTAACGCTACCATCTTTGTCGCGCTTGACATCTTCATTTCATTAGATCCCGCTATCTTATCTATTTTTACAGCTTGCATGATTTTCACAACATGAAAGGTAGCTCCATCTAATTCTCCCCATTCTTCAATAACCGGAATGGAGCGTTCAAAATAGACGGGGTGACCAAGTTCCCCCTGAACTACAATTTGCTCCCAGCCCCATTCGAATTTCAAACACTGATGCAAAGTGGAAGGAACGGCTCCAGCCATATGGACCCATGGCCTTCCTAACAACAAGTTATAAGTTGATGATATGTCCATCACTTGAAAAAGGACCGAGAACTCCATGGGCCCGATCTGCAAATGTAGACAGATTTCTCCAATGACACCTCTTTGTGTCCCGTCAAAAGCTCGAACCTTCATACAACTTTCTTTCATTTCTCCTGTGTCCTTCTTCAAACTTCTCAGGGTGTTGAGAGGGCAAATGTTACACCCTAAACCTCCATCGATAAGTACCCTAGATATAAACTTATCTCCAAAACCTCACGGTGATGTGAAGTGCTTTGTTGTGTTCTGTTCCTTCTGGTGAAAGTTCATCATCGCGGAAAGAAATCTTGTTTGCTTCTACCATCTGCTCGATTGTTGTGGCCAGCGTTTCACTCGTCGTCTCATTCGATATGCTTACTCCATTCAACACGGTAACTAAAGCGTCCCTGTGGGCTTCAGAACTCATCAATAAGGACATCATATATATATTTGGGCAGGTGTCTTCTTCAACTGTTCCTCGACCGAATAATCTTTGGTTTGCATCTTCTTCCAGAATTCTGCTGCCTCAGCATCAGTAATGTTTCTCCTTTGATGGTGCTCTTTGCCTGAACTTCCTCTGTTTAAATCCTTCGGGACATAACATCTTCCTGACCTTGTCATTCCATGGGCGACTGTAGTTTCCATCATCTTAGCCTTCCCTTTCAATTGATTGTCCCATGGGACTGCCCTAGAATCTTAATCGTGCTTTCTTGCTACAACAGTGGTCACCACGGATTTTGGTTGGTATGTCCGAACCGTTACCGGCGCCTTCAGCTGTACCGTGATAATGGGAGTAGTTGGGGATGTTGCGAAAAATGCCTCAGTGTTTCCAACGGGCACAATGGTTCCCTCCAAGTCATATTCCTCATCAAATGATATCATATTAACTACTCGATTTCCATGATTTGGTAGCGGGTTGTTGTTCACGTTCGGGGCGATGTAGTGCATTGAATTGCTCCACTCTTGATTAAAGCTTCAACTTGGTTTTTCAAATCAAAGCACTCCTCGGTGTCATGTCCCTGAATTCTCGAATGATATGCACAACGTTTGTTTCCATCAAAGTTTCGAGGAATTGGATCAGGAGTTCTCCCTTCAATTGGTTGCAACAACCCTGCTGTCCTCAACCTTTCAAATAACTGGGCTAAAGGTTCGGCTATGGAGGTATAGGTTCGGGTATTTCTGACTTTGGGAGTTGGGCGAGGTCTTTAGGCATATGGTGGTATATTTTGGTGGACGGGTGCTTGGATAGGGGTGTAAGTTCTTGGAGGGTTTTGGTAAGTGGGGGCTTGTGGTGGGTTATAATGTGGTTGGGCGTTATAAGCTGGGTATGGGACATAAGGGGCATAAGCAAAGATTTGGGGGTTTGTGGGGTATGGGCGAGATGACTCTCCTCGCCGGTAGTAAGGTGTGATATTAGATGCGTCCTTCTTCTTTTTCTTAATCCCATTGATGGAACCTGACTGTATGGATTTGCTTGTGGCTTGTAGCGCAGCCATTGGTTGAATCTTTCCGGATTTGATTCCTTCTTCCAAAAAGTCTCCCATTTTGACCAAATCTGCGAACTTTTGTGTCACGACCCGTCTAGGGGCCGTGACGAGTACCCGATACTTGTACCGAGCACCCCTTGTCTATCGTTTTACCTTTACCTCTTAGCAAGCCATGTAAACAGAGCCATTTTTTTTTTGAACATTAACATTAGCGGCGTCATTCTGAACATAGATTAATAAACTTCGTTATCACTTATACATCAACATTAGCATGCCAAAACACCATATACCTAACTATACTTAACTGACTGTACATATCTGTCTACGAGCCTCTAGACGTAGTACACTTATACATAGAAAGGGCTGAGTACTGCCATGCCCGAATATATATACACAAAATAGTACCAAGGAAGTGAGGCTCCGGAATAACTGGAGCACTGTCAACACTGCTGGTAGAGCTTTTAAGGATCAAATCCGCCTGTCTGCTGACCTGCGCGGCATGAAACGCAGCGTCCACAAGAAGGGACGTCAGTACGAATAGTGTACCGAGTATGTAAGGCATGAATAGTAATATACAGAAAATATGAATCATGTATAATGACATAAGAGAGTTACAACACATGTCGTGGGATAGAAACATAACCTGTATATATATATACCCTTGGCAGGTGCTACGCGTACTTAGCTTTCCTTTAAGAATCTTTCCTTGTTCATATACATATACATATAAAATAGGACA
The DNA here is from genome assembly GCF_019175385.1 of Lycium barbarum. Lineage (NCBI taxonomy): Eukaryota > Viridiplantae > Streptophyta > Magnoliopsida > Solanales > Solanaceae > Lycium > Lycium barbarum. Next base: position 127,933,572 of record NC_083337.1, on the reverse strand, counting down.
TCTCATATTGCCGAGGCGTCGGCAGCCGATCCATTTAACCATAAATATACACATCCCGCGTCCGGGACGATATCATATCATGTAATGCCAACTGATCAGGTGGATATGCGTTCATAACGCTCTGCCCTTACCTCCATTTTCCCCGTATACACATGCATATATCATGTACATATATCAGCGTCTATAGCGCTCTAGCTCTTTTATCATATACATATACGTGTGTCGTGTAGGTACATCAGCGTCTATAGCGCTCTAGCTCTTTCGTCATGTGCATGTTTTAAAAAAAAATATACACATATCTTACATACATTTACATGTCTTATATGCATTTACGTATCCTATATACATATGTCTCATAGGCATGCAGGAAAGCCCAAAGAAGAATCATGTAGTCATCGGAGTGACGTAAGGTCGGTGACCTCCAATTATATTATAGAATACTCGTGATCGCTTTGTCTCACCTTGAAGGAACGAGTATTTTAAGGTGAGACTACCAACGGGGAATAATATTAAAGTAAACGTAGAATGAAATCGGGGCATCATAGATGACGGTTCATAGACTTTGAAATCTTTTAGAAAATAAAGTCATAGCTAGGAAATATAAATAAGATTCAAAAATTAGTTTATCATTTTCATGTTTACATAAGATACTTAGCTTAGTCATCTTAGTCATAGAGTCGTTCCGGTAGTACGTATCATAGGCATATTCTCTTATCTAACATCATTGTTATCATTATCGTCATGGAAGTGCCCTTGTTAGAGGAGTCATAGTATTTATCATTTGGTATCGAAATCGGGATCAAAGGTTCCCTTTGGATTCACTTCAAGTAAGTCAAGCAAGACTGTAAGGAAAAATCCAAGAGTAGCGGGCCCACCTCGGGCCGGATGTGGTAGCGTATACGATTTACGTATGTTACGTGTCATAGCGTTACTTGTGAGGGTCTTAGGGTAATCGGGTCCCATTTATACTAGTTCTAAGGGTGTAGGAGGTTTTTCCAACAATTGGCACACTTTCTAGTTCAATTCTATTGAACAAAAAGTGGAAAACTTTAGGTGCGGATTCCGGGGAACCGAGTTGTCCCCGAGGCTCGTACCCAACTTATTTCAACTAAGACATGCCATAGAAAGAAGGGTGAAGCCTTACATACCTCTTTCCGCTTCTTTTGCTATTCCGAATTCACGTTGCAATCTCGTCACAATCTGCAAATTGGTCACATTTACCCAAACTTTCATTAGGGTACTTAGAGTTAGAATCTTAAGGAACCACTTGGCTACCGAAATTTCGGCAGCACTTCCTCTGTAAATATACCATCCTCAACATTCAACATAGCCAAATTCTCATCAATCACAATCCGGGAATTCAAACCCGGCCAAACTATTAACATAATTCAACAATCACACTAAAAATTCACATATTCCATTCAAGGTGCATTCCAACACTTCAATTAACATTCTACCTCCTTCAATACTCTCCAATTCCAATGAAACAACAATAACCTTATAATACATATATTCCAACAACATCATAGTAATACCATTACATGTCTTCCATACAAAAACATTATTTTCAATTTACACAAACTTCCAATTGCCAATACTTCACCAAACTTGTCAAGTCTTTATTTGCGATATAACATCTACAACACAACGATTAAGATATTAATTACAACTCGCTCATTATTCTTTCACAACTCACCAATATACACGACTATACATCAAGTATACACGGCCACATATACCATGCACACTCACACGGCTCCAACATGTATACACCACTACAATCTCTCCAAACTCATTCAACTTCCATTTTCCACATATCATTCACAACAATAACAACTAAACACTAATTAAAATAATTGAAGCATGACTCCCACACACATATATATATACACAGCCATATACTATATTTCTCTCCTTCATGAATTTCATCCATTTTAGCATACTACAACACATATAAACCATATATAACACATAAAACAAGATCAAAACTCACCTTTCTTCTTCAACTTCTCACATGACTACAACTTGACAACTTGTATGATTTTGAATTTTTCTTGCTCCAACAACAACTCCACCTTGTTAATCACCCTTTACTTGGTAGAAAATGATTTTTGGAGAATTTTTGCAAATTTTTTTTGTGAAAATTGCTCTTGGCCGAAATGGCCTTAAGTTTTTCTCCTCTCTCTCTTGTTCTTGCTTTTCTTGAAATTTCTAGAACATTATGTGGAATAAGATGACTTAGTCATCTTATTTATTGACCAAATTTTATTTAATATGGGCTTGGGCCATAACCATGGCCGGTTGGGCCTCACAAATTTGGGCCTTATTATGTTTTTTGATTTTTTTGGGCCAACTCGGTTTGGTCCCGAGTTGGGCCTAGCCCACTGACCTTTCGACCTTAAAACGTTCATATCTCCTTGTACCGGCATCACCTAGGCACCCACGACCTATGGTTAGAAAGATAATTCAATTATCTACAACTTCTAGTTCTTTGTACTTTTCCAAATTCCAAACTTATAATACCGTATTTTCCCCTTGAAGTCAGATCACCTGAAAACGTTTTCTTAAAATATTCGTTTGGAGGACTTCCACTTTGATTTGGCCCAAGGGTCCTTCTTGAGTTGTGTTTAACTTCTCATATGTGATTCATATGAGTTTTCAGATGTCCTAAAAAAATCTCGATGTGTGGGTCCCATCTCAGCAAATAATCAGACGTTCAAAAATACGGGATACAACATTTTGGCCCATTGATCCCATCATATTTTCAAAGTAGATGCCTTCCTGAGCTCGAATGAAATACTTGCTGAGCTCGCTTTCGTCCAATGGGGGCATAACTCGGGCAGCCTCAATTCTCCAACGTCTTACGTAATCCTGGAATGATTCAGTCGCCTTCTTTTGTATGTTGCTCAGAGAAAACCTGTCTGGTGTGATCTCACTTTTGAATCCGAAGCGATTCATGAAATCCCCAGCCATATCCTGCCAGGCACTCCATACCAAGTGAGCGCCTCTCCTGATAAACTTCTAATAAACAATTTCATCCTCAATTTCCCGTTCCTTCCTACTCCTACTAACTTGTCGCAGTAGGCCCTCAAATGTGCATAAGGATCACCTGTCCCATCAAAAATATCGAACTTTAGAAGGTTTTATCCTACTGGCATGCCAATATTCGGGTGTATGCATAGATCATCATAATCCAAACTCTCACTTCCCCGAGTGACTCGCATGCTCCTCATTTCTTTCCTTAGACTGTGTAGCTGGCTAATGATTGATTCGTCTTCTCCTATCTTGGCATCTCTCTCCATTTCTGCATACTAATCCACCTCAAACGGGACCCTGAATGTGACGGGAGCGGTAAAGGTTGGAGCCCCATCTGCATATACTGGTGGCACATATTGCTCGTGGGAAGTGTCAACGTGTGCCCCTGGTATGTGCTGCACGGTGGGGTAAGTAGGTACAGTAGCAGTTTGGGTTGATAGTGGGTTTTGTAAAGTATGGGTGTAGTCGGGGACGTAAGGGGTTTGTTTATGCAGATTTGGTACATTCGTGGGAGTGACCGGAGGTTAGTTAGAAAAGGAAAGGGGTATTGGAGGTGGACGTGTAGATGGAGGGAAGTGTTCTGGAACCGGAGAATCCAAAGACGGAAAGTGAGGTGGGTTTAGGAAAACAGTCACAGTGGGATGGGTCAGGTCCCGAACTTGGCGCAGCTCTCCTTTTAGTTCGTCAAGTTGTAGCTTTAGCAAAGCGATCTCTTCTTCATCGTTCAGATTAATCCTCACTCTTGAGTTTTCTGGATTTTCATTCGTTATGGAAAGGTTAGTAGTTGAGTTGATTTCGTTGGTGATAGTCATTTTTCCCTTAGACCTCAAATTTAGTCTGACTCGGCCAGTTTGAAGATCAACACAAATCAACCTCTGTTGGGGGATAAAACTAAAATAAAGACAATTGGAAAACAAAAGTTAGTCCGAGAAGCTTTAGAAAGAGTATAGTAACACATTTGATCACATAATTACGTCAAGTCGACGTGCAAGCAAGCGTGTCCTAATTGTGGAGCCTCTTTTTGCCGGAGGTAAGCCTACGTTACACACAAGTTGATGATGATGATCATTTTTTGACACATTCTGTGATTTTTTTAGAACAAACATAACTTCCATTCCAACAAAAGGTAGCTCGAGAGCTTACAAGGATAGGCCTATAGCAGCTTGAAATGATAAAACACAAAAAGGGATGGCCATAAAGGCATACAAAAGGAATGGGTCAATGGAAATTTGAAATGGAAATGCAAAGGGTGGCCACGAGGGCGTACAAAGGGATTGGGCAATACAACACTCTTTTGGAATGTAAAGAAAACAAAAGGGGGAAAGAAAATAGTGTAGGGCCATGTTGGGCCGTCGTTGTCATCCCTATCATATGCTGGATCATAATCGGGACCTGGGTCGTACTCAGGTTCTTCCTCTGGGTCTGTCTCTATCTTCTAACCTGTCTCTGGGTCATACTCAGGTCCCTCCTCTATACTATGTACTGTAGGCCTGTACTCGGACTGCACCTCCAGTTCCTCCTCGGAATATCCTTCTGGAGTATACTCGGGTGATTTCTCCGGCTCTACCTCTATTACAAGATTATGCTCTAATTCCCAATTTGATCTTCTTCCGGATCCTCTTCCATTGGTTCATCTGGCTCTGTCGGATCGTCTTCTGGATCCTCTTCCATCTCTTCTTTCGGCTCTACCGGATCTTCCTCTTCTACCAGCTGTATCATATGGTTTACTGAACCCGGAAATACCTGCCTGTACATGTCATTATTGACGTTCATGAAAGGTAATATCTCAACTGTAAGCCAAGCGGCTACCTCTTCGTCCGTGAGCCCATCGAATCCATATTCGATTGGCAAAAGTGCCAGGCCTCCCACATTATACCAGGCGTAATACTCGGGTGTGCACCAACTCTCGTTACCCATACCAATTGTGATCATGTTCAGCCATTCTCTTTGCAGAATTCTCACTCGTGCTACTAGAACCACCCTATCATAGTTATCTTCATGCACTGCCATATGGGACCAGACTGGGATATCTTATGTAACTCCAAACTGCCTCTGGACTCTAAGAGGCGCATACGGTTGAATCCCGTCCAACCCGATCAACTCAACGAAGTACAGATTCGCAGTTCTTACCAAAGGTCTCCCTGACAGCCAGGGGTATTTCCACTGAATAGCATCTCCCGTGAGCTGAACCAAGAATGCGCGCCACTCCTCCTCTCCTATAGGTTCAGGAGAGTATAGAAGTGTTCCATGGCCCATAACTGCAGCAAGATATTACACCCCTCGAAAAAGTTATGCCCTCTTGAACAAGCCGATAGAGCTCGGAGCATCTCCGCGCGGATCATACGAACCAATGTCAATTCATCCGGTCCCGAGAAGATATTCATAACAAGTGGCAAAAGGTTAATATTGATTCGGTAGGCTCTGTTCGAGAAGACCAAGACTCCCAACAAGGCTATGGCAAAGACTCGTGGCCGCATTTTCTCCCACCTTCCGCGATCACACGCAAACTCATCCAGATATCGATCAAAGCTTTCTGGGCGCCCAAATCTCTGAAAAAGAAAGTCTAACTTCACTCAATCATTTTACATGTTCCTTAAGATCAGGTAGACATTAAATCCCAAAATGCGCAAGCATTTCTTTCTCGATATGAAGGATGGTAACACCGGCATTCTTCCCTCAAATGGTAAGTCGGTGAATCCACAAACTTCCTCTAAAGTAAGGGTTATCTCAAAATCCAAAAAATTGAAGGTTACACTGGCGGGATCCCAAAATTCTATAGCAGGTTGGTGAGATTTTTGTTAGCTTGGATACCCATTAGTGACATTAACGACCCTAGATGTTGTCGAATTTCCTCTCCATATGCCACTTTTATGTTCCTCAACCAAGTTTACAAGTCGTGAGGAGATGAGACTATCATTTGGATATTTGGTAGGTTTTGGTTAATTTCCATCTGAAAAAGAAGGGTAAAGGTTATGATAAGTATTGTTTGTTAAAAAAAATCATCTTGTGTCTTTTAAGGATCGTTTCATCAATTCACATAAAGGGTTATGTCATTCAGGTTTCAAACCTTTGACAAAATGGTGGATTCCTAATTTGCAGCGACAATACCTTGAATTGTCCTGCCTAAGGTGTATGCAGCATGACTTATTTTTACTAGAATAAGATTTTTTCGTAAGAATTCTGGAGTGGGACTGAATGTCTGCGAGAAGGTAAGTAGTAAAACTACCATACCGACTCTGAAACTAGAGAATTCAAAGAAGGGGTGGAGGCGTGTAAGATAACACCTCGCGTGAACCACAGTGTGTGTAAGTATACGGCCAAAGACTCAATAGAAAGTGCAATGACACTATAAGGAAATCAGTAACAAATAGTGTTTTCTCAAACAAATAAGGAGCACAAGTTTGGCTTTGGCTTGCGTCCTTTCAAATATAGCAATGTAGCAACTCATCAATAACAGGTGATAAAATATAAATAAATAAACAAACATCCTTCAAGTATCTACTTATTAAACTAAGTCTACTAAAGTCAAAACCTAAGGTCCTTATGATCCTTATCAGAGTCGCCATTCTGTTATGCCCTATTTTTAACGGATTAAAACTAGTTCACCACTTATAGGCTATGTTTCCTCTAGTTTTGTAAATTTTCAGAGTCGCCACCTAATTTTAGGAAATATTAGGAAACCATTCGTAAAAAATGTAAACTCCATTTTTAGTCTTTGAAACATGTGAGATTCTAGGTAAGGGTTTTATTTACCCCGAGCGGAAGGTGTTAAGCATATCTCAGAGCCTATCCGAGGACAGTCTTTAAATTTAGTTTAATTAACACTATGGGGGGGGGGGATTATTTAATTATTTATTATTACCTATTTAAAGAATTGCGGAAAAGAAACTACTCTCTCAAAACTATTTGTATAAAAAAGGGGGTTTTGAAGTAATTATAACTATGTGAGTAAATGCATATTTATAAAGGAAGTAGTTAATGCTAATGTATGCGTGAGAAAAATATGTATGACATTTATTTTATATAAGACTAGTATGTATAATATAGACTAAGAAGGTATATTTTTTTTATAAGAAAATAACGTATATATGTGATATGTATATCATGGGTAACTAAAAATAGTTATTGATGACATGATAGTACTATGTAGATGCATATAAATGTAAGGACGACTAAGGGAATTAATGGAAATAAGGTAGTATATGTATGGTACGTGTTTTTTAAAAAAAATAGTATGTTGGCATACTCATTGTAAAGGAAAGTAATTAATACGAGTTGTAAGATTATATGTACTAGGGATGTATATTATTTACAAAAAAGAGCACATGTGTATTTTTTGAAGATTAGATTTAAACATGGTTATTGTATATAAGGCAGTATATAATGTAGAGTATGAAAATACATATTTTTTATGTTTATCATATGTATAAATAGTATAAAGAGGTATACTCTTAGAAATAGCCGTGGAAAATACAATAATATGTATAAGTACTGTGATATACATATATATAAGTACACGCACAGTGTAAAGATGATTGGATGATTTAAAAAAAAAAAGATAGTATATACATGTATATAAAAAATAGATTATGTACCTTGTAGCTCTTGTAAAATAACTTAGGCCACTATACTTGAGTCCTAATATAAAGTTCTTAATTAAACTCAAAGAATCTGACCTACTCCATATGTTAGCATTAAATAAAAAATGATTGCTCATGAAATATGCATCTTACCCTTTTGAAACCCCTATTTAAATCGTTGATTTTTATTAAAATGGTTTTTTTTTTTAAAAAAGAAACGTTAGTTAACTTTAAACAAGAGAAAAAGAAAAGAAAAGAAAAAAAAAATCAGCCTTATCTATTAGTTAGAAAATGTTTACAACCTGTGAAATACGCAAAGTTAAAGGGACGTTTGTCACTTTTTTATCCTAAGCTATCCTTAAACCAAGATTTATATCTAAGGAAAAGTGGCCAATGACAAAGTTCGGCCGTTCACGAGTTCACAAACGAGTAAGAAACAAAATCCTACAAATTACAAACCCATAAAAAATGTTAGTCAAAGGGTGCAAATAACATATAGCAACACAAAAGATATAAATTTTAAGAGGGGAAGAGGGACGGAGACTCGAGACGAATGCTAAGGACTGCCTAATGTGAGCCAACGAGCTGCCACTGGTTGCTCTCTAATTCCGGGCAAAAATAGAGTCATGCCATAACTCCAAATGTTTCTCCGGAGTGCATATGCAAAGAAAACAAAAGAGAAGAACAAGATTAGAAGCCTGATCATTTAATGTTTGAATGATACAACTGAGTGATAAGGATAATGTCAAATCAGTAACCATGCTAAAAAAGAACACCAGGAGTCAAAATTCCCATGTCTGTTAAAAGTGATGAAACAAAGCAAAGCACGAAGATAACATCATACTTTATGAACCAAGGTAATAAAATACAAACAAGCTACTCAACGGGATTTCTCTCTTGTATCAATCTCTCAATTGTTTAAGAAAAGGGACTTTAAGAGCTGTGTATATCAATTAGAAGAATGCAGATTCATGTTCATAGGATTTTGCGGACATCAAATGAACTTGACAATTCTAACTAGCTTAAGTCACTTGGCAAATAAAATAAAGCTATACATTTTTCAAACTTAACATGTTTTCATATGGCTCTCTAGACCTTAGCATCATGCTTATTAAGCTCTTAATCTTATCAAATTTAACCAATGACATACCCCCTTTTCTACTTAATTTAGTTAACTAAGTGTCATGCTTACAACAAAAACTTAAGAAAGGAATTCCTATGGTATTTTGTGACTAATCTGTTGATATTCAATCAGTTACTTAGTTTAAAGGGGAGAAGCCTTATGTACACTCAACTTTCAGCCCAAAACAGATTAGCAGTAAACCTCTACATGCGTAGGAAGCATCGATGTTTAACTAGAAATCAAAGTAAAACAACCCTCTAAGAGCATTGGAAAGCAGATTTCAGGAGAGCAATAAATTTTATTCAACAACTGTATGTTCGATAGATTTAGCCAGTAACCCCCTCCCTCCCCCCCCCCCCCCCCCCTTTTTTCTAATCAAAACAATAGCTTTTCTTTTCAAAAAATCAAAAGCTAGCTCAAACTAATTTTTTAGTAAAATTACATCAACGCAGCCCCTTCATCTTAACACGCACATATTCCTCAAAGTATTAAATTAGCACACACTATCTTGAGACAAAACTACTTCAATGTATTTCCAGAAAAACTTTATGCATGATATCTAAATTGTCCAAATAAATTTTTGTTCATTTTTAGAAGAGTATACAAAGCAACAAAATCAAGTAATTGATCCACGGGACCTGAACGACAAAAGAAACACCAACAAATGTTTATCACAAAAGAGGATTCGGGCGTTAAATCATGGCCAAATGTTGAGACAAATTGTCTTTGTTATTAACAGGTTACATAATGTTTTAGGACTTGAGAATACTAGATATTGACAAAGCCTAACTTCTAAAATTTTTAAAACTCACTGGAAAAAACTAATTAGAACTCATTTTTCTTGTTGCTGACACATAGATGGATGATTAAGAAAGTAATGTACCCAAGCTTCAGTAAATAAACTCATCTCAATAGGAGATCTTGAGTTCACAAGTACACATTTCAATTTCTTACGATCCTCAAACAACTTATCCCAAACCATTGTGATACCAATTTAGGGAAACAAGTAGGTCCAGGTTTCATGTTGCAAGCAGGGATTTTAACTCAAACAATCATGAATCTAATAATATTATGTATTTCTAGCCAACCCAAGTTGAAGAGGAAAACACAACCAAACAGGGGTCTTATCAAACTAGAATGTCTTCTTCTTCTTCTTCTTCTTCTTCTTCTTCTTCTTCTTCAAACAAGGGTCTTATCAAACTAGAATGTCTTCTTCTTCTTCTTCTTCTTCTTCTTCTTCTTCTTCTTCTTCTTCTTCTTCTTCTTCTTCTTCTTCTTCTTCTTCTTCTTCTTCTTCTTCTTCTTATTCTTCAGGTTAACATACAGGTGATGGGCTCATTAGCGTAATCAGTTTCTTGAAAACAAACAGAGTGTGAAATTAGTTCAACACTTGAGATGCTCAACTAGGTCCTGCTATTGGAAATTTCTGAAGGAATACAAGTTTCTCTACAGATTCACAACAGACCCGTCTTAGTTAATTTAAACCTTTTGTATAAAGAAAACAAGTATACTTAGGATGCACATGTTTTAAGGAAAAAAATTGAATCTCAAACCTGTAGTAAACTGATAATCCAGCAAGGAATTTTTAAGCAAAGCAGCCATCAGATCATGCAAACCATAGGGATAGATTTTTTAAAAGAATTGAACCAACAAACAAGATTATCACAATATATTACAAGTATTCTCGAGTTGGTTCTATTCTGACATCATATCAAATCAAACTCGTTAAGGTATTAAATCAGGGCTTAAGGTAGTGAAGTTATTCACCTATTCACCAAGTAGACTAATATTTTCCTAAGTGTCGTTAGTCTTTCTATCCATTTTCATACGGATTCAGACCATAGAATTACAACATCACAAGCTCTAACAAATGTCGAAATAGAAAATTAGGCGAGCAACGAAGTCGAACACACGTTTGATGAATTAACAACTAATTCTTCTAAGTGTGATTAGTCGTTTTACACCAGCTCGCAACAAATGAAGAACAAAGTAATTCCAGCCATCCAAACCAAACAAACGACGAAAAATACTTGGACGACTACATATCTACTTCTTACAAAATGAAAGACGAAGAGAGGACGAGTGTGATTACCTTCTCCGTGATAGCGAACTGAGGCTATTATCGTCGTCGATTCTTCGAATCCGCTCGAAGTGGTCCTTGCTCAGCCGAGACCAACCATAATTATACAGCCAAAAGAACTTAGAGTTAAAACAGGATTTTCTGAGAACTTAGAATGAACTACGGATTTTATAGTTATGAAGACTTATGAAAAAGAAAGGGATTCTCCAATTCAACTTTAGAGTAAATAAAAGTTTTCTCTCCAATTCTCAGCCTAGTTCAAAGGAAATTTTCAGCCTTCAAAAAACTTATCTAAAACAACCCAGGAAGGCCGTATTTATAGGCCAACATGGAGGGGATTTCATTAGCTTCTTCAAGAGGCTGAAAAATTCGAAATTCAAAAAAAGAAGGGGAAAAGATGATGTTTTTTGATGGGAAGTTCTGGAAAAAAGATTTTGATGGATAATATCAAGAAAAAGGGGTGTAAAATCTCACCTTTTCAGTTCGATTTGAGAGGAGAAGAGCCGTTGGGGTCTAATACATGGTAGATTCCTCCATTACCCACTGAATCGACGGAGAGTTCGAGCTTGAAACTGGCGGTTCATTGCACTCCTCTTCTACAGAGGTTGAAACGACCTATATTGGCTCATTTCGGCTCTGCCACCACGTCAATCAAAAGGACAGGAGACGTGGTAGCAGTGGAGGCGGCTATGGCTTCAAACCAACGAACTTAAGGGTTTTGGGTTAAAGAGAGAGTGGGGTGTTTGGTTCCGTGGTCTGATGGGCGTGGTGGTGGTGAGATGACGGAAGTGACGTGATCGGGGGTGAGGTGGGGGCAATGGTTGAAGAGGTCGTTTGGCTAGGGTTGTTGGTTTAGAGATAAAGTTTACTGATGATTGAGTAGGGAATTAGGTTGGTTTAGTTGTAGGGGTTTGGGCCGAGTCGGTTGGGTTTTAGGCTGGGGAGGTTGGCCCTCAGATTTTGGGTTAAGGGGAGAAGGGAATTGGCCCAATATTATGGGTAGATGATTTAATTTCTAATCCCTTTTTACTTCAATCAATTAATTAAAATATGCTCCTTAGTCCTAATTAATTCCCACAAGATGTATACCTATACAAATTACAATAGAGTAATTTAATATACGTGTTTAGTTTTTTAAAAAAATATAGTAAGAAGATGATAAACATAGTAATAAATAGGATTAAAGGAAAAATGTCAACGCCAATATTGATATAGGAATACCAACACTATTTTTGAGTGATTTAATTGTAAAGAATGATGTTTAGTATTTTTTTTTAATTATAAAAAAATATGATGTTTGGTGATTTTTTTAAAAGAAATGATAGAAACGTTTCTTAATTTTAGAGAAATAATATCTTAAAAATAATAGTGTAGTAATTAGTGAAAATATTCCAAACTCATTCATTGGGGAGTTTTCAGGACTAAGAAGCATAGTGAAATTAATTAAACGAAAAAGGAGCGCCAAAATTGGGTGTCAACAGCTTGTCCCTCTTCGACCAGGGATGATGAAAGAATCTTTGGACGAAGAGTTGACGTAAACCCGATTTTGTCCCAACGAGTAAATCAGATTGGGTTGGAAAGAGTACAACTCAAAAAGAGTAATTCTTTTTGGAATCGAGAGGTGAGTTTATGAATTCAATCGAACTCTGGTTCCTGAGTAGCCTACATATCTCGGGTCATAAGAGAATCAGGTCGATGTAGTTCGAACAAGGAGACGATAAAATTTTGAGAGGTCCTCAAAATTTTGTCGCAGTGTCTGAATTATGAGGACACTGGCTCTCTTGTTATGGATAGGGGATAATAGTTTCATTGGAGATTTGGAACGTTGAGTTGTTGAAATTTTTTGAGTGATTCTAAAAAATTTGTCCCAGTGTTGTTGTTATGGTAACACGAGGTTTCAGAGATGGAAAGGGTAGTGGTTTCAATATGAGCGAAAATAGCTAGAATGGAATATGACTGGCTTGACTCTGAGTCCCCTACGTATTGAAGAGGACAGGAATTAATTCAGATGTGTTTTAAAGAAAACGAGAAGACAAAAATTTTGAGGGATCCTCAAAATTTTGTCCCAGTGTCGAATTATGGTGACACTAGATATTAGGAAGATGTGGTCAAATTTTGGGAAAGATTGCTGATGAAAAAGGTCTTTCTGATGACGGGATGTACTTTTGCAGCTTCTTGATTATAAATGTGGCGGCCGCAACACACCCATAAGCGAGACTCTACACGAATGCATCTATGTGCTGTCATAGGATCATATCAGCTCGTCGTAGGGGACTGACCCTCAGAATTATCCCAATATCGCATTATGACGACCTTAGGATGCGGAAGAATTTGATTGTGTTTCAAGAATGTATATTCTTAAAAGAAGTGACTTCTTAAAAAATTTAAAGAAAAACTGGTTGGCGAGCTAAAGCGGAGAGCGGATTCATTGACTGTAGCTTGTGAGTTTGATGTCCTCATCAAGCGGGGCGCCTCAGTTCGCTGTGGCAGAGATAGTTCCACGTTGTATTGTGTTCATCTGCAAAAGATGTAAAGATACATGTGCAATTCAAAGTTATAATGTAATAATAACATAAGGAAATAAAGGAAGGGATTGTAGACAAACTAGAATTGAAAGCACCGATTTGCGGAGCGATTGAAATGTAAAGCTTCCGGCTGGCGGAACAACTATAATGTAGAGGCTTCCGGCTGGCAGAGCAACTGTAATGTAAAGGATTCCGGCTGGCGGAGCAACTATAATGTAAAAACTTCCTGCTGGCAGAGCAACTGTAATGTAAAGTAAAAATCTCCGATCGGCAGAGCAACTGTAATGTAAAAGCTTCCGGCTGTCGGAGCAACTGTAATGTAAAAGCTTTTGCCTGTCGGAGCAACTGTAATGTAAAGTAAAAATCTCCGATCGGCGGAGTTGTTGATTAGGTTAGACGGCGGTCCCCAATTGGCGGGGTAATTGGCGTTGTTAGAAGGTATCCTTGATTGGCGAAGTTAGTTGCCGCAATTAGATGGTATCTGTGACTGGCAAAGTTAGTCGCAGTTAGATTATATCTTCAATTAGCGGAGTTAGTCACAGTTAGATCGTATCTCCAATTGGCGGAGTTATTTGACACAGTTAGATTGTATCTTCAATTGGCGGAGTTAGTCGCAGTTAGATCGTATCTCCGATTGGCGGAGTTAGTTGCAATTAGATTGTAGATCTCCGATTGGCGGAGTTAGTCGTAGTTAGATCATAGATCTCCGATTGGCGGAGTTATTATTAAGGAACAAGGCTGCTACGGGGGCTCCCATCTCTCGTGTAATCGACCTTGACCTTGCTTCTGGAGATACCTGCAAATTTAAATGGAACGTTCAGAGATGAATAAGCCAAGATAACAAAATAAAATAGGAGAAGGTTATTTTGGCTCATGGTGTAGTGATGGATCTTGTGACGCCTCCACCGGAAGCTCGCTTCGATGTCATCTTGTCCTAATTCCTGTCAATCCTGTACTTAAAGAAAAATTCTTAGTTTAGGAGAGAGTGTTGATTTGTGTCGATCGTGGCCCTAGCCTTGTCACTTGAATCCTTTGAGCTTCTTTGGTTGCGGAGATCTATGTCCGGAGACTTGGTAGGTGGAAAAATACGTAAAAGCACTTTGAAAGAAAAAAATATATGGTATTTTAGAAATCGGATATGCATGTTCCGAAATGCATTTAACTTCTCCATTCTGATTCCCGTATCCAAACGATGTCTTTGCATAGTATGTTCCTCTGATGATGCTTCTTCGAATTCAAGCCAAGTGTTGCGATGTCTTTGATGATGAGACCGATCCTAATCGATAGTTACACTACAAATAAAAGGTTTCTTAAGGGTATGACCGAACCTTTTTAGGTTGCCTACGTATCCCAAATAGGAATCAGGTTTGTACGTAGTTCGGTGGTATAAATGAAAAGAAAATGATATGTAATGTGATGTGACCGAGCCTGACTCAGGCTGCCTACGTATCCAAATGGAATCAGGTCGTAACGTAGTTCAATTACAATAAAAGGGGTAAAATAATGCAATGACCGAGCTTGACTCAGACTGCCTACGTATCCAAACGGAATCAGGTCATAACGTAGTTCAATTATAATAGAAAAGCAGATTAATAAAAGGACCGAATCTGGTGGGGATTGCCTACATATCCCACCGAGGGAAATCAGGTCGAATCGTAGTTCTAGTTACATAAAGATAATGTTTTTTGGGGTTTTCTATTATAAGAGACCGGACCCGATGTGGGTTTCCTACGTATCCCACCGTGGGAATTCAGGTCAACGTAGTTCTGTTACAATAGAAATGTAAATTACAACGGAAAAGAAAAAGCTAGCTTGGATATCTTCAGATGTAGTACTTCTTGACCGAGTCTGAGTTGATGGGCTTCGTGCTCACTTTACCATCCATTTCTGCCAAAATCAATGCTCCTCATGAAAGCACTCGATGAACCACGTATGGACCTTTCCAATTTGGTGGGAATTTCCCTTTAGCTTCGTCCTGATGAGGAAATAGTCGCTTTAAAACCAACTGCCCTGGTTCGAATTTCCTAGGCCTTACTCTCTTGTTGAATGCCTTGGACATCCTGTTCTGATAAAGCTGATCATGACAGACAACGTCCATCCTTTTCTCATCAATGAGCATGAACTGTTCGTGTCTACTACATATCCATTCTGCATTGTCCAGACCAACATCTTGGATAATCCTTAGAGAAGGTATCTCTACTTCTGCAGGTATCGTAGCTTTGGAACTTTTCATGCCACTGCCTGTGACTGTCTATTATCTTCCTTAAGATCTTTTTGATGTTCTTATTTGCTGCCTCGACTGCTCCATTCATCTGTGGTCGATAAGCTGTGGAATTTCGGTGGGTAATCCTAAACCTTTCACAAGTCTCTCTCATAAGATGGCTGTTGAGTTTGGCCGCATTATCTGTGATAATTGACTCTGGAATCCCAAATCGGCAAACTATATTGTTGCGAACAAAATCTGCTACCACTTTCTTTGTTACTGCCTTGTACGTTGAAGCTTTGACCCATTTAGTGAAATAATCAATGGCCACCAGGATAAAACGATGTCCATTTGATGTGGCGGGTTCGATAGGTCCAATCACATCCATGCTCCAAGCGGCGAACGACCAAAGGGAGCCCATTACATTGAGCTCATTTAGGGGAACTCGAATGAAATCTCCGTGAACTTGACATGGATGACACTTTTGTACATATCGAATGTTGTCTCTTTCCATAGTCATCCAAAAGTATTCCGCTCTGAGAATCTTCTTTTCCAAAGTGAATCCGTTCATGTGGGGTCCACATGTTCTGCGTGTACTTCTTCTAACAACCTCGTCGCCTCTGTGGCATCCACACATCTTAGCAATCCCAGATCTGAAGTCCTTCTATATAGTATTTCTCTGTTAAAGAAGAAGTGATTTTCCATTCTCCTCAAGGCCCGCTTCTGTTTGTTAGTTGCATTTTTCGGATATTCTCTCGTCTCGAGCAACTTCTTAATGTCGTAGTACCATGGCTGGCCATCCAATTCCTCATCGACATGAAAATAATATGCTTGCTGATCCTGTATTTCTACCTTGATAGGGTCGATGTAATTCTTGTCCGGATGTTGGATCATTGATGACAATGTTGCAAGGGCATTAGCAAACTCATTTTGGATTCGAGGGACATGCTTGAAGTCAATCTCTCTGAACTGCTTGCACAACTCCTTCACGCAATGTAAGTATGAGAGAATTTTGACATTCTTGGTGGTCCATTCTCCTAGTACCTGATGAACTAATAGGTCAGAATCGCCTAATACAAAAAGTTCTTTGATGTTCATATCAACTGCCATCCTAAGCCCGATGATGCAAGCTTCGTATTCTGCCATATTGTTTGTGCGGGGAAATCTGATCTTTGCTGAGATAGGGTAGTGCTGACCTGTCTCAGAAACCAAAACTGCTCCTATTCCGATTCCTTTGAAATTTGACGCTCTGTCAAAGAACATCCTCCATCTTGAATAAGGCTCTGAAATATCTCCCCCTGCGAACAGTACTTCCTCATCAGGAAAATAGGTGGTAAGCGGCTTGTATTCATTGTCAACGGGGTTCTCTGCGAAGTGATCCGCCAATGCTTGTCCCTTGACAGCCTTCTGATTCATGTACACGATATCGAACTCACTTAACAAAATATGCCATTTTGCTAATTTCCCGGTAGGCATCAGCTTCTGGAAGATGTATTTGAGTGGATCCATCTTTGAGATCTAGTACGTGGTGTACGCAGATAGGTAGTGCCTCAACTATTATGTGATCCAAGTCAAAGCACAGCATATGTGATACCCTAAAATTACACCTATTAATGGTATAACGCGGACGTTGTCAAATATAGTAACCCAACAAGGTTGGGGTCGAATCCCACAAGGAATATGGTGTGAAAAGGTTACTAAAATTGTAGGATGCTAAGTATCGGTCTAATGTCTTAATCCGATAATTTTGGTAAAAATTGGTTTTTCTATAACTAATGGCTATCTATTTCTTTGATGGAAATTTATGATAAAAGAAACTAAGGTTGTGTCCCCGTTAGATAGGGTGTATGCTCATGAGTATTGATCTTGATATACTTCTAATGGATCTTATATGAATGCACTTAATCTCTATATTAATCTCTATTATTTCCCAATAAATAAAGATTATCTCTTTCTATGATTTTCCCAAATATAAGAAAGTAACTATGAAGAACGATTAATCATGCCAAGTAAATTCTTCTTATTCCTAAGTGAATTTATTAAACAAACTTTAAAGCTTTGAGCTCTTGTTAGTTATTCTTACCAACCATAATTATTTTTCCAAATAAATCAAGGTTTTTGGCTTTAATCAATGTTTGCAACCATTAATTATAAATGAAGAATGAAGAATAACTAAATCCTAATAATCCATTATGTGTATATCAATCACAAACCCAATCACATAACACCCATCATTGGGTTCACAACCCTAGTAAAGGGGAATTAGCTGCTCATAGAGAAAGAAGAACAATGAGAAATAATAAGAATCATAAAACTTACAATTGATTGAATGGACTTGAGAAATTACTTGCAATTGTTTGTAATCTCCAAAAGAGCTCCAAAATATTAATACTTATGCTAAGGAATATGAAAAACTGAGGTCTGTTCTAAAAACTGCGTACAAGAACCCTATAATTAGGTATTTATAAGAGCTAAAATCGTGAGTAGTGAAAAGACACATTTGCCCGTCGGGCTTGGTTTACGTTCCATTTTACGGTCCGTAAAACTGTTATACGGACCGTCAAATTACTTCCTCTCATCCGTCAAATATCATAGCATTTTTACGATACAATTTGACGGTCCGTCAAATACTTTTACGGTCCGTATAATTGTTCCGCAGAAGTGGCTCGTCGATCATTGCTCACTATGACCACTATATGGTCAATTTGATGGTCCGTATAACGTTTTTACGGCCCGTCTAATTGCTTCGTCAAACTGCCTCTTCAGTGACTCTTATTTTCTCCACTTCTTCAACTTTTGCCAACAAGACACTTGATACCTGAAATCCACTAAACAAACACATAAAATCACGTAGACTTGATTAAAAATAAGTAACACTTATAGCCGAAAAGCATCAATTGTGGCGTAAAATCACGCCACATCAACACCCCCAACTTAAAGTGTTTGCTTGTCCTCAAGCAAGCCATACAAAACGACGACTCAATCTACACCTAGATATCATAGAATAACAATGTCTACATTGGTTTTGACTTTGTACTACCGGCATGCTTGTTTTCCTTCAGTTGACCACCCCAACTGTCTGTTGTAAAGCAATATACACAACTTAAGAACGTTATGACTAACCATGAAGCTTCAATACATGACATTACAATATCGAACATATTATGATGCACACAAATGCTACTTTCGGCGGTCACTTTATTTTGTTCAATTCTCTTCCTTATGCCCTCACATAGACCAAAGAATGTCCCAACACACATATATACGACAAGAATGGGACGAAGATGAAAGAGAAGAGAAAAACACTCAACACTCGCAAAGAATTCATATCTACACATGCAAATACCATAGGCTTGCACTTATTTTATATGTTCTCATCCTAGGCTCGTTCGGTTGTGATCACATTAGGACTTGTTTCGGCTTGTAATGTAGGCTTAGGGACGGGTAGGATACTTTTTTTTTTAGTGTTAGTGACTCACCCTCCTTGACACTACAACATCTCTTTACCTTGATTTGCCTCTTTTCTTTCCAACCCCTTTTTTTTTCTTTCACGTTTTCAACCTCGATGTGGTTTTATTCCTATCCAACTAGCAATTCTTTTTGTGTTTCAATTTTCTGATTTTTTTTTATTAGTATCAACTACCACATCGACTCTCTACTAGCAAATTCCACCACCCCAACCTTTATTCTCAACATCTACTTCACATTTAATTTACCCCCAACTTAGGCGCTTTGCCTCGTCTATCTAGTAGTATCAAGGAGGGAACGGGTGCGAAGATGGATAAATTTTACAATGGGTGAGGTTTCATTCGGCTAGCCAAGAAAAAGGTTACAAAGGCTCAAAAAGGGAAACTAGTGATATTTTCAGCTTTTGGTGAGGCTTATTTAGGCAAAGTGACTTATTTTACACAAAGAACGCCTAAGATCATTTCACAGCCAAACTAACTTTCGGATTTCAAACAAGACCAACCAGGCAAGTTCTAGATTATACATGCGTAAACAGAATTAAACTAACAACTCACACACACATCGGCATAAGGACAATCATTTTTACGCTTGTGACCTCCTAAGTAGTCATTCATCACACACAATACCCCAATAATCACAATGTCATATAAAGAATCAATCATGTCAAACAATAACTGTTCTAAGTATGCATTTTTCAAAATTTCTGAGGGGTCCAAAATTTTCAACAAAACACAACACATGCCATCAGTTACAAAGTAACACCAAATAAGTCAAAATTATTCTACTCAACCTAAGCAACATCCTAAACATGCCAGTTTCAACAAAATAAAACCCCCTTCAGGAAAAGAACTCTGGCAAAGAAAAGCCGAGGGGGTTCCTAAACACATATTTACTCTCTACTACTATCAAATAGTCCCACCCCCAACTAAAGAAGCATGCATTGTCCTCAAGGCATGAAAATAAGCAAACCAAAGGGATAGGGCTACCTGAAACGCTTTATGCGTCCTGCACGTCCTGAGGTCTCGTCACCTCCGTAGTGGGGTCCAGTGCCTGCTCTGCCGCTGGAACGGTGGTACCAACAGCTGGCTTTATCAGACTCTGAGAGCGCTGTTGCCCCCTGGACCCATTGTACCAGCCTCTGCCGGTAGCACAACACTAGGTGCTGTTATCACAATAGGAGGGGCATAGCTGGATGACGCCCCTGTAAAATGGGTCTCCTCACGAGAGCGTCGCTGAACCTTTTGAAACTGATCTTCCTCCTCATTGTCATCCTCCTCATCATCAGTCTCCCCGTCCTCCCTAGGCCTTTTGCTAGTAGCCCGAGGTGGGGAATCATCTCCCAGCAAATCGACAACAGGAAACAGAGAGGCTAAATCTAACGTCAGGGCTTGTGGCGGGGCTGCAGACGCAAGTCCCTCTTTCACCTTCAACGCTAGCATACCTGTCTTCAGTTGCATCAACTCTGTTTGCATCGTCCCCAGATCGACTGTAGGGCCTACCTTCTCAAGACCCAAAATCCGCCGCTCAAGTCCATCGATCCTAGAATGGATGAGTTTATGGGAATCTTCCCACTTCTTCCTTGCGGGATCCAAGGCTGCTGCCACCCTTTTATCTATATAACCCTGCAGCTGTCCCTCGAGCTAGCAACTTGGCGGTCTGCCCTGTCTGCTTTTACAAACGTATCATGGAAATTTTGAGCATTAAACTGTATCATAACACCGCCAGGCAAGGCTGTAGAAGCTGAGGCCACATGGCTGCTCTGAGAGGTAGGAGTGTTGGGAATAGCTGGAGCTGCCTGGGAGGAGGGCCCTATAGATGTATTTGCGGTGCCCGAAACGAACTGATCTGATGTGTTTGTGGCAGTCGGCCTCTCCTGCGATGTCTCGGGAGCTGCTGGCTCATGTCCCTGTGATGCTGGAGTAGGAAGCTCTATAGGAACATCTGGAGTAAGGTGGATGTCCCCATCTCGACTCTTCCAAAGGTCATACACACTCTTGGCTATTAACCGATGATCTCGATGTGCATAATGATCTAGATTTTCCCATAAGCATAACGTTGTAATGAGGCAAGGATATGCTAGTGACAACTCCTTGGTCATGGCTTTGTGATGAATTTGTTGAACCACCAACTCCCCCACATTTATGTTATACCTTGACATGATGGAAGCTACTAGTATGGCCCGCTCAACCGGCAACACATTATATGACTGACTGGGGAACAACCTATGAATCAACACGCTCCACCAGAATTTTCCTTCGACGGACAAATCTGCTTTCTTTACTGGTAACGAGGTGTTTTTACTCCATTCAGGGGAACCCCTTGCTATCACTGACACAACCCATGGTAACTCAGCCAGTTTGTCGTTCCGATCACCACCCAATCTGTATTGAAGCTCATCTATCTTTGGAGGTGGTGCATAATCGGGGCCAAAGTAGAAACGATTGATCGTCTCAGTAGAAATATTGATTCGCTTGCCTCGGACTGTCACTTCTATCAACGGGGGTGACTTCTTTTTCCTAAGCTGAACTGGCTTGAAGGTATTTTTCATTTCCGCCGCATAGTTAGCATAAAATTCCCGTACTAGAGATGAGATGTACTCCCCTGGAGGGTGGCTAATGAAGTTCCACTGATGGTGGTCAAGAGTAGCAAGAAGCCGTGGAAAACCCGCCAGTCTGTCTCAGCTAATTCGTTTCTCTTCATGGATGTTTTTCTTCAGGCCACCCCCTTCTTTTTCTTCAAGCCCCTGCTCGTATATTTCTTTAGAACCCGGCACAGAAAACCTAACACTGTGTTCTGATCTTTCCTTCATTCGGATTTCCCGCAGCCTGGCAGCCTCCACCTCATCTTCCAAGCTACTAGAGGCTATAGAAGTGTCCTTCTCTTCAGACCGGGAGGACACTTGTGCCTGAGTAGCACCCCTAGCTCTAGTGAGTGTTGCTGCCAGTGGTTCATCATCCCCTGCACTAATTTATCCTTGGTCGGGCTCATCACGAAGGCGTCGGCGACTTTGAGCTCTGTCCCTACCTCGTGACTTGGTTGGAGCACTTCCTCGAACTTTGGGAGGCATACCTGTAGAAAGCAAGTAAGTATCGCCTTCGAGTAAGTAAGGCACAAGCTGTATGGAATTAAAGCGTCAAATGTGTTGTTTGGATCATTTGGCGGTGATGTTTTACGGTCCGTAAAAGTTTCTACGGTCCGTCAAACCTACCGTCAAATTGTCACAGTGATTGGATTTGGTTGGATCATTTAACGATGAGGTTTTACGGTCCGTAGAATTTTCTACGGTTCGTCAAACCTACCGTCAAATGGTCACAGTAAGTGGGTGTTGTTTGGATCATTTGACGATGAGGTTTTACGATCCGTAAAACAATTTTACGGATCGTGAAACCTACCGTCAAATGGTCACAGTATCTTTTAGTCGCATTAAAAATTTGACAATACAGCATGACAAACCGTCAAAAACTTTTACGGTCCGTCAAACTTGTAGTCGAATTCTTCCTCTCAGTTCATGTTATTCATTGTTACACTCGACTCTTTAAGTCACAGACAAGATTATACATTCCCGCACCCTTGTAGAACTCATATAAAGTCGGGGTTACTCAGACTTCACCCTTTTCTTTATCGATTTTCCTTTTAGGCATTTCATCGAACAGTTGGCGGGCATCACAGTGATTGAATCCAAAGGCTTGAACACAATCATTGGAATGCCCTCCAACCCATCATACCATCAGTTATGAGTTCATCAATATTCAAATTTAATTTATACACACACCCCAATCCCAACATATATTATCAATTATGGGACATAATGTCCATTGATGATCATAGGAACATAGAATCACATACCTGTTTTCTTGTTGGAGTGTGTAGTATAGCACAATTACAAATTTCTCTACAGGGAACGTGGTCTCTTTAAGACAACCAGCCAAATTTTGACACCAAAATTGTAAATATAAGACGGCTGGGAATTTTGTCTTTGGCCAAGGGAAAGAAAGAGGTTTTAATTGGAGAAGGGAAAGAGGAGACGTGGGGTGTAAGTGTAGGGAGTGGGTGGGGGGAGTTGGACGAATTTATGATTTAGTGGGAGAGGGAAGATGAAAGGATTTGGATTGGTTTGGTATTTGAATGGTAAATGAATTCCAGCCGACCCGTTATATGCCTTAAAATAAAAACTACAGAATAATGTTGTTTGAACGTTTTACGGATCGTAAAAACGTTTTATGGACCGTCAAAATGTTTTACGACTTACCTGGGAACAACGAAATGGCATCCTTCACTGTGACGGTTTGACGCTTACATTTGACGGGCCGTAAAAATTTATACGGTCGTCAAATGTTAGCGTAAACGCATCACAATGAGCAGGTTTTAGTTTGTACCATTAAGCGGTCCATTTTACGGTCCGTCAAATTTTTGACGGTCTGTCGAATGTACCGTCTAATGGTTTGCACTTTTTCCTCCAACTTGTTCATATCCTGCACCAAATAAACATTACCCTATATCTAAATAGAAATCTAAATGAAAATAAATATTACACTTGGGTTGCCTCCCAAGAAGCGCTTGATTTAACGTCGCGGCACGACGGTGGTGATCATTTACTCCTAATCTTGGTGCACCAGATCATTGTTCGTTCCGAGGTGCTTCAACCTGTATCTGTCAATAATCCTATCCTCCGAAACCATACCGTGATAGTGCTTCAATCTCTGCCCATTCACTTTAAATGTCCGAGTACCATCTCCGGACTTTAACTCAATTGCTCCATGGGGTGAAACACCTACCACCTCGAACGGACCAGACCACCTTGATTTAAGCTTACCAGGCAGCAACTTCAACCGAGAGTTAAACAGCAATACAAGATCACCCTTGTAGAACTCTCGCTTCAAGATCTTCTTGTCATGGTATTGCTTCATCCTTTATTTATAAAGTGCTGCGCTCACATTTTCCTGGTACCGAAATTCATCCATCTCATTTAGTTGAAACAACCTGAGCTTGGTTGCTTCCTCCTAATCCATATTAAGTTTCTTCAGCGCCCACATAGCCTTGTGCTCAAGCTCAACCGGCAAGTGACAAGATTTTCCGAACACAAGCTTGAAGGGTGAAGTCCCAATCGGGGTCTTGAACGCAGTCCGGTATGCCCATAGAGCCTCATCGAGCTTGCGGGCCCAATCAGTTCTATTTGCATTCACGGTTTTTGCTAGAATACTTTTGATCTCCCTATTGGATACTTCAACCTGTCCACTTGTCTGAGGGTGATAAGGTGTTGCCACCCTATGTTTTACACCATATTTCTCCATCAATCCCGCGAAAGCTCTATTACAAAAGTGTGATCCACCATCGCTGATTATAGCCCTCGGAGTACCAAAATGAGTAAATATGTTCTTCTTGAGGAACCCCATAACACTATTGGCCTCGTTATTAGGTAAAGCCACCGCTTCTACCCATTTTGACACATAGTCCACAGCAACCAAGATGTATTTCATGCCACCCGAGATCACAAAGGGTCCCATAAAGTCAATCCCCCAGACATCGAACACTTCTACCTCCATAACAAAATTCATAGGCATTTCTTGCCTTTTTTCGATATTCCCTTGCCTCTGACATTGATCACAGGACCGAACCAATAGATTAGCATCGTGGAAAATGGTCGGCCAGTAATAGCCGCACTCAAGTACCTTAGCTGCAGTCCGGTTTCCACTATGGTGACCCCCAACTGAAGAGTCATGGCACGCTTTTAGAATTTCCATCACTTCACTTTCCGGAACGCAACGCCGAATGATGTTGTCAGCGCATGTTCGGAACAAATAAGGCTCGTCCCAATAGTACTGCCGAGCATCCCGCAAGAATTTCTTCTTTTGGTAGGTTTTGATATCTTCTGGAACTATGCCTGTTACCAAATAATTGGCAATGTCAGCATACCACGGTGCCACCTCATTTGACACAGCCAGCACCCTCTCATCCGGAAAAGCATCCTCTATATCAAGCTCATAAGAAGGTCTCCCAGCCTCTTCCAGCCGAGAGAGATGGTCAGCAACCTGGTTTTCAGTGCCCTTGCGGTCCTTCACCTCAAAATCAAACTCTTGCAGCAATAGCACCCATCTGATCAGTCGCGGCTTTGCTTCCTTCTTTTCCATGAGGTATCTCAAGGCTGCATGATCAGTGTAAACCACAACTTTGGACCCCAACAAGTAGGCCCGAAATTTCTCAAAAGCAAACACAATGGCAAGCAGCTCTTGCTCTGTCACTGTATAATTCATTTGAGCAGCATTCAGTGTTCTGCTTGCATAATATATCGGGTGCATGATTTTATTGTGCCTCTACCCAAGCACAGCACCAATTGCGAAACCACTAGCATCACACATCAATTCAAATGGCAAGGACCAGTAGTGAGCCGCTCTTTTAACTCTTCAAACGCCTTCTGGAACTTGTCATCAAACACGAATTTAGCCTCTTTTTCAAGAAGCTTGCACATAGGGTTTGCGATCTTGGAGAAATCTCTGATGAAGCGCCTGTAGAACCCAGCATGTCCCAAGAAACTTCGGACACCTTTGACTGAGATAGGTGGAGGAAGTTTTGCAATCACATCTATTTTCGCTTGATCGACCTCGATTCCCTTTTCAGAGATTTTGTGATCGAGGACGATTCCTTTCTTTACCATAAAATGGCACTTCTCCCAATTCAGCACCAGATTGGTCTCCTCACACCTTTTTAGCACTTTACCCAGATGGCCAAGACAATCTTCAAATGAGTCACCCACCACGGAAAAATCATCCATGAACACTTCCAAGAAATCCTCCACCATGTCGGAGAAGATTGACATCATGCACCTCTGAAAGGTGGCTGGTGCATTACACAACCCAAAAGGCATTCGGCTGAATGCAAATGTCCCATAAGGACAAGTAAAAGTGGTCTTGTCCTGATCTTCCAAAGCAATGTTGATCTGATTATAGCCCGAATAACCATCAAGGAAGCAATAGTAGGAACGCCCTGCTAGCATATCAAGCATCTGATCAATGAAGGGCATAGGGAAGTGGTCCTTGCAAGTGGCTGTGTTGAGCTTGCGATAGTCCATGCAAACTCTCCATCCGGTGACAGTTCTAGTCGGGATGCCGCCCTTCTTAGGAACACATTGGACTGGGCTCACCCATTTACTATCCGCAATTGGGTAAACCACGCCCGCATCCAGCCATTTGAGGATCTTTTTCTTGACGACCTCTTGTATATTCTCGTTCAGTCGCCTCTGATGCTCTACACTTGGTTTTCTATCTTCCTCCAACTGGATTTTGTGCTCACAGATCCCAGATGGAATACCTCGAATGTCTGCTGTTGTCCAACCAATAGCACGTCTATACTCCCTCAACACCTCTAAAAGCTGCAAAATCTGCTCCTCAGTCAATAGGGCTAAAACAACCGGTAATGTATTGTCCGGACCAAGGAACTCATATTTCAAATGTGATGGGAGCTGCTTAAGCTCCAACTTATGTGGCTCAATGATCGAGGGCTTTGCTGGAGGAGTTGTTCTATTTTCTAGATCAAGATTTAGCTTCTTCGGGTGGTATGAGTATGAGCCCAACCCACCAAGTGAATTAACTGTCTCCACATAGCCTTCTATGTCTTCAGCATCAAAATTCATAAGAATAACAGCTAGAGCTTCACCCAAACTTTTTTCTTCCATCTTGAACTCCACTGCTTCATCAACAACATCAAATGAATCAATTACCGAGATACTCTCATAAGCACTTGGTAACTTCATCCCTTTGCTAGCCTGAAAAGTCACTGCTTCATTGTTGACTCGGAACTTGATTTCATTTTTCTCCGAATCCATTAGAGCTCTCCCTGTAGCAAGAAAAGGTATCCCCAGGATGATAGGAATGTCTCGATCGACAGCACAGTCAAGAATCACAAAATCAACGGGCAACATAAAATCACCCACCCGCACGATCACATCATCAACTACCCCAACAGGTCTTTTGATAGACCTATCAGCCATCTGCAATCTCATAGTGGTCGGCCTTGGCATCCCCAAACCTGATTGTTTATATATAACAAGGGGCATCAAATTAATACTCTCCCCATTATCACACAAAGCACGAGCAAACTCATGGTGCCTAATAGAACAAGGAATGGTGAACGCCCCAGGATCTCCCTTTTTCTGAACAGTTGTAGATGAAATGATTGAACTCACAGTGTGAGTCAAACTCACGGTTTCATGCTGCACCATTTTCTTCTTGGTCAGCAGATCCTTTAAATATTTAAAAAAACCGGGCATCTCCTTGACAGCTTCCAAGAAGGGAAAATTCAGAGATAATTGCTTCAACTGATCATAAAACTTCTCGAACTTAGCATCTTCCTTCGTCTTTATCAACCTCTGAGGAAAAGGAGGTTTAGATTTGAAAAGCTGCGTCAAAGGGCGGAGAGCCCCTTTTACAGCCTGCTTGCTTGTGTTTTCAGTTTCCTTCACCATCTCTAGAATATCAGCACTCTTCTTGTTAGTAGGATTCTCATCAGCAATAATGGGTGCTTCAGACTGCTCCTCATCCGCTTCAATCTATCTGCTCAAGATCAATCACCTTCTTAGCGGTCCCCTGGGGCGTTTTACCACTCCTAGTAGTGATGGCATACGCATGGTCTACACTACCTCCCCCATTCCTGGGATTTGGAATAGTGTCACTCGGAAGTCCTCCCATTTTAGGAGGGTGCTGCTCTCTAGAAATATCCACATCTGCGACTCAAGCTTCTGAATAGCTGTTGTATGGGAACCCAATGTTTCTGTCAGCCCAGATAAAGTCCTTTCAGACTTAGATTGATTTGCCAGAATCTTCTCAAGCATTGCTTCAACCTTCGAACTACCTTGCTCTGGTGACTCACCTTTCGGTGGTATATAAGGATTTGAGCTCTTGTTCCCAATATTTTTGCTGTTGTTGTAGCTCCTATGATTCGCACCACCATAATTATTGTTGTAATTCCCAGAGTTGTTGTAAGCACCTTGACCTTGTTGAGGTTTCCATGGATTCTGATTCTGATAGCCACCTTGGTAATTCTGTCTTTGGTAATGTCACGACCCAGCCCCGTGGGCCGTGACTAGTGCCCTAACTTGACACCCATACAGACTTACTTACCAGATCGACATATCAAAGACTTATTCAAATTTAACATACGTTATTTATACGAATACTGAGAAACAGACGTCATCTTAAGCGGTTACCTGTAACAGAAATATCATACCAAAAGCCGACAGGCTGGCGGATTACACATCGCCCGAATATACATACATATACAAACATGTGGGCCGTTTTGGCCGTAATAGCAAACGGGACCGCTTAAGGCACAAATCACAAACATAATCGAACAAACATGACCCATGACCCACATATATATCTACAGGCCTCTACAAACCATAACAGAACATATGACGGGACAGGGCCCCGCCGTACCCTCAAATAGTCATATATACAGAAATATGTATGACAAAAGATATGTACCAAAATATGAGCTTCGGATCAAAGGAGAACTCCAAATAGCAGAATAAGCGTCCTACACTGGTGGGTCACCAGAATAAACGTCTGTACCTGCGGGCATGAAACGCAGCCCCCGAAGAAAGGGGGTCAGTACGAAATATGTATTGAGTATGTAAAGCATGAAATACAGTAATCCGAGTCATAACTAAAGTGAGAGGTACAGAAACTGGATATAGAATTAGTATATCAAAACCTGTGCTGAGAATATAATTAATGCAAATAAAAATCATGCATAGGGCTCAGGAATATGGTCGCCACTCCGACGCTGGCGCCACAACACATAATACTCCAGAAAGTTCCAAATCTCCGTACAATCCCCGAACATATCGTATCATCATAACATATCACAACATCATAACACATCATATGCCATATCACATCATAACGCCGTATATAACCGGTACCCGACCCTATGGCGAGGTCTCGGGAACCGTAACACATCATACTGCCGAATATAACATAGTGCGCATGATCACAAAACTGGCCCGGGATCCGGCGAACGATATCATAGTAGTATGCACGAGCGGAGTAGTGAGGAAACCATATGCATATAAGTACATAAATAAATTTCAAAACTCAATGGACAAATATATTTACCGACATCTGAAGGCTCAAAAATAAGATTCGGGTCAATCGGAATTAGTATAAGAAAGTTACGAGCTTTTGAAGTACAGAACCTTCTGACAAACATTTCATAAGCCATACTTGAAAATTCAAGTATCATTCATATTAGAAAACTTCCGAACATCATTATGGATCAAATCTTCTTATTTGGAAACTTTCGAATAACATTATGGATCAAATCAAATGGAGACTTTTGGACCATATTTACGTACCAAAATATTCATCAAAAATTTAGTCCTCTTGATTTTTCTTTCGAACAACATTCGGAAACATAACCACTAGAGTCTTCGAATATCACAAATATGTATCAAGCCATATGAAATAGCTTATGGAAGTCAAAGATGTTAGCCATCCTAGTGGCTCTTAAGAGTAGGATTTTCTTTATAAGCATACATATACATTTTTGTTCATTTCAAAAGGATCATGCCAAAAGAAGGAAAGGTAGGCTTTACATACCTCGATCGCTCGCTAACCAAGTCCTGACTCAAGTCTCGGGCTCTCCAATTTCTATAATAACGTTATCAATTACCAAACATTAGCTACAAGTACTTAGAAATCCAATTCTAACTAGTACTTGTCTACAGAAATTTCGGCAGCATCTCCCCTGTAAATTCAACATCCCCGAGAATTTAACTCGGCCAAATTCATCAACAACCATACCAACAATACCAACAACCATACCAATAACATCAAGAATCAATTTAAAGCGCATTCTAATATTAGTAACCTTCTATCTCTACGTAGCTTATCACATTCAATTCAACTACGTATTTTCAAGCCAATATCAACGCTCACATATTCATTACTAATCCAAGATCATTCAAACACAATTCAAGAACGCTTTAAACAATTTGTGCAATATTCAAACAATCCCACTAACACCATATTCCACCCGAAACTTCTACAAATGCAACGAAACTACGACGACGCATTTTCTTCTTTCAAATTCATCATCAACAACAACAACAATTCACACTTTAGCAACTCCACTTCCATATTTACATAAAAACTATAATAAAATCACATAATTTCCTACAACAACCTACAACCAATTTCCATGCCAACTTAAACCATTAGTCTTTTATTTACATCATAAAGGCCACAACAACACAACTAACATACTAAAAAAAAAAAATTCATCCTCCTCCACTACACCACACCACACGGCCACACACACTCACACACACCCACACGGCTACACCCACAACACACTATTTCCATGATTTTCATTCAATTCCACTCACTACAACATATATATAAACCTTCCATGACATAAAAAAGGATAGAATTCTTACCTTTTCTTCAATTTTCCACTTTTCACAAAAGGTATTTTCTTGCCTCAAAAATTATACCACGTTGAAGAGGGTCTTTGAATTAGTAGGAACACAAGAAGATTAAAATTTTTGGATCAAAGATGGAAGGCCTCCAAAAAAGTTTTCCTTTCTTTTTTTTCGGCCGAAAGGCCTCCTTTTTTTTCTCTTCTTTGTTTTGTGCTCTCAATCTCTCTTGAAGGTTCTAATATGTGTTGAAGACTAGTGGCCCCTTTCCTTTTTATTTGTCTTGGATTTAATTTTCCATGGGCTTGCGCCATAGCTATATGGCCGGCCACCTTATGTATTGGGCCTCTCCTTTCTCTTTTTTTTTTTTCATTTTTCCAAGCCCAATTTCTTTTGGTTCATATTTTGTAATTCACGAAACTAATTTCCGAAATTCCAATTTTTCCCTTAGCCTTCCTCAATATTTCCGCATCAATATTTTTCATGAATAACATATATATTGAATAAGATCAAAATGTTGCCTTATCTCTTATTAGTTACAATTATTTCAATTTATCCGAATGTGCAAAATTACGGGATATAACAGGTAACCCCCTTGAGAGTTATTAACATAATTAGCATCTTCAACCTGCATAGGTGGCCCATCATGGAATGGACCATCTTGAGCATGGTACATCCCTTTTGGCAAAACTGTGTCATCCTCACAAATATTTACCTTCTTGATTTGGGATTCATCAATCTTTTTTGTTAGCAAGGAAATATTTGTTGCAAGCTCAGCCAAAGTTTGCTGGGTGTCTTGATTCTCCTTCACTATATTCTGGATCATAGCATTACCATACGGTACTACATCAGCATTGTTTGAGTGCCAAGCTTGATTATGAGTGGTCAGCTTGTTAAGTATGGTGGTCACTCGTCGAAAGGTCTTGTTCATGAAACAACCATCAGCTGCATTATTAGCTACTGACTGTGTCACTAGATCTAACCCCCGGTAGGACTTCTCCATTAATATATGTTCCGGAAAACCATGATTCGGGCTCCTCTGCAAATACTCCTTGAATCTCTCCCAGGCTTCATATAGTTGTTCTCCCGGTCGCTACTTAAATTCATATATCTTGTCACGAATTTCAGCCTTTTTGCTAGGGGGTACCACTTTGTGAGAAAAGCAGCTGCCATCTCTGCCCGTGAAGTAATTGAATTTCGGGGCAGCTTCTCAAACCATGTTCTTGCCTCTCCAGCTAAGGAATATTTGAATAACCTCAACCGAATAGCATCTTGTGGAACATTGTTCTGGATGTGATTAGCACACACGTCCACAAAATTCTGCAAATGACGTTGGGGGTCATTCTCGGTGGAGTTCCGAAAGTATCCCTCAAGTTTCAACAACTAGTATAGAGAGGAGTCAATTTTCACAGTGGCAGCTCCAACTCGAGGCTGAACAATAGGAGATGCATAGTCCTCCTCCGGAACAAGTTCAACGAAAATATTCTCATCATCTGATTCATTCGCCTGATTGTTCGCCAGATTTCCCTGGTTTTCAGCACGTTGATTTTGCTGATTGCGATTCATGTTCACCTTATTTACACAAAGTAGCAAACAAGGTGTGATGGAATAAGCAAAAGACTTTAATCAAAGCAAACACTATTTAGTAATTTCAAAACCGTATTCCCCGGCAACGGCGCCAAAATTTGATACGCTCAAATTACACCTATTAATGGTATAACGCGGACGTTATCAAATATAGTAACCCAACAAGGTTGAGCTCGAATCCCACAGGGAATATGGTGTGAAAAGGTTACTAAAATTGTAGGATGCTAAGTATCGGTCTAATGTCTTAATCCGATAATTTTGGTAAAAATTGGTTTTTCTATAACTAATGGCTATCTATTTCTTTGATGGAAATTTATGATAAAAGAAACTAAGGTTGTGTCCCCGTTAGATAGGGTGTATGTTCATGAGTATTGATCTTGATATACTTCTAATGGATCTTATATGAATGCACTTAATCTCTATATTAATCTCTATTATTTCCCAATAAATAAAGATTATCTCTTTCTATGATTTTCCCAAATATAAGAAAGTAACTATGAAGAACGATTAATCATGCCAAGTAAATTCTTCTTATTCCTATGTGAATTTATTAAACAAAGTTTAAAGCTTTGAGCTTTTGTTAGTTATTCTTACCAACTATAATTATTTTCCCAAATAAATCAAGGTTTTTGGCTTTAATCAATGTTTGCAACCATTAATTATAAATGAAAAATAAAGAATAACTAAATCCTAATAATCCATTATGTGTATATCAATCACAAACCCAATCACATAACACCCATCATTGGGTTCACAACCCTAGTAAAGGGGAATTAGCTGCTCATAGAGAAAGAAGAACAATGAGAAATAATGAGAATCATAAAACTTACAATTGATTGAATGGACTTGAGAAATTACTTGCAATTGTTTGTAATCTCCAAAAGAGCTCCAAAATATTAATACTTATGCTAAGGAATATGAAAAACTGAGGTCTGTTCTAAAAACTGCGTACAAGAA
The DNA here is from genome assembly GCF_019175385.1 of Lycium barbarum. Lineage (NCBI taxonomy): Eukaryota > Viridiplantae > Streptophyta > Magnoliopsida > Solanales > Solanaceae > Lycium > Lycium barbarum. The sequence goes on along the minus strand of NC_083337.1, from coordinate 127,900,600 downwards.
CCCTATAATTAGGTATTTATAAGAGCTAAAATCGTGAGTAGTGAAAAGACACATTTGCCCGTCGGGCTTGGTTTACGTTCCATTTTACGGTCCGTAAAACTGTTATACGGACCGTCAAATTACTTCCTCTCATCCGTCAAATATCACAGCATTTTTACGATACAATTTGACGGTCCGTCAAATACTTTTACGGTCCGTATAATTGTTCCGCAGAAGTGGCTCGTCGATCATTGCTCACTATGACCACTATACGGTCAATTTGACGGTCCGTATAACGTTTTTACGGCCCGTCTAATTGCTCCGTCAAACTGCCTCTTCAGTGACTCTTATTTTCTCCACTTCTTCAACTTTTGACATCAAAACACTTGATACCTGAAATCCACTAAAAAAGCACATAAAATCATGTAGACTTGCTTAAAAACGAGTAACACTTATAGCCGACAAACATCAATTGTGGCGAAAAATCACGCCATATCAATATGCGTTCAAACAAAGTGTACCTTGCCTCGTACGGTGTGAGTTTCTTGCTTAGGTAGTAAATGGCTTACTCCTTTTTCCCCGTCTCATCGTGTTGTCCCAACACACATCCAAATGCACCATCTAATACGGACAAGTACAGCAATAGAGGTTTTCTCGGTTCTGGCAGGACGATTACGGGTGGACTGGACAAGTACTCCTTGATTCTGTCGAAGGCCTTCTGACACTCTTCTATCCACTCTGTGGCAGCATATTTCTTCTGCAGTTTAAATATGGGTTCACAAATCACCGTTGACTGTGCGATGAATCGACTAATATAATTGAGCCTTCCAAGGAAACTCATTACATCTTTCCCTCTCTTCGGGGGAGGCAAGTCTTGGATTGCCTTGACTTTTGAAGGATCCAACTCTATACCTTTTCTGCTAACAATGAATCCCAATTATTTTACAGCAGGAACTCCAAACGCACATTTTGCTGGATTCAACTTCAATTTGTACCTCTGAAATCGTTCAAAGAACTTCCTTAGGTCAGCAAAATGATTTGAACTCCTTCGAGATTTGATAATGACATCGTCCACGTAGACTTCAATCTCCTTATGGATCATATCATGGAACAAAATAGTCATGGACCTCATGTAGATCGCACCAGCATTCTTAAGGCCAAATGGCATTACTCGGTAGCAGTACACTCCCCATGAGTGGTAAATGCTGTCTTTTCTGCATCATCCTCATGCATCAAAATCTGATGATATCTTGCAAAGCAATCGACAAATGATTGCAACTCATGTTTTGCACAGTTATCGATGAGTATGTGGATGTTTGGAAGGGGGAAGTCATCCTTAGGACTAGCTTTATTGAGATACCGATAATCCACGCATATCTTGATTTTTCCATCCTTCTTTGGAACGGGCACAATGTTGGCCAACCAGGAAGGGTAGTTTGTAACCCTTACGACATTTGCTTCAATCTGCTTAGTGACTTCCTCTTTGATCGTTAAACTCAAATCGAGCTTCAACTTCCTTGGCTTTTGCTTGATCGGCGGGTGGGTGGGATGAGTTGGTAGCCTATGAGAGACGATGTCGGTGCTCAGCCCGTGCATGTCGTCGTAGAACCAAGCAAATACGTCGACATACTGCTTAAGCAATTCCAACAATTCTTACTTCCGTTCAGCTTCTAAGTGTATGCTGATCCGAGTTTCCTTCACTGCTTCGTCGTATCCTAAGTTAACTATCTCAGTTTCATCCAAGTTTGATTTTTTTTTATTCTCGAGTTGCTCGATCTCTTGCGGAAGATTCTCAGGCATCATGCTTTTATCATATTCCTCGTAATCGTGTTCGTCGTTTGTACTTTGCTCAACGATTTCGTTACATGTCATACTCATAGAATGAATATTTTTACTAGTTTGAGTGCTAAAAAAGAAAAGCGAGTATAAGTAAGATATGATATTTTAATAGAAAATAAAAATGCATTTTCATTAAAGAAGCATTCAATGCTTTTAAAGAAAGAGGCGGATGACAAAAGAGCATAGGCATGATTCAAGCCTCAATTAATCATGCTATTTTGAAAAACAAACTAAAATTCCACACTACCAAGACTCCCGGCGAACCAAGGATGGGCTGACAGTCCAATTTTGCAAGATCTCTCCTGGTTCGACATCACGAATAGTCGGTGTCTCGGCATCTGCTACAGTTTCCCCACAATACTCCTCAATCATTATCACGAATAAGTTCTCCATTCCTTCTATGATATCTTCATCGACCTCCGGCACAATCATCTAACCCTGGACAGGAACTTGCTCTGGCACAAAGATCCTCTTGGTGCTGCTAGTTTCTCCAAACATAGGATCATACCCGAGCCCAAAAGTACCCTTCTGCGGCTTCAGTTGGATTGGTTCAATTATGCCATCATATTTTGGGCCTAACCTAGACTTTGGCTGGTAGTCGTACTTCAACATCTCTGACGCTACCATCTTTGCCGCGCTTGACATCTTCATTTCATTAGATCCCGCTATCTCATCTATTTTTACAGCTTGCATGATTTTCACAGCATGAAAGGTAGCTCCATCTAATTCTCCCATTTCTTCAATAACCAGAATAGAGTGTTCAAAATAGACGGGGTGACCAAGTTCCCCCTGAACTACGATTTGCTCCCAACCCCATTCGAATTTCAAACACTGATGCAAAGTGGAAGGAACGGCTCCAGCCATATGGACCCATGGCCTTCCTAACAACAAGTTATAAGTTGACGATATGTCCATCACTTGAAAAAGGACCGAGAACTCCACGGGCCCGATCTGCAAATGTAGACAGATTTCTTCAATGACACCTCTTTGTGTCCCGTCAAAAGCTCGAACCTTCATACGGCTTTCTTTCATTTCTCCTGTGTCCATCTTCAAACTTCTCAGGGTGTTGAGAGGGCAAATGTTACCCCCTAAACCTCCATCGATAAGTACCCTAGATATAAACTTATCTCTGAAACCTCACGGTGATGTGAAGTGCTTTGTTGTGTTCTGTTCCTTCTGGTGGAAGTTCATCATCGTGGAAAGAAATCTTGTTTGCTTCTACCATCTGCCCGATTGTTGTGGCCAGCGTTTCACTCATCGTCTCATTCGATATGCTTACTCCATTCAACACGTTAACTAAAGCGTCCCTGTGGGCTTCAGAACTCATCAACAAGGACATGATCGATATTTGGGCAGGTGTCTTCTTCAACTGTTCCTCGACCGAATAATCTTTGGTTTGCATCTTCTTCCAGAATTCTGCTGCCTCAGCATCAGTAATGTTTCTCCTTTGATGGTGCTCTTTGCCTGAACTTCCTCTGTTTAAATCCTCCGGGACATAACATCTTCCTGACCTTGTCATTCCATGGGCGACTGCACTTTCCATCATCTTAGCCTTCCCTTTCAATTGATTGTCCCATGGGACTGCCCTAGAATCATAATCGTGCTTTCTTGCTACAACAGTGGTCACCACGGATTTTGGTTGGTATGTAAGTGGGGGCTCGTGGTGGGTTGTAATGTGGTTGGGCGTTATAAGCTGGGTATGGGACATAAGGGGCATGAGCAAAGATTTGGGGGTTTGTGGGGTATGGGCGAGATGACTCTTCTCGCTGGTAGTAAGGTGTGATATTAGATGCTTCATCCTTCTTTTTCTTAATCCTATTGATGGAACCTGACTGTATGGCTTTGCTTGCGACTTGTAGCGCAGCCATTGGTTGAATCTTTCCGGACTTGATTCCTTCTTCCAAAAAGTCTCCCATTTTGACCAAATCTGCGAACCTTTGGCCCATTAATCCCATTATCTTTTCAAAGTAGATGCCTTACTGAGCTCAAATGAAATACTTGCTGAGCTCGCTTTCGTCCAATGGGGGCATAACTCGGGCAACCGTAATTCTCCAACGTCTTACGTAATCCTGGAATGATTCAGTCGCCTTCTTTTAAATGTTGCTCAGAGAAAACCTATCTGGTGTGATCTCAGTGTTGAATCCGAAGCGATTCATGAAATCCCCAGCCATATCCTGCCAGTCGCTCCATTTGCGGGGATCTTGGCGAGTATACCAAGTGAGCGCCTCTCCTTACAAACTTCTAATAAACAATTTCATCCTCAATTTCTCGTTCCTTCCTACTCCTACTAACTTGTCGCAATAGGCCCTCAAATGTGCATGAGGATCACCTGTCCCATCAAAAATATCGAACTTTAGAAGGTTTTATCCTACTGGCATGCCAATATTCGGGGGTATGCATAGATCATCATAATCCAAACTCTCACTTCCCCAAGTGACTCGCATGCTCTTCATTTCTTACCTTAGATTGTGGAGCTGGCTAATGATTGATTCGTCTTCTCCTATCTTGGCATCTCTCTCCATTTCTGCATACTAATCCACCTCGAACGGGACCCTGAATGTGACGGGAGCGGTAATGGTTGGAGCCCCAGCTGCATATACCGGTGGCACATATTGCTCGTGGGAAGTGTCAACGTGTGCCTCTGGTATGTGCTGCACGGTGGGGTAAGTAGGTGCAGTAGTAGTTTGGGTTGATAGTGGGTTTTGTAAAGTATAGGTGTAGTCGGGGACGTAAGGGGTTTGTTTATGCAGATTTGGTACATTCGCGGGAGTGACCGGAGGTAAGTTGGAAAATGAAAGGGGTATTGGAGGTGGACGTGTAGATAGAGGGAAGTGTTCTGGAACCGGAGAATCCAAAGACGAAAAGTGAGGTGGGTTTAGGAAATCAGTCACAGTGAGATGGGTCAGGTCCCGAACTTGGCGCAGCTCTCCTCTTAGTTCGTCAAGTTGTAGCTTTAGCAAAGCGATCTCTTCTTCATCGTTCAGATTAATCCTCTCTCTTGAGTTTTCTGGATTTTCATTCGTTATGGAAAGGTTAGCAGTTGGGTTGATTTCGTTGGTGATAGTCATTTTTCCCTTAGACCTCAAATTTAGTGTGACTCGGCCAGTTTGAAGAGCAACACAAATCAACCTCTGTTGGGGGGATAAAACTAAAATAAAGACAATTGGAAAACAAAAGTTAGTCCGAGAAGCTTTAGAAAGAGTATAGTAACACATTTGATCACATAATTACGTCAAGTCGACGTGCACACAAGCGTGTCCTAATTGTGGAGCCTCTTTTTGCCAGAGGTAAGCCTACGTTACACACAAGTTGATGATGATGATCCTTTTTTGACACATTCTGTGATTTTTTTAGAACAAACATAACTTCCATTCCAACTAAAGGTAGCTCGAGAGCTTACAATGATAGGCCTATGGTTGCCTAAAATGATAAAACACAAAAAGGGATGGCCATAAAGGCATATAAAAGGAATGGGTCAATGGAAATTTGAAATGGAAATGCAAAGGGTGGCCACGAGGGCGTACAAAGGGATTGGGCCATACAGCACTCTTTTGGAATGTAAAGAAAACAAAAGGGGGAAAGAAAATAGTCTAGGGCTATGTCGGGCCGTCGTTGTCATCCCTATCATATGCTGGATCATAATCGGGACCTGGGTCGTACTCAGGTTCTTCCTCTGGGTCTGTCTCTATCTCCCAACCTGCCTCTGGGTCATACTCAGGTCCCTCCTCTATTCCATGTACTGTAGGCCTGTACTCGGACTGCACCTCCAGTTCCTCCTCGGAATATCCTGCTGGAGTATACTCGGGTGATTTCTCCGGCTCTACCTCTATTACAAGATTATGCTCTAATTACCACTTTGGATCTTCTTCCGGATCCTCTTCCATTGGTTCATCTGGCTCTGTCGGGTCTTCTTCTGGATCCTCTTCCATCTCTTCTTCCGGCTTTACCGAATCTTCCTCTTCTACCAGTTGTATCATATGGTTTACTGGACCCGGAACTACCTGCCTGTACATGTCATTATTGACGTTCATGAAAGGTAATATCTCAACTGTAAGCCAAGCGGCTACCTCATCATCCGTGAGCCCATCGAATCCATCTTCGGTTGGCAAAAGTGCCAGGCCTCCCACATTATACCAGGCATAATACTCGGGTGTGCACCAACTCTCGTTACCCATACCAATTGTGATCATGTTCAGCCATTCTCTTTGCAGAATTCTCACTCGTGCTACTAGAACCACCCTATCATAGTTATATTCATGCACTGCCATATGGGACCAGACTGGGACATCTTATGTAACTCCAAACTACCTCAGGACTCTAAGAGGCGCATATGGTTGAATCCCGTCCAACCCGATCAACTCAACGAAGTACAGATTCGCAGTTCTTACCAAAGGTCTCCCTGACAGCCAGGGGTATTTCCACTGAATAGCATCTCCCGTGAGTTGAACCAAGAATGCGCGTCACTCCTCCTCTTCTATAGGTTCAGGCCAGTACCTCATCATTTCCTTGTGGCTTTGAATTTTGCTACAAGTATCTATGCAGTAATCTATGATGGGGGAGGGGGGGGGGGGGGGGGGCGAGTATAGAAGTGTTCCATGGCCCATAACTGCAGCAAGAGATTACACCCCTCGAAAAAGTTATGCCCTCTTGAACAAGCCGATAGAGCTCGGAGCATCTCCGCGAGGATCATAGGAACCAATGTCAATTCATCCGGTCCCGAGAAGATATTCATAACAAGTGGCAAAAGGTTAATATTGATTCGGTAGGCTCTCTTCGAGAAGACCAAGACTCCCAACAAGGCTATGGAGAAGACTCGTGGCCACATTTTCTCCCACCTTCCGCGATCACACGCAAACTCATCCCGATATCGATCAAAGCTTTCTCGGCGCCCAAATCTCTGAAAAAGAAAGTCGAACTTCACTCGATCATTTTCCATGTTCCTTAAGATCGGGTAGACATTAAATCCCAAAATGTGCAAGCATTTCTTTCTCGATATGAAGGATGGTAACACCGTCATTCTTCCCTCAAATGGTAAGTCGGTGAATCCACAAACTTCCTCTAAAGTAGGGGTTATCTCAAAATCCAAAAAATTGAAGGTTACACTGGCGGGATCCCAAAATTCTATAGCAGGTTGGTGAGAGTTTTGTTAGCTTGGATACCCATTAGTGACATTAAAGACCCTAGATGTTGTCGAATTTCCTCTCTGTGTGCCACTTTTATGTTCCTCAACCAAGTTTGCAAGTCGTGAGACTATTATTTGGATATTTGGTAGGTTTTGGTTAATTTCCATCTGAAAAAGAAGGGTAAAGGTTATGATAAGTATTGTTTGTTAAAAAAAATCATCTTGTGTCTCTTAAGGATCATTTCATCAATTCACATAAAAGGTTATGTCATTTAGGTTTCAAACCTTTGACAAAATGGTGGATTCCTAATTTGCAGCGACAATGCCTTGAATTGTCCTGCCTAAGGTATATGCAGCATGACTTATTTTTACTAGAATAAGATTTTTTTTCCTAAGAATTCCAGAGTGGGATTGAATGTCTGCGAGAAGGTAAGTAGTAAAACTACCATACCGACTCTGAAACTAGAGAATTCAAAGAAGGGGTGGAGGCGTGTAAGATAACACCTCGTGTGAACCACAGTGTGTGTAAGTATACGACCAAAGACTCAATAGAAATTGCAATGACAATATAAGGAAAGCAGTAACAAATAGTGTTTTCTCAAACAAATAAGGAGCACAAGTTTGGCTTTGGCTTGCGTCCTTTCAAATATAGCAATGTAGCAACTCATCAATAACAGGTGATAAAATATAAATAAATAAACAAACATCCTTCAAGTATCTACTTCTTAAACTAAGTCTACTAAAGTCAAAACCTAAGGTCCCTATGATCCCTATCAGAGTCGCCATTCTGTTATGCCCTATTTTTAACGGATTAAAACTAGTTCACCACTTATAGGCTATGTTTCCTCTAGTTTTGTAAATTTTCAGAGTCGCCACCTAATTTTAGGAAATATTAGGAAACCATTCGTAAAAAATGTAAACTCCATTTTTAGTCTTTCAAACATGTGAGATTCTAGGTAAGGGTTTTATTTACCCCGAGCGGAAGGTGTTAAGCATCCCTCAGAGCCTATCTGAGGACAGTCTTTAAACTTAGTTTAATTAACACTATGGGGGGGATTATTTAATTATTTATTATTACCTATTTAAAGAATTGCGGAAAAGAAACTACTCTCTCAAGACTATTTGTATAAAAAAGGGGGTTTTGAAGTAATTATAACTATGTGAGTAAATGTATATTTATAAAGGAAGTAGTTAATGCTAATGTATGCGTGAGAAAAATATGTATGACATTTATTTTATATAAGACTAGTATGTATAATATAGACTAAGAAGATATATTTTTTTATAAGAAAATAATGTATATATGTGATATGTATATCATGGGTAACTAAAAATAGTTATTGATGACATGATAGTACTATGTAGATGCATATAAATGTAAGGACGACCAAGGGAATTAATGGAAATAAGGTAGTATATGTATGGTACGTGTTTTAAAAAAAATAGTATGTTGGCATACTCATTGTAAAGGAAAGTAATTAATACGAGTTGTAAGATTATATGTACTAGGGATGTATATTATTTACAAAAAAGAGCACATGTGTATTTTTTAAAGATTAGGTTTAAATATGGTTATTGTATATAAGGCAGTATATATTGTAGAGTATGAAAATACATATTTTTTATGAGAAAATACATATTTTTTATGTTTATCATATGTAAAAATAGTATAAAGAGGTATACTCTTAGAAATAGCCGTGGAAAATACAATAATATGTATAAGTACTGTGATATACATATATATAAGTACACACACAGTGTAAAGATGATTGGATGATTTAAAAAAAAAAAACAGATAGTATATACATGTATATAAAAAATAGATTATGTACCTTGTCGCTCTCGTAAAATAACTTAGGCCACTATACTTGAGTCCTAATATAAAGTTCTTAATTAAACTCAAAGAATCTGACCTACTCTGTATGTTAGCATTAAATAAAAAATGATTGCTCATGAAATATGCATCTTACCCTTTTGAAACCCCTATTTAAATCGTTGATGTTTGTTAAAATGGATTTTTTTTCAAAAAGAAACGTTAGTTAACTTTAAACAAGAGAAAAAGAAAAGAAAAGAAAAAAAATCAGCCTTATCTATTAGTTAGAAAATGTTTACAACCTGTGAAATACGCAAAGTTAAAGGGACGTTTGTCACTTTTTATCCTAAGCTATCCTTAAACCAAGATTTATATCTAAGGAAAAGTGGCCAATGACAAAGTTCGGCTGTTCACGAGTTCACAAACGAGCAAGAAACAAAATCCTACAAATTACAAACCCATAAAAGATGTTAGTCAAAGGGTGCAAATAACATATAGCAACACAAAAGATATAAATTTTAAGAGAGGAAGAGGGATGGAGACTCGAGACGAAGGCTAAGGACTGCCTAATGTGAGCCAACAAGCTGCCACTGGTTGCTCTCTAATTCCGGGAAAAAATAGAGTCATGCCATAACTCCAAATGTTTCTCCGGAGTGCATATGCGAACAAAAGAGAAGAACAGGATTAGAAGCCTGATCATTTAATGTTTGAATGATACAACTGAGTGATAGGGATAATGTGAAATCAGTAACCATGCTAAAAAAAGAACACCAGGATTCAAAATTCCCATGTCTGTTAAAAGTGATGAAACAAAGCAAAGCACGAAGATAACATCATACTTTATGAACCAAGGTAATAAAATGCAAACAAGCTACTCAACGAGATTTCTCTCTTGTATCAATCTCTCAATTGTTTAAGAAAAGGGACTTTAAGAGCTGTGTGTATCAATTAGAAGAATGCAGATTCATGTTCGTAGGATTTTGCGGACATCAAATGAACTTGACAATTCTAACTAGCTTAAGTCACTTGGCAAATAAAGCTATACATTTTTCAAACTTAACATGTTTTCATATGGCTCTCTTGACCTTAGCATCATGCTTATTAAGCTCTTAATCTTATCAAATTTAACCAATGACATACCCCCTTTTCTACTTAATTTAGTTAACTAAGTGTCATGCTTACAACAAAAACTTAAGAAAGGAATTCCTATGGTATTTTGTGACTAATCTGTTGATATTCAATCAGTTACTTAGTTTAAAGGGGAGAAGCCTTATGTACACTCATCTTTCAGCCCAAAACAGATTAGCAGTAAACCTCTACATGCGTAGGAAGCGTCGATGTTTAACTAGAAATCAAAGTAAAACAACCCTCTAAGAGCATTGGAAAGCAGATTTCAGGAGAGCAATAAAGTTTATTCAACAACTGTATGTTCGATAGATTTAGCCAGTAAACCCCCCCCCCCCCCCTTTTTTTCTAATAAAAACAATAGCTTTTCTTTTCAAAAAATCAAAAGCTAGCTCAAACTAGTTTTTAGTAAAATTACATCAAAGCAGCCCCTTCATCTTAACACGCACATATTCCTCAAAGTATTAAATTAGCACACACTATCTTGAGACAAAACTACTTCAATGTATTTCCAGAAAAACTTTATGCATGATATCTAAATTGTCCAAATAAATTTTTGTTCACTTTTAGAAGAGTATACAAAGTAACAAAATGAAGTAATTGATCCATGGGACCTGAACGACAAAAGAAACACCAACAAATGTTTATCACAAAAGAGGATTCGGGCGTTAAATCATGGCCAAATGTTGTGACACATTGTCTTTGTTATTAGCAGGTTACATAAATGATTTAAGACTTGAGAATACTAGATATTGACAATGCCTAACTTCTAAAAATTTTAAAACTCACTGGAAAAAATTAATTAGAACTCATTTTTCTTGTTGCTGACACATAGATGGATGATTAAGAAAGTAACGTACCCAAGCTTCAGTAAATAAACTCATCTCAATAGGAGATCTTGAGTTCACAAGTACACATTTCAATTTCTTACGATCCTCAAACAACTTATCCCAAACCATTGTGATACCAATTTAGAGAAACAAGTAGGTCCAGGTTTCATTGTTACACCTCGGAAAATTTCCCGTTGGTACGCAAGTAAATGAACTAATGGTGTGTGCGAGGAGTGCGAGTGTATAATGTTTCATGGGAAATGTATGTAAAGGAATATGGATGATTAGAATGAAAAGTCGAGAAATGAGAAAAAATTGAAAGTTGGCAAAACTGCCCAGTGGTCGTATATTGCAAAATATGGACCGTAAAGTGCAATACGGTCCGTAAACTGGCAGACGTAAACTGTCATGCAAAAGCTTCAGCCTTCTGCCAGTGGTCGTAAAGTGCAAATACGGACCGTAAACTGGTATACGGTCCGTAAACTGCCAGGTCGTAAACTGGCATGCCAAACTTCAACTTTCTGCCAGCCGAGGAAATGGTTAAATACGACCTGGTGGACGGACCATAAAGTGATTTACGGCCCGTAAACCATGGTCGTAAACCAGAAGCCAGCCCAGCTTCTGGTCCTTGAAATGGCTAAATACGCCCATGGAGGACGAGCCGTATAGTGGAATACGGTCCGTAAACCTCCATGGACGACCACTGTTCACCCAACACAGATTTTTCCAATTCATTAAATATGAGGATCAAGACTTGTCTTATTTCATTTCCACATGACACCACTTCTCTCTAGAACTTCTCTCTACATTTATTATATGAGTTTTCAAGGATTATAAGCCATCAATAACATTAAGACAAGTGAATCAAGGATAAGGGAATCATCAAGGATCATCCAAGTCAAGAAATCTAAATGGAGAAAAATTAGGGTTTTGCTCAAAGAAGAGTATTATTAACCAAAGCTTGTTCCTACAACTTCTAAGGTAAGATTCATGATTTTTACAAGATGTTTAAGGTATTGGAGAATTAAAATACATGGATTATAGAAAATGTGGTCAACTAGGTCATGAATGATGAATAGTGACATTTTGAGAAATAGTTTGAATTGAGTTATGAATGTTGTTGTGTTGTGATATGAATGTGTTATAAATGATATTAAGATCATGAACTAAACACTTTAGACGAATGGACGAAGATGGGTGTTATAATCATGAATGTGGGTGAATTAGAGGCAAATTGAGAAATCTAGATAATGTGGATAATGTGAATGACTAATGGCCATTGTTATGATATTAATGAAGGTATAAACGCTAGCATTGGAAGGGAACGTGCAAGTGTAGAATAGTTCGACGGAAAGGTATGTAAGGCTAACCCTTCTTTCATAAGGCATGGTTCTTGGCCAAATTCGTAATTCCTCTATATGAGCATGTTGTCTTCACATGGTTGAAATTCCGAGCTCATAAGCTCACGACCCTTGATATGTACTATGATTATACTATGTTCCTCGTATGACGAGTAAGTCCATAATGTAGATGTAACGATAATGATGAGGATAGTAATGATGATGAGATTAAAATGAGATTAGAGATGCTTACGAGCTATGATATATGTATATGTATGCCTATGAAGGGCTATGATAAGACCCCGAGCTTATGATGCCGGGTAAGACTATATGTATATGACTATGTATAAAGTATGTATACGATTACAAAACGCGCGCACACCTCTGCAGATGGTACGGATAACCCTGATGCCTTGGTAGGGCCAGGTATGTATGACCTTGAGCCTTGGTTGGCCAAGCATGTATAAGACACCGATCCTATGAGGTCGGGTATGCTATGTAAATGCTATGTATATGAAATGACTATGTATATAATATGAATATGAATGTGAAAAGACTATGTATAGGAATACGAATAAGAACATGTATACGAATATGAGCACAAGTATGGTACGAGTATTATTATGGGATATGAACGACGAGGTATGCAAGTAAGTGACATGATGATGATGATATCACTGTCTCCCCTCCTATGCTATTTCATATGATATCTATTATGCTTCTATATTGATGTTGATCATGCTTTACATACTCAGTACATTCTTCGTACTGACGTCCTTTTGTTTGTGGACGCTGCGTCATGCCCGCAGGTGCTCAGGGAGACAGACTTGATCCATAGCTGCTTATTCAGAGATTGCATAGCAGAGCTCCATTTCTTTCGGAGCCGTAGCTTTTGGGTACTTATTCTTTTATGTATATAATTATGGGCATAGCGGGGTCCTAACCCGCTCATACGATATGTCATACTCTTAGAGGCTCGTAGTCATGTGTATGTGGGTAGAGATGTTCGGCCATGTCGGCCCATGTTTTGTATATCTTTTGTTGGCCTCGTCGGCCTTGTACTTATGATGTGGCATAGATGCCTATGATATGTTAAATGATGATGGTCGTCTAATGTGATCAGTATGATTAACGATAAGAAAAGCACGAATTGACTTATGGTTCACCTAGATGTTATGTTATGTACGATAAGGGGGTGCCCGGGTGGGGTAGCACCGGGTGCTCGTCGCGGCCCCCCAGCCGGGTCGTGACATTCATGTTGCAAGCAGGGATTTAACTCAAACAATCATGAATCTAATAATACTATGTATTTCTAGCCAACCCAAGTTGAAGAGGAAAACACAACCAAACAGGGGTCTTATCAAACTAGAATGTTTTTTTCTTCTTCTTCTTCTTCTTCTTCTTCTTCTTCTTCTTCTTCTTCTTCTTCTTCTTCTTCTTCTTCTTCTAGTTAACATACAGGTGATGGGCTCATTAGTGTAATCAGTTTCTTGAAAACAAACAGAGTGTGAAATTAGTTCAACACTTGAGATGCTCAACTAGGTCCTGCTATTGGAAATTTCTAAAGGAATACAAGTTTCTCTACAGATTCACAACAGACCTGTCTTAGTTAATTTAAACCTTTTGTATAAAGAAAAAAATTATACTTAGCATGCACATGTTTTAAGGAAAAAAAATTGAATCTCAAACCTGTAGTAAACTGATAATCCAGCAAGGAATTTTTAAGCAAAGCAGCCATCAGATCATGCAAACCATAGGGATAGATTTTTTAAAAGAAGTGAACCAACAAACAAGATTATCACAATATATTACAAGTATTCTCGAGTTGGTTCAATTCTGACATCATATCAAATCAAACTCGTTAAGGTATTAAATCAGGGCTTAAGGTAGTAAAGTTAGTCACCTATTCACCAAGTAGACTAATATTTTCCTAAGTGTCGTTAGTCTTTGTAGCCATTTTCATACGGATTCAGACCACAGAATTACAACATCACAAGCTCTAACAAATGTCGAAATAGAAAATTAGGCGAGCAACCAAGTCGAACACATGTTTGATGAATTAACAACTAATTCTTCTAAGTGTGATTAGTCGTTTTACACTAGCTCGCAACAAATGAAGAACAAACTAATTCCAGCCATCCAAACCAAACAAACGACGAAAAATACTTGGACGACTATATACCTACTTCTTACAAAATGAAAGACGAAGAGAGGACGAGTGTGATTACCTTCTCCGTGACAGCGAACTGAGGCTATTATCGTCGTCGATTCTTCGAATCCGCTCGAAGTGGTCCTTGCTCAGCCGAGACCAACCATAATTATACAGCCAAAAGAACTTAGAGTTAAAACAGGATTCTCTGAGAACTTAGAAAGAACTACAGATTTTATAGTTATGAAGACTTATGAAAAAGAAAGGGATTCTCCAATTCAACTTTAGAGTAAATAAAAGTTTTCTCTCCAATTCACTGCCTAGTTCAAAGGAAATTTTCAGCCTTCAAAAAACTTATCTAAAACAATCCAGGAAAGCTGTATTTATAGGCCAACATGGAGGGAATTTCATCAGCTTCTTCAAGAGGCTGAAAAATTCGGAATTCAAAAAAATAAGGGGAAAGGGTGATGTTTTTTATGGGAAGTTCTGGAAAAAAGATTTTGATGGATAATATCAAGAAAAAGGGGTGAAAAATCTCACCTTTTCAGTTCGATTTGAGAGGAAAAGAGTCGTTGGGGTCTAATACATGGTAGATTCCTCCATTACCCACTGAATCGACGGAGAGTTCGAGCTTGAAATTGGCGGTTCATTGCACTCCTCTTCTACAGAGGTTGAAACGACCAATATTGGCTCATTTCGGCTCAGCCACCACGTCAATCAAAAGGACATGACACGTGGTAGCAGTGGAGGCGGCTATGGCTTCAAACTAACGAACTTAAGGGTTTTGGGTTAAAGAGAGAGTGGGGTGTTTGGTTCCGTGGTCTGATGGGCGTGGTGGTGGTGAGGTGACGGAAGTGACGTGATGGGGGTGGGGTGGCGGCGATGGTTGAAGAGGTCGTTTGGTTAGGACTGTTGGTTTAGAGAGAAAGGTTACTGATGGTTGAGTAGGGAATTAGGTGGGTTTAGTTGTAAGGGTTTGGGCGGGGTCGGTTGGGTTTTGGGCTGGGGAGGTTGGGCCTCAGATTTTGGGTTAAGGGGAGAAGGGAATTGGCCCAATATTATGGGTAGATGATTTAATTTCTAATCCTGTTTTACTTTAATCAATTAATTAAAATATGCTCCTTTGTCCTAATTAATTCCCACAAAATGTATACCTATACAAATTACAATAGATTAATTTAATATACGTGTTTAGTTTTTTTTGAAAATATAGTCAGAAGATGATAAACATAGTAATAAATAGGATTAAAGAATGATGTTTAGTAAAAAAAAAATTTAATTATAAAAAAAGTATGATGTTTGGTGATTTTTTTTTTTTTAAGAAACGATAGAAACCTTTCTTAATTTTAGAGAAATAATATCTAAAAAAAAATAGTGTAGTAATTAGTGAAAATATTCCAAACTCATTCATTGGGGAGTTTTCAGGACTAAGAAGCATAGCGAAATTAATTAAACGAAAAAGGAGGGCCAAAATTGGGTGTCAACACTACTTAACCAAGAATTCGACACTTCACCAATCCGTTGTCAATTACGTGCCCTCACAAGAAGAGAGTTGTCCATCTATCTCACAAGAATAAAAAAAAAATCATTTTAATGGTCATGAATTTAAGCAAAGTCGGTCACTCTCACAAAGAATATCACATGCTAAATACGACATACCATAGTCTTGTCTGTAGTGTAACCGCTTTACTAATATAAGCACATCGACCCTAGGATCAAGTAGGACTTAAAAGGGTTGTAATGTAGGCTGCGGGACGGGTAGGAATTATTTGGATGATGGTGACTATCCTCCCCAAGCACTTTAATACATACAACATTTTCGTTTTACACACTTTCCTTGTCGACCCATTTCAAAACCAACCACCCAATCCCCCCTAGTTATTTATCACAATTAAGCACCATTTTGTTTCTTCACCAATTGCAAGTTAGCGGGGAACTTTTAATCTAAAAACTACCAATGATTCTCTTCTTCTTCTTTTTTTAGTTCAGTTTTCTAGATTTTGTTTTTGAATCCCCAACTAACAAGCAAACTTTACTTCGTTTTAGGTGCACCAATAGACTTAACTCGATTTTTAACGAACAAACGCCACCCTTTTTATCAACTCCCAACTCCAGTTACATGATTTTTTTCATTAAAGTGCTCAAGGAGTATATTAGATCAAAAATAAGCAAACTAGAACGAAGAGGTACGGCTTATCGGTTATTATCAAAGAAAAAGGCCATAGGCTCAACGGGCTAACTCGGGTCATATGTACATGCACGGGTTGGATGGAACAAGTTAAAATTTAGGCTCACAAAGAAATGCCTCTATCACTTCCTAAGTTACAACATACTTCATTTCGCTTCACGAACACACGGGGCAAGTCCTAGATATCAATAGAAAGCATGGATCGCATACAAACACCTCACCCACACATGGTAAATAATTAACGCAAGAAAGGATCCATATCGGCCCTCGGACTAAGCAACAACATACCAACAATGCCAAGTGGGTCTTATATGAGTCAAACAAACTTCAAGTTGAGTGTTTCGAGAAAGGTTATGTATCTACACGACATGCTTTCAAAAGAGATCACAAGAAATGCTCATATGCCAATATTTCACCTAACCCGAGCACCTAGCATTTGAATGGCCTTTCCTATGAACGAAATTTCCCATAAGCAGGTTGTCATCCAACCGTCATCGGCGAACGCCCCTTCTATGACTAAGAAATAAAAAACAAGAAAACAGAAATCCTAACGGATGACTTATGCCACTACTGAGGCCTAATCTAAAAACAAAATCTTTTTTTTCCAAGTAATCCTAATTAAAAAGAAAGAATAAACTAGAGTATCCTAGAAAAAAAATCCTAAGGCATAAGCATCCTCTATCTCGAGACGTATTCCCACCCCACACTTACTTTCATGCACTGCCCTCATTGCATATGAAAAGATCAAAACAAAAGTAAGGCGAGAGATACTCTCTAGGGCCGACTAGGACCTAATCGTCCTCCTCAATGTAATCCTCATCATCAGCCTCGCCGTCGTCTGGCTCGGCATCCTTTTCTCCTTCATTATCATCGCCTTGCATTTGCGACTATGCTTCCCCCCCCCCCTTCTAATGCGGCTATTACACGATCGGCCGAATTTTCATCTTCATTATCCGGTAACTGAGATTCCTCACCCACAAGTGCCCGAGAGTGTGGTGTGTGAGAGGGGGGGGGGGGGAGGGGTGATCTGAATAAATAACCTCAAAATATAAATATTGAAATGCTCATCCGCCACTGTCACGACCCGGCTAGGGCCATGACGGGTACCCGGGGCTAACAACCGAGCACCACTTATTTTATTACTCATTCTGCGTACAATCGTATTTCTTATGCTCATAATCGTAGGAAAACAATTTTTTTTTATTTGAAACATATTTACCTTTATATACATAAGCTCTTTGGCTATCCACATAATACATATATACACGTGGAAAATCGTGAGCATACTACCCACACATACGTATCTACGAGCCTCTACTAGAGTACTAGACACATGGACGGGATAGGGCCCCGTCATGCCCAAACATATATGTACACACAATAGTAAGTCAAAGGCACCTCCGGAATAATGGAGTGCTCTCTAAAGTCTGCTTATCAGCTTCTACAAATCTGGGTCGCCTCCCTGTCTACCTGTGGGCATGAACACAACTTTCAAAGAAAATGGACGTCAGTACGAATATTGTACTGAGTATGTAAGACATAAACAATAATGATACATCAATGAATTATAGGATATCGAATGAAGAACAACCTGTAACTGACTGTCAATCATGATAGAAACAATGCATGCTGACTTACTTCATAAACATCATCATATCATGTATGTATACGTATGTATAAACTGCCTGACCATATAGGTACGGTGTGATAATCATTAGCCCGCATCCAGATCATATAATGTATGCATATATGTATAAGATGCCCGACTATATAGGTACGGTGTGATAATCATTAGCCCGCGTCAAGGCCTCCCGCGTCCGGGGTACCATCTCGTGCCGCCCACTAGTGGTGTCTGCCCATGCCATTTGGACGTGGTGTATACACTGCCCGCCTTAGCAGTGTCTGCCCGGCCATAGAGGCGCGGTGTAATATCATCATGTACATCTCATAGACTTATCATACTATTATCATAATGCATGCATAGAAACTCAAAGACAACTATACTTCATCGGGGTGACATAAGGTCGTGAACGCCCGATTCCTTTATAGAGCATTCATAAGCATTCTGCCTCACCTTGAAGGAATTAGCATATAAGGTGAGTGTATACAATAAACAACATCAATAGATCATAGTTAACATCTTTAGCTTTGGAGAAACATTATGCATGAACTCTATAATCTTTAGACTTAAGCTCATCATCTTCATTATCGTCGTCATCATTATCGTTATCACTATTATCGTCGTCATCATATCATTATCACTATTATCATCGTCATCGTTATCATTATCACTATGGAAATATTTTATCATCACATACATCTCATAAGCTTATCATAACTTTTCATAGAGCATGCATTTGAATTTAAAGACAATCTATGAAAATCATATCATATTCGTAGCATGAACTTCGTAAAAATATTGTACGATAGACTCTATACTCTCTAACTTAGGCTCATCATTACCATCATCGTATCTATGGCATATCTCTTACCTTTATCTCATATGAAATCCTCTATAAACGTAGACTCGTAATTTTTTGGGACATTGTCACACCCCTTTTTTTGCGCCCCCGCGCTATAAATGCGCAAGTTTTTTTTTATTAAAGGGTTTTTCCATTTGAAGTGACGGTTTTGAAAAGGGATTATTTATTTATTTAGAGTCGCCACTTGGAATTGAGTTTTGGTGTTCCAAGTCACCTTATGAATCCCTAATCAAAAGGAAATGACTCTTTTATTATGGTCCGCGAAAACAGAAGACCGGGTAAGGAATTCTATTGACCGGGGAGAAAGTGTTAGGCATTCCCCGAGTCCCGTGGTTCTAGCACGGTCGCTTTATCGACTTATACTTAGCTTAAATTAATTTTGGATATTTTATGTATCCGAGCCTTGATTTGCTCGTACTTTTATTTGTTGAACTTTTTATTGGTTTTAACTCGGATGCGTAACCGCATTCCGGATCTTTTAAGTGTCTCAAAATAAGATGCATAACTGCATTCTTACTCGAAACAAGATTAACTATTAAAACGAATTTAGCCAAGGTGCGTAACCGCATCCTTGAATTATTAAAAAAAAATGTCTCGGAATAAGATGTGTAACCGCATTCTTAATTGAAACAAATGTCTTAAAACGTGCCTAAAGCTTGTCTAGCGTTAAAGGCAATTATTTGTCTCTAAAATCCGAGACTTATTATTATTTGGTTATTATTAATTTTCACTTTTTTGACATCGGATTTTGAGTAAATTCGCAACCCATCTCGCTCATCTCACAATTAATTTTTCCGCTCTTTTCTTTTAGTCTTGACAACGGGATTTGAAATAATTCGCGCCCCATCTCGCTCATCTCACAATTAATTAATTAATCGGGCCTTAATGTTTGATCTCGGCCAAATGAACTTATCAGTTTCTTCTTATTCGAAAGTCAATGGATATCTTTCAACGAAATGATCCAATAATATCGCAAGAACAATCAACCGATTTATATAGTAAATAGTAATGTAAACAAAATGATTTGCAGGTACGATATGGCCAACCACATAGTTAGTTCCTAAGTAAAAATTTAATGAAACAAAGATATAATTTTATCCATTCAAGCATCTGTTTATCTTGAACCAATCATGAAAAGAGACAATTAAATCCACCGAGCAATTATATTCTAATAGGATAGCATTAAGTCTAATACGATGTTAAGTGACGTTATAAAACCGAATATCGATTCCTTCATATCGGTACATTAATAGCTAAATCATTTTTTAATAAAAAAAAAAGTAAGTAAAATACCACAACGTTCTACCATCCATATCAATGAAACGTGAACTCGAACATAAACAACAAAAGAGGAGAGCAATAAAAAAAGTTAAAAAGACTTCAACTTTAGCAGCATTACAGTGATTAGTTTAGACAATAAAACCTTTAATTAATATTGACCACAAAGCCCATATATCATTTCATTAGCAATTGAAGATATACGTATACAGCAAACATTAACCAATCCATAAACCAAGCGAACAAATTTTCCATAAAACATTACTAATGCATCTGATGAGCACGTAATCTTGTTTTACTTTTAACTAGACTACTTTTTTTTTCTTTTTCGATTTGCACTTAAAGAGATAGGAAAACTAAAGCTCACGATTAATATTGTTGACAAACAAACTTAATATAGCAACTTAGCAATTATATCAGACATGTAACTGAAATGAAAACACCTAAAGATTGACATGAATTAAACCAAAATATTCCAAAAGAATAGCATAAAAGAAGACATGGACCTTTGTATAGATGAATATTTGTTTAAGTTACAGGAACTCGATGAGGCTATTGACCCGAATATTTCACCGGCGACATTGAGCGGAACCAGCGGCCAGAGACCCCGCGCAGGACTTCAGACAACAACCTCGACCTCGTTAACTCAACCCAAGAACGAGATACGAGACCCGAAATCGTAATGGATTCAAGGTACTCTGTTTTTCATAAGTTTTGGGTGTTTAAGGGTGATTTTCAGGTGGGTTTTAATGATGGAATGGAAGTTTTGGGTGGTTTAGAGGTCCATTTTATGATGGAGAAAATGGGTGATGAGATGGTGGTGGGCTGTAGGTTCCTATATTCTAGGTCTTTTGTTTCATTTGTTTGTTGCGGCTGAATTGATGTGTGTGTCTATAGGTTTTTATAATTAGATATTTATAGGGTGTCTAGGCTAGGGTTTTGAGTGTGTTATTCCTTTTTTTTTTCCCAAAATGCCCACATGAATAAAAATATCTTGAAGGATGAAAGGAATATTCGCTTCCCAAAATGGATTGTGCTTTTTGTATGGATAAGGTGAAATTTCGCCAAGTGGCGGGCCATCATTGGTTCCATTTTTTTATTTTTCCTTTCCATTAAAAGGATATATAAAATACCAAAATAAATATATTATCAACTATTTTTAAACCAAAACTAAGAAAAAATTAAATAAATAGACTAACGAAAAATCCAAAAGATAGAATTAACTTAGAAAAACTAGATTAAAAGGAATCTATTTTTTTTTTTGTAATTTTTCTTTTCACAAAACATATGCCTTGAAAATAGCGAATATTTTTTGTCCTTTTTCATTTTCACAAACAAACCTACTAAAAATGAAATAATAGTTAAAATCCACGATTAGCCTAAAAAGAAAAATTAATCAATAAGACAATGAAAACATCCCGGGAGGGTAAAAAATTACGTGTCTACAGACATTGGTCATAGGACATGCATTAGAGCTTATAGACAATTTATAATAATATCGGAGTGACATAAGGTCGAGAACTCCCGATTACATTATGAAGTGATCATATTCATCATATCTCACCTTGAAGGAACTAACATTTTAAGGTGAGTGTACACCATGAACAACATCAAGGGATCGTAAGTAGGATCTTTAACTTCATAGACATCATCTCTTGCTTTAAAATCTCTAGGCTTAAACTTATCATCATCATTATCGTATTCATGATATATTTCTCATCTTTATCTCGTAAGAAGCTCTCTATCAATGTTGACTCATAGTTCCCGGAATGTAAGAAGGTCATGGAGAGGTAGGGAAAATAATATCATAGGAATCATATATGGATCATTAGCTTCGTAGGAATATCGTATCATGAGCATTAGGACTTCTAGACTTAGATTCATCATCAGTATTGTCATGCTCGTAACGTATCTCTTTTCTTTATCTTGTATGAAGGTCTTTATAATCGTAGTCTCAAAATTTCCGATATGTAGGAAAATCATGGAAAGATAGAAAGATTCATGACCTAGGAGTCATGCCTTAGAAAGAAGGTACTAGTCTTACATACCTCTTCCATTTAACAATTTCCATCGCTTGATTGTTCTCCTCCAATGCTCACGTTTCTACCTTCAAGAGAATTCGCATTCACATTAGCTAATCTATTATATGAACGTGCTTACTAAAGCTAGAGAAAATTGGGAAGCATTTCCTTTTTTTATACAACCTTCCCCATATTGTATATCAACTCCCAAACATTTATAATAACGTTCACAATATCATAACCAACAATCTTCATTCATATACATTACCCTCATTTCACAATTCCACTTCAATTCATCCATAATCATGGTCATAGTATACTAGTACGTTTTCTCACATATAATGCTTACCCCATGTCCTTAATATCATTTATAACATAACCATATCACAACACATCAAGAATGATGACTCAATTAAAGCTATCACTCAAAATGACACTATTCCCACATTCATGACCCTTTTTTTTCTATATTCTTCTACAATCCAAGTGTTTCAAATTTCAAATACCTTAAACATCATGGAAATTCCATAAATCTTACCTTAGATGGTGTAGGAATGAACCTTGGGTGGAAACTCCTCACTTGAGCAAAACCCTAGTTTCACCTTCACTTGGATTCCTTGTCTTGGATGAACTTTAATGGGTTTCTTACACTTGATTCACTTAGTTTGATGTAGTTGATCACTAATATCCTAAAAATTCTTGTGGGAGAAGTGTAGAGAGATGTTTTAGAGAGAAGGGAAGTGAAGGGAAATGAAATTAAATAAGACTTGGACCCTTATTAATAATACTCAAATCTGTCCCGACCCATTTCTACGGACCAACATTCGGTCCGTATAAATTATACTGACCGTATGTCTGGCCGTAGATTTGGTCTAGAGAGGGATGATAATTTGGGATGATTATACGGTTGAACATACGGCCCGTATGTTTTATACCGCCAATATGTTTGGCCGTATAATGTTTGGCCCAGTTTTCCGAAGTTCGTTCTCGTTGACTCGTTTGATCTCCAAACCTTATGGAACCTCCATAGCAATTCTTTATCACCTCATTAACAATCTAAGGGACGTTATAACTCTTCTCCAAAGCATCATTAAATCATTATTAACTCGTTACTCGTAAATCCCTTCCGATACCTATCGTATGCCTTGCCTTCTCTTGGCGAACTTTCCTTCTCTTACTTCGAATGTCTTTGAAATCTCATTTAGAATCATCAAATGTTATTTATTACTTTATCAAAACATCGTATATGTCGCGCCCTTCGTCAGTCTATTCACTGTGCATGAACGGGAAATTTTTCGAGGTGTAACATTCTTCCCCTCTTGGGAACATTCGTCCTCGAATGTTAAACTATCCGGGATTCTACGAGAATTTCGCCATATATTTTCCTTCAACTGACCCGGAGTCTCATGACCACACTATTCTTGCTTACCTCTTACTCCTCTTTTTAAGTACCCACTTGGTTTCATTGGCGACGTATAAATACTTGCAAGTTACATAATCGTTCTTGCGTGATTCGTGTACATACACATCTATACATATACATGTATCCATATCCGTATACACATTCGTGTCCATATTCGTATCCATAGCATAGCCGACCTTAAAGGTTCGGTGGTCTTCGCATACCCGGCCACGACATGGCTCGATGTCATACATACCAAAACTCTTTTGTCTAGCTGTAGTAACTTATCTCGTCATGCTCTCTTCTTTCCTTTATTTATTTATTATCATATCTTATGTTCTACTATAGAAAACCTTAGGTCCCTTCTTAATTGTCACTTATAAATAGCAATATCATTAACAATGACTCTACCATTAGTGCCTTTTCCTCCATTCTAGTATAGCATCGCTATTTTTTTCAATATCCCTTGAGTTATTGGCTCTCAATGTCACGTGGTTAAAGGTCTTCGCGAATGGTTTCCAGTACAGTCTCAGATGCCTGCTCAATTTATGTTCGTTTATTTACTAGTCAGTAGACTCATTTCTGCGCAACTCTCACTCCTTGTTTTAGAGTCTATATCTGTCACATCTTAGGGTCCATTGTTTCAAATCTCTACTCTTGAATTCCCTTTACTCGCTTCCCCCCTTTAAGGGTTTTACTTGTACCATTCTCAAATTCGTTGCCTCACCTTCAAATCTTGAATTCATATATCCCTTACTATACTACATCTTATTCATGTCGTTTCCCATAATTTATAGCTACGATAATTCATGTGTGAAGTCTTAACATACTCATCTTGCAGTTTGTAATCAAGTAATACAACCGACATAGCAATCCAAACAAGGATGTATTTTACTTAGCTCATCTGGTAATTATGAGTCAATGCTTGAATTCGCTCCAATTACCAACTTTTGTCCCATAGGGATGCTCACCATAGTAGTATGCCTAGTTATCCATACCCTCCATGCAATGTCACTTTCTCTCTTCTTCGGTGCTAAAAGTTCACTTGTAACGTCATCTTTGTTTTCTAGGGCCTAAGTCTCATGCGCAACTAATACCCCTTATGCCTCAAACACTTTTACTCTTGTGTTGCAATCAACATTGATTTTAAAACCAATCATAATCATATTGTATTTGTCATTAATGATAGCTTTGCTCTATCGCTTTATCGTCATACGGTAAACTCATAACTCATGGCCACCTCCCCTTTTTTTTCAACTCATTACTTCATATGCAATCCGTTTTTTGCTTCCAAAACTTATTCTATTCATTTTAGTCATCCCCTCTCATCCTTATTATGCTAACCCTTTTCCTAACAATCATTCTATTTCGTTATGCATCTTCCGTAGTCTTGCTCTTTTATATCCAGCCAAAGATATCACTCGTGATCTCGATTATGTAAATCACCAACTGTTACTACTTTGCCATATCACTTTTCTCTGATTTCTTTTTCAAGTTGACTTCCCCCTTTTGCTTGCTATCATTTCTGTCATTGAGGAACCCCTATGCTGGACTTTCCCCTAACAAGGTCTTATAAGCTTTCTCATCTACTGCCCCATGGCTTGCTTGTTGGTTTCACACTTGCATTCATTCTTTATTCATATAGAACATGTCACATCTTTAGTCGTTTCCTCGCTATACTTTGTATTACAGTTCTTGTCACGCTCCCATTATATCTTGATCATAATCAACGCTATAGAGTGCCACTTCTTTACCTCATTCGCAAGCCTGCTCGTAAAATAAAATAAACCTTGCGAAGTAAGCATACTCAACATGTTACTCTTTCTAATCATCCCTATTACACTTACCATATAAGTTGTTTTACCAATGAATTCACATTCGTCATACCCCTGCCTCAGTCATGCTGTTACTTTATTTTGCTAATAGACTTGTCGTATTTTACTTGTACTTATCCATCCAATCAATACTTCAGTATCACACTCTATTGGGGTTACCCTTTCTCTTCTATGTCATGTTTTAGTACTACCAAGAATTTCTCTTTACTGTATCAATGTCGATCTAATAACTACTGTTACTATCAATTCAATAGTATTTAACTTATCTCTTGTAGTTGTTAACGATACTCCTAACTTAATCTCGTCCTGCCATTACTTTTTGCACAACATCTTTTCCCGTTAGGACATATTACAAGCTTATATCTTATCTCCTTTATATTCTAGGAAAATTTTGGCAAAGTTTCCTCTATATTTCTTACTATCCCAAAACCTGCACGTAGCAAATACCAATAATGCCACATATGGCCAATATATATGTACGACATATCTCAGCCACACAGGGCTCCCACTTTCAAGTAAAAGCACAAAGATGTCGAAACTTACCTCATATATCACGCTTCGAGATGTACCTAGCGATCTGCCTTGTTATTCCTTCCTAGTTACTTTGCCTTTCATCCTTCAGCTTTATATTTCGATCACACCCCACTATTCTTACCTTACTCGACACAACTTTCGTGTCGTCGCTTATCTTTGTTCGGATTTATTCGATTTGCTTAGTTCACAACTTATAACTGAACTTATCATCAAGAGACACATTTAATCAATTTCTCTGTTTTACTTACATCGATTTACCTCTATGACAACCAATTCATTATCATATAAATACATATTCCGATAACGTAGCCTCAACGAAGGGGCTTACCTCCGTAACTTTCAATGTCATCAATCACTTTCTTCTGTCCTTACCGTTCTTCTGCTGCAATCAGGGGTTAGTATAAGGAATCTCATTTCCTATGGCTTAGCTCTATCGCACGATCTTAGAGATAAAAGAAGAGTAACTACCCTAAATGCCCTGTAGCTTCCTGTTTATAGATGTGGCGTGCAACACACCATAAACAAGACTCTACTAGACACGGCTCGTAGACACTTCCTAGGACTGAACTGCACTGATACCACTTTTGTCACGACCCGGCTAGGACCATGACGAGTACCCGGGGCTAACCACCGAGCACCACTCGTTTTATTACTCATTCTGCGTACAATCATATTTCTTATGCTCATAATCGTAGAAAAACTATTGTTTTTCATTTGAAACATATTTACCTTTATACATAAGCCCTTTGGCTATCCACATAATACATATATACACGTGGAAAATCGTGAGACCATCCTACCCACACATACGTATCTACGAGCCTTTACTAGAGTACTAGACATATGGACGGGACAGGGCCCCGTCGTGCCCAAACATATATGTACACACAATAGTAAGTCAAAGGCACCTCCGGAATAATGGAGTGCTCTCCAAAGTCTGCTTATCGGCTTCTACAAATCTGGGTCGCCTCCCTGTCTACCTGTGGGCATGAACACAGCGTCCAAAGAAAATAGACGTCAGTACGAATATTGTGCTGAGTATGTAAGACATAAACAATAATGATACATCAATGAAATAAAGGGATATCGAATGAAGAACAACATGTAACTGACTGTCAATCATGATAGAAAACATGCATAGTGAATTACTTCATAAACATCATCATATCATGTATGCATATGTATGCATAAGCTGCCCGACCATATAGGTATGGTGTGATAATCATTAGCCCGCGTCCAGATCATATCATGTATGCATATATGTATAAGCTGCTCGACCATATAGGTACGGTGTGATAATCATTAGCCCGCGTCCAGGCCTCCCGCGTTCGGGGTACTATCTCATGCCGCCCACTAGTGGTGTCTGCCCATGCAATCTGGACATGGTGTATACGCTGCCCGCCTTAGCGGTGTCTGCCCGGCCATATAGGCGCGGTGTAATATCATCATGTACATCTCATAGACTTATCATACTATTATCATAATGCATGCATAGAAACTCAAAGACAACTATACTTCAACGGGGTGACATAAGGTCGTGAACCCCCGATTCCTTTATGGAGCATTCATAAGCATTCTGCCTCACCTTGAAGGAATTAGCATATAAGGTGAGTGTATACAATAAACAACATCAATAGATCATAGTTAACATCGTTAGCTTTGTAGAAACATTATGCCATGAACTCTAGAATCATTAGACTTAAGCCCATCATTTTCATTATCGTCGTCATCATTATCGTTATCAATGTTATCGTTGTCATCATATCATTATCACTATTATCATCGTCATCGTTATCATTATCACTATGGAAATCTTTTATCATCACATACATCTCATAAGCTTATCATAACTTTTCATAGAGCATGCATTTGAATTTAAAGACAATCTATGAAAATCATATCATATTCGTAGCATGAACTTCGTAAAAATATCGTACAATAGATTTTATAATCTCTAAATTAGGCTCATCATTACCATCATAGTATCTATGGCATATCTCTTACCTTTATCTCATATGAAATCCTCTATGAACGTAGACTCGTAATTTTTCGGGACATTGGTCATAGGACATGCATTAAAGCTTATAGACAATCTATAACAATATCGGGGTGACATAAGGTCGAGAACTCCCGATTACATTATGAAGTGATCATATTCATCATATCTCACCTTGAAGGAACTAACATTTTAAGGTGAGTGTACACCATGAACAACATCAAGGGATCGTAAGTAGGATCTTTAACTTCATAGACATCATGTCTTGCTTCAAAATCTCTAGGCTTAAACTTATCATCATCATTATCGTATTCATGATATATTTCTCATCTTTATCTCATTAGAAGCTCTCTATCAATGTTGACTCATAGTTCCCGGAATGTAAGAAGGTCATGGAGAGGTAGGGAAAATAACATCATAGGAATCATATAAGGATCATTAGCTTCGTAGGAATATCGTATCATGAGCTTTAGGACTTCTAGACTTACATTCATCATCGGTATTGTCATACTCGTAACGTATCTCTTTTCTTTATCTTGTATGAAGGTCTTTATAATCATAGACTCATAATTTTCGATATGTAGGAAAATCATGGAAAGATAGAAAGATTCATGTCATAGGAGTCGTGCCTTAGAAAGAAGGGACTAGCCTTACATACCTCTTTCGTTTAACAATTTCCATCGCTTGATTGTTCTCCTTCAATGCTCACATTTCTACCTTCAAGAAAATTCGCATTCACATTAGCTAATTGATTATATGAACTTACTAAAGCTAGAGAAAATTGGGCAGTATTTCCATTGTTTATACAACCTTCCCCATATTGTATATCAACTCCCAAACATTTATAATAACGTTCACAATATCATAACCAGCAATCTTCATTCATCTACATTACCCTCATTTCACAATTCCACTTCAATTCATCCATAATCATGGTCATAGTATACTAGTACGTTTTCTCACATATAATGCTTACCCCATGTCCTTAATATCATTTATAACATAACCATATCACAACACATCAAGAATCATGACTCAATTCAAGCTATAACTCAAAATGACACTATTCCCACATTCATGACCCGTTTGTTTTTTTCTATATTCTTCTACAATCCAAGTGTTTCAACTTTCAAATACCTTAAACATGGAAATACCATAAATCTTACCTTAGATGGTGTAGGAATGAACCTTGGGTGGAAAATCCTCACTTGAGCAAAACCCTAGTTTCACCTTCACTTGGATTCTTTGCCTTGGATGAACTTTAATAGGTTTCTTACACTTGATTCACTTAGTTTGATGTAGTTGATCACTAATATCCCTTGAATTCTTGTGGGAGAAGTGTAGAGAGATGTTTTAGAGAGAAGGGCAGTGAAGGGAAATGAAATGAAATAAGACTTGGACCCTTATTAATAATACTCAAAACCGTCCCGACCCATTTCTACGGACCAACATACGGTCCGTATAAATTATACTGACCGTATGTCTGGCCGTAGATTTGGTCCAGAGAGGGATGATAATTTGTTCTGATTATACAGTTGAATATACGACCCGTATGTTTTATACGGCCAGTATGTTTGGCCGTATAATGCCCAGTTTTCCGAAGTTCGTTCTCGTCGACTCGTTTGATCTCCAATCCTTATGGAACCTCCTTAGCACTTGTTTATCACCTCATTAACAATCTAAGGGACGTTATAACTCTTCTCCAAAGCATCATTAAATCATCATTAACTCGTTACTCATAAATCCCTTCCGAACATATCGTATGCCTTGCCTTCTCTTGGCGAACTTTCCTTCTCTTACTTCGAATGTCTTTGAAATCTTATTTGGAATCATCAAATGTTATTTCTTACTTTATCAAAACATCGTATATGTCACGCCCTTCGTCAGTCTATTCACTGTGCATCAATGGAAAATTTTTCGAGGTGTAACAGCCACCATCATTCCCGTGTAAAGCTGGGACAACACTGTGGATTGGGCGGACCTCTCCTCTGCTGGAGTCAAATGATAACCGAAAGAGCTCGCGGGGGCCATGAAGTTTGAGATATCGAGCATGTCAGTGGGTGCCTCGAGCACTCTATTATGAGAGTTCGCCAACCTTCTGTCAAGCCTCATCAAATAGGAAGTGAGGGTGATACCGAAGCTCAGCCTTTTGGACTTGCCCTCCCGTACTCTGATAATCTCTTTCATCATCCAATAACCGATGTTCACTGGCTGCCCTATTAGCAAGAAATAGACGATGTATACGCTCTCCTTTTGTACCTCCGAGAAATGATTGAGTGGTATGATTCTGGCATTCAGAAAGCACAACCAAACCCGGGCTTCTCTACAAAAATTGCTCATGCATACCCTCTCCTTTTGTACCTCCGAGAAATGATCGAGTGGCATGATTCTGGCATTCAGAAGGCGCAACCAAACCCGGGCTTCTCTACAAAAATTGTTCATGCATACCCTCTCCTTTTGTACCTCCGAGAAATGATCGAGTGGCATGATTCTGGCATTCAGAAGGTGCAACCAAACTCGGGCTTCTCTACAAAAATTGCTCATGCTCATACACCTATGTGCCCTGCGAGGACCCGCATACCTAGCCCATTGAGCTTTAGAATTAGCTCTACAAAGGGTCTCTCGTATAGCCCTGTAATCCGGCCGTTTGATGAAATCTAGTAAGGGTTCAGTCGGCACATCCGGGACTCCAATTGCCCCGCACAGAGTAGTAGCCATCAATGGGACCCAAGTGTTATGAAGATTCACCGAGTTTTTATTCAAATGGAAATTTACGCAAGCGTACAACTCTAGGATCAAATCAATATTCACCGGTCCCGATTGCTCAAACACGGAGCTCCATCCCATGGCCATTATGCGACTATATATGCTTGGAAAATTTCTTTTCAGAGGGACTTGACTGATAGCTCTCTCATGACTATATCCGGATGGGGTGTCGAATCCCGCGTACCACTCTTTCTCGTCACCGAAAAGATCGGGATGAGGCCTCTTTGATGAAGCTCGAGGAATGACAACTGGAGGATGCTTGCCCTTTCCAGATTTTGGTCCCTTCTTTGCTTTGGATGGGTTTTGAGCTCTTCCTCTTTTTGTGCCTTGGGAGGAGGAGGCGACAGACTTGCCCTTGGACTTGGTGTTAACCATCTTGCCTGCAAAACAACACATTACCAAATGAGAAGTACAAGTCAATAACTAAAGGGAGTCGTGGCACAACCCCACACGTAATTCTATTACATGTACTTAAGTTTAGAATGCATGGCCCCTTTCAATATTCTGACCTCAATCTTGAGCAATTTGTTTTCTTTTGCGCACAATTTGGGTGAACCAACCCCACACTTACTTCAAACTATGTTACAAAAATAAAAATAAAAGAAGTTAACTACTCCTATATGACAAAGCAAAGCAAACAAAACACGAAGTAAGCAAATTCATGTTGTAAGACTTGGGGTGGAAAACAAAACTTCCTATTTCTCATCAAAAATTCGAATTTATGGTGAGACGAGATGCACAAGGGTTCCTATGTTTGTTTAATGTTCCATTGCTACTCAAGACTTCACAATTTTCACAAAAACTTGGTTCAGGACTTTTATCGAACACCTTGTGGGCATAGAATCTTCCCTTAGTTTTTAACAACAATGGTGGGTGGGGAAACCCTCTCTTGTACAATGGGAGTCATGTTCTAGCCATAATCAACTCATACAATCACAGCAATACCAAACCCCGCACTTTACTCGCCCATACCCATAACCCCAACTTTACAACTTCTTACAAACTCAAGAACAAGGGGAAAAGGGGAAGGGTGAAAGATAAAGTCACTTACCTTGTGAAGTTAATGGAGGATGGATTGGAGTAACTTGAGTTTGTTTTAGTTAGAGAGGGAATAGGGATGGGGAATTTCATTTGAGAGGGGTTGTTTATGAGAAGGAAGTATTTGCTAGGGAATAGTGGTGGGGAGACACGGTTTATGCTTTTAAATTTAAAAAAAGAACGAACTCGGGTCGACCCGCGCAATTGGTCCGCATCGCGGATCTAAAGCGTAAATCATTGGGCATATATTTTTTTTCACTCTGGCGATCCCTCCGCATCGTAGAAGGAAAGCCTAAAATATACATCTCTAAACTTTTCCACCTCGCGATGGGTCTGCTTCGCGAGCCTATTACGCAAATCGCTAGGCGTTTTTTTTTTTTCGTTCCTTCAAATTCCTGCAACATGAACAACTGTGACATATATCATACAAAAATTGGGTTGCCTCCCAACAAGCGCCTTAGTTAAGGTTGCAGCACGACACAGGCTTTACCCAAGCCTCTACTAGTTCCACCGAGGTCCTTTCGCGCTCAATGACCTCTCCAAAGTAGTGCTTTACCCATTGTCCATTCACCAAGAGCGACTCAGCGACTCATCCGAATTCAGAGGCTTTAACTCAACTGCTCCATGTGCTATGACACGAACAACCTCAAAAGTTCTAGACCACTTGCTCTTCAGTTTTTTAACAAAAATCTTCAGCGCGAGTTATACAACAACACTAACTGCCCGAGCTCGAATTCACGAGGTTGGATGCGCTTGTCATGAATTCTCTTTGTCCGCCCCTTGTACATCTTAGTGTTCTCATATGCATGATATCGAAACTTCTCCAACTCATGCAATTGCAACAACCTCTTTTCACCAGCCTGTTCCAAATCCATATTAAGCTTCTTTATCGCCCAATATGCTCTATGCTCAAGCTCAACCGGTAGATGACATGCCTTACCGAAGACCAGCTTATAGGGAGATGTGCTGATGGAAGTTTTATAGGCTGTTCTGTACGCCCACAGAGC
Source organism: Lycium barbarum (assembly GCF_019175385.1). Classification (NCBI taxonomy): domain Eukaryota; kingdom Viridiplantae; phylum Streptophyta; class Magnoliopsida; order Solanales; family Solanaceae; genus Lycium; species Lycium barbarum. Next base: position 127,867,855 of record NC_083337.1, on the reverse strand, counting down.
ATCATCAAATTTTAGCGACCAATATTTCCTAGTCACACTCACGGTGTTCTCCAGAATTCTCTTAATCTCTCGATTTGATACTTCCACTTGACCGCTCGTCTGAGGATGATAGGCGGTTGCCACCTTGTGTTTTACACCATACTTGAGCAACAATTTATCAAACAACTAATTGCAAAAGTGAGTACGTTGATCACTGATGATGGCCCTCGGGGTCCCAAACCTTGTAAAAATGTTATTCTTTAGAAATCTCGCCACCATACTAGCGTCGTTAGTGGGGAGTGTAATGGCTTCCACCCACTTCGAGACGTAGTCAACTGCAACTAATATGTACTTGTTCCCTTTTGAAGGTATGAATGGACCTATGAAGTCTATACCTCATACATCAAATAGTTCAATCTCCAAGATGCCCTTCAAAGGCATTTCAAGACGCTTGGAGATATTTCTAGTTCGCTGGCAGCTATCATAGGCTCAGACAAATTCATAAACATCCCTGAACAAAGTGGGCCAATAGAACCCAGATTGAAGTACCTTCGCAGCTGTTCTGTCACTGGCGTGATGTCCACCATAAGGTGATGCGTGACACTTCTCAAGAATAGTGGGCGCTTCTTCCTCTAGAACACATCTCCTAATCAGCTAATCTGTGCCAACCCTGTAGAGATAGGGCTCAACCCATAGATTGAAGCGGTTATCATGCAAAATCCGCCTTTTCTTCTCATGGTTAGCATCCAGTGGGTAAATATCACTCACTATAAAGTTCACCATGTCTGCATACCATGGCTCCTCAGCTGACTCAAGAGCAAAAAGTTGCTCATCAGGAAAAGTCTCTCTAATCACCCCTGCTTCATCTACATGCTCTCGATCTTCCAATCTCGATAAGTGGTCTGCTACTTGATTTTCTGTGCCCTTTCAGTCAAGAATCTCAATGTCAAACTTATGCAGCAACAACACCCAACGAATAAGCCTCGGCTTTGCATCTTTCTTAGCAAACAACTAACGAACTGCAGTGTGATCAACATATACAATCACCTTCGTGCCCACAAGATATGATCGGAGTTTGTCAAAGGCGTAGACAACTGTCAATAACTCCTTCCCTGTGACAGTATAGTTCATCTGGGTTGCATCAAGTGTCTTGCTGGCATAATAAATAGGATGAAAAATCTTGTCCTTTTTCTGACCAAGGATAGCTCCCACAGCAAAATCACTTGCATCACACATCAAAATAAACGGCAGACAGGCTTCATTAAACACATACTTCACATCTTTTTCTAACAGCTTGCATATTGGATTAGCAACTTTAGAGAAGTCTTTGATGAACCTCGATAAAAGCCTGCATGCCCAAGAAAACTGCGCATTCCCCGAACTGAAATAGGTGGTGGCAATTTTTCAATTGCTTCAATCTTTGCCTTGTAAACTTCTATTCCCTTGCTCGATATCTTGTGCCTAAGAACAATGCCCTCTCGAACCATGAAATGACATTTTTCCCAGTTAAGTACCAAGTTCGTTTCTTCACAACGAGCTAACACGGCATGAAGATGTTCAAGTAGTCATCAAAAGAGTCCCCAAAAATAGAAAAGTCATCCATAAATACCTCTACATAGTTTTCCACCATATCGGTGAAAATAGCCATCATGCATCGTTAGAAAGTACCTGGAGCATTGCACAAACCGAAAGGCATCCTCCGGAATGCAAACGTGCCATATGGACATGTGAATGTGGTCTTCTCTTGATCCTCAAGTGCAATCATGATCTGGTTGTAGCCCGAATAGCCATCCAGAAAGCAATAATAATCGTGTCCAACCAATCTATCGAGTATCTGATCCATGAAGGGCAAAGGAAAATGATATTTTCTAGTGGCGTTTTTCAACTTGCGATAGTCAATACATATCCTCCAACCAGTAACAGTTCATTGAGGCACCAATTCATTCTTCTCGTTTTCTACCACAGTCATGCCCCCTTTTTTTAGGACACATTGTACAGGACTTACATATTTCTGTCAGAGATGGGATAAATAATGCAGCTGTCAAGCCACTTGATTACCTCTTTCTTCACCACCTCCTTCATGATTGGGTTCAGTCGTCTCTGTCACTTAACACTCGGCTTGCTGTCTTCCTCCAATAATATTTGCATGCAAAACGAACTACTAATACCTCGAATATCAGCTATCGACCACCCAAGGGCTCGGATTTGATCTCTTAGTACTTGTAATACACGTTCAACCTGTACATCAGTCAAATAAGCAGAGAGGATTACAGGTAATATGTCTCCACTACCCAAGAAAGTGTAGCGAAGATGAGGAGGTAAAGGCTTCAACGCAAGAGTTGGAGCCTCTTCGATAGATGGTTTTGGCTTCTTCCATGACCCTGGTCTGTCTAACTCCTCAAATGGTGTGTTTTCTCACAAATAAGCACATGAAGTATCAAGGATGCTAAGACACTCCTCGACTTCTGCATCAATAATCAGGTCTTCCCTATACACCAAAGCTATCTCCAAAGGATCTCGCGAAGCTAGAAAGTGATCTAACTCTGCATTAATGAGCTCGAGGTCCACCACGGTAATCATCTTCAACTCCTCATAATGGGCTGGAAGCATGGTAGCTTTAAACACATCAAAAGTCGCCTCTTGTCCATCAAATGTCATGGACATCTTCCCATCTCTCACTCGGATCACAACATCAATAGTAGTTAAGAATCCTCTCCCCATTATGAGGGGAAAACTCTTATCTGCCTCATAATCAAGTATCACAAAATCAACCGGCAGAACAAACGGGCCTACCTTCACAAGAACATCCTCAATAATACCATCAGGATAAGCAAGAGATCGATCAGCCAGCTGCAACGTAATAGTCGGTGCCTAGGCTCACCCAGCCCAATGTTCGGAACATGGAAGTGGGCATCAGATTAATACTAGCACCCAAATCACACAATGCTAGCCCAACTTCAATGTTGCCAATAGTAATCAAAATCATGAATCTGCCCGGATCTTTCAACTTTGGAGGAATTTTACTCCTCACTCTAGAACTGCAACTCCTCAGTAAATGCAACAGTCTCAAACTCTGTCCAACGCCTTATGTTCGCAACCACATCTTTGATATACTTAGCATACTTTGGAACTTCTTGCAAAAGCTCCACTAAAGGTATGTTGATGTGTACCTGTTTTAAGAGTTCAAGGAATTTCTTGCAAGCCGAATCCGCTTTCTGTTTCGGAAGTCGCTGTGGAAAGGGAGGGGGTGGTCGAACCACTTCCACAATGGGTTGCTCTGCGACTGTCTGTTTTTCCTTAGCTCGCTTAGCAGGGATAAGTTCTGCTTCTGCTATGTTTTTCTTTTTTCGGAGGCACTTCTTCAAGTTCTCTGCCACTCCTCAAGGTGACTGTCTTGCACTCCTTTGGATTCTTCTCAATATCACTAGGAAGAGCACCTGGTAGTCTGACATTCTGCATAAGAGCCATCTGCCCCATCTGACGCTCAAGCTCGTGAATAGATTTCTGCATCTCACTCTGAACTTCTTGATTTTGCTGTTGCGTTACTTGTGTTTGAGCTTTGAGCTTCTTCATCATCTTTTCCAAATTGCTAGCTGGCTGAGCCTGAGGTTGCTGATAATTGTTCGGCTTGTGGAAGTCCTGCTTTCCGAATGGAGTGTTGTAATTATTTCCATAATAGTTTCCCCGATTTCCAATACCACGATTCTGCTGCCCCACAAAATAGACAGACTCTGGATTCAATGGGAAATTGCTAAAATCATAAGGCTGACCACAACTTACACATGCTGCCTGCTGAATATGTTGGACTTGTTGGATCTGCTGAGCTTAAGGAAACGCCCTCAACATCACATTAGTAAAAGTACTTATATCGGCTCGAATAGCTGCAACATCATCAACTTGAAGAACCCCAACAACTTTCTGTGGTAACCCCTGGCTAGTTTTGTGATACTCATGATGACCTTCGGACATCATCTCAAGAAGAGATTCCATCTCTTCATATGTTTTGTTTCAGATCTACGCTGGAGCTGAAGCATTCAACAAGGCCCTTGATTCATGGTTAAGTCCTTCTACAAAATAGTTTCCAATGATCTCCTTTGGATGCATGTGATGTGGGAAATCTCACAAATAACCCTTATACCTTTCCCAAGCATGTGGTAGAGATTCAGAATCCCTCTGAGTGAAGTTAGTAATTCTTCCTCGCAGCTCTTTTGTTTTCTTGGGTGAGACAAACCTGTCGATGAACTTATTTGATAATACCTCCCAAGAAGTGATAGAACCAGCAGGTAGATTCATCAACCATTCCCTCGTTTCACCAATAAATGAGAACGGAAATAAGGACAGCTTCACATAAGCATTGGAAACATCTCTATATTGGAAATTCTCGCTCAACTCCACGCACTGCATCAAGTGCTTATGCAGGTCTTCACTAGACTTACCCATATACTGGCACGTATGCTGCACCAGCCGCACTGTTCCTTCTTTCAGCTCAAAATTTTCAGTAATGTCAGGCCTAACAATAGCCTTAGCAATAGTTGCCAAACTAGGTCTAGCATAACTGGACAATAGAATCTGTTGTTCTTGTGCCCTCACAGCCGCTTTTGCACCTTGTTCATTCCTGTTTTTATTTCTATCCCTTTCTACTTCTTCAAGAGCAAGTCTTGCTGCTTCGTCAGCTATTTTTTTGTCTGTGTAAAGTTCTTTCGATTTCGGGATCAAGATCAACTAACGGTTTTCCTGAACTTCTAGTGCTTGGCATAAACCAGAGAAACCTGAAGTGGCACAAGTAGAACAACGAAAAAAAGTATAAACTTGAATAGAAAAACAAACTCAAATTAGAAAAACAGTAAATTTTTCTAAGTCCTCGACAACGGCGCCAAAAACTTGTTGCTCCCAAACGAACACGCAAGTATACGTGGTCGTACAAGTAATATAGAACTTATAAGTCTAGATATCAATCCCACAGAGACTTAGATTCTACTGTTAAACTAATTCAAATTCGAATAAAACTATTTAAGAAGGTGAAAATCAAGGTGTTTGTTGTAACTAAATTAAAACTGAAAAGTAAATAATTTGTGATGGGTGTTTTTGTGACTGAGAATATTTGGACAAAGACTGTAAGGGTTATCAGATGAGAGAAAGTTTCAGGGTCATGGCTTTCGACAATCCAGTTGATCTTCGGAAAATTCTACCTATCATATTTCCTGGGTTACTAGTTGACGGGTTAATTATAACTTTATGATATTCTCTCGAACTACTCACAAGCCTGTAGATGTTACTATAACGCCTATATCTCTATGGTCATCAGAGGTAACAAGAACGCATTTAATTCTCCGTATTCAACTAAATAGGGCTAAAGGGTATATCTCTATCCTCAGTAGCGAAACGATTAAATTGAACAAACTCTATTTATTCTTATTGCGTACGTGAATTCCCTTTCTGAAGTTCAATTCACACACCACAGATAGTGTCTAACTATTGGTCATATAATCAAACAATTAAGATCAAGAATAAATAAGTACCCAAAATATGAAAAATCAATAGATAATAATTTTCGTCAAACCAACTATCATGTCTTTCGCCACAACCCCATAATTAAGAGTTTTAGCTACTCATGATTCTCAATAAGCAACAAGAATTCATGAAGAAACTAAGGTTGAAAAGATGGAAAATAAAATAAATCTAGAGAGAGAAAGTAGAACGGTGGCTTACAAGTCTTAGAATATCCCAGTACACCGTTTACAGCTAATAAAACGTCTCTATATATCCTAGGGTTAAAACAAAAAATAAGTAAACCTAATCCCAATCGAAACGGGAAAGCTGAGCGTAACCACGCTTTCCTTCCGCGATGCGGATGGATCGCACATTCCAGGTTCCGCTTTTCTTCCGCTATGCGGAAGAAGAACCTGATGGTGAATTGGTCAGAAGCTTGTTTTGTCCGCTTTCTTCACGCGATGCGGATGGATAGCGGGATCTTCAATTCATCATTTCTCCTCCAAATGGTTCCGCTTCTCATGTCGCCACGATCAAATGCCAACGCTTCCAAAAGTCCACCAAACTACTCAGTTCTCCTCCAAATGGTTGTGTTGCACCTATTCACAATACATAACAACATAAGCCCGGACACAACGATTATCTTCAAGAAAACAAGTAAAGTACTAAGTTTTAGAGGGAAAGCGACACGAAACTTCAGATATTTGTGCCAAATATCAAGAAGCAGCAACATTCAGGATGCATTAACTATTACTCGTGTTCACTTATCAAATCAAGAAACAATTAACCTTATTTTTTTTTAAATTTGCCCCTATTAAGTGTTATGTGATCAAATCTCAATACCTATTTAATTAGGGGCTAGTTTAGTCAAATTACCTATTTTTTTCCCAAATCAGTGTAAAAAAATATGTACTCCCCCGTTTCAATTTGTTTGTCTAGGTTTGACTTGACACGGAATTTAAGAAAGCAAATAAATGTTTTAATTTTTGTGATCTTAACTTAAAGATATGTAGAACGTATCAAAATGTAAAATTAAATAGTTGCCCAAAAAAAAAAAAAATAGGTCTACTGACCAAACAATGTGGTATTTTCTGCTTACACAAAAATACAAGTGAATTAAACGGAAATGACAACATTGGTTCGGTTCAAATACTTCCAATCTAACAATGTGATCAGAATGTCAACATTTAGGGCCTGTTTGGAAAGCCACCTGGTAATGGGAATTGGTGTAATTACTAGGGTAGTAATTACACAGCCTAGTAATTACACAGTAGTGTAATTACAACGACCTATTTGTTTGTCATAACGTAATTACAGCGTAATTACAAGCATGCTGTTTGGTTGCACAAGTGTAATTACACAGTCAGTTTAATTTAAAAATAAAATTTAATTATAAAAAAATTAAAATTAATATTTAAAAAATATTGCCTTTATAAATGATATTAAATTAGTTATTTAATAACATATTGTTTCTTGAAAATATATTAATTAATAATCATATATTTGTAACTAATATTGTAACAAAAATAATTGATATTTAATTTTAATTAATTATAAAACTTAAAAGAAGACTTTTTTTTGTAAGAACGTCATGGATTGGATGTTTGACAAAAAAATAATATTAATAAATATAATGCCATAACATTATTCAAATGTTTGACACAAAAATCCATCAAATGTAAGTGAAAAATAAATAACATGCAATGTGAAAGAAAATAACTTAAAATTGGAAATATAACCTAAATTCCGAATCCAAAAGAAAAAGTTCTAACATAATACTCTTATGTCAAATTTCAACATTACATAAGTAAGTTCCAACGTAACTTAAGTAAATAATTCAAAAGAAAGGAAAAATATAAGTTTATAACCTCATTCACAATGAAATTCTACTTTAATAACGTCACTCGTTATATGTCAAGTTTGTTAATTACTGTTTCTTTCCAATAATAAGAGGTGTAGTTTCAAATATTAGAATAATAACACGGCTATGCTAAATGAATAAAATAAAAAAAATACAAGCAATTACATGGAACCACAAGAAGTAAAGGTTGGGAATGAGAAGAAAGAAAATGAAAAATAAATAATATAAAAAGAAAAATACATTTTAAACAATAAAAATAATTAAAAAGTAAAAATAAAAAAGAAATTAAAATAATAGAAATAAAAAATATTAAAAATCAAAAAAATTTAAATAATAGAAATAAAAAATAAATTAAAGTAAAAAATAAACAAACTAAAAAGTAACCTTGTAATTATAGGGTGTAATTACACCCAATTCTCAACACCCCCCCCCCCCCCCCCCCCCTTTGAGAATTGAAGAGTGTAATTACATCCTGTCAATTACACCAAATTCTCACCTAACTGTGTAATTACTTGGTTAAACAAACAGGTCAAACTGTGTAATTACACTCAATTCCAATTACTTGGGTGGCTTTCCAAACAGGCCCTTAGAAATTGGTTGCAGAAATTAAGTTTGACCACAAGGCACAATGTCGACACCTTTTTATAAATGGCTATTACACATTTAATAATTACAACAAGACCATACATTTGTAGATTATGGACAACAGAATTAATTCGACATTCAAAATTTCAGAAATTGTTCGCTAGCCCGCCTCCCCCATGCCCAATTTTTTTGAAAAGAATTAAAAGAAAGTACCTTTTGATGAGGCGTTGACAAAGAAAAAGTTTTGTAAGAAATAATGGGAAGCCTCTCTCTCTTTCCGCGTGACGGGGATATTTCGCTCTTTTTCCCCTCTTTCTTTCCTCTAATATTCATCAAATATTTTAGAGGAGAGTTTTTCAAACAACAGGTCGTTGTAATATAGTGGTAAGTATTGCCGCCTGTCACGCGGGTTCGATCCCCGGCAACGGCGTTGTTTTTGTACTTTGTTTTTTTTTTCTTGGTATGTGGTGTTGTTAGTATTCTTATTTCATCAGATCAAAATATTTTTAATGCATAAATACCACTAACTAATTCCTATTTAAGAAACTGCAATGCTCCCTAATAACGGCTCAACATATACCTCCAAAGTCTTGTTTCTATATATTTATCCCCTTCACCGTCTGAGTTTTGGGGGTTATGCTCAGGAGCGGAGCTAGGTGGAAGCAAGAGCGAAAAATTACATTGTATATTCAAAGTCAAAAATTATTTTTATTATGGTATATATGGTAGACACTGAATCCCCTTGGGTTCTTCGTGTGTTTATTTTTTCATCTTTCGAACCCCCTTAATGAAAATTCTGATTCCGCCACAGATTATGTTACCCACCGCAGCACCGCTTATCTGAAAGACAAGGAGAGAAATGCAAAAGTAGGGTTCTTCGTGTGTTTATTTTTTCATCTTTCGAACCCCCTTAATGAAAATTCTGGTTCCGCCACAGGTTATGTTACCCACCGCAGCACCGCTTATCTGAAAGACAAGGAGAGAAATGCAAAAGTATATACTTTCATGGTGCAATTTAAGGACATTAAGAACGGAAACTGACCTTAAAAGTTTTAAACTAGCCACATCATAGAAATTGCACTAATGCTAGTTGGCTATTTTGATCAATCACTTTGATACTATAAAGCAGAGTATATGCATCTAATGAATGTTTTACAGGCATCAAAATTTTAATTGAACTGAAATTTGTTGATTGAGAGTATATTTTAGCTTACAGCTTAAAGGCTTCATATTGGTCAATATAGTAAGATTACTGAGTGTCAACCTACTGAAGGTCTGAAGCAAACCTTGGTTCAAGGATGTAGATTCAACTGAAATTCCACTGGAAAAAATGATGAATTGTTTACTGTATTTTATATGTTAATGGGGTAAGCATTTGAGTCTGTGCAAAACCTTTACTAAAGCAGTTTGTTAACTAGGTACCGACATATAGGCCGGTAATTAACTTAACGCACTTAAAGATTGCCAAGTTTTTAATGTACTCATCTTACTTGGTAGGTGAGATGACAAATTCTGTTTATATATTGCTATACTATAATCTGACTTGTTTTTAAGTGTCATGATTTGCCAATGTGAACACCTCTTAATGCATCTCAAATGATGGCAATGTTAATGATGAATTTGCTGCATCATTAGAAATAGAGTATGCTTTAGTGCCTTTCCCACTATGGTATTTCGTGGAATTCACGTGTCATGCGTCTGCTAGACTACATGTTCAATATAAATAAAGACCTTGGAGGAGCAACAATAACAACTTGTAAGAACAAATACTACTGAAAATGAAGTACTTGTGCGTTGTCGGATTTCTTGCGCTATTAGGAATTGCTGGATTCAATTCAGCTGATGGAGCAGGTGAATGCGGGAGAAATTCTCCTGATATGGAAGCAATGAAACTGATTCCTTGTGCGGAAGCAGCATCGGATGAAGATGCATCGGTTTCCAGGAGCTGCTGTTTACAGATACAGAAAATAGGACAGAACCCGAAATGTCTCTGTGCTGTTATGCTCTCAAATACTGCTAAGAGCTCTGGAGCCAAGCCTGAAGTTGCTATAACTATCCCCAAGCGCTGCAACCTCGCCAATCGTCCCGTTGGCTACAAGTGTGGACGTATGTCATTTTTATACTATATATTCTTAATTCTCATAAAATTGTTTCATATCTTTGATATTACCGGGGGCGAAGCTAGCATGGTAGTCGGGGGTGCGGCCGAATCCAATAACTTTGGTCTAAACCCTATATTTGTGTTGAAAAATTCATTGAATATGTATAAATTATTAATTTAGAACCCTGTAACTTAAACGAATTGGAATCCCGAACCCACAAGCTTCAAATCTTGGCTCCGCCTCTGGATATTACTATGTAGTTTCTCAATACTAAAACCTGATATTGTCCTGCTTTGCAGCTTACACAATGCCTTGAAGACTGAAGACTACTTGATGTGTTACTTGGATCGACGTTATGTACTTATGTTTGGTGGCACTACTGTGTGCTTCAGTTACTGTGCCTTAACTTATAATCAGATGTCATCTACGCTTTCTGATTAGTGTAATAATATCTGGTGTTTTCTCTTGTTCAGTGGAGATGATGCTCTTATCCTTTTCATTAGTGATTTGCAACTTTGTTGCTCCTCCGTTTCAATCAATTTGTCTAGTTTTGACTTGACACAGAATTTAAGAAAGTAAAGAAACATTATATATAAATCTTGTGGTCTTAAACTAAAGATATGTAAAATCTACCAAAATATCTTTTAAATTTTGTGGTTTTGAATATCTCACCAGGAAAGTTGGAATTAAAGAGTTAGTCAATATAAAAATAAAAAGACATTTTTTTTTAAACGGACTAAAAAGAAAAGTAAGACAAATAAATTGAAACGAGAAAGTATTATCTATATCTTGTTAATTTCTGTAAACTAAAAGGCTTTTAAATTATCTATCTTGAGCTTGGATACATGCCCACCGTTAATCATTTCGAGTACCATTGTACTATATTTAGACCAAACATATTAGAGGGTAAATACTTACCCTCTCCCAGTATGTACACCAAATACAATAAGCTAACCTTAGCAATGAAAATTTAAAGTGACAATATATACTACGGAGTATCATTCAATAAATAGGCGTATGAAAGACGAATATTCTCACTCATTGGCTTGGTGTAAACATTGGGTACGGATAAATTTTTACCATATTTGGATAATAAGTTGCTTGCTTAGTTTGTAATATGCAGTACATATATTTTTCGTTGTCACCACCTAAACTAGAGGCTAATGACCGGCACTTAAAAGGCGTAATCCTGATCAGACAATTAACCCTTAATCCGTCTCTTCATGACGTCAACATTAAAGTGCAAAGGGTCTGAGTAACTTGTGCTCCCATATCGAATCCGCGACTTAAGTAGTACAAAAAAAAAAAAAAAACACATAAATTCGTGCGTTAAAAAGCAAAGTGCCTTTTCGCCTTTCACGCACGAATTTAGTGCGTGAAGGAGCCCAACATAAAGCAACCCCCTCTTTCCCCACCACAGACCCGACAGTTCGCCCCCACCGCCATTAACGCCGATTTCCGGTGGTCCCCAATCCCAAAAACACTATTTTCTTGTTGTTTTTCAATCCAAAACTCAATATTCTTGGTATATTGAAGTGTAGGAACAAGTTTCTAAGGTTAGATTTTGGAATAGAGCGGCGCAGAGGTCATTTTGAAAACTCAAAAAAACCTTCAATCTAGGTATTTCACTACGAATTTTTTATTACATTGCTAAATATATTATTACCGTAAGGATGGTTGTGCTGGATTTGCCGTTTTGCGTTGTTTTTTTGTGCATTTTTGGGCAGTGCCCATGCACTGTTGGGACTGGCCTTTTTTTTTTTAAATTTGTTTATGTATTGTTAATTAGTTAATTATTTATTAATTGTTTATTTAGCATTTATTAATTGTTAGATTAGCGACTTAAGTATTTATTAATTGTTAGACTAGCTATTTTAATTGTTAGACTAGCTAATTATTTATTTAGTTTTTGTTAAGCCAATTGTTTATTTGCTAATAATTTCGTAATTGTTTCATTAGTTAATTAATTGTTTATTTGTTAAATATACGATAATAATTTATTATTTTTTTGATTAGTTACTTAATTGTTTATTTATTAAATATATGATAATAACTTATTAATTATTTGATTAGTTAGTTAATTTTTTATTTATTAATTATTTATACTAATTGTATGCTAACTAATTATTAATTATTTGACTTATTAATTTTTAATCTTTATATTTTAGGATTGAAAACCCTTAGTTTAGGATTCATAACCTGTAGCTTAGGATTGAAAACCCTTTATATAATTTTCGATAAAAGATTACATAACTAATATTACTTGTTAATGATTTATTTAAAATACGTAAAACAGATGGGTTACCACAATCCTTAATAAAAAAAAAATCATAAAAGATTACATAACTAATATTACTTGTTAGTGATTGATTTAAAATACGTAAAACAGATGGATCACCATGATTTAAAATACGTAAAATAGATGGATCACCATGATTTAAAATACGTAAAACAGATGGATCACCATGATTTAAAATACGTAAAACAGATGGATCACCACAATCCTTAATAAAAATTTTGATAAAAGATTACATAACTAATACTACTTGTTAATGATTGATTTAAAATACGTAAAACAGATGGATCACCACCCTCTTGATCCGGGGCCCTTCGACCGAGAGTTACTGTATCTTCAGCCCGAGCATAGGTCACAACATATATGGACATTCGACCTGCAGCCTGAGTCTCAAGTTCGTACCCGGTTAGGGGACTCAGCATGGGAGATCTTAGCTGTTCACCCCTCACATCCTCGTGTCCTGGATATACTACGTCGGGGCGGTATCTACCGGTGCGTCGAAGTTGGTCGGGTACAACACGGTAGGTCGCTAGTGACGGCATTGATTGAGAGGTGGCGACCGGAGACACACACATTTCATCTCCGCACCGGTGAGGCTACCATTACCCTTCAGGATGTAGAGGTCATTTATGGGCTACAGGTTGATGGACGCCCATTGTATATTGAGGAGCCTCCTGTGCTGCCACCTTACCGGGATGAGTTGACTAGGCTCACCGGTTTCGCGGCTCTGGATGGTCATATTTCCGGCCAGAGTCGGCTTTTATTGTCGGCCCTTTACGCTCACTTGCGCCTCACAGACATACAACATCCGATTGGAGAGGACACGCCTCAGGCTAATGTTGACCGACCCGCGCGTCTATACCTACTCATCATATTCGGGGCCATCCTGTTCCCAAACACTTCGGGTTCGTATTTGAGCTTGAGGTATCTTCGGTATATCGACGATCTCGCCGAGATAGGATGTTATAGTTGGGGCGCTGCTGTGCTGGGCTACATGTATCGAGGATTCTGCTGATGTTCTATGGGCACGAGGGTAGAGGTCCCTGCATTTTGCTCGCTCCTTCAGGTAACATATTTAAGTGTGTGTAATTAAACAAAAAATATATTTTTTTTAAAACGACGACTGATAATTTTTTTTTTAAATGACTATATCAGATATGGGTGTGGACTAGGTTGAGACCTTTTCAGCCCACACCAGCTCACCCTCCCGCTGACTATCTTACTGTGCCGATGCCATACGCGCGGAGATGGTCGCGAGGCGTACGCCGACGTGCGGAGACGCATCACAACCTTCTCCCGTTTAGGGATCAGCTAGACTGCATGATGGCGCAGATGGTATGTTCATATTTTAGATCCACACGCTAGACCACATAGCTATTATTTTAGTCTTTTATTGTTAACTAGTTTAATTCTTTTTACAAGCTTTTATATGGACGCCGTATGATCATATTTTGGATGAGTTGTCGGCGTTTTGTAGGGCTGGTCAGCACATGTGGATGTCGCGGTGTCCATTGATACATATGGATATCGTTGAGTATCACGCGCCCGACCGCGTGTTACGGCAGTTTGGGTATGTACAGAATATACCCGCGGCTACGGTTTGGGAGCAGGACCACTATGCGAGGGACGAGCGTGCGGGCATCGATGATGCATGGCGACTATATATACAGCAGCAGGTCCAGAGTTGGGATGTGAGGATGACGAGCCTAGCGGTGGTCGGACATGACACTCCGATCCATGTGTACATGGAGTGGTACATGCGGATCACTCGCATCATTATTGGCAACCCCTCTAGGCGTCGTCCAGATGGCCTGGGATATGTAGCACTCGCAGGAGCGTACGAGGCGCTGGTACGGACTGTTCAAACGATGCGCTATGAGAGCACTGCCCGTATGGAGGCCCCCGAGACGGTGGAGTATGCAGCACGGATGATTGAGCTTGTCGAGGCGGGTATGAGACAGGCACATGACTTTGAGCGTCTCCATGAGCGTGTTCCCGCTGCCCCACCTGGGGCAGCAAGTGGTCGTGGTCACAGAGGAGTTGGTGGCCGTCGTAGAGGTGGTAGGGCTGGCAGAGGTGATGAGGCTCCGTCGACTTCAGAGATCCCACCGAGTTCTTACTAGCCGGCGACTACAGATATCCCATCGACTTCTCATTCCAGGCCGTCGACTTCACAGACGCCTCTGTATACGCCGGACCCTTTTTCAGATTATGTGACCTGGCCTTCATTTCCACATCCACCAGTTCGTGATCCACAGGGTGAGCGGCCGGTTCGTGATCTACAGGGTGGCCTACATCTGCACTTCGACGACTCCATGTTTGAGGAGTTCGTGTTTGATACAACACTATCTGCATCTCCTGCACCGGAGGCCGCTCAGGAGCCCTCTCATCAGGCATCTCAGGAGGCCGTCGACACACAGGTTTGACTTTTACAAAAAAGTAAAATAATTTATTAATAATTTGTTTATTTCAGGTTAAATCCAATCTAAATTGTTTATATATTATTTCAGGTTCATTCCACTGCGCCTGTGGACCCATCTCCTGCACCGGGCCCCACTCAAGAGACCGTTGAGGAGCCAGCTCAGGAGCCCTCTCACCAGGCATCTCAGGAGGCCTTCGACACACAGGTTTGACTTTTACAAAAAAGTAAAATAATTTATTAATTATTTTTTTATTTCAAGTTCATTTTAGAATAAATCTAAATTAAATTGTTTATATGTTATTTCAGGTTCATTCCTCTGCGCCTGTGGACCCATCTCCTGATGAGATTAACGAGGAGCCATGTTATGAACCGGCCCCACCGCCCACCGTCATTTCCCATAAAAAGCATGTTATGAACCGGGGTCCGTGTCGAAAGAAGGGAAGGAAGGGAAGCAAGGATGATCATGCCATAGAGCATGTACAGATTAAGAGGAGGAAGGGGGATGGAGATAATGGTGGTGGTGGTGGGGTTAGCCTTAGGCCTAGCCGAAGTCTAAAGGCTCCCACTTGTGGGACCTGAGATTGTGAATGCTGTAGATAAAGTGTACATTTTATGTTATTATTTTCTTAATGATAATTAGTTATCTTAATAATAACTCGTGCGACGGATTGAAAAAATCGTGATTTTAGTAGGTTAAAAAAAAGTAACCTATTAAATTTGTGCGTGAAAGTGAAAGTGAAAAAACTTAAAGTGATGGGAAAATTCGGTCCCCTACTTCACGCACGAATTTCGTGCGTGAAAGGGCCAAGTTGCATTTTTGCAGTTTGGTACTTTCACGCACGAAATTCGTGCGTGAAACGTATTTATGTGTTTTTTATTTTTTGGTACTAGTTTGGTTTAACTTTTTTTTTTTTTTTTGTACTACTTAAGTCGCGGATTCTCCCATATCACATAAGCATACAACAAGATTCCAGCTACATACAAAACATTTCATAACGTGACTTAAAGTAGGGCTGCTTATTAATTAATCGGTTCGGTTTGATTTTGATCAATATTATCAGTTCGGTTTGTTGGTTATGAGGTTGTAAATATGCTTAAGTGATAATCAAATCATTAAGATATCAATTAATCGGTTAGTAATTGTTAACGATTCGGTATTTGGTTGGCTGTTAACTATTCAATTATCGTTTAACCTATATGGTTAGCAGCTTATACCTTTCGAATGTCTGCAATAAAATATAAAAAGAAACCCGATGTACTAGCTACAAGATATATGTATATGTATTTGCAGTATTTGAGACCTCCAAATGTGAAGTACTTCTTCCGTCCTAATTTAAGTGTCTTACTTTCTTTTTTGATTTGTCTCAAAAAGAGTGTATCTTTGTATATTTAGTAAATTGACAAATTACCGAATCGTTAACAACCACTAACCGAAATGTGCAGTATCACTTTTTTGCGAGTTTCCTATCTCTATCAAATGTTTGTGTTTCCTACCTGAACTACCATCAACTATTTATCAAATAAAACACACCTCGACTAGTATGTAGTATCTGATTGTGCGTGGTGCGCACTCATATTTTTTGTTTAAAAATGGTGCCAAATAGCACTTCATGCCGATAATTAAAGGAATTAATAAGAAAATTAAAAGATAATGGCCAAAAACACACTTGAAGTATCATTTTTTTTTGTGAGTTCCTTGAACTAGTATTTTTGTTTCCTACCTGAACTATCACCAATTATTTATCGAAACGCACCTCGAAATTAATGAGTCAGTTGCATGCCCTGTGGACGAAATTTTATGGGAAAATTTAAGTTGTCACGCGCCTTTTGACAATTGTATTCAAACATTTGTTCTGGTCAGCTTCGATGTGTTTTTTGATAAATAATTGGGGATAGTTCAGGTAGAAAACACAAACACGTAATACAATTTAGATAGAAAACTCACAAAAAGTAATATTTCAGGTGTTTTTTACCATTATCATCATAATATAGCTAAACAAGTGCAAGTAAACGTAGGAATACAATTCCTCCATAACAAAAACAATTGCCCAAACAGGGTTTTAGGATGTGTTCGGTACGGAGGAAAATGTTTTCAATTTTTTCATTTTCGTTTGGACAAAATATTTTGAAAAATATTTTCTTTGAGAAAACAAGTTCCTTAAAAATGTTGAAAATGACTTCCCTAATCAAAGTAGAGAAAACAAGTCCACAATTGGTATTTCACCAACCACCGAACCCACCCCCACAACCACCAAACCCCAACAACTCCCCCACCAACCACCCCACCCCTACCACTACCCAACCCAAAAAAAAAATTGTTTAAAGTTTTTTGAAAAAAATTTACACCACCCACCCCCATGACACCCCATCCCCCCTCCAAAAAAAATTATTTTTTAAAAAAGAGTTTAGAAAAGTTTTTTTTTTTGTTTTCTACGACACCCCCCCCCCCCCCCACCTCCTCCTAAAAATTATTTTTTTTAAAAAAAATCTTTTTTTATTTTCTACACCGACCCATTCCCTCCCCCCCCCCCCCCCCCCTCCCGAATTTTCTATTTCATAATTAATTTTACATTTATAAAAAAACTTATAAATATGGAAAGTTTGTGTGGTTAAATTTGGTGTGGGGTAGGTGGTGAGGGTGGGGGTTGTGTGTGTGTGTGTTTGGGGGGGGGGGTTAAGATAAAATTTCACATTTTTTATAAAAGTTAAATAAAATATATGAAATAGAAATTTTGAGAGGGGGTGGGTGGGTAGGAGGGATGGATAGAGCGGTGGTGTGGGGGTGGGGGTGGGGGTGGTGGTGTAGGCTAAGGGTGGGTGAAGATGAAGTGGTTGGAGGGTGGTGGTTGCGTGGGGTTGGGTGGGTTGGGTGGTGGAGGGATGGTGGGTGCTTGACGTGGGTGGTGGGGTGAGGTGGGTGTGGGGGTTGGTGGGGCATGGGTGGTATTTTCTGAAAAATGTTTTCACCAACCAACCGAACATGCGAAAATAAGTAAGAAATTAACTTATTTTCCATTACTCAACCGAACATGAGAAAATAAATAGAAATTCACTTATTTTCCATGAACACATTTCTAGGAAAACATTTTCCTCCGTACCGAACACGCCCTTTCCTCAAAAGCCTAATGTCACGACCCGACTCGGGGCCGCGACGAGCACCCGGTGCTAGCCCACCCGGGCACCCTCTTAGCTTACTCTTATGCTTACATCTAGGTGAGCCACATAATTATACATGCATTTCCATTCATTCGTCAACTAGTCCCATTTGGACAACAACACATTTATATCATCATAGGCATCTATGCCACATCAATGTACATGGGCCAACGTGGCCGACAAAATGATATACAAAACATAGGCCGACAAGGCCAAACACATCTACCCACACACTCACATGTCTACGAGCCTCTAAGAGTATAACATATCACATTAGCGGGACAGGACCCCGCTATGCCCATAATTATATACACAAAAGAATGAGTACCCAAAAGATATGGCTCCGAAGGAAATAGAGCTCTCTATCTAATCTCCGAATAGGCAGTTATGGATCAAGTCTGTCTCCCTGTGCACCTGCGGGCATGACGCAGCGTCCACAAACAAACGGACGTCAGTACGAAGAATGTACTGAGCATGTAAAGCATGAGCAGCATCAATAAATAAGCATCATGAACAACATATGGAATAGCATAGGAGGGGGAGACAATAATATCATCGTCATAGCACTTACCTGCCTTTCGTAGGACTTTTCATTTTTCATACGTATTTGTACACCTACGTCATCATCCGTATTCCATAATAGTACTCGTACCATACTTGTGCTCATATTCGTATACATGTCCTTATTCTTATTCTTATACATAGTCTTATCACATTCATATTCATATTATATACATAGTCATTTCATATACATAGCATTTACTTAGCATACCCGACCTCATAGGATCGGTGTTTCATACATACTTGGCCAACCAAGGCTCAAGGTTACTCATACCTGGCCCTACCAAGGCTTCAGGGTTATCCGTACCATCTGCAGAGGTGTGTGTGCGTTTCGTAATTGTATACATACTTTATACATATTCATATACATATATCCTACCCGGCGTTATAAGCTCGGGGTGTCATTATAGCCCTTCATAGGCACATGTAAGTATAAAAGCCCGTAGGCACCTTTAGCATCATTATTATTATCATTTTCGCTACATCTATATCTTATGCTTATTCGTCATATGGGGTGCGTAGTACAATCGTAGCACATATCGAGGATCGTGAGCTTATGAGCTCGGAGTGTCAATCATTTGAATACAACATACTCATGTAGAGGATTTTAAGAGTTTGGCCAAGGAACCACGCCTTATGAAAGAAGGGTTAGCCTTACATACCTTTTCGTCGGACTATTCTACACTTGCACGCTTCCTTCGAATGCTAGCGTCTATACCTTCATTAATATCATAACAATGGCCATTAGTCATTCACATTATCCACATTATTTAGATTCCTTAATTTGCCTCTAATTCACCCATATTCATGGTCATAACATCCAACTTCGTCCATCCGTCTAAAGTGTCTAGTTCATGATCTTAGGACCATTTATAATGCATTCATATCACAACACAACAACATTCATGATTCAATTCAAACTATTCCTCAAAATGTCACTATTCATCATTCATGACCTACTTGACCATATTTTCTACAATCCATGTATTTCAACTCTTCAATACCTTAAACATCATGTAAAAATCATGAATCTTACCTTAGAAGTTGTAGGAATAAGCCTTGGTTAATAATACTCCACTTTGAGCAAAACCCTAGTTTTTCTCCATTTGGATTTCTTGACCTAGATGATCTTTGATGATGTTCTTACTCTTGATTCACCTTGTTTTATGTTGTTGATCCTCAAATATCCTTGAAAACTTGTATAATAAATGTAGAGAGAGGTTTTAGAGAGAAGTGGTGAAATGTTGTAATGAAATAAAACAAGTGTTGGTCCCTTTATTTAATGACTTGCAAAATCTGTGCTGAGGTGAACAGTGGACGTCTATCATGGTTTACGGCCCGTATTGCAGTTTACGGACCGTCCCTCGCGATCGTCTTTAACCATTTCCAGAACCAGAAGCTTTGGCTGCTTGCATGGTGATTTACGACCATGGTTTACGGGCCGTAAATCACTTTACGGTCCGTCCTCCAGGTCGTATTTTACCATTTCTCGGCTGGCAGAAAGTTGAAGCCTTGCATGGCAGTTTACGACCTGCTAGTTTACGGACCGTATACCAGTTTACGGTCCGTCCTAGCACTTTACGGTCAGTTCTGCAACTTTCCATATTTCTTAGACTTCTCATTTTAATCACCCACGTCCATGCACATGCATTGCTCACCTTATATCTCATCTTAATTTAGCCAACTTTCTCATCTCACATCGGATACCTTCGAAATCTCGCCTAAGGTCATCAAACGTCGTTTCTTGCTCATGGACATCATGCACTCATACTTATCACTAATTCGTTCACTTACGTACCAACGGAAAATTTTTCTGAGGTGTAACATTCTTCCCCCCTTAAGAACATTCGTCCCCGAATGTTAAAGTGCTCGGGAATTCTACAAAAATTTCGCCAGAGTTTCCCTTATAATATGGCGCTACCATCCTGCCACAACAACCCATAATATCGATGCCACACCGGGCCACAACATAACAACATAAAATTTTGGCCACACATGACCCAAAAGCATAAAAGGAAAATATACATACCTTATGATCTCGACGTCTCATCTTGGGCTTCTTCCAAGGGCTGAAATAACTGTGGGTATTTGGATCGCATACTTTCTTCTACTTCCCATGTCATCTCCTCTAGTTTAGTGCTTCTCCATAGAACCTTAACCGAGGCCACCTCTTTATTTCTAAGCCTCCGTACTTGCCTGTCTAATATGGCAATGGGTACCTCTTCATAAGTCAATTTCTCTGTCACTTGCACATCGTTTACTGGGACGATCCTAGTGGGATCTCCAACACATTTTCGAAGCATCGAGACATAAAATACTGGATGGACTGACTCCAATTCCGGAGGTAGATCTAACGCATAGGCCACTTTGCCTATTTTGCGCACAATCTCATATGGTCCAATATACCGGGGACTAAGCTTCCCCTTTTTGCCAAATCTCATAACGCTTTTCATTGGCGACACTTTCAAGAATACCCAATCCTTCACTTTGAACTCCAAGTCTCTTCGACGATTATCCGCATAGGACTTCTGACGACTTTGGGCTGCTAGCAACCGATCTTGTATAAGCTTGACTTTCTCTATAGCTTGCTGGACCAAGTCTGGTCCTACCAATTTAGTTTCTCCGGTTTCAAACCACCCAATTGGGGATCTACACTTTCGCCCATATAAAGCTTCATATGGTGCCATTTGAATGCTGGAATGATAACTATTATTGTAAGCAAATTCAATGAGTGGCAAATGATCATCCCAATTTCCTCCAAAATCTATCATACATGCTCGTAACATATCCTCAAGAGTCTGAATAGTACGTTCAGCTTGTCCATCGGTCTGGGGATGAAATGTCGTGCTAAGGCTAACTCGGGTCCCTAAACCCTCTTGGAAAGACCTCCAAAACTTAGCTGTAAAATGAGTCCCCCTGTCGGAGATAATAGATACCGGGACGCCATGGAGTTTTAGTATCTCGTTAAGATAAAGCTTCGCATAATCTTCTGCCTCATAGGTCATCCTGACCGGTAAGAAATGAGCTGACTTGGTGAGTCTATCCACAATCACCCATATGGAATCATACTTACGTCGAGAACGGGGTAAGCCTGAAATGAAGTCCATGTTAATCACTTCCCACTTCCAAGTTGGGATTTCTATAGCTTGCAACAATCCACCCGGCTTTTGGTGTTCAATCTTCACTCGTTGGCAATTAGGACACTGAGCTACGAATTCCGCTATATATTTCTTCATCCCATTCCACCAATAGATAGACTTAAGATCATGATACATCTTCGTCGCACCGGGGTGAACAGAATAACGGGAACTATGAGCTTCTCTCAAAATCTGGTGGCGTAAACTTGCCACATCGGGAACACACAATCTTCCTCTACATTGGAGAACTCCGTCTCCTGAAATGTCAAATGATGACTCATTTTCCTGAGGGATTGTATTTCTGTACTGCATTAGCATGGGATCCTTATATTGTCGCTTTTTCACTTCTGCTACTAGCGACGAGACTGCTGTATTCTGGATAGTAGCTCCGCTGCTACCTGAGTCCACTACTCGGACTCCTAGGCTAGCTAACTATTGAAGCTCACGGGCCATCTCTTTCTTTTCTGGTCGTACATCACTTAGACTTCCCATCGACCTACGGCTAAGAGCATCAACCACCACATTTGCCTTTCCGGGGTGGTACAGGATCTCAACATCATAGTCTTTTAGCAACTCTAGCCATCGTCATTGCCGCAAATTCAACTCTTTATGCTTGAAGATGTATTGAAGACTCTTATGATCTGTGTAAATATCCACGTGGAAACCATATAAGTAATGTCTCCATATCTTTAATGCATGGACCACTGCGGCCAATTCTAAGTCATGGGTAGGATAATTCTGCTCATGTTTCCGCAATTGCCTTGAAGCATACGCAATCACTTTGCCATGTTGCATCAACACACAGCCTAGCCCAACACCTGAAGCGTCGCAATACACAACGTATCCTTCCAATCCCTCTAGAAGTGTCAGAACTGGGGCAGAAGTCAACCGACCCTTTAACTCTTGGAAACTACGTTCACAAGCATCTGTCCATTGAAACTTGGCTGATTTCTGTGTTAACTTTGTGAGTGGTGCAGAAATAGAGGAAAAACCTTCAACGAATCTCCTGTAATAACCTGCTAAGCTCAGAAAGCTACGAACCTCTGTAGGAGTTGTGGGTCTTGGCCAAGTCTTCACGGCCTCAATCTTTTGACTATCCACTCGAATACCATCGGCTGCCACAATATGCCCTAAAAATGCCACTGAGTTCAACCAGAACTCACATTTGGAAAACTTTGCAAATAATTCTCGAGTTCGAAGAACTCCAAGGACAATACGCAAATGATCCGCATGTTCTGCTTCGGATCTAGAATACACCAAAATATCATCAATGAATACGATTACAAATAAGTCCAGAAAGGACCTGAACACATTATTCATCAAATCCATAAATACCGCTGGCGCATTAGTTAGCCCAAATGACATCACCCGGAATTCAAAATGACCATATCTCGTTCTGAAGGCTGTCTTAGGGATATCTTTCTCCCTAACTCTTACTTGATGATACCCGGACCTCAAATCAATCTTTGAAAACCATTTGGCGCCTTGCAATTGATCAAACAAGTCATCAATCCTTGGGAGAGGATATTTATTCTTAATCGCTACTTTATTCAATTGCCTATAATCAATGCACATTCTCAAGGAGCCATCTTTCTTTCGGACGAACAATACGGGCGCTCTCCACGGGGATGAACTAGGCCTAATGAAGCCTTTATCAAGCAAGTCCTTCAATTGCTCCTTCAACTCTTTCAATTCTGCGGGTGCCATTCTATATGGAGGAATAGATATAGGTGTGGTGCCTGGCAACACATCAATGGTAAAATCAATCTCCTATTCGGGAGGAAGGCCTGGAAGCTCTTCCGGGAATACATCCGGAAATTCGTTCACTACGGGAACTGATTGAAGAGTCAGCAATTCAACTTCTACATCTTGAACTTGAACTAGATGATAAATACATCCTTTCGTGATCATCTTCCTTGCCTTTAGATAGGAAATAAATCTACCTTTTGGTGATGCCGCATTCCCTTTCCATTCTAAGACTGGTTCTCCCGGAAACTGGAAACGAACCATCTTCATTCGGCAATCAACATTGGCATAACAAGAAGCCAACCAATCCATGCCCATAATAACATCAAAATCTACCATTTCTAGCTCATGCAAATCAATCATGGTACGACGGTCACAAATCGTGACTATACAATCCCTATATACTCGGCTAGCTATTACTGATTCACCCACGGGTGTGGACACCTCAAAAGGTTTGATCGACTCCGGCTCGACTATAAATTGACCCGCAATATAAGGAGTAACATATGATAACGTGGAGCCCGGATCAATCAAAGCATATATATCACGAGAGAATACCGATAATATACCTGTGACCATGTCAGGAGAAGACTCTAGATCTTGGCGTCCAGCCAAGGCATAAATACGGTGCTGAGGGCCGCTAGTACTGGGAGCTCTGCCTCTACCTCTACCATGGCCAACTCGCGCATGTGAACCTAGCCCCGTAGGGCGTACAGATGCCGAAGATCCGGCTACCGACCCTGATGGTTGGGTCTTACCTCTACCATGTACTGAGGGGCAATCACGCATAATATGGCCTGGTCGACCACATAAATAGTAAACATCTGAACCCAATCGGCATTGACCCCAATGCAACTTCCCACACTGGGAACATCGTGGTATAGGTGGCCTTGACTGGCCTGAATCACCTCTAAACTGGGACCCCGAATAACTCTGACTCGGTCGGGATGAGTAGATCTATCAAGGCTCTTGCCTGAAAACCGTGGAGGTGCACTGGTCATAGAATAGCCTGAATGTCTAGGGAACTGTTGCCTGTGTCCGCCTCTGGACTCACTTATTGGGCTCGAAGATCTGGCCCTCTTGCTATGTCCCCTATCCTGTTCACGTTCACTTCTCCGCTGCTGTAGGCTTTCCTCTAAGTTCTTAGCATGTGCCTGAATGCGTGCAATATCCATACCGTTCTGAAGGGACACAGTCAAGCATTTGTCCATCAGATGGGGCCCTAGGCCCTTTACAAATCGGTGTACCCTGTCGCCCATATCTGCTACCATGGCCGAAGCATACCTGGCCAAGGAGTTAAAACGGAGGCTATACTCTAGGGCACTCATACTGCCTTGCCTCAAATTTAAGAATTTATCGGCCCTAGCTCGCCGAACTTCTGGGGGCATATAATGACGGAGAAAAGCATCAACAAATTCTTGCCATATCGGGGGAGGTGCATTTTCTCCCCGTGAAGCCATCTACACCGTATACCACTGAATCGAGACATCTCTCAATCTATATGGCGCTAACTCCACTGACTCGGTGTCCGAAACATGTATCAACCGGAGCGTCCTTAGCATACCATCAATAAAGTCCTGGGGATCCTCCTCCGATTTTGACCCAAAGAATTCCGGAGGGTTCAAAGTAATGAAATCACGGGCTCTTGCACTAACAGCCCTATCACCATACCCTGAACTGTGCCTTTGAGCTTGGGCCACAACCAATTGAGTCAATAAGGTAATGGCCTCTTTTACATCTTGGCCCGAAGCATTTGGTGGAGGAGCTGGAGGTGCTGGAGCTGGGGCTGAGGCTCCCTCACGCTCCTCAGAGACGGGCACTGTCTGGGAGGACTGAGATTGAGCCGCACCCTGGGACTCACTTTCCTCTACTACCAGTGGCGGTGCTTTCTTAGCCCGCTTCTCTGCCACCGTCTTACCCTTTTAGGCTGCCGTAGTCTTTCCCTTTTTAGGCATCTCTGAAATACACAACACACGATTTAGGAACAAGAATTTCCTACATCATAGCTCTATCGCACGATTCTTATGAAGAAAGAAGGTCATTTATTCCTAAAATGTCCACAGCTTCTTGTTTATAAGTGTGGCGCGCAACACACCCATAACCAAGACTCTACTAGACACGGCTCGTAGACACACCCTAGGACTGAACTGCTCTGATATCACTTTTGTCACGACCCGACTCGGGGCCGCGACGAGCACCCGGTGCTAGCCCACCCGGGCACCCTCTTAGCTTACTCTTATGCTTACATCTAGGTGAGCCACATAATTATACATGCATTTCCATTCATTCATCAACTAGTCCCATTTGGACAACAGCACATTTATATCATCATAGGCATCTATGCCACATCAATGTACATGGGCCAACATGGCCGACAAAATGATATACAAAACATAGGCCGACAAGGCCAAACACATCTACCCACACACACACATGTCTACGAGCCTCTAAGAGTATAACATATCACATTAGCGGGACAGGACCCCGCTATGCCCATAATTATATACACAAAAGAATGAGTACCCAAAAGATATGGCTCCGAAGGAAATGAAGCTTTTTATGTAATCTCTGAA
Source organism: Lycium barbarum (assembly GCF_019175385.1). NCBI lineage: Eukaryota > Viridiplantae > Streptophyta > Magnoliopsida > Solanales > Solanaceae > Lycium > Lycium barbarum. Next base: position 127,841,947 of record NC_083337.1, on the reverse strand, counting down.
TAGGCAGCTATGGATCAAGTCTGTCTCCCTGTGCACCTGTGGGCATGACGCAGCGTCCACAAACAAAAGGACGTCAGTACGAAGAATGTACTGAGCATGTAAAGCATGAGCAACATCAATAAATAAGCATCATGAACAACATATGGAATAGCATAGGAGGGGGAGACAATAATATCATCGCCATAGCACTTACCTGCCTTTCGTAGGACTTTCCATTTTTCATACGTATTTGTACACCTACGTCATCATCCGTATTCCATAATAGTACTCGTACCATACTTGTGCTCATATTCGTATACATGTCCTTATTTGTATTCTTATACATAGTCTTATCACATTCATATTCATATTATATACATAGTCATTTCATATACATAGCATTTACATAGCATACCCGACCTCATAGGATCGGTGTTTCATACATACTTGGCCAACCAAGGCTCAAGGTTACTCATACCTGGCCCTACCAAGGCTTCAGGGTTATCCATACCGTCTGCAGAGGTGTGTGCGCGTTTCGTAATCGTATACATACTTTATACATATTCATATACATATATCCTACCCGGCGTTATAAGCTCGGGGTGTCATTATAGCCCTTCATAGGCACATGTAAGTATAATAGCCCGTAGACACCTTTAGCATCATTATTATTATCATTTTCGCTACATCTATATCTTATGCTTATTCGTCATATGGGGTGCGTAGTACAATCGTAGCACATATCGAGGATCGTGAGCTTATGAGCTCGGAGTGTCAATCATTTGAATACAACATACTCATGTAGAGGATTTTAAGAGTTTGGCCAAGGAACCACGCCTTATGAAAGAAGGGTTAGCCTTACATACCTTTTCGTCGGACTATTCTACACTTGCACGCTTCCTTCGAATGCTAGCGTCTATACCTTCATTAATATCATAACAATGGCCATTAGTCATTCACATTATCCACATTATTTAGATTCCTTAATTTGCCTCTAATTCACCCATATTCATGGTCATAACATCCAACTTCGTCCATCCGTCTAAAGTGTCTAGTTCATGATCTTAGTACCATTTATAATGCATTCATATCACAACACAACAACATTCATGATTCAATTCAAACTATTCCTCAAAATGTCACTATTCATCATTCATGACCTACTTGACCATATTTTCTACAATCCATGTATTTCAACTCTTCAATACCTTAAACATCATGTAAAAATCATGAATCTTACCTTAGAAGTTGTAGGAACAAGCTTTGGTTAATAATACTCCACTTTGAGCAAAACCCTAGTTTTTCTCCATTTGGATTTCTTGACCTAGATGATCTTTGATGATGTTCTTACTCTTGATTCACCTTGTTTTATGTTGTTGATCCTCAAATATCCTTGAAAACTTGTATAATAAATGTAGAGAGAGGTTTTAGAGAGAAGTGGTGAAATGTTGTAATGAAATAAAACAAGTTTTGGTCCCTTTATTTAATGACTTGCAAAATATGTGCTGAGGTGAACAGTGGTCGTCCATCATGGTTTACGGCCCGTATTGCAGTTTACGGACTGTCTCTCGCGATCGTCTTTAACCATTTCCAGAACCAGAAGCTTTGGCTGCTTGCATGGTGATTTACGACCATGGTTTACGGGCCGTAAATCACTTTACGGTCCGTCCTCCAGGTCGTATTTTACCATTTCTCGGCTGGCAGAAAGTTGAAGCCTTGCATGGCAGTTTACGACCTGCTAGTTTACGGACCGTATACCAGTTTACGGTCCGTCCTAGCACTTTACGACCACTGGGCAGTTGCAGTTCTGCAACTTTCCATATTTCTTAGACTTCTCATTTTTATCACCCACGTCCATGCACATGCATTGCTCACCTTATATCTCATCTTAATTTAGCCAACTTTCTCATCTCACATCGGATACCTTCGAAATCTCGCCTAAGGTCATCAAACGTCGTTTCTTGCTCATGGACATCATGCACTCATACTTATCACTAGTTCGTTCACTTACGTACCAACGGAAAATTTTTCCGAGGTGTAACACCTAATAGTAATTAACCGCATTGGAAACGACGAATCACACTCTGTTAACGTATAATAAAATGTTGGTCGCACCCTAACTCGATCCAAAAGAGTGAAAAGACACATCCGGCCACCCGGGAGGAAAAGTCGAGGCTCACCATTACTTCTTGTGAATTATCTTTAAATTACTTCTTTTTTTGTCCATTTATTCTTTTCCTTGGGAATTAGTGAGTGGTCTTGGTTGTTGTTGTTATGGTGCACCAAACTTCAGCTCCTCTTAGATCACAATTGGTATGAAGACAATGAAATGATAATAAAATTTGTTACGTGATATTCTAATTTTTTTGTTCAAGAATAATGAGCAAAAGTGAAAATGAAGTATTTGTAGTGAACAGATAAAACAAAATATCATCATACAAATTATTGGGGCCGAGCACACGCAACTAGTCTATTCCACGTATCAATCATGATAAGGTTAATTAGTGGTCCTAAAAATGGTTAATGGCTTCTAATAGACGAAAACATTATGATGATGGCGATACAACCGAATTATAATTCGATATGCTTGATATGATGATACGCTGCATTCATATGATTATCCATCTTGACAAATTCTTTAGGAAAATTAGACAAGAAAGCAAACTGATAATACTCATTAATTATTACAATATAAAACTTTCCTTAGTGGGTGGGGCAATAGCATTTGCTAGTTTCTGCTTATTTCTCTATGGTTGTACAATACTATAAAATAAGCAAAAAGAAAATGTAATGATCATATCAGGGAGTATGATATAATATATGGATCCACCAAACAATATAGAGAACCAGGTTCTTTATTTGTTCCCTTAGATAATCAATAGAAGGTAAAAGTGCACAAGATGTTTATGTGGAAAACTCCTTGATCAAGGGATTAAAAACCACGACCTACCACGTAGGATTTTCAACTTCACTAAAACGAGCAATGTTTAGATTATAACCTATTCCAACCTAGGAATTAAACTCTTAATCTCTCACATCTTACAATAAGTCGCTTGCAAGCTCTTTACAATAACTATATTGCAAAGACAACTCTTGCCTAACTCTAGACAAGAAACAGTTACACCTTGACTAACTCTAGCCAAGCACATAAGCAAGAAAAGGTTGCAAACCTATCCTACTAATACACTTCTTGAAAGTAATGTAGAAAAATGAAGAACACAAGACAAAGATTAAACAACAAAAGAAACCTATTACATAGACGTTTCGAACAAACTGGTTACGTTCCTTTTGATGTTACAACTTTGATCTTGATCGAGCACTTTGAGGGAGTGGCGGCAGCCTCTCTTGTGAGCACAATATTCTTTTTGATTCTCAAAGATTAAGGGTTGATTCTTGTACCGTGTTGTATATATATTGGAGGGCATGTGACGAGAGATGGGGACAACACAAGTTAAAGCTGTGTTGCTGCTGTACTGTTGCCAGACGGTGTTGGGTCCATCCCCTTATTTTGAGGAAGAAAACACTTCCCTTGTTTTGAGGAAGAAAACATCTTCCTTGTCTTTGGAAAATTGTCAAGTGCTTGCTTGAGTCACTAATGACATCAATAGGTTCATCTCATACCTATAAATAGGGAAGCTTTCTCATTTGCAAGACACACCAAAAAATTGAAGAAGACAACACATCCCAAAGAGAGAAAAAATCTAAGAGAAATACTCTTAGTGAAAGGCTTAAGTAAGAGAAGTCTTTGAGAGAATTTTTTAGTAAAAATTCTTGAGTGTAATTGGGATTGAGGTTGTGAGGTTGAGTGTTGTAAACACTTGTAATATTTCTTCTTTAATAAGATCTGCAGCAGCAACGTGGACGTAGCTCTCACATTGAGGGTGAACCACTATAAATCTGTGTGTGCTATTTATTCTTCGCTTACATCACGGCGTAAGTATGATCTGTCTAAGGAGATTGGTATTTAAGTGGTCCAGCTGTGACCCTCCAATATTTCCTGGGAACCTACTTACAAAGGTCGGATTTGGGATTCAAAATCCTAACAACTGGTATCAGAGCAACAGGTTGTGTTGTGATTTAGAAACGATGGGAGGCGAAGATGGTACGACGCACGGCATCGGTAAATTCGATGGTACAGATTTTGCGTTCTGGAGAATTCAAATTGAAGATTATTTATATGACAGAAAGCTTCATGAACCTCTGAGTCCGAAACCAGAGGAGATGAAGCAATCAGATTGGGATCTCCTCGACAGACAAGTTCTGGGAGTCATTCGGCTAACGTTGTCGAAGAACGTTGCTCACAACGTGGAAAAGGAGAAGACCACCGCAGATATGATGAAGGTATTGCCTGACATGTATGAGAAACCTTCGGCAAATAATAAGGTATTTCTCATGAAGAAACTATTTCATCTAAAGATGATGGAAAATGCTCATGTTGCTGCACACATAAATGAATTCAATACTATTGTAAATCAATTGTCATCGGTAAAAATTGATTTCGATGATGAAGTACAAGCTCTAATTTTGTTGGCATCCCTACCAAATAGTTGGGAGCCAATGAGAGCAGCGGTTAGTAATTCTGTCGGCAGTGACAAACTAAAGTTCAACGATGTTAGGGATCGTATCCTTGCTAAGGAGGTGCGCAGGACAGATTCTGGAGAGGCATCGACGAGTTCTGCTTTTAATGTTGAAAACAGAAGCAGAAATTATGACAGAAACTACAACCGAAATAGGGGCAGATCGAAGTCAAGGAATGGCAGGGGTCAATCCAGACCAGGACGAACACTTGAGTGTTGGAACTGTGGAAAACCAGGTCACTTCAAGAAGAACTGCAGGGCGCCAAAGAAGGAGGACAACAAGGGGGTTGGAACCAACGCTGCTACGGAAGACATTGGCGATGCGTTGTTGCTATCGGTTGACAGCCCGATAGACTCTTGGGTGCTTGACTCAGGAGCGTCCTTTCATACCACCCCACATCATGATATAATGACAAATTACGTGACTGGGAATCTCGGCAAAGTTTATTTAGCCGATGGAGAGCCGCTAGACGTTGTTGGCACGGGAGACAGTAATTTGAAGATGTCAAATGGATCCTCGTGGAAGATTACAAAAGTTAGACATGTTCCAAAGCTGATGCGAAACCTGATCTCAGTAGGTCAACTTAATGATGAGGGATATGATCTCAACTTTGGTAATGGGTCTTGGAAGGTGGCGAAAGGTGCTATGGTAGTTGGCCGAGGAAAGAAGATTGGCACTCTCTACATGACGACTAGTTGTCGTGATACTGTTGCTGTGGTTGACAAAACAAAGAAGACAGATTTGTGGCATTGTCGGCTGGGACATATCAGCCAGAAGGGGATGAAGCTGTTGGTGACAAATGCCTTAATTCCGGAGCTGAAGACGGTGGACCTTCATACGTGTGAGAGCTGCATTCTCGGAAAACAAAAGTGAGTAAGCTTCTCAAATGCAGGCAGAGAGTTGACGGTCGAGAAGCTGGAATTGGTGCACACAGACGTGTGGGGACCTACCACTGTCCCTTCTTTTGGAGGATCACACTACTACGTGACCTTCATTGATTATTCAACCAGGAAGGTGTGGGTTTACTTTATGAAAAATAAATCCGATGTGTTTAGTGTATTCAAAAGATGGAAAGCCATGGTTTAGAATGAAACAAACCTCAGGTTGAAGTGTTTGAGGTCCGACAACAGCGGAGAATACACTGATGGTGATTTCCAATGGTACTGTGCCGATAATGGGATCAAGATGATGAAGACTATTCTTGGAACGCCGCAACAAAATGGAATAGCCGAAAGAATGAACTGAACGTTGAACGAGCGTACTCGGAGTATGAGAATACACTCGGGACTGCCCAAGACATTCTAGGCAGATGTAGTCAATACCGCGACCTTCTTAATTAACCGAGGACTGTCAGTTCCCTTGGGTTTCAGAATTCCAGAAGAAGTCTGGAGTGGCAAGAAGGTAAATCTTTCATTTCTGAAAGTGTTCGGCTGCTTATCATATGTTCATAATGATGATACGGCTAGAAGCAAGCTTGATCCAAAATCAAAGAAGTGTTACTTTATTGGCTATGGTGACGCCGAGCTTGGTTACCGATTTTGGGATGAACAAAATCGGAAGATCATCCGAAGGAGGAATGTTGTCTTCAACGAAGAGGTACTGTACAAAGACAAGTTGCAAAAGAATTCAGAATGTCAGGACAAGGAATCGGAAATAGTCTATTTGAGGGACTTCCCGACACCTGAGCCGCAGCCAGGTATAAATCCGATGTGTTTAGTGTATTCAAAAGATGGAAAGCCATGGTTTAGAGTGAAACAAACCTCAAGTTGAAGTGTTTGAGGTCCGACAACAGCGGAGAATACACTGATGGTGATTTCCAATGGTACTGTGCCGATAATGGGATCAAGATGATGAAGACTATTCTTGGAACGCCGCAACAAAATGGAATAGCCGAAAGAATGAACCGAACATTGAACGAGCGTACTCGGAGTATGAGAATACACTCGGGACTGCCCAAGACATTCTAGGCAGATGCAGTCAATACCGCGACCTTCTTAATTAACCGAGGACTGTCAGTTCCCTTGGGTTTCAGAATTCCAGAAGAAGTCTGGAGTGGAAAGAAGGTAAATCTTTCATTTCTGAAAGTGTTCGGCTGCTTATCATATGTTCATAATGATGATACGGCTAGAAGCAAGCTTGATCCAAAATCAAAAAAGTGTTACTTTATTGGCTATGGTGACGCCGAGCTTGGTTACCGATTTTGGGATGAACAAAATCGGAAGATCATCCGACGGAGGAATGTTGTCTTCAACGAAGAGGTACCGTACAAAGACAAGTTGCAAAAGAATTCAGAATGTCAGGACAAGGAATCGGAAATAGTCGATTTGAGGGACTTCCCGACACCTGAGCCGCAACCAGGTACAGCCGAGTCAGAGGAACAAACAATCTGAGAAGGTGCTGATGAAAGTGCTGATTCTGAAACAAATAAACAGACACCAATCACAGAACTGCGTAGATCATCCAGGATCAGGAAGACGATTCATAGGTACTCTCCATCCCTCAACTACAGTCTACTCACTGATAGAGGGGAGCCAGAATGTTATGAAGCAGCAATGCAAGTCGATGAATCGATTAAGTGGGAGCTGGCAATGAAAGATGAGATGGATTCACTATCGGCAAATCATACATGGGAGTTAGCCGAGTTGCCAAAGGATAAGAGGGCATTGCAAAACAAATGGGTTTATCGGATAAAGGAAGAACCCAATGGAAGCAAGCGTTATAAAGCAAGGCTGGTTGCAAAGGGATTTCAACAGAAAGAAGGCATTGACTATACAGAGATCTTCTCTCCCGTAGTCAAGATGGTGACTATCAGAACTGTTCTTGGACTGGTAGCAAAGGAAAATCTACATCTGCAACAGATGGACGTGAAAACTGCATTTCTTCACGGTGATCTAGACGAGGAAATCTACATGCGACAGCCGGAGGGATTTAAAGTCAAAGGAAAGGAGAATCTGGTGTGCAAACTTCAAAAGAGTCTGTACGGACTAAAACAGGCTCCAAGACAGTGGTATTTAAAGTTTGACAGCTTTATGAAGAAAGCTGATTTTTCAAGGTGCGAGGCAGATCACTGCTGTTACTTCAAGAAATTTGAAGACTCGTACATGATACTGCTACTCTATGTCGACGACATGCTAATCGTAGGAGAAAACCTACAGGAGATTGATCGGTTGAAAAAAAGGTTATCGGAAGAGTTTGCAATGAAGGATTTGGGAGCTGCAAAGCAAATCCTTGGGATGAGAATCGACCGAAGCAAGGAGGGCATCAAACTCTCACAAGAATAATATGTGAGGAAAGTTATCAAAAGGTTCAACATGCATGATGCCAAGCCAATCAGCACTCCCTTGGCTGGACACTTTCGGTTGTCAAAGGATCAGTCGTCGAAAACCGAGGATGAGAATAAGCAGATGGACAAGATACCTTATGCATCTGCTATCGTTAGTCTTATGTATGCAATGATATGTACAAGGCCAGACATTGCACATGCAGTGGGAGTTGTCAGCCGATTTATGAGCAATCCGGGAAAGCAACACTGGGAGGCTGTGAAGTGGATATTCAGATATCTGAAAGGCAGCTCGAGTTCAGCTCTGTATTTCCGAAAATCAAAAATAGGATTGCAAGGGTATGTTGATGCTGACAACGGTGGTGATGTTGATAGCAGAAAGAGAACATCCGGGTATGTTTACACCTTCGGAGGTACTGCAATCTCTTGGGTTTCCAAGTTGCAAAAGATAGTAGCTCTCTCTAGTTGTGAGGCTGAGTACGTTGCTGTGACGGAGGCCACAAAGGAAATGATGTGGCTATAATATTTTCTACGGGAATTGGATCAGGACCACGAGGGAAGTGTGCTATATTGTGATAACCAAAGTTCCATTCATTTGGCAAAGAACCCGGTCTACCATGCTCGAACGAAGCACATATAACTCCGGTACCATTTCATTAGATCATCTTTGGAAGATGGAGCGCTAGTGCTTGAGAAGACGCAGGGAGTCAGAATCCAGCAGACATGCTGACAAAGGCAGTGACGATAGAAAAACTGAAGCTATGCTCAGCTTCAGTTGGCCTGCACGAAGTATGAAACTAGGAAAGAGCTGCTGCATCGATCAAAGTGTGAAGACAAATTAAAATTAGTCTTCAAGTGCGAGATTTGTTGGGTCCATCCCCTTATTTTGAGGAAGAAAACACCTCCCTTATTTTAGGGAAGAAAACACTTCCCTTGTTTTGAGGAAGAAAACACTTCCCTTGTTTTGAGGAAGAAAACATCTTCCTTGTCTTTGGAAAATTGTCAAGTGCTTGCTTGAGTCACTAATGACATCAATAGGTTCATCTCATACCTATAAATAGGGAAGCTTTCTCATTTGCAAGACACACCAAAAAATTGAAGAAGACAGCACATCCCAAAAAGAGAAAAAATCTAAGAGAAATACTCTTAGTGAAAGGCTTAAGTAAGAGAAGTCTTTGAGAGAATTTTTTAGTAAAAATTCTTGAGTGTAATTGGGATTGAGGTTGTGAGGTTGAGTGTTGTAAACACTTGTGATATTTCTTCTTTAATAAGATTTGCAGCAGCAACGTGGACGTAGCTCTCACATTGAGGGTGAACCACTATAAATCTGTGTGTGCTATTTATTCTTCGCTTACATCACGGCGTAAGTAGGATCTGTCTAAGGAGATTGGTATTTAAGTGGTCCAGCTGTGACCCTCCAATCTTTCCTGGGAACCTGCTTACAAAGGTCGGATTTGGGATTCAAAATCCTAACAGACGGTACAGTGCAACAACCTTTACAACTGTATGGTTGACCTCGTGCAACGCCCAGGGGACCTAATCAAGTACCTGGTCCCTCGAGGATTTGTCATATCATCAAAACACAAAAGAGCCATGCCTTATCAGAGTATGATGTTAGGAGGTCCTATTAAGATTGATTTTGATACACTTGATTAGGGAATATCTTTGTCACATATTATGATCCTCATTTAATCACTAGACTCGTGGAGGCTGACAAGTAACAATTGGTTTTGTAGTTTTTTTAATAAATTTTTATTTTAAATTTTATGTCTTTTTACTAGAGATCTTCATTTATACATGATCTAAAAACAACATGCCCAAAAATATGAAAATGTCACTTTCTTTACTCAAATTGTAAGTGGTCATATGAGGCTTATTTCCTTAGCTTAGCTTATTAGTCATTCTGCACAAAATAATGTGGTTCTACACGTCTGGATATTTCTAAAGATTTACGAGATCAAAGTTTACAAGAATAAGATTTACCAGATCAAAGTTTACAAGAACTACAGATAGTAAGTAATTGCTATGGTGCTAAATTAATTCTTGATAGTTTTCTCATCTTATATGTTTAGAAGTATTAAATAGCCGATTCTATTCCTCTTACCCTCCACCCCCCCCCCCCCCTCTCATCGCGGTTATAGTACAATGTGTTGTCAAAATCCTTAAACTCATGCTGATTAAGGATGGCGTTTTAAACTGTCAAATCTTTGATTGTGTGCTTCTAATACTTTTTAAGAACTTATATTTGAGAAAGTCGGATGGAATTAATGGTATTTATAGAGTGAGAAAGATTTGTACCAAAAAAATAGAGTGATAGAAAGACACTTTTGTATAAATCAAACAGTGAATATATGATAACAAGTGAAACTAAGTAAAACTTAACGACGATGTCTTATTCTCGTTATGTAATTCCATAGAAGAGTAGAAAGATTATTTTTATGTTATCACTAGTGAATTTTGCCAGCGCTTCGCGCGGTCACAAAACCTCTTTAAATTAAAAAATAATATTCTTTTAATGCTTGAATAAGTATTAAAATAATTAAAGTGGGATATGATTTTCGAAAAGCTAAAAATATTTTTAATTTTTTCAAAAATATAAATATACACGTTGATAAGTTCAACCCAAAGACATTTCCTTCGCAACATCTTTATTTTTCTAAAACTAACCAAAAGTCTTGTCATGGAAATATTAATTATATTGCTTTACAATGGCACAAAAAAGATTTCTAAAAAATCTAAGAAAAATATTATTACTGAGAAAATGAAAAAAGTTAAACATAAAGAGACCTTAACCATTCTAATTTTGAAACCAAAAATTATTGAACATCTTATATTCACGGCCACGTTAAATAAAGAAAAAAAAAAACCACATAACAACATCAAAATTAAAATTTTGGACCATAAATTAACATACAACTCACTTCTTTTCACCACCTAGAGCAATCCAATCACATTTTCATGAGCTTCTCGTTAGTTTAAGATATGAAGGAAATACAACCAATTAAGTAGTGGAATGGCAGGAAATTTTATTAATTCCTATACTGTAAAATTCTTATTGTGCTCATATTTTATAACTCTTCGTTGCTCTTACAAATCTTTATTTTCCTTCTTTCATTACAGCGTAACATATAATAAATGTTATTAATTCCTATACTATAACTTTTGATTATGCTCATATGTTACAACTCTTCGTTGCTCTTACAACTCCTTATTCTCTTCCTTCATTATAGCAATAAAGAATTATCAATTATAAAAAAGAGGTAAAACCAAACAATGAGGGAAAAGGGTTTAAAATAATCAGAAAAGAAGATAAATAGAACTTAGTTAATAAAGAAAAGATAAAATCTGAACTGCCAAAATTGAAAAACCAAATATATATGCATAGATGAAATAAAATTTCATATACTAATAAGGAAAACTTTCATATGTAAACAATTAAACATAAAACAAATGCAAATAGATAAAATATCATTTGCCTCTTTTTAGTTTTACAGTGACATATATAGCTCTTGAGGAACAATATTCTCAATTTAGGAGAAGTTAACATTTATTCTATAGATAAAAAAAAAAAAAAAAACAACAACAACAACGCAGAGTACTATGAAAAGAGAATTTAAGGGAGTACATAAATTGATGTTAAAATTCTAAATTTAAACTAATATTTTCAGAGATAACTTTACTTAGTCTAATTCACTGTGTGGCGAGGCAAAACGTTATGAAGATCTAAAAGCTTAATCCTTTTACATGTTGTAAAAAAATTAGGACACTTATTTTTGGATAAAGAACTCTGTTATTCTTTTCTATTGCTTTTTGCTTCCGTTCTTCTGTTACCTTATATTTAAAAGTCCAAAGTGTATAATTACAATGAATTAAGATAATTAAAAATATTTCTTGAAATTATGCCTCAATATAGTTTTTTCTTAGAAGTACATGTTTAAAACAAATGACATGATATGATTTAAAAAGCCTATTTCAGATTTAAGAGAGTGAATGCACCTTCTTTCGCAAAATGAAGAAAACCAAATATCACATTATTCATAAACAAAGCACATATTTCCGGTAAATCTCATTTGGGTTAAATAAAACAAAGTACCATCCAATTGCTTAATAGGGGACTTGCCAGGGCAGTTGAGCAATCATAAAATGATTTAAGCGCAAAACCTGAAAAGTTGGTGACATAGAAACAATAGGCTGCCTTGCCCTTGACACATCTGCTTGTGCCATAATCAAATCAATAGCTCAAGTTTAACTTTCGTTCCTCTTCTTCATCAACCTCGTATTAGCCTCCATAGTAAAGCATAATCGGGCAGCATATAAAAATGATCCAATAAAAAATATGAATGGTTGTAGTAGTAAATGAGACATTTAATTGAAGCATACAAATATTGACTCTTTAGTTTTTTTACCGTAAGAAATAGGAATATTAGCAGTAATTGAGACATTTATTTTTACAATATATAAAATAATAGAGAAAAAGGCAAAAAAAGGAGAAAATAGATAAATGCCAAAGGAGGCCATAGAGAGGTGTCACATAGGATTGTCTATGCCTAACTTTATATTATATATAGATGTGGACGAGGGCAAGCAATATTCCACATATAAAAGCATTACACCTTGAGAAGATCGATATAAATCAAATAGGCGTATATGTGTGGTTAATTAGGATTTCGATATGAATGTTGCTTCCAAGAAGAGCATCGGAAATTTGAGCAAGTTCCATGCCATGTCTTTGTACATTCACCTCCTGCATCATCACAGCATTTGCACTCCAAACCAATCGTTGAAAACATCTTCGAATAATCACCTATATATTTATATAAAATAAGAAATTGAAAAAAAAAAAAAAAACATGATCATTAACATATTAGTTCTCAAACGAAAGAAAGAAATGATATATGTGCACAGAGAGATTAAAATAAGGAGTGCTGACGTTGTGGATGTTGAACAAATACACGGTTAGCTTCAAGGCTTGCAGTGGTTATCATCATTATTACCGCTATTATTAGAACAATAAAGAACTGGAAAAGTTTTGAAATGCCCATTTTGCAGTACTCCAGAATCTGAAATATTGAAGAGATACAAGATTAATGATTCAGTTGGAATATTGCAGTTACTATTTATTTATGCATATGCATGGATGAGTTGGCCTTCTGGAAGGAAATTATGTGTGCAACGTAAGAGCGTGCTTCACGGGTTTAACCCTACTAATACGCAGCAGTGGGACCACATCATTAGACTAATCAATTTCCAATCTTGAATATATAATGCATATTCCAGTCTTGAATATATATACATATAGAAAATAGAATAAATTTCATGAAAGGTCACCCAAGTATTGAGAATTGTCTATAAATATTATTTTTATTTCTTTTAAGTCTAAAACATCACCCAATTATTACTATTTTTCCTCAGAATATACTAAACACACAAAATCTTTGTTCTCTCCTTAATTTTTTTTATTTTGTTTTAATAATGTGGGGATAATTCCTCCCCTTTGGTTTAACCTTATAATACTCACTTCCCTTGTGTTATTTGTGAGAAGGATAGTTTTGTGTGTTTAGTATACTATGAAGGAAATAGTTATAGTTGAGTGATATTCTAGTCCTAAAAAAATAAAAATATTATTTGTAGGTAATTCTCAATACATGGATGACCTTTGAGAGAGTTTAGTCACAAAAGATACCCCTTTGTTTATGTGAATGGAGGACCACGATCAACATACATACATACATGATGCGTTACGAACACAGTGGCAGATTAGCTACATGCAATGGCATGATGGTTCAATTATATTGAGTGCAAAAATATACTCCTCCTATCCCAATTTATATGACATACTTACCTTTTTACTTAGTCTAAACAAAGTCACATTTCTTATTAGACAATAATTTAACTTTAAATTTTATTTTTTACGCTTAACGAGATTATTTATAAATACACAATTATCTTTGACTTGTTTTAGACCACAAGATTCAAAAAATTCTTTTATTTCTTAAAACTCCGTGCCCAATTAAAATACATCACATAAATTGAGATTGGGGGAGTATGTGTATTGTGTAAATAGGGTACCTCTAACACATGCAAGGGAAGCTTTTACTATTGTGAAAGGTAGTTACAAAATAGATTAGGTCGCATGCTCAAATTCAAACTATGGCCATTAAAAAAAAAAAAATCACTTGGCAGAATTTAATCTGCCAACGCCACTGTGTGCATGTGTGTGTGTCTATAAGAAGTTTTGTCTGTGTCTCTCCAGACTTACGGTTTTCTTCTCTCTCTTTTGACAAACGACTAGCCAAATTTTCTCTTATGCTTCTAGAGTATGCTTTGCGTCTCAATTCGTCTAAAACATGGACTTGTCATATTCCGTAGAGTTACACTATATCCGGTTCTTTTTTTCTTTCTTTTTTGTTTTTTCCAAATTACTCCTTGGTTCTTTTGAAACGGGAAATGCCATGTTGTTTTCACCAATTAAAGAGTCGTTTGGACATGATTTCATCTCATGTTTGAACATGCAATTTGAATTTCTTAAGTTGCAGTTTTTTTATAAACATAAAAATTTCACAAGTTGTGAAAACCATCAAAATTTTCCCAATTCTTATACAATCTTACCAAATGAGTAAATCATAGTTCATGATAAAATTAATATGCTACTAGAAGACCTTTCTAAAAAATACAACATCAATTGATCAAACTTTAGTTCAATAAAAAGGAAAATTTAACATGAATAGTAATGTAACTACTCTTTAATACAATCCTCCCACGTGGTAAACACGATTGGTAAATATATTTTACCAACTTGCAGATTAATATTTAATACAAATGGTTGGTAAACATGATTGGTAAATATATCTACCAACTTATTGGTCTTTTTTTACAAAATATAAACTTACGGGTTAAATTTTACATTTATATTTTTTGAAATCATGATTTCAAATCCCAAATCATGCCTTTTTGGATGATTTGGGATTTCATCTCATGAGATGAAATCAGAGATGAAATTACATATCCAAATGCTAATTTCATCTCATGAGATGAAATCGCATGTCCAACCACCTACTAAAGGAAAAGTATTGACAATGTGCAAGCCCCTACACAATTTTATCGTCAAAGGGCGGATCCATAATTTTACATTTGCAGGTTATGCATCACAATTATATTTATTCATTGAGTTCTGAATAAATTATTTATACATGTCAAATGAATTTCATACTATAAATAAAACATTCAGGCCAAAGTCCATAACTTCTATTGTGGTCCCGCCCTTACCGGCCCAGACGTTGTGGGTAATCAATTCACACTGAAATACAGAAAAGGAAAAGGAAAATTGCGCAATCGGATTACTGAAAAAATAAATATTCTCTTTGTCCCAATTTATGTGATACACTTTCCTTTTTAGTATGTCCCAAAAAGAATGATGCATATTCTTATTTGGTAACCATTTAACTTTTACGCTTAACGAGATGATCTATAACCACACAAATATCTTTGACTTATTTTAGACTACAAGATTCAAAAGTCTTTATTTTATTTCTTAAACTTCATGTCCAGTTAAACTATATCACATAAATTGGGACGTAGGGAGTATTTGATTTGGTTGCTTAAAATGTATGTAAAGGAGAACCTTATTCAATTGTTGATGCAAGCCACTTAAGGTACTCTCTCCGTCCCATAATAAGTGTCACTTTAGCCAAAAACACGCATATTAAGAAATCAATAATGGAATGTGAAGTTTACTAAATTACCTCTATATAATAAAAATTAATTACTTTTACCTTTTGATTAGAGCATGCACAAGAAGTAAACCTTTTGACATTGAGAATCCAATAATATCAAGTTACTATGTGACTGTGACTTTTCCAATCATCATTTAGATGGTACTTTATTGTCTAAAGGTAGAATTGGAAAAAAACTAGTCAACTTATGTCTTGGTTTCGAATCCGCGACTTTTATAGTACCAAAAAAAAAGTTGAACCAAACTAATACAAAAAAAAAAAAAATATATAAATAGTTTCGTGCGTGAAAGGACCAAACCTCAAAAATAACAGTTTCGCCTCGCACGAATTTCATGCGTGAATGAGGCATGCGTCAACAGTGTACTAAATTGAATGGTAACGAAGAATTGAAAGTATTTAAAATAAGCAGCAATTGGATCGTCTGGATTGTAGTGGTTATAAGTAGAAAAAATGACAAAAGTTGTTTGATTATGTGACCCCCACTGCCCAATGACAATAAAGTAGCTATATTTTGTTTGTGGACAAGAGATTAGTTTAGAGTCGGAGTCTAAAGAGTATAAAAATATACGGTATAAACTAAAAGGGGTAGCTAAAAATTTACAAACCAAAACGGGTATAACGTGAAGCAGTCCACGTTAAACCCTAATTTTGTTTTCCATTGTCAGAGAATGATCACGGAAAAATTAAAAAAAAAATTAAAAGGTATAACATGGACTGATCCACGTTATACAAATAATTTTGTATAACGTGGATCAGTCCACATTTTACATATATATATATATATATATATATATATATATATATATATATATATATATATATATATTGTAAATTGTGGGCTGTCCAACAATCTGAGATAATATTTATCGGAATCAGTACCAAAAAAAATAAAATTGACCAACTTTATTTTTTGGAACACTTAGTGTTTTTTTTCGTACTTTGACCAATGATTAGTCGTGTCTCAAGACTCCAAAACATCAATATTTTATATAGAACCTGATATTTTTTTCTGCGTACAATAATGTAGGCTCAATACATCAAGGATACGTATTCGTTCGAATCGTCATTTTAGGTGTTGAAAAGGTGTCCGTTTTCAAACAAAACTTACTTCGGGCACCTTTTCAACACCTAAAATGACGATCCGAACGAATACGTATCCTTGATGTATTGAGCCTACATTATTGTACGCAGAAAAAAATATCAGGTTCTATATAAAATATTGACGTTTTGGAGTCTTAAGACACGACTAATCATTGGTCAAAGTATGGAAAAAAACACTAAGTGTTCCAAAAAATAAAGTTGGCCAATTTATTTTTTTTTGGTACTGGTTCCGATAAATATTATCTCAGATTGTTGGACAGCCCACAATTTACAATATATATATATTTGTAAAATGTGGACTGATCCACGTTATACAAAATTATTTGTATAACGTGGATCAGTCCACGTTATGCCTTTTATTTTTTTTTTAAATTTTTCCGTGATCATTCTCTGACAATGGGAAAAAAAATTTGGGGTTTAACGTGGACTGCTCCACGTTATACCCGTTTTGGTCTGTAAATTTTTAGCTATCCCCTTCTAATTTATGCCGTATATTTTTATACTCTTTAGGCTCCGGACTCTAAACTAATCTCTTGTCCACAAACAAAATATAGCTACTTTATTGTCATTGGGCAGTGGGGGTCACATAATCAAACAGCTTTTGTCATTTTGTCTACTTATAACCACTACAATCCAGACGATCCAATTGCTGCTTATTTTAAATACTTTCAATTCTTCGTTACCATTCAATTTAGTACACTGTTGACGCATGCCTCATTCACGCACGAATTTCGTGAGGGAAAGGCCAAACTGTTGTTTTTGTAGTTTGGTCCTTTCACGCATGAATTTCGTGTGCGAATACTACTTTTTTTTTTTTTGTATTAGTTCTGTTCAACTTTTTTTTTTGGTACTATAAAAGTCACGAATTCTCTTGATTTCCTAAGGTGAAACTTATTATGGGGACAAAATTTTTTAGCAAAGGTGACACTTATTATGAGTCGGAGAGAATATTACTTTAGCATTACAAGATTACAAAGGAGCTTTTAATCTAATAATGAGTTTAAGTTATAACCTCTGTGCAAAGAAGTTTTTATACTATGAGATTACTCAAATTATATTTACATATAAATTTTCTTAAAAGATGATATTTATAATTACAAATTATCTGCAATAAGTAAAAGTTGACCTGATGGTGTAAAATTTTCTTACTCTTGTAACTTAATCTCATTAATAATTTTAAGGGGATGATACAACTACCTTGTTGATAATACTCCCTCCGTCCCTCCGTCTCATTTGAACTGCCGGCTTACCTCTTTTCACGTCTTTTACGAAAAACAATGAATACAAGATTAGTTTACTACTAAATTATCCCTATTTATGAGATATTTTTAAAAATTGAGCATTATTATAAAGAACTATTTTTTCAATGCTAAGGTATGTTAAAAATAATATTGCCAACTTGAATATTAAATTTTTAAAGTGACAATTTTTTGAAGTTAAAGCGAGAGTTAAATTAAAATGGAATTGAGGGAGTATAAATTAGCATATAGATTGACATTTAGTACCCGTTTTACAAAATTTTAACTTTTTGTACTTTGGACAAAAACTGGTAATTACGTTCTTCTTGAAGGTGGAAAATTGATAAACGGGGCTATTCAGGACTGGCGATGAATGTCAATATTAATTTTCTTTGTGTCGGAATTCAATATGTTAACAACAGTCAAAATTCAAATATTGCAAAGGCCACAAGATTTGTTTTTTTTTTAATAGCTGTTAATATTCTGTTCAAATTCATAGTCTGTATTTCCATGTTCCACTTTTGTTTTCCTTTTCATTTCTGTTTTTGGTTCATTTATTTATTTGATCAATCACTTTTGGATTGATATGTACATATTTCTTTATCAATAAATTTCCACCTTTATGGTGGCTTTGATTAAAAAAAATAAAAAATTAATGCTTTGTTTTGACGTAGAATAGAAAGGGGAAAAAGAAATGTCAAAGCTTGATTATCTATCGATATGAGACTTGGATGATTAAGCACAAAGCAAACAGATGGTCTTTGCTAGATGGACGACGTGATTTCTTGATATATAAATAACTAAATCGGATCCTACAGGTAAATAGGCCTCGAGCTTGAATTGAGAAAATAGGCCTCAAGCTTTTTTATTATTCCTCCGGTTCAAAAAGAGTGTCCACTTAGCTTTATTTTTTTGTTCAAAAAAAGTGTTCACTTACCAAATCAAGAAAGAATTAACCGTATTTTTCCAGATTTGCTCTTATTAAGTGTTTAAGTGACCAAATCTCAATATGTATTTAATTAGGGGTAATTTAGTCATATTACTTATTTTTGTCTAGGAGTTAATATTTTTTTTAAGAGGTGAATAAATGGCTAAGTGAATACTTTTTTTGAACCGGAGGAAATAGTTTAGTAACCCTTTTTAATGGAGTAAATATATCAAAAGCTCATTTAACTATGAAGAATTATGTAGCGAAGTCATTCAATTTTATTTTGTATCAATAAAATACTGCACTTAGAGTTTTTCTCACGTAAAATCACTCCACCAAGTTTATCACAACAAAAATTGACATGACAACATAAATTAATTTTTAAGTCATATAGACATAGACCTCACAAATAAAACAAAATTAAAGGAGACTCATATCTTATACTCAACCTACCCACCCACAAATGAAAAAGTTTCTTTAATTTTGATATTCTACAATAAAGAATTTCATATTCTACGATAAAAGAACATAACAGCTTAAATGTTGTGGGCTATGCGTCTACCAAATAATGTATGAGGGGTTTGGTTGTGTACCGATTCCCTTATGCAATGCAGTAAGTAAATAAGACACTACTTTACCGTGAAAATTCCTTGCTCAAAGGATAAAAAACCACGACCTACCCCAGTAGGATTTCAACTCCACTACACAAGCAATTTCAGATTACAACCTATTGTAAGCTAGGAACTAACTCCCATCATTCCTCAACCCTTACAATAGCAGCAACCTAGGAACTAACTCCCATAGTCCCTCAACCCTTGTAATACTCCGTTTGGAAGCAACTCCACTTAGCTAACTCTAGCTAAGGACACTAATACACTCAAACTAATCCTAGTCTGATGTACCACTCAACATCTTGAGGAAACACACTTCCAACAAGCACCTTTTGAGACTTTTGATCTACCCACAAACAGCTTCCTTTAAAGAGAAGAGTAGGTTTAAAATTTAAGCACAGACAAACAAAGATTCACAACAGTATAAAGAACTTAGACTAAATCTTGTGTCTAGATCAGGTTCATCGACTTGTAGATGACTTTGTTCTTGAGAGATCTTGAGAACTTGTGTCGGCAGCTTTGCACGATTTAGATTAGGTTTTCAAGCCTATCAATTATGTTGTCATCATGTTGTATATATAGTGGGAGCATGTGGGGTAAAAAGAGACCACTTTTCAATTTTGACCTAAAGCATGGGCCAATTCACTGCTATACTTATGTGCAATGAGTGACACAACTTTATAGTTGTCTCTGCCGACAGTGCAAGGTGCATAGAGAGCAGATCATAGACCAGGTCTTGAAACAGTTTGACAATCATCAAAACATGAATGCACTTGGAACTATCAATTTCCCCTTTTTTGATAATGACAAACTCATAGACAATGTTCCCCCTAAGAATCAGATTTTCACTTGTTCCCCCTTCGAAGCAGACCATCATTTTCAAGGCACGTGCAACATGTTAGAAACAAAATATAGCTTCTGTGTGAACTAGAAGAATAGGTCACTCGTTAATGGGTTCTTCAATTATAGCACATATCAAGCTTCCCCCTTAATTCAGCATTGCCTTTCCCCTTAGTTCCCGAAGTTCATCATTCTTCTTCCCCCTCAGTTCAGCATTCTTCTTCCCCCTTAGTTCAGCATTGTATGTCCCCTTAATTCAACATTATGCAGCATTGTCTTCCCTTTTAATTTAGTATGTCTCCCCCCTTTTGACATTATCAAAAAGATAACAAACACAGCATGTATGCGTAATAATAGAGATGTCGTATGGCATAAAGACATCCAAAGCAGGATGAAGAAAGTATCCAAAGCAGTAGTCTAGATAATACAAGCATGATAATTAAAAAGCTAAAACATCATGTCAGAGGCAGAGAGGACTGGAGGTAGCCAGAGGGCATTTTAGGGCTCAAGAGACTGAAATATGGAGGACATAACGGTGAGAAGAGCTAGGGAACACGAGCAAAGGCCTTTAGAATGTTATTTACTTGTTCACCAGCAGCTCGTTAATTCTCGATCAACTGATCATGAAGCTCATCCTCCTTCTCATTTAAGCGAGCATTTTCAGCTTGGAGCTTAGTATTTGTACGGACCAGCTCACTACTGGGACCAGGTTCGTGTGTATGTCCAACCAATTCAGCTCTCAAACTATCATTTTCAGCTTCAAGCCTATTGATTTCAATGGTTGCTTGCTGTTGTGTTTTGATTAGGTCAGAGATAACATAGCTGCTACCCATACCTTCCTTTTTGGGTATGTATTCGCATTCTTCCAAGATCCCTAGAGTGAACATCTGCTTCCTTGTTCCCCCAGTAGCCTTTCCAGTCTTGACATTGAAATTCTCAAACACCTTGGTTAAGAAGAGACCATAAGGAAGCTCATGCTTGGTGTCTTTGATATTTACAACCAGGTCTGAAATCGAAGTCATGCATCTCCCTTCATCTCTAGGAAGTAACACTTTGTTAACGAATTCAAACATAAGTTGATATTGCGGCTTTAACTACTTCTTATGGAATCTTTCAGAGGACGCATGACCCTTCTTGATAGTCGAATTTTTGAAAGCTTGCGAGGCTTTTCTTTTCACAGATTTCAATCCACTGCTTGGGACTGTCAGAATTTCTCCAAGCATTGTCTCAGTGATCTCAAATTCCTCTGAATGATTTGTCAGAGCCAAGGTAGAGTTCTCAGTATAAATCAAGTTCATCATAGAGCTCAACTACTTCTTGTTCAAAGATACTAGGAGCAAGAGTAACAAGCAGATGTTCCCACTTCTGAAATTCGACAATCTCCAGAAGCTCTTTCATGCCATATTTTTTTAGAGATGTCTGGGTCAATACTCTGCCAAGCAGCACTTTTTGATTCCTCAGAGAGACTTGTTTTTCATCATTCAAGTCTTGTATCGTTCTCTTCTTCTTGGAGGAACAGGGTTACTCACTTACTTTGCTTCCTTTACCTTTTAGGAGGTCGACCCCATGCTCTTCTCCTTGACTGCTTGTTCACTCTATACATCCTCATCAGAATCTATTTCAAGAACGGAGTTGTTAGACTCACTTGTCTTCTCAGAAGAAGGTTCTTTTAACAACACAGCCATAGGGATGCTATCTTTTATCACCATAAAGGAGTCTAGAATTTCAATTGAGGTAGGAGTGGTCCGACGAATGAATGATTCGAACACTCCTAGAGTTTAGAGAGCAGGTCCCTCTTGCACATTTCTTATTTTACTTCCTTCCCCCTTTTTCATTATCCCTCGCAACCTGCAGGGCATCAACACACCCAGCCACAATTTTCACTTTACTCTATAAGATATTTGACAGGCCCACTCCTTTTTTAGCCAAGTTACCATCTACATTTTAGACATATTCCTCTGCGTCTTTAACTCAACTGAAAGAGATGGGGTTACCTGAAATTCCCGCTGCAACTTTATTTTCCTCAGTAGTATCGACATTTTTAGAGTTACCCATGCCCTCACAGCTCGATTTTTCAGCAGCAGAACTTTGGACCTTAGTAGTTACACATTTATAATCCCTTATTTTGCTAGATACCTCTGCTCCATCATTCTTTGCATTGATTATCTCAGTGTTTTGGAGGAATTTGGAAGCAGAGAGTGTTTGACCGCTCTTTTCAGAATTAGGTTTACTAGATGGAACAGGATTTAAGGATTGGCAGACTGATTTTTCATATTTTGGTCATTTTGAGTTGTAAAGAGACTAGTAGTGAGGGAATCTAAGCGTGCAGAGGACAGATTTTGGTCTTTCAAAGCTAGAGATGGTGTGGAGGATTTTGGTGATTGTGGTTCCAAAGGGAATGCGTTCTTAAAGAGTGAGGAAGAACTGTTCATGTCTGGGAGAGCTTGAGAGGCAGATTCATTTGATAGACATAATTGATAAGGGCAAAATTTTGTGAGAAGAGGAGGGATCAACAAAGTTTTCTTGCAAACCGGTTCGGTTTAGGAGAAGATGTAATGTTTGGTCTTAAGTTTTGAAAAAAGGGCGAGAGGAGTTTTAATGACATGCAATTTTAGCAATTTAGCACATATTAGCATTAGAAAGACTACTAACCCGTGTCACAGGGACCAGGTCCCTTTGTGCTTGCTCCACTAAGCATCCATGAAGAAATAGCTTCAACCTGAGTTTTCTAAACCTTGTAGCATTTTCTTCAGCAGCAAGCAGATTTAATATAATAGGAGAGTGTTTTTCAAAAGCGCACACTTCCCTCAGAGTTCTTTGAGTGAGATGTCATTCTTCAAGGTTTTCAAAAGGATTTTGAGCAACAACACTTCATATGCTACCTTTTGACTGTCCCTTTCTCACCCAAGTCTCCAAATTGAACTACTGGCTCCATTGGGGAACCCGTATCAGATCAGGTTTCTTAGGATGATGACCAGTAAAGCTTGATCTTCCTCGTTCTAAACCAGGTATTTTTTCCTTTTTCTGGTGCGGACCACGTTCCTTCTCTCTTGAACTTTGTTTGGCACTATCTTCATTTTGAGGATTATTGAGACTGCTGATCTTTTGGGGTTCACATTCTTGTCTACCTTTATGCCCCTACCTAATCTCTTTTTTCTATCTCCTTCCTTCCATAAATCGTATTCATCAGCTCTTTGATCTGGCTGTTTAGTAAACGATTTTCCTTGATAACTTCTTCCACTTGTTCTTTTAGATCTACGATGCAAACGACCATATCATAACTCTCTTATTTGGAACTGTCAAGCTTCTTAGTTAACTCCTTCTTTTCTTTAGTGAGTCCATGAAGCTCACTTATCAATCCTTTTACCACTGAGATCAACCTTTTGTGGGAGTGACCTTCCAGTTCTACATGATCTTTAAGAGGATCTGCCTCATTTTCACTGACTTCATCATAGGTCCCAGATTCTTTTAGGAGACAAGGATTTAAGTTACTCGTTGAGGCTTCATGATTGACTCCACCCTTAGGTGTATTACTTGAGTCAACTTCATCTTCGGATTCCTTCATTAAATCTCTCCATGTAGTTAGGTCCTCCCTCATCAATTTCTCAGTTGCCCTTCTTTCTGTAACCTTTTTGACAAATGTCTGAATTTCTTTAGCTATCTCATTGGAGTTATCCTTGAGATCTTTACTGTTACTCTTTCTCTTTAAAGATTCAACATTTTTCCGAATGATTCTTTGAAATCTGTGAGTGAGATATGCGATTTCTAAGTCATCGTCACTTGACTCATTTCTGCTCTCATCATCAAGACTATTTCTTCTTTCTGGATCTTGAGTGGTCTCACCATCCTTCATCTTAAGAGATCTAATCTTTATGCTGATTTTGGTTATGCAAACACATGTACTTTTAAGAGGTTCCTAGATTTCCTTTGCTGTTTTACAGGAAAAATCCAGATTGTGCTCTTTTGATCCAAGGCTTCGAAGAAGAATGTTATTAGCTCTCTGGTCTTGTTGCAAAGTATAGATTTGGTAAACAAAAGCACAAGGACCATCACAAATAATGTCCCACAGTTCTAAATCCTCAGCGGTAATGAACCAGTCATAGTGTTCTGCACTGAATCTTGGAGGACTTGTGATGAACTCTCCCTTCATTTGGTTTAGTGAACTGGCCATGATGAACATCCTTTCTAGGTGTTAACCTTTTAGAAAGAACCTGCCCTGATGCCAATTGTTGCAGGCTATGCGTCTACTAAATAATGTATGAGGACCTGGTTGTGTACCAGTTCCCTTATGCAATACAGTAAGTAAAGAAGGCACTGTTTTACCGTGAAAAACTCCTTGCTCAAGGGATTAAAAATCACGACCTAACCCAGTAGGATTTCAACTCCACTACACAAGCAACTTCAGATTACAACCTATTTTAAGCTAGGAACTAACTCCCATAATATCTTAACCCTTACAATAGTAGCAACTTAGGAACTAACTCCCATAGTCCCTCAACCCTTACAATGCTCCGTTTGCAAGCAACTCCACTTAGCTAACTCTAGCTAAGGACACTAATACACTTAGACAAATCCTAGCCTAATGTACCACTCAACATATTGAGGAAACACACTTCCAACAAGCACCCTTTGAGACTTTTGATCTACCCACAAACAGCTTCCTTTAAAGAAAAGAGTAGGTTTAAAAAAATAAGTATAGACGAACAAAGACTCACAACAGTATAAAGAACTTAGACTAAATCGTGTTTCTAGATCAAGTTCTTCGACTTGCAGGTGAATTTGTTCTTGAGAGATCTTGGGAACTTGTGTCGGCAGTTTTGTACGATTTAGATTAGGTTTTCAAGTCTACCAACTATGTTGCCATCATGTTGTATATATAGTGGGAGCATGTGGAATGAAAAGAGACTACTCTTCAATTTTGACCTAAAGCATGGGCTAACTCACTGTTGTACTTGTGTGCAGTGAGTGGCACAGCTTTACAGCTGTCTCTGCCGATAGTGCAAGGTGCACAGAGAGCAGATCATAGACCAGTTCTCTATCTGGTTCTGAAACAGTTTGACAATCATCAAAACACGAATGCACTTGGAACTATCATGAAAAATTATGCCTTTTACCTCTTTATGTGATAAACTGTATAGTGGTTCATTAGAAAAAACAATCCGGGTAAGCTCTCCTTCTAGCAATGAACTACGTCGAAAAGATATGATTGTAATCCTTTTTTAAGTAGAGAATATGTTCTGCTTTACCGTTATCTAAAAATATCACCTAGATTCAAGTCAAATCATGCTTCAAGACAAGGTAAAAAACATCAATTTTAAACTATTTCAATCTTTTATTGTAGAATATGAAATTCTTTTATTGTAGAAAATCAATTAAAGATTTTTTTTGATTTTGTAGGCGGGTGAGTCGGACATAACATATGAGTCTTCTTTAATTTTGTTTTAATTGTGGGGTCCATGTCTATATGACACAAAAAGTTAATTTATGTTGTCATGTCATATTTTTAATGACAAATTTTACTGAATGATTTTATAAGAGAAAAATCCTAAGTTGAGTGATTGATACAAAACAAAGTTAAATGACTTTGTTATATAATTCCTCATAGTTGAGTGACCTTTTTAAATATTTACTCCTTTTTAATGATTAGAGAGAATTAGCTTTAGAATGTGATAGGAGACTTATACCCCAGCCTTGTTGTGAAGGATTTGGATAGGAAATGTAAGGACGCCCTGTGGGGTAGCTCAAAGGAGAAAAGAAAAATAGCTTTGGTGGCATGGGAGAAAGTGTGCAGAACAAAGAAATAAAGGACTGAATATCAAGTGTTACATATAGAATATAACATTTGCATATTTCAAGAGGTTAACGTGAACATTGTTCTTGATAAGGAACAATACGTTTTACTTGGTTTCTCCTACCTCAATGATCCTCGTCAGGCCTTTCTGTAGTTGGGGGTTCAGTTGGGGGCACTGTATCCAATGCAAGGCCCTGAGCCTCAGTGTGAACCTCCTGAGTCTGGGAGTCCTCAACGATAGCCCTTTGGCTAGTAGTTGACGTTCTCTTGGTGTACTTTATTTTCACAGGCATTGTCTGAAATACGCAATACGCACGAGTTAGATTGTGGTTACATGTTGGTTACACTAATGCTCTCCCACATATATCTTTACAGACTTAAAATATTTTATTCATTATATACATATTCATGTCAGATGATATTCATGTTCATGTTCATTCATACATATACAATTTTAGTAATGTTATTTCATGTGCCACGCTTATTTCATTCAGTTACTTTACATACTAGTACAATTCTAATGTACTGACGTCCCCTTTTATTTGCCTGAGAGTTTGTATTTCATGATGCAGATTTACAGGATGACTGATCAGCTCGTTAGGATTTTGCACGTATCAGCTATTGGTGAGCCCCATCTCATTTGAGGTTTTATCTTTATTTATTATATGTCAGTTATGCAGTTAAGGTATGCTGGGGGCTTTGTCCCGATAAGCAGTTTAGCAGTCAGACTCATGTCAGAGGTTTGATAGATAGACTAGTTCAGTTATGCTATGTCAGATGTTCAGAGTCGTATGACCAATATTGGCTTATCATTTATTATACATATTTCCAGACTTATTAATCTCATGTTTTACTCTTATCACATATGTTTATATTATATTCCGCATCAGTACTTGCCTCATGTTGATTCAGCAAGCCATATGGTTTGCTCGGTCACATGCAGCAAGGCACCGAGTGCCATGTTACGCCCAGGCCATGGTTCGGGGCGTGACAAAGCTTGGTATTAGAGTTGAAGTTCAAGTGTCTTAGGGAGTTTATGAAATCGTGTCCAGTGGGGTTACTTTTATATGTGTGTGCACGCCACACATATAAATAGTTGACCACCAATACATCTAGGATTGTCTCACTTCTTTCATACTTTAGATCGTGCAGTTAGAACTATGCTTTTAGGAATTCTTCTAACTCGTGCGTATTGCGTATTTCAGACAATGTTTGCGAAAAGAAAGTACACCAAGAGGATGTCAACTACTAGCCAAAGAGCTACTGCTGAGGACACTCAGACTCAGGAGGTTCACATCGAGACTCAAGGGCTTGCATCGGATGTAATGCCCCTGATTGAACTCCTAGTTACAGAAAGGCCTGAGGAGGTCTGTTCTACAGTTATTCCGTAGCCAAGTGCTACTGACATGGATGTTAGGGGAGCAATCCAGTTGTTCACCCAAATTGTTTCTAACCAATCTCATCGTTAGGAAACGGCTCCTTGCACAGGTGTTAGTGGAGGGCCGAAAAGTTCTAGGACCAAGGAATTTCTGCATATGAAGCCTCCAATGTTCACAGGGACTGTTAAGGGGGAAGATCCTCAGAATTTCATCGATAGGCTTCAGAAAGTCTTTTGTGTCATGTATGCTATTGATACAAAGGTAGTAGAGTTGGAAGCCTATCAGTTACAAGATGTTGCTCATATTTGGTATGAGACGTGGGAGCAGTCTTGCGGGGAAGACGCGTCTCAAGCAACTTGGGATGAGTTTATAGACGCCTTCATTGACCACTTCTAGCTGATTGAGGTCAGACAGGCAAAGGCTACGAATTTGAGAGACTCAGGAAGAATGACATGAGTGTGAATGACAATTACCTCAAGTTTGTTTCTTTGGCCAAGTATGCTCCTCACATGGCCCCTGACATAGGGGCTGGAGTTAGGCGCTTTGTGTTGGGCCTTATACCCGACTACATGCTAATGTGAATATTGCTGCTCAAATTAGGATGATGACTATCACCAAGATGGTTGCTTTTTTTTAGGGTATTGAGGACAGAATGAAAGAGGAAGAAGCTCTTCAAAAAGAGAAAGACAAAGAGTTTAATAAAAGAGCTAAGTCTGTAGGTAACTGTCATGAAGGAGGTGGAGGCAGAAAATTCTTCAAGAACAGGTCAAATGACCTACCCCATCTATAGCCAGTGCCCCAGCCCCAAGGATGACCAGAAGAGATAGAATTTCAAGCCAACATACTCCTATTCTTAAGCAAGTGTGGGTCATAAGAGTTATGATAATCCGGTCTGCAGCAAGTGTGGTAAGAGATACCCAGGGGAGTGTCGTATGGGCATGGATATATGCTATGGATGTGGCTAGCAGGGCCATTTTCAGAGGGACTGTCCATTAACGAGACAGGGTACCAGTGGTAATGTGGTTGAGTCCACTATTCAGCAGCTCCTCGGAATTCTCAACCTCAGTCAGGGGATGGTGCAGCTAAGTCTGGCAATGCAGACGGAGGTCAGAACTGTTTGTATACTTTAGCAGGTTGTCAGGATACAGACGCACGTGCAGATATTGTCACAGGTACACTAAAAGGTTTCACTTTCGAAGTTTATGCCCTTTATTGACCCAAGATCCACTCTATCTTATGTAATCCCATTTATTGCTAAGCAATTTGGAATAGAACTAGAAAAGCTGCATGAAACCTTTGAGGTGTCCACTTCGGTTGGAGAGTCAGTTATAGCTAGACATATTTATAGGGGTTGCCTAGATTTAGTGTATCACCGCAGAACCATAGCCGACTTAGCAGAATTAGAAATGGTCGTAATGACCCGCTAGGTCGTTATGATGGGGGAGGCGGGTGACTTAGAAAACTAGACCTCCGTTGAGAATTCTGAAGGCGCGGTTGAGTCTGTAGATTGTTTTTGTGTATGTATGCATATTTTGTTTGTGTCTTTAGAGTCTCGGATTGGTGTTGGAATTTTGGGGTAAAAACTGGTAGAAAAACCCGAGCTACTGGTAAAAATGGACCGCTGCAGTAGGTGAGGGACCGTTGTAGCGGGTCCAACGTAGCGGAGCTAGGCTGGCCGCCACGGGGAGCCAAGGATTAAATGAGGTCCGCCATAGCGGGAGGTTTCCTGCTATAATGAGACCACTGCAGCGAGACATTGACCGCTGCAGCAGCCGACGGGAGGCAGAATCCATGTTTTATATTCTTTATTCCGGGCCCATTCCCCACATCTCCAAAATAGTTTCCAAGAACTCATGTGGCGAAATTATAAGAATAGGGCTAAAGTACTCTTGAAAGTTAAGTCTAAACCCTTCAATTGTTCATTCCATCATATTGTTAGGCTCCTTTATTAGTTAAAGGTTCTCTAATGGTGAATGAAAGGTTAGAACCTTAGAAACTGCAAACCCTTGAATAATTGATGGGTTATCGATTTTATTGTTGTTTGATCATCTATGAGTAAAGATTATCACTTCCTAGGATGAGAATTTGATTTTTAAATGATGAGAATGATGTATTGAGACTTAGGGTTTCATAAAGATGGTAAGTTTAGTATACAAATTGCTTGTAAAAGGGTTGAATTGATTAGAAAACCCATGAATGGATAAAATATATGATTATTGGGATTCATATTAGTATGAATTCACGCTTAGTGATAGTTCACCCATTTGAAAAGGGGTAGAAGTAGTTGGGTTCTCTTCCCCAATTGTTGTTTGTTGAGTTGATGACCCATTACTCACTTAACATTATGATTGCTAGAATTTGAATATTCTGAAGCGTTGCAAAAGGGGAAAGCTATTGCGGAGTGATTGCATTGTTCCAGTTCGGCTTTGAGGTAGGTTACGGTCTACTTGAGTCAAATTTTGATTAGTTGATTGTATATGTTATGAGATTTATAGGAGAAGCATGATTAGGGCTTCGGACATAAAGTGTGGTTGGAAATTCCTTTATTTGATATTGGTTGATTGATCATGTGATTAACTATTATGATATGATAAAGAAGGAGTTAATGAATACTGTTCTTGTTGACTTGGAGTAATCCCTTATTCTTGCTATTGATGAATCGATTCTTGAGTCTTGATATGACTTGTGACATAGTGACTTTTGTTTCTTGATATTGGTTTATTGATTGTTCACATTCCTTATTGATTGTGGAACGGAAATATATTGTGATGAGAAAGATAATATAAATATGAAAAGGCACATTTGACAAGGGGTGAGGATGTGGCCTAGTTATGGGCTCGTGACCCGAGGTCAGTTTCGGAGTGAGTTGTACATAGACACCATGGGTCCCGTGCAGGTCACGGCTATCTAGGCAAACAATACCATTTAGCATGTGTGTACGGATATGTGGTAGAGTTGAGATATTTTGGGAGTTATGATTATGTTGGTAATGACACGGGTTGAGTTACTTGTATTGTTTACTGTTTGTGTGAGCTTGTTGTATTTCGGTGTTGGATGATTCTTATTGATAGTTTCATATGGTTATGTGTTGTTGTGCCTATCTGTCTATTCTGTTGATTTTGTGATTTTATGCATGATACTAATCTTAGTCGGCCTATTATATCTACCGGTACATAGTGTTTGTACTGATACTACCTTGATGCATTTTCTTTGAGTGCAGATTATGAACCAGAGACATTTACTAGAGCTCATATTTAGCGTGAGGTCAGTTTCCAACAGATTTAAGGGTGAGCTCCTATCCGTGTCAAGCCGCCTGAAGATCTTTCTCATTTTGGATGTCTATTTCATTTCAGACATTTATGTTTATTTCGGTCAATAGTTCATTCTTTAGACAGTTATTGTTTTAGAGTCCTTGTACGATGACTTTCGGATTTTGGGGGTTGTAATAGTTAGACTTTCGCATTAGTTATTTATTTATGGAATGACTAGACATTTTGGATGATTATTTCTTTCGTTATATTCTTGACATGTCTAAAAGTGGCTAAGTAATTGGTAATCATTGGGATGGTTGGTTAAGTAGATGATTCGCCCACTAGGGGATTGGTGTAAATGCCACTCATGGTTACTTGGGTCGTGAAATAGTTAGTATCAGAGCCCTACATTCGTTGATCTCGTTGTATAATGACATGTCTAGTAGAGTCTTGCGGATCGGTACGGAGACGATTGTACTTATCTTCAAGAGGCTATGGAACACTCAGAAAATTCAAATTCTTACTTTCTTTCATGCTACTTGATTCCAATTGGTATTAGACTTTTCTTTCTATTCTCTCACAGATGGTAAGGACATGTGCGGCTGTAGCAGGTAATGAGGTACCCACACCGGCTGCTGGTTCACGGCTCGCGATGGAGGTCAGGCCGTTGGGGCTGCAGTTCGTGATGGAGTCCAAGCCAGGGGCCGTAGTAGAGATAGGGAAAAAGCAGCACCAGCCAGGGGCGGGGCTTCTGCGGTTGGTTAGGACCGTGCTGAGCCCCCTGAGCCTCAGGTGATTCTAAATCAGGCAGCAGAGTTTGCAGCAGCACCAGCTCAGCCAGATATTATAGCTCCTGCAGTGTTGTTAGATGTGATGGTTCGAGTGTTGCCACTAAGGTATTGGTGTGGGTGCCACTTACAGCTACTTGTGCCGTGACAATGATAGACTTTGATGTAGTCATGGGAATGAATTGGTTAGCTTCATGTTATGCAACAGTAGGTTGTAGAACCAAAATAGTAAGATTTGAATTTCCTAATGAACAAGTCATAGAATATCTATCACTTAGTCCGAGTCAGGAATACAGATACCCAGACCCTAACTCTCCAGTCCCTGCTAGTCATTATTCAGTTTCCAGAAGTATTTCGAGAAGATCTTCTCGGAGTTCCTTCCGATAGGGAGATAGACTTTGGAATGGATCTACTTCCCGGCACTGAGCCGATATCTATTCCACCATACAGAATGGCTCCAGCAGAGTTTATAGAGATAGAAGACCAGTTGAAAGATTTTCTTGACAAGGGATTTATTAGGCCAAGTTTCTCAACTTGGGGCGCGTCAGTCATGTTTGTCTGAAAGAAAGATGGTTCCTTACGCATGTACATTGATTACCGTCAGTTGAATAAGGTCACCATTAATAACATATACCATCTCCCCAGAATAGATGATATATTTGACCAACTTAAGGGTATCCAGTGTTACTCAAAGATTGACCTCAGATCAGGATACCATCAGTTAAATATTAAGGAAGTTGATATTTCAAAGACTGCTTTCAGAACTCGTTATGGTCTCTTTGAATTTCTTGTTATGTCATTTGGGTTGACAAACGCACCAGCTGTTTTTATGGACCTTATGAACAGAGTCTTTAAGCCTTATCTTGATTTATTTGCCATTGTATTTATTGATGATATTTTGGTGTATTCTCGTAGTGAGACTGAACATGCAGAACATCTCAAAATAGTGTTGCAGACACTTCAGGATCGTGAGCTTTATACAAAATTTTTGAAGTGTTAATTTTGGCTTAAGCCGGTGGCATTTCTTGGCCACGTAATTTCAAAGAAGTGAAAGTTGATTCTCAAAAAATTAATGCCGTAAAGAATTGGCTACCCACCTCAGTTTCAGATATAAGAAGTTTCTTGGGTCTGGCAGGCTATTACGGACGTTTTGTAGAGGGATTTTCCTCTATCTCGGCTCAGTTGACTAAGTTAACTCAAAAAAAGGTCAAATTTCAATGGTCATATGCGTGTGAGCAAAGTTTCGAAGAGTTGAAGAAAAGGTTGACTTCTGCTACAGTTTTGACACTATCAGAGGGAACCAAAGGGTTCGTAGTTTTATTGTGATACTTTGGGAGTTGGTCTCGAATGTGTCATAATGCAGCATTGTAAGGTTGTAGCTTATGCATCTCGATAGCTTAAGGTCCATGAAAAGAATTATCCGACTCATGACTTGGAATTGGCAGCCGTGGTTTTTGCACTTATGATATGGCATCATTATTTGTATGGAGTGCATGTCGATATTTTCACCGATCACAAAAGCCTGCAGTATATTTTCAAGCAAAGAGAGTTGAACCTCGGGCTGAGGAGGTGGCTCGAATATCTTAAAGACTATGATGTAGATATTCTCTATCATCCCTGAAAGGCAAATATTGTAGCCGATGCTCTTAGTCGGCGTTCCATGAGAAGTTAGCTCACGTTGAGGCAGATAAGAGAATTATGACCAAGGGAGTTCACTACTTAGCTAATCTAGGAGTTCGACTCTTGCACTCCGAAGATGGTGGAATTATTGTTCAGAATAGGGCTTATTCCTCCTTAGTGGCCGAAGTGAAGAAGAAATAGTTTAGTGATCCCTACTTATTGCAGCTGAAAGAGGATATTCACAAGCATAAGACGACTGCTTTTGATCTGTAGATGAAGGTACCTTAAGGTACAGAGGCAGACTATGTGTTCCAAACGTGGATGGGCTCAGAGAACGAATCATGACAGAAGCCCACAATTCCAAGTATTCCATCCACCCAGGTTCCACAAAGATGTATCAGGACCTTAAGAAAATTTATCAGTGGAAAGATATGAAAAAGAATGTAGCAGATTTTATGGCTAAGTGTCTGAATTGTCAGCAAGTGAAAGCCGAGCACCAGAAGCCTGGTGGGTTGGTTCAGAATATCGATATTCCTATATGGAAATACCAGATTGTCACGATCCAAGTACGTGAGTGGCACCATCCCCTTACCCAATAATCAAACCATTTTAAACAATTATAAATTAATAACCGGAATTACATCATAAAACTGCCTAGTCATGACATCAATTAATAAAAGTGCAGAAATCTAACTATTACATCCCCAAAGATCCGAATGTCATCGTACAAGGATGCTAAAACATAAACTATCTAAGGAAATAACAACTGTCTGAAATAACATAAGTAATGTCTGGAATGAAAGTAGACATCAATAAGAGGAGATTTTCAGGCGGCCTGGCATGGATAGGAGTTCACCCTCAAATCTGTCGGAAACTGGCCTCACGCTAAATATGAGGCCTTATAGATGTCTCTGGATCACAATCTCCACTCAAAGAATGCAGCAAGGTAGTATCAGTTCAAACACTATGTACCGGTAGATATCATAGGCCGACTAAGATTAGTTTCATGCATAAAATCATAAAATCAATAGAATAGACGGATCGGCAAAACAGAACATAACCATATGAAATTATCAACAAGAATAATCCAACACCAAAATAAGATAAGCCCACAAAAAGAACAATCAATAAAAGTAATTCAACCCATGTCATCACCAACACAACCGTAACTCACGAATTATCTCAACTCTGTCACGTATCCGTACACACATGCTAAATGGTATTATTTGCCAAAATAACCATGACCTACAGGGGACCCATAGTATCCATATACTACTTGCTCCGAAACTGACCTCGAATCACGAGCTCATAACTAGGCCACACCCTCACCCCCGGTTAAATGTTCCTTTTCATATTTATATGTTCTTTCTCATCTCGATGTATTTTCGTTCAACAATCAATAAGGAATATGAACAATTAATAAATCAATATCAAGGAACGTAAGTCACCATGTCATATTTGACTCAAGAATCAATTCATCAATAGGATAAATAAGGAATTACTCCAACTCAACAAGAAAAGTATTCATTAACTCCTTCTTTATCATAATAGTTCATCACATAATCAATCAATCAATATCAGACTTAGGAATTTCACACCACCCTTTATGTCCGAAGACCTAATCATACTTTCTCCTATCAATTTCATAACATATGCAATCAACTAATCAAAGTCTAACTCAAGTAGACTGAAACCTACCTCAACGCCTAACTGGAACAATGCAAGCTATTCCACATGAGCTTTTCCTTTCCACAACGCCTCAGAACATTCAAAGTATAGAAATATAATGCTACATGAGTATTCGAATCATATACTCAAACAATACAAAAACTTGAAAAGGGAAACCCACTTATTTCTACTCTTTCCAATTGGTTGAACTGTCACTTATGGTGAACTCATCATTACATCTCTCTCGATGATCAGACTATTCTAATTCGTGGGTTTCTAATTAATTCAACCCTTTTACAAGAACCTTTTATGCTAAAGTTACCATCTTTATGAAATCCTAAGTCTCAATACATTATTCTCATCCATTAGAACTTGAATTCCCACCCTAGAAAGTGATAATCTATAAATTTAGATGAATAAACACCAATAAAATCACTAACCCATTCATTATTCAAGGGTTTCTTAAGTTCTAGGGCTTTAGTCCTTTCATTCAGCATTAGAGAACCTTAAACTAATCATGGAATTTAAAACGATGATGGAATGATGAAGGTAAAGGGTTGAGACTTACCTGTCAAAAGTAGTTTATCCCTAGCCCTAGAAAATCGCCACAAGTGTTCTTGGGAACTGTTTTGGAGTTATGTGGGGAATGAGTTCGGAATAAAGAATATAAAACGTTGATTCTGCTTGCGGTCGACTTTTCACTGCAGCAATCCCGCTATAGTGGGAGAGGTCCTGCCATGGCGGACCTCATTAACTTTTTCCGATCCCATGGTGGCCAACACCTACCCGCTACAACGGACTCGCTACAGTGGTACCATAACCACTGCAACGGTCCATATTGACTAGTAGCTCAGGTTTTTCCACCAATATTTTACCCAAAAATCCCAACATTAATCTGTGGCCTACAGACGCAAAGCAAACATTCACATATACATAAAACACACTACAGACTCACCCGTGGTCTTGGAATTCCCAAAGGAGATATAGTTTATTAAGTCAACCCGCCACCCCCAACGAAAATGAAGACAAGTTTCAGACCAGGCACACACAACGAACACAAGTTTCAGTTTTTAGTCTTTTAACTTTTTGACTTCCCATTAAGCTCATTTCTATACTCAGGGAGGTACTAGAAAGGGTAAAATGGTCAAAACCCCCCATAACGACCTACGAGTCGTTACATCGAATACCAATTAAACAACTATTCGTCCCCGAACGGACAAGCAAAAGAAATAAGGGAAAAGGTACTTGACTCAGTAAAGCTAGGGATAGTTATTGCTCATGTCATATTCAGTCTCTCAAGTAGCTTCCTCAACAGAACGATTCTTCCACTGAACCCTCACTGACGCTATCTTTTTTGACCTCAGCTTATGAACCTCTTTATCTAGAATTGCAATAAGCTCTTAATCATAAGACAAACTCTCATCCAACAAGACATAATCCCAACGAATGATAAACGAACCATCACCATGATATCTCTTCAACATAGAGACATGGAACACTGGATGAACACCTGGCAAACCTGGGGGCAAAGACAACTCATAGGCTACATCCCCCACACGACTAAGAGTCTCAAATGGACTAATGAATCTAGGACTAAGTTTACCTTTCTTCCTAAACCTCATCACACCCTTCATGGATGAGACCTTCAACAAGACTTGTTCTCTAACCATGAACTCAAGATCTCAGACCTTTCGATCCGCATATTCCTTCTGTCTACTCTGAGTCGTTAAGAACTTTTACTGAATCACCTTAACCTTATCTAATGCCTCTCTCAAAAGATCAATACCCCATGGCCTTACCTCAAATGCATCAAACCACCCAATAGGAGACCTACTTCTCATCTCATAAAAAGCCTCAAATGGGGCTATACCAATACTCGAGTGGTAATTATTGTTATACGCAAACTCTGCCAGTGGTAAGAACTGATCCCAATAGCCACCGAAGTTAATCAGACAAGCTCAGAGCATATCCTCTAGGACCTGAATAGTCCGCTCAAACTGGCTATCTGTGCGAGGGTGGAAAGCTATACTAAGGTCCAATATAGTGCCCAATTCAGAATGCAAAGTCTTCCAAAATTGGAATGTAAACATCATGCCTCTATTGGATATGATGGAAACAGGAACCCCATGCAGACGAAGAATCTCACGGATACAAATCTGGGCCAACTTCTGAGCAGTATGTGTACTCTGGAATGGGCATCCTCTGAAGCGTACGCCCAGGTCTCTGGGGCAATCAAACGAGCCAAACTACCCATGCTAGATGATTTCCTGCTCAAGATATCTGTCGTCACATTTTCCTTTCCAGGATGATACAAGATGGTAATATCATAATCCTTAAGAAACTCCATCCATCTCCGCTGCTTGGAATTAAGATCCCTCTGAGTAAACACATGCTGAAGACTACGATGATCAGTAAATACCTTGCAACGGGCACCATAGAGATAGTGCCTCCAAATCTTTAACGTAAAAACCATAACTGCCAACTCCAAGTCGTGAAACTTTGTCACTGATGTAGGCCTAGCCCAATCTCTCATTACTTCGATCTTTTTAGGATCAACCATAATGCCTTTCTTCGAAACTACGTATCCCTAGAAGGACACAGACGCAAACCAAAACTCACACTTAGAGAACTTAAAATATAACTCTTTGTCTCTCAGCAACCCAAGAGCAACCTTCAAGTATTTTTCATGGTCTTCTTTACTCTTCGAATAAACCAAGATGTCATTAGCAAACTATAACATCCTATAAAATTGAGTTAGGTGTGAATGTGTGAAAACTAGTATTAAGAGGATATTTTAGCTATATGAATTCATTCGGGATGAATGCGGGTGATAAACAATCATTTTGAAGTCGAACCAAGAAGTGAAGTTCTTAAGGGCTTCTAAATTTGTCTAAGCCTAGAGGACTTCTTATTATATCAATTATTTTGGATAGTTTCATTGAGAATCCGAGAAAACTCAAAACACGAAAGCTATAGGTCTTTGAAGTACTTTTCCAACGATATATTATGGAGCCCAAATGGAGCGATGTGCTAGGAGTTATGGCTGTTTTACTAAACACTGTTGAAAATCGTAAAATTTTGGCTGAGTTTGAAATGTACAGCAGAGCTCACTGAGTGTGGCTCAAAGCGCGGTAAGGGCTTTGGTTGTGGTTTGTGTGTGAGAGACAAGCCTACATTAAACCTTGTTTGTACTATATTATATACACGTATTCATGATTGTTTTTCTCTCTAAGGGATGATTACAGATTGGGATATAAATCTTTAGTATTTGAACTCGAATTTTCCTTAGGAGATGTTTAAACTTGATATTTGGATGGCTTGATTATCTCATGTGAATGCTCTATTAATGGATTCTGTTGAACGTGAAGCTTGTTTAAAGAAGTGAGTTTTTTTTTTCTAAAATTGAAATGAATTGATGTACCCTATAATGGGAAGATGAACATAATCCATGAGGAATAATTTCGCTATCATGATATGACTTGTGATTCGGCTTCTGTGCCATGATTGATTATTTGGCTATTTTGCTATGATTCTATTTTTTGTGTTTGGCCTAGCTACTAGGGAGGAAGGGTAGTCATTATGGATCCTAGTAGGATTTTCCTAGCCATTCGGGAAGAAGAGTGGCTATCAAGGGTCAATAGCCCCGGTGTGGTCTTTGCGTAGCCATTCGGGAGGAAAAGTGGTCATCGAGGGTTCATAACCCCGATGTGGTTTTGCCTAGCTATTTGGGAGGAAGGATAGTCATTAAGGGTGACAAACCCTAATATGGTGCTTCTATGCTGTTTTAGGGAACCATAAGTGGCCGTCCCTTCATATTGTTCATGTGGTTTTGCCTAGCTACTCGGGAGGAAGGATAGCCATTGAGGGTTCATAACCTCCATGTGGTTTTTCCTAGCTATTCAGGAGGAAGGATAGTCATTGAGGGTGACAAAGCCCAATGTGGTTCTTCTATGCAATTTACGGAACGTTATGTGGTCATCCCTTCGTTATATTGATTCGGGCCTGTATTGGCATGTGTTATACTTTGATTTCTTGTGAGTGGCTTGTTAATGATCTTGAGTTCATGAGTGATAAAACTTAATGTGATAAATGTCACAACATGTTGAGATTGATATACCCTTGTGTTGTTGGATTTTACTAAGCTTACTGGTTTACTCTATCTTTGGATTTTGAACTGTTTGAAGGAAGATAAGGTAACGAGAATGACTTAAGGACTCAAAGTGATTATTTATTCATCATTGTCTTATATTGAATATTCATAAGATGTTATCATTTGTTTGAACTATTTCTCAATACTGTTCAAGTATACGTATTACTCATATATTTTGCTATTAACTATTATCCCGGAGACACTCACTGAGTACCCAGTACTCAGGCATACCATTATTGTTTTCGATGGTGCGTTACATAAGGTTGAGGAGCAAGTGCATAATATGTGTGCGGACTAGGAGAGCTTGTTACTTCTAAACTTATTGGTGAGCCCACACTCTTGTTTGTGGGTCACTCTCTACCTTATTTATTGTTTTAATTTCTGGGCTGCATTCCGAAGTTAGATTATCATTATGCCTCTTATAAGCTCCATAGATAGATGTTGATTTTGTGGGTATATGTTGAAGTCTTGTTTGACTTGTTGGGCGTTTGCTACATTTTTTTCAGACATCGTGTTATATTAAACTTCTGTTGATTTTCATTTCATAAAATATGACCATTATCTTTAATTAGTCTCTTAAACTTTAATGAAAGATTATTAAAAATGGACTTGATGGTTATTGATCTATAAGGTTCTTCTGATGTTGTTCATGACATCGGATGCTTGTCATGTCCAGGGTGGATTTTGAGGCGTGACATAAACATTATCACACAGGAGTCTAAGTATGGCTTGAAAATGCCATTCATCAAATCCATAAAAGTAGCTGGCATATTAGTGAGCCCGAAAGATATAACAACAAATTCATAATGCCCATATCTAGTCCAGAAAGCTGTCTTAGGAAAATCCTTTGCCCGAATTTTCAACTGATGATAACCCGATCTCAAATTAATTTTTGAAAACACCAAAGCCCCTTGAAGCTGATCAAACAAATCATCAATGCGAGGGATGAGGTATTTATTTCAGATGGTGACTTTATTTAACTAGCGGTAATCAATGCACATCCGCATAGTCCCATCTTTATTTTTCACGAACAGTACATAAGCGCCCCACGGGAGACACTCGGATGAATGAAACCCTTACTAAGAAGATCCTGAAGTTGTTCTTTTAATTCCCGCAACTCTGCTGGTGACATTCGATATGGCGAAATAGAAATAGGGTGGGTCCCTGGCTCTAATTCAATGCAGAAATCAATATCACGGTCTAATGGCATGCCTGGCAAGTCTACGGGATAAACCTCCGCAAACTCACGTACCACAGGAATTGACTCAAGAGATGGACCGTCAACATTGGTATCACGAATATGTGCCAAATAAGCGAAGCACCCCCTATCCACTAGTTTATTTGCACGAATAAAGGAAATAATTTTCTTTGGGGAGGGACTAAGGTTACCCTTCCATAGTCTAGGCACCGCGATCATAGCTAAGATGACTGTCTTTGCATGACAGTCAAGAATGCATGATAAGGAGCTAACGCACTCATACCCAGGATGACATCAAAATCTACCATGTCCAGAATCACTAAATCAACCCAGGTGCCATACCCCATAAGCGTGACAATACAAGATCAAAAAACTCAATCTACAACCATAGAGTCTCCAACTGGAGTAAATACATGTATAGGGGCATCAAGCAAATCACAGACCATATCAAGACCCATAGAGAAATATGTAGACATATAAGAAAAAGTGGAACCTTGGGTTAAACAATACAGAAGCCATTCGGCGACAGACTGAGATGTTACCTGTGATGACGGCATCAGAGCCCTCTGCCTCTGACCTGCCAGGAAAAGCATAACAGTCCACTGTTAGCCTTTGAACCATTGGGACCAACCTGCCCTGTCTGAGCTCCACCCCTGCCGGGCTGATGTCCACCTCTACCAGATTGAAAATCGCCTCTGTTAGGCTGGGTTCCACCGCTACCAGCCGTGTGACCGCCACGCCTAGACTAAGCACGGTTACCACCATAATATTCTCTCTCTCTACCTAATGCTGAAGCTCTGAGAGCCAGAAACTGAGTATCTTGGCCACCTTGCTTAAGTCTGGGACAACTTCTCTTGAAATGCCCCATCTCACCATACTCAAAGAATCCGCGATCTAGTGTCGGAAGCTTAACATAAATTGAGGAAGCCAAGTAACCGCCATAATCTGGAGCTCTAGCCTGTGAACCTCCTATCTAATCGAAATAGTACTGACTGGCCCCTGATGGGCCTCCAACTGAATCCTGCATTGCTGACTGAACAGGGCATCCCGAATAGACCTGGGAACTCTGGCCTTTAGAGAAAGAGCCACTAAAACTGCCACGCTTTCGGGCCTTTTTCTCTGCGTACTTTTCATAACCATCCTGCCTACACCCTCGACGATCCTAACATGGTCCACCACTTCCTGAAAGGAAGCACCGGTTGCTGTAAGATGAAGAGCTGACAAATGAAGATCAGTGTTCAACCCTTTCACGAATCTCCTAACCCTCTCCTCCTCAATAGGCACAAGCTGGAGGGAATAACGAGACAATGAATGGAACCGAGCCTCATAAGCAACCACAAACAAATTACCCAGCTCAATATTACTGAACTCATCACGCCTCCGTTCTCTCAATGTACAAGGAATGTACTTGAATAAGAACAACTAGTAAAACTGAGTCCATGTCAAAGGGGGCGATCCCGCTGGCTTGCACTCCGTAAAAGCCCTCCACTATAACTTGGCATCACCCAAGAGCTGAAAGGTCACAAACTCAAAACCATACTTCTCCACTGCCCCCATCTTATGGAGCCTTTAATCATAGTCCATGATGAGCTCATAAGCATCTTTAACCTCAGTACCAAAGAACTGTGGAGGCTTTATCTTAGTGAACCTCTGGAACAAATCATGCTCATCCCCTTTTAACACCGGACCTCCCACTAGCCTAGGAAATACCTCAATTCCTGGAGCCTTATCCAAACAAAGAGCCATAGCTATAGCATGCTATAACCCTGGAGCACGAACTCTTCCCAGAGCTGGATCACCCACTCTGGCACCCTAAG
Organism: Lycium barbarum; assembly: GCF_019175385.1. Taxonomy (NCBI): domain Eukaryota; kingdom Viridiplantae; phylum Streptophyta; class Magnoliopsida; order Solanales; family Solanaceae; genus Lycium; species Lycium barbarum. Next base: position 127,799,997 of record NC_083337.1, on the reverse strand, counting down.
GACCTAGAACAGCTTGCAACATACCTGCCTTTGTTAACCCCTTCAGCAGGTTCAACACTAGAACCATAATGTCTGACAACACTGGAGGAACTATAATATCTGGCTAAGCTGGTATTGCTGCAAACTATACCGCCTCATCTAGAACTATCTGAGGCTTGGGGGACTCAGGGCAAGCCTGACCAGCCACAGGAGCTCTGCCCCTAGCTGATGCTGCTGCTCCCCTGCCTCTGCTATGGCCACGGCCCCTTGTCACGACCCAACCCCGTAGGCCGTGACTAGTACCCGATCTGGGCACCCAAACACATCTATCCAATGCTATCTCAAATGCTACCAAACGCATTCAAGTATAAAACAGAAGCCATCAAGGCTATATTCCAGAAATTTTTTGGCAGAGTTTCCTTTGTTTTACAGACTATCCAAAATAACCCTGCGCACAGAAAATACCAACAAAGGCCACACCGGCCAACAAAGCAACATATGCGGACCGGCTGCCGCGGCGAATGGGGTCGCCCCAAACACAACATATACACACATCCGTACAGAAAGACCCTAACCCACAAATATATCTACAGGCCTCTAACAGACTTACAGAGTCATATGACGGGACAGGGCCCCGCCGTACCCGGAGTTGCCATACATACAGAATATACAGAAGACAGAAGGTATATACCAAAAGTACACGCTCCGGACCAAAGGAGCTCTTCAAAATAGCAGTATCTGAGCCCTAGACTGGCGGCGTATCTTCAGGTGCGTCTGTACCTGCGGGCATGTAGCGCAGCCCCCGAAGAACCGGGGGTCAGTACGAAAAATGTACCGAGTATGTAAAGCAGAAACATAACAAACATAATCATAGCATGAACCGGAAGCACAGAAGTATAACAGACAGAACCATAAATCAAACGGACGGACAAAATTATGGTCCAGACGGACGGGCAGAATCATAATCCATACGGACAGGCGGAATCAGAATCTATATCAGACAGACAAAATCAGAATCCAATCAGATAGACAGAATCATAATAGGGCACAGGAACGTGGTCGCCAGTCCTGCCTCTGGCGCCACAACATATCATATTTCAGAAGATTTCATATCTTCGAACATCTCCGTCACATAACACATCATATCATAACCACGGTAACCCCGGGGACAGATCACACGCCGGGAAACCGGACACATCATACTTCGTAACATATACACGGTAACCGGGAATTACATATACCACAGTACCCCGGAACCGGACACATCATACTTCGGAATTCATACATGGGACCCGGCCCCCGACAAGGGACTCGGCGGCCCATCCGCACGATATAAACCGGCCCGGGATTTGGTGAAAGGAAGCATTGAGACATCCACGAACAGATTAATGAGAATCCACATACATACAGATCGTTATACCGACTCAATCAAACTGAAGTAGGCCAAATGGCGAGTCAAATCAGGGTATTCGGATAGCGTTCATAATATGCGCCTATATCCTGCTTGGGAAGGCACGACGGATTATTACCAGAATCAGATTTTCAGATGTCAAAGCCATTTTGTAAAATTTATATAAAAAGTAGTCATATCATGATCAGAATAATAGTCCAGATGTTGTCTGAGAAAGTCGGACAGAAACAAAGTAGTTAAAGTTATACAGAAAGTATCGGGCCTTGAGGGCCCACCTCGGGCCAACCCGAGGAGACGTACGTAAATTACAGATAGTAGACCTTATGAGGTCGTCCATAATCATTTGGAAGTATTCCGACTCCGTTTAGGAAGGTTGCATACTTAAAGCTCACTTTGAAGACAAGTTATAAGGAAAATGATTCAATCTCACTGAAGGAATTGGGGCGGATTTCCATCTCGAATTCCGAGGAACGGAGTCGTATCTAAGGCTCGCGGCCGAGCCTATTATGTTCAAAACATGCCTAAGAATGAACGGGTAAGCTTTACATACCTCGATTGCGCCGTACGCTCGCTTGGCTTCAATTCCAATTTCGTCCAAAATCTAGAAATGGTCAAGTTTACCAATTGTTAATTTCAAACTTTAAGACTCCAAACTTAATACATACTTGCCTACCGAAATTTCGGCAGCATTTCCCCTATACATATAACATCCCCAAAAGTTAAACACAGCCAAACAATCAACACAACCCAACAACAATATCCATAATGACAACAAGTATCTCAAAACACATAATATGGCACAATTTGCCATCTTTCCGTCATAACGTAACATATTTCATTCCTACCTTACACTTCCAAACCAAACTTATTATTTTCATATTCATCACTAATCAAGATCACTACAACATGATTCAAAGGCATATCATATCGTTTTCACAAAATATACATAAAGTATACACAATATACAAGTTTCCTACCAAAGGCATAATTCACCCACAACTTCCAATCTTTTAGCAAACACGTTCATGATATATTTCTATCTTTCAAATTCATCAATGACAACCATAATTTGCCTCTTAATACTTTCATTTCCATTTTTACATAAGTGACAATAAATTTGCATAATTTCCTACAACAACTTAACAACCAATCTTCCATAACAACTAAAGTCATTATTCTTCCATTCATTTCACAATCACACCATTAACATACTAAATACAACAAATCCATTTTCATTTCAAACTCCTACATCACACGGCCACACACTAAATTTTCCAACTTCCACTAATTCATTCAACTTTCATTTTCAATATAAATTCCATCATAACCACAACTAGAATACAACACCAAAATTTCAACTCATTATACCAATACATCAACATACACACGACCACTTTCACACAAACACACCCACTTTACAAACTTCCATATTTTCATAAATTCTACTCATTTCTACCTACTACAACATAAACCAAACTTCATAACATAAGAAAATGAATTGATTCTTACCTTTTCTTCAAGTTCTTCACTTGCCACCAAGACTAATTTCTTGCCAAAATAATTATGTCACTTTGTAGAGAATCTTGCACTTAGTAGAGATACAAGAAGATTTGTATTTTTGGATCAAAGATTGGTGAACACAATTTTTTTCTCCCAATTTTTTTCTTGGCCGAAACCTTGGCCCTTTATTTGCTCTCAACTCTTCTTTTTTTTTTCTTGAAGTTTCTTGAATGAGAATGACACATGATCCCTTATTTATTTAATTACCACATGTCTTTAATTAAAACTTGGGCTTGGGCTCCTCTTAATGGGCTATGGCCGGCCACCCTTAACAATTGGGCCTTAATTTTTCATTCCACTATTTTGGCCCAATGACGTATAGATCACATTTTGTAATTCCCGAAACTAGTTTCCAAAATTCCAATTTTTCCCTTGGCCTCCTTTCGTAATTCCACACCAATGTATTCATAGCCGACACATTCATACCAAGTAAGGTCCAAATATGGCCTCATTCATTACAAGTCAAGTTATCTCAATTTGTTTGGACATGCAAAAATGTCGGATGTAACACCCCTGGCCTGCCTCCACCCCGAACTGCGACCCCAGCAGCCGGCGCAAGTACCTCATTTGTTGTTGCTGCCATACAAGTCCTCACCATCTGTGAGAGAATAGAAAGAAAAGTCAAATACCAATTTGATTCATCCAGATACCAATTAGAATCAAGCAGCATGAAAGACAGAAAGAATATGAATTTTCCTAGTGTCTCATAGCCTCTCGAAGGTAAGTACAGACGTCTCCGTATCAATTTGCAAGACTCTACTAGATAGGTCCTTGTACAACGAGATCGATGAACTTAGGTCTCTGATACCAACTTTGTCAAGACCTAAGTAGCCGTGAGTGGCACACCAATCCCCTAGTGGGTGAACCATCCCCTTACCCAATTATCGAACTATTTTAAACAATTATAAATCGATAACTAGAATTCAATCATAAAACTACCTAGTCATGCCATCAATAAATAAAAGTGCGGAAATCTAACTATTACATCCCCAAAGATTCGAAAGTCATCGTACAGGGACTCTAAAACATAAACTGTCTAAAGAAATAACAACTGTTTGAAATAACATAAGCAATGTCTGAATGAAAGTAGACATCAATAAGAGAAGATTTTTAGGTGGCCTGGCATGGATAGGAGTTCACCCTCAAATCTATCGAAAAATGGCCTCGCGCTAAATATGAGGTCAGGTATATGTCTCTGGATCACAATTTGCACTCAAAGAATGCAGAAAGGTAGTATCAGTACAGACACTATGTACGGGCAGATATCATAGGCCGACTAAGATTAGTATTATGCATAAAATCATAAAATCAATAGAATAGATGGATAGGCACAACAACACATAACCATATGAAATTATCAACAAGAATCATTCAACACCAAAATAAGATAAGCCCATACAAATAGCAATCAATAAAAGTAACTCAACCCATGTCATCACCAACATAACCGTAACTCACGAACTATCTCAACTCTGTCACATATCCGTACACACATGCTAAATGGTATTATTTTCCCAAATAGCCAAGACCTGTAGGGGACCCCTGGTGTCCATGTATCACTCGCTCTGGAACTAACCTCGGATCACGAGCTCATAACAAGGCCACATCCTCACTGTAACACCCCGTAAATCTGAGTTAGGTGTGAATGTGTAAAAAACTAGTATTGAGATGATAATTTAGCTATATGAATCCATTCAGGATGAATTCGGGTAATAAACGATCATTTTGAAGTCAAACTAAAAAGTGGAGTTCTTAAGGGCTTCTAAATTAGTCTAAATCTGAGACAGTCCGCACTTATGGCTAGTTTTAGGGTATTTGCGTTGAGAATTTGAGAAAACTTATAAAATGAAAGTTTTAGGCCTCTGAAATATCTATCCAACCATGTAATTTGGGGCTTAAAAGGAGCTACTTATAGGGATTTATGATCGTTTTACTGAGCGAATATCGATTGTCGGAAAAATGTGCTGGGTGCGCGACATGGACCCAGCACGGAAAAATTAAGCTGCAGACCAAAAAAGCATGATCAGGTACTGAACCCACGATGCGGACTCAGCACGGATCAGGGAATATTTTCTGGTTTCGAATTTTCTTTAAGTCCTACTTCGTTGTGTTATTTTCCACTTCATTTCAAATCAATATTTCTGAGGAAAAGAACCCTAGAAAAGTCTCTCTAACCCTGAGGTAAGTTCTCACTCAATCTTGATCATTCCCACACCCTATCCATCCCCTCTTGATAGCAAATCATCTCTCTGAAACCCTAAGTTCTTGAATTCTCAAGAAGAAGAATATAGGGGCGTGTGGAATTCGTCTAAGAGGTAAAGTTTTTGAATTTTCCTAGTATTAATAAAGTAATGGGTTAAAGTAGAAGTTCTACAAGGTTGGCATCCGTTAGTGATTCATGAAAGGGTTCAAGAACCCGCTTATAAGGCTTACGGAAAAAAACCCTAGTTTTCGAAATTCCAAGAAAACTTCAAGAAATGATTCAAGTTCTAATCTTTATTATCTAAAACGATTGTAGTGTGATTATTGAATCTTGGAAAGTGCGTTTGAGTGGGATTTGAGATATGTCTATATTTTAAAAATCGTCTTTTAAAGTGTGTCTACTTTTGAAGTATGTTTATGTTGTGAAAACATAATTTATATTTGAGAATCCTTCCTTGATTGTTTGTATAAGTTATAACTCCTGTTTGGTGGAAGTTATTTTGGAATTAAAAATGATTTCTTTTAGACTAGGTCATGCGTGTGTAGGGTCAAGCCCGCATCGACCTTATACGAACTATACTACTTTGTGAAACTCATTTTTCCCATTATTGGATGATTGAGCTTATATTTCTAAAGGTTGGACTCTAAACCTGTTTGTTGTTGAATGGGTTTCTTGAACTTGAAATTGAATAAGAGATTTGAATAATATTTTTAAATCGGTTATGACTTGAAATGCCTCTATTTTGAGATGATGACTTGAGAAGTAAGATTAGGCTCTAAGCCATGATTGATGATTCGGTAATATACTATGATTTGTATTTTGTTTGTGTTTGGGCCTGTATGGGTAAGCTGTGCTAGTCCAGAGGATGATTAGCCGTTACGGATCCTAAAGTATCAATACGAGTATTGTTGTGTCAGTGCAGAGGATGATTCACCTCTGTTGCTACTAGCCCGGAGTATCTATTGCTGTGTCAGTCCAGAGAATGATTGACCTCCGTTGCTTCCTAGCCCAGAGTATCTATTGTTGTGTCAATCCAGAGGACGATTGACCTCTGAGGTATGTCGCCCGGTGCAATTGTTGCTGTGCTAGTCCAGAGGAAGATTAGCCTTTGTTGGAGTATCTATTGCTGTGCTAGTCCAGAGGACGATTAATCTCCGTTGTTTCCTAACCCGGAGTATCGATTGATTGATTTTCCTGTGACTGACTTGTTTCGTACTTTGATTATCCTATGAGTGGCTTGCGGTGATAGTGAATTCGTAAGTGAAATACTTGGCCTGGAAAATGGTAAGGAGTTAGGTTAATGTGTCCGTCGTTGTAGGATTCTTTGATGACTCTTTAATGTTGCTGACTTACTTTATTTCCTGGGTTTGGAACTGCTATTTTTATTGATATCATTTTATTTATTTTATTCATCATATCATGTTTTGTTAACTATTGCCCCTTAGACACTCACTGAGTAACCAGTACTCAGGCATACTATTGTTGTTTTTTATGGTATGTTAGGTATCATTGAGGAGCAGGTTCGTGATACGCCTACGATTTAAGAGAACTTGCTGATTTCGAGACTATTCGGTGAGCCCACATGATTGTTCGTGGGACACCATTCTATCTTTACTTTTTTTCGTATTTTAGTTTCGGGTTGTGTCCCGATGTTTTTAGACACTCTTTATTATCTTAGAAGCTCCATAGTACACATTCTTGTGGGTAGTTGTTGAGTTTTGTTTAACTCTTGGGCGTTCATCTTTGATTAAGTTTTATGATATAAAAGACTTCCGCTGATTTAATTCATATATCATGATTTGATTGTATTTATTTTATAAACTATTGGAGGTGAATATTGAACCTGGTGGGTTCAAGTGTTGTTATTGCACCTTTTAGGTTCTTCCGATGTTGTTCATGACGTCGGATGCCGGTCACGTCTAGGGTCGGTTTTGGGGCGTGACACTCACCCCCTATCAAATGTGCCTTTTCATATTTATATGTTCTTTCTCATCGCAATGTATTTCCGTTCCAACAATCAATAAGGAATGTGAACAATTAATGAATCAATATAAAGGAATGTAAGTCACCAAGCCACAAGTCATATCAAGACTCAAGAATCAATTCATCAATAGCATAAATAAGGGATTACTCCAAGTCAACAAGAAGAGTACTCATTAACTCCTTCTTTATCATGCCATAATAGTTCATCACATAATCAATAAATCAATATCAAACTTAGGAATTTCGAACCACCCTTTATGTCCGAAGACCTAATCTTGCTTTCTCCTATCAATTTCATAACATATACAATCAACTATTCAAAGTCTAACTCAAGTAGACTGTAACCCACCTCAATGTTGAACTGGAGGGATGCAAGCTATTCCACGTGAGCCTTTCCTTTCTACAATGCCTCAAAACGTTCAAAGTCTAGAAATATAGTGCTACATGAGTATTCGAATCATCTACTCAAACAATCCAACAATTTGAAAAGGGAAACCCACTTATTTCTACTCTTTCCAATTGGTCAAACTATCAGTTATGGTTAACTCATCATTACCTCTCTCCCAATGATCATACTATTCTAATTCATGAGTTTCTAATCAACTCAACCCTTTTACAAGCAGTTTTTGTGCTAAAATTATCATCTTTATGAAACCCTAGGTGTCAATACATTATTCTCATCCATTATAACTTGAATTCCCACCCTACGAAGTGTAATCTATAACTTTAGATGAATAAACACCAATAAAATCACTAACCCATTCATTATTCAAGGGTTTTTTAAGTTCTAGGGCTTTAGTCCTTTCATTAGCCATTAGAGAACCTTAAACTAATCATGGAACTTAAGATGATGATGGAATGAACAAGGTAAAGGGTTGAGACTCACCTTTCAAGATTAGTTTATCCCTAGCCTTAGAAAATCGCCACAAGTGTTCTTGGGAACTGTTTTGGAGTTATGTGGGGAATGAGTTAGGAATAAAGAATATAAAACGCTGATTCTGCCTCTTGTCGACTGCTGCAGTGGTCGACTTTTTGCTATGGCGGACCTCATTAACTTTTACCACTCCCGTGGCAGCGACCACCCGCCCGCTACGACGGACTCACTACAGCGGTTCCACTATTTTGGCCCAATGACGTATAGATCACATTTTGTAATTCCCGAAACTAGTTTCCAAAATTCCAATTTTTCCCTTGGCCTCCTTTCGTAATTCCACACCAATGTATTCATAGCCGACACATTCATACCAAGTAAGGTCCAAATATGGCCTCATTCATTACAAGTCAAGTTATCTCAATTTGTTTGGACATGCAAAAATGTCGGATGTAACACCCCTGGCCTGCCTCCACCCCGAACTGCGACCCCAGCAGCCGGCGCAAGTACCTCATTTGTTGTTGCTGCCATACAAGTCCTCACCATCTGTGAGAGAATAGAAAGAAAAGTCAAATACCAATTTGATTCATCCAGATACCAATTAGAATCAAGCAGCATGAAAGACAGAAAGAATATGAATTTTCCTAGTGTCTCATAGCCTCTCGAAGGTAAGTACAGACGTCTCCGTATCAATTTGCAAGACTCTACTAGATAGGTCCTTGTACAACGAGATCGATGAACTTAGGTCTCTGATACCAACTTTGTCAAGACCTAAGTAGCCGTGAGTGGCACACCAATCCCCTAGTGGGTGAACCATCCCCTTACCCAATTATCGAACTATTTTAAACAATTATAAATCGATAACTAGAATTCAATCATAAAACTACCTAGTCATGCCATCAATAAATAAAAGTGCGGAAATCTAACTATTACATCCCCAAAGATTCGAAAGTCATCGTACAGGGACTCTAAAACATAAACTGTCTAAAGAAATAACAACTGTTTGAAATAACATAAGCAATGTCTGAATGAAAGTAGACATCAATAAGAGAAGATTTTTAGGTGGCCTGGCATGGATAGGAGTTCACCCTCAAATCTATCGAAAAATGGCCTCGCGCTAAATATGAGGTCAGGTATATGTCTCTGGATCACAATTTGCACTCAAAGAATGCAGAAAGGTAGTATCAGTACAGACACTATGTACGGGCAGATATCATAGGCCGACTAAGATTAGTATTATGCATAAAATCATAAAATCAATAGAATAGATGGATAGGCACAACAACACATAACCATATGAAATTATCAACAAGAATCATTCAACACCAAAATAAGATAAGCCCATACAAATAGCAATCAATAAAAGTAACTCAACCCATGTCATCACCAACATAACCGTAACTCACGAACTATCTCAACTCTGTCACATATCCGTACACACATGCTAAATGGTATTATTTTCCCAAATAGCCAAGACCTGTAGGGGACCCCTGGTGTCCATGTATCACTCGCTCTGGAACTAACCTCGGATCACGAGCTCATAACAAGGCCACATCCTCACTGTAACACCCCGTAAATCTGAGTTAGGTGTGAATGTGTAAAAAACTAGTATTGAGATGATAATTTAGCTATATGAATCCATTCAGGATGAATTCGGGTAATAAACGATCATTTTGAAGTCAAACTAAAAAGTGGAGTTCTTAAGGGCTTCTAAATTAGTCTAAATCTGAGACAGTCCGCACTTATGGCTAGTTTTAGGGTATTTGCGTTGAGAATTTGAGAAAACTTATAAAATGAAAGTTTTAGGCCTCTGAAATATCTATCCAACCATGTAATTTGGGGCTTAAAAGGAGCTACTTATAGGGATTTATGATCGTTTTACTGAGCGAATATCGATTGTCGGAAAAATGTGCTGGGTGCGCGACATGGACCCAGCACGGAAAAATTAAGCTGCAGACCAAAAAAGCATGATCAGGTACTGAACCCACGATGCGGACTCAGCACGGATCAGGGAATATTTTCTGGTTTCGAATTTTCTTTAAGTCCTACTTCGTTGTGTTATTTTCCACTTCATTTCAAATCAATATTTCTGAGGAAAAGAACCCTAGAAAAGTCTCTCTAACCCTGAGGTAAGTTCTCACTCAATCTTTTGTTTGTGTTTGGGCCTGTATGGGTAAGCTGTGCTAGTCCAGAGGATGATTAGCCGTTACGGATCCTAAAGTATCAATACGAGTATTGTTGTGTCAGTGCAGAGGATGATTCACCTCCGTTGCTACCTAGCCCGGAGTATCTATTGCTGTGTCAGTCCAGAGAATGATTGACCTCCGTTGCTTCCTAGCCCAGAGTATCTATTGTTGTGTCAATCCAGAGGACGATTGACCTCTGAGGTATGTCGCCCGGTGCAATTGTTGCTGTGCTAGTCCAGAGGAAGATTAGCCTTTGTTGGAGTATCTATTGCTGTGCTAGTCCAGAGGACGATTAATCTCCGTTGTTTCCTAACCCGGAGTATCGATTGATTGATTTTCCTGTGACTGACTTGTTTCGTACTTTGATTATCCTATGAGTGGCTTGCGGTGATAGTGAATTCGTAAGTGAAATACTTGGCCTGGAAAATGGTAAGGAGTTAGGTTAATGTGTCCGTCGTTGTAGGATTCTTTGATGACTCTTTAATGTTGCTGACTTACTTTATTTCCTGGGTTTGGAACTGCTATTTTTATTGATATCATTTTATTTATTTTATTCATCATATCATGTTTTGTTAACTATTGCCCCTTAGACACTCACTGAGTAACCAGTACTCAGGCATACTATTGTTGTTTTTTATGGTATGTTAGGTATCATTGAGGAGCAGGTTCGTGATACGCCTACGATTTAAGAGAACTTGCTGATTTCGAGACTATTCGGTGAGCCCACATGATTGTTCGTGGGACACCATTCTATCTTTACTTTTTTTCGTATTTTAGTTTCGGGTTGTGTCCCGATGTTTTTAGACACTCTTTATTATCTTAGAAGCTCCATAGTACACATTCTTGTGGGTAGTTGTTGAGTTTTGTTTAACTCTTGGGCGTTCATCACGTTTTGATTAAGTTTTATGATATAAAAGACTTCCGCTGATTTAATTCATATATCATGATTTGATTGTATTTATTTTATAAACTATTGGAGGTGAATATTGAACCTGGTGGGTTCAAGTGTTGTTATTGCACCTTTTAGGTTCTTCCGATGTTGTTCATGACGTCGGATGCCGGTCACGTCTAGGGTGGGTTTTGGGGCGTGACACTCACCCCCTATCAAATGTGCCTTTTCATATTTATATGTTCTTTCTCATCGCAATGTATTTCCGTTCCAACAATCAATAAGGAATGTGAACAATTAATGAATCAATATAAAGGAATGTAAGTCACCAAGCCACAAGTCATATCAAGACTCAAGAATCAATTCATCAATAGCATAAATAAGGGATTACTCCAAGTCAACAAGAAGAGTACTCATTAACTCCTTCTTTATCATGCCATAATAGTTCATCACATAATCAATAAATCAATATCAAACTTAGGAATTTCGAACCACCCTTTATGTCCGAAGACCTAATCTTGCTTTCTCCTATCAATTTCATAACATATACAATCAACTATTCAAAGTCTAACTCAAGTAGACTGTAACCCACCTCAATGTTGAACTGGAGGGATGCAAGCTATTCCACGTGAGCCTTTCCTTTCTACAATGCCTCAAAACGTTCAAAGTCTAGAAATATAGTGCTACATGAGTATTCGAATCATCTACTCAAACAATCCAACAATTTGAAAAGGGAAACCCACTTATTTCTACTCTTTCCAATTGGTCAAACTATCAGTTATGGTTAACTCATCATTACCTCTCTCCCAATGATCATACTATTCTAATTCATGAGTTTCTAATCAACTCAACCCTTTTACAAGCAGTTTTTGTGCTAAAATTATCATCTTTATGAAACCCTAGGTGTCAATACATTATTCTCATCCATTATAACTTGAATTCCCACCCTACGAAGTGTAATCTATAACTTTAGATGAATAAACACCAATAAAATCACTAACCCATTCATTATTCAAGGGTTTTTTAAGTTCTAGGGCTTTAGTCCTTTCATTAGCCATTAGAGAACCTTAAACTAATCATGGAACTTAAGATGATGATGGAATGAACAAGGTAAAGGGTTGAGACTCACCTTTCAAGATTAGTTTATCCCTAGCCTTAGAAAATCGCCACAAGTGTTCTTGGGAACTGTTTTGGAGTTATGTGGGGAATGAGTTAGGAATAAAGAATATAAAACGCTGATTCTGCCTCTTGTCGACTGCTGCAGTGGTCGACCTTTTGCTATGGCGGACCTCATTAACTTTTACCACTCCCGTGGCAGCGACCACCCGCCCGCTACGACGGACTCACTACAGCGGTTCCACAAACGCTGCAGCGGTCCATATTGACCAGTAGCTCTGGTTTTTCCACCCGTTTTTCACCTAAAAATCCCAACACCAATCCGTGGCCCTACAGACGCAAACCAAACATGCACATATACATAAAAACACGCTACGGACTCACCCGCGGCCTTAGAGTTCCCAACAGAGGTCTAGTTTACTAAATCACCCCCCCCCCCCCCCCCCAACGGAAATGAAGAGAAGTTTCAAACCATGCACATACAACCAACACAAGTTTCAGTTTTTAGTCTTCTAAGTTTTTGAGTTCCCATTAACATCATTCCTATACTCGGGAAGGTACTAGCAAGGGCAAAATGTTCAAAGCCCCCATAACGACCTAGCGGGTCGTTACAGAGATGATAAACATGGACTTTATAACAGGTCTACCTCGCTCATCCTATAGACATAACTCGATTTGGGTGATTGTGGATTGACTTACGCCAAATTGTATATTCATGATATTTCCAGATTACATGGGGCCCCATTGTCCATTATTTCAGATCATGGTGCTCAGTTCATAGCGAACTTCTGGAAATCCTTTCAAAAGGGATTGGGTACCAAGGTAAACCTTAGCACAACTTTTTATCCACAGATAGATGGTCAGGAAGAGCACACTATTCAGACTCTTGAGGATATGTTGAGAGCATGTGTCCTAGACTTTAAAGGTAATTGGGATGATCATTTGCCACTCATTGAATTTGCCTATAATAACAGTTATCATGCTTGTATCAAGATGGCAGCGTTTGAAGCTCTGTATGGGCGAAAGTGTAGATCACCCATTGGTTGGTTTGAAATTGGTGAAGCAGAGTTATTGAGACTATATTTGGTCTATCAGGCTATGGAGAAAGTCAAGTTGATTCAAGAGCTTTTGAGAACGGCTCGGAGTCGCTAGAAGTCTTATTGTGGGGCGTAGAGACTTGGAGTTGCAAGTTAATGATTGGGTGCTCTTAAATGTTTCACCTATGAAAGGTGTGATGATATTTGGCAAGAAAGGAAAGCTCAGTCCCGGATATATCGGACCATATAGAATCCTGTGAAAGGTTGGTCAAGTAGCTTATGAGCTTGAGTTGCCACAAGAGTTGGCGACTGTGCACCTAGTGTTCCATGTATCCATGTTGAGAAAGTGTGTGGGAGACCTGTCGTTGGTTGTTCTTGATGAAACTATAACGGTTAAGGATGGCCTAACCTATGAAGAAATCCCCGTAGACATTCTTCATTGTCAAGTTCACAAATTAAGAACTAAGGAAGTAGCCTCAGTCAAAGGTCCTACGGAGGAGTCAGAAAGTTGAAGAGGCTACATGGGAGCCAAAAAAGACATGAAATTCAGATATCTTCATTTGTTTGAAGAGCAAGCAGAAAGCGTTCAAGGTACATAACCTCCACATCTATGTCATGTCCCTTACGTATTCATGCCTCACGTTTCACGTTCACATTCATGTATTCAATTTTCATATCTCATGTCCTAGTGTTCATGTTTTCACGAAACCATGTCATGTCAGTTCAGTCCCCATGTTCCATGTCATGTTTTCTTCATGTTCATGTACTCAAGCCAGGTCCAGTCACATTCTTAACCACGAACCATCATTCAACAATGAATGATCCCAAGGGGGATATATTGTAACACCTCCTACCTTTAAACTAAGATACGTTCATGATTCAGGACTTAGAAACCAAGACGGAAGTGTTGGGATTAAAAATTGTCCTTAGATCGGTAAAAGGACGGCTTACGTCAAATTTTACGGGCGTACATTTATGTATGGGCCGTACTTTTGGGACGTACCTTACATGGAAAAAGTTGAAGTCACTGGAATTTGACATTCCAGGTATGGGCAAGATTTTACGGGGCGTACTTTTAAGACGTACATTTTATACGGAAAGTACCTCACTGTATGGGCCGTACTTTTCAAGTCATATCTCACTAACGAAAACTCTAGCCTGTACTTCTCCCCATTTTAGCAAAAGTATAAATACGAGACTTGAGTTCTTTTTCTTATTTTCCATTCTCTCCAAGCCCTAGAACGAAGTCTTCTTCTCCCACCATCAAGATACACCAAGGTAAGTATATCCTAAGCATCCCAAGTGAATTTTAACATATATCCATGATTACTAAATAGGAATTCATTGTTCCTAACCTAGGGTTTTCAACAAAACCCATCACAAGGATTCAAGATTTAGGCTTTTGGGATTCTTCTCAAGTTCAGACCATTAGTAACAAGTTTTGGAGCATTAACAAGTATGTAGGGTTTCTATCTACGTGTGGGAACATCATTGTTCTTCCCCACACCATGTTCTTCCATGATTATACCAAATTTCACTAAATCTATGGTTTCTAGCTATGTTCATGATAACCCTAAGTACATGTACCATGATATATGATGTTGTATTATTACATCATTTTTGTGTTCTTAATTGTCCACTTTGGTTATTGAGAATCTGTCTGTAATCCATAAAAAAAACCATGTTTTGTATTCCATGAGTTCTTAAATGCAAGATATGAACTTTTATGTTTATTTTCATGAACTTCTACATGCTTCCATGTTTTCATACAAGTTATATTATATATCTATCTTCATGTTATATTACAATCATGAATCATGTTTATAATCATGTTTATATAATTCATGGACTACTAAGCCAATTATATTTATGTTCATGTTTTGGGAGTTGCACAAATTACCAAGAAGGCTCAGACAGCCTGAAACTACGTATGCCAGCGTAGGATAAGGATCGCTCTGCCCAGTTAGGACGATTCCTTCATGTTTACCCATTGCGGGTTATTAGATCCATTCATGTCATGTTCATGTCTTGTACCCCAAGAGGGTACGGGATGGCTTAGTTGATCGGACAGAGATCAGACGCCACGTGCTTACGTGGTGGTTACATGTCGATTACAATAATGCTCTCCCACAGATATCTTTACAGACTTAGAAATATTTTATTCATGTTATACATATTCATGTTAGATGATATTCATGTTCATGTTCGTCTTACAGATACAGTTTCAGTTTCAATTGTATTATTTCATGTGCCATGCTTATTTCACTCAGTTGCTTTACATACCAGTACAATTCGAATGTACTGACGTCCCCTATTAGTTTTGTAGAGGCCTGCATTTCACGATGTAGATTTACAGGATGACGGATAAACTCATTAGGACTTTGCACGTATCAGCTATTGGTGAGCCCAATATCATTCGGGGTTTTATATTTATTTATTATACAATTAAGGTATGCTGGGGGCCTTGTCTCGATAAACAGTTTAGCAGTCAGACTCATGTCAGAGGTTTCATAGACTAGACTAGTTCAGTTATGCCATGTCAGATGTTCAGAGTCGTATAACCAGATTGGCCCATCATTTATTATTTATATTTCCAGACTTATGATTATTTAATCTCATCTTTTACTCTTAACACACATGTTTATATTATATTTTGTATCAGTACATACCCCATGTTGATTCAGCAAGCCATGTGGTTTGCTCGGTCACATGCAGCAAGGCACCGAGTGACATGTTACGCCCAGGCCATGGTTCGAGGCATGACATATTGTTTCCCTACCTGTTGTTGTCATTCTGTGGAACAACATTATTTGACTGTTCCTCAGTGTTGTTGTTTCGTTGTTGTATACCATCCTCCTTCTCAATACTATTTGGTCTTCTTTCTTTTCTCCTTTCAACATGTGTCCATCCATCATTATTGTTGTTGTGGGTGTTACATTTTGCAGCTTTATTTTGAGGTGTAGGGTTATGATTTTCGGTGCTACTTCCCTTGTTTTTCTATTCAGAAGGTTCTCTATAGTTGGTAACCGAGATATCTTCTCTATTTCCTTGCAGGTTTAGATTAAGCACACAATATCTTTCACCAGAATGTCCTTGGACTTGACAGTGAAAACAGTATGATAGCATTGCCTCATATTCCAACTTTTTCTCCAAATTTACCAACCTCCCATATTGATTTCCAATCTCTATTTGCACCTTATGAATCGGTGTCTTAGCAAGGTCAATCTCTACTCTTAGCTTTGCAGTTATTGGTCTAGTTTTGGTATTTGTTACCTTATCTATGACAAGGGGGTAATAATACGGATAACAATCCTACATAGAGCAGCCCACTCATAATAGTGCCATGGTAGTTCATGCATGTTAATCCACACTGGGGTCAATGTGGTTTCAGCACCAACTTTGAAGTTTGTTGTCCATTTCACTATTTTCATAGTCGTATTATTGTCTAGTTGAATAAAGCTACTTGATTGAACATGTCACACCCCTAATGAGGAGTATGATGGGCTCCGAGCCGTAGGTCGAAACCACCTGACTTAATAGTTACTTTGAACATCACATACCATAACTCAGAGAACACCTGCACGCAGAAAAGGCCCAACATAGAAATCTCCGATAATTCAACACATATGTACATATGCGGACCGACAAGATCGCCACAACAAAACGTATATCATAAAGCCGACAAGGCTATCAGAAAAATATCAAGAACCCAAAACAAGGCCGACAAGGCCATACATAATATTTGCATATCCCACTATGTCCATGAGCCTCTAAGAGTATACATATGAACATATATTATACTAACAGAAAAGTACCAAAAGATAGCAAGCCCGGAGTAATGGCACTTGCTAACACCGCTGAAGCAGGAAAATCCTACTGCGGTTACTCCTCGATAACTCTGTCAGAGCCTGCAGCACGAAATGCAGCGTCCCGTGCAATGGGACGTCAGTACGGATAAAAGTACTGAGTATGTAAGGCAGGAGGGTAACAATATAATTAAGATATAATGTAACATTAATAAAGGCAAAAGAAAACCGAACATCTGGAAGTAGCACAAAATACAATGCATGATAAAATCATTGGTATGCTTATATATATATATGTACATAACAGATAGTATCCATGCCCGGCCGTAAGGCTCGGTGTTATATGTGTAAAATCATGCCCGACCATTAAGGCTCGGTGTTATCGTCATTAGCCCGCGTCTGGGGCAATATCATAACATGCCCACTGCAGTGGTGTGCGCATTTACGCGCCATGCCCGGCTGACTATAGCGCGACACGGTGTAGTAAAATAGTGCTATACATTTATTAATATGTATATACCATGTATGAGAAGTCAATGATCTAACCTTGGCCTTTCGGAGTGACATAAGGTTGGTAGCCTCCGAATAGCTTATGGAATTCGTATCGAGTCCAAAGAAGTAATCGATGATGATAAGTAAAATAATATTTTAAGAATCAATAAAAAATTGACATTAAGATTTGAAATACAAAACACGGGAATGTAGTGGATTTGTTATGGAATGCTTGTGTTTATATTCTAGTTAGATTCGTGCCAAAAAAAGAGGGAAACGAACACCTTACATACCTTATCCGTCAAGCCACCACTTAAAGAATTCCTTACACCGATGCTTGCCCTTCACCCGAGCTTATATATCGAGAAATATATCTTTAATCATACTTTCATCATATTTTCATCAACTTATAAGCACTAATTTTGGAAGACTAATTTGGGTTACGAAAATTTGGGCAACATCTCCCCTATATCATAGACTTCCGCCAAATACCAAAACAATACCAACAACAACATCCTCAATATTATACAAGATAAATATGTATATTTTCATCCAAAACTCTCTTCAAACCTCAATCCATAAGCCAACAACAACAACACAACAAACTATAACTTTTATTCTCGTAAATATTCCTAAATCAACGTTAATAAAGAGAGAGATTCAATGATTCATACCTTATCTTTACTAGAGTAGCAAGATATTCAATATTTACTTTGTTTCCAAGCCAACTCCAACACAGAATGAAATTATAATCGAGACTACACGTTGTCCGGACCTTGATTAATACGCCGTAACTTGAAATTTACTCAAAACCCTCACCTTTTATGTGATATAAGAGTATCTTACTTGCTGAATTTTATGGAAATTTTTAGAAGTTTATGATGGAGAAAAATGGGGTTTTTAACCCTTTTATAGTGGCTAAAAGTCGACAGTACTGTAGCGGCACTGTAGCAGTGCTGTTTCTGCTCTGTCAGCCTAACTTGTAATGTCCATAATTCTCTACTCCGATGTCCTATCGACGAGAGGGTTGTTGCATTGGAAACTAGACTCGATGATAATCATTTTAGGATTTTGAAACACCTTAAAACTCTTAATATACCTGGAAATATACCCCTCCAAAGTTGACCCAAAATTCTATATCCTTGATTCTGTCAGCTTTTTTTTTTCAAATTTTCGACAAACTTATTTTTCTTGATTTGCTTGGTCCCAGAGTCTTCCATAGCTTATTATATGAACTTAAACCCTCGTAACCATGATATAGATGCATACAATCTCCCATATCCTAGGAAATGCTCTACGTCTACACTTAAACAACTAATTCCTAATAGATTTCACGTACAAGACTACGAGGTGCAACATTCTCCCCCCCCCCCCCCCCTTCAAAAACATTCGTCTTCGAATGTCGGAATACCCGAGGGTCAATAAAATTTCCACGGAACTTTAGTAAAGTATCTCTCGTGATTGGAGCACCTCTAATCTCCTACTTGTCACAAGTCCTAATCACAAGTCCTACATGATACCGTAATCAATGACACGCAGTCATACAGTGATTAGAATAATATTTCTCATTTTATTAACTCTTAAGGGGGGGAGGGGGTTTAAATATAACTCTTACCTTGTAAGTGATTTGCGGATGTAGCAGAACCTTACAAGAATTCTTTCAGAGAAGTATCATCTGTGACGGGGAATAAATGGGGATACTTGGACTTCATTTCTGCTTCGGCTTCCCATGTCATCTCTTCCCTATCTTTACTCCACCATAGAACCTTCACTGAAGTCACGTCTTTGTTTCGAAGTCTGCGGACTTGTCTGTCGAGAATAACAATTGGTTATTCCTCGTATGTCAGATTTTCTGTAACTTGTATATTGTCAAAAGGTACGATTCTGGATGGATCTCCAATACACCTCCTAAGCATGGATACATGGAAAACTGGATGAACCGCTTGCAGTTCTGATGGCAGCTCCAATTCATAAGCC
This sequence comes from Lycium barbarum, assembly GCF_019175385.1. Classification (NCBI taxonomy): domain Eukaryota; kingdom Viridiplantae; phylum Streptophyta; class Magnoliopsida; order Solanales; family Solanaceae; genus Lycium; species Lycium barbarum. The sequence goes on along the minus strand of NC_083337.1, from coordinate 127,780,487 downwards.
ACCTGGCCTACCCTTCGGATGATCTTATAAGGTCCGATATATCGGGGATTAAGTTTCCCTTTCTTACCAAACCGCATCACGCCTTTCATAGGTGATATCTTCAGAAACACCCAATCACCTACTTGAAATTATAATTCTCGTCGTCGTACATCTGCATAAGATTTCTGATGACTCTGAGCTGTGCGCAATCGTTCCTGAATAAGCTTTACCTTTTCAATAGTCTGAGGAACAAGGTCTGGCCCAAATAAGTTTGCTTCTCCGACTTCAACCAACCGGCAGGGGACCTACACTTCCTACCATATAGAGCTTCATACGGAGCCATTTTGATACTGGCATGATAGCTATTGTTATAAGCAAACTCTATCAAAGGCAAATGACCGTCCCAACTTCCTTGGAAATCCAGTACACAAGCTCGTAACATATCTTCTAAGGTCTGAATAGTCCGCTCAGCTTGCCTGTCTGACTGCGGATGGAAAGTCGTACTAAGATTTACTAGAGTACCAAGACTTTCCTGAAAAGATTTCCAGAACTTTGCAGTAAACTGTGCGCCTCTGTCTGAAATAATTGACAGCAGAATGCCATGAAGGCGCACAATCTCCTTAAGATATAGCTTAGCATAGTCTTCAACAGTATAGGTAGTTCTTACTGGCAAGAAATGAGCTGATTTAGTTAACCTATCAACAATCACCCAAATAGAATGGAATTTGCGGCGAGAACGGGGCAATCCCGTGACAAAATCCATATTAATCACTTCCCACTTCCATGCTGGGATCTCCATTTCTTGTAATAAGCCACTGGGTTTCTGATGTTCGAGATTTACCTGCTGGTAAGTGGGGCATTGAGCTACAAAGTTAGCAATATCTTTCTTCATATTATTCCACCAGTAAAAGCCCTTGAGGTCATGATACATCTTGGTGGACCCGGGATGAATTGAATACCGAGAGTAATGAAATTCTGACATGATCCTGTCCCGAAGCCCAGTTACATTTGGAACGCACAAATGACCTCGATGTTTGAGAAACCCATTTGAATCCAGTTCGCAGGCTCAGATCCGATTTTGTTGCACACCTTCCTTAATATTAATTAAAACTGGATCTTCATACTGTTGAGTCTTTACATCTGAGGCAAGAGTCGATTGAGATAAATTCTGTAAAGCAATTCCAGTGTCTTCCGAATCTAGTAAGCGAACTCCCAAATTTGCTAAGCGATGAAGTTCTCTGGTCATTTTCAATTTTTCTGTTGGCACATACAATAGACTTCCCATTGATTTGCGACTTAGGGCATTAGCTACAACATTAGCTTTGCCGGGGTGATATAAAATCTCAGCATCGTAATCCTTTAGCAATTCGAGCCATCTTCGTTGCCTCAAATTCAATTCCTTTTGCCTAAATATATATTGAAGGCTTTTATGGTCCGCATAGATATCGACATGAACTCCATATAAATAATGCTGCCATATCTTTAGAGCGTGAATCACTGCCGCCAGCTCTAGATCATGGGTTGGATAATTTTGTTCATGTATACTTGTCTCGCTATCACGGGATCACCAACCGGAGTGAACACCTCAAAAGGTTTAATTGGCTCGGGTCTCACCCCAATACAATCAGCAATATACAGAGTAATATATGAGAAAGTAGAGCCCGGGTCAATTAGAGCATATACATCACGGGAAAATATAGCCAATGTACCTGTGACAACATCTGGGGAAGACTCAAGATCCTGCCGCCCAGCTAGAGCATATACGCGGGGCTGGACACCACCTGAAGTAGATGCTCCCCCTCTGCCTCTACCTCTACCTGCTGAAGTCTGGGGAATCTGTGCTGTCGGGCGTACCGAAGAAGAACCCGCTGCTGAACCTGTAGGTTGAGTCCCAGCCCTATATCTCGCTGAAGGACAGTCTCTCATCATATGACCAACTTGCCCGCAGGCATAACAAGCATCCGAACCCTGGCGCACAATCTCCTTAAGATATAGCTTAGCATAGTCTTCAACAGTATAGGTAGTTCTTACTGGCAAGAAATGAGCTGATTTAGTTAACCTATCAACAATCACCCAAATAGAATGGAATTTGCGGCGAGAACGGGGCAATCCCGTGACAAAATCCATATTAATCACTTCCCACTTCCATGCTGGGATCTCCATTTCTTGTAATAAGCCACTGGGTTTCTGATGTTCGAGATTTACCTGCTGGTAAGTGGGGCATTGAGCTACAAAGTTAGCAATATCTTTCTTCATATCATTCCACCAGTAAAAGCCCTTGAGGTCATGATACATCTTGGTGGACCCGGGATGAATTGAATACCGAGAGTAATGAAATTATGACATGATCCTGTCCCGAAGCCCAGTTACATTTGGAACGCACAAATGACCTCGATGTTTGAGAAACCCATTTGAATCCAGTTCGCAGGCTCAGATCCGATTTTGTTGCACACCTTCCTTAATATTAATTAAAACTGGATCTTCATACTGTTGAGTCTTTACATCTGAGGCAAGAGTCGATTGAGATAAATTCTGTAAAGCAATTCCAGTGTCTTCCGAATCTAGTAAGCGAACTCCCAAATTTGCTAAGCGATGAAGTTCTCTGGTCATTTTCAATTTTTCTGTTGGCACATACAATAGACTTCCCATTGATTTGCGACTTAGGGCATTAGCTACAACATTAGCTTTGCCGGGGTGATATAAAATCTCAGCATCGTAATCCTTTAGCAATTCGAGCCATCTTCATTGCCTCAAATTCAATTCCTTTTGCCTAAATATATATTGAAGGCTTTTATGGTCCGCATAGATATCGACATGAACTCCATATAAATAATGCTGCCATATCTTTAGAGCGTGAATCACTGCCGCCAGCTCTAGATCATGGGTTGGATAATTTTGTTCATGTATACTTGTCTCGCTATCACGGGATCACCAACCGGAGTGAACACCTCAAAAGGTTTAATTGGCTCGGGTCTCACCCCAATACAATCAGCAATATACAGAGTAATATATGAGAAAGTAGAGCCCGGGTCAATTAGAGCATATACATCACGGGAAAATATAGCCAATGTACATGTGACAACATCTGGGGAAGACTCAAGATCCTGCCGCCCAGCTAGAGCATATACGCGGGGCTGGACAACACCTGAAGTAGATGCTCCCCCTCTGCCTCTACCTCTACCTGCTGAAGTCTGGGGAATCTGTGCTGTCGGGCGTACCGAAGAAGAACCCGCTGCTGAACCTGTAGGTTGAGTCCCAGCCCTATATCTCGCTGAAGGACAGTCTCTCATCATATGACCAACTTGCCCGCAGGCATAACAAGCATCCGAACCCTGACGACAATGTCCGGAATGCAATTTTCCGCACTGGCTGCACTGCGGTACTGGAGGTCTCCTCTGACTAGAATCTCCCCTAAACTGAGAATATGGGGCCCTCAAACTATGGCCCTGTCCTGACTGGAAAGAACGGTCAAACCTCCTGTCTGAGAATCTGGGAGGCGCACTGGTCGCTGACTGACCTGAGTGCCTAGAATGCATCTGTCTCGGTCCCCCTCTATACTCACTGCTCGTTCCCATAGATCTAGCCCTCTTACCTTGTCTCCGATTATTATCACGATCACTTCTCTGCTGCTGTTGTCGTTCCTCAAGATTCTGAGCATGAGCCTGTATCCGGGAAATATCCATCCCGTCTTGCAAAGAGGCCGTCAAACAATCTCTGAACAGATGTGGCCCTAGACCACTCACAAATCTATAGACCCAGTCTCCCATGTCGGCCACCATAGTTGGAGCGTACCTGGCCAATGAATTGAATTGCATACTATACTCTCGGGCACTCATGCTTCCTTGCTTTAAATTCAAGAACCTGTCCGCTCTAGCTCGGCGGACCTGGAGTGGCAAGTAATGACGAATAAAGGCATCCACAAATGCTTGCCAAATGGGAGGTGGTGCTTTCTCTCCTCTTTATGCCATCCAATTTTTGTACCATAACACCGCCACATCGCAGATTTTATAAGAGGCCAACTCTACGGATTCGGTCTCGGAGGCATGAATAATCTTTAAGGTCCTCAACATTTCATCAATGAAGTTTTGCCGATCTTCATCCGGCTTCGACCCAAAGAATTCCGGGGGATTTAAGGTCATAAAATCACGGGCTCTCGTACTAGCTGAACGATCACTTGGGCCCACATTCTGTCGTTGTGCCTGAGCGGCAACCAATTGTGTCAATAAATGTATGGCCTCGGATACTTGTTGACCCGAAGCACCCGGTGGAGGAATCGGAGCTGAGGCTCCTCCTTGCTCTTCAACATCGGGCACGGCCTCATTTTGCGATTCACCTTCCTCTACATTCAGCGGAAGCTCTCGTTCTGCCCGCCTTTTTGTCGTAGCCTTGCCCTTCTGGGCGGCGGTAGCTTTTCCTTTTGGCGGCATTTTTCTGAAACAACACACTTTTAGGATGGATGTAATCTTAGGCACGGCTCTATCACACGATCTCATGAGAAGAAGGATGGTCATTTTCCTAAATGCCCTGAAGCCTCTTGTTTATTAGCGTGGCGCGCAACACACCATAAACAAGACTCTACTAGACATGGCTCGTAGACACTTCCTAGGACGAACTGCTCTGATACCACTTTTGTCATGACCCAACTAGGGGCCGCGACGGGTACCCAGAGCTAGCTACCGAGCACCGCTCGCTCTACTACTCATCTTACTCATTTAATGCTCCTTTGCAAATTTTATACATGAAAGTATAAGAAAACATATTTTTGTATAGAAACGTAAATGCTTTACATTCATTTGCCTCTCGGCCATCAAAATACTATATATACACGTGATAACATCTTGTGAGACCATCTAACCCACACTGCGTACCTACGAGCCTCTACTGACATACTGTATATATAGACGGAACAAGACTCCGTCGTGCCCAAAAGATGCATATATACCAAAAGAATAACCATAAGCACCTCCGACCGATGGAGTGCTCTCAATCAGCTGACCGCTACTAAGGATCTGGACCAGCGTCCAAAGAAAACGGACGTCAGTACGAATATTGTACTGAGTATGAGAGGCATAAATAATGAAGAAAGACATTAATAGTATAATGAGAACATCAATGTAAAACATCTGGACCCGACTGACATTCATAAATGAAACAATGCATGCTGTCTTACTCATACTTATCATCATAACATGTATGCATCATATGCAAGCTGCCCGTCCATATCGGAACAGTGTGATAATCAATAACATTAGCCCGCATCCAGGCCTCCCGCGTCCGGGGTACCATCTCATGCCACCCACTAGTGGTGTCTGCCCATGCCAGAAGGTCATGGTGTATCCGTATAGCTGCCCGCCTTAGCGGTGACTGCCCGGCCAACTAGGCCCGGTGTGAAATGCTCATGCCATGCTTATCATAAAATAATCATAATAATATGCTCATTATAAAATACTTATCTTATCATAGTACCTGCATAAGACTCGAGATTGACTTTACTCTATCAGGGTGACGTAAGGTCGTGATCCCCCGATTACATTATGGAGCAATCATGGACATTCTGCCTCACCTTGAAAGAACTAGCACATAAGGTGAGTGTAGGCAATGAATAACAGCATCATCATTCTAGCATCATCATATCGTGTCTCTTATCTCATATAAGCATTTATGGAAGTAGGCTTTTAACTTTTTGGAATATAGGAACTCATGAAGAAGATAGGGATTCGGGTTATAAGATTCATGCCGTTAGAAGGAAAGGACTAGCCTCACATACCTTGTCGCTTATCTACGTTATCGATCCCTTGTCTTCCTTCAAGGTCACGTCGTTACCTTCACGAGAGAATTGGACTAACATTAGTTAATTGACTACAAGAACGCATCGTTAATTCTAGGAAAAATTGGGCAGCACTTCCTTTGTTTATACTACTTCTCCCATGTTCTCTATCAACTTCCAACATTCACAATACTACTCACAATGTCACAATCAACAATCATCATTTATGTATATTTAGCAAAATCCACCATTTTCCTCCAATTTTCCCATATTTCTCCTTATAACTCATCTTTGTGTTTTCACGCGTCTAATACTTGTTTCATGATATAAACATCATTATAACGTATTCATAATCACAACTCTTCAACTTTCATGATTCAATTCCACTATCATTCAATTATGTCACTATTCACTCAGTAATGACCCACTTTCTATGTTCTTCTACATTTCAAGTATCTAAGCCTTCCAATACCTTAAACAACATGAAATGATCATGAAACTTACATTGGATGATGGTTGAACAAGTCTTGAGTTGAAATACTCCACTTAGACAAAACCCTAGTTCCACCTTCTTTGGAGTTCCTTGACTTAGATGAACTATGAGGAGTTTCATACTCTTGATTTCATGAATTTGTGGTGTTATTGATCTTGATTTTCACTTGAATTCTTGGTTTGGAGTGTTTGGAAGTTTCTAGAGAGAGAGATTGAGTCGTGTAGTGAGAAGGGGAATTAATAAAAATGAACTTGGATCATATTTTTATAAATACAAAACCAGTCCCGATGCCATTATACGGTCCATTATACGGTCCGTATAAATTTATACGGTCCGTATAATTGACCGTAAAACTGACTCAGTGATCACCCCTTTCTGTGTCAACTTGACGGTTCATTTGACGGGCCGTATAATTTTATACGGTCCGTATAATCTACCGTAAAAGCCACTTTTCCTCAACTTCTTTCTGTGACACTTTAACGGTTCATTATACGGTCGTAAAACCATTATACGGTCCGTATAACCTACCGTATAATTCGCCAGTTCACTGATTCCTATTTTGTCACTTCGTTTAATCTCCGATCCTTACAGGACCTTCTTAACAGTTGTTCAACACCTCGATACCAATCAAATGAACGTTATCACTCGTCTCCACAACATCGTATAAACTATATCCTTGTTAGCCTATTCACTGTACGCTTAACGGGAAAAATTTTGGGGTGTAACAGGGAGGGAGGCCTGGTAATTCATCGGGGAATACATCCTAAAATTCATTAACTGCAGGAACGGATTGCAAAGTTGGCGGTTCAGCTTCAGTGCTCCTAACTCGAACCAAATGATAAATATAACCTTTGGAAATCATTTTTCGCACCTTAAGGTAGGAAATAAACCTACCCTTTGGTGCTGGGGTATTGCCCATCCATTTAAGAACTGGTTCACCCATAAACTGAAATTTCACAGTTTCGGACCAACATTCCACATTGGCATAGCAAGAGGCTAGCCAATCCATTCCCATGATAGCGTCAAAGTCCACCATTTCTAACTCCACTAGATCAGCAACTGTTTCACGACCACATATCGTAACCACACACCTACGATAAATTCGTCTTGCAATAACAGGTTCCCCGACCGGAGTAGAAACCAAGAAAGGCTTGGACAAAGATTTTGGCTTTATACCGAACTTATCAGCAATATAAGGTGTGATATAAGATAGCGTGTAACCCGGATCGATTAATTCATAGACATCATAAGAACAAATGGATAAAATGCCTGTCACAACATCTGAAGACGACTCAAGATCCTGCCGTCCTGCAAGTGCATAAATACGATTCTGGTTGCTGCCGGAAGCAGACACCTGACCTCTTCCCCTACCTCTACCTGCTGGGGCTGGAGAAGAACCTTGTCCAGGAGAGCGAATAGAAGATGAAGAACCTGCGATTGAACCTGTCGGCTGAGCCGGGCCTCCTCTACCACGGGATGGATAATTTCCTATAACATGACCAGGCTATCCACAGTAATAACACACCCCCATACCTTGGCGGCACTAGCCAGAGTGGCCTTTACCGTACTGGTCACAACGGGGCAAGCGAGGCCTTGCCTGGCTAGACTCTCCCCTACAAGAAGGAGCTGGTACTCTCGAACTCTGACCTGGTCCTGAATAAATAGGCCGATCATAACGCTGCCTATGAAACCGGGAAGGTGCACTCATTACTGAAGGAGCTGATCTTTTAAAGAATAGGGCATATAACCTTCCTGATAAGCATCTGAATAACCTGTGGATCTGGCCCGCTTATTACGGCCCCTATTCGGGTCTTGCTCGATCCGCTGTTGACGTTCAAGGTCTTCCAAATTCTGAGCATATGCCTGAATACGAGCAATATCCATGCCGCTCTGCAGTGAGGCCGTCATACAATCTTTAATCAAGTGAGGCCCAAGTACCGTCACAAAACGATGTACCTTATCTTCCATTTCAGCTACCATCGTCGGGGCGTATCTAGCCAAGGAGTTAAACTTCAAACTATATTCCCGAACGCTCATATTATTCTGACGAAGCAATAGAAACTCATCAGCTCTAGCTCTGCGAACCTCAGCGGGCAGATAATGATCCAGAACGGCTCTAGTGAATTCCGACCATACTGTTGGGGGTGCGTTCGGCCCTCTCAATTGCTGCCAAGACTCATACCATACCGCGGCCACATCCCACAGTCTATAAGAAGCTAGCTCCACTGATTCTGTATCAGAAGCATGCATTACCCTCAAAGCGCGGCCCATTCAATCTATAAAATTCTGAGGGTCATCCTTCGGGTTTGTCCCCGTGAACACCGGAGGGTCCAAGGTATAAAAGTCACGTATGCAGGAACTAACAGCCCTATCCAGAAGGCCAGCCTGCCGCTGAGTTTGAGTAGCCACCAACCTAGTCAATAACTGGATTGCATCTCGCAAGTCCTGTTCTGTAGCAGCAGTGGGAGGAGCTGGAGGCTGAGGAGCCGGAGGGACTGGAGCCCTATCTTTCTCTTCTGCACCTGATGGAGTAGAGGTAACATGCAAAGGGGTAGCGCTCTGAGCCTCGCTATGCCCTAACTCAGCTGCCGGTACTCTGCTCGGACCTTCCCCAGCAGTGCCTAGTATTCTACTGACTTTCTTCTTCCTCGGAGGCATTGCTGAAAATTAAACACGGAAAGATTAGATAGTTGCATTCTTACCTTGGCTCTATCGCACGATCTAGATCATGAAGAAAATTGTCTTTATAAATGTCTTGTAGCCTCCTAGCTATAGATATGGTGCACGACATATCGATAACCAGGACTCTACTGGACACGACTCATGGACATCCCTAGGACTGAACTGCTCTGTTACCAATTTGTCACACCCCTAATGAGGAGTATGATGGGCTCCGAGCCGTAGGTCGAAACCACCTGACTTAATAGTTACTTTGAACATCACATACCATAATTCAGAGAACACCTACACGCAGAAAAGGCCCAACATAGAAATCTCCGATAATTCAACACATATGTACATATGCGGACCGACAAGGTCGCCACAACATAACGTATATCATAAAGCCGACAAGGCTATCAGAAAAATATCAAGAACCCAAAACAAGGCCGACAAGGCCATACATAATATTTACATATCCCACTAAGTGGGACTTGCTAACACCGCTGAAGCTGGAAAATCCTACTACGGTTACTCCTCGATAACTCTGTCAGAGCCTGTAGCACGAAATGCAGCGTCCCGTGCAATGGGACGTCAGTACGGATAAAAGTACTGAGTATGTAAGGCAAAAGAAAACCGAACATCTGGAAGTAGCACAAAATACAATGCATGATAAAATCATTGGTATGCTTATATATATATATATATATATATATATATATATATATATATATATATATATATATATATGTACGTAACAGATAGTATCCATGCCCGGCCGTAAGGCTCGGTGTTATATGTGTAAAATCATGCCCGGCCATTAAGGCTCAGTGTTATCATCATTAGCCCGCGTCCGGGTCTCCCGCGTCCAGGGCAATATCATAACATGCCCACTGCAGTGGTGTGCGCATTTACATTTATTAATATGTGTATACCATGTATGAGAAGTCAATGATCTAACCTTGGCCTTTCGGAGTGACATAAGGTCGGTAGCCTCCGAATAGCTTATGAAATTCGTATCGAGTCCAAAGAAGTAATCGATGATGATATGTAAAATAATATTTTAAGAATCAATAAAATAACAAGACATTAAGATTTGAAATACAAAACACGGGAATGGAGTGAATTTGTTATGGAACGCTCGTGTTTATATTCTAGTTGGATTCGTGCCAAAGAAAGAGGGAAACGAACACCTTACATACCTTATCCGTCAAGCCACCACTTAAAGAATTTCTTACACCGATGCTTGCCCTTCACCCGAGCCTATATATCGAGAAATATATCTGTAATCATACTTTCATCATATTTCCATCAACTTATAAGCACTAATTTTGGAAGACTAATTTGGGTTACGAAAATTTGGGCAACATCTCCCCTATATCATCGACTTCCTCCAAATACCAAAACAATACCAACAACAACATCCTCAATATTATACAAGATAAATATGTATATTTTCATCCAAAACTCTCTTCAAACCTCAATCCATAAGCCAACAACAACAACACAACAAACTATAACTTTTATTCTCGTAAATATTCCTAAATCAACGTTAATAAAGAGAGAGATTCAATGATTCATACCTTATCTTTACTAGAGTAGCAAGATATTCAATATTTACTTTGTTTCCAAGCCAACTCCAACACAGAATGAAATTATAATCGAGACTACACGTTGTCCGGACCTTGATTAATACGCCGTAACTTGAAATTTACTCAAAACCCTCACCTTTTATGTGATATAAGAGTCTTTTACTTGCTGAATTTTCTGTGTTATGTCCCGTGTTTTCGTATAATTGGAAATCGAGGAATAATTAAGACTTGTGTGTTATGAGGAAATATTTTGATTCTAGTTGATGTGACTATGTTGGTTATGAAATCATTAATGTTAAGACATCGGGGAAGGCCGAGGGTAAATTTGGAATTTCGGAAATTAGTTTCGGGAATTACAAAGCGGGACTTTTAATGAATTGGGCCAAGAAAGTGGACAACAAATATTGAGGCCCAAAGCCTTGAAGTGGCCGGCCATGGCATGGCCCAAGCCCACATTTTTAAAGGTCATGTGATATACACATGACCTATAGTGGATATATATCAACATTTCCTTTGTAATTATCAAGAACAATTAAACACTCCAATTGAAGCTATACTACTCCCTCTCTCGGCCGAACCCTCTATAGGAGAGAAAGAAAATTTTCTAGCCTTGTTGATTAATCCAAAAATCTTAGTTTCCACATATTTGTGAAGTACTCGAGACGCTCTCCGACGTGATACAATTTGTTTGGCACAAGAATCACGTTTGCGGCAAGTCGAATTTTCAAGAAAAGGTAAGAATTTTGCCCCTCTAATGTTATGGAATTGATATGAATGTGTTAAGGATTGAGAATAGACGAGAATCCCGTAACTTGGATGTGTGTGTAGAAAGCCGTGTGTGTGCATGTGTTGGTATTTGGCCGTGAGCCATGAATTGTGGAGGACAAGATGAATTTGATTTCGTTTAAGTTTGTTAGTTGCGTCGTTGTGGCCTTTATAACTTAAATGATTGTTTAGTGAATTGAATTGGTGTTAGAAAATGATTTCGGAACATTATGGGAAAGTGTATACCTTTTGTATAATTGTGTATATTGTTGTATATATATGATGTTAAAGACTTTAAATGTGATTTATGGTTGATGTTAATGAATTTGGAATGAAACAATGCGAGTTAGAATGTTCGTCGTAAGTTTTGATGTTTTGGATGAAATATGGAAAGTAATGAACTTCGGAAAATTTTGTATATTGTTTGGAGTGTAATTGGGATGGGTTTGAATAATCTTGAATGGGTGAATGGATACAATAATGTGGGCATAAGTTTGGAATTGTGAAGTTTGAATGAAAGTTGTCAACTTGTGTAGTAAGGTAGAACTATGAAGTTAGAATGCGTTGATTGTGGTTTATGTTGTTTGATGATGTTTGGGTTGTTGTTGTTGATGTATTTTGAGCCGAGCTAAGTCTCGGGGGTGTTAGATTTATAGGGGAAATGCTGCCGAAATTTCGGTAGCCAAGTATAGCCCAAAGATTAAGATGTTAACTTTCATGAATAGTAACTGGTAAAAGTGACCATTTGCAGTTTTCGGACGAAACGGGAATTGAGATTTGACGAGCGTAAGGCGCAATCCAGGTATGTAAAGCTTACATTTCCTTCTTTTGGCATGTCCTAGTTACACTAGGTCAAGATCGGACCCTCGGGGATAATTCTGCTCTTGGAAATCCGAGTTCAAGTTTGGGCACTATTCATTCAGCGCAATTGAAACCTATTCCTTACATTTGGTTGAAAGAATGTTCAAACCTTCATAACTTTTGCTATTGTGTCCGAATCTCTCCGAAACTTTCGTAGATGGCTTTATGGAGCCTAAAGTCCGTGATTTGTGTCCGCCGCCTCGATTTGACTCAAGGTGGGCCCGTAAGCCCCGAGGCTTCCCTTATTTGATTTGTTTGACTCACTTCCGTCCGATATGAAAAGTAATTGTTTGCCTATGACTCAAAGGTCCGTTTGAAATCTCCTACACCATTATGGAACGTTTTGCACTATGAATGATACTAGATTTTCGGAAAATGATCTGGGAGTTGCTTTTCAAAGGTTTTGCAGTTTGGAACTTCGTAACTTCTATACATTAATTTTGATCGACCTGACTCCTACTCCGAGCCTTTTGGCGTCGGTATATGCCTATATGTAATTATATGTCGAGTCCTGTAATTTACTTTTAATATGCATATGGTCTCTGCACTACTCCGTTCGTGCCATTCGCTATGATTTCGTTCGTCGGTACCCGGGCCAGCTTTGTGATCGTACGCGCTATACCATATTCGGAAGTATGATGTGTTACGGTTTCCGAGGCCTCGCCATAGGGCCGGTTACCGTCTATGGAGTTATGATGTGATATGGCATTTGACATGTTCTGATGATGTGATATGTGTGTGATACGATTTGTCTGGAGACTGTACGGAGATTTGAAAAACTTCTGGAGTATGATGTGTTGTGGCACCAGCGTCGGGGGTGACCACGTTCCTAAGCCCTATACATGATCTTTTATTTGCATTTGTACATTTATCTTCCGTACAGGTTTGATTTGCTACTTTGACGTTTGTGTTTGTTCCTTCTGACTCCAGTTATGATTGTGATTTCTGTACCTTCTGCTCTACATACTCAGTACTTCTCCCGTACTGACCCCCTGTTCTTCGGGGGGCTGCGTTTCATGCCCGCAGGTACAGAAGCTCGTTCGGGTGAACCTCCGGTTTAGGCTACCTATTCTGCTATTTTGGAGGGCTCCCCTTGATCCGGAGCTTAACTTTTGGTACATACCTTTTGATGTGCGTGTGTTCTGTACATTTGTGGTTGTGTGGGTACGGCGGGGCCCTGTCCCGTCATATGTTCGCATGTTCTGTTTTGTTTTAGAGGCCTGTAGTCATGTTTGTGGGTCGTGGGTCCGGTGTGTTTGTATGTGGATCTGTTTTGCGTTCTTAAGCGGCCCGTATGCTACTATGGCCAAGACGACCCATGAGTTCGTACGTGTGTGTGTGCATTTGTGCGATGTATATTCCGCCACCTTTCTGATTTTGATATGACTGTTCTGCACGGGCGACCGCTTAAGATAAGTGTTCGATCAATGTTTGTGTGACGTCTGCTACTAGTTTTCAGTTCGAACAACGTATGTTAAGTCTGAATGAGTCTTAATATGATGATCTGGTTTGTGAGTCTGTTTGGGGTGCCTAAGTAGGGCACCAGTCGCGGCCCACGGGGTTGGGTCGTCACATTCTGGAAATTTTTAGAAGTTTATGATGGAGAAAAATGAGGTTTTTAACCCTTTTATAGTGGCTAAAAGTCGATAGTACTGTAGCAGTACTGTAGCGGCACTGTAGCAGTGTTGTTTCTGCTCTGTCAGCCTAACTTGTAACGTCCATAATTCTCTACTCCGATATTCTATCGACGAGCGGGTTGTTGCATTGGAAACTAGACTCGACGAACATCATTTTAGGATTTTGAAACACCTTAAAACTCCTAATATACATGGAGATATACCCCTCCAAAGTTGACCCAAAATTCTATATCCTTGATTCTGTCAGCTTTTTTTTTTTTCAAATTTTCGACAAATTTATTTTTCTTGATTTGCTTGGTCCCAGAGTCTTCCATAGCTTATTATATGAACTTAAACCCTCGTAACCATGAGATAGATGCATACAATCTCCCATATCCTAGGAAATGCTCCACGTCTACACTTAAACAACTAATGCCTAATAAATTTCACGTACAAGACTACGAGGTGTAACATATTATTGAAATCATCATCATCGTCTACATCTATGAAAACATGATACTTATCTTTAGCTCCAACTTTGCACTGCTCTAGTTGAATAGCTCTGTCGAAAGGCTGTTCTGATTTTGTCAATTGATAGTCTGACTTTGACGAATTTCCCAACAATTGTCCATCGACAAGTATCAGCTAAGATTTTATGTTCCTCCTCCATAAAGACTACCACAACTTTGCCATTAATCACTTCATAATTTCTTGGTGGTAATCTCACCTTGAGTTTTGTACGGTTACCCATTTTGAGCCCTAAAGCTCCAGCATAGATTGAGTTTTGGATTTTGGGGGTTGAGTTTTTAGTGGTCATCGTAGCCTTTTCTCCGGCGATTTCTAGATCTGGGGGTGAGGGAGAGGGAGAGGGGGGCCAGAAAGTACATCGGAGATGTTCATATTGTCGGAGAAGGACAGAATTTGACTGTTGGACAATTGAATTTAGCCGTTAGTAACTGAAATTTGGGAAAGTGGGGTAGAGAGAAGCAGGTACTTTTTCTGTGGGTCGATTCACGATACAAATGCTTTGGCATGGAGCAAGGTGTTACATCCTAAACATAGGTTCATCTTATGGTTGGTAAATTAAAGGCAGATTGCTTAGCATGGGGATTGGATGTTGATAGATAATGTAAATCCTATTCTGTTTCTGTGTATATTTCCTTGTTTGTTAAGTGTATATCTTGTCCATAATTATCGCTAGTCAATCCCTTAATCTTAGGCTGAGATTTCTACTGTACTTTGTATATATTTCAACGTTAAGCAATGAATCGAGCACAGCATTTACCTATATGGTATCAGATTGCCTAGGTTGTCGATCCTAAGCAAACTCTTTCTCTCTTTTCTTCTCTCTTCCTCCCTAACTCAGTTCTTTTCTAATCTCCATGGCCAATTCCTCCCAAATTCACCCCGCAACGCTTGTCACCAATATCAAGACATGTATTCCCATCACTCTTGACTATGATGGTACCCAATACAATAACTGGTCGACCCTATTTCAGCTCCATTGCCGGGCTACCCTAGTAATCGACCACATTCTTGAGAACAAAGACAACACACCCACTGCCCCAACTGCGGATGATAAAGCTCTCTGGCAGCGTCTAGACGATATCGTTCGTCAATGGATTTATGGAACCATTTCTAATGATCTCCTTAATTCTATTATCAATCCAGATGACACTGCTATGGATGCCTGGAAACGATTGGAGGATTTTTTCCACAACAATAAATCGGCTAGAGCATTACACTTGGATGCTCAATTCACAAACACTCGTTTGGAGCAATTTACTGGCGTCAAACAATATTGCACTCGCCTGAAAACTTTGGCAGATAGCTTGAGGAATGTCGGGGATAAAGTCTCTGATAATCGTATGGCTCTTCAACTTCTTAAAGGCCTATCCGAAGAGTACAAACCCTTTCGGACATCGGTTCGTCATATGTCTCCTCTTCCGTCATTTGACACCCTTCGATCCATGCTTGAACTTGAGGAGCAAGGCAATGAAGACACTGACACTACCTCTGCCACCGACGCAAACGAGTCTGCTCTTTTCTCATCCTCTAATGCTGCTACGGGTTCTCAGTACGGTTCAACAGGCAATGGAACCACAAACCATAGCAATTCGGGTAGTCGTGGCCGAAAGTCGAACAAGGGACGCGGTGGTAAACACCGTGGTGGTAGCACCGGTGGCCGGAACAATAACCAACTAGGGCAGCAGCAGCCGAAACCCAATAATCAGCAGCAGCAACCACCGAGAGGAAATCAACAGCAGCAATTTCCTTGGATGTTCCCTTCTCCTTGGGCTTTTTATCCTCAACAACCTTGGGCCACTCCTCCTTGCCCATATCTATCTCAACAACAAGGCCCATATTTCTACAGTCCTAGGCCTTTGGCAAGAGATAATCAACAAGGCATCCTTGGTCCAAGGCCCGCTCAAGCCTATTATTCTGATGGATCTCAGTCTACTACGGGTTATGCTCCTACGGACATCAATCAAGCTATGCATACTCTATCCATGATCGACCCGAATTACTACATGGACACAGGAGCTACATCTCACATGAGCAATTCCCGAGGTAATCTATCTCCCTATTTTCATTTGAGCAAAAGTAATCATAATTCTATTATTGTTGGCAATGGTAGCAGGATTCCAATTTTGGGTTACGGACACACATCCATTAACCAAAACACCTTACACCTTAAAAATGTTCTTCATGCTCCACACTTAATTAAAAATCTAATTTCTGTCAGAAAATTTACTACTGATAACAATGTTTCTGTTGAGTTTGATCCCTTTGGATTTTCTGTGAAGGATTTACAGACGGGGAGCAAAATAATAAGGTGTAATAGCACCGGATACCTCTACCCTTTTCAAGATGTCGCTTCTTTCAAATCTCCTTCAGCTTTTGCAGTTCTTTCTTCTAGTGTGTGGCATTCCCGTCTAGGTCATCCGGGAAATGCAATCCTTAGTTCTCTATGTAGAAATAATCTCATTCAATGTAACAAGGCTACTTCTAATAGCTGTCATTCATGCCCATTGGGAAAATTAATAAAATCGCCTTTTTACGATTCTTTATCTCATACTACTATGCCATTTGATATCGTTCATAGTGATTTGTGGACATCTCCTATTCCTAGCTCCCTTGGTCACAAATATTATGTTCTATTTCTTGACAATTATACAAATTTTTTGTGGACTTTTCCCATCAAATATAAGTCCCAGGTCTTTGAGTTGTTTCTTCAAATACGAACATATATTACTACTCAATTTGAGAGGGAAGTTAAAACTTTTCAATGTGACAATGGTCGGGAGTTTGACAATCACCCATTCCACAAATTTTGTAGGCAACATGGGATGAGTTTTCGTTTTTCTTGTCCTTCTACTTCTCCTCAGAATGGCAAATCAGAGAGAAAAATAAAAACTATTAACAATATTGTTCGGACTCTCCTTTGTCATGCATACATGCCTCCCTCTTTTTGGCATCACGCCTTAGCCATGGCTACTTACCTTCACAACATCTTACCAACAAAACTTTTAGGCTATAAATCTCCTACTCAAATATTATATCAAAGGCATCCGGATTATTCCCACCTTCGAGTTTTTGGTTGTTTGTGCTTTCCTCTATTCCCATCTTCTACTATTCACAAACTTCAACCTCGTTCTACACCTTGTGTTTTTCTAGGATATCCTTCTAACCATCGTGGTTACAAATGCTATGATATATCTAGTAGGAAAATTATAATTGCTAGGCATGTTTGGTTTGATGAAACGGTTTTCCCTTTTGCCAAGGTTCACACTCCTTCTTCTCATTCTTATGATTTTCTTGATGAAAATACAACACTTCTTGAAAATCCTATTTTGCGACATCTTATCCATCAATCTCCACCAGCCCATAATGCTCCAAGCAATGCACTTCATTACAATGCTACCCAAACTAATGAGCAGCAAAGTCCACAGTCAACCCACGGCCCAACTTCTCCATCCGCAGCCCACTTGCGGAACCCACTGTCTTCCTCTAACATGCAGTCTTCTTCACCCACTCCTCATAGCCCACCCTACATTCCTCCTCACTTACTGACAAGGCCCAATACTACTAGTCCTACTTTGCCAAGCCCAATGCAAACACCTCCACCAACCCGCCACATGACTACTCGTAGTCAACATGGCATTTTTAAGCCGAACCCGAAGTATCAAGACCAAGCATTACATGCATCTTCCACCTCCATATCACCTATTCCAAAAAATCCGGCACTTGCTATCCGTGATCCAAATTGGAAGATTGCTATGCAGGATGAATACGATGCTCTTATTGAAAATGGGACTTGGGATTTAGTTCCTCGTCCACCTAATGTGAATGTTATTCGGTCTTTATGGATTTTTCGGCATAAAACGAAGTCCGATGGCTCTTTTGAGAGATATAAGGCTCGTCTTGTTGGTGATGGTAAGTCACAACGGGAAGGTATTGATTGTGATGAGACTTTTAGCCCGGTTGTAAAGCCGGCTACAATTCGGGTGGTTCTTAGCATAGCTTTGTCTAAATCTTGGCCTATTCATCAGTTGGATGTAAAGAATGCTTTTCTCCATGGTAAATTAAATGAAACTGTCTACATGTATCAACCAATGGGTTTCAAAGATCCTTCTCGGCCCGATCATGTTTGTCTTTTACGCAAGTCTCTTTATGGTCTCAAACAGGCACCGAGGGCTTGGTATCATCGTTTTGCTAATTATGTGGCAAAAATTGGCTTCATTCACAGCACATCTGACAACTCCCTTTTCATTTATCATCATGGCTCCGATATTGCTTATATTCTCTTGTATGTTGATGATATTGTTCTTACAGCTTCAACAGAGTCTCTCCGGCTTCATATCATTGCTAAACTCAATTCCGAATTTGCTATGAAAGACTTGGGTACATTGAGCTATTTTTTGGGAATTGCCGTCACTCCTATTACAAATGGCTTATTTTTGTCTCAAAGAAAGTACGCACAGGATATTCTAGAAAATGCAGGAATGTCGCAGTGTAAATCATGTCCTACTCCAGTCGACACGAAAGGGAAATTGAGCTCAAAGTCCGACACCCCCTTCGATGATCCGACTACTTATAGGCGCTTGTGTGGCGCTTTGCAGTACTTGACATTCACTAGGCCTGACATTTCCTATGCCGTTCAGCAAGTCTGTCTATTCATGCATGCTCCCATGATAGAACATATGGAGGCTCTTAAACGGATTCTCCGTTATATTCAAGGTACGATTGACTTTGGTCTGCATTTTTACAAGTCTTCGATTCAATCTATCTTGTCTTATACGGATGCAGACTGGGGTGGATGTCCAGATACTCGTCGATCCACATCCGGTTACTGCGTTTTTCTCGGGGATAACTTAATTTCATGGTCATCTAAACGTCAACCCACTTTATCCAAATCAAGTGCCGAAGCCGAATACAGAGGGGTTGCAAATGTTGTATCTGAATCGTGTTGGGTTCGAAATTTACTCCTTGAGCTACATTGTCCGATTTCAAAAGCTACTTTGGTTTACTGTGACAATGTCAGCGCCATCTATGTTTCCGGCAATCCAGTTCATCATCAACGAACCAAACACATTGGGATGGATATTCACTTCGTTCGTGAGAAAGTCCAACGTGGTGAAGTTCGTGTTCTTCATGTTCCATCCCGTTACCAAATTGCAGATATCTTCACCAAGGGTCTGCCTAAGGTTTTATTTGACGATTTTCGGGACAGTCTCAGTGTTCGGAAACCTCCAGCTTCGACTGCGGGGGTGTGATAGATAATGTAAATCCTATTCTGTTTCTGTGTATATTTCCTTGTTTGTTAAGTGTATATCTTGTCCATAATTATCGCTAGTCAATCCCTTAATCTTAGGCTGAGATTTCTACTGTACTTTGTATATATTTCAACGTTAAGCAATGAATCGAGCACAACATTTACCTATAGATGTGATAATGCTGCAAAGTCCAGAGGATATAAGGCACATGTTTCTGGAATGTTCCTAGGCCATGGAATTATGGCAAGAGGTGACGGCGTGGACACAAATCCAATTGCCACATATAAACGCTCACCTTGCAGAGGATCAAACAGAAACAATGTACATAAAATTTTTGTAGTTTAGCATATACAATTAGTAGTTAGAGAGAGGTTAGATATGTTTAGAGGATCCAGGAAAGCTAGGAAGTGTGACTGGCTTATTGAAAAGCTGTGTAATTAGTCTCTGAGGCCTGGTAGCTTTGGCACCCTTCCAGCGAGAAGGTGGTCGAGGCATCAGGTGCCCCTAAGCAAGGTCGGCTCATGGGGGAAGCAACTAAAGCAGTTGCTTTAGCCCCCCCCCCCCCCCCCCCCGCCCCCCACACACACACAAACTAAGGGCCCCAATTTTTTATATTATAGAATAATTGTTATTAAAAAAAGATATTAGTTTATGCTTGTTTTTTGAAAAATATTATATATACTATGATGTTTGTTGCAAAAATAATTCCGAAACTTTGGTGAATATAGTTACTAAATAGCTTCAACGGCGGGAGCTAGCAAGTGGTTGAATATTGTCAAATTAGAGGTGAATCCAGAATTTAAATTTTATGAGTTTAATCTTTAAGTTTTTTTGTATTAAACTCATTTTATTTGTAAAACTGTGAGTTAGAGCAACTATTTCTTGCATTTTAATGATTTTTTATACATACATTTATGCACCGCGTTAAAAGTATCGATTTAGATAAACCCGATATTTACATATTGCATCTGCCACGAGTGAAGATATGTAAAAGATAGTCCTATACAATCATAACAAAACAAAAATGAAAAGAAATCAAATAAACATATATAAGTTTTATTAAAATTGACGATAGGCCACCAATTTCGTTGAGCTGCCCCTGCCCCTAAGGTGTATTCAATTTGGTTTTCCTAGGGTAATCTTTACAGAGTACATTTTATTACCAAAAAAAAAATAGAGGGGCGGGGGGTGGGGGTGGGGAAAGAAACAACAATTAAGACCTTAAAATTAAATGAACTTCAACGTTATGTAATTCAAAATTAAAACTGCCTTCTTATTCTCATGCTTCTACATGTAAAGTTACTAATAGGTGATAGCATCTTAATTCATCCCTACACAGAAAAGAATGATATTCAACCAAGTAATTATGACGAAAAAAAAAACTAATATCCTACGATTATATGCTTTTAAGTAGAAGCATAAGCAACGATAGGGCTCCTAACTAGATGTACCCCATCATCCCATACCAAAGAACCTGAAAGCACAGATTCACTTATCTCTGCCGTTACTGACACCACGAATGATTGCTTCTGTCCTAATGATATGAATGAAAGAAGACTTGGTTCTACTCGAACGGTGAGTCCCGCAGGTGCTACAATAGTTGCCCTGTAAGTTGAAACTGGCGTACCAACGTTGGTGACGGTCCTATGAAAAACTCGGGTGATCTTCGAGTTTTTCGAGGAAGAAATTGTGAAAGAAGGATAATTTAGATCCCAAACATGAGTTGCATGGGTTTGAAAAGTACAAGAAGTCTTAGCCCCTGTAATGATCCGCAAGTTCTTGGTACTGTATCCTTGGCCACACAAGAATTTCACGTAATCATTTTCTCCCATGTCGTATACTAGGCCGGGATTTGCAGCTTTTATTGGATTTATTTGACCAGATCCGTATGCAAATTCCGCCTCACTGTTTGCACTGGAGCTCATAGGCGTGGCTGTAATACAAGAGTTGAAAAGAGGTTATTTAATTTCACGTATAGTCATTTTATCCGCTCTAATAGTAAAATCACAAAGCTGCTTTTGATTAAAATAACAAAACGCTACTATCTTCATTTCGCTTAATGTGCCAATCCTTGACCGAATATAAAGCTTAAGATATTAGTTTGGTTGGAAAGAGGGAAACATCACATCAAAGTGAAAGTGTCAATATAATTTAAAGAATTTAAATACTTAAATGTTTGGAAAAGTTGTATAGAAATAGAACAGTGTCAAATATGTTCTAACATTTCAAATTTGAGAAAGTATCGTATAAATTGAAACGGAGTATACCGGTTGTCATTAAAGCAGACTTGATGGCAGCAGGAGACATAGTTGGGTTGAATGATTTAACATAGAGGGCTGCTGCAGTAGCATGAGGACAAGCCATAGACGTGCCTGATATTATGTTATATGGAACTACCCGTTTATCGTCTTGTTTATCACCGGTCACAGTGGTACCCTCGGACCAAGCTGCTAGTATGTCCACTCCAGGTGCACTCAAATCAGGCTACCAAAATTAATGCTGGCGATTAATTAGTTCTAGTAACAAACATACAGTACAATGTCGAAGAAAGGATTTAGGCAAGCATTGGCACGATGATACCGCAATTACATTACCTTTAGAATATCGCTTGTAATTGCATTGGGTCCTCTTGATGAAAAGGAAACGACGTAAGGGGCGGATTCTGATCCCCTTTCAGTACTTTTTAGAATTCTTCCAGTTGGTTTACTGAAGAAAATAATTAGAAGACTATCAGAAAATATTTTTAGCCTTTTTTATTTGAATAATCATGCGATGAAATTAGAATATTATTGCTTGCAGACTTGCACTGTGAGGTACATATACCGTGTTTTATATAGGTAATTGTAAACTCTGTTGCCATCGTTTGTGCTCAAGTATGTAGAAGAAATGGGGAAAGAAAAGGCAGCATCGTTGAAGCCATCATCTTGCATTATAGCTCCAACAGCTCCAGCGATAATTGTTCCGTTGTAAGTCCAATCGCAGAGGACAATTTTGCCTCGTACCCTACTTTTGTCCAGTGAATTTTCTTCACAGTACCTTTAATTTATATATACGGATTTATAATGTTTATAGATATTCTATACAATAAAAGGAGTGTATCAATATCAATATAATGAGTTCTATTAGTTCCAGTCCATACTGGTTTAATTCAATACCTGGATTGAGATCCATTATACCCTGCGTCAGTATTTGGAACATCTCCACCATAAACTAGTGGGTACAGGTCCTCGAGGTCTAATGTATTGATGGAAACCCCCTGCAACAGAAGGTGTAAATTTCACCAAAGTTGGATGGCTCTGTATCATCCGTTCATGCATAATCACAGTTTACTTGGACCATGTTTCGCCAAATTTCAAATATCTGTCTTTTTTTTATTGTTAAATGGAATTTAAAGAATAGTACTTTCAAATAGTATCAGTTTGTGTTTGAGAAGAGTTATTAGAACGTAGTAATCAATTTCCGTTTGATCCATCTTTCCAAAAGTGCTTTGAGATTCAAGTTATGAGAATATATATGTAAAGATGCACTTTAATATCTGTATTACTACTTAAATAAATGAATAAATGGTTTGAATTATTTGTTGCGAGAGAGTTTAATTATGTACTTACTATATGAGAGTCTGGTCATAAATGCTGCCGCGCAATGCATACGAGAACTTCTTAAGAGCTAGAAGTTTGGTCGAATATCTCTGAGTCTCCTAAATTGGCACCTTGTTTTCTTCCAAAAATAAGCATATATTTCGTTCCAGCTTGGCTGAATAAATTATTCTTTCATTTGTCCCAATTAATGTGAAGGGATTGTATGAAGGTCAAAATAATTAATTTTAGATGTCAATTCGGCTATAGATTCTTTAAATCTCTTTTTAAAATTTACATATTTGTAAACTATATAAAAAATACTATAAATCAGTATGCTAATAATTCCAAATATTCTTAAAAAGTTTTAAAAAATCAAAGTCAAAAAAGAAATTATTTGACTCTCAAATAGTAACATGGCTTCACATAAAATCTGAACTACAAAAGAAGATAAGAGGATAGGACATGAATACTTGACAGAAAACAATATGCTAAAGGGGCTTGAAAAAAGTACTCCCTCCGTACAATTTTAATTGTCACATATGGATTTGGCACGCCTATTAAAGAGTCAAAAATAGAATTGAAAATTTATCATATTACCCCTAATTTTTGCTAATTACCTAATGATTGAAGTCACTTAAAGCTTACAAAAAAATGTGCAGCCAACTAATTAAGTAATGGGTTCCAACAATTCACATATTCCCCATAAAAAGTTAGTTTTTGGAGCGAAAATTTTCATATTAAGCCAAGTTTGACTAGTATAATTCCAAAGTGTTGGAAAAAGGAATTGAAAATTTTGATTTATTAATACTAAGGGTAAAATAGGAAAAAAGTGGTAAATTATCTCTTGATTTTCTAAAGTGGACTTGGGGTGGGCGTTCGGTTTTATCAAACTTCGGTTTGGCTATTTCGGGGTCTGTTTTTTGAAGGTGGACACCAAACACCGAACCAAACTAGTTCGGTTCGGTTCTTTCGGTTTCGGTTTTTTCAATTCGATTTTTTTAATATAATATTAGAAGCGATTCCATTGACACTAATTCATATTCTCAAAAGCAATAAAACATAAAACTGATAAATTGAAATCAAAATCAAACAAACAGGATACACAAGAACAGAAAACTATAACCATGACATAGGATTACTAGGTGTTATATACATACCGTAAGAATAATTAAGAAAACACATAAAGGACATACATTAATCCTAAAGAGACATCCTAGTTACCTTTCTTTGTTAAGGATATTTGATTTTTTCAATTGATGTGGAAAATTAGGGATACAAATGCAAAAGATGACTTATTACAATTGAGTTTTTTTTGCTTTAAACTTAATGGGCCTGGACTATTTTAATTTTTTTGGGTAATGTATTAAATTTAGGTGCGCGTTCGGTTTTTCGGGTCGGTTTTATCAAACTTCGGTTCGGCTATTTCGGTTTCGGTTTTTTGACGATGGACACCAAACACCGAACCAAACTAGTTCGGTTCGGTTTGTTGAAGTTTCGGTTCGGTTCGGTTCAGTTCGGTTTTTCGGTATTTATGCCCAGCCCTAAAGTGGACAAGTAAAATTGGACAACTATTTTTAATATAGTGGACAAGTAAAATTGGATATGTACTCTGTTACTAACTAAAGATTAGGAGTAATAGCCACATGCAATATATCTTCTCTTTTTATTGCTCTTCTAAGATACTAGTAGAGTAGTAGTTAATACAAAGGGCAAGATTTTCTCACCTCATAGACTTCACCATTTCCTAATTGCACGTCCGTGACAAACCTCCTGTCAATGGTACTAGCAGCAACTGAGAGTGACCAAGGCGACACGTTGGTTACTGTTCGAGGATCAGGACCGGAATTGCCTGCAGAATTCGATGTAAGGATCCCGTTCTTCATAGAATGAAAAGCTCCAATGGCTATTGAATCTTCAAAATATTGATAAGGAGAAGACCCTCCTACTGAAAGCGAAATGATATCAACACCATCAGCAATTGCATCATCGAACGCTGCTAGAATATCAGCATCGAAGCAACCATCCGACCAACATATTTTGTATACTGCTATCCTTGCGGAAGGTACCCCTCCTCGAGCTGTTCCTGAGCCAAGACCGTATAAGTTTGCCTTGCTAACGGACCGCCCTGCTGCTGTGGATGCGGTGTGTGATCCATGTCCTTCTGTGTCTCTTGGAGATTGGATATCACCTTCGGGAAATTCTCCATTGACTCGATAGTATTTTGCTCCGATGATTTTTCTGAAAATTGTCAGCGTTAGAAAACACTGTTTTATATAGCACTCTCGCAAAAACTTTTTTTTTTTTCTAATTCAAAAAAAAAGGATAATTTGTTTTTTGGTCATCCTAAAAAATAATAGTCAGATGTTTTTGTATACAAAGTACAAATACATATAATATACATACTGTATACATAAATATACCCAAATATACATATAATATCCGTAATCAGTGTAGATGTTTTGGCTAGCGCCCGTAATTAATTTCAGCCGATGGGCCAAAAATTAGAAAAATGACATCTTTTATATTTTAAAAACTCTTTAATTTTACATTTGGCATTTAACACAAGATCAAAGATACTTTTAGTATGTGTCAAATGTTTTTTTTTTCTTTCTTAAACTCAGTGTTGTCTTATAAAACGAAACGGAGGGAATAGATATATTTTTGTATTTGGGGGATTAGTACTTGTTGCAAGTGAAGTTAGGAGAGGCTTGACAACTGCCTTTCCACTTGCTTGGAGGAGCAGAAAAATCATCATCATCGAAACTTTGTGATTCAGGCCAAATTCCAGTGTCTAGCATTCCTATAATAAGGTCACTCTCCACACTAGTTCTTCTTATGACTTGTCGAGGAAAACCCAAGAAATCCCAGGACCTTGTTGTATGGAGTTCCTTTCTACCATTTGGAAACACTGATACAACTGCATCCATGCCTGAATAATCAAAATCAATTTAGACATTAATTAGAATTAAAATTGTTGGTATTCGTGGTTCGCTGAAATCAATATACAGTATTCAATGTTAGTCTCATAACTTTTTGGAATGGTAATTTATATCTTTTCATGAAAATGTGGTACTGCTTGAAATGTTATGACTTTTCATAAAAGGTTGCGTTCTTTGAAAGGGACTACTCTTTGTAATGATAGGACCGGTCTTGAATGTTTGTCTTTGCTGGTCTATAAATAGGAGAACCAACTGAATTTTCAATGAGATTATAGGAAAGAGCTTGCTGTAATTTTTTTTTTTTTTTTTTTAAATTTACAGAGTGATCGAAATCTCAATTAACACAGAATGGAAGTTCTATTGAATTCTTCACGATACTGCGAGTTGCAGAATTCACAAGGCTCTGTTGTATTCTGAGAGAATGCTTGTCCATTAGCTGATTGTAATTAAACTATATGAGGGAGGGGGGAATAATCATATCATATTGTACTAAAAGTGGGAAGACAAAAAGTAAAAAAGTTAAATTACCAAAATGTCCATCAAAAGTTAATGGACTTTTATACCCCTTGAAGACTAAATTATTCATTAATATATAAAATTGCAAATAAAAAAGTTAGCCTACAGATCTTAAATTCTGTCATTGAATGTTTATTGAGTAAATTATTGTATATATTTAAAGCCCGATATATACGTATTCCCAAGTTCACCTATTACTATCATTCAAATTTCAGTTTGGTTAGCTTTTCAAATTTCTGTAAAATCTTAGATGATATTCTTGACCTATGACATTTCGTTTTCACTCAAGAAAACCGTTTGATTGTTTCAGATGCTTTTAATTTGTTAGAACTTGAAGAAAAGGAAGGTAAAAAAAATCAGGTGATATTGGATTTGAAATTCTGAGAGAATTAATTAAGATACATGTATCTAAAGTATTTATATTATACAAAATTAATTCCATTCATTAATACATTTATCACTCTATTCTAGAACTAACTTTTACAATTCCTACATCCAATCTTTTCAATTTCCTAGCTTGGCTTTTCAGATTTCTAAGACTTTTAAATGCAACTTTTTGCTTATAAATATGTGTGTTCGAAAACCAATTCACTCGAGGTAGCTCTTCCAATTCTGAAAATGATTTGACTTGGACATTGTGCACTAACAATAGCAATGAGTCCGGAGTCAAAATGACATATTTTTGCAGTCATTAGCCCAAAATAAGCTATTTTTTTGTTATACCACAATGGGTATTTCGTTGGATAACCAACGAAATACCCACACAGCACTGTTCCGGTCAGTTGCATTTCGCTACAAGTGTAGTGAAATGCAACAAATATATTTTTATTTTTTTTGCAATTCGTGTTATAATTCACGAAATATAATTGATTTTTTTTGTTTTGCATTTCGTGAATAAAAAAAACGAAATATGGAAAATATAATTTTTTTTTATTTCATCTAAAAACGAAATTGGAAAATATATATGATTTTTTTTTATTTCGTTCATCTAAAAACGAAATTGGAAAATATATATATATATATATATATATATATATATATATATATATATATATATATATATATATATATATTTTTTTTTTTTTTGCATTTCGTTGGTAGATTAACGAAATAGGATAATTTTTTTTTTATTTCGTTGATATACCAACGAAATAGGAAATTATAATTTATTTATTTTTTGCATTTCGTGTATTAGAAAACGAAATAGGATAAATTTTTATTTTTATTTTTGTATTTCATTTATATAAAAAAAAATAGGAAAATGATTTTATTTTCATTTCGTTTATATAAAAACGAAATAGGAATACATATATATATATTATTTTTTTTGTATTTCATTTATATAAAAACGAAATTGGAAAATATATATTTTTGCATTTCGTTGGTAGATCAACGAAATAGGATAAAATAATTTTTTTTATTTCGTTGATATACCAACGAAATAGGAAATTATAATTTTTTTTTTTGCATTTCGTGTATTAGAAAACGAAATAGGATTTTTTTTTTGTATTTTTTGTATTTCTTTTATATAAAAAAAAATAGGAAAATGATTTTATTTTCATTTCGTTTATATAAAAACGAAATAGGAATACATACATACATATATATATATATATATATATATATATATATATATATATATATATATATATATTATTTTTTTTTGTATTTCATTTATATAAAAACGAAATTGGAAAATAATTTTTTTTTTCGTTTAAATACCAAACCAAACCAAACCAATTGCGTTGGGTTTTTAAATTTATACACCAAATCAAACCAATAAAATTCGGGGTTTTCAACCTCGGATTTTCTCGGGTTTTTCGGTTTTTTTTTTTTTCCGGAATAGTCTTGATGCAAAACATATACACTTTTACATCAAATATTTCTTTAGTCATAGTAAGATACAACTATATAATTAAGGTGTTTCTTAAGAAAATAACACAAAATGTGAGAAGAGTGATGACATTGTATTAAAATATTCAACAAAAGATAATAAAATCGGTTAAAATAAATATTGCTAATTAATAAGCCATAAAGAAAATGACCATAATCTAAAAATACTAAGTCATGCTAAAATAAGTACGGCTAATAAGTACAAATTACATGACAAAAAAAAATCCTTAAGTTATGTATTTTCACTCTCTAAACCAATTATGCAAAATTAAAGAATAGATATCCAATATTATTGTCATTCCTAGTGGTAAATCGAATTTCTTTTGTTAGCATTAGTGTTGAGTTGGTTTTGGTTTCGACTTTATTTGAGTTACTAACTTCCATAGGATATAAAACTTATTGACATTCAAAATTTTAAGTTTAAGCTTGAATAATATGATAATAGATAAAAAAAACTATGAACAAAATTAAGAAATACTTATAAATTACATTACAAATAAATATTTTTATGTATAAAATATTTTAAAAATTGAATACATGTAATGTCGGGTTGATTTGACATTTTTTAGCTAAATCCAAACCAAACCATTATGGTCGGGTATTTTTTTTCAACACCAAACCAAGTCAAACCAAATCACTAGTCTGGTTTTTTTCTCGGTTTGACTCGGTTTATCGGGTTGGTGCGGTTTATCGGGTTGGTGCGGTTTATCGGTTTACTTTGTACACCCCTAATACTTAGACATGGTTCCATATTATTCTCTAATTATATGCAATTAATTCCTTCATGTTGTTTCAGCAATAATGTTGTTTGTGTCTTCCGAAGACGGTCTAAAACACCAAACTGAGATTATTTCCTTGTTATTTAATTCCCTCTTTCCTTTAAAATTTTATTTAGTACTATTAATTAGGAGAGGCCAACGTAACATTGTAGAAGCCGGCTTTGGTGTCATGTATATGGACGAGTATTACTATATACCTTTGAGAAACCAATGGAAGATTGGTTACTTGTATAAATATCCATTCACAGTTTTTGTTAATTTGCATTAAAACATTACTAACTCCTGTATCGGAAGATATCTCTGATGGCCACTTTGTCATGGATTCTCCTATCATCTTCTCTATTTATTTGCTGCAGTGTACTAGCATATGAAAATGACCAAATTAAGGCATGTCTTTTCTCTTCCTTTTCTTTTACCTTTTGCAAATTTAAACCGTCAAACATTTAACTTCGGTGATTAGACATTAGTGTTTGGTAAGCCCCTTAGAGTCCGGAGTCAAAATGACTTATTTTTGCAGTCATTAGCCCAAAATAGTATATTTTTTTTTAGACCAAAATGAGTATTTCGTTGGATAATCAACGAAATACCCACACTCACACTGTTCCGGTGCCGAATGAATTCTTGCATTTCGCTACACATGTAGCGAAATGCAACAATTTTTTTTTTTTTTTTTTTGCAATTCGTGAAACTAATGAAAAAATTTGTTTGTTTTTTTTTGCATTTCATGAAATTAATGAAAGAAACTGTTTTTCTTTTTTTTGCATTTCGTGAATCAATGAACAAAATAGTTTATTTTATTTTATTTCGTTCATCTAAAAACGAAATTGGAATATATATATATATATATATATATATATATATATATATATATATATATATATATTGTATTTCGTTGATATACCAACGAAATAGGAAATTATAATTTATTTTTTTGCATTTCGTGTATTAAAAAACGAAATAGGATAAAAAAAATTAGTTTTATCCTATATGTTGAGAAAATTAGTCAGCTTTATTTTCAAAAATTGAAATCACATAAGTGAAATTGACATTCACAGATACATTACTCCGAAATTTTTATGTTGAAGTCTATTGCGGAGAAAAGGACCAAAATCATCCATAATGTTTGGGTTTGGATCAAAATCATACATATTCTTTCACATGGTGCACTAATAGTACATTATGTTTGCATAAGTGGTGCACTTTTAGTCACAATCCCAAATAAATTTAACGGAAAAGAACAAAAATGCCCCTGAACTTTTAGAAAAGGTATAAAAATACCCTTTATTCATCTATTTTGCTAAAACTACCCCTCAATTCAACTTTTTGGCTCATTTATTCCCCTTGACTAACAGACAGCACTATTTTTTTTTTTTAAATAAATAAATTGCACATGACATTTCATTACTGAAAAATTGATTTATTCTTTTAAAAAGAAATCTGAAACCTTGGAATTTTTTTAAATTTGGAAAACTTTTTTTTTAACGAGTAAAACCTTGACTAACGGACAACACTAATTTTATTTCTTTTCAAAATGTGAAAAATTGGATTTTTATAAAAATCTGAAAAAATTATTTTTTTTATGGAAAAACTGTGTTTAAAAAAAAACCAGAAAACTATCTTTTTTTAAATCTAGAAGAAAATTATGGAGTATTAGTTTTGCACATTTTACTTAAAAAAACAATCAGTTTTTCAGATTTAAAAATTGAATTTTCTAAAAACAAAATGGGGTTTCCACCCGTTAAATTTTTTTTTCCAAACTTAAAAAAATTCCACATGTTTTAATGAAAATCCAATTCTGTTTTTATATATATATATATATATATATATATATATATATATATATATATATATATATATATATATATATATATATATATATATATATAAGGCTTACTACATTTGTTTTTTTAAAGAAATGAATGTTGAAAAATTATTTTTCCTTATTCTACAAATAACGATTTTTCAGATTTCTTTTTAAAAGAATAAATCAATTTTTCAGTAATAAAATGTCATGTGCAATTTATTTTTTTTAAAAAAAAATAAAAAATTAGTGTTGTCCGTTAGTCAAGGGGAATAAATGAGCCAAAAAGTTGAATTGAGGGGTAGTTTTAGCAAAATAGATGAATAAAGGGTATTTTTATACCTTTTCTAAAAGTTCAGGGGCATTTTTGTTCTTTTCCGTTAAATTTATTTGGGATTGTGACTAAAAGTGCACCACTTATGCAAACATAATGTACTATTAGTGCACCATGTGAAAGAATATGTATGATTTTGATCCAAACCCAAACATTATGGATGATTTTGGTCCTTTTCTCGTCTATTGCGCATCATCAAAACATAACTTTATTTTGAATATAAATCTAATTCAATTAGATAAAAACATAGTTAAAAAATATAGGAGAAAGAGTAGTTGTAAATTGGTCAAACTTTAAACAGTCATAACTTTGCGCTCGGATATCCGATTTATGCAATTTTTTTTTTTGATTTTGCATATTTTTCCGAGATCTAGCAACGCAAACTGTCGTAAGGTGGTTTGGCCGGACCGATTTTCTAGAAAACCTTTTTTTTCCCTTCCAATTTTAATTTTTCCCCAAATTGGCGGGAAATTTTTAGTTTTCTTTACTTATAATATGATGATGCGCAATAGACTTCAACATAAAAATTTCGGAGTAATGTAGCTGTGAATGTCAATTTCACTTATGTGGTTTCAATTTTTGAAAATAAAGCTGACTAATTTTCTCAACATATAGGATAAAACTAATTTTTTTTATCCTATTTCGTTTTTTAATACACGAAATGCAAAAAAATAATAATTATAATTTCCTATTTCGTTGGTATATCAACGAAATACAAATATATATATATATTCCAATTTCGTTTTTAGATGAACGAAATAAAATAAAAAAAAACTATTTCGTTCATTGATTCACGAAATGCAAAAAAAAAAAAATAGTTTCTTTCATTAATTTCATGAAATGCAAAAAAAAAAAATCATTAGTTTCACGAATTGCAAAAAAAAAAAAATTTGTTGCATTTCGTGAATTGCACAACGAAATGCAAAAAAATAAAATAAAATTTGTTGCATTTCGTGAATTGCACAACGAAATGCAAAAAAAAAAAAAAATAGTTTCTTTCACGAATTGCAAAAAAAAAAAAAAAATTCACGAAAGAAACTATTTTTTTTTTTTTGTATTTCGTTGTGCAATTCACGAAATGCAACAAATTTTTTTTTTTTTTTTTTGCATTTCGTTGTGCAATTCACGAAATGCAACAATTTTTTTTTTTTTTGCAATTCGTGAAACTAATGATTTTTTTTTTTTTTTTTTTTGCATTTCATGAAATTAATGAAAGAAACTATTTTTTTTTTTGCATTTCGTGAATCAATGAACGAAATAGTTTTTTCGAAATAGTTTTTTTTTATTTCATTTCGTTCATCTAAAAACGAAATTGGAATATATATATATATATATATATATATATATATATATATATATATATATATATATATATATATATTTGTATTTCGTTGATATACCAACGAAATAGGAAATTATAATTATTATTTTTTTGCATTTCGTGTATTAAAAAACGAAATAGGATAAAAAAAATTAGTTTTATCCTATATGTTGAGAAAATTAGTCAGCTTTATTTTCAAAAATTGAAACCACATAAGTGAAATTGACATTCACAGCTACATTACTCCGAAATTTTTATGTTGAAGTCTATTGCGCATCATCATATTATAAGTAAAGAAAACTAAAAATTTCCCGCCAATTTGGGGAAAAATTAAAATTGGAAGGGAAAAAAAAGGTTTTCTAGAAAATCGGTCCGGCCAAACCACCTTACGGCAGTTTGCGTTGCTAGATCTCGGAAAAATATGCAAAATCAAATTTTTTTTTTTTTGCATAAATCGGATATCCGAGCGCAAAGTTATGACTGTTTAAAGTTTGACCAATTTACAACTACTCTTTCTCCTATATTTTTTAACTATGTTTTTATCTAATTGAATTAGATTTATATTCAAAATAAAGTTATGTTTTGATGATGCGCAATAGATATATATATTCCAATTTCGTTTTTAGATGAACGAAATAAAATAAAATAAACTATTTTGTTCATTGATTCACGAAATGCAAAAAAAAGAAAAACAGTTTCTTTCATTAATTTCATGAAATGCAAAAAAACAAAACAAATTTTTTCATTAGTTTCACGAATTGCAAAAAAAAAAAAAAAAATTGTTGCATTTCGCTACATGTGTAGCGAAATGCAAGAATTCATTCGGCACCGGAACAGTGTGAGTGTGGGTATTTCGTTGATCATCCAACGAAATACTCATTTTGGTCTAAAAAAAATATATACTATTTTGGGCTAATGACTGCAAAAATAAGTCATTTTGACTCCGGACTCTAAGGGGCTTACCAAACACTAATGTCTAATCACCGAAGTTAAATGTTTGACGGTTTAAATTTGCAAAAGGTAAAAGAAAAGGAAGAGAAAAGACATGCCTTAATTTGGTCATTTTCATATGCTAGTACACTGCAGCAAATAAATAGAGAAGATGATAGGAGAATCCATGACAAAGTGGCCATCAGAGATATCTTCCGATACAGGAGTTAGTAATGTTTTAATGCAAATTAACAAAAACTGTGAATGGATATTTATACAAGTAATCAATCTTCCATTGGTTTCTCAAAGGTATATAGTAATACTCGTCCATATACATGACACCAAAGCCGGCTTCTACAATGTTACGTTGGCCTCTCCTAATTAATAGTACTAAATAAAATTTTAAAGGAAAGAGGGAATTAAATAACAAGGAAATAATCTCAGTTTGGTGTTTTAGACCGTCTTCGGAAGACACAAACAACATTATTGCTGAAACAACATGAAGGAATTAATTGCATATAATTAGAGAATAATATGGAACCATGTCTAAGTATTAGGGGTGTACAAAGTAAACCGATAAACCGCACCAACCCGATAAACCGAGTCAAACCGAGAAAAAAACCAGACTAGTGATTTGGTTTGACTTGGTTTGGTGTTGAAAAAAAATACCCGACCATAATGGTTTGGTTTGGATTTAGCTAAAAAAAGTCAAATCAACCCGACATTACATGTATTCAATTTTTAAAATATTTTATACATAAAAATATTTATTTGTAATGTAATTTATAAGTATTTCTTAATTTTGTTCATAGTTTTTTTTATCTATTATCATATTATTCAAGCTTGAACTTAAAATTTTGAATGTCAATAAGTTTTATATCCTATGGAAGTTAGTAACTCAAATAAAGTCGAAACCAAAACCAACTCAACACTAATGCTAACAAAAGAAATTCGATTTACCACTAGGAATGACAATAATATTGGATATCTATTCTTTAATTTTGCATAATTGGTTTAGAGAGTGAAAATACATAACTTAAGGATTTTTTTTTGTCATGTAATTTGTACTTATTAGCCGTACTTATTTTAGCATGACTTAGTATTTTTAGATTATGGTCATTTTCTTTATGGCTTATTAATTAGCAATATTTATTTTAACCGATTTTATTATCTTTTGTTGAATATTTTAATACAATGTCATCACTCTTCTCACATTTTGTGTTATTTTCTTAAGAAACACCTTAATTATATAGTTGTATCTTACTATGACTAAAGAAATATTTGATGTAAAAGTGTATATGTTTTGCATCAAGACTATTCCGGAAAAAAAAAAACCGAAAAACCCGAGAAAATCCGAGGTTGAAAACCCCGAATTTTATTGGTTTGATTTGGTGTATAAATTTAAAAACCCAACGCAATTGGTTTGGTTTGATTTGGTATTTAAAAAATCCGAACCAACCCGGTCCATGTACACCCCTACTAAATATACCTAAAAATTAACTAAAAGTCAATTACATGGAAAGATAAGCTAGCGTCGTGCATGAAGATGTTGTCTAGCAAGTCTAAGCTCCCCTTCTTTTTCCTCGATTTATATGGATTTAAATTATATACATTGACGGCGCAAATAATTTGCACACCATCAATCTCATAGGTATTATTTTTTCCTGAGGATATAGATTAATGTTCTTATTATATAGAGTTATATATAAATACAAGATGATGCAAATATTTCTTGATGATAGGAGGATGCACGGTATCGGTACTAGATTCATCAAAACCCAGCACTTTTGATGGGAGTTAAAAGTTATATCTAAGAATTCAGAAAAAAAAAAACAACAACAATTAGTAGAATATAAAACCATAACTATAAAAATACAATAGGGATCAATGCTAAAAGACTTAGTGGTCGTTTGGTGCATGGCCAAAATTATCCCGAGATTATACTCCCGGGACTAATTTATCCCATATCTTGGGACTATTTTATACCATCTAAGAGATCATATAAAATAGTCCCACGATAAGTGGTATAAGAAGGTATATCTATCCCAGCTTATACCATGAGATGTATTTTATACTTTGTTTGGTACAAGGTATATCTTCTACCAAACATGATAAAAAAATTAGTGCTGGAATATCCTAGCTTATACCATGCACCAAACGACCCCTCAGAGGTTGAATCCCATAACGTACACTTTGTGTAAAATGGAGTTGCAACTATTGGACTGAGTCAAATATTAATAGAAACAAAATAGTTAACTTTTGACAAGTGGACCTGATTAGACATGTTGATCAACCAGTTTGAAACTTAGGAATTTAAATAAGTTGAAGACCATCTTATTCCAACTTGCACACAAATTGTCACCAAGCAACTTGTCAAACTTTAAATAATCTACAACATTTTCCTTTTGAAGACTGGCTGAGCTACCAAACTTAATGCTGATCAATTAAAATTGGACCATGGGTCTGGGAAACCAAGCAGGTTCTTTAGTTTTCTTGTTTAAAAATTGTCTTTTTTTTTTTGGGAACCAAGCATATTTTCTGAAAATGAAAAGCATATCTTTAAAACTATTGAAGAAAATGAATGTTGGGGTTGGCCTTGTGGATATAAAATCAAGAAAAAAAAAGAAAAAAAACCTTTCAGCCCATGTACAAGGCTAGAGTAATATACGACGTGCGAACAGGGGCGGAGCCGGCGTATGTCCGGGGTTCCCTTCGGCGAAAAATTACAGTGTATTTTCAAAATTAAAATTATTTTATTATGTATATATAATAGATGTTGAACCCTCTGACTTCTTCATATATTTACCTTTTAGAATTTTTGAACCCCTGTATGAAAATCCTGACTCCGCCACTACGTGCGAAGATGTGGTGTTTATAGCCATTCAAATTTCCTGTTTCTACGGCTATATTAATATTCATTTGGATTCAGTACATTTGCTCAAATTTTCTCCTCTTTCTTATCAAAGCCAAGAAGAGCGTTTTAATTTGCAATTCTGATAGTTTGATACTAAGTGTTATTATTATTCTTATTATTATTTATTTATTTATTTGGTGGACAATCTAATTAACAACGTACTCTCTTTCGCTAATGGTGAGTTTTAATTTTTCTTTCTCCTCTTTCTTTTAATCTTTTTCTAGCCTTCATGGCCTCATAAGAGCTTACTGCAAGAAATTGGTGATTTTTGTTTGAAAATTCTTTGGTTGCTTTGATATATAGGTGAGTACGATTCGTTGAGGGAAGTCAAAATGGCATACAAGGTGGATCATGAGTATGATTATTTATTCAAGATTGTTCTGATTGGAGATTCAGGTGTCGGAAAATCTAACATTCTTTCCAGATTTACGCGAAATGAATTCTGTTTGGAGTCTAAATCCACCATTGGCGTCGAATTTGCAACACGGACGCTTCAGGTTAGTTTTCAATTCTCCAAATTCCATGCATTTCCGAGTCTTATGCTCAACCGTATATTTCATCATGAATATTAATACGTGCAAACTAAAATTTTATGGATTAAAGACTTGATTATGTGCAAATTACATTTCCCAGAATGTGCATAAATTTTAGAAATTGTGGTCATAATCATGTCATGACATTTCTATGGCTATAAGAACACATTATTAAATGTAATATGAGAAGTTTGAAGTTTAAAAAGTTTCTAAGAATAGAAATGTGTTAATGAAATAAGAATTTTTTTCTCTCTCAAAAACGTCTAAGACAAAAGAAAAAAGGAAATGGGAAATGTCAATATAGTATTAGCAATTAGATGCAGACCCAAGATTTGAAGTTTGTGACTTCAAGTTGATACTACAATAATAATTGGGTTCACGGTCAAATATTTATAGATATTACCTAGATTTCTTAATATATATATATATATATATTACTGGGTTCTCGTGAACCTGTAAGCCGACTTCTAGATCCATCCCAATAGTAATAGACATGAATTAATGTGGTGCAGGTAGAAGGGAAGACAGTAAAGGCACAAATATGGGACACAGCAGGGCAAGAAAGGTATAGAGCCATAACAAGTGCTTATTACAGAGGAGCCGTGGGAGCGCTCTTGGTTTACGACATAACCAAGAGACAAACTTTTGAAAATGTGCACAGATGGCTCCGCGAGCTAAGGGATCATGCTGACTCCAACATTGTCATCATGCTGGCTGGAAACAAGACCGATTTGAACCATCTTCGATCAGTTCCAGATCAAGATGCAAGACTCTTGGCTGAGAAAGAAGGGTTGTCATTTCTTGAAACCTCTGCATTGGAAGCTTTGAATGTTGAGAAGGCGTTCCAAACGATTTTGTTGGATATTTATCAGATAATCAGCAGGAAAGCTTTAGCAGCTCAAGAAGCTGGTGCTATTCCTGGTCAAGGAACTGCTATTAAGGTTGGAGAGAATTCTGGCAACTCGAATACGAGACCATGTTGTTCTAACTAAAAATTGGGATATGTTTCTTCTGTTGTTGTAATGTAATATGTAAGAGTAGATTTATGTGTGATGATCAGAGTTATGTGGGTATATTTTGAATTGAGGAATGGCAGAGAGGAATCTTATGCTGCTTAAAACTTGTAATTAAACACAGGTAAACTTTTTGTAATACTTTTTGACATTATGATTGATTTGGAGAATGAAATAGTAGCTTATAACTCAAGTGAAGGTCCTGGTGGATCACATAATGTTTACTGACGTTAGCCGGATATGGCTGAAGCTAATCGATTGCTTTCTGTATCTCGATGTAGTCACTCTTTCTAGTATTTTCAGTCTCTTCACTCAAAAGGTAAAACAATAAAATACATCTTATTGGCATCATGCCGAGCTAAAAGCTTTTCAAGGACAATTCCAAAATGGTTCTTGTGAACCTATCTTTAGAACAATATTTGCAGGTAGTGGGAAACATTCTTGGAGCATTCAAATTCATATTTTATTGCAGTTAAAATGCCGTAGTGCCCATTACATGTTACATATTCTTCTCATTTTCATTGTGGCATATAATCTTCTTTTTGGGACTGAGTATCCACAGATGGATACCATAAAAAAATAAGAGGAGCTAATCAAGCTTTGAAGATCAACTCGTTTGCTCAGGGGAGCATTCAATTCAATTCAATGACTTCTGGATTGCCATACAGCAGAAGAGACCTTCGACAGACACGGTCAGAGATGTCAAGATGACGTATCATAAAGGAAAACTTCCTGTGAGGCGAATGTGTTCCAATGTACATCTTAAACCATACTTATTCACGGCTTCATTAGCAGATCTAAATCCCCCACCATATGCTGGAGAAGTATCATGCACGATCTGGTGCATGAAAAACTCACCCAACTTATTCTCTACTCCAGACTTAACACCTTTCTTGGATGATGACATTGATGAGGATGAAGCAGTTGATGTTGATGGCATATCTCTGGATACAGGCATTACCTCTGATTCCAGCCACATGTATGAAACCACTTGGCAGATTCCTTCCTCTACCTCAAGGCTTAGATTACGGAATCCTGCAAATTTTGAATAAGGTAATTTTTCTCATTAAAATATATATTAGCTGCAGAGGCGAATCCAGGATCTAGAGTTCTTGGATTCAGAATGAGTCGGATCTTATTTTATGTATTATACATTTAAATATCTTTTGCACATAGTATACATATTTCGAGCTGGAAGCAATGGGTTCAGTTGAACCAGAACTCGCCCTAGATTGGCCTCTGATTAGCTGTTATCAGGGATCATGAGAATTTGAGGATGAAGCATCTAGCTGTAGATAGAAAAAGAGGAGAAGAAATTACCTTTTAGACGTAACCATGCATGCATCAGTTCATGAGCAAGAATCGCGCCAGTAAGTAATCTGCAGATAGAAAGATATAGTAAGTCTATCAGACCTAACGCATAATCTTTCTAGAGAGCATCTTAACTGGTAAACGAGGGTATCATATATGCCATTACATATCATTGTCAATAGCACATGCCAGGAGTAGCCAAAGAGTTATGTTGGAAAAAGCAAACTGAAAGGAATTAATCAAAAGGAAGTTACCTTGGTAGACCGAACAATACTAGAATAGCTGTAACTTCACATTTTCTAGTTAGCTTTTGAGGGTGTGTTCTGATTCCTACTACTTCGCGACCACCCATTCTCGGCCTTTTGAGTATCTGGACAATAAGACGTCATTGATTGTAATGCACAATTCACTAGGTTACCTAGATATTAGACATTAGTAAGAAACTGAAAAATGATTTCAAGGGACTGAATGACTTACACTGGTGACTGTCTGCTCTTCTGATAGGCATAGACCTCTGGTTTCGGGCATATGATGGAAACCCTAAAGCATTTTCCAGTCAGAAATTTTCCAGACTAAAGAACAGAAAAACTACAGGCACGAAGAGATTCTTACATGCTTCTCCCCTTCAATGGCTTCATTAAGGGCTTGTCTTTCAACAAGAAGCATAGGGACTTGCTGTTCTATTTTCATGTTCATGCCTTCATAATAGTCTCTGATGGCATGGTAAAGCGGTTGGCAATCTCCGGTATCCATGATGGCAGATTCCATGCACTCTAGGCATAAGCTCCTACCGTCCCCAAGTGATACATATCTTGCATTCCATGGCTTAAAGAAGATAAGAACACTATCAGCAAGTTAGTTGAACGATAGGTGATCCGGCATGTTTAATTTAGCTGACAACCATACCTCCAAACGTTCACAACTACAGCATCGTTTGGTGTCATCATGTTCATGTGAAGGACAATATTTCTGAGACCAAAATGGATGGCACCTATACTCAATCAAGCCTGCTGCGTTTGTTGGGATCTGAAAATGAAATGGTGGATCATAAAATCAACTATGAGTGATTAAACAGTAAGAAATAATACTCCTTTGACATTGGTCTGCAAGTAAATTTCAAATTTCAAGAAATATTTCCAAAACTTAAACTGCTTCACCAAAAGATATGATGCGATACTGACTACACAAAAGTTAGTACTATACACTGGTTCCTAATCAGAACAAAAATATTGTAGAGCAATTTGACAAAAAAAGAATATACTCTACAGAAGAACATGCTGTAAAACGTTCTCTAGGCTGGTGAACTAGACAAAATTTTGACTCAAGGATGAAAAAATGAAAAACAACATCAATGGATGAAATAATCAGTCATGCCACCAACTCGATCTGTGATATTCCAACAGCAAGTGATGATTTGGATCGATGACAATCACTGGGCACTTCAACAATCATAGTGCATGTGCCCAGTATATGCATTTGTCCGTTTGCATATGTGCACAAATGTGCATCAGTTCATGTGTATGCTCTCTAGGGATTTTGCAATTTCAACTCAAGTAAGAGCAAGAATCAATGGTATCCTAACTGAAAACGCAGGACAGGAGAAGCCTATATCTGCTGATGCGGTCGAGATTGAAACCATGAACCAAAAATTGGATTTGTGATGAGCAATGTTACATGAAGAAGCACCATGTCCTTACAAATTGGTAGCAAACTTCACATTTGGGGTGAGTCATTTCCCTGAAGCATGATTTGTGATATGTATTGCTCCCTGACAAGGAAAACTTGAATCAACAAAGAAACCAATGAGATAAACATGAGGAAAGATTCAAAAACCATTCAGTCTGTACAAGAATTGATATTACAGTTTAATTTTCTCTTTTGGGAGAGAGATTGAGTTATGGTACAAGATAGTTGTAGACCAAGGACAAGAATGTACCTCATATTCAGTAATTGGGTAACCACAGGCACGACAAAGAAAGCACTCTGGATGAAAGAAAGTTCCCATGCATCCCAAATAATTGCCAGAGCCAATATCCCCATGGCAGCCACTACATATTCTGCAAATTACACAGGTGCGTATAAGTTTTCTTGTACTCAAGAAATAACAACACTGTGATGGTATATGTTAATACAAGCAGCAATTTCTACCAAAATGCAACAGATGTTCCTTCAATACTTTAAAACTATGAAAGCATATCTACTCGGAGACACGAAATTTGTTTGGATGTGCATATACACGGACATCAATTCAGGTCTTAAATTTTAATTTGTTTATTCTCCAGTTTTCCACCAAAGATTCCAGGAATGGATTGAAGTTTCCATCTGTAATAGGTATTAGCATGCTACGGTTTCCATTTTCAGTAAACACTCACAGAAAATTTTTCTCAGTAACACGACTTGAATTTGATGCCCCAAGAATTTACAACTCTAGAGGCCCTTCTATGAAATAAGAATCCATAAATACTACGAAGCAGCAATCTTTCTTATTTTTCTTTGATCCCTTCTTTGTTTCCAATAAGTAAAATTACAAAGAAATAAGAACCCCATGCAGGGCTTCTTTCTTTTTACCCCTTAACAATTATCAGTGGATAGAAAGTTGCTTGAGCTTTGCAAGGTAGGGATCAATTGAAAAGCAGTACCAGATAAACAAGTAGATTTCAAATGACACAATGCACAAGAGGATATTCCAACAAAATCCAATTACCTATAACTTCTGGGATTATATTCCCAAGGGGCATATGAAGGAGCATATGGAGGAGGATATGGAGGATATGACGATGAAGTAAGGTCATGGTTAAGTGATCTTTCTAGATCTTCATCATTATCAGTCCTGCATTTGTATCCTGTGACGCACACAACTGTCAGTCTCAACCTCAAAAGAGTAAAATTAGTCATACAGTGGTATACTAATAAGTCAATAGAGAACTGAACAAGGTATATTGAGGACAGCAACAAGGAATATTAATTTCATAGACTTGAAAATCTACAACAGAAATATTTTAATTGGCACCTGGTCTTTTCAAATCCTCGGTCAAAGAGACTGCAGTTGCACGGTCTAGTTCGTCTTTCTCTTTACTAGCATCAGACGACCGATCATCCTGATGAACTTTAAAATTGTGTTAAGAAACATTTAATCAGAAGACACATCATATTCAATTTAAAAAGATGATACAAACTTTAGTTTAAGCAAATATAAAAGACATTTATGAGTTAATATCAGTCAGATGGTAGAAAGGACAAAGCAAAACATCTAAATTGAATCATGGCCGGAAGAATTTAACCATTAACTTCTGAAGCAGTCGAAAGTGCTGCTCGTGGAACAAGCATTCCAGCTGAAACACAGAAGTGGCTTTCTTTTGGGGTTTTTTCTTTTTTGGCCCATCGCCGAAATTAATTACCGGCGCTAGCAAAATATACAAAACCTATATACTGATTATGTAGATTATATGTATATTTATGTATATTATATGTATATTGTGTGTATACAATATGTATATCATATATGTAATTTTTATACTTAAACATATTTTTTAGCTATTTCGTAAATTAGACTATCGAAAGGCATTGGACCTTAACTTCTCTTCTTTTTACTAGGCCAAGATCAAATGTTGGATCATTTCTTGGGGGTAAACGAGCGAATTTGAAAGAAATATGTGCAATAGCTTTTGTGAAGCTTAATCTCTTGTTGCTTGCCTTATCTTACTTAGTAAACCAATCTTTCGTGGTAATGGCAGGAAAATAATTTATGAAATATCAGCTTTGCAGGTCATATCCAAGGTGAACTGTTGTTGCAATGAAAAACTTCAATGTGCTAGTATGGTACATGGAAGGCACAAATATTCCAAGTAATGGCAAAAGTTGTTGAGAGCTATGTTGCTCGGACTCTCCAAAGTTGATGCCGCACCCATGGTGAATCCTTCAAAAATGCACTATTTTTGAAGGATCCGACACGCATCCGTCGCCATTTTTAAAGAGTCCGAACAACATAGCTTGAGAGTATATATTGTAAACTCTGAATCGAAAATGAAAGTAAAAAAGATTACCAATGATCTGATTGGGGGGCGCCAAACCATATTCTCATCTCCTAGAAACTGTGGTTGCTGTCCACGTGGCGATCCCCTATTACATGACCCACTCTTGAAAATCTTAGTCAGCCATTTCATAAACCTTGACTTCCTCTCTGCGTATGAAGAAACAAAGTCACCTGCTTTAATTAAAACCCACAATAATATCAACAAAAATGCCAACCTTTTTACGTAAGTAAAAACAAAAACAAAAACAAGATTCAAGAGAAATACTCAAAAGGGTATGCATTAAACAGCAAAAAGATGGCAAAAAAGATCAAATATGGGAACTTGTTCAACATTACCATATATGCAACGCTGAAAGTGTTTGACACTTGAAGGAACCATGAGAACAAATTGTGAGTATATAGAGAGAGAGACGACAATGGTAATGTAATAGAAGAGAGAGAAGAAGAA
The DNA here is from genome assembly GCF_019175385.1 of Lycium barbarum. Lineage (NCBI taxonomy): Eukaryota > Viridiplantae > Streptophyta > Magnoliopsida > Solanales > Solanaceae > Lycium > Lycium barbarum. The sequence goes on along the minus strand of NC_083337.1, from coordinate 127,736,636 downwards.
TGGCATACTATTGGAAAAGGGTAAGTTATAAGAGAAAGAAGAGAATCTTTGAGAGGGAAAGAGATTCTTGGCTTGCCAGAAAGAAAAAACGAAGGCATGGGGATTGGGAAAAAAGTGAGGGAATCTGCTGAGGCAGATGGTGATGGAAAGGGAAGGAGAAAGCCAAAGATAAACTGGAGTGTGAGTGAAGCCTTAGAGCCCGTTTGGATTGGCTTATAAGTTGGCTTATAAGCTGTTTTCAGCTTTTTTGAGTGTTTGGCTGGCCAGCTTAAAGTCATTTTATGCTTAAAATAAGCTCAAAAAAATAATTGAACCCATTTGACTTAGTTTATCTAAAGCAGCTTATAAGCTGAAAATAGCTTATAAGCCAAAAAAAATAAGTTGGACTACCCCAACTTATTTTTTTCAGCTTATAAGCTGCAAACAGCTTTAAGCTGTAAGCCAATCCAAACGGGCTCTTAGAGAACTCATATAGTATTATGAAATTCTGAACATTCTCAAGAATGTCTTCCTGTGAGAATTTTCGAAAGTTGGATGCCGGGGAAAAGGATGTTCTTTTCACAAGTTGTGGACTGTCTCTTTCCCGACTCGCGCATAGTGGAAGTTTAGTGCACCAGACTATCTTTTTAAAAAATTGAAGCACTCTTTAGAAAGCTTGATCAACCATTAATTGCTGATCAAACTGATTACTCAAACACAAACTGATTCTCACGGGAGTTTAGTGAACCGGACTATATTTTTTTAAAACTAAAGCACTCTTTAGAAAGTTTGATCAACCACTAATTATTAATCAAATTGATTACTCAGACACAAACTGATTCTCACCAAAAGTATTTTTTTGAAAAGGACTTTTGAAAAAACATTTTTCAAAATAAGTTGATTTTAGAATTCTGGCTAAACAGGTTAATACTCCTACGACCACTTAGTGGGTAGATAGTCATAAATAATAGGGAAGTTACACATTTGGCTGATCAGCTAAAACTAATTACATTTGCTAGTCAAATAAATAAAAACCTATACACTATTATGTATCAAAAGTGTATACTATATGTATATCACACATTAATATACAAAAACATATACATTTACTGGCTATTATTTTAGTGGGCGGCTATTTATGTTAATTTCTCTAATTAATAAAGGTGGAAAAATCAACTCATGCACATTTGACTGGCTAAGATTTTAATGGGTTGGACATTAGATACATTAGTGATTTGGATACACCCCAACTTAACCCATTTATTTCAATAGCCCAAATCCACGATATAAAAACCAAAGATTAACGCAATTTCTAAATTAAAGAAACAAAAGTTGTCCAACTCGTAAGCCTCACACGCTTTTATTGAGTTACCATGGATTCCCTCAAAAAATAAGGTGGTCAGATGTCTATCCTTTCTTTCGAGTCTATAAAGACGGAATCTCCTTTCAGCATTGACCGTTACACACCACGTTCCTGTTATGAATTGGGAATTCAATTAGGTTAAGTCGAATTGGGGAAAAATGAGCTTGGGTACTGAATTGTAATTAGGAGCAGTGGGTCGACACGTGGCATAGGCAGAGCCAATCACTTAAGACACGCGGATGGAAGGGCCACTTAAAGATCAACGCTCAAGATTAGAAGTTAGCTACAGGATCCTACGGTGGAGATCACTTCATTTGTGTTAGTTGAGACTAGGTGTTAGTTAGCTTAAATAATAGAAATAAGGGAGGGAAAAGCAGTTATGATCTGATATTAGGCTTTCTCTCTCTACTCTTCTTCTTCTTCTCCCTTTTCTCCTCTCTCTTCTTCAATCCCTAATTTCCCAAATCCTCCATTGCAGGTCACGTACAAGCTTGGAGATAATTGATCATCCACCCTATCTTAGTTCATATTACATTGTAATCTCATTGAATTGTAGTGAAGAACTATTATCAATAAAACTCCCTTTGATTCGACATTTCAATTGTTGCCATAATTTCATAATTCCATGGTCAATTCATTACATTTGGTATCAGAGCCTGTCCTGGCCCACATTATGACAGTCACTGAAACTAGATCGAAATCCATGGAAGAAAGTATGAAAAAACTTGAGTCGCAACTAATGACTCATGTTGCAGAATCTAACAAAAGGGCAGAAGCCACTGAAAAAAAGATAGAAGATCTGGGAAAGAAATTAGATGTGTGGATGGAACGAATGTTTACATCTCAAAATGGAGCCAATGGAGTATTGGGCTCGAGCCCAAGTGGTACAGCACAAGTTAACAACAATGGCATACTGGGTAGTGGGCCAGTTGAAGTTACCCAATTGAATGTTCATGGTAGTGGTAGCAGGAGCAGAAATCATGAGAGCCCTGAGCAGAACTTGGGAAAATCTCTTGGTAATTCCTTCAATGCGAGGGTGGAGTTTCCATACTTCGAAGGGGTAGATCCTTGTGCATGGTTGAGGAAGTGTGAAAGGTACTTTGAGTATCACAACATTATGGATCCACAACAGAAGATTGAATCAGCAGTTCTCCACCTTAACGGTAAGGCTGAAGCTTGGTTTTTCTCCTATCACATTAGTAGAGGAAGGGTCAAATGGTCAGAATTCACAGAAGAGATTTGCAGATGCTGATAATAACAAATTAAACTTGATAGGAGAATTCAAAAAGATAGAACAGAAGGGAATTGTAAATGAATACTTGGAGAAATTTGTAGAGTTAAAGGCTTGGGTATTAATTAGATATCCTACAATTCCTGAAGAGTTCTTCCTAGAATTTTTTATTGAAGGGTTGAAGGAAGCCATAAGGAATACAATTAAGTTGTTAGAACCTTACTCTTTTATGAAGGCTGTTGAGAAGGCTAGGCACCAAGAGAAGGTTCTTGAATCTGCTGACAGAAGGAATAAGATACGATGGAGTAGAGGAACAACTTCTAACACTGGTGGAAACACTAATTACAACATAGGAACAAATGGGGGTAATGTGAGTAATAAGTTGTTTGAAACTAGAAGAGCTCAAGTCCTATGTTACAAGTGTGGAGAGAAGTATTATCCAGGTCACCAGTGCAAAACCAAGAAACTCAATTCTATGGAAGCAAACATAGAACCAACTGAGGAAGAACAAGGTGAAACAGTTACAGGAAGGTTCTACACAGAACCAACTGAAGAGGAATTGAATGCTGCATTTCAATATGGAGAAGTAATTGATGGGGCAATTTGTTTGAATGCCTTGTCTGGCACTGAAATGCCAAACACCATCAGATTGAATGGTGAAAACAAGAGGAATAGCTTGATCATATTATTGGATTCTGGTAGTACCCATAGTTTCTTAGATCTGGAGACTGCTAAGAAAATTAGGTGTGTGATCAAAGAGGCTATCCCTATGAGGGTTATTGTTGCTGATGGGAATCAGATAATGAGCCTACACATTTGCCCTAATTTCAATGAAAGATTCATGGCATAGAGTTCACAGACTCAGTGAGACTTATTAGAATGAGGGCAAATGACATGGTGCTTGGGGGTGATGGGATGAGGAGCCATAACCCAGTTTTGTTGGACTTTGTGGAGTACAATGTGCAAGTAACTCACATGGGAAAAAGGGTAGAACTAAAGGGCATATACTATCAGGCAGAATTAAAAAGCATAACTGCACATGGCATGAAAAATCTACTCAAGAAGGGTCATACTTTATGGGCTCATTTGTTTACATTAACAGCCACAGAGGTGCAGGAGAAATCAAAATTACCTGAGGAGATTAGCCAGCTGATACAACACTTCCCTGATGTTTTTGCTGAACCAAAGACACTTCCACCTCGGAGAGAGCATGATCACTTCATTCCCTTGAAGCCTGACACATTACCAGTAAGCATTAGACCCTATAGATACAATTTTTTTCAAAAAAATGAGATTGAAAAGCAGGTCAAGGACATGATGAACAATGGCATAATTCAACCTATCCATTCCCCCTTCTCCTCACCAGTTTTATTAGTTAAGAAAAAAGATGGTAGCTGGAGGTTTTGTGTGGATTATAGGGAGCTTAACAAGATGACAATCAAAGACAAATTTCTTATTCCTTTAGTAGATGATTTGTTAGATGAGTTGAATGGGTCCGGTGTATTCTCTAAGATAGACTTGAGGGCTGGCTATCATCAAATTAGGATGTTTGAAGGGGATGTATACAAAACAGCATTTAGAACTCATTTGGGCCATTATAAGTTCAAAGTCATGCCATTTGGCTTGACTAATGCTCCAGCCACCTTTCAAAGCCTAATGAACCATGTGTTTAGAAACCATTTAAGACACTTCGTATTAGTGTTTTTTGATGATATATTAATGTACGGTGCCACTATCCAAGAACATACTGCCCACCTTAACATGGTGTTAGAGATCTTGAGGAAGGAGCAACTTTATGCCAAAATGTCTAAGTGCTCTTTTGGGCAGGACAAGGTGGAGTACCTAGGCCATATTATCACTGGTCAAGGTGTTTCAACAGATCCAGCAAAGATTGATGCTATGACTAAGTGGCCAACTCCTAAGTCACTTAAATCACTAAGAGGATTTTTGGGACTTACAGGTTACTATAGGAGGTTTGTGAAGAACTATGGAATTATCAGCAGGCCTTTAACTAACTTGCTAAAGAAAAATTCATTTCAATGGACTGAAGAAGCTACTACTGCTTTTGAAGCACTCAAAACAGTCGTGTGTACTGCACCTGTATTAGCACTGGCTAATTTCTCTAAAACATTTATCATAGAGACTAATGCTTGCTCTACTAGTATGAGGGCTGTACTTATGCAAGAATGCAGACCCTTAGCTTATTTCAGCAAAGCTTTGGCCCCAAAACACCTTGGGTTATCTACCTATGAGAAGGAATTCATGGCAGTACTATCAGCAGTGGATAGATGGAGACACTATCTCTAAGGAGGGCAATTCATTATAAGGACTGATCATCACAGCCTAAAGTATTTGTTAGAGCAAAGAGTAAACACAACTTTACAACAAAAAAGCTTGACTAAACTCTTGGGTTTGGATTATGAAGTTCAGTATAAAAAGGGGACTGAAAACAGAGTGGCAGATACACTTTCAAGAAGACAGGACGAGGAGTCTAGTCTGCAAGCCATGACTAGTGTGGAACCTACCTGGATGCTTGAAATTTCTTAGAGTTATGAGCATGATCCAATTGCTTCACAACTACTAACAGAGTTGATAACTGACCCCACCACCAAGCCTGACTACACATTGCATCAAGGGATTATCAGATTCAAGGGGAAGATCTATGTAGGTAAATCATCTGACCTTAGAACTCAATTTTTTTCTGCATTTCACACTTCACCCTTGGGGGGACACTCTGGTCAGCAGGGAGCTTATAGAAGGGTGAGTATGATTTTCTATTGGCCTAATAAGAAGAAGGAGATTGGGTCCTTGGTTGCTGCTTATGACACTTGCCAAAGAGTCAAGACTGAGCATGTTCATTACCCGGGGTTATTGCAACCCTTACCCATCCCTGATCTCCCTTGGCAGGATATAGCAATGGATTTCATTGAGGGATTGCCCTCATCTGGTCATAAAAATGCCATACTTGTAGTCATTGACAAACTCACTAAGTATGGGCATTTCTTACCATTGAAACATCCATATACAGCTAAAAAAGTTGTTGATCTATTCTTACATGAAGTGTACAAGTTACATGGACTACCCAGAACTATTGTATCAGATCGAGATTCCATTTTCACCAGCCTATTCTGGCAACAGTTGTTCAAAACTATGGGCACTAAACTTGCACTGTCCACTGCTTACCATCCCCAGTCTGATGGACAAACTGAGAGGCTAAATAGGTGCCTTGAGTCCTATTTGAGAGCTATGGTTTTTTCTAGTCCTAAGAGTTGGATGAAATGGCTACCATTAGCAGAGTGGTGGTATAACACCAGTTACCACTCTGCACTTAAAGCCACCCCATTTGAGGCACTTTATGGGTATGCACCACCCCAGATTCCATTAGGACCATTAACTTTTTCTACACACACGACTGTGGGAGCGAGTTTAGCTCAACGACAAATCTTGCTACAACAATTTAAAGACAACCTACAGGTGGCTCAAGCACACATGAAGTTTTTTGCTGACAAAAACAGGACTGCCAGGGTGTTACAAGTCGGGGATTGGGTTTATTTGAAGCTTCAGCCCTATCGGCAAGCTTCTGTGGCTATAAGTAAGAACTTAAAGCTGAGTGTGAAGTTTTACGGACCTTATCAAGTACTAGAACGAGTTAGTTCAGTTGCTTACCGTTTGGCGTTTCCTGATGGGTCCCAGATCCACCCTGTGTTCCATGTCTCCCAACTGAAGAAACGTGTGGGTCCGGACATCACCCCTAACCAGCAATTACCCATCTGCGATGCAGAAGGTAGAGTGTTGATCCAACCCTTGGCCATTCTTCGATGTCGCATGGTAAAACTCAACAACGCAGCCGTCGTGAAGGTGTTGGTTCATTGGTCAAATTTAAGTGTGGAGGAGGAGACTTAAGAGGATTGGAGCTATATTCGAGCTCAGTTTCCAAAATTTGCAGCTCAATTTTGACCTTGAGGACAAGGTCTTTTTGGAGGGGTTGGTATTGTTATGAATTGGGAATTCAATTAGGTTAAGTCGAATTGGGAAAAAATGAGCTTGGGTACTGAATTGTAATTAGGAGCAGTAGGTCGACACGTGGCATAGGCAGAGCCAATCACTTAAGACATGCGGATGGAAGGGCAACTTAAAGATCAACGCTCAAGATTAGAAGTTAGCTACAGGATCCTACGGTGGAGATCACTTCATTTGTGTTAGTTGAGACTAAGTGTTAGTTAGCTTAAATAACAGAAATAAGGGAGGGAAAAGCAGTTATGATCTGATATTAATCTTTCTCTCTCTACTCTTCTTCTTCTCCCTTTTCTCCTCTCTCTTCTTCAATCCCTAATTTCCTAAATCCTCCATTGCAGGTCACGTACAAGCTTGGAGATAATTGATCATCCACCCTATCTTAGTTCATATTACATTGTAATCTCATTGAATTGTAGTGAAGAACTATTATCAATAAAACTCCCTTTGATTCGACATTTCAATTGTTGCCATAATTTCGTAATTCCATTGTCAATTCATTACAGTTCCCCCATCACTGGAAGAACTATCCATCGACGTCACCTCAAAAGACTTTAACCATCACGCCTGTTGTCTCCGCTGGGTTTTATCTTTCAAAGAATGTTTCTATTAGTCAAAAGCTTCTATTAGTCAAAAGATTCACATCTTAATATATTATCACGGGGAGGACATGTTATTGAATCTGCCTTCTTCAACCAGGACACACCATTACGTAAACCTCTTGGCTTCTAAATTATACACCAGGTGGATTGACGCAGTTGATCATGGAAGAGGCTCATAGTTCGAGGTACTCTATTCACCCTATAGTTACAAAGATGTATCATGATTTGAAACAACATTATTGGTGGTGTCGCACGAAGAGGGACATAGTTGAGTACGTGTCACGGTGTTTAAATTACCAACAGGTGAAGTATAAGCACCAAAGGCCAAGTGGTATGAGTCAAATGATGTCTATACCTGAGTGGAAGTGAGAATAAATTGCCACGGATGCTGCAATAGGATTGCCACGGACTTTGGGGAAATTCGATGATATTTAAATTATTGTGGAGGAATCGAACAAGTCCACACCCTTCATACTGGTTCAGACTACCTACAATTCATAAAAGTTAGCCAAAATCTACATTGAGGAGATTGTTCGGTTTCATATGGTGCCCCTTTCCATTATTTTAGACCGGGTTACATAGTTGAAATCCCACTTATGGCGGTCTATACAGAAGGAATTGGGTACACAGGTGAAACTTAGCACCCCAGTTCACCAACAGACTGATAATCAGTTCAAGTGAACTATTCAAGTCCTTGAGGATATGTTGCAAGCATGTGTGACTGACTTTGATCGTCATTGGGACCAATTCTTGCCTTTGATGAAGTTTGCACACAACTACAGTTACCATTCTAGCATTTAAATGGCTCCGTTCGACGTGTTATATGGTAGGAAGAGTAGCTCTTCGGTTGGTTGTTTCGATGCATTCAAGGTTAGGTCTTGGGGTACAAATTTACTGAGGGATTTTTTTAGCAAGGTCAAATCGATTTAGGAGAGACTTCTCACAGCTCAGAGTAGACAAAAGAGTTATGCGGATCAAAGGTTCGTGATGTGGTGTTTATGGCTGGTGATAAGATTTTGTTGAAAGTCTCACCCACAAAGGGCGTGATGAGGTTCTGAAAGAAGGGCAAGTTGAGCCCGAGGTATATTGTCCCATTTCAGATTCTTCAGCGTATTGATGAGGTGACTTATGAGTTGATTTTGCCACCTGATTTATCGGGTGTTCATCTAGTTTTTCATGTTTTGATGTTAATGTAATATGTTTCTGATGATTCTCATGTGATATAGTAAGATACAGTGCAGCTTGACCAGAATTTGATATTTGAGGAGGAGCCGGTAGCAGTTTTGGATAGACAGATTTGGAAGCTAAGGTCTAAGGAAATAGCTTCTATGAAGGTGCAGTAGAAGCATCGTTCAGTTAAAGAGGCTACTTGGCAGACCTAATCGAACATGCGGAGCAGATATCAACAACTTTTTGACAATTCAAGCATATCTTTATACCCGTTCGAGGAAGAACGTTTGCTTAAGTGAAGGAAGATGTAACAACTCATCTGGTCCTTTTGAGTATTAGGACTTTTTCCCCCTAAATGACACTTCTCGTAGATTAAAAATGTAATATGATTTGTGTGAATGGGTGGCACAGTTCCCGAGACAATTAGATGAGTATTGCAGAAGAAAAACCAAATATTAAAGTTCTTGAGAAAAATAAAATAAAAATAAGGGTTGACCAAAGCCAACATTCAGGGTAAGCGGACTCGTATTCGAGGTTTGAAAGTTTCTATAGGTCCGAATGGTGATGTATGACTTAGGTGGATGATTTGGATGAATCTCCCAGGGTTCGGGAGCGATTCAGACACGTAAGTTCCATACTAGTTAAAATGAAGAGTAAGAGTTGACAACGGTAAAGTATGTGTCTAGCCGATCCCTGATTGATATTTTGGCATTCTAGCAGGTTCGTAGGGTGTTTTCAAAGTGATTTTCATATTTGGTTTGCATCTAGGGTAGCCACACCTGCGAAAGGGACTAGGGTTGGGGATTTTCACATCTGCAAAGAGGAGATCCGCACTCGCGAGGTCACACCTGCGATGAGTGGATCGCACCTATGAGGGCGCACCTGTGGTATGCCTTACATAGTTTTCAAATATATATATTTAGAGATGGTGCAATTTTTCCACCCTAGGAATAACAACTGCTTTCAGTTTCGTAATTTCAACATTTTTCACCATTTATGCTCCAAATATCTTCAAGCCCAAACTTACGTCGATGGGACTTCGTTGGCTAAATGTCACATTATCACTCTCTTAAGGGATTCAAACCTAACACGAATTTATGGAGTGTTACACATCAATAGGAACCAAACAAGACCTATAAACTCGATCTACCATAATAGAATCACCAACAAGTGTAGATACATAAACTAAAACATCAAGTGGGTTCTGTTCAGCTGTGTCTATACGATGTGCTGTGGTATGATGTTCGTCTATAGTGGCAGCCTTGTCGGCTTGCGTATTATTTCATGATATGACTAGTTGTGACTCCTCAGGAGACAGTGATCTGGAAGTATATATATACGTGACGATGTTACGAACTATGCAGTTCCTTTACAAGTTTCCGTATTGTCGTTGTTTCAGTGTGACTATATCTGATAGGTACGTATACGGGTGTCCAGGTCGGGCACCAGTCGCGGCCTACGGGGTTGGGTCGTGACATAACTACTACCCACGCGTACGTATCTACGAGCCTCTACTAGAATACTAAGACATAAGGACAGGATAGGACCCCGTCGTGCCCAAACATATACACAAAATAATGTATCAAAATGGCACCTCCAGAATAGTGGAGTGCTCCTGTAAATCTGCTGAGTAGCTCCTAGGAATCTGGGCCACCTCCCTGTCTACCATTGGGCATGAACACAGCGTCCAAAAAGGAAAGGACGTTAGTACGAATAATGTACTGAATATGTAAGGAATGAACAGTAATAACATGTCGAAAAGATAAAGAAACCTCAAATAACGAAACGACTTGCAACGGAATACCTCTTAAGACAGAATCATGCATGCTAACTTACATCTTAAACAACATCATATCGAGTATGCATATATAAGCTTCCCGACCATATAGGTACAGTGTGATCAACATTAGCTCGCGCCCAGGCCTTCCGCGTCCAGGGTGACCATCTCATGCCGCCCACTAGTGGTGTCTGCCCATGCCATCTAGACATAGTGTATATACCGCCCACCTTAGCGGTGTGTGTCCAGCCATATAGGCGCGGTGTAATCTAATTATCATATACTTAACATAAAGCATGCATTAGAAGTCAAGTAAAAATTATAACTCTATAGGAGTGACATATGGTCGAGAACCCCGATTCCATTATGGAGTAGTCATGATTATCATGCCTCACCTTGAAGGAACTAGCATTATAAGGTGAGTCTAGCAACAATGAATAGCATCAAGGAATCAGTAGCATCATTGGAATATCGTATCATAAGCTTTGGAATCTCTAGACTTAGACTCATCATCATCATTGTCATATTCACAACGCATTTCTTATCTTCATTTCATGAGGAGCTCTAAATAATCATAGATTCATAGTTTCCAGAGTATAAGAAAGTCATGGAAAGATAAAGCAAGTCACGTTATAGGAATCATGACTTAGAGAAGAAGGGACTAGCCTTACATACCTTCACGTCTCTCCAACTTTATCAATTAAACGCTTTCCTCCATTGTTCACGATTCTACATTCAAGAGAGTTCGTACTAAGGTTAGATAATCGGAAACATACTTAAGCTTAAGCTAAAGCTAGTGAAAATTGGACAGCATCTCCTTTGTTTCTACAACTTTCTCCATATCATATAACAACTCACAAACGTCAACAACACACCCATAATATCATAATCGATAAAATTCGTCAAGTTAGTCATAATTAAATTCTCAAAATTTCCTCTCAAGGTCATCCAAAACCATGGCCATAATACTACACCACATTCATCCTCATATAATGCTTCTCCAATATTCTTAATATCATTTATAACAAGATTATTCTCATAACATGTAAAGAAATATGATTCAAATCAAGTTACCATTCAAGAACTCCACTATTTCCATATTTGTACTCCATTTTCTACTTTCTTCCATAATCCAAGTCTTTCAACCATTCAATACTCCTAATAACATGAAATGAACATAAAGCTCACCTTTGATTATGTTGGAATGGTCTTTGGATGAAGATACTTCACTTGGAGAAAACCCTTACTTCATTTCCAAGGAGATGTCTAGCTTCCATCAACCCTAGTTAGCATTCTTGCACTTTATTCCACTACTTTTGATGTTTGATCTTTGATTTTCCCTTGGATATGTGTTGTTATGGTGTGGAGAGAATTCTAGAGGTTTTGAGAGTGTTGGAGAGAAATGGGAAATGAAAGAAATGAATTTGGGGCCTCCTTATAAAGTTTTAAAATCTGCCCATCGGGTGTTATACGGACATAAATACAGTCCGTATAACTTATACGGTCCGTATATATGACCGTATAATACTGCCAGTGGAGGATCCTTCTCTGGACAGGTTATACGGTCCCTTATACAAACCATATAAATTATACGAGCCGTATAAGTTGTCCGTATAACTCCCCGTTTTTCCTAAGTTGCTCTCGTCGTTTCGCTTGATCTCCAGTCCTTGTGGAACCTTCTTAACACCTATTTAACACTTCATTAAAAATCTCAGGAGAATTATAACTTTTCCTCAAGACATTATTAAATCAACATTAGCTCGGTACTTTTCAAACCCTTTTCAAGACACGACTTATACTTGACATTCTTCAACGAACTTTCTTCTCTTGCCTCAAATGTCTTTGGAATATTAATTAGAATCGTTAGGTACCCCTTCTTACTTGTAGGGACATCACATACATATCACCCTGCGTTAGTCTATCCACCACACGATGGCATGAATGTTTTCGAGGTGTAACACTCTTCCCCCTTTTAAAAACATTCGTCCTCGAATGTTAAGTTCTCGGGAATCCTACAGAAATTTTGCCAGAGTTTCCCCTGTAATATGGCGCTACCATCCTGTCATAATAGCTCACAGTAACATCGCCTCACAGGGCTACAACACAATAGCAAGCAAATGTGGCCACACACGACCAAAAACATTAAAAAGAAAGCATTACATACCTCATAATGCCGATGTCTCGTCTTTAACCTCTTCCGGGGGTGGAAACAAGAGTGAGTACTTGGACTTCATGTCTTCTTTCACTTCCCAAGTCATTTCTTCTCGGTTATTGTTTCTCCATAAGACCTTGACTGAAGCTAATTCTTTATTTCTATGCCTCCGTACTTGCCTATCTAGTATGGCGATGGGTACCACTTCATAAGCCCACTTTTTCATAACTTGTACATCATTTACCGGCACGATTCTTGTTGGATCTCCAAAACACTTACGGAGCATTGATACATGAAAAACTTGATGGACTGATTCAAGTTCTGGAGGTAAGTCTAGTTCATAAGCTACTTAGCCTATCTTGCGGACAATCTTATAAGGTCCAATGTATCGAGGACTGCATTTTCCCTTCTTACCAAATCTCATCACGCCTTTCATCGGTGATATATTTAAGAATACCTAATCATCAACTTGGAATTCTCAGTCTCGCCAACGGCTGTCCGCATAAGATTTCTGGCGACTTTGGGCTGTCAATAATTGATCCTGGATAATCTTGATCTTTTCCACCGCTTGTTGAATCAACCCCGGACCTATTAACTGTACCTCAGCTACTTCAAACCACCCAATTGGGGATCTACACTTTCTTCTATATAGAACTTCATACGAGGCCATCTGGATGCCGGAATGATAACTCTTATTATAGGCAAATTCAATAAGTGGAAAATGATCATCCCAATTACCCCCGAAGTCTAATAAGCATGCCCGCAACATATATTCCAAGGTTTGAATGGTGCGTTCAGCTTGTCCATCAGTCTGTGGATAGAATTCTGTGCTCTTCGATCTGTGATAATAGATACAGGGATGCCATGAAGTCTCACTATCTCCTTAAGATACAACCTTGCATAATCTTCTCCTGAATATGTCGTTCTGACTGGAAGAAAATGAGCTCATTTCGTGAGTCTATCCATGATCACCCATCCGGAGTCATACTTGCGTCGGGAACGAGGCAATCCTATAATGAAATCCATGTTGATCATTTCCAATTTCCAGGCTAGAATTTCCATGGCTTGTAACAATCCTCCTGGCTTTTGATGCTTAATTTTCACTTGCTGGCAATTTGGACATTGAGCTACAAATTCTGCTATGTCTTTCTTCATTCCATCCCACCAATACATTAACTTGAGATTGTGATACATCTTTGTCGCTCCTGGGTGAATGGAGTACCGAGAATAATGAGCTTCTTCTAGAATCCGACGACGTAGTCCTGAAATATTTGGAACACATAGCCTGTGTCGGTATCTAAGAACTCCATCTGCAGAAACTTCAAATGGTGACTTCTGTTTCTCCGGAAATGCATCCCTATAGTGACTCAACTGGGGATCTTCATATTGGCGCTCTCTCACCTCCATATCTAAGGATGAAACAGCCGGGTCGTGAATACCAACTCTTGCATTGCCCGAATCAATTAAACAAACTCCGGTGCTGGCTAGCTGGTGAAGCTCACTGATTAATTCTTTCTTCTCCGGAGGGACCTCACATAGACTACCCATTGATTTGCGGCTAAGTGCATCAACTACTACATTTGCCTTTCCGAGGTGGTATAAAATACTCAAATCATAATGTTTCAGTAGTTCTAACCGCCGCCTCTGCCAAATATTCAACTCCTTCTGCTTGAAAATATATTGGAGACTCTTGTGATCTGTATAAATATCAACATGAACGCCATAGAAATAGTTCTTCCATATCTTTAGTGGATGAATAACCGCTACTAGCTCAAGGTCATGGGTCGGGTAGTTCTTTTCATGTTTTCGCAACTGCCTGGAAGCATAGGCAATTACTCTACCATGCTGCATCAATATACAGCCCAATCCGACACCTGAGGCATCACAGTAAACAACATAGCCTTCTGACCCCTCTGGAAGTGTCAGGACCGGGGCCGAAGTCAATTTATCTTTCAACTCCTGGAAACTACGCTCACAGGCATCAGTCCGTTGAAATTTTACTGATTTTTGAGGTAGCTTCGTCAATGATGCAAAAATAGAAGAGAACCCTTCCACAAATCTCCTATAATAACCTGCCAATCCTAGAAAGCTTCGAACTTCTGTAGGTGTTGTGGGCCTCGGTAAAGTCTTCACAGCCTCAATCTTTTGAACATCTACTCGAATACCATCAGCTGAGATAATATGGCCCAGAAAAGTCACAGAATTTAGCCAAAACTCACATTTTGAAAATTTTGCATACAATTCTCCAGTCCGATGAATTCCAAGGACAATACAAAAAGTGGTCTGCATGATCTGATTCTGACCGAGAATATACCAAGACGTCATCGATGAAAATGATCACAAAAAGAACTAGAAAGGGCCTGAATACGTTATTCATCAGATTCATAAACACTGTCGGGCATTAGTTAACCCAAACGACATCACCCAAAATTCGTAATAGCCATATCTAGTTCTGAAGGCCGGTTTTGGAATATCCTCTTCTCTAAGTCTCACCTGGTGATACCCCGATCTCAAATCAATGTTGGAAAACCATGTAGCACCCTGCAGCTTATCGAACAAATCATCTATTCTTGGAAGCGGATATTTATTCTTTATCGTCACCTTGTTCAATTGCCTATATTCAATGCACATTCGTAGGAAACCATCTTTCTTTCGCACAAATAGGGCAGATGCTCCCCATGGTGACAAACTGGGCCTAATGAATCCCTTCTCAAGCAAATCTTTCAATTGTGCCTCTAGCTCTTTAATTCTGCAGGAACCAATCTATAAGGAGGAATAGATATAAGTTCGGTATCCGGCAACACATCAATAGTAAAATTGATTTCTTGTTCCGGTGGAAGGCCTGGAAGTTCATCTGGAAATACGTCCGGAAATTCGTTTACTACCGGGAGGGATTGAAAAGTCGGCGGCCTTGCTTCGGTGTTATGAACTCAGAATAGATTATAAATATAGCCTTTAGCTATCATCTTCCTTACCTTAAGGTAGAAAATAAACCTACCTCTTGGAGACACTGTATTACCTTTCCATTCAAGTACGGGTTCTCCCGGGAATTAGAATCAAACTATTTTCATTCTACAATCCACATTAGCATAATAAGAAGCCAGCCAATCTATGCCCATAATCACGTCAAAATCTAACATTTCCAGCACAATTAAATCGGCAATAGTCTGATGATTACATACCACCACTATACAATTCTTGTATACTCTTCTAGCTGTTACGGGATCACCAACCGGAGTAGATACCTCAAAAGGTTTAATTGGCTCGGGTTTCACCCCAATATGGCCAGCAATATAAGGAGTAATATAATACAATGTAGAACTTGGATCAATCAATACATAAACGTCATGAGAAAATATGGATAGTATACCTGTAACCACATCCGGGGAGGACTCAAGATCCTGACGTCCGACTAAAGCATAAATACAGGGATGGGTGCCACCTGAACTGGATGCTTCCTCTCTGCCCCTATCGCGGCTTGCTGAAATTTGGGAAGTCTGCCCTGCCGGGCGCAAAGACAAAGAAGAACCGGCTGCGGATCCTGTGGGCTGAGCCCCAACTCTACCACTCATCGATGGAAAATCTCGTATCATATGCCCAACCTAACCACAGGCATAGCAAGCATCTGAACCTCTGCGACGCTGACCGGAATGTAATCTATTACAATGGCTACACTGCGATACCGATGGTCTTCGCTAGCTAGGATCATGTCCAAACTGAGAACCTGAGACCTTCGAACTCTGACCCGGACAAGAATAAATGGGGCGATCAAATCTCCTACCCGCGAACCGAGGAGGATCACTGGTCGCGGATAGGCCCGTATACCTGGAATACTGTTGGTGACCCCCTCTATACTCACTACTAGTAGATCTGGCCCTCTTACTTGTAACACCTCGTGCATTCGGGCGAAGATTTGACTCGTAAGAGGTATAATGAACCCAATTTAAGTAGTGTATAAATGGTCTTTGAAACCCAATCAAGACATGGGAAGAGTCCTTGAGCAAAGTAAAGTCGGAAGCTACCCAACAGAGCGTGTTTTCAAGTGAGTTTGCACCATATCTCAATTAAAATGAGTATACAGAAAAATCAGTAAGGAATTTGGGAAACTTTCCTTCTTGAAAGTTGTAGATCGTTAAAATACCTTTCCAACGGTATATTATAGAGGTCAAAAAGACATCTGTACAAAAGGTGATGCCCGTTTTACTAAAATAGTGTTCTGCCGATTTACGGTGGAATATACGGGCCGTGAAAATTATACGGGCCGTATATTCAGGTCGTAAATTGGTCCAGAAAGCTCAAATCACTGTAATTGATTTACGGTGGGATTTACGGTCCATAAAACTTTTATGGGCCGTAAAATAGGGCGTAAAATGGGTCCGACAACAATTGTAAAACTTCATTTTAAGGCTTTTTCACTTCATTCTTCACACCCCCAAGCCCTAGAATGACCTTCTATTCTCTCCCATCATCAAGAACACTAAGGTAAGCCTATTCTAATCATTCCAAGTCAATTCTAATATATATCCTTGTCATCTAAACAAGAATCATCATTCCTAACCTAGGGTTTTCAAGAAAACCCATCTCAAGGTTTAAGATTCATAATTTTGGAAATCTTCTTCAAAGTTAAAGTCTTTAATTCAAGTTTGGAGCATTACCAGGTATGTAGAGTTACTATCTACGTGTGGAAACATTATTGTTCTTCCCCACGCCTCATAATCCATAAATTATGATTCTCTACTAAAACTAGGGTTTCTATACCATGCTCATGATAACCCTAGGTCCATGTCCATGATTATATTATTTATGAATTGCTATACTTCCATCATTGAGTTCTTAATATTTCTTTATGATTATTGAAAATCCTTCCGTAATCCATGAAAACACATATCTTGTATTCCATGGGTTCTTGCATGCATGTTTTTTAAATTAAAATGATTATTTCAGGAATATCCTACATGTTTACAAGTTTTCATGCAACTATATTATATAATTACTTTTATGCTATGATACAAGATACATACATACTAAATACAAGTTATTTCATGAAATCATGCTCCAAGTTATCTCATGAAACCATGATACAAGCTATGTTACAAGTTACTTCGTGAGATCATGATTACAAGTTATTTACAAGTTATTTTACGAAAATCATGGGATTCTTAGCCAACTATATTATGTTCATGTTTTTGGGAGTTGTACGAATTACCAAGAAGGCTCAGATAGCCTGAAACTACGTAGCTACCATTGGACAAGGATCCCTCCGCCCAGTTAGGACGATACCTTAATTTTACACTGAATGGATCCATCAGGCACGTTACCACCTTATACCCTGGCAAGGTATGAGGCCTTTACTTGTCTAGCGAGGTACCAGACTCCACGTACCCACGTGGTGATATCACATGTCGATTTATGAAATGCTCTCCCTACTTGTCATGTTTTGCTTATATCATGTATATATATATGTACCCATGCTCATGCTCATGCTCATGTTCAGGTTCAGGTTTTCAGTTTCAGTTCTTATCATGTTATTCTATGTCCCATGTTATTTCTTTCAGTTGCTTTACATACCAGTACATTCAATGTGTTGACATCCCCTTCTATTGCCCGGGGGCCTGCATTTCACGATGCAGGTACGTATTTACAGGACACCGCATCTATTCAGTAGGATTTGCTCGTATCAGCTCAATGGCCCATCTCATTCGGGGTTTACTCAGTTATCTTTATTTTACTAGTCATGCCTTTAAAGGTATGCTGGGCCTTGTCCCAGCAAGTACGTTTTCCAATCAAGATTCACGATTAGAAGTTTCATAGACTAGTCAGTTTAGTTATGTTAGACATGTAAGGTGTTTAGCCATCTTTGGATCAACTCATGTTATATCCGCATTTATGATTTAAACAAGTATTTCATTAAATTATTATGACATCTCATGTTTTATAAAAGCTCATCACATTCATGCTATATTTCTGCTTATGTATGCCTCATGATGATTCAACAAGCCATGTGGTTCGCTCGGTCACATGCAGTATGGCACTGAGTGCCGTGTTTCGCCCAGGCCATGGTTCGGGACGTGACAAAGCTTGGTATCAGAGCCCTAGGTTCAAGTGTCTTAGGAAGTCTATGAAACTGTGTCCTATGGGGTCACTTTTATATGTGTGTGGCGCCCACACCTATAAACAGTTGACCACCAAGACATTTAAGATTTTCTCACTCCTTTCAACTCTAGATCGTACAATAGAGCTATGTTCTCAGAAATCACTCGGACTCGTGTGTTATTTCCCGTTCTACCGAATACGCCTCATCTCAATGGATGAGGAAGATGTAAATCTAATCATTATCGATGTGTTGCTTTCAGATGGAGTCATCAGAAATTATTCTAATTCGTGAAATGAAGTTTAGAGCAGTAAGTAACATTCTTTTTCCATCGAATTCTGAATGTATCAAATGTGTAAGCAGCAAGAAGGAAATTCGAGACCCAAGACTTGCCAAATAGCGCGTGGTATGTTTATCGGGTGTTAGTACTAGTTGAAAGACAAATTTCGGTATGGTGGCACACGTAGGTTATATACCCTATAGAGTAAGTTTATTTGGACTCTTTGACCATGGAGCTATAGTATAAGGGTGATGGTTCATATTTAAGACCCCACGAGGTAGCATGTTATGAAGTTAATCGCAGCAGGCATAAATTGTCCACGGTAGTTTTGAGCAGGAAATAGCCTAAGAGCCGACTACCTGTAATACTAGAAAGTGTAAAATTTTTAAGGATATATATACTTTTTGCCATATGATCTATGTACAAGACTAGGAAGGGACTGATGCGATAATAAAACCATGAGCAGACGATATTGAATTTTTGTAGGGTTAGTTTTAAATTATTTAAGCTTATTCAGATCAGACCTAGAGAGTGTGACGTTAGTAAGTTACTACAAGAAGAAAATATTACTATGAGATAAAAGATATGACAATTCCCTCTTAGGTTATGTGATTAAGTATTTATCCCTGACGGGTATAGTATGATATAATTTTGAAAGTGTATAGGGAGTTTGGGGTTAGTTGTTCCAAATCCTTGTTTGAGACAGATGAAATTTCCCTAAGGGTGATCCATGTCTATAGTTTAGAAAGATGGTATACAACCCCAAAATAGAGTCAGATAAGGAGGAAAAGTTAGAAATAACCTTATGCTTCACTTTAGTACTCAGAGAAGAATTAGAGAATATGATGCTAGCAAGTGGTTAACAGAAGCATAGTGAGTAAGTTTGAATAGACACAGTGAATTAGAAATTTTCAACAGAGTTAGTAGAAGTACGATTTGAGTTACTTAGTCAAGTTAGCACTACTAAGGTAACTGTCTGAATACACCGAAGGCGTATTAGAACCCAAAGGGTTTAAGTTAAATTTGAGGTATAGAAATTGGTGAAAGAAGAAACCCATCGAAGCAGTAAGAGAAAGCTACAGAAGGAGAAGCTTTAAGAGTTGTCAGAAAAGAGTTTTCCTCAAGACTGACAAAGCTAGTGTGCCAGTTACGTACATTAGAAGCCAGTTCATTTAAGTAATCCAGTTTTCCCAGTAAGTAAGACTTGCTTGAAGTAAGCAGAAGAAATAAGTCGTCAGTATTTTAGAGAAAATTGGCAGAACCACTAGATGACCACTTATCGCTAACTCGAGAGATCCACAGGCTTTAAATGTCAGATTTTGAACTAAAGGGGAGATCGTGCGATAAGGTGCCGCTATAGATTATGTGTTTTGTAAGTTGATAGGTGGTAAGGAGATTATATCAAAGGATCACAATTTCATGTAGCCAAGATAAGGTGCGTAGAATGTGATTTTTGTCATGCCCGTTGAGATCAAGTACTAGGTAATTATGTTATGAGATAAAGTTCTAGATCGAATAGCGGGTTTTAAGGGTATAACGGTTCCAATTCCAGAGTAATTCATGTACTATGTGGTACTAATGCCCAGACGTACTCTACTCGTGCCTTTCGTACCCATATCATGCCCATGTTAGAGATTTACACTCCACATTTAAGATACACGAATTAAGACTTCATACGATAGTAAGCTATGCAAGGGAATTTCCTTTCATGTTTCGCACATCAGGTGTGCTCATGTCTAAAGTTAAAAAAAAAAACGCATTCAGGTCTCACGTATCTATCATGCTTTTATACTCATGTCCATGTTCTAGCATCTAAGTGCTTTTCAAACCTGATGATGATCTTGACCCCTATGATTATGTTCTCCATGTTACCACATACTTCTGCCCCAATCCATTTTGCTATGCATCCCACTTATTCATAACAATGATTTTGTTAAAAAATAAAATAATGAAAGTGAACCAAGATGGATGTCCTACCTATGATTCGATGTAATTTGTGCTTACGTTTCTTTGGCTAATGTTTTAAACCATCCCGTAGCTTGGCACAAAGGATGCCCTTATCTTTTCCAAAGTACCTATGCCATTTTTATGTTCAAAGTGACTTTCTACTCATGCCTTAGGTGCTTAATAAGAGTAAGCTATGTTGAACCATGTCCTATTCCTGTAGTATATCTAAGTTCAAAAGATAATACTTTATCCATGCCTTACATCTATGAGTACCCAAGTGTGACCCTACAATTGTACTCTACGCAAATCACACTTATGCCTTATTATTAGCTCAATACTCATGAAATCAGGTCCAGATGCCACGATATGCATCTATGATGTACTCATGTAAATGACAGGTTGTTAATGGTCCCATGCCCCATGTCATGCTATTCACATTTCATGATATATGAATCACGTTCCCATGTACGCATGTTCCACGTGACGTCCTCCATGTATAATGCACCATGTCATGTCTGTTCTCTAATGCGAAGTATCTCATGTGAATAGTACCAATAATTTCTTTTCTCTCAGTCCTCTATAATTCACTCACGAGAATAAGCAAGATGAGCTAAGATATTCATAATCGTGATTAACAGCTAACAAGATATTCAGAAGTAAGGTTCATTCCTATATTCAAATAGATATTTTTCATGTACCCTGTGGTACTTATCTCAGGAGTATTCTACTCAGATTCGACGTATTCATGTCATGCCTATGCTAGAGATTTATGAATACCTAAGTTAGGATCATATTCTTCTTATGTGACTCAAGTTTGTCGCATTCACACCGAGTTGCGCTTACATTTAAAGCCTGAGTCATACTCCTATCTCATATTACCATGGTGACATATGAACGTCTATAATTAAGTCCCTAAGTATCCAAATCCTACCCGCGCTAATTAGTATTCAACCCTCATGTTGTAACAATTATGTTTTCGACATTCAGGTCCCATGTTACAATATCCATTTTTACACGTATTCGTATCTCATGACAGTTTAGCATTCATGTATTCATGTCATCTAGTCTTCATGTATTTATTTCCCACGTCATGCGTCTCACGCCCAGGTAATCATGTCATGTTCGTGTGTATTTCCAGTACTCATGTCATTCGTGCCTACAGATTTTCTTCCAAACCCCATGTATAGTAATGATGTAATCATTCAGTCAATATCCGTGTGTTCAAGCCAGCTCAGTATTTATGTTAGCTACATTCAAGATTCAGTAATCACGTTATGTCACATCATGCGTATTAAGATACCGTGGGAGTTATGTGTTGGTACTTTAGTTAGCTGGCAGGCTTTAATGTCGTAAGGGTTTGAATTATGAAGGAAATCCTGCCATTAATTTTGTAGATTCCAGAGTTATTAGCGATTCTTAACTACTAGTTATAAATCGAGGTCAAATGTTTCATGATTCTCATTCATGTAGGTGCTACTCAGTTTCATGTTCCCCATGTACATGTTTCCATGTAATCACGTATTCAGTTCTCATGATCCATGACCATGTTCCCACGTAACCATGTCAAGCTCTTATGTTTTATGTCATGTTTCTTTCATGTTCATGTATTCAAGCCATGTCCAGCCATATTCTTGACCATGACCCATCATTCGAGGACGAATGATCCCAAGGGGGAGATATTGTAACACCTCGTGCATTCGGCCTAAGATTTGACTCGTAAGACGTATAATGAACCCAATTTGAGTAGTGTATAAATGGTGTTTGAAACCCAATCAAGACATGGGAAGAGTCCTTGAGCAAAGTAAAGTCAGAAGCTACCCTACGGAGCGTGTTTTCAAGTGAGTTTGCACCATATCTCAATTAAAACGAGTATACGGAAAAATCTGTAAAGAATTCGGGAAAGTTTCCTTCTTGAAAGTTGTAGATATTTGAAATACCTTTCCAACAGTATATTATGGAGGTCAAACAGACATCTGTACAAAAGGTTATGCCTGTTTTACTAAAATAGTGTTCTGTCGATTTACGGTGGAATATACGGGCCGTGAAAATTATACGGGCAGTATATTCAGGCCGTAAAATTGGTCCAGAAATCCCAAATCACTGTAATTGATTTACGGTGGGATATACGGTCCGTAAAGTTTTATGGCCGTAAAATAGGGCGTAAAATGGGTCCGACAGCAATTTTAAAACTTCCTTTTAAGGCTTTCTCACTTCATTCTTCACACCCCCAAGCCCTAGAATGACCTTCTATTCTCTCCCATCATCAAGAACACTAAGGTAAGCCTATTCTAATCATTCTAAGTCAATTCTAATATATATCCTAGTCATCTAAACAAGAATCATCATTCCTAACCTAGGGTTTTCAAGAAAACCCATCTCAAGGTTCAAGATTCAAGATTTTGGAAATCTTCTTCAAAGCTAAAGTCTTTAATTCAAGTTTAGAGCATTACCAGGTATGTAGAGTTACTATCTACGTGTGGAAACATTATTGTTCTTCCCCACTGTCACGACCCAGCTGGGGGCCGCGATGGGTACCCGGGACTAGCCACCGAGCACCACTCATCTTACTCACTTAAGGCCCTTTTATCAACTTCATACACGAATTATAGGAAACAAATATTTTAGATAGAAATAGAAATGCTTTATATACATTTGCCTCTCGGCAATCAAAATAATATATACAAATAATAACATCTTGTGAGACCATCTAACCCACACTACGTATCTATGAGCCTCTACTGACAGACTATATATATATATATATATATATATAGACGGAACAAGACTCCGTCGTGCCCAAAATATGCATATATACCAAAAGGAGAATCACAAGCTCCTCCGACCAATGGAGTGCTCTCAATCAGCTGACAACGACTATGGATCTGGATCAAGCTTACCTCCCTGTCTACCTGTGGGCATGAACACAGCGTCCAAAGAAAACGGACGTTAGTACGAATATTGTACTGAGTATGAGAGACATAAACAATGAAGAAAGACAACAATAATATAATGAGAACATCAATATGAAACATCTGGATCTGAATGACAATCATAAGAGAAGTAATGCATGCTGTCTTACTCATACTCATACTCATCATCATATCATATCTGCATAATATGTAAGCTGCCCGTCCATATCGGAAAGGTGTGATAATCAATAACAATAGCCCGCGTCCAGGCCTCCCGCGTCTGGGGTATCATCTCATGCCGCCCACTAGTGGTGTCTGGCCATGCCAAATGGTCATGGTGTATCCGTATAGCTGCCCGCTTTAGCAGTGACTGCCCGACCAACTAGGTGCGGTGTAATATTATCATGACATGCTCATATTATAATAGTACATGCGTAAAGCTCAAGATCAACTATACTTTATCGGGGTGACGTAAGGTCGTGATCCCCCGATTGTATTATGGAGCAATTATCGACATTCTGCCTCACCTTGAAGGAAGTAGCACATAAGGTGAGTGTAAGCAATAAATAACATCTCTATCATTATGGCATCATCATATTATATCTCTTATCTTATATAGACATTTATAGATATAGGCTTTTTAGCTTTCTTCAGAATACATGAACTCATGAAGAGGAAAGGAATCTATGCTATAGGATTCATGCCATTAGAAGGAAAGGACTAGCCTTACATACCTTTGTCGTTTAGCTAGGCTATCGTTCCCTTGATCTCCTTCGATATCACGTCGCTACCTTCACGAGAGAATTCGAATTAGTATTAGTTAATCGACTATAAAAACGTGTCGTTATTTCTAGGGACAATTGGGCAGCTTTTCCTTTGTTTCTACTACTTTTCTCATGTCTCGTTTCAACTCCCAAACATTTACAACAACACTTACAATATCGTATCAACAATCGTCATATATATACCTTAAGCAAAATCCACCATTTTCTCCAATTTCTCCGCCTCTAGTGGTTTTAGCTCATCATCGTAATTTCGCATACTTCACACCTACTCCATGGTCTATACATCATTTATAACGTATTAATAATCATAACATACCAACATTCATGATCCAGCCTAGCTATCACCCAATTATGGCACTATTCACTCAGTAATGGTCCATTTTCGATGTCTTGCTACAATTCAAGTGTCTTATCTTTCCAATACTTTAAAAAACATGATAAAGTCATGAAACTTACCTTAAATAATGGTTGAATAAGTCTAGAGTGGAATTCCTTCCTCTTTCACTAAACCCTACTTCACCTCCTTTGAGATTTTCTTGGTTTGGATGAACTTCACTTGAGTTTCATACACTTGGCTTCATGGATTTAATGTTGTTGATCTTGATGTTCCTTTGATTCTCTTGGATGAAGTGTTTGGAGAATATTCTAGAGTGTTCTTGAATTGTAGAGATGAGAAATGAAATAAAATGAGGTTAGGGTCCCTTTTTAATACTCAAAATCTGATTTTTAATGAACCACAGTCGGGGTGTACAGTGGTCGTAAACCCCACTTTACGGGCCGTATACTGGTTTACGGTCCGTCCTCCACGGTCGTATTTAAGCATATCAGAAACAGAAAGGTTGGCTGGAAATCATGGCAGTTTAAGACTCAGTTTACGGGCCGTATTTCGATTTACGGTCCGTATTCTGGGTCGTATTTTACCATTTCAACATTTAACAGAAAGTCAAAATTTCTGAAATGTTGAAGGACGATGGCACTTTACGGGCCGTAAATCACTTTACGACCACTGGGCTGAAATAAAATTCCGCAACTTTCTTATTTCCAAAAATTCATAATTAGTCATTCCCTACTTAGTAAAACATCGCACACTCATACCCTTCATTGGTCTATTCATTGTAAGCTCGCGAAAAATTTCCGAGGTGTAACACCCACCCTTCTATACTCACTGCTGGCTCCCATGGATCTAGCCCTCTTGCCTTTTCTCCTGTCAGTATCACGATCACTTCTTTGCGGTAGCTGTCGTCCCTCTAAATTCTGAGCATGGGTTTATATACGGCAAATGTCCATCCCGTCCTGGAATGAGGCTGACAAGCAACCTTTGAATAAATGTGGTCCCAGACCACTCACAAACCCGTGCACTCGATCCCCCATGTCGGCCACCATAGTCGGGGCATACCTGGCCAAAGAATTGAATTGCAAGCTATATTCCCGGGCACTCATGCTTCCTTGCTTTAGATTCAAGAACCTATCCGCTCTAGCTCGGCGGACCTCGGGTGGCAAATAATGACGAATAAAAGCATCGACAAATTCTTGCCAAACCGGAGGAGGCACGTTCTCTCCTCTTGATGCTACCCAGTTGTTGTACCATAATACCGCCACATCGCGGAGTCTATAAGAAGCCAACTCCATGGATTCGGTCTCGGAGGCATGAATAATCATTAAGGTCCTCAGCATTTCATCAATGAAGTTTTGTGGATCTTCATCCGGTTTCGACCCAAAGAACTCCGGATGATTTAAGGTCATAAAATCACGAGCTCTCGTGCTAGCTGAACGATCACTCGGGACCGCATTCTGTCGTTGTACCTGGGCAGAAACCAATTGTGTCAATAAGTGTATGGCCTCGGTCACTTGTTGACCCGAAGCACCCGCTGGAGGAATCGGAGCCGAGGCTCCTCCTGGCTCTTCTACATTGGGCTGGGCCTCATTTTGTGATTCACCCTCTTCTACATTCATCAGAGGCTCTCTTTCTGCTCGTCTTTTTGTCGTAGCTTTGCCCTTTTGGGCAGCTGTGGCTTTTCCCTTTGGCGGCATTCTGAAATCATAACACACTTTTAGAAAGAATGGAATCTTATACATGGCTCTATCGCACAATCTCGTAGAAGAAGGATGGTCATTTTCCTAAATGCCCTGTAGCCTCTTGTTTATTAGCGTGGCGCGCAACACACCATAAATAAGACTACTAGACACGGCTCGTCGACACTCCCTAGGACGAATTACTCTGATACCACTTTTGTCACGACCCAGCTAGGGGCCGCGATGGGTACCCGAGGCTAGCCACCGAGCACCACTCACTCTACCACTCATCATACTCACTTAAGGCCCTTTTATCAACTTCATACACGAATTATAGGAAAAACATATTTTAGATAGAAATATAAATGCTTTATATACATTTTCCTCTCGGCCATCAAAATAATATATACATATAATAACATCTTGTGAGACCATCTAACCCACACTGTGTATCTACGAGCCTCTACTGACAGACTGTATATATATATAGACGGAACAAGACTCCGTCGTGCCCAAAGTATGCATATATACCAAAAGGAGAATCACAAGAACCTCCGACCAATGGAGTGCTCTCAATCAGCTGACAGCTACTATGGATCTGGATCAAGCTCACCTCCCTGTCTACATGTGGGCAAGAACATAGCGTCAAAAGAAAACGGACATCAGTACGAATATTGTACTGAGTATGAGAGGCATAAACAATGAAGAAAGACAACAATAATATAATGAGAACATCTGGATCTGAATGATAATCATAAGAGAAGTAATGCATGTTGTCTTACTCATACTCATCATCATATCATATCTGCATAATATGTAAGCTGCCCGTCCATATCGTAACGGTGTGACAATCAATAACAATACCCCGCGTCCAAGCCTCCCGCGTCCGAGGTATCATCTCATGCCGCCCACTAGTGGTGTCTGGCCATGCCAAATGGTCATGGTGTATCCGTATAGCTGCCCGCCTTAGCGGTGACTGCGCGACCACCTAGGCGTGGTGTAATATTATCATGACATGCTCATATTATTATAGTACATGCGTAAAGCTCAAGATCAACTATACTTTATCGGGATGACGTAAGGTCGTGATCCCCCGATTGTATTATGGAGAAATTATCGACATTCTGCCTCACCTTGAAGGAAGTAGCACATAAGGTGAGTGTAAGCAATAAATAACATCTCTATCATTATGGCATCATCGTATTATATCTCTTATCTTATATAGACATTTATAGATATAGGCTTTTTAGCTTTCTTCGGAATACATGAACTCATGAAGAGGAAAGGAATCTATGCTATAGGATTCATGCCATTAGAAGGAAAGGACTAGCCTTACATACCTTTGTCGTTTAGCTAGGCTATCGTTCACTTGATCTCCTTCGATATCACGTCGCTACCTTCACGAGAGAATTCGAATTAGTATTAGTTAATCGACTATAAAAACGTGTCGTTATTTCTAGAGACAATTGGGCAGCGTTTCCTTTGTTTCTACTACTTTTCTCATGTCTCGTTTCAACTCCCAAACATTTACAACAGCACTTACAATATCGTATCAACAATCATCATATATATACCTTAAGCAAAATCCACCATTTTCTCCAATTTCTCCGCCTCTAGTGGTTTTGGCTCACCATCGTAATTTCACATACTTCACACCTACTCCATGGTCTATACATCATTTATAACGTATTCATAATCATAGCACACCAACATTCATGATCCAGCCTAGCTATCACCCAATTATGGCACTATTCACTCAGTAATGGTCCATTTTCTATGTCTTGCTACAATTCAAGTGTCTTAGCTTTCCAATATTTTAAACAACATGATAAAGTCATGAAACTTACCTTAAATGATAGTTGAATAAGTCTAGAGTGGAATTCCTTCCTCTTTCACTTGAGTTTCATACACTTGGCTTCATGGATTTAATGTTGTTGATCTTGATATTCCTTTGATTCTCTTGGATGAAGTGTTTGGAGAATATTCTAGAGTGTTCTTGAATTGTAGAGATGAGAAATGAAATAAAATGAGGTTAGGGTCCCTTTTTAATACTCAAAATCTGATTTTTAATGAACCACAGTCGGGGTGTACAGTGGTCGTAAACCCCACTTTACAGGCCGTATACTGGTTTACGGTCCGTCCTCCACGGTCGTATTTATGCATATCAGAAACAGAAAGGTTGGCTGGAAATCATGGCAGTTTACGACTCAGTTTACGGGCCGTATTTCGATTTACGGTCCGTATTCTGGGTCGTATTTTACCATTTCAACATTTAACAGAAAGTCGAAATTTTTGAAATGTTGAAGGACGATGGCATTTTACGGTCCGTAAATCACTTTACGGGCCGTAAATCACTTTACGACCACTTGGCTGAAATAAAATTTCGCAACTTTCTTATTTCCAAAAATTCATAATTAGTCATTCCCTACTTAGTAAAACATCGCACACTCATACCCTTCATTGGTCTATTCATTGTAGGCTCGCGAAAAATTTCCGAGGTGTAACACCCACGCCTCATAATCCAAAAATTATGATTCTCCACTAAAACTAGGGTTTTATTTTACTAGTCATGCATTTAAAGGTATGCTGGGGCGGGGGGGGGGGGGGGGGGGGGGGGCTTGTCCCAGCGAGTACGTTTTCCAGTCAAGATTCACGATTAGAGGTTTCATAGACTAGTCAGTTTAGTTATGTTAGACATGCAAGCTGTTTAGCCATCTTTGGCTCAACTCATGTTATTTCCGCATTTATGATTTAAACAAGTATTTCATTAAATTATTATGACATCTCATGTTTTATAAAAGCTCATCACGTTCATGCTATATTTCTGCTCACGTATGCCTCATGATGATTCAGCAAGCCATGTGGTTCGCTCGGTCACATGCAGTATGGCACCGAGTGCCGTGTTTTGCTCAGACCATGGTTCGGGGCATGACATTACTCTGCCCTCTATCAAAATCGCGCTAACCCCTTTACGGCTGTTGCTGCTCTTCTATGTAATGAAGCTGTCAAGCAATCTTTGAATAAAAGTGGCCCTAAGCCACTCACAAATCTGTGTACTCTATCTCCCATATCGGCTACCATAGTGGGAGCATACCGGGACAATGAATTGAAATGGAGGCTATACTCTCGAGTACTCATATTCCCTTACTTTAGATTCAGAAACCTATTAGCTTAGGCCATTCGAAACTCGGGTGGCAAATAGCGACGAAGGAAAGCATCTACGAATTCCTGCCAAACCGGGGAAGGCGCATTTTCCTTTCTCGAAGATATCTGATTATTATACCATAAGACCGCTACATCCCGGAGTCTATAAGATGCTGAATCCACAAATTCAATATCGGAGGCATGGATGATTCTCAACGTCCTCCATATTTCATCTATAAAACCTTGCGGGTCTTCATCCGGTTTCGACCCAAAAAATTCTGAGGGATTTAAACTCATAAAATCACGAGCCCTTACACTAGTGGATCTATCACCGGGACCCGCCCTTTGCCGTTGAGCCTGAGCGGCAACCAACTGGGTCAATAACTGAATGTCCTCGGTCATCTGCTGCCCCGAAGCACCCGGTGGAGGAACTGGAGGCATAGGAGCTGGAGCTGAAGCCCTTCTTTGTTCTTCTTGAATAGGCGGAGTGGGAGAGGTATTGGATGCGGCCTCATTATGGGATTCACCTTCTTCTACATCCGTTGGCGGCTCCCTTTCCATCCGCGTTTCTATCGTAGCCTTGCCTTTCTGGGCGGCTGTGGCTTTTCTCTTTACCGGCATCGCTGAAAGCATAACGCACAATTAGGGAAGAGGAAATCTTATAACATTGCTCTATCACACGATCTGATAAGAAGAAGGACGGTCATTTTTCTTAAATGCCCCGTAGCCTCTTGTTTATAAGTGTGGTGCGCTTCACACCCATAAATGAGACTCTGCTGGACACGGCTCGTAGACACACCTTAGGAAGGAACTGCTCTGATACCACTTTTGTCACGACCCGACTAGGGGGCCATGACGGGTACCCGGAGCAGACTACCGCGCATCACTCTCTATGCTAATCATCTTACCCAACCTGAACATGCACAATCTCCAAGGCACACATACATACATATATATATATATATAAGCCCTCACGGCTGTAAAAATGATATACAAAAATATACACTGAAGTACCCATGAGATAACTACTACCCACGCATACGTATCTACGAGCCTCTACTAGAGTACTAAGACATAAGGACGGGATAGGATCCCGTCGTGCCCAAACATATACACAAAATAATGTATCAAAATGGCACCTCCGGAATAGTGGAGTGCTCCTTTAAATCTGCTGAGTATCTCCTAGGAATCTTTGCCACCTCCCTGTCTAACTGTGGGCATGAACAAAACGTCCAAAAAGGAAAGGACGTCAGTACGAACAATGTACTGAGTATGTAAGGCATGAACAGTAATAACATGTCGAATAGATAAAGAACCCTCAAATAAGGAAACAACCTGCAGCTGAATACCTCTAAAGACAGAATCATGCATGCTAACTTACATCATGAATAACATCATATCGCGTATGCATATATAAGCTGCCTGACCATATCGGTACGGTGTGATCATTATTAGCTCGCGTCCGGGGTAACCATCTCATGCCGCCCACTACTGGTGTCTGCCCATGCCATCTGGACATGGTGTATATGCCGCCCGCCTTAGCGGTGTCTGCCGGCCATATAGGCGCGGTGTAATCTAATCATCATATACTTAACATACAACATGCATTAGAACTCAAGTACAAACTATAACTCTATCGAGGTGACGTAAGGTCGAGAACCCCCGATTCCATTATAGAGTAGTCATGATCATCATGCCTCACCTTGAAGGAACTAACATTATAAGGTGAGTTTAGCAACAATGAATAGCATCAAGGAATCATTAGCTTCATAGGAATATCGTATCATATGCTTTGGAATCTCTAGACTTAGACTTATCATCATCATTGTCATATTCACAACACATTTCTTATCTTCATTTCATGAGGAGCTCTTAATAATCATAGATTCATAGTGTCCGAAGTATAACAAAGTCATGGAAAGATAAAGCAAGTCACGTTATAGGAATCATGCCTTAGAGAAGAAGGGACTAGCCTTACATACCTTCCCGTCTATCATGACCAAGATAGGGCCGCGACGGGTACCCGGGGCTAACCACCGAGCACCGCTCATTCTACTCCTCATTATGCTCATTAACTAATCTTTTATCGATTTTATATTCAAATCATAAGAAAGTCATGTTTCATTTGTAAACATAAATGGTTTCATAAACATAAGCCCTTTTGAGGCTATCAAAATAATATATACAATTACACCATAGTGACCCTATCAGACCACATAACCCACACTGTGTATCTACGAGACTCTAAGGAAGTACAAAACGCATAGACGGGACAGGACCCCGTCGAGCCCAACATATACAGATATACACAAAAGGGTAATCAAGCACCTCAGAAACAAATGAGTGCTTTCAATCGGCTGACAGCTACTACGAATCTGGGTCAAGCTCTCCTCCCTGTCTACCTGTGGGCATGAACACAGTGTCCCAGAAAAACGGACGTCAGTACGAATATTGTACTGAGTATGTAAGACAAGAATGAAATAAATATAATAGGAGGAGCCTGAGCCATAAGAGAAAGATATAACCTGCAAGAGTGTCATAAGCAAATACATTTTGTACATATATCATATTTTACATAATCATGGTACATATGTCATCACATCACATATCTCGTCACATTGCATATCTCATCACATCACATATCTTGTCACATCACATATCTGGTCACATCACATATCTCATCGTTATCCCGCGTCCGGGTAACCATCATGTGCAGCCCACTAGTGGTGATCATGCCCGGCCCTCTATTCTCGGTGTAACATCGCATCCCGCCTTAGCGGTGACATGCTCGGCCATCTAGGCACGGTGGAACCATATGCAGCCCGCTTAGCGGTGACATGCCCGGCCATATTGGTACGGTGGAATTATATCGTCACATAGTCAATCATAGCCCATCATTATTACACATCTCATGAACATATCACAATCTTCTCATAGCTCGGCATTTTCATACATAACATAAGCATTTTATAAACTAGCATCATTAATCATCTTGTAGACATATCATGACTTAGCATTATTTCACATTTATCATTAGGAGCATACATTAGACTTTGAAGGAAACCATGGCTATGTCGGGGTGACGTAAGGTCGTAAGCCCCCGATTGTATTATGAACATTTATGAGTACCTTGCCTCACCTTGAAGGAAAAAGTGCATAAGGCAAGTGTTAACAATAATGACATCATCAGCGTTATGGGATCATCATATCATGAACTATAGAATCTTTATACTTTAACTCATTATCATCATTATCCTGCTTGTATATAATTTCGTATATTTAATGACTCATAAGTTCCATCATACAGGAGGACCATGGAAAGTTTGAAAGATTTATACCTTTGAAGGAAGGGATAAGCCTCACATACCTTTGACGTTTAGCTAATCTATCGCTTGTGTGTTCTCCTTTAATGCACATGTTCTACCTTCAAGACAATTTATATCGTCATTAGCTAAGCAATTATAAGGACGGGCTTTCTAAAGCTAGGGAAAATTAGGCAGCACTTCCTTTGTTTATACTACTTCTCCCATAGTCTATATCAACTCCCAAACGCTCACAACAACATTTACAATATTGCAATCAACAATCATCATTTATATACATTGACCACAATCCACCATTTCACTTCAATTTCTCCACATTTATGGTTATAGCATACTATCGCGTTTTCTCATGTATCACACTTATTTCATGGTCTAAATTTCATTAATGAAGTATTCATAATCACAACACACCAACATTTATGATTCAATCCAACTACCATCCAAACATGGCACTATTCACTCATTAATGACCCATTTCCTATGTCTTTCTACAATTCAAGTATCTTAACCTTCCAATACCTTAAAAAACATGGTTTAGTCATGAAACCTACCTTAGATGATGGTTGAACAAGTCTTGAGTGGAGTTTCTCCTCTAGCGCCAAAACCTTACTTCACTTCCTTTGGGTTTCCTTGAGAAAGATGAACTTTAGTGTGATTCTTACACTTGATTTCGTGGGTTTCATGTAGTTGATCACTCATTTCCTTTGAATTCTTGTAGTTAAAGAGTAGAGAGTATTCTAGAGAGAAATATCGTGAAGATGAAATGAATTTAATGAGCTTGGGTCTCCTTTTAATGACTTAAAATCTTATCCGGAATGAACAGTAGTCGAAGTGCACAGTGGTCATAAACCCAGTTTACGGTCCGTATTCCAGTTTACGGGTCGTATATCGTGGTCGTATTTAAGCATATCAAAACCAGAAAGGTATACTGAGGATCATGGCGATTTACAATCGCGGTTTACGGGTCGTATTTCAATTTACGGTGCGTATTCCAAGTCGTATTTAACCATTTGATAGAAAGTTGAAGTTTAGTATGTTGGAATACGACATGGTGGTTTACGGGCTGTATACTACTTTACGGTCCGTATTTCACTTTACGGTCAACTGGGCCAAAATGCAAATCTGCGACTTTCAAGTCTTCAAAACCTATAATTAGTCATTGTGGAGCATAACCTCTCTCTTGTTCCCATTGCCTTTGAAATCTTACTTAGGGTCGTCAAACGTCATTCCCTTCTGATTAAAACACCATATACTCGTATTCTTCGTTAGTCTATTCACTGTTCATTCACGGGGAAATTTACGAGGTGTAACATCGTCTCTCCAACTTTATCAATTAAACGCTTTCCTCCAATGTTTACGCTTCTACATTCAAGAGATTTCGTACTAAGGTTAGATAATCGGAAACATACTTAAGCTTAAGCTAAAGCTAGTGAAAATTGGACAGCATCTCCTTTGTTTCTACAACTTTCTCCATATCATATAACAACTCCCAAATGTCAACAACACACCCACAATATCATAATCGATAAACTTCATCAAGTTAGTCATTATTAAATTCTCAAAATTTCCTCTCAAGGTCATCCATAACCATGGCCATAATACAACACCACATTCATCCTCATATAATGCTTCTCCAATATTCTTAATATCATTTATAACAAGATTATACCCATAATATGTCAAGAACTATGATTCAAATCAAGTTACAATTCAAGAACTCCACTATTTCCATATTTGTACTCCATTTTATACTTTCTTCCATAATTCAAGTCTTTCAACCATTCAATAATCATAATAACATGAAATGAACATAAAACTCACCTTTGATTACGTAGGAATGGTCTTTGGATGAAGATACTTCACTTGGAGAAAACCCTTACTTCATTTCCAAGGAGATGTCTAGCTTCCATCAACCCTAGTTAGCATTCTTGCACTTGATTCCACTACTTTTTGGTGTTTGATATTTCATTTTCCCTTGGATATGTGTTGGTATGGTGTGGAGAGAGTTCTAGAGGTTTTGAGAGTGTTGGAGAGAAATGGGCAATGAAAGAAATGAATTTGGGGCCTCCTTATAAAATTTTATAATCTGCCCGTCGGGTGTTATACGGACACATATACGGTCCGTATATATGACCGTATAATACTTCCAGTGGAGGATCCTTCTCTGGATAGGTTATACGGTCCCTTATACGGACCGTATAAATTATACGGGCCGTATAAGATGGCTGTATAACTCCCCATTTTTCCGAAGTTGCTCTCGTCGTTTTGTTTGATCTCCAATCCTTGTGGAACCTTCTTAACACTTTTTTAACACTTCATTAATAATCTAAGGAGCGTTATAACCTTTCCTCAATGACATTATTAGATCAACATTATCTCGGTACTTTGCAAACCCTTTTCAAGAAACTACTTATACTTGACATTCTTCAACGAACTTTCTTCTCTTGCCTCAAATGTCTTTGGAATCTTAATTAGAATCGTTATGAACCCCTTCTTACTTGTAGGGATATCACATACATCATACCCTGCGTTAGTCTATCCACCACACGATGACATGAATTTTTCCGAGGTGTAACACATAGTAACAGAAGGATAAGCCGAAACAAATCAAACATCCCAAAGAAAATACAGGAGGGTTCATGGGCAAATGTAGGTTTGTTTCTTTCCAGGCATACTTAGTCTAGGACTCATCATATAAGGATTCCAAATGCACATATTCAAATAGATAGACCTATCCATTTATTAAAGTCTAAACCATTTCCCAGAGGAGGACAAGGCATGGTTAAACTAATTCACATGATGGCATGATCAAATTCAATCAATACAAGCCACTCAAGGTCCCTTGGTTTCTTAGCCTTGTTCCAGGTAGGTCCATATTCTCCACAGATTCAAGGCATGGCATAGGTCCCATCCCAGCTAACACCAAAATACACATGACCCAGGCCAATGCCAGAGCAACATAGCATTCCCATAGGAAAGGACCTAGGGAAGGCCTCACAGACAATTAAGGCTCATGGCAGTGTCACTTATCTCAGGTAAAAAACAGTTGACAGCATTTAGGACTTTTAAGCACACATTTAAAACTGGCAGTTTCTAAAAAAAAACTTACACCTCTTTATTAACTCAAACACACAAAAAGCTGGTGCATAAATTAGGGCTACTTGTTAACAAATAAATGAGTTTTGAAGGCCTTTGCTAAAGAAAAAGAGATTCCCATTGGGCAAGTCATATGGACACTTAGCCAAATAGCCTTAAAATAGTTTTGGTTCCTAAAGGTGGCCTTTCAACATATTTAGACTAATCAGAGGATTTTCCCAAAGAACAAAAGGGGAGAAAGAGAAAGCAAGAAATGGATTTATAACATGATCACAGTTTGGCAAACAAGGAAGAGCAAGTCTCAATCAATAAACCAAGTGGCAAGTCTCAGACACTAGTTATGGATAAACAAATTAGGCAAAGGTGGATAAAGACACATGGACAAAAACAAAAGTAAATGGCAAATAACACTGTTGACACTTAGTTTCTCATGCGGGTAGGCTCATGCTAATATAATCCACTCATCAGTCACACTTTTTTGCACAAAATAATTTCAGTAGTAGAACTAAAAAGAAACAAGCATCCCCGCATATAAAGAGAGACATACTTTCAAGAGAAATGGTAGAAATCCGGCATAAACTTTTCAACGTTAAAGCAATTCATTTGATTCTAGGTGTATCTTCCCCTCTTTCTGGACATGGCTAGACTACTCTTCCCTACCCGAGACCTTTATGAGTCCCAAGATCATGAGGAGAAGGTCAAAGAGATGAAAGAAAAAGCTTTAGCCCCTAAAAAGGAAACAGGATAGGGTGGGGTCATCACCTCCCCATCTGCTTTTCCTGAGTCTCCTTTCAGCAAAAAGGGATCCTGGGCCCCACTGGTCACTACCTCCAGTTCATGCCCAGGCTCACCTTTTCCTCTCCTAAAACTCTTTCCCCTATCCTAATCTTCCAGTGACAACACTAGAGGTCCTAGGCAGATGCAGACAGCCTAACTCTGTCACAACTTCCACAATGGGCTCATGAAACTATGCCCACTTTTAAGGCTTTTACTGTTAAGTTAAAATATGTCACACCAGGAATAGACTCACCATAAACACATAGAAAACCATAACAAGCTAGTTGACTTATGCAAACTATGTCCAGATTCTAAAATTAAACCTTTATTATCAAGTCCAAATGTGATGTACTAGGAACAGGCCCACCCTGAACATATAACAACTACAACAAGCAGGTGTTTCTGAGCAGGTTTAAGCCAAAATCATAATCATGAAAAAGATCTTTGCTCTTGACCACCCTATATTAGGATCAAATCACACAGAAAGAAACAGCAACAGACCTCAATCCCTTATTCTGGCCTTATCATTACTTAAAAAAAAACTTAGTTCATAACATCAAGAAGGAAACACAACAACATCCAGGAAAGGTACACAAGGACAGACTAAGCAAAATTTATGCCAAGGTTCCCATTGCCCTCCCTCCTTTCATCCTTTATCTTTACAATTATCATAACTAGGTGATCAGTCCTCAAAATAAAGCTTTTCCTCATACAAACATGATTCATGGACAATTTCTACTCATTGATGGACCAAATAGATTCACATATGTGCACACACGTTTTGTCAAACTATCAAATCTTGAAACCCCTTCTTTTAATGCCATTTATCAGAAAGGATGCATCTTTATTGCTAGATTAGGACAAACATGACAATTACCTCTTAACTAACCTGTTAAACTAAGTGATTTGCCCATTTTTATCAAACATAGACCATCTTAGAACTGCTCTGAACCAGTTCATTTTTGCAATATTAAAGACCTTTTAGACTCAACACTACACAATTACACACTCCACAGATCCTACTTAGAGGTAGGTTCAGCAAGTTCCAATATTTACCACAAGCAGGTCAATCAGACAAAGGCAAGGCCAAAGGAAATACTTTTGATCAAATTTAAACCCCTTCCCTTCCCAGAATCATTTTAAGACCTTTATCTCAATGTATACTAATGTGACCCAAAATGCCAAGTTTTTAGTCAAGTAAATAGTACTTAGATGAAGCAACAGAGATGAAGCCAAACAAATGCATGCAATTCCTCTGTAACCACCAGTACCCTTAAGGCCAAGAATGTTACCAAGTAGAACAACAGAAATCCCACTAAACACATAGTACCCTCACTCTTTTGGAATCAAGCACATCACTAGATACGACAGACGTGATCATACAAGGTCTAAGGCATATTAACACTCCAACTTCCAAACAAACAACATGATTAAGTAGAACAAGTAATGGTCTGACTAAGTTTAGTTCCTATTAGACTTCTAACTTCCCAAAAAAAAAAATACATGATCAGGTAGGACAAACAATAACCAGACTAGGTTCAAAACTTCAAACTTCCCAACTAACACATGATTAGGTAGGACAAACAATAACCAGACTAGGTTCAAGACTTCAAACTTCCCAACTAACATATGATCAAGAAGGATTATTCAGCACCAGATCAGACAACTTACTTCAAACAGACCTCTTGAGCTCCTCCTTAATTGACCTTTAGATTAAGACACACCTCCAAATGAACAACAAACAAGAACATAAGGCAAGTAAATCACTCAAAGAGCATGTGACTTCAAACTAACCCCCTGAACCAAGCCTATCACATGGGACACATAGGACTAGACCCATCATGACTTTTAACAGACCTACTTTGACCCCAATTTAAAACACAGGACTTATAACACACATCAAGCAAATGCATTTACTTAAACTACATCCCAGGCCCTCACATAAAGCATTTAATGGTGTTTGAACAAACATGATAGAACAGAAACCCAAAGGGAAATCTATATCAACCAAACTCATCAACTCAAACTTTAGTCTAAGACACACTTAAGTACTCTTAATCACCTTTAAGCAAGCAGGATCTAAATAGAAAATCTAAATGGAAATGCAAAACCAAAACAAACACATCAGCTCAGACTTTATTCCAACCATACGCAGTACTCTTCAACACATTAGCCATACATGATCCAAATGGAAATCTAAGTGGAAGGACCAAACCAAACTAACCTATTAGCATGAAACCATGTTCCAAAACACACATAAAAAAAACCTAATCATATTAAGCAAACATTATATGTACACAAGTTCTAAAAATGGCAATCTGAGTCACAACAAGCCTATCATCTTAAACTATGTTCCCACCACACATAAAGCACCTTAAATAAGCCTAATATAGACAAAATCTAAAAGAAAAGGAAAAAAATAATAATCATAACAAGCATAGTTAAACTTTGTCCTAACCACACATAGCCACATTAACTAAGCATAATATGGACAATATCTAAGAAGGAAGGCAATAAACTAACATATTAACTTAAACTTCACCCTAAACCACACATAATCATATTAGCTAAGCATAATATAAACAAGAATCTAAAAGGGAAGGCAATAAACTAGCACATTAACTGAAACTTCACCTAATCATATTAACTAAGCATAATATAAAAAAGAATCTAAAAGGGAAGGCAATAAACTAACACATTAACTTAAACTTCATCCTAAAACACACATAATCACATTAACTAAGATAAACTCAATATAAACAGAAAGGAAAAGCAATAAACTAAAAGGTTTTTACCTTTTATAAGTGCAACTAGGGTCAAACAATGGACTTGGAGGCTTTTGTGCTTCCAATGCCAAACTCAGGCCACCCACACCACACAAAAAAATGAAAGACAAAATTTTAGAACTAGAAAACTGAAACCCTTAGGTTAAATCTAAAATTTTTGACTGATGGAACTCTTAAGACTTAAAAATCGTAATTTTCAACCTCTTTTTGGTTTCCAAGCTCTCCTCTTGAACAAATGGGGGTTTCTATTTATAGAAACTCCAGAATACCTCTCAAATCTCACACTACCGACGTGGGACTTGTAGATTTATACAAGTCTCACTCACAAATCTAACACACGGTTCAGATTCAAGATAGAAACCAAAATCAATGGTTCACAATGCTTTAACACTTAGTAACGATGGAAAATATAAAAGGGAGGGGGTTTGTACCTTCAAGGGCCTGTTTGGCCGGATTTTATGGAGAGAAGGACGAGGCTTCGTCCTCTTTCTCATGCCACCTACTCAACTATACGATGGGACAAGGCCAGAAGAGGCGGGGTGGTTGGAGGAACAGTGGGGCGGCGCTAGGGTTTTACCCCTAGCTGCCTCCCCCTGTTCTCCTTTGCTAAGCGACCCCTGGGGTCTTGTAGTTGAGATGGAAGAGAGGAGTATATTACTCCCTCTCTTTAACTGCTAATGGATCGGGTCTTGGTCCATATTGGACTGGGCCTGGTCCTTTTAAAAAAAATGCTAGGCCCTTATCTGTATATACATGTATATATACACCATGTATATTTATATATACTTGGTGTGTATATATATATGTATGGAGGGTCGGGGATAAAAAATAAAAAAATAAAACTAATTATTAGTCTATTAGGACTTAACTAATTTAAAAAATGACTCATTTAAAATCATTTTGCAGATACTGGTCTTAAATTAATTAACCAGATAAAAGAAAATTAAGCAACTACGCAAACACACGCCGAATCAAGATTTAAGGTGTAAAATGGTCAATTCTTTTAATTACTCAAAGTGCCTATGACAATAAAAAGGAATAAAATTACGCATTAATCTAATTTTCCTTGATTTAATTAATTAAGCAAATAATTATCAAAAAGGGTTTTTGCCTTTGATTAATTTCAATAAAATATTCCTTGAATATCATTAATTTCCACAAAAAATCAAATTACCCTAGAGATTTCTTAATCAATTGAAAAGGTGAAATATTATCCCAAATAATTTTCATAAAACATTACCTAGACCCTTTAGGATGTGCAGCTGATTTTATTTATTGCCCAAGGACTCCGAGCACTTAAAATATATTATAGGAGGTCAAATATTAGGTGTCAACACTAAGAAGATCCTGAAGTTGTTCTTTCATTTCTCTCAACTCTGCTGGTGCCATCCGATATGGAGGAATAGAAATAGGGTGGGTCCCTGGCTCTAAGTCAATGCAGAAATCAATATCATGGTCTGGTGGCATGCTTGGTAAATCTGTCGGAAACACCTCCGCAAACTCACACACTACCAGGATTGACTCCATAGATGGTCCCCCTGCACTAGTATCACGGATATGCGCCAAAATAAGCCAAATATCCTTATAAACTAGCTTATTTGCACGAATAAAGGAAATAATTTTCTTTGGGGAGCGACTAAGTATACCCTTTCAGTCAAGTCTAGGCAGCCCAGGCATTGCTAAGGTGACTATCTTGGCATGACAGTCCAGAATTTCATGATAAGGAGCTAACCAACTCATACCCAGGATGATATCAAAATCTACCATGTCTAGAATCACTAAGTCAACCCAGATGCCATACCCCATAAGTGTGACAGTACGATATCGATAAACTCTATCTACAACCACAGAGACCATATTTTTTGAAAACTAGAAGCTCATAGAAAGTCCTTCTTTCTATAAGGATGGATGGATCAAACGAGTTGTTACATCCGACATTTTTGTTTATTCGAAAAATTCAAGGTGAATTGACTTGTGATGAATAAGGCCACAATTGGACCTTACTTTGTATGCATGTTTAGGTTATGAATTCAATGGGGTGGAATTACGAAAGGTGGCCAAGGGCAAAATTGGAATTTTGGAAACTTTTCCCATGGATTACAATATGTAGCCACCAATTTGGACTCAAAAATAATAAAACAAGGCCCAATAATGGAAGGCCCAACCGGCCATAGAGTGCTACAAATGGCCCAAGTCCATTATTTCATCATGTGACATTATATACTAATGTATATCCTTAGAAACTTCAAGAAAGAGAAAGAACAAGCAAGAGGAAAAAAGAAGAGAGGGCATTTCGGGTGAGAAAGAAAGAAAGAAAGAAAAGAAAGAAAAATTGTTGGAGCCTAATCTTGGGTTCAAAAATCTTATTCTTGTGGGAATACTACTAAGTGCAAAGTCCTCTACAACTTGGTACAATTATTTTGGCAAGAGGACAAGTTTGGTGGCAAGTGAAGAACTTGAGGAAAAGGTGAGAAACAATTCATTTTCTTATGTTATGGAGTTTGATTTATGTTGTAGTATGTATAAATGAGAAGAACTTGTAAAAAATATGG
Source organism: Lycium barbarum (assembly GCF_019175385.1). Classification (NCBI taxonomy): domain Eukaryota; kingdom Viridiplantae; phylum Streptophyta; class Magnoliopsida; order Solanales; family Solanaceae; genus Lycium; species Lycium barbarum. The sequence continues at coordinate 127,694,645 of NC_083337.1, read as the reverse complement.
AAGTTTGCAAGTAGGTGTGTTTGCATTTGTTTGGCCGTATGCATATATATAGATTGCATGTCTATGGTGACTTGAAACTATGTTGAAATCTAGTTGTAGTGTGGTAGGAATTGTATTAGAAATGAAAGTTGAATGAATTAAGGAAAATTGAGAATTTTAAGGTGTGGCCGTGTGGTGTGTGTTGGTGTTGGAAGGTGAATTGAATCTTGTTAGCATGTTAATTGTGTTGTTATGGAAGATTGGTTATTAAGTTGTTGAAGGAAATTATTTAACTTTGTGATGATTTGTGTATAAGTGAAAATGAAAGTGTTAAGAGGCAAATTATGCTTACGACAATGAACTTGGAATATAAAAAATGGGTTGATGAGCTTGCATGTTGAAAGTTAGGAAGGGATTGGAAAAGTAGTGACTTGATGGAAAGTTGAATGTTTGTGAATTTTATGAATATCTTGTGAATATTATGTGTACATGGTATGGATTCCTCCGATGTGTGTGTCGTAATGATTTTGATGGATAATGGATAGGAAAATAATAAGTTTTGGTTGGAAATGCAAGTTTAAAACGAAAAATAACTCGTTGTGTCGAAAGATGGCTAATAATGCCATAGTGTATGAATCAGTGTTTATTGATGTTTGCTGTTGTTTGGATGTTTTCTCTGGGTTGTTGTGTTGAGGAATTGAGCCGAGCTAAGTCTCGGGGATGTCGTATATACAGAGGAAATGCTGCCGAAATTTCGGTAGGCAATTATGTGTAAAGATAGAGTATCGAAAGAATGAAACTAACCAAATGGTAAACTTGACCATTTCCAGATTTTGGACGAAATTTGGATTGACGCCGAGCGAGCATAAGGCGCCATCGAGGTATGTGAAGCACTTCTATACGCTCCTAGGCATGTTCTGGACGTGGTAGGCTCGGCCGCGAGCCCTAGGTCCGACTCCGTTCCCCGGAATTCGAGACGGAAAACCGCTCCAATTCCTTCAATTCAATTGAACCTATTTTCTTACAAATAGCCCTTAAAGTGAGATTTGGTACAAAACTTCCCCAAACGGAGTCGGGACACTTCCGAATGAGTATGGGTGACCTCATAAGGTCAATCATCAGTAATTTACGTATGTAGCCTCGGGTTGGTCCGAGGTGGGCCCACAAGGCCCGATACTTCCGGTACGATTTTTAAAATACTTCTGTTTTGGTCCGATCTTCTCCAAAAACTTCTGAACTATTATTTTGTGAATATTATGGATAGTTTTGTGTAATTTATACAATATGATTTCTGAACATCCGAGTATCCCATTCTGATAATCTGTCGTGCCTTCCTAACTAGGATATGAGCGCGTGCTATGCATACTATCTGGATATTCTGATTTTGGCTCGCCGTTTGGCACCCTTCTGATTGATCGAGTCTGTATGTTGAGTCTGTAGGTAGGTGGTTTCTCATTTATCGATTCGTGTCTGTCTCAATGCATTCTTTCACTGCGACCCGGGCCAGGTTCTGTTATCGTGCATATTTTCTCTGCATTGTTCACCGCGTCCCTCGGCGTACGGGCCGGGATCTGTATGTCTGTATGATCTGTGTATGGGGATGGCGGCCAGGATGGCATATGATCTGATATGATTCTGTCTGTCCACCGCGTCCCGTACTAAGAGGGCCGGGTTCTGTTACCGCGCCCCCAGACAGGGCCGGGATCTGTATGAATATATGCGTGTGCTATCTGTACTTATAAAGCACACGCCTCTGTATGATTTTGTATGACTCTGTGCTACTCTGCATGCATAATTCTGTCTGACATACTACTGTCTGTCCGTCTGTGCTTCGACTATTTCTGTATGTCCGTATGGATTCTGACTCTGTATGTCCGTATGGGTTCTGATTCTGCCCATCCGTCCGTATTGTGATTCCGTCTGTCTGTCCGAACTATAATTCTGTTTATTTGTATGGAACACGATTCTGTATGTCTGTCTGGATCATAACTCTGTCCGTCAGTCTGATTTATGGTTCTGTCCGTTATATTTCTGTGACTCCGGTTCGGACTATGTTTATATCTGTTATGTTTCTGCTTTACATACTCGGTACATTTTCCGTACTGACCCCCGTTCTTCGGGGGCTGCGCTACATGCCCGCAGGTACAGACGCACCAGGTGATACGCCGCCCGCGTAGGTTCCCGACTCTGCTACTTGAAGAGCTCCTTTGACCCGGAGCATATCTTTTGGTATATATTTTCTGTCTTCTGTGTACTCCGTATGTGTGTATATTCTGGGTACGGCGGGGCCCTGTCCCGCCATATGATTTTGTATGTCTGTAGAGGCCTGTAGATAGATGTGTGGGTTACGGGTTTCGTCGGTATGTTAGCCTTATCGGCTTACTTGTAAATGTCTGTATGTTCAGGTATATATGTATATATACGTATGGTTGCGCGCGTGCCGTATTTGTATCGGCCTATTTCCGTACTTCTGTTTTGAAACAAAAAAAAAAAAATTTGTATGATTCGAATTCGATCAGATATGTACGTATGGGTATCCAGTTAGGGTACCAGTCGCGGCCCACGGGGTTTGGGTCGTGACAAAAGTGGTATCAGAGCGGTTAGTCCTCGGTATGTCTACAGGCCGTGTCTAGTAGAGTCTTGTTTATCGATGTGTTGTGCACCACATCTATAAACAGGAAGCTACAGGGCATTTAGGATGTTACCCTTCTTTGGATCTTTAGATCGTGCGATAGAACTGTATTAGTAGGATGAACCTCTCCTAACGATCTGCTATGTTTCAGTGATGCCTCCGAAGAAGGCAACAGCTGCCCAGAAGGGCAAGGCCAGGATTGAGGCAGGAGAGACCAGCCAGGCCCCGAGGGTTACCAGGGCCAGTTTTCAGCCTGCACTTGAGGATGTGCCCCCGTCGTCTGGGTCTGTTACACCCCCTTCGCGAGAGGATATCAGAACAGCAGGGGCTGCTAATCGGGAGACGGCTCCACCGCAAGCTCCTGAGGTTCCAGCGCCCGAGCCTCCAGCTCCACCGGCAGGGGCGGAGAGTAGGGCCATGCGAGATGCGGTTCAGTTATTGACCACACTAATGGCGGAGCAGGTTCGTAGGCATGGATTTGGGGGTGGTCGTGCGGACAGGTATGAGAGCTCCAGGGCTCGCGAGTTTTTGACATGTAATCCTCCAGAATTCTCCGGGAAAAAATCTGAGGAGGACCCCCAGGAGTTCATCAGAAAGATGGAGAGCACACTGCGATTGATTAAGGCTTCGCCGACTGAGTCTGTGGAGTTGGCTTCGTATCGACTGTATGAGGTGGCAGCAAATTGGTATGAGTCTTGGCAGCTCTCCAGGGGTGCCGACGCGCCCGCAGCGGTATGGGCCGAATTTACTAAGGCCTTTCTTGACCATTTTCTACCACCAGAGCTACGAAGAGCTAGGGTTGATCGATTCTTGAACTTGAGACAGAATGGTAGAAGTGTTCGCGAGTACAGCCTAGAGTTCGACTCACTGGCTAGGTATGCACCCACCATAGTAGCTGAGATGGCCGACAGGGTGCACAGGTATGTGATGGGACTGGACTCTTATCTGATTGATGGTTGTTTGGCTGTGGCTGCTCAGCCAGGGATGCATGTAGCCCGGGTACAGGCACACGCCCAGGGCATGGAGGACCGACGTAGGGAACGTCGGCCTGATAGGGGTTACGACAGGGGCCAGCCTAAGAGAGCCAGATCGGCTGGGTATTCAGAGGGATTTCAGAGCGAGCCTTCCCAGCGGCAGAGAAATAGGTATTCGTCCCAGCCAGCCTACAGTACGCCCCCACAGTTCGCAGGACAGAGCTCCAGAGGTCCCGGTCAGTCGAGGCCACCCATACCCCCGTGTTCTTATTGTGGGAGGCCCCACCCGGGGGAGTGTTACCGCGCTACGGGCGCTTGTTATTTTTGTGGGAGCCCAGACCATCGAGTCAGAGAGTGCCCACTTAAGGGCAGTTCGGGTTCAGCCCGGCCTGCTGGGTCCGTTGCAGGCTCATCTTCTCCTTCAGCAGCCATGCGCCCTGCGGGGCGAGGAGCACCAGCACCAGCGCCAGCGGGTCGTGGCAGAGGACGTGGTGCAGCTTCTGGATACAGCGGTCCTTCGAACCGCGTGTTTGCTTTAACCGGCCGGCAGGATCCAGGAGCGTCTTCGAGTGCACGCCCAGGTACGCCAGCCAAACCTTTTTGAGAAATGTATGTATGGATAATTTTGTATTTTGTTGAATCACGTGATCTCATACTTCTGGGTATTAGAAATAGTAAGATAAATGTTAATTTGGTAGATACCGAGATTCAGAAAGGCAATATGGTAATGGTATGACTTAGCCGGGGGTGGGACCCGCTACCAAAATTTTTCAGAAAATCTGCGAAGACCCCGATGTACTCTAAAATTACGTGACAAAGGTCGTGAGGGGCAATCGACGAAATTATATTAGCCCTAACGTGTCGAAATGCATGAAAGTTTCGGAGTTAAGCGTGCTCAGGCCATAGCAATTCTGGGATGGGTGACCCCCTGGGAAGTAATGCAAAGTTTTGCACAAGTGCAGGTATGACTGATATAAATGAAAATTTGGGGTAATTTAAAGGAAAAGAGAATGTATGGAGTAATTAGCGCCTTTACAGACACCACATAGTCCGACGCGGATTAAATGGGCAAAAAGCAAAGGGTGCGATACCACTCGGAAAATTTAGCGAATCTGGATAACAGTCAGCAACGACCCGAATGTTATCAGGGGATAGAAAACGCCCAATTACATCATAAGTTAGTCTGGTATGGCGATGGTTGTAAAAGGAAAGAGTGTATGGATAGTAGGGAAGAAGAGAGATAAAAAGGGCAAATAAGAAGAATCTTTGAAAAAGTCAATAAGCGACACCCAAGACGATTTGTATGATTGATTCTGAATACGTTCCTGTCTGACATATCTCTGTACAATTAACTCCGATTACGACTCTGTCTGACACACCTCTGTATGTCTGACTCTGGATATAAATCCGTCTGGTGTGCCTCTGTACGCCTAATTTTGATCACGCATCTGTCTGATACATCTTCGCATGTCTGATTCTAAGTACGACTCTGTATGATACATTTCTGTAAGTCTGATTCTGATTTCAAATCCGTCCGATATGCTTCTAGGCGTCCGGTTCCAGTCCTGAACCTGTTGGTAAGAAGTGTCTGGTATGAAGTGGGATTATATTGATGTGGTAGAAATCTCCGGAGGGTAACAAGAAATGATACGGACTATGACGTCTGGAAAGCGTTTGTCAGTTACAAGAATATAGCTTATGGTTCGGCGATTGCGTGGGGTGCAAGAAGATATATTATGAAGGCATCTGAATCAATGATGAAAAATTTTCACCCCATAATGATGGTAAAGAAGCCATGTCGGAAAGTCGGTGAAGGACAACCACAAAGAGGACCCTCCCGAAGTAGTATGACACCCCATAAAGTCAATTTAACATTCGAGGACGAATGTTTCTAAAGGGGGGGAGGATGTTACATCCGACATTTTTGTTTATTCGAAAAATTCAAGGTGAATTGACTTGTGATGAATAAGGCCACAATTGGACCTTACTTTGTATGCATGTTTAGGTTATGAATTCAATGGGGTGGAATTACGAAAGGTGGCCAAGGGCAAAATTGGAATTTTGGAAACTTTTCCCATGGATTACAATATGTAGCCACCAATTTGGACTCAAAAATAATAAAACAAGGCCCAATAATGGAAGGCCCAACCGGCCATAGAGTGCTACAAATGGCCCAAGTCCATTATTTCATCATGTGACATTATATACTAATGTATATCCTTAGAAACTTCAAGAAAGAGAAAGAACAAGCAAGAGGAAAAAAGAAGAGAGGGCATTTCGGGTGAGAAAGAAAGAAAGAAAGAAAAGAAAGAAAAATTGTTGGAGCCTAATCTTGGGTTCAAAAATCTTATTCTTGTGGGAATACTACTAAGTGCAAAGTCCTCTACAACTTGGTACAATTATTTTGGCAAGAGGACAAGTTTGGTGGCAAGTGAAGAACTTGAGGAAAAGGTGAGAAACAATTCATTTTCTTATGTTATGGAGTTTGATTTATGTTGTAGTATGTATAAATGAGAAGAACTTGTAAAAAATATGGAAGTTTGCAAGTAGGTGTGTTTGCATTTGTTTGGCCGTATGCATATATATAGATTGCATGTCTATGGTGACTTGAAACTATGTTGAAATCTAGTTGTAGTGTGGTAGGAATTGTATTAGAAATGAAAGTTGAATGAATTAAGGAAAATTGAGAATTTTAAGGTGTGGCCGTGTGGTGTGTGTTGGTGTTGGAAGGTGAATTGAATCTTGTTAGCATGTTAATTGTGTTGTTATGGAAGATTGGTTATTAAGTTGTTGAAGGAAATTATTTAACTTTGTGATGATTTGTGTATAAGTGAAAATGAAAGTGTTAAGAGGCAAATTATGCTTACGACAATGAACTTGGAATATAAAAAATGGGTTGATGAGCTTGCATGTTGAAAGTTAGGAAGGGATTGGAAAAGTAGTGACTTGATGGAAAGTTGAATGTTTGTGAATTTTATGAATATCTTGTGAATATTATGTGTACATGGTATGGATTCCTCCGATGTGTGTGTCGTAATGATTTTGATGGATAATGGATAGGAAAATAATAAGTTTTGGTTGGAAATGCAAGTTTAAAACGAAAAATAACTCGTTGTGTCGAAAGATGGCTAATAATGCCATAGTGTATGAATCAGTGTTTATTGATGTTTGCTGTTGTTTGGATGTTTTCTCTGGGTTGTTGTGTTGAGGAATTGAGCCGAGCTAAGTCTCGGGGATGTCGTATATACAGAGGAAATGCTGCCGAAATTTCGGTAGGCAATTATGTGTAAAGATAGAGTATCGAAAGAATGAAACTAACCAAATGGTAAACTTGACCATTTCCAGATTTTGGACGAAATTTGGATTGACGCCGAGCGAGCATAAGGCGCCATCGAGGTATGTGAAGCACTTCTATACGCTCCTAGGCATGTTCTGGACGTGGTAGGCTCGGCCGCGAGCCCTAGGTCCGACTCCGTTCCCCGGAATTCGAGACGGAAAACCGCTCCAATTCCTTCAATTCAATTGAACCTATTTTCTTACAAATAGCCCTTAAAGTGAGATTTGGTACAAAACTTCCCCAAACGGAGTCGGGACACTTCCGAATGAGTATGGGTGACCTCATAAGGTCAATCATCAGTAATTTACGTATGTAGCCTCGGGTTGGTCCGAGGTGGGCCCACAAGGCCCGATACTTCCGGTACGATTTTTAAAATACTTCTGTTTTGGTCCGATCTTCTCCAAAAACTTCTGAACTATTATTTTGTGAATATTATGGATAGTTTTGTGTAATTTATACAATATGATTTCTGAACATCCGAGTATCCCATTCTGATAATCTGTCGTGCCTTCCTAACTAGGATATGAGCGCGTGCTATGCATACTATCTGGATATTCTGATTTTGGCTCGCCGTTTGGCACCCTTCTGATTGATCGAGTCTGTATGTTGAGTCTGTAGGTAGGTGGTTTCTCATTTATCGATTCGTGTCTGTCTCAATGCATTCTTTCACTGCGACCCGGGCCAGGTTCTGTTATCGTGCATATTTTCTCTGCATTGTTCACCGCGTCCCTCGGCGTACGGGCCGGGATCTGTATGTCTGTATGATCTGTGTATGGGGATGGCGGCCAGGATGGCATATGATCTGATATGATTCTGTCTGTCCACCGCGTCCCGTACTAAGAGGGCCGGGTTCTGTTACCGCGCCCCCAGACAGGGCCGGGATCTGTATGAATATATGCGTGTGCTATCTGTACTTATAAAGCACACGCCTCTGTATGATTTTGTATGACTCTGTGCTACTCTGCATGCATAATTCTGTCTGACATACTACTGTCTGTCCGTCTGTGCTTCGACTATTTCTGTATGTCCGTATGGATTCTGACTCTGTATGTCCGTATGGGTTCTGATTCTGCCCATCCGTCCGTATTGTGATTCCGTCTGTCTGTCCGAACTATAATTCTGTTTATTTGTATGGAACACGATTCTGTATGTCTGTCTGGATCATAACTCTGTCCGTCAGTCTGATTTATGGTTCTGTCCGTTATATTTCTGTGACTCCGGTTCGGACTATGTTTATATCTGTTATGTTTCTGCTTTACATACTCGGTACATTTTCCGTACTGACCCCCGTTCTTCGGGGGCTGCGCTACATGCCCGCAGGTACAGACGCACCAGGTGATACGCCGCCCGCGTAGGTTCCCGACTCTGCTACTTGAAGAGCTCCTTTGACCCGGAGCATATCTTTTGGTATATATTTTCTGTCTTCTGTGTACTCCGTATGTGTGTATATTCTGGGTACGGCGGGGCCCTGTCCCGCCATATGATTTTGTATGTCTGTAGAGGCCTGTAGATAGATGTGTGGGTTACGGGTTTCGTCGGTATGTTAGCCTTATCGGCTTACTTGTAAATGTCTGTATGTTCAGGTATATATGTATATATACGTATGGTTGCGCGCGTGCCGTATTTGTATCGGCCTATTTCCGTACTTCTGTTTTGAAACAAAAAAAAAAAAATTTGTATGATTCGAATTCGATCAGATATGTACGTATGGGTATCCAGTTAGGGTACCAGTCGCGGCCCACGGGGTTTGGGTCGTGACACGAGTCCACAAACTTGCTGAAGAGTGCTTTCTAAATTTCTCTTGGTCTTCTCTTTGAAAGGCATGTAAAGGTTGATCCTAAGTTAATATAGGGTTAGGAAATATTGAGCAAGTTAGTTTGCTACAAGTACAATAGTTTGAGATGGATATGAAGGCTTTCCTGAAGATGATCCCGATAAATCCAAAGATTATCCCAAATCCGCAGATTCTCAGATAGGCACAATGGTTCTCCCCTTACAAATTCCAAGTAAAGCACCTCAAAGGGAAAGATAATATTCTAGCGGATTTCCTATCTAGGCCAGATGAGTTTTCAAAGAGTCTCCAACTGGAGTAGATATATGTATAGGGGCATCAAGAAAATCACAGACCATATCAAGATCCATACAAAAATATGTGAACACCTAAGAGAAGGTAGACCCTAGATAGAACAATACAAAAGCCATCCGGTGACAGACTGAGGTGTCACTTGTAATGACTGCATCCAAGCCTCCACCTCCGATCTGCCGGGAAAGACATAATATTGAACCCGTCCGTCACTAGCCTGCGAACCTCCATGATCAACCTGTCCTGTCTGAGCTCTGCTTCGACTAGGCTGATTACCACTGCCTGACTGGAATTCGTTCTTGCTAGGCTGGGTGCCACCTCTACCGGCTGTGTGACCTCCATGCCCAGTCTAATTGCGATTTTCACGATAAGATCCTCCTCCCCTAGCTGATGAAACTGGAGCCCTGCGAGGCTGATACTGAGTGCCCTGGCCACCTTTTATAAGTTTGGGACAATTTCTCTTAAAATTCGTCGTTTCACCACACTCAAAGAAACTGCGGTCTTGCGTCAGACGCTGAACATAAACTGAAGAAGCCGAATAACCACCATAGTCTGGAAATCTGGCCTGTGAACCCCCTTGCTAACTAGAAGAGTATTGACTGGCCCCTGATGGTCCTTCAACTAAAGCCTGCATGGCTGACAGAACAGGGCGTCTCGAGTAGACCTGGGAACTCTGGCCTTTAGAGAAAGAGCCACTGACACTACCACCCTTTCGGGCCTTCTTTTCTGCGTAATTATTATAACTATCCTGCCTAACACCTTCGACGGTCCTATCATGATGCACCACCTTCTGAAAAAAGCACCTGAGGCCACAAGATAAAGAGCTGACAACTAGAGAGCAGTGTTCAACCCTTTCACAAATCTCTTAACTCTCTCCTCCTCAGTAGGTAATAGCTGGAGAGCATAACGAGACAACAAATTGAACCAGCGTCATATACAACAACTAACAAATTACCCTTATCAATGTTACTAAACTCATCACATCTCCTATCCCTAAAAGTACACGGGACGTACTTCTTCAAGAAAACTGAATAGAACTGGGTCCAAGTCAACGGAGGCAATTGAGCTGATCTACACTCCACATAAGCCTTCACACGAGTCCTCACTATCTGTGAGAGAATAGAATGAAAAGTCAGATACCAATTTGAATCATCCAGATACCAATTGGAATCAAGTAGCACGAAAGAAAGAAAATAATTTCAATTTTCCTAGTGTCCCGTAGCCTCTTGAAGATAAGTACATATGTCTCTGTACCGATCCGCAAGACTCTACTAGACACGACCTTGTACAATGAGATCGACGAACCTAGGGCTCTGATACCAACTTTGTCAATACCCAATTAGCCGTGAGTGGCACCCACACTAATTCCCCTAGTGGGTGAACCATCCCCTTAACCAATTACTTAATTATTTAAACAATCATAAATAAATAACCAAAATTAAATCATAAATCTTGACTAATCATGCCATAAATAAATAAACTGCAAAAATCCTAACTATTACGACCCCAAATATCCGAAAGTTATCGTACAAGGACTCTAAAACATAACTGTCTAAAGAATGAACAACTCTCTGAAATAATCATTAATGTTTGAAATGAAATAGACATCCAAAATAAGAAAGATATTTAGGCGGCATAGCATGGATAGAAGCTCATACTTGGATCTTATCAAGAACTGGCCTCAAGCTAAATATGAGGTCTGGTCGAAGTCTCTGGCACACAATCTGAACTTAAATAAAAGTACATCAAGGTAATATCAGTACAAACGCTATGTACCGATAGATATCATAGGCCGACTAAGATTAGTATTGTATACGTTTATAAAATTAACAAGATAGGCACAACAACATATAACTAAATAATGTCATCAATAGAAATCAGCCAACACATGAATAAGATAAGTCCAGCCACAACCATCAAAGGGAATAATATATATCCGATGCAATGCAATGCAATAATAATAGTATCACATCCGTATACACATTCTAATAGTATTGTTTGCCCAATAGTCATGACCTGCAGGGGACCCATGGTGTCTATGTACCACTCGCTCCGGAACTAACCTCGGATCACGAGCCCATAACTAGGCCACATGCTCACCCCCCGTCAAATGTGCCTTTATACATATATATATCTCTGTATCTGATCACAATATGAATCTTAACATATTTGTACTCCAACAGTCAATATGGAACATGATCAGTCAATAATATCAATCAATCAATAAAAGACACCATGCCACAAGTCATAACAAGACTCAGATAAATCAACTCACGACAGTATGAATATGCAAACATCACGATCAACAAGAAGAGTATATATTAACTCCTTCCTTTTCATGTCACCATAATACACCTTAGGTTTCAAAACAAAATGTAATGGTGACAAGCCCACATAATTCAGCAATCATACCAGCCTAAGTAGTATCTAACCGGACTTCATATCCGAAGACCTAATCATGCTGTCTCCCACCAATTCTATTACATATACAATCAACTAATTGAAATCTCACTCAAGTAAATCGTAATCTACCTCTGATGCAGAACTAGAACAATGCAAGCTACTCAGCAATAGATTTTCCCTTCCATAATATTGTGCAATGTTTAAAGTTTAGCAATGTAATGCTGAGTGAGTAATGAATCATCTGCTCAAACAAAAACAACATTTGGTGAAGAAAACCCAATTACTTCTACCCTTTTCAGATGGGTGAGCTATCACTTATTGCAATGTCATCATAATCTTAGTCCCAATGGTCATACTATCCCCACTTCATGGGTTTCTAATCAATTCAATCCCTTTCACATAGATTTTAGGCTAAGCTTCCATATTTATGCAAACCCTAAGCCTCAATATGCAATTTCCACCATTAATAATCAAGTTCTCACCCTAGAAATTGATAATCTACACTCCTAGATGAATAAACAACAATAAAATCAACCTCCCATCAATTATTTAGGGGTTTAACAATTCTAGGGTTCTAGGATTTTCATTCACTATTGAAGAACCTTAGCCAGTCATGGAACTTTAAGAAGAAAAGAAAACAAACAACATAAAGGTTAAGACTTACCCTCAAAGAAGAACCAAACCAATCCTTAGGAAATCGCCTCTTACTTTCTTGGGAACAGTTTTTTGTGTTATGTGGTGAATGACTTCGAAAATTACAATATAAAAGTGGGTTTCTGCCTTCCGTCGATCACTGTAGCAGTTAATGTTTCGTTGCAGCAGTCTCGCAATAGCGAAACTTCTCCCGCTATGGTGGACCTCATTAACTCACCGATTCCCCATAGTGGAGACCATCGCCTCGCTATGGCGCGCTTGCTACAACGGTATTTCACTCACTGCAGCAGTCACATCCGACCAGTGAGCTCTGGTTTTTCACCTAAAATCTGAACATCAATCCGAGACCATACAAACACAAGCCAGACATGAACATCACTATAAAAACATGCTATAGACTCACCTATGGAATCAGAATTCCCAACGGAGGTCAAATTACTAAGTCCCCCCTAACAGAAATGAAACAAGTTTTCAAACAATGCACAACATACACTTTAGATGAAATCAAGGCCTCACTTTGTTTGACTTTTAACTCTTTGAGCTTTCATGAAGCTCATTCTTAGTCCCGGAAAGGTACGGGTTGGGGTAAAAATGGTCACAACACTCATAACGACCTAGCAGGTACACATCTACTTCCTTTCTTTGCACAAGTCTTATTCTAGTACTTCCACCGAATAAACGCAAAAGCTGGTAAAACAATTTCTGCAAGACTCTAATGGATGCCTCTCATCTGCACCCAAAGCACAACAAACTCGCTAATGAAGGTCATTCTCCTTTGGATTCAATACAAGATTCAGTTCTACCAACCGAGCTCATCACTGACATCCTCTCATGACTACCAGTAAAACTCCTTTTACAATTTAAGTGTTTTTCAAAATCATGGCTTGATTTAATCTCTAGCCCTAAATTTATCAAGGCTCATCTCAATATATCTACTAATGATAAAGACTACACGCACTATAAGGTTATTTGGAAAGTAGATCAACCCGATCTTAAGAACTGTTCCCTGGCTTCTTTACTTTATGACTCTGTTACTGAGGCATTTGACTTGGATTATCCTATGAAAAATACCCATAGAGAAATTTGGATTATGGGTTAAATCAATGGGTTGATTTGTCTCGCCATTGAGGTAAGCCGCTCAGTAAACGACTTCTTACTCTGGAATCCATCAATGAAGAAATTCAAGAAGTTGACTGAGCCTAGACTTGGTAACTATATCATGTATGGTTTTGAATATGATGAGCTTCATGATGATTATAACATAATGGATATTTGCAATAATATAAGTCATAACAAATTACAATGTGTTGAGGTCAAAATATATAGTCTAAAAAGTGATTCTTAGAGAAGTATATATGAATGTTGGAGTGGGGATCTACCCACTATATGGGGTACTCTTGTGAATGGAAAGCTTCATTGGACTCTTATGGATGAAGAGCTTCGTTGGACTACTAGTACTTCTTGTGTTAACCTGGATAATCCTAGGGACGTCATTTGTATTAATTTGGCTGACAAGAAATGGGGAAAGGTGAAGTTACCATGCTACATGGAAAATAATTTTAGTTATACGCTATCTTTAAGAGTATTGGGAGGTGAAGGAGTATGGGTTTAAAGAATCTTGGACGAAGATGTTAACCGTCAATTTTCCTGATGATCCTGTGGGATATCTGTTTCGTCCTCCCTTTTGTATGTCAAATAAAGGTGAAATTTTGTTTATGTTTGAATCACAATTCCTAGTTTACAATCCAAATGACGACTCAATCAGAAATTTGAAGATTACCAACTATGATGCCTTTAATCAGGAAAAGATCTATATTGAAACCCTAGTTTGGCCTTTTTTGCAGAAAGAACTAACGATACAACAATAATGAAGACTGAAAAAGGTTAGATGAGGGCTCATCCTTCACAAGATGTATGCATTTGAGGCTTTCAATAAATGATCTAACGAAAATGTTCTTGCAAATCTTCAATTCCTTCTTCTATCTCCATTGATTTTTTCATTTTTCAATATCTTAGTTACTGTAATTGTTCATTCACTCTGAGAATAATTGGTTATCTAATTGTTACCAATCGCTCTGCATTTTCTTTCAACTTTGTGATTTGTTGTTGGCTTTCAATTTTTCATGATTAGTTCTAAGGTTTGATTAAATTGCTTGTGTTTGTGGTAGTTGCTAGGTTGTATTGATGCACTTATGGAAGTGATACTATGCCTAATTAAAAAGTTATTATTATTTATTATTATTTGAAGGAATTGAAAATTTGAAATGAAGAACACTGCATGTAATATGATGTTACTTTGAAGTTCTTGCGGTCTTTGGATCCAAACGTTTGTAAAACTTATGTCACTAGGTCAAAATTATTTTTTAGTTAAAAATCATAACGGAAGATGAGTGTTAAACCTAGACAGATCATTGGTAGGAACCTTGCTCTGAACGTTGAGGATTGCTTATAATGTGATTTTGAACCTTTATTCTTAGAAGCATTCTTATGTTTTAACTTTGAATGAGCAGGTTGGCAACATTGTCTTCGTTCTGACACAGAACCAAAACAGTTGTTTGTTTGTTAACCTTACCTTCTTTTTGAAGAGATATAAAGAGAATGGATGAATTAGTCCTAGTTTTCTTCCCTAAGTCTGAACTCTTATCAATGATCAGTTTAAACCGAAAAAGGACCAATAAGATTTAATGCCTCAAATACAATAATAAATTGAAACATACTTAGATGAATAACTTCTTGCTAAAATAGAAATAAAGCATACCGTAAAGAACAGATGAGCGAAAAATAAACCAATGGTCTGCATGATATCCTAGGCAGTAAAATTACTACCCTTGTTAAGCAGTGAGTTCTTGTCTTTGTTAAGCTTGAGTTTCATAATTACAACCTTTGGAATAGTGAAATACCAAATTTTGAACAATGGGATCTTCTTCTAAATGACGTATGTCAGGTTGGGTCACTTGGGTGATAGGAAGTTGTCTTCTTTGTTACTAATATATATGGTTCTACTACTTCATGTTACTGACCATCATTACCAAAATTTGCTTCTTGCATAATCTTTGTTTTGTTGGTACAACAGTAAAAAGATCTACAAAGGTAAAACAAGTCTACGGATTTTGTAGTCAGTATTAGATAGCGGCTTCTTAACTAAGTATAATGCAAATATGACTATTTATTGACTAAGTTAAGCATTGACATAAAACATTATCAGTTTTTTGGACTAACATAGATTTTTCTTCTTTACTGCCTTTTTGGCTATGCTATTTAACTTGTTTGTGTGTGTGTGGGGGGGGGGGGGGGGGGAGGGGAGCTTGTAGTTTCCTTCTTATTGTTGAACTGGTAAGCTGAAATCTCATTATGTATAGCTTACATTGTGTAAATTTGAAAATGTGGATGAATATGCACGTTTTCAAGAGAACTTTTTATGCTCCTTCCTGTTCATAAACAGTTCAAATGCCACTTGTGAAAACTAAATTGGTAGCCACATTTAGGCATCTATGTGTTGTTAGTGGCTAAGGTGTAGCCCATATGAGAGGATCAGACGTTTAGGTGAATTTTATATGTGAAATGTTCAAAATTATGGTATGATCATTCATGTAAATATTTGACTTTCCGGATGAACATGAAATAAAAAGGTGAAAATAGTAAATCAGTTTCACAGATAATGGATGACCAAGATTTTGGATACTATGTTAACTTTTTTGACATCTTGATTAGCAAATTTGTTAAGTATTTCTTATCATTGTGCAATGGTTAATTCTAAATACTCAGGAAACTAACTCATGCCAAGCATCTACAGAAGATGAGCTCAAATGAATTTCATTTTTATTGATCTTGGTCATTAGCCAGTTCTTGCCTAAATTATGAGATTGGTATTACAGTTCCCTATATTATGACATTGTGAGTTGAGTTCATGATTGAGAGGAAGAACTAATTTTTCTGTGGAAATGGTTTGGGAAGGCTAATTTTTTCTAGTTTATGTTTTTCATTTGTTAAATAGAGAATGAAAGTAGAAAATTCATTGCATCATGAAAAAACACAGCTATAACAATAATTTGGTGCATATCCCTCAATTATTAAGAAAATATTCTATTATGCTGATTCCAATTTGTCAAAAGTATTGACAAACTCTGTATGCATCAATTTTGTTCCTATATCAGTGGAAACTTTCTTAACCCCTATTGAAGCATATTGCTATGTTCCAAAACCGCCACCAAACACAAGAAATCTTAAGCGTATTGCTGTATTTCAAAGCTGCCACTAAACGTATGAAATCTACATCACTTGACAGATATACTTTACTCCCAAAATGTAACGACCCGTTTGGTCGTTATGGCTAGTTTGACCCCGTTGACCCTTTCCCGAGCTTTATGAGCATATATTTGACCCGTGGGGATGGGTAGTACGATTTTTGAGGTCATCGGATGCGAAATAGGTTGGTTTTTGTGAAATTAGACTTAAAGTGAAAAATGTTTGACTCGAAGTTAGCTTTTTGGTAAACGGACCTTTATCGAAAATCTGTCAATTTCGAGAGGTTCAGATAATCATTTAGAACTTGTGAGTATATTCGGTTTGGGTCCCAATGCACTCGGGAGCATTTTGAGACTTGGGTTGGAAAGTTAGTTTTGAGGTATCAAGGGTTGACTTGGTCAACGAGACCCCGATGCAATTCTAAGGACTTGAGTGCGTTTTGATGTAAAGTTGCATATTTGATTAGTGAACAGCTAGTCTCGGGTGATAGTCAGGATTTTGGGTTGAGTTCATGAAAGTTGGGAATATTGTTGGTTCTGGTGTGCTGCTATGGCGACACCAGTACCACGGTAGCGATAGCGCTATAGCGATGGCCCTACTGCTATAGCGGTGTGTTATGTTTCCTAAGGAACCGCAGAAGCGGTCCCAGTAGCGCTAAAGCGGGACCACTATAGCAGTCGAGTGAGCGCGGAACCAGATGACGGGTAATATCTGCATATAATTTCTTATAAATTCCTTAAGTCCTCCATTTATTTCTCTATTCAGCCTGAGAGCATTTTGGGAGCTTTTCTATAGATTTTTGGGAAACAACTCTTTGAGGTAAGTCCATCTAACACCATTTCTTAATCATGATTCATTATTCCACCTAGTTTAACATTAACTCATGCTAGAATCTCCCTAAAATCATGAGAACTAAATAGGTTTTGGGGTTTCCTTCTCTAATGGACTTGTGATTATAAAATCTTGATTTATTGGTGGATTTAGATTGATTAAGCATGGAATTGATGGGTAATGACCATTTTAACTTGAATCCACCATTTCTAGTGCCTAATTTGTGAAATCAAAGTTAGGGTTTATACCCAAAATTGGGGGTTTCTTCTAGAATCTGAATTTCTTTAATATATTAGTTAAATTGGCTAATTGTTGATGGGAATTGATCACCTAGAGTATGAATTTCATGATTGACCTTCGAATTCCCTCATTTTCCTATTTCATGAGTTAGGTTTTAGGACTTGATTAGGAATATGGGTCTTTGGGTATTTTCTTCTTGATTCTAATTTCATATTCGGATATGACTAGACTTGCATTACTTTGAGGCACTACGAAAGGGCAAGGCTCATGATTGACACTTCGAGGTTACTGTTCGGCCTTCCAAGTAGGTTACAGTTTACCTTATGGTTAGAATTCAATTAGCGAAGCGTATGTTTAGATAATATTGTCGGAGAATGCATGTAAACCTTCGGGTATGAAGTTTGGGGTGGATATTACCTTAAGTTGGGCCTTGTTGTATGATTTGGGGGCTAGCCACCCTGTTGCATTGTTGACTTATCTGTTCTATGTACTTGTTGGATCGTCGCCATGTTGAGATATAAGATATTGGTGGTTAGTTATATATCGTGATTATCATACTGTGGTACCTTAAATTGTTGATATTGAGATAAGAACTGCGAATCTGTTGTGGCTTTTTGTGCAGCCTTATTGATAATATTACTTGTGTGCCCAGGTGTGGCACTGTTTGGGATTGACTTGGTTTATTGATATTACACTTCCATTGTATTCATACTCATTTCCATGATATATTGATACTGCCTTGATATGGTACTGATGATGGGAAATGAGAAGGAAATATAGATGCATTGAGACATATTGATACGAGTCACATCTGGGCTGTATGCGGAGTGACCGGTATTCTTTCGAGACATATTGGATATTAAGTCATGTCTATTGACCGATATAGAAACATTTATTTAATTGATCCATATTGGATATTGAGTCATCTCTAGGTTGTGTGCGGAGTGACCGGTACATGGACTTCGCGGGCCCCTCATGGATTGTGCTGCCGAGACGTGATGTTCCGTCGCTGGAGTACATATGTATGAGTATATGAATTGCATACATATCATATACATCTTTCATTGTATCTTATCATCTCTCTTGATTGATTATGAAATGGATTTGTGATTGAAATCACTGAGACTTAGTACAATTGAGTTTAGATGCCATAACATAGGCTGTGATTTGTAATGTGGATACTTTTCTTGTAATGACATGTACCTTACTGTTTACCTGTTATTATTACTTTATTTTCTTCATATACGTTAGCTAGTCTTAGTCGGCCTATGATACCTACCAGTACTTGTTGTTTGTACTGACATACACTTGCTGCATTCTTTTATGGATGTAGAGTACTTGCCAGGTTTCACTTCATCTCATCATGGCTGATTTTCGAGTTTGATGTCGAGTCCATTCAGGGTGAGCATGATGACGTTCGCTTCTCGAAGACTCCTCTTTATTTCTTATGTGTTACTTCCTATTTCGAGACATAAATTGAGACTTTTAAGTATTATTCAGACTTATAGTTTAGTAGAGCTCTTGTATGACTATACCATGATATTGGGGTTGTATTTCACTACTTTCCACACTTTATAGTATTATTGTGAGACTTACGTAACTTCTATTATCTTTCGCTTTCATTATGTTTGTGAATGTTGGGATAAGGGTTCGCCTACCGAGATGGAAAAGGTACCTGCCTGCGTGACTTATCTAAAATGGGTCATGAAAAGTTGGTATCAGAGCATTAGTTTTCCGGTCTATAATACAAAAGCATGTCTAGTAGAGTCTCGTGGATCGGTACGATGAGCTTTGTATCTATCTACGAGAGGGTGTAAGACATTTACGAAACTTCCAATACTTTCATTCTCTCGTACGACTTCATTCAAATTGGTATCTAGTCGATTCCGATTGGCATCTAAACTGTCTTATCTTAATCATTCTCAGAAGATGGAAATCCATCCATAAATTTTTATGCGAATGGTTGATCTATGACGTGTTGTGGTATGATACAAGATGTGTTATTCTGATTCGAACACGTGATAAAGTTTAGTCTCTAGTTATGCCCCAAAGATTCAATTGTGTGGAGTCGTGACTAGACTCGTTTATTGTGGGGGTTTGTGAGAAATGGGAAAGATAGTTTAGAGGGTTACATGATCTCCATGCTTCATTGTTGGGGGCTCGGAAGTGACAAAGTGCATTGATGGCTTAACAATAGTTGTTTGCTTGATGATATAATCAGTTTGGGAAAAGCTTCAGCTTCGTCAAAGCATTACGACGATGTGCGTGGCCCGGGTGTACCAATGGTAGGTCGACGATTCCTCAGCGGTAGGGTATTAGATGTCGATAAGTAGGGACAAGTGTGAGTTCGATAAAGACTATCGAATTTGGGCAAACGTAATGTGATCGCATGTAATATAGAAAAGAAGTTGAGAATAAGGACATGAAGAAGACTTTTATGGAAAACAAATAGCGAAGTGAGACTTCATAGAATATCTTAGATATGAGTACTTTTCTTGATATTGCGAAAGGAAAAAAAATTGCATCTCACATGCTCATCAGGATAGGGTTGAGAGATGTACGAGGGCGTATTCTGTATTTGGTTGTGGAAGGGTTAGTCGATTTGCTATAGTTACTATGGAGGATTGAATCTCGTGGGAATAATTAGGCAGGGTTTGGCAGCGACTGTACTTGCAGGTTCATGCGATATCTTGGGGATATGGTGCTAAAGAGTCATTCTTATTATTAACTCGTAGATGTTAAAGGACTACTCTGTTATTAAGTGAATGTTATGGGCACATCGTTTGATCGGTAAATTTGACTGAGTTGTAGGTTTCTGAGGAACTAGTCATTGACTGATAGAAATGACTTCAATTATAGGCGAATGCGATGAGTTAATGACTTGAGGAGTTACTGGTTGTTTCACTTAGGTTTGAAGGGAAATATTGATATTGTTGGTGGTTCGTTCGGCTTAGAGGGATGATTATTTTAGAGGATCTTGTGGATTTGAGTGTTTGTTGGTTGATAATGATAAAAGTGATTTAAAATGAAATACAAGAACTGAAGGAGTACAATGAGGCATCTTGCTATCGAGTTCAGGGGATTAAGGTTCGTAAGATTTGAGGTGGGGTAGTATGGGTAGTTGAGTCATGTTTGCATTACGGGGGCATTATATTATAATCTTCAGTAAAAGGTGTGACCGATGAGCTTGATTGGTGTCTTCGAGGTTAAGGGTAGAAAGGAAATCGTTGAAATAAGCATTAGCGATGTGAGAGCTTGGTTGTGATTGTTCAGTGCAGAATGGGCTTGAGAGTTTAAGGAAGAGTTGGAATTTTCAATTGTGTCGTGAGCTAATAGGGCCAGTGATTGACTAATGGAATATTTATCAGTGTTGGGCAAGTTTAAAAGTTTTGTACTCATGAGGGTTAATCAGGTATTATGACTAGATCCCACTACTAGTGGTGTTATTACTTGGCTTATGTGATTGAATAAAAGGGATAGTCGTGCGAATGGTTAGAGGTGTTCAGATTCGATAAATGAGGTAAGAGGTAATTCTTCAAGGGCTAGCAACTTTAAGGAGTTTGAGTAAGCGGTTAGTAAACAAGTATGCTTGAAATGGTAGGTCAATGATGGGTTAACTGGGTGAAGTTCAGGATAATATTTTGAAGATTAAGTAAGACCATTAGGGCAAGGACGATTCAGTGGGATACAGGAGGATATTGAAAAGATTGTTATTGTCACGACCCAGCTAGGGGCCGTGACGGGTACCCGAGGCTAGCCACTAAGCACCACTCGTGCTACAACTTATCTTGCTCATTTAATGGTCTTTTATCAGCTTTATACTCAAATTGTAGGAAAATCATATTTTATATGGAAACATAAATACTTTTTAAACACATTTGCCTCTCGGCCATCAAAATAATATATACATATAATATCATATCGTGAGATCATCTAACCCACACTGCTCATCTACGAGCCTCTACTGGAGTACTAAACATGAGGATGGGACAAGACCCCGTCATGCCCAAAGATACATGTACATGAATATACACAGAAGAATCGTCATAAGCACCTCCGAACAAAGGAGTGCTTCCAGTCGGCTAACAGCTACTGCTGGTCTGGGTCAAGCTCTCCTCCCTGTCTACCTGAGGGCATGATCACAGCGTCCAAAGAAAATGGACGTCAGTACGAATATGGTACTGAGTATGAGAGGCATAAACAATGAAATAGAACAATGACATAAAGGAAATATCAATATGGAACATCTATATCTAACTGTCATGTATAAAAGAATTAAGCCATGCTGTCTTACTCATACTCGTCATCATATCATGTATGCATAATGTATAAGCTGCCCGCTCATATAGGTGCGGTGTAGTAATGTATAAGCTGCCCGTCCATATCGGATCGGTGTGATAATCATAACATTAGCCTGCGTCCAGGCCTCCCGCGTCCGGGGTATCATCTCATGCCGCCCACTAGTGGTGTCTGCCCATGCCATTTGGCCATGGTGTATTGTATAGCTGCCCGCCTTAGCGGTGACTGCCCGGCCAACTAGGCGCGGTGTTACATCATCATCATACATACTCATCATAATAGGCTTATCGTAACATACTTATCATAATACATGCAGAGGGTTTATGTTACACCTTGGAAAATCCCCCGTATATGTACAGTGAATAAGCTAACCAAGAGCGTAGGATATGCGATATTTTGACGAGCAATAAAGAGTATTAGATGACCCTCGACGAGATTCTAAAGGCATACAATGCAAGGAAAGAAAGTTGCTAAGGAAAATGAATCATACGTGGTGTATCGGATAAGAATAACAAGCAACGATTTGGTGATGGCATAATGAGGTCTTAGGGATAAGCAATAAAGTCCTTTAGCTGGGTGTTGAAGTGTTAAACAAGTGTGAAGAAGGTTCCATAAGGATCGGAGATCAAACGAGTCGACGAAAACAAGTTCCGGAGAACTGGACAACATACGGCCAGACATACTGGCTGTATAATATATACGGACCGTATGTCCAGTCTGTAGATCCAGCCCAGAACACCAAGGTTCACTGGACCAAATATACGGTCCCAACATACGGTCAGTAAATATTATACGGACCGTATGTTGGTCCGTATAATGAGGGTTGACCAGCTTTTTAATTCACTTAAGGGATCATTTTTTTCATTCCATCTTGTTTCATCTTCCACTCTCCAACTCCAGAACACTCTAGAATATTCTCCAAACACTTCAACCACAATAATACCAAATAAATCAATGATCAATAACATCAAATTCATGAATCAAAGTCTATGAAACTCAAGTAGAAGTCATCCAAACTAAGAAAACCAAGAAGAGGAGAAATAGGGTTTTGGTGAAAGAGGGAGAACTCCACTCAAGACTTGTTCAACCATCATCCAAGGTAAGTTTCATGACCATTTTATGTTGTTTAAGGTATTGGAAGGTTAAGATACCCGAATTGTAGAAGAACATAGCAAATGGGTCATTTAAGAGTGAATAGTGTCATGAGTGAGTGGTAGTTGAATTGAATCATGAATGTTAGTGTGTTGTGAGTATGAATATGTTATAAATGACATGTAGACCATGAGATAAGTGTGATACATGGGAAAATACGATAGCGAACCCAAAACCATAAATGTGGGGAAAAATGAAGAGAAATGGTGGATCATGGCCATTATATATGAATGATAATTGTGATTTGCTATATTGCGATTGTTATTGTGGGTGATTGGGAGTTGATATGGAATACAGGAAAAGTAGTATAAACAAAGGAAGTGCTGCCCAATTTTCTCTAGAAATAGTAGTGCGTTTTTATAGTTGGTTAACTAACGATCGTATGAATCCTCTTTTTGAAGGTAGAGGCATGACATTGAAGGAGAACAAGCAAACGCTAAATTGCTTAAACGACAAAGGTATGTGAGGCTTAAATCTTCTTTCAAAAGGCATGAATCCTTCAAGCTTTCCACAAATCCTTCTATAAGATGAAGCTTAAAAGTCCTTCTATATATTAAATCCCCTATGAGCATGATAGTGATGACAATGAGCTAGAGTCTAGAGACTCAAGAAATTGTGGCATGATGTTCCTACAATGCTAATGATGTTATTATTGTTAACACTCGCCTTATGTTTTATTCCCTTCAAGGTGAGGCATGATACTCATAAATGTCCATAATACAATCGGAGGTTCACGACCTTATGTCACCCCGACATAGTATGGTTGTCTTAAAGCCTAATGAATGCTCTTAATGCTAATGTATGTTATGACAATAAGATGATAAGTAATGCTAACTTGTAACACTATGGGATACATGGAACACTAAGAAATGATAACGTGATGCTATGACTTGAGATGTATAATAATGACGTGTTATGATTGATGTTGTGATGATAAGATTTCCACCGCGCCTATATGGACGGGCATGTCACCGCTAATGCGGGCTGCGTATGATTCCACCACGCATATATGGCCGGGCATGTCACCGCTAATGCGGGTTGCTATATTTACACCGAGCCGAGAGGGCCGGGCATGATCACCACTAGTGGGCGGCATATGAGGGTTACCCGGACGTGGGTAACGATACAGAGTATGATGTGACAATGTATATGATGATGTACGTGATGATGTATGGAATGTGATAACATATGTGCTACGATTATGTAAAATGTGAAATTTGATAGTAATACGATTTCCTATGACATTGGTGCAGGTTACATCTTTGTCCCATGACTCGTGATCTTTCTATTATGTTTGTTTATTCCATTCCTGCCTCACATACTCAGTACAATATTCGTACTGACGTCCTTTTTCTTTGGACGTTGTGTTCATGCCCACAGGTAGACAGGGAGGAGATCTTGCTCCGGATTCTTAGAGGCTGCTAGCTGACTGAAAGCCCTCCATTGTCCCGGAGGTGCCTATGATGATTCTTTTGTGTACAGTTGTAGATGTCATCTCTTAGAGGCTCGTAGATCCTCTATGTGGGTCATACGGTTTCATGGCATGGTCATTATGTATATATATATATATATATATATATATATATATATATATATGTGTGTGTGTGTGTGTGTGTGTATATTATTTTGCAAGCTTAAGGGCTCGTATGTATAAAAGCATTTCGTTTCTAAATGAAAATGGATTTTATTATAAATTAAGCATGAATCGGATAAATGATTGTTAAATAAGCTTAATAAGTGATGGCACGAGCAGTGCTCGGTGGTTAGCCCCGGGTACCCGTCACGGCCCCTAGCTGGGTCGTGACAGTTTATAACCAACTTTACTCTATCGGGGTGACGTAAGGTCGTGATCCCCCGATTTCATTATGGAGCAATTACCGACATCCTGCCTCACCTTGAAGGAACTAACATATAAGGTGAGTGTGAGCAATAAATAACATCATGCCATTTTAAGATCATCATATCATATCTCTTATCTTATATTACCATTCGTGGATATAGGCTTTTAGCTTTCCGGAATATAGGGACTCATGAGGAGGAGGAAAATTATGCTATGAAATTCATGCCATAAGAAAGAAGGGACTAGCCTCACATACCTTTGACGTTTAACTAAGCTATCGTTCGCTTGCTCTCCTTCGATATCGAGTTTCTACCTTCAAAAGAGAATTCGCCTTTACGTTAGTTAATCGACTATAAGAACGCATTACTAATTCTAGGGAAAATTTGGGGAATACTTCCTTTGGTTATACTACTTTTCCCATATTCTATATTAACTCCCAAGCGCTCACAACAACGTTCACAATATTGTATTCAACAATCATCATTTATCTACGTTTACCACATTCCACCATTTTTCTCCAATTTCTCCACATTTATGGGTTTTAGCTCATCATTACATTTTCTCATACATCACACCTATTTCATGGTCTACACGTCATTTATAACATATTTATACTCCCAACTCATCAACATTCATAATGCAATCCAACTATCATTCAACTATGGCACTATTCACATTTTATGACCCATTTTACTACACTCTTCTATAATCCAAGTGTTTCAATGTATTAATGCTTCAATCATCATGAGAAGGTCATCAAACTTACCTTGGGTAGT
The DNA here is from genome assembly GCF_019175385.1 of Lycium barbarum. Lineage (NCBI taxonomy): Eukaryota > Viridiplantae > Streptophyta > Magnoliopsida > Solanales > Solanaceae > Lycium > Lycium barbarum. The sequence continues at coordinate 127,669,200 of NC_083337.1, read as the reverse complement.
GTTGGAACCAGCCTTGAGCAACAACACTCTTTTATGCAAAAAACCCTATTTCACTTTCTTTGCAATTTCTTGGTGTAGATGAACTTTGATGAGCTTCACACCCTTGGTTCCATGGATTTCATGTAGTTGACCACTAATTTCCCTTAAATTCTTGAGGATGAAATGTTTGGAATGTTCTAGAGTTCTCTTGAGTTGTGTAGATGAGAAATGAAATGAAAATGAATGAAAAAGGTCCCTTATATTAATCACAAAAATTTGATTTTTATGAACAGTAGTCGGGATGCACAGTGGTCGTAAACCCAGTTTACGGGTCGTATTCTGATTAACGGTCCGTCCTTCATGACCGTATTTAAGCATATCAGAAACAGAAAGGTATATTGGAGTCATGGTGGTTTACGGTTGCATTTTACGGGCCGTATTTCAATTTACGGTCCATATTCTGAGTCGTATTTAACCATTTAGACATTTGGCAGAAAGTTGAAATTTTTGGAATGTTGAAGGACGATGGCAGTTTACGGTCCGTAAACTACTTTACAGGCCGTATTCTATTTTACGACCAACTGGGCGAAGTGCAGATCTGCAACTTTCTTATTTCTAAAATTCATAAGTAGTCATTCCCTACTTAGTAAAACATCGCACACTCATACACTTCGTTGGTCTACTCGTTGTACGTTCACGAAAACATTTCCGAGGTGTAACACTCTTCCCTCCTTTTGGAACATTAGTCCTCAAATGTTAAACACTCGGGATTCTACGAAAATTTCGCCAGAGTTTCCCCTAGAATTTGGCACTACCAACCTGTCACAACAACCCATAATATCATCGCCTCACAGGGCTACATCACAACATCGACATATCTATGGCCACACACGACCAAAAGCATGAAAAATAAGCATACATACCTTATATCGCTGGCGCTTCATCTTGAATCTCCTCCGGGGGTCGAAATGAATGCGGATACTTGAACTTCATCTTCTCTTCTGCCTCCCAAGTCATTTCTTCCCGATTATTGTTTCGCGATAAGACTTTGACTGAAGCTACCTCTTTATTTCGGAGTCTTCGTACTTGCCTGTCTAAAATAGTGATAGGCACCTCTTCATAGGTTAGCTTTTCTGTCACTTGCACATCATCTATCTGGACAATCTTTGTGGGATCTCCAATACACTTGCGGAGCATCGAAACCCGAAAACTTGGTGGACTGATTCAAGCTCCGAAGGCAAATCCAATTCATAGGCTACTTGACCCACCTTGCGAATAATTCTATAGGGTCCAATGTATCTAGGGCTTAGCTTCCCTTTCTTACCAAATCTCATCACCCCTTTCATTGGCGATACTTTCAAAAATACCCAATCACCAACTTGAAATTCCAAGTCTCGTCGGCGATTGTCCGCATAAGACTTTTGGCGACTTTGGGTTGTTAACAATCGATCTCGGATCACCTCAACTTTTCCTCCGCTTGTTGAATTAATTCAGGGCCTGCTAGTTGTGCTTATCCTATTTCAAACCATCTGATTGGGGATCTACATTTCCTTCCATATAAAGCTTCATACGGAGCCATTTGAATGCTGGAATGATAACTATTATTGTATGCAAATTCGATTAGCGGTAAATGATCATCCCAACTTCCACCGAAATCCAGCACAAATGCTCGTAGCATATTTTCCAAGGTCTGAATAGTACGCTCGGCTTGTCCATCAGTATGCGGATAAAATGTCGTGCTAAGCTTCACTTAAGTGCCTAGACCTTCTTGGAAGGACTTCTAAAACCTGGCTGTAAACTGTGCTCCCCTATCCGTGATAATAGATAATGGAATACCATGAAGGCGCACAATTTCCTTAAGATACAACCTTGCATAATCTTCAGCTGAGTATGTGGTTCTAACTGGAAGAAAATGGGCCGCTTTTGTGAGCTTGTCCACAATCACCCATATCGAATCATACTTGCCTGGAGAACGAGGTAATCCCACGATGAAATCCATGTTGATCACTTCCCATTTCCAAGTAGGGATTTCTATTGCTTGCAATAAGCCTTCTGGCTTCTGATGTTCAACTTTTACTTGCTGGCAATTTGGGCACTGTGCTACTAATTCGGCTATGTTTCTTTTCATGCCATCCCACCAATACATCATCTTGAGATCACGATACATTTTAGTCGCACCCGGGTGAATGGAATACCGGGAACAATGGGATTCTTCTAGAATTCGTCGGTGTAATTCTGCTACATTCGGCACACATAGCCTGCCTCGGTATCTAAGAATTCCGTCCATAGGAGCTTCAAATGGAGATTTTTCTTTTCCATGAGATGTGTCTCAGTAGTGACGCAATTGAGGATCTTCATATTGTCGTTCTTTCACTTCTACATCCAAAGACGAATGTCACGACCCAACTAGGGGCCGCGACGGGTACCCGGAGCTAGATACCGAGCACCGCTCACTCTACTACTTATTTTACTCGTTTAATGATCTTTTGCCAGTTTTACGCATGAAAGTATAGGAAGCATAATTTGTATCAAAACATAAGTACTTTATATACATATGTCTCTCGGCCATCAAAATAATATATACATAATAATAACATCTTTTGAGACCACCTGACCCACACTACGTATCTACGAGCCTCTACTGTCATAATGAATACATAGACGGAACAAGACTCCGTCGTGCCCAAAATATATATACATATATACCAAAGAGAAATCATAAGCACCTCCGAACAATGGAGTGCTCTCAACAGCTGACAGCTCCTAAGTATCTGGATCAAGCTCGCCTCCCTGTATACCTGTGGGCATGAACACAGCGTCCAAAGAAGGGACGTCAGTACGAATATTGTACTGAGTATGAGAGGCATGAACAATGAAGAAAGGCATGAATAATACAATGAGAGCATCAATATAAAGCATATGGATCTGACCGATAATCATAAATGGAATAATGCATTCTGTCTTACTCATACTTATCATTGTAACATGTATGCATCATATGCAAGCTGCCTGCCCATGTTGGAACGGTGTGATAATCAATAATATAAGCCCACGTCCAGGCCTCCCGCGTCCGGGGTACCACCTCATGCCGCCCACTAGTGGTGTCTGCCCACGCCCGAAGGTCGTGGTGTATCTGTATCGCCGCCCGCCGAAGCGGTGTCTGCCCGGCCAACTAGGCCCGGTATCAATGCTCATGCCATGCTTATCATAAAATAATCATAACAATGTACTCATTGTAAAATACTTATCTTATCATAGCACATGTGTAAGGTTTGAGAACAACTTTACTCTATCGGGGTGACGTAAGGTCGTGACCCCCCGATTACTTTATGGAGCAATTACGGACATTCTGCCTCACCTTGAAAGGACTAGTACATAAGGTGAGTGTAGGCAAGGACTAACATCATCATCATCCTAGGATCATCATATCGTATAACTTATCTCATATAGGCATTTAACTTTTTGGAATGTAGGAGCACATGGAAAGATGGTAATTCGGACTATAAGATTCATGCCATTGGAAAGAAAGGACTAGCCTCACATACCTTGCAATTTAGCTAAGTTGTTGTCCACTTATTCTCCTTCGATACCACTTATTCGTATTACATTAGTTAATTAACTACAAGAACGGATCGCTAGTTCTAGGAAAATTTGGGCAGTACTTCCTTCGTTTATACTACTTTTCCCATGTTCTATATCTACCCCTAACATTCACAATGCTATTCGCAATATCGCAATCAAAATCATCATTTATGCACCATTAGCAAAATCCACCATTTCTTCCAATTTTCCCATATTTCTCCCTATAGCTCACCTTAGTGCTTTCGTGCATTTACTACTTGTTTTACGTTATAAACATCATTTATATCGTATTTGTACTCACAACACTTCAACATTCATGATTCAATTCCACTATCATTCATTTATGTCACTATTCACTCAATAATGACCCATTCCTATGTTCTTCTACATTTTAAGTATCTAAGCCTTCCAATACCTTTAATCACGTGGTATAGTCATGAAACATACCTTAAATGATGATTGAACAAGCGTTGAGTTGAAATACTTCACTTAGCCAAAACCCTAGTTCCACCCTTTTAAGGATTTCTTGACTTAAATGATCCTTTGATGTGTTCTTACACTTATTTTCATGAATTTAGTGGTGTTGATCTGATGTTCCATTTGATTCTCTTGAATTCTCATGGAGGAAATATTTGGAGAGTTCTAGAGCATTCTTGAGTTGTATGGAAGAAAAATGAAATGAAATGAAGCCTAAGTTCCTTTTAATAATCACAAAACTGATCTTTAATGAAAAATTGTCAGGATGAACAGTGGTCGTAAACCACAGTGTTATGTCCCGTGTTTTCGTATATTTGGAAATCGAGAAATAATCAAGACTTGTGTGTTATAAGGAAATATTTTGGTTTTTAGTGAATATGACTATGTTGGTTGTGGAACCATTAATGTTAAGACATCGGGGAAGGCCGAGGGAAAATTTGGAATTTCGGAAATTAGTTTCGGGAATTACAAAACGGGACTTTTAATGAATTGGGCCAAGAAAAATATAACACAAAATTGAGGCCCAAAAATCTTGAGGGTGGCCGGCCATAGCCATGGCCCAAACCCATTTTTTTTATGTCATGTGCTAGGCACATGACCCTTAACTAGATATATATCATCTTAGCCTTAGTAATTATCTAGAACAAAACAAAAAAAATTCAAGAACACCTCAAAGTGAGGCTCTCGGCCGAGAATGAGAAAGAGAGAAAGAAAAATTTTCCTAGCTTGTGTTGTGATCCAAAAATCTTGATTTTTGCATAGTTGTGAAGTACTCAAGACCCTCTTCAACGGGGTATAATTAGTTTGGCACAAGAACCACGTTTGCGACAAGTCGGGTTTTCAAGAAAAGGTGAGAATTCTTACACTTTTGTGTTATAGAATTGATATGAATGTGTTAAGGATTAAAAATAGACGAGAATTCCGTAACTTTGATGTATGTAGAAAGCCGTGGGTGTGTGTGTGTTTGGTGTTGGAGCCGTGGCACTTATGAAGTGCAAAGTAATGTGAATTGATCTTGTTTAGTTTGTTTAGTGTGTCGTTGTGACCTTTATGTCGTAAATGAGCGTTTAAAGAATTGAATTGGCGTGGGAAAAGGATTTCGGATCATTACGGGAAAGTGTATACCTTTTGTATATTTGCGTATATCATTGTATATCTTTGATACTAAAGACTTTAAATATGACTTATGGTTGTTGTTAATGAATTCGGAATGAAATGATGCAAGTTAGTATGTTCGTCGGAATTGTTGACGTTTTGAAAGGAATATGGAAAGTGACGAACTTCTTGAATCTATGTATAATGTTGGAACATAATTGGGATGTGATTGAATAATCTTGAATGATTGAATGAATACAATAATGTGGACATAAGTTTGGAATTGTGAAGTTTGAATGAAAGTTGCCAACTTTTATAGTAAAGAAGAATATTGAAGTTAGAATGATTTAGTTGTGGTTTATGTTGTTTGTGACGTTTGGGTTGTTGTTGTTGATGTTCATTGAGCCGAGCTAAGTCTCGGGGGTGTTAGATATATAGGGGAAGTGCTGCCGAAATTTCGGTAGACAAAAATCAAGTTAATGGAAATATTAAGCCTAAGAATCTCTAATTGGTAACTTTGACCATTTGCAGATTCTGGACGAAACGGGATTTGATTTTGGGGAGAGCATAAGACGTCTATAAGGTATGTAAAGCTTCCCACTTCTTCGTTTGGCATGTCTTAGTGTGTTAGGTGAATTTTGGAACCTCCGGAGCCTTTCTGCTCCTCGAAACCCGATCTACAAAACGACTACTATTCATTCAATTCAATTGAAGCCTAAAGGCTCTATTTTGGCTAGAATGCAACCAAATGTTCGAAACCTATCGAAATGTGATCGGGTTACTTTGAAATCATTATGTATGATCTTCTGGCCTTTAAATGTTCGTAAATTATGTTCGCCACCTCAATTTGACTCGAGGTGGGCTCGCTAACCCCGAGACGCCCTATTTGTCCTATTGGGCTGTCCTTTTGAATAAAACTTGATATGATACTTTCGGTTTTGGAACTTCCTCCCACGAGATATGTATTGAATATTATGATATGCTAAGTTTCGTTTTGAGCCATACGTACCATTTTGGAAAAATTTTGTGAAATAAAACTTTGTATCGACTAAGTATTCGGTTATTTTGTACTATGAAATGACTTATGAAATCATTATGTTTTGAAAGGATATTTTGAAATATGATTTGCATTTGTTCGCTCACGACTCCGCTCGTGCCTTACTATACTTCGTTCACCGGTTCCCGGGCCGGTTATGATTCGTGCGCCCTATGATAATTCGGCCGTATGCTGTGTTACGGTTCCCAAGGCCTCGCCATAAGGCCGGGTTCCGTTTGGAGTTATGCTGTGATATGGCTAGTGATGCGATACGCTCACTTATGTTTGTGTTCGGGGATGTACGGAGATTTGAAACCTTCTGGTGTTATGCTGTGTGTGGCGCCAGCGTCGGAGTGGCGACCACGTTCTCGAGCGTTTGCATGATTTCGTTTGCATTATGTATATGTATATGATTTGATACGGATTTTGGACATACTGATTGGTACTTCCCTTTTGATATCTGGTTTGCTTTCAGTTTTGGCTCATATTTCTGCACTCCGTGCTTTACATACTCAGTACATATTTCGTACTGACCCCCTTTCTTCGGGGGCTGCGTTTCATGCCCGCAGGTGCAGATATTGGTGATCCTCCACTGTAGGCTTCACTCTTTGCTACTTCGGAGTACTCCTTCTTGACTCGGAGTCCACTTTTGGTACAGACTCCTTTTGCTATGTATATCTTCTGTACATTTGACTATTTGGGTACGGCGGGGCCCTGTCTCGCCATATGTCTTTGTTTTGAGTTCGTAGAGGCCTGTAGTCATATATGTGGGGCGAGGGTCCTATATATGTTCGTTTGATTTTGTTTTCTGGTCTTAAAGCGGTCCGTTTGTTTTGATGGCCCTAAATGGCCCTTATGCTTATATTTGCATTTTTGACCGGCGATGTCTATTCCGCTGCTCAGTTTGGATCCGATATGACATTTTGATTTGTGCGACCGCTTAAGACATATTTTGATATAAACTATGTTTGGTATGGCTTTTATGAAATTCTGAATTAAGTTTGGATTTGGCAATGAATATGTAATTTGGTCTGGGTACCCAAGTAGGGTGCCAGTCGCGGCCCACGGGGCTGGGTCGTGACACACAGTTTACGGACCGTATTGTGGTTTACGATCCGTCCTCCATGATCGTTATTAATCATCCAGAAACAGAAAGTTTGGCTGAGGGACATGGCAGTTTACGACCGAGGTTTACGGGCCGTCCTCCAAGTCGTTTTTAGTCATTTCATCACTTGGCAGAAACTTTGAGATTTTAGAAGGCTGGAGGACGATTGCACTATACGGTTCGTAAATCACTTTACGGGCCGTATAGTGCCCTTTACGACCACTGCTCTGAAAATTTTCCGCAACCTTCTTATTCCCAAAAATTCATAATTAGCCATTCCCGACTTAGTAAAACATCATACACTCAAGCCCTTCATTGTTCTACTCATCACATAAGTACGGAAAAATTTCCGAGGTGTAACAACGAAGTTGTGGGGTCATTGATGCCAATCCCTACACTACCCGAATCAATCACCCGCACTCTAAGATTAGCTAATTGGCGGAGCTCATGAAACATCTCTTTCTTTTCCGGAGGGACTTCACATAAACTGCCCATTGATCGGCGGCTAAGCGTATCGGCTACTACATTCGCTTTTCCGGGGTGATACAAAATGTCGACATCATAATCCTTCAATAATTCTATCCACCACCTCTACCACAGGTTCAACTCCTTCTTCTTGAAAATGTACTGAAGGCTTTTGTGATCCGTATAGATATCAACATGCACACCATACAAATAATGCCTCCATATTTTTAAGGCATGAATAACTGCAGCCAATTCGAGATCGTGAGTCGGATAATTCCTTTCATGTTTCTGTAATTGTCTCGAAGCATATGCAATAAATTTACCATGCTGCATAAATACACACCTTAGTCCAACACCGGAAGCATCACAATATACAACATAGCCATCTGGCCCTTCTGGAAGTGTTACGATCGGAGCTGAGGTCAATCAGTCTTTCAAATCTTGGAAGTTGTGCTCACAAGCATCATTCCATTGAAATTTGGCTGACTTCTGGGTTAGCTTCGTCAATAGGGCTGAAATAGATGAAAAGCCTTCTACGAATCTTCTATAGTATCCTGCCAAACCCAGAAAACTACAAACTTCTGTAGGCGTCGTAGGCCTTGGCCAAGTTTTCACAGCTGCAATTTTCTGAGTGTCGACTCGAATGCCATCATTTGAAATGACATGGCCCAGAAATGTTACAGAATTCAGCCAAAACTCACACTTTGAAAATTTTGCATATAATTCCCGGGCTCGAATAATGCCAAGAACAATCCGCAAATGATCTGCATGTTCTGATTCCGTGCGAGAATACACCAGAATATCATCAATAAATACGATCACGAATAAATCCAAGAGAGGCCCGAATACGTTGTTCATTAAATTCATAAACACGGCCGGAGCATTAGTCAACCCAAACAACATTACTCGGAATTCATAGTGACCGTATCTCGTTCTGAAGGTCGTCTTGGGAATATCCGCTTCTCTAACACTAACCTGATGGTAACCCGATCTCAAATCTATTTTGGAAAACCATTTAGCACCCTGTAGCTGATCAAATAGATCATCAATCCTGGGAAGAGGATATTTGTTCTTTATCGTCACTTTATTCAATTGCCTGTAGTCGATATACATTCTTAGAGATCCGTCTTTCTTTCTTACAAACAAGACCGGTGCTCCCCACGGTGATGAACTGGGTCTAATAAACCCCTTTTCAAGCAAGTCTTTCAACTGCACCTTTAGCTCTTTTAATTCTGCCGGAGCCATTGGATAAGGAGGAATAGAAATAGGCTTGGTGTCCGGCAACACATCAATGGCGAAGTCAATCTCCCTTTCTGGAGGAAGTCCTGGAAGTTCGTCTAGAAACACATCTGGGAATTTATTCATGACCGGAACTGATTGGAAAGTTGGCGGCTTTGACTCGGTGTCATGAACCCGAACTAAATGATAAATGTAACCCTTGGCTATCATCTTCCTTGCCTTAAGGTAGGAAATAAACCTACCATTTGGAGATGCTGCATTACCTTTCCATTCAAGCACGGGCTCTCCCGGGAATTGGAATCAAACCACTTTTGTGCGGCAATTAACATTTGCATAACACGAGGCCAACCAATCCATACCCATGATTACATCGAAATCTATTATTTTCAGCTCAATCAAATCAGCTCTGGTCTAACGATCACATATCACAATGACACAATTTTTGAACATTTGCCTTGCTATCACGGGATCACCAACCGAAGTGAGTACCTCAAAAGGTTTAATTGGCTTAGGTTTCACCCCAATACAACCAGCAACATATGGAGTAATATAAGAAAAAGTAGAACCCGGATCTATCAGTGCGTATATATCACGGGAGAATATAGACAATGTACCTGTAACCACATCCGGGGAGGACTCAAGATCCTGCCGTCTGGCTAAAGCATATACACAGGGCTGAGTGGCACCTGAAGTAGATGCTGCCCCTCTACCTCTACCTCGGCCTGCTAACATCTAGGGAATCTGTCATGCCGGGCGTGCTGAGGAAGAACCAGCTGTTGAACCTGTGGGCTGAACTCCAACTCTACCACTCATGGACGGGTAATCTCTCATCATCTGCCCAACTTGGCCGTAAGTATAACAAGCGTCCGAACCCTAGCGACACTGTCCGGAATGCAATCTACCGCACTGGCTGCATCGCAGTACTGGGGGTCTCCTCTGACTATAATCTTCCCTAAACTGGGAATCTGGAGTTCTCGGACTTTGGCCCTGTCCTGAGCGGAAGGAGCGATCAAATCTCCTACCTGTAAATCGAGGAGGTGCCCTGGTCACCGACTGGCCTGAGTAACCAGAATATGTCTGCCTTGATCCCCCTCTATAACCACTGCCTGCTCCCATAGATCTTGCCCTCTTGCCTTGCCTTCTTTCATTATCGCGGTCATTCCTTGGTGGTTGTTGTCGCCTCTCTAAATTCTGAGCATGGGTCTGTATTCGGGAAATATCCATCCCATCTTGCAAGGACGCCATCAAACAATCTCTTAATAAATATGGCCCTAGGCCACTCACAAATCTATGTACCCGATCTCCCATGTCGGCCACGATAGCCGGGGCATATCTAGCCAAAGAATTAAATTGCATGCTATACTCCCGGGCACTCATGTTTCCTTGCCTCAGATTTAGAAACCTGTCCGCTCTAGCTCGGCGGACCTCGGGTGGCAAATAGTGACGAATAAATGCATCCACGAATTCTTGCCAAACCGGAGGAGGCGCATTCTCTCCTCGTGAGATTTCCCAGTTGTTATACCATAAAACAGCCACATCCCGGAGTCTGTAAGATGCCAAATCCACGAATTCAGTTTCGGAGGCATGGACAATCTTCAATGTCCTCAGTACCTCATCTATGAAACCTTGTGGGTCTTCGTCCGGCTTTGACCCGAAAAACTCCGGAGAATTTAGGCTCATAAAATCACGGGCTTTGGTACTTGCTGCCCGATCACTCGAACTCGAACTTTGTCGTTGTGCCTGGGCGGCAACCAATTGCGTCAATAAATGAATGGCCTCGGTCATTTTTTGACCCGAAGCAACTGGAGAGGGGATTGGAGCTGGAGCTCCTCCTTGCTCTTCCACATTAGGCGGGGTAGAAGAGGTATTAGACAAGGCCTCATTGTGTGATTCGCCTTCTTCAATGTTCATCGGAGGCTCTCTTTCTACCCGCCTCTTTGCCGTAGTTTTGCCCTTCTGGCGACTGTAGCCTTCCCCTTTGGTGGCATTCTGAAATCACAACACACTATTAGGGAGGATAAAATATTATACATGGCTCTATCGTACGATCTCATAGGAAGAAGAATGGTCATTTTTCCTAAATGCCCGGTAGCCTCTTGTTTATTGATGTGGCACGCAACACACTATAAAAAAGACTCTACTAGACACGGCTCGTAGACACTTCCTAGGACTGAACTGCTCTGATACCACTTTTGTCACGACCCAGCTAGGGGTCGTGACGAGTACCCGGGGCTAGCCACCGAGCAACACTCGTGCTACTACTTATCTTGCTCATTTAATAGTCTTTTATCAGCTTTATACTCAAATTTTAGGAAAATCATATTTTATATGGAAACATAAATACTTTTAAACACATTTGCCTCTCGGCCATCAAAATAATATATACATATAATAGCATCTCGTGAGACCATCTAACCCACACTGCGCATCAACGAGCCTCTACTGGAGTACTAAACATGAGGATGGGATAAGACCTCGTCATGCCCAAAGATACATATACATGAATATACAAAGAAGAATCTTCATAAGCACCTCCAAACAAAGGAGTGATTCCAGTCGGCTGACTGCTACTGCTGGTCTGGGTCGAGCTCTCCTCCCTGTCTACCGGAGGGCATGATCACAGAGTTCAAAGAAAACGGACGTCAGTACGAATATGGTACTGAGTATGAGAGGCATAAACAATGAAATAGAACAATGACATAAAGGAAATATCAATATGGAACATCCATATCTAACTGTCATGTATAAAAGAATTAAGCCATGTTGTCTTACTCATACTCGTCATCATATCATGTATGCATAATGTATAAGCTGCCCGCTCATATAGGTGTGGTGTAGTAATTTATAAGCTGCTCGTCCATATCGGATCGGTGTGATAATCATAACATTAGCGTGCGTCCAGGCCTCCCGCGTCCGGGGTATCATCTCATGCCGGCCACTAGTGGTGTCTGCCCATGCCATTTGGCCATGGTGTATCGTATAGCTGCCCGCCTTAGCGGTGACTGCCCGGCCAACTAGGCGCGGTGTTACATCATCATCATACATACTCATCATAATAGGCTTATCGTAACATACTTATCATAATACATCCATAGGGTTTATAACCAACTTTACTCTATCGGGGTGACGTAAGGTCGTGATCCCCCGATTTCATTATGGAGCAATTACCAACATCCTGCCTCACCTTGAAGGAACTAACATATAAGGTGAGTGTGAGCAATAAACAACATCATGCCATTTTAAGATCATCATATCATATCTCTTATCTTATATTACCATTCGTGGATATAGGCTTTTAGCTTTCCGGAATATAGGGACTCATGAGGAGGAGGAATATTATGCTATGAGATTCATGCCATTAGAAAGAAGGGACTAGCCCTACATACTTTTGACGTTTAACTAAGCTCTCGTTCGCTTGCTCTCCTTCGATATCGCATTTCTACCTTCAAAAGAGAATTCGTCTTTACGTTAGTTAATCGACTATAAGAACGCGTTACTAATTCTAGGGAAAATTTGCGCAGTACTTCCTTTGATTATACTACTTTTCCCATATTCTATATTAACTCCCAAACGCTCACAACAACGTTCACAATATTGTATTCAACAATCATCATTTATCTACGTTTACCACATTCCACCATTTTTCTCCAATTTCTCCACGTTTATGGGTTTTAGCTCATCAACACATTTTCTCATACATCACACCTATTTCATGGTCTACACGTCATTTATAACATATTTATACTCCCAACTCATCAACATTCATAATGCAATCCAACTATCATTCAACTATTGCACTATTCACATTTTATGACCCATTTTATTACACTCTTCTATAATCCAAGTGTTTCAATGTATTAATGCTTCAATCATCATGAGAAGGTCATCAAACTTACCTTGGGTAGTGTTGGAACCAGCCTTGAGCAACAACACTCTCTTATGCCAAAAACCCTATTTCACTTCCTTTGCAATTTCTTGGTGTAGATGAGCTTCACACCCTTGGTTCCTTGTATTTCATGTAGTTGACAACTAATTTCCCTTAAATTCTTGAGGATGAAATGTTTGGAATGTTCTAGAGTTCTCTTGAGTTGTGTAGATGAGAAATGAAATGAAAATGAATGAAAAGGGTCCCTTATATTAATCATAAAAATCTGATTTTTATGAACATTAGTCGGGATGCACAGTGGTCGTAAACCCAGTTTACAGGCCGTATTCTGATTTACGGTCCGTCCTTCATGACCGTATTTAAGCATATCAAAACAGAAAGGTATATTGGAGTCATGGTGGTTTACGGTTGCATTTTACGGGCTGTATTTCAATTTACGGTACGTATTCTGAGTCGTATTTAACCATTTAGACATTTGGCAAAAAGTTGAAATTTTTGGAATGTTGAAGGACGATGGCAGTTTACGGTCCGTAAACTACTTTGCGGGTCGTATTCTATTTTATGACCAACTGGGTCGAAGTACAGATCTGCAACTTTCTCATTTCCAAAATTCATAAGTAGTCATTCCCTACTTAGTAAAACATTGCACACTCATACACTTCGTTAGTCTACTCGTTATACGTTCACGAAAAAATTTCCGAGGTGTAACAATTATGTGATACACTGGATTTAGAGAGTTTTCAGTTTGGATTTAGAGAGTATTCAGTTTGGAGTTGAGTGAGTTAAGGAAACCATAATATATGGAGTGTGTGGCCTACTTTTATCTCCAGGATAGACAGTTGGTGTACGAGACTTTTGATTATGCGATAGGATATTGAATGGGTTTGAGGGATGATTGGACGGTGGCAGTGAATGTGATCTGATGGAAATTAAGGAATTAAAGAGTTAAGAAACGACATAGTTTATCGAGAATCGGTAAGAATAAGGTACATTTTCGGGACTACTTGGGTCAGTAAAGATGGTGGTGATGTTGTCCTACATATTTTAGATGAGTATGATTGTTGATTACGCTTAGAGAAAGATATCTGCAGAAATGGACCAAGCGATATGACGAGGTTATTACACCTCCCGTTTTTGTCGTAAGAAAGTCTTTGGCTTATTTGTGATTTATACCTTTAGTATGGAGATCCGAACCGGAGTTTTCGAGATATTACGTCCCTTACCTCGTGCGTACCAACGTATAAGTGTGTGTTCTTTGAGATTTGAAAGGATTAGAAGCTAAACGAACTGAATCGTCGCGAGCCGGAACAACTCAGGGAACTGGCAGGAAACCAGTCACTATTGATGGACCGTCGACGTGTCGACAGTGGCGTCAATCCATGCTGTTGACATGCCACTATCTCTGAATCTCAGGTGGCAAATGGACGGAGCAAGTTGACGGACCATCGACATGTTGACGGGCCGCCGACACGCCCGTCATGCCGCCCCGCTGGAACCTTCTTGATCCATCTATATATAATTAGTCCCACAACTTTATTCCTCATTTTATCACTTCCAAACCAGAGCAAACCCTTAAATAATTCCTCTCATCATATTACATCATATTGGAGGAGTTTTAGTAAGATCCGAACCCGTAAAACACGAGCTAGTGAAGAAGAAGGTTGCTCCTAGGGTTTCATTGAAGTTGTGGAGCTTAGAAGTTTAAGTTGGAGTTATTCTTGGTATTCTATTCCCTTCAAGGTATGTATATGACTCTTATCTTCATTATTGAGTTAATTATCAAGAGTTTTAGTGGTTTAAGTAAAGGGAATATGGTTATGAAGGTTGTAAGTTGAATAAGGGTTAAGTTGAGGCTAGTGGGCTGTCTTGAGAGACGATTTGAAGTAGAGATGATTATGTTTTGATATGTGTGTAGGGATATTGATGTTGTTGATGTTGTTATTAATGGTTGAGTTGAATTGGTAGTTGAGGAATTATTAAGCTTACGAAGGAGATCTTGTCCGAAATTCATTAAGTTGCCTTCGTACTTGAATTGGATAGTAAGTGATGTAAATCGTCTAGTGATGGCTTATGTTATATTGATTGTAGACTTACGAGTGCAAGAAGTAGACGTTGGACGATTAGATACGCTCCAAGGTATGTTAAGGCTGTCCTTTCTATTCTTTTTGGCATGATCCGCATCTTATGAACGATCAGAGTAAGCAAGAGTGTTCTAAAGACTCTACTCTTAGATTGTACAGGATTCATCGTATCCTTGATTTCCTATGTTTTATGTCTATGGCTTCCAGAGATCTTATGTTGCCTATAGTAGTATAGAGTATACTTTTCAGGGCCCCTTCATGCATTTATATATATGCTTCTATTGAGCCGAGGGTCTCTCGGAAACAGCCATCCTACCTTGGTAAGAGTAAGGTCTGCGTACATTCTACCCTGCCCAGACCCCAAGATATGGGATTTCACTGGGTTGTTGTTGTTGTTGTATAGCTATTTCCTTACACCGTGCCCATATTGCCAGGCAGCACCACTATGGTGGGCGGCTTATGGATGACGATATATGATTACACCGTGCCCACATGGTCGGACAGCACCACTAGTGGGGGGCTTATGATATCATTCGGGACGTGGGATTATATGAGATGTGGATCGGGTTGTACGTTCCACAGCACTATCAGTTATATTATGACCTATGCATATCATACACCCTTAGAGGTAGTTCCAGTTATACAAAGTTATGTAGAGCTTTTAAGATATTGAGATTATCTTTCATATTTCAGATGTCTCTCATGACTTCTATGTACTTGTTATTATTTTGCCTTACATACTTGGTACGTTATTCATATTGACTCCCCTATTGTTCGGGGGGCTGCGTTCATGCCTGCAGGTATAAGTCGACAGATAGACGGTCCAGCTCTGTAGGACCTTCATTCAGCTATAGTCAGCGCACTCCACTTGGTTCGGAGTTGCAGTTTGTTTTGGTATACCTTTTTGAGGTGTATATATATATGGGTATGGTGGGGTCCTGTCCCGTCCTTTTTACAGCTTTGCACTCTTTAGGGGTCTGTAGACAGTTATGTACAGTTAGATGTGATGTACCCTTGTCGGCTCCTATTCGTTTGTGTACAGTATATGTAGCGACCTAGTTGGCTTGCATTGTTCTTTCCAGCATATATATATATATATATATATATATATATATATATATATATATATATATATATATATATATGTTCAGAGTTCATGAGGTCATCCTTTTATGAGCCAGCATCGTGCTGATTAAGTTCTTATGGGCCCTCGTTATTCAGTGTTATTCAGAAACGAGTATAGGGGTGTTTGGTCACTAGAGATCAAGCACTCGTCATAACTTATCGGTTTGGGTCATGACAAAAGTGGTATCAGAACAGTTCCGTACTACAGACTGTGTCTAGTAGTGTCTTGTTTATGGGTGTGTCGTGCACCACACTTATACATAGGAGGCTGCAGGACATTTAGGATGTCACCATTCTTTCAAGTATAGATCGTGCGATCGAGCGGTGAGATAAGAATTCCCTTTCTAATGATTTGTTCTGATTTCAGCGATGCCTCGGAAGGAAACTACAGCTGCCCAGAAGGGCAAAGGAGTGGCTGGTGAGGCCACTTGTCATACTCAGCAAGCTACCAGGACTCTGGGCGAGTCTTAGAGTGAGAGCCCATCCCAGACTACGTATACCCGTCTCCAGCACCTGTCCTAGTGCCCCAAGCTCCTCAGCTAGATGCCTCAGGCCAGGAGATGAGAGAGGCCATCCTTTTGCTGACCTAGTTATTAGTCAATCAGACTCAGCGACAGGGTGCGAGCGATGGGGGTAGGAGTCAGAGCAAGGGGTCTAGGTTCTTAGGTTTTGACAGTGAGTTCGGAGGTGGCCCATGGCGGCCGTTTTCTAAATACTCAGCTTATTCAGGAGCTAGTGCACCTCCATGGTTTCCTGGACCCATGTCTGATAGATCCGCTTATTTTGGGCCAGCAGAGAGTTCCAGAGTTCCCAGATCTCAGATTAGGAGTGATTCCAGTTAGACGAGACCACCTGTACCACGGTGTACGCAGTATGGTAAATTGCATGGGGGACCATGCCGATTGGGTTTAGGTGTTTGTTATGCCTGAAGTTGGCCAGGCCAAATCCAGCGTGACTGTCCATCGATGCGTGTTAGAGGTAGGGTCCAGCCCACAGAATTAACAACTGGTGTTTTGTTATCAGTAAGCCTTCCGGGACAAGGCTCACAGACACTAGTAGACCATGGTAGGGATAGACGGGGAGCGGCTGGTTCGAGTGATCCTCAGCATCACAGCTATACACTGGCTGGGCGACAGGATCTCGATTGTTCCCCTGATATTGTCCCAGGTACATTACCAGCATTTTTTTATGATGTATATGTATTGATTAATCTGGGGTTTACGTTTCACATGTTACTCTATTTGTGGCAAGTAAGTTTGGGATAGAGCCTGGGTCGATTCAACCTTTTGAGGTGTCTACGCCAGTTGGTGACCCAGTCATAGCTAGGCAAGTATATCGAGGCTTTGTAGTGATAGTTTGTAATCGCCATACCCTAGCAGATTTGACTGAGTTAGACATGATTTATTTTTATGTTATTATGGGTATAGATTGGTTGGCTTCATGTTATGCTAATGTTGATTGCAGAATGAAGATAGTTCGACTCCAGTTTCCAGGCGAGCCAATCCTAGAATGGAAGGGTGATGCTGCTTCACCGAGGGGTAGGTTTATTTCCCCTCTTAAGGAAAGTAAGATGATAAAAAAAGTTATATTTATCACCTAGTCTGGGTCCAGAATGTGCAAGCAGAGTCACCGACCTTTCAGTTTGTCCCTGTGGTCAATGAGTTTCTAGAGGTGTTTCCAGATGAGCTTCCAGGCATTTCGTCGGAGCGGGGAATTGATTTTACTATTGATCTATTGCCAGATATTCAACCGATATCTATTCCCCCTTATAGAATGGCACCTGCAGATTTGGAAGAATTGAAGAAGCAATTGAACGATCTTCTTGAGGAGGGCTTAATTAGGCCCAGTACATCGCTGTGGGGAGCACCGGTTTTAATTGTAAGAAAGAAGGATGGCTCCTTGCGAATATGCATTGATTACAGGCAATTGAATAAAGTGACTGTAAAGAATAAATATCCTCTTCCGAGGATTGACGATTTATTTGACCAGCTGCAGGTTGCTAAGTATTTCTCGTAGATAGATTTTAGATCAGGCTATCATCAGGTGAGGGTGAAGGAGAAAGACATTCCAAAGATGGCATTCCAGACTAGATATGGGCATTATGAGTTCCGTGCTATGTCATTCGGGTTAACTAATGCCCCAACTGTATTCATGGATTTGATGATTCGAGTATTTAGACCTTTCCTAGATCTGTTCGTGATTGTGGTTATAGATAATATTCTGGTTTATTCACCGACAGAGGCTGAGCATGTAGATCATATACGTGCAGAGCTCAGAGTTCTTCGTGATAGAGAGTTGTATGCCAAGTTTTCCATGTGTGAGTTCTGGTTGAACTCTATAGCTTTTCTTGGTCATATTATTTTAGACGAAGGTATTAGAATGGATACTCAATAGATTGAAGTTGTAAAGAATTGGCCAAGGTCCACGACACCGGTGAAAATACGTAGTTTTTTGGGTTTGGCAGGATATTACAGGAGGTTCATAGAAGAATTTTCTTCTCTTTCAGCCCCGTTGACCAAGTTGACTCAGAAATCAGCTAAGTTTTAGTGGACAGATGCATGTGAGTGGAGTTTCCAGATATTGAAGGATAATTTAACTTCAGCACCTGTCTTGACTCTACCAGAGGGAACATATGGCTATGTGATATATTGTGATTCTTCAAGGGTTGGTTTGGGCTGTGTATTAATGCAGCATGGCAAGTTGTCGCTTATGCTTCTAGACACCTGAAGAAGCACGAGAAGAACTATTCAACTCATGATCTTGAGTTAACTGCAGTGACCCATGCTTTGAAAATGTGGAGACATTATTTGCACAACGTTCATGTTGATATCTACACCGACCATAAGAGCCTCTAGTATATCTTTAAGCAGAAGGACTTGAACTTGTATCAAAGGCGATGGCTAGAGTTGTTAAAGGATTATGATGTTGATATTCTATACCACTTCGGGAAGGCCAATGTAGTAGCATATGCTCTTAGTCACAAATCCATGGGTAGCCTGTCATATGTACTACCAGAGAAAAGGGAGATAGTCCATGATCTTGGCTAGCTAGCCATTCTGGGAGTTCGATTGATAGATTCGGGTGACACAGGAGTTACAGTTCAGGATACAGCGATGTCATCTTTAGTAGCTGAAACAAAGGAATGCCAGTACGAGGATCATGTTCTAGTTCATTATCGGGATACAACCCCTCAAAAAGAAAAGACACCCTTCGTGATTATAGGAGATCGAGTACTCAGGTATCGAGGTAGATTATGTGTTCCTAATGTTGCAAGACTTTGCCGGCAGGTTATGGGGGAATCCTATTATTCTCGCAATTCTATCCCCCCCGACACAATAAAAATGTATCATGATCTCAAAGAAGTGTATTGGTGGGATGGTATGAGGAAAGATATAGCGGAGTTGTCACTCAGTGTCTGAATTGACAGCAAGTTAAGATAGAGCACCAAAAGCCCGGAGGTTTATTGTAGGCTATGAAGATTCCGACATGGAAATGGGAGGTAATTAATATGGATTTCATTACAGGTTTGCCCCGTACTCAGTGGAAGTATGATTCAATGTGGGTGATAATTGTTAGGCTTACAAAGTCAGCTCATTTCCTACTTTTCAGAACGACTTATTCAGCTGAAGATTGTGTGACTTCATGGTGTTCCTACAACTATTATTTTAGATAGAGGGGCGCAATTCACAGCTAACTTTTGGAGATCCTTTCAGAATGGATTGGGGACTCAGGTAAGCCCTAGTACCGCATTTCATCCACAGACAGATGGGCAAGCTGAGCGCACTATTCAGATACTTGAAGATATGCTCAAAGCTTGTACACTTGACTTTCGAGATAGCTAGGATGATCATTTGCCTCTTATGGAGTTTGCATATAATAACAATTACCATTTTAGTATCCAAATGGCTCCTTATGAGGCTTTATATGGGCAAAGATGTAGATCCCCTATGGGATGGTTTGATGTTGGAGAGAATCAGCTAGTTGGCCCCGATTTGATACAGCAAGCGGTTGACAAGGTGAAAGAAATTCAAGAAAGATTACTAGCAGCATAGAGTCGACAAAATCCTATACGGACAATTGGCGGCGTAAGTTGGAGTTTGAGGTAGGTGATTGGGTTTCCTAAAAGCTTCACCTATCAAGGGAGTAATGATATTTGGCAAGAAAGGTAAGTTGAGCCCTCGATACATTGGGACATATAGAATCATTCGTACTGTGGGTAAGGTAGCGTATGAGCTAGAACTATCTGTACATCCAGTATTCCATGTGTCCATGCTCCGTAAGTGTATATGAGATCCCTTGATAATTGTACTGGTAGATGCTATCCAGATGATCGAGTAGTTATCGTACAAAGAGACTCCAGTGGCTATATTGGCTAGACAAGTCCGTCGATTGCTAACCAAGGATGTGGCTTCCGTTAAAGTTCTGTGGAGAAATAATAATGTTACTGAGATGACTTGGGAAGCTGAAGAGGAAATAAAGGCTAAGTGTCACGACCCAACCCGCCATGACTGGCACCCAACTAAATCCTAGTGGGCGAACAAATACACAAGACATCCATCCATTCAAATTCGATTTTATATTAACCAAGCTAATCAGTTATTACTCATTCAACATCAAATGAACAAAATAAGCCATGCCATAAAATACTGAAATAAGTGCGGAAGTCCAACTATTACAAAATTCCTAAAATTCGAAAGTCATCGCACATGACTCTAATCTAAAACATCTCTAAGGAGTTAAATCTGACTAATAAATAACCATAATGTCTAGAGTACGAAAAGACATCATAGAAAGAAGATCTTCAGGCGGCCTGGCCTGGGAAGAAGCTAGATGTGAGGGCGGGTAGCATTCTCCGTATCACAATCTGCACTCAAAAGAATGCAGCAAGGTAGTATCAGTATAAACACTATGTACCGGTAGATATCATAGGCCAACTAAGATTAGTATCATGCATATTTCATAAAATCAATAGAACAAACAGCCAGTCAAAAGACATTAATATCAATAAACCACAGCAAGTCAACAAAGGATAATCATAGTCAAATCACCAAGATGCCATGCATCACAATCACGTAAGCCAGAACGGGAATAAATTTACCACAATGACCACTAACTGTATACACATGCTAACTGATGTCATTGCTCAGTAGTAATGACCTGCAGGGGACCCATGATGTCCATATACCACTCGTTCCGGAATACTCCTTAGACCCGAGCACAAACCTCTGCTCTGAAATGAACCTCAAACGTGGGATATATCAACGTACCTCTGGTTTCCGAAACTAACCTCGGACCACGAGCTCATAATCTAGGTCACATATGTGCCTTCCCAAACCTCTTACAAAACAATATTTCTTACCTGCTCAATATCAATACTCAAATAATCATTTCATGTCACAATACCATCGAGAAGATCATACTAGCTTCTCATCACAACACATTCACTGCAGAATCAACACACATGAATAGTGGTACAAAGCCTACACAATCACTCAATCAGAATCACATAGGAGTTTAGTCACACAATCTCATGCATGAAAACTAGACATGATTTATCTTAAAGAATTCACAAACATACAATAAACTAACCAAAGTCTAACTCAAGTAGATCGTAACCTACCTCAATGTAGAGTTGAAACACGCAAGTCACTTCGCTACAACCTTTCCTTTCCTTAACACCCCAGAACGTTCAAAGTCTAGAAATAGAAGGCTCAATGAGTCATAATACTCCAATCACAAGTACCAATACAAGAATACCCTTCCCCTTACCCCATTCCAAGGGGTGGATGAGTTTTTAGGTGATAAACAACCTATTAAGGCCCTTAGTAATAATTAAACATCGATTTATAACAACATTCTATCAACATTCCCACTACAAGCAGTTTTTAGGGTCAAGACACCATTTTTATAGAACCCTAGGTCTCCAATCACTTAGTTTAATGACTCTAAATGTTCAATTCATGAAAAGAGAAACTAACCAAAGCATTTAGATGATAACTAAGCGATAATACCCATAACCCATCAAGTTTTAGAAGGTTTATCAACATTCTAGTGAATAATACCCATAACCCATCGAGAACATGGATAGCCGTTGGTATTGGTCAAAGCACCACCATAGCAGTACCGCCGCCACAACGGTCCATTTTGGGCAGTGAGCTCCAGGTTTTGACCAGTTTTTCCCCCTATCACCCAACATTTCATCCGAGGCCTCAAAAACACAAAATAAACATGTACATATATATATAGACGACCTACGAATCCACCCATGGCCTCAGAATTCCCAACGGAGTTCTAATTTTCTACGCCACCCCCGACGAACTTAAGACAATCAAGCAACAACCCCAAACAAGTCAAATTTCAACCCGTAAGCTCACACGATTTAGTTTCTACTGGCTCGATCTACCCTTGGAAAGGTTATATTTGGTAGGGTGATCCTACAATTCCCATAATGACTGGAAGGGTCGATACACTAAGTACCCATATTTGTTTTGTCATCTCAGGAGGCTCAGTCTGAGGCATCATCTCCCCCAGGTATTAGTTCATTTATAGTTATTATGATTGGTCGTGTGAGACTATGGTGTTGTATATTTTAGCATGTGGCCCTATGTGGCATTATTTTGGGTTGTTTTGTACAGGTTGGATTGGTATATTTATAGAGGAGACTCTGCTGAAATTTGTATAACCGATGACTTGTATGAACATTCGAGGACGAATGTTTCTAAGGGGGGGGGGGGGAGATTGTTACACCTCCTGTGTTCGTCGTAAAAACGTCTTTGGCTTATTTGTGATTTATAACCTTATTATGGAGATCTGAACCTGAGTTTTTGAGATATTACGTGCCTTACCTTTTGTGTAAGAAAGTATAGGTGTGCATTCTTTACGATTTTAAAGGATTAGAAGCTAAACGAACCGAATCATCACGAGCTAAAACAACTCAGGGAACTGGTAGGAAACCAGTCCCCTTTGACGGACCGTCGACCTGTCAATGGTGGCATCAATCCACACCGTTGACACACCACTGTCTCTGAATCTCAGGTGGAAAATGGATGGTGCAAGTCGAAGGACCGTCGACATATTGAAGGGTCGTCGACCCACCCGTCAAACTGCCTCGCTGGAACCTTCTTGATCCATCTATATGTAATTAGTCCCATGAATTTATTCCTCATTTTCTCACTTCCAAGCCAAAGCAAACCGTTAAATATTTCCTCTCAACATATTCCATCATATTTGGGGAGTTTTAGTAAGATCCGAATCCGTAAAACCTGAGCTAGTGAAGAAGAAGTTTGCTCCTAGGGTTGTGGAAATTAGAAGTTTGAGTTGGAGTTGATTCTTGGTATTCTAGTCCCTTCAAGGTATGTATATGATTCTTATCTTCATTATTGAGTTGATTATCAAGAGTTTTAGTAGTTTAAGTAAAGGGAATATAGTTATGAAGGTTGTAAGTTGAATAAGGGATAAGTTGAGGCTAGGGGGCTGTGTTGAGAGAGGATTTGAAGTAGAGATGATTAAGTTTTGATATGTGAGTAGGATATTGATGTTGTTATTAATGTTTGAGTTGAATTGGTAGTCGAGGGATTATTAAGCTTATAAAAGAGATGTTGTCCGAAATTCATTAAGTTTCCTTCGTACATGAATTGGATAGTAAGTGATGTAAATGGTCTAATGATGGCTTATGTTATATTGATTGTAGACTTACGAGTGCAAGAAGTAGACGTTGGACGATTAGATACGCTCCAAGGTATGGTAAGGCTGTCTTTTCTATTCTTTTTGGCATGATCCTCATCTTATGAACGAACAGAGTAAGCTAGTGAGTTCCAAAGACTCTGCTCTTAGATGGTACAGGATTCATCATATCTTTGATTTCCAATGTTTTATGTCTATGGCTTCCAGAGATCTTATGTTGCCCAGAGTAGTCTAAAGTATACTTTTCAGGGGCCTTTCATGCATTCATATATATGTATAGCTATTTTCTTACACCGTGCCTATATGGCCGGGCAGCACCACTACGGTGGGCAGCTTATGAATGATAATGTATGATTACACTGTTCCCACATGGACGGGCAGCACCACTAGTTTGCGGCTTATTATATCATCCCGGACATGGGAATATATGAGATATGGATCGGGCTGTACGTTCCACAGCACTATCAGTTGTATTATGACCTATGCATATCATACGCGCTTAGAGGTAGTTCCAGTTATAAAAAGTTATGTAGATCTTTTCAGATATTGAGATTAGCTTTCATGTTTCACATATCTCTCATGACTTATATGTACTTGTTATTCTTGTGCCTTACATACTCGGTACATTATTCGTACTGACTCCCCTAATGTTCGGGGGGCTGCGTTCATGCCCGCAGGTACAGGTAGACAAACAGACGGTCCAGCTCAGTAGGACCTCCATTCAGCTCTAGTTAGCACACTCCACTTGGTTCGGAGTTGCAGTTCGTTTTGGTATGCCTTTTTGAGATGTGTGTATATATATATATATATATATATATATATGGGTATGGCGAGGCCCTGTCCGGTCTTTTTTACAGCTTTGCACTCTTTAGGGGTCTGTAGACAGTTGTGTACAGTTAGATGTGATGTAGCCTTGTCGGCTCTTATTTGTTTGTGTATAGTATATGTAGCGGCCTAGTCGACTTGCACTGTTCTTTCCAGCATATATATATATATATATATATATATATATGGGTATGGCGAGGCCCTGTCCCATCGTTTTTACAGCTTTGCACTCTTTAGGGGTCTGTACACAGTTGTGTACAGATAGATATGATGTAGCCTTGTCGGATCTTATTTGTTTGTGTATAGTATATGTAGCGGCCTAGTCGACTTGCATTGTTCTTTCCAGGACATATATATAGACAGAGGTTCAGAGTTCATGAGGTCATCCTTTTATGAGTCAGAATCGTGCTTATTAAGTTCTTATAGGCCTACGTTATTCAGTGTTATTCAGAAACGAGTATAGGGGTGTTTGGTCACTAGAGATCAAGAACTTGTCATGACTCATCAGTTTGAGTCGTGATAGAGGTCTCGTGAGAATTTGTGATCAGCGATTTGTGGGAAATAAGTTTTAGGTAACCAACATGTTAATGCTTATGGAATTGGCTTGTGTAGTGCACAGTTGGGTAACTTCGTCACACTCTTCAGTAGATGAGTAGTATGTCTTAAGAGAAACAAAGTGGAAATCCCAGTTATGTGAGGGCTAGAGTTATATTCTTGAGATGATACTGTACTCGTGGTAATATATTATGTTGCAAGTAATATTGACTGGACAGTTTGGGTAAGCGCTCTTGGTTATTAAAGACTTGGGAGTAGTTGCGTGAGATTTAGAGCGGTAGCTGTAAGATTGGATACTTTTGAAAAGGTTTACGGGCATATCGAGGTGATACTATGGGAGATTTGATGGTTAAAGGGGCATTACATGAGGCTACAGGTTTTATGTCGAAAAGTTTGAAGTGTAGCAGATTTCATATCGAGTAAAGGTTGAGAAACATGAAGATTAGAATCGTAAGGTATAACTCTTCGGTACTAAGTTGACAGCTTGGATAGGACTCAGCTTTTGGAGTCGAGGGTGACCGACATGAATTGTTATGCATAAGGAAAGGATTAGAATTGGCCGTCACAGATGTGCGATAGGATTGTGATTAGTTTTGGAAAGTCAAAGTCAGTTCAAATGACTATTGGAGGTATTCCAGAATTGTGCATTCATTCAGGGTCAACATTGTTTGAGTTAAACTTAATGGTTTATGTTTATATTTTCTGGAAGATATTTAAGGATTCGATGCGATTCGGCTCAGATTTGAGGTAAGACAGATTTACCAAACTTTGTTAGGGTTTTCTAATGGAATAGATGAAATTTTCTTAGAACCGTTACTTGGATAGAATAATGGTTTACTATAAGCTTAGTACAGATTTGAGGACGAACAGTTGGGCGAGAGGTCTTTATAGTGATCAGTTGGATTCTGACGGAATTTGCTAGGTAAAATATTCAGTGGTATGGTTCCTGTATTATGATTTGAAGGTTTAAGAAGACTTGGAACTAGCCAATTTGGTTGTCAGTAAGATCAGTTTGGGTGGAATTGCGTAGAGAACTCAGATGAATCAAGGATTCTTTCTGGTGAAAGTAAGTCATGGTTTTAGGTTTGTGGTATGGGTGTTCATGTGTTTCCAAGAAATCGCGGTGCAAAAAATAGATTTAGCAAGTGCGAAGGAAAGGTTAGCAGAATCAGAATAGATTCCCGGTTCAGAATGGGCTATGGTCTATGGCCGTGTTTCGAAGTATTGCATTGGTTTGGGAAAGTGTTTGTGGGACCTATTGATCATGTTCAGAGTTGCGATTTTATTAAATCAGATAATTCGAGCAAAAGCTATTTGTTTATTCGAGGATCAGTTGTGAGGGAAATACGAATACGGAGATATGAGAATTGGAGCTTGAGCTAAGTTTAGAGAGTTGTGACTGGTAAAGTAAGCGAGCAGGCTCTTCTGAAGGTTACACCCATGTAGGGTGTCATGCGATTTGGGAAGGAGGGCAAGTGAGCCCGAGGTGTATTGGCCTGTTTGAGACCATCTGTTATGTTGAACCTGTGTTTTACGAGTTAGTTTCCCACCAAACTGGTCAAATGTTCATCCGTTCTTCCATGCTTTTATGTTAAAGAAGTACCATTCTGATGGTTCCTATATCATTCATTGGGATTCAGTTCTGAGCGATGAGAATCCTTCCTAGTAGGAGGAACCTAATATGTCTTCAAGATATCCCCAGTTGTTGCGGGCTCATGTATCTTTCCCCGTTCTCTTCCTTGTCGTTTGAGGACGAGCGATTGTTTAATTGGTATCTGATGTAATGACCCATTTGCTCGTTACGACTAGTTTCAACCTGTTGACCCTTTCCCGAGCTTTAACAGCGTATATTTGACCCGCAGGGATGAATGGCATGATTTCTGAGTTCATCGGACGCGAAATAGGTTGATTTTTCTGAAATTATACTTAAAGTGAAAAATGTTTGACTCGAAGTTGACTTTTAGAAAAATAGACATTTATCAGAAATCCGTCAATTCCCAGAGGTTCGGATGGTCATTTAGAACTCGTGTGTATATTCGGTTCGGGTACCAATGCACTCAGGTGCACTTTCGGACTTAGGTTGGAAAGTTAGTTTTGACGTATCGGGGGTTGACTTAGTCAATGAGACCCCGATGGGAATTTCGAGGCCATGAGTGCGTTCATAGTGCGTTTCTATGTAAAGTTGCATATTTGATTTATGAACAGATAGTCTTGGGTTGATAGTCAGGATTTCGGGCTGAGTACATGAAAGTTGGGAATATTGCTGGTGCTGGTGTGCCGCTATGGTGACACCAGTACCGCGGTAGCAGTGTTTTATGTTTCCTGACGGATCGCAGAGGCGGTCCAATTAGTGCTAAAGCGGGACCGCTATAGCGGTCGAGTGAGCGTGGAAGCGGGTGATGGGCAGTTTCTGCATATAATTTCTTATAAAACCCTTAAGTCCTCTATTCATTTCCCTATTCGGCCTAAGAGCATTTTGGGAGCTTTTCTAGAGATTCTTGGGGAAAATCTTTGATTAAGGATGGAATTGATGGGTAATGACTATTTTAACTTCAATCCTCCATTTCTAGTGCCTAATTTGTGAAATCAAAGTTAGGGTTTATACCTAAAACTGGTGTTTCTTCTAGAATATGAATTTCGCTAATCTATGAGTCAAATTGGCTAATTGTTGATAGGAATTGATCACCTAGAGTACGAATTTCATGATTGACCTTTGAATTCCCTCATTTTTTCCTATTCCATGAGTTAGGGTTTGGGACTTGATTAGGAATATGGGTATTTGGGTAATTTCTTCTTGATTCTAATCTCATATTCGGATATGGCTAGACTTTCATTAATTTGAGGCGCTACGAAAGGGCATGACTCACGATTGACACTTCGAAGGTGCTGTTCGGCCTTCCAGGTAGGTTACGATTTACCTTATGGTGAGACTTCAATTAGCAAAGCATATGTTTAGATGATATTGTCAGAGAATACATGTAATCCTTCGGGTATGAAGTTTTGTATGGATATTGCCTTCGGTTGAGACTTGTTGTACGACTTGGGGGCTAGCCACCTCGTTGCGCTATTGACTTTTCTGTTCTATGTACTTTTTGTCTCGACGCCACGTTGAGATATAGGATATTGGTGGTTAGTTATATATCATGATTATGATACGGTGGTACCTTCCTTTGTTGATATTAAGACAAGAACTGTGAATCTATTGTAGCTTATTGTGTAGCCTTATTTATAATATTACTTGTGTGCCCATGTGTGGTACTATTTGGATTGATTTGGTTTATTTATATTACACTTGCATTGTATTCATACTAATTTCCATGATATATTGATAGTGCCTTGATATGGTACTGATGATGGGAAATGAGAAGGAAATATAGATGCATTAAGACAAATTGATACGAGTCACCTCTGCTGTCTGTGGAGTGACCGGTATTCTTCCGAGACATATTGGATATTATGTCATCTCTGGGTTGTGTGCGGAGTGACTGATATGGAAACACTTATCTATCTGACCCATATTGGATATTTAGTCATCTCTAGGCTGTGTGCGAAGTGACTGGTATTGCACGTTGAGTTATCTCCGGGCTGTGTGTGGAGTGGTGGGTACATGGACTACGTGGGTCCCATATGGGGTTGTGCTATCGAGACATGATGTTCGGTCATCGTAATACATGTGTACGAGTACATGCATTGCATACATATAGTTGTGAGTGATGGATTTAGAGTTGATATACACTAACTTGGCACAATTGAATTTAGATGATATAACATAGGTTGTGATATGTATTGTGGATACTTGTCTAGTAATGATTTGTACCTTACTGTTCACATGTTATTCTTACTTTATTGTCTTCATATACGTTAGCTAGTCTTAGTCGGCCTATGATACCTACCAGTACTTGTTGTTTTTACTGACCTACACTTGGTGAATTCTTTTATGGATGTAGAGTACTTGCCAGGTTTCACTTCATCTCCTCATGGTTGATTTTTGAGTTTGCTATTGAGTCCATTCAATCCGAGCATGATGATGTTCGATGCTCGAAGACTCCTCTTTATTGCCTTGTCTTACTTCCTATTTCGGGACATGAATTGAGACCTTTAAGTATTATTCAGACTTATAGTTTAGTAGAGGTCTTGTATAACTAGACCATGATACTAGGGTTATATTCCACTACTTTCCGCACTTTATATTATTATTGTGAGACTTACATTATTTCTATTTTCTTCCACTTTATTTATGTTTATGATTGTTGGGATAAGGATTCGCCTACCGAGGTGGAAATAGTGTAGGTGCCTGCATGGCTTAGTAAAATATGGTCATGACAAGTTGGTATCAGAGTGCTAGGTTACCCAGTGTATAATACAATAGCATGTCTAGTAGAGTCTAGTGGATCGGTACGATGAGCTTCGTATTTATCTGCAAGAGGTTATAAGACATTTAGGAAACTTCTAATTCTTTCATCTCTCATGCGACTTCATTTAAATTGGTAGCTAGTCCATTCCAATTGGTATCTGCATTGTCTTATCTTAATCATCCTCAGAAGATGGAAATTTGTCCATAAATTCTTATGTGAATGGTTGATCTATGACGTGTTGTGGTATGGTACGAGATGAGTTATTCTAATTCGGACACGTGATCAAGATCAGTCTCTAGTTATGGCCCAAAGATTCGATTGTGTGGAGTCGCGATTAGACTCGGTTGTCATGTGGATTTGCGATCAGACTCATTTATTGCGGGGGTTCGGGAGAAATGGTAAAAATAGTTCAGAGGGTAACATGATCTCCATGATTCAGTGTTGGGTGCTCGGAAGTGACGAAGTGCATTGATGGCTGAACAATAGTGGTTTGCTCGATAATATGATCGGTTTGGGAAAAGCTTTAGCTTCGTCAAAGCTTTATGACGGCGTGCGTGGCCTGGGTGTACCAATGGCAGGTCGACCATTCCTCAGCGGCAGAGTATTAGATGTCTGCTGGTGTGGACAAGTGTGAGTTCGATAAGGATCATCGAATTTGGGCAAACATAGTGTGCTCGCGTGTAATAAAGAAAAAAGTTGAGAATAAGGGCAAGAAGGAAGACATTTGTGGAAAGCATGTAGCAAAGTGAGACTTCATAGAATATCTTGGATATGAGTACTTTTCGTGATATTACAAAAGGAAAAAAATTGTTATCTGACATGTTCGTCTGGATACGGTTGAGGGATGCACAAGGGCAGATTTTGTATTTGGTTGTGAAAGGGTAAGTGGATTTCGATTTCAGCACGACAGAATGGTACTGATGGAATTGCTCGTCTGGCTATAGTTACTATAGAGGATTGAATCTCGTGGGAATAATTAGGCAGGGTTTGGTAGCGACTGTACTTACAGGTTCACGCGATATCTCGGGGATATAGTGCTAAGGAGTCATTCTTGTTATTAACTCGTAGATGTTAAAGGACTACTCTGTTATTAAGTGAATGGTATAGGAACATCATTTGATCGGTAAATTTGACTGAGTTGTAGGCTTCTGAGGAGCTAGTAATCGCCTGATGGAAATGACTTCAATTATGGGCGAATGCGATAAGTTAATGACTTGAGGAATTAATGGTTGTTTCACTTAGGTTTGAGGGGAAATATTGATATTGTTGGTGGTTCGTTCAACTTAGAGGGAAGATTAGTTTAGAGGATCGAATGTATTTGAGTGTTTGTTGGTTGATAGTGATAAAAGTGATCTGAAATGAAATACGGGAACTAAAGGATTGCAATGAGGCATCTTTTAATCGAGTTTATGAGATTAAGGTTCGTAAGACTTGAGGTGAGGTAGTATGGGTACTTGAGTCATGTTTGGATTGCGGGGTATTATATTATAACCTTTAGTAAAAGGTGTGACCGATGAGGCTGATTGGTGTCTTTGAGGTTAAGGGCAGAAAGCAAATCATTGAAATAAGAATTGGTCATGTGAGAGCTTGGTTGCGATTGTTCAGTGTTGAGTGGGCTTGAGAGTTTAAGGATAAGTTGGAATTTTCAATTGGGTCGTGACACTAGTCTTCCAAAATGAGATTTGTTGATGGATTTGACTAATCTAAGCATGGAATTTGATGAATTAGTGACTAATTGGCTTCTATCTTCCTTTTTTTTTTATATGATTTGAAAGGTTGAAAGTTAGAGTCTATAACTAAATTAGGAGTTTTTACTTGAATGATGAAATTGACCATATCTTGAATTCACTTAGCAATTGAAGAGTTGAATTGAACCTCTAGAATGTTGGGTTACCAATTTCACCTTTGAAATACCCGTTTTTCCCTTGTGGGCTCGTCTTTCATAAGTTGATTTTGATTCGAAAGATAGTATAGCAATATGGGTATCGTTGTTTCTTGTTTCTAACTTAGAATTCGATAATGGATAGACTTTGAGTACTTGGAGGCTCTCCGGAAAGACAAGGCGGAGGCTTGATTGTTCGTGGCACCCGCTCGTCTCTAAGGTAGGTTACAACTTACCTTATGGTTAGACTTCGGTTATCGAAGCATATGTAGAGTTAGTGATTGTTGGAGAAAGCATGTTACTCCTTCGGGTATGAAGTTGGGATGGATTACCTAGGTTGGTACTGTTGGTTGATTGTAGGCTCGTTGCCTTGTGTGATCTATTGGCTTGTTACCACGTGTTTGATACTAGACTTGGCACTTAGTTGCCTTATCGTGATTCTGAAACTGCTATCCCTCACTTATTGGGTATTATCTTGGATAGAGGAAAGAACTTGATTTATTTTTTATACTGAGATATATGTCCATGTGTGGCACAATTGATTTTGATATGTTATCATTCCACATTGAAATTATGCATAGCACTCATTCCCATCTTTCATGATACACTGATACGAGCTGAGACTTGGTACTAATGATGATGAGAGTGATGAGAGGCCGATGCCTGAGGTCTTTATCGGGATGGAGAGGGTGTCCGATGCTCGAGGTCTTTGCCGGGATAACGAGAGTGGTACATGAACTTCGCGGGTCCTCTATGGGTCATGACAGTCGAGGCGTGGAAGTATTCTGCCCGGAGCATGTGTGTATGGAGATTACATTGGCCATTGCATATCATTGTATTGTATATGCACTCATTATTACATTCACTTACTTATTGGATTCGGACTTGATATTTTTGTACTTGAGTTGTTATTCTTGGACTGTGTTCTGTTTACACTTGATTGTGAGCATGCTTCAATATCTTCCTTTATATATGTTAGCTAACTGTTGTCGTCCTATGATACCTACCAGTACATAGTGTTTGTACTGATACTAGTTCGCTGCATTCTTTTATGAGTGCAGAGTACGTTACAGGTTCCCCATTCACTCCTCGCGACTGATTCCTGAGGCTTTGCTGTTGAGTGTCTAGGGTGAGCATGCTTGATGGATTCGCAGCCCGGAGACTCTTTCTTTATACTTGCCCTTTCTTGCATTCTGAGACAGTAGTATTTTGGGACTTTGTATTATTCCAGACTTGTAGTTGATTAGTAGTGGATCTTGTATTGTATTCAGACCAGTTCCTTGGGTTTGTATTAGTATTGTATTCCGCACTTATTTATATTTATATTTGAGACTTATATTTCTATTGTCCTATTTAATTTATTGTTGTTGAATTAATGATTAAGGGACGGGTTCACCTACCAAGGCGGGGAATGGTAGGTGCCCTCATGACTAAGTGATTTTAGGTCGTGACACTATGTCACTTGACTCACTCATTTTGCGACATGTGATGACACTTAGGGTTGTTTTATAATTATTACTGAAAATTCAAGGAAAAGCTTGGTTAGAGTAAAATCATATGCGTAACTAAAAGAAAAGAGTTGTTTTTTTCGCATAAACTGAGGCTTCATTAATTTGATAAAAGAAGTACAAATTGTTGTCCTGACTTGGATCAACAGCGAGTCATTTTTATTTTTGGCACATCACGGGGTATTTAAAGTGCAAATGGTGAGTAATTGGGCCTCGACTGATTCCCACCTATTTTCAAAAAATTTAAATTCATCAACTTTACCGAGAAGCCAAAAGCGGAGTAGAGGTCCAGTTAGACAGTTGCTCCCCCGTATCAGCATTGCCAATAGTGGGTGTTTCGATGCATTCCTCTATGATCACGAGGCAATATTCCTCTTGGAAAAACATCCACAACCTTTTACAGCATCTCCATCATCAAGCATTGGCATTTTGATATGGAATGACTAGTACAAATTCGGAATTAACTTGAGCAAGTTTCGAGGATTACTCCTTTTTCTATTAGGTTGCAAGGCCTCATCAGCATTAGGAGTGTATCCCAGACCTAAGAGAAAGTTGTTGTAAGGGATTGGGATTGGCTCCACTATGCCATGTAAATCTTTTCCCAAGCCTCGTCCGGGTTCGAACCCATTTTAAAGCATACTAGATGCAATTATTTTGTATACTGCTGGCAGGGGAGTTTGCATAGAGTCTTCTTTGTGAGTGGCCCCCACCAGTTCCACTACATGGAAATATTTACCTTGAAGAGCTTCTTTGATCACCGGTACATAATTGTTTAGGTAGTTATGAATGCTACCCTCTCCGCGGATTACGACCTCATGGACTTTCCACACAAATTTCACATATTAGTGGAGAGATGATGGCATTGATCAAGCCATGTGGATCCTTGGTCTTCCTAATAGCAAATTCTAGTTTGCAGTGATTGCCATGACTTGGAATTCAGCGGGCCCCATTTGGATACAGATTTCAACTTCTCCGACAGGATCACGTTGGGCTCCATCAAAAGCCCTTACATTTGTGGAGCTTTGGTGTATTTTCCCAATATCATAGCCCAATCAACTGAGCGTAGAATTAGGACAGATATTAAGGCCAGTCCTATTGTCATCGAGCACTTGTGCCACGATCTTTTCTCGGCACTCAATAATTATGTATAGCGCTTTGTTGTGCGCCATTCCTTCTTTGGGTAGTTCTTTTAGGGTGAACGAGATTTGATGATCTCCTATGACATGGGACATCTTATCGGCCAGATTCTCACTACTTGTGCTTGCAGGGACGTGGGCTTTTTCCAATACCCTCTTCACCCGAAGTCTTCGGCCTCACCTTCAGTGATGGGCCTCTTTTGGTTTCCTTGTTTCCTCGGTGCTTCTTGTGCTAGTTCTTCGAGAGTGTAGCATCTCCCAAATCGGGTCATGCCATGGGTAATTGCCGTTTGGATGATGAATCTTTCCTCGGAGCCAACACTATGTTTTGCAATACTTGCGCAATGACTGTCAGAGCGATTAACACCTTGAATTGAGGGCCTCTTGAATAGTGAGAGAAGCCAGTGTTTGCTCAAGTGTTTTGACACGATCTTGTACCAGTGGTTTGCATACGACCCAATCTTCCTCTCTTTCTATCATGTGAATAGTACCACTGCCATGATTGGGCAGAGGATTGGTATTCATATTTGGTGGGTTGTCTTTAGAGTTATATCTGTTTTATCGATTAAATCTTGTATCTCGTGTTTCAAGTTGATGTAGTCATCTATACTGCATCCATTCCCGCCAGCATGATAGGCACATGTATGATCGGCTCGGTAAAAGTGTTTTTCAAGATTAGCAAGTTTTGGAGGGATAGTCTGAATCAGACAAGCGACGCTCAACCTCTCGAATAATAGACTTCGCATTTCGATCAATGGAGTGAACACACAAAGTGGATTTTTTTAAGTTGGGACATGGCAGGTTATATGCTGTTGGAGGTGGTTGATTTTGGTAGTTTATGATTTTGTGGAGCTCGGTAAATAGGCGCGGGTGTTTGTGGAGCTTCATAAGTAGGTGTGAGTGTTTGAAAGTTGCATTTGGGAGCTTGATAGGTGGGTGCGGGTGTTTGAAAATTAAGTTGTGCATAAACGACAGGTACGGGACTATATAGTGTTGGTAGGTAACTGCTAAGGGGTGGTGATTGATATACTTCAAGCAGAGAGTGTGACTCCTCAGTCTTATAGGTTTGGGTCTAGGTTTATGGAAAATGTTAGCCACGTCCTCCTTCTTTCTATAGGGTCCCACAACGCTTTAGTGGGCAGACTTATTGGATACACTGATGATCTTTCCAGATTTAAGGCCATCCTCTATAGCCTCTCCCATTTTGACTAATTCTGAAAATGGTCTTCCGGCGATGGAAAGCATTCGATCGTAGAAGTTCGGTTCTTGTGACAAGATGAAAACAGAGACCAAATCTTCCTCGCTCATGGGCAGTTGCACTCGGGCGGCTTCGGCCCTCCACCTACCCGCATATTTGCAGTAGTTTTTGGTGGATTTTGGTTTGACCTTCTCCAGATAATATCGGTCAGACACAATTTCAACATTAAATCGGAACCTCTCTATGAAGGATTCCACCATATCTTCCCATGTGGTCCATCAGTGCATGTCTTGCGCGGCAAACCATTCGGAAGCTTCTCTACTCAGGCTTCGGCTAAATAACCTCATGATTAGTGCTTGGTTTCTTTTACCCCAACCAATTGGTCACAGTAAGATCTTGGTGAGCTTTGGGATTCCATGATCCATTGAACATCTCAAACTTGGGCACTTTGAAGCCCTTGGGCAAGTCCAAATCGGGGTACATTCAAAGTTCGTCATTACTTAACCTAGTTAGTTTTCGGGTGGCTTGGATTTTTCGAGCATCTTTATCATCTTTTGCTTCATCTCCTTATCACGTTTGTCTTGCTCGACCCTCTAGGCCATTTCCATGTATTAGTAATTGTCACGACCCAAATCACGGGCCATGATGGCACCTACTTAATCCCACCTGTAGGCGAACCATCCCTAAAATATCTAGGTTAACTCCATTTAAAGTTAAGAGCTAAATAATGCAGGACTTTATTAAAATCGAACAGGTTTATGCAAGTAATAAAAAAGTGTGAAAAGAAATTCAATTTCAAGGTTCCCAAAACCTAGACTTAAGTGTACAAAAGCCCTAACAAAATCCTCTTATTACCAAATGAACAATACAAATGTGCCAATGGGAAATGATAGAAAATGTGAAATAAAAGAAAAATCCAGGGTCACATGTCTATACAATGGCTTACCTTTATGCTCTGAAACATAGAGTCTCGATCGATTTGGAGACGCCCAACTGGAACAAGGGATAAATCTACACTAATAAAATGCATCAAGTGTAGCGTGAGTACAAAAACAATAGGTAGTCAGTAGCATTGTCGACCGACCCTAGATAAAATAAAGATGAGGGTTGGTCGCTGATTACTACTACTACACTTAACCGCCATTAGTAGAAGAATATATATAATTACACGAAAGATCAGTATTTAACCAAAATAGACCAATAAACAATCCAAAGGAGTTTAGTCAACAAGAATCATCAAACACGGTTAAAATATGAATGCATGAATGCAATGCAAGGCATTTCTTTCTATCACCCGGTACACACACGTTCGAACATTGACAAATCGTGACCCATGTGTAAATCTTCAAGGTCCATATACCACCCGAATTACTAGATCTCTCATATCACATCGGGTCCTTAGCCACATTAGGCTCCAAATCTTATAACTTTGCCTTGTAGGCTCCAGATACCTGTCTCTTAGCCAATTGGCTCAAAAGCATCATCATTTCGTCCGGAACCAGTTTTCCACTGACCCACAATTTTATCCTTAATAATAATAGGAATGAGGTATAGAATGAGCATGAATATGACATGCAAAACAATAAGAAGCAAGAATATGCAACAAATATTCCATTTAGATTAGCATAAGTCATAAAGGTCCCACCTTAGCTTCTTATTCACTTTTAACAAGTATTTAGAAGTGATGTACCACACACATATCAAATAAGACAGACATATAATCAAAAGACAGATCGTACGAGCTTCAGACCCCAATCATAGATCCTTAGGATCATACTATTCACCAGCTAGGGCCCAAAGTATGGCATTCAAACCAACTATACAATTTAAGTACACAATTGCCATATCATGGCACCGGTACCCGATACAAGTGCTCGTCACCTCACGAGTATCGAGAATCCTCTTAGTGGCCCCATTATCCCTCTTAATTAGGTTAATTTAGACCATCCACGATGCTCTATATAAGTTACAAAGTCACAACTTGCCTAAAACTAGGAGTCCGTCATCACAAGTAGTCTTGCCCCTTTGTAGAGTCTTCAAACGACTTCAATCTGGCTAAATATAGATTATACGTATGAATATGAATCAAACAATAACTGTATTAGCCTATAAAGATTCAATTTTTGAAGGTCCACTCAAAAACCTCATTCTAACCTCAAGGTCAAAATTGTAATTTCATAAGAATGTCGAGTTTAATAGGGTCAAATTATTGTTCTGGATATCATACGAATCTAATGACACTCTTAAAAGCATACTTTACATCCAACCCTTAAAATCATCCCAAATAAGATTCCGTGCCTAAGAGGGATAAATGGGAAATTTTACCCCACAATTAGTCTACCCTAGGTTTAAGGAGTCTTAGTATGAAAAATCAGCTCAATTCAACAATGAATTCATGAATATTTGGAGAATTACCTACCTCTTAACCTAGAGTTCATAAACCCATAAAACCCTCATCCTAACACATGATTTCTAGCATGAGATTCACAATAATCGAAGGTATAATCGAAATAGGGTGATAAGAGGCTTACTGAATTGAAGATGGAGTAGGGATATTTATTTAGATTTGTTCAGCGACTCTCGCACCTGTGCTCCATTGCACAATCATCCCAAATCTCACATCTGTGAGTTTTCATTAAAGTCTTTAGGTTCGCAGATGCTAGCCCAGTCTAGCTGGTGTGAGACACCAGGCAGCAAAAAATCATGAAATTTTTAAGTTCTGTCCCCACACCCAAAACTCATCAGAGACCTCCTGGATACAAATCCAATATGCAACCCATCCTAAAAAGCGCTAAGAACTAACTCGTCCCCTCGAAATTTCCAAACGAGGTCATCTAGACCCGGTCTACCCCAAATGCCTTAAAACTACTCTTCCATCTAAAAAGACCATAATTCCTCCGAATCCTTCGGGGCCCAAACCAATTGTCATACCAAGTCATAATTAACCTTTCAGAACCAATGAAATCGACGGAATCTCCAAAAGTCTCATTTACACCCGGTGTTGATTTCGGTCAACCAAACACTTATGAATTTTCAAACTCCATTTCCTTGCTCCAAGCACATCCGAATGCATCGGGCCCCTCCTCGCAAGTTAAAAATGATTTCCAGATGAAAAATGAAAAGGTAAATAGGGTAAAATTGTCAAAATGGTCAAAATGACCTAACGGGTCGTTACATCAATGGTCCAGCTCATGACATTCTGGGGAGAAGTCATTTGGAGTGACAGGGGTGTGAAAGTACACGGTTGGATGTGCAAGGCGATTTCTGGGCACATTGGTGGCTCATGAAGTAGGTAGGGTAATGGTTCTTAGACGGATAATGGAGGTTGTGTGAGCATGTAATGGTGCTTGGTAAGAAGGTACAGAATGAGTAGTTTCGATGATTTGGATTACGTTGGTAGGTGGTGGAGTGTGGTATGAGGTACCAATACGGGGAAATTCAACAACAACTGGGTTTTGGGTGGATGGTATGGCTCCAGTAGGGTAAGAGGGAAAGTGGTCAAGCAATGGAGAACTCAAAGATAGAAAGGGCGGAGGAGGGCTCCTTGCTTCAGCAAATATTTCTTTGGCAGCATTAGCCATTTAGGATTTTATGATATTCTCTTGAAGATCACCACCTTTCTCAACTAATATGGATATTACATCATCGTGATGTAATTCCTATTTGGGGTCTAGGAATACTAAATCCCTTATGATGAGTTCATTCTTATTGCGCTCGTTTTTCAAAGTACCAGTCATTTTGTCTTTTTCTTTGTCTTACTCGGGCAGGGATGTTGCAGCGGCTTTCGATCTGGTGAAATATGCTAGCGTGACATGACATGAATCGGCCCCATCTATAAGATAAGAAAAAGTCAAAGGCAAATGTCGTTAGTACGTTAGGCAATAGTAATATATGCAAAATATCACATATAATTTGCAAGTAAACACATAAAGCACAAAATTTCATGCATTCAATCCAAACTATTTGATTGATCCTTCATTCCGAGGGTTTTTTTTTTGGGTATTTGGGCATTTTGAGTTTTTATGGAATTTGGTTTAGGAGTCTGTGGTTGACTTGCTTTTGTAATATTGTCAGGGTTGAGTGATCCTCTTGATGCTCTTTCTTTCTTGAGTGAGTATATATTTTATATAACTTAGGGACCGAGTCTTACGTAGAATGCCTACGTATCCCTTTGCGATAAATTAGGCCCTTCCGTAGTTCGGTTTACATAAAAAAATATCCCTTAATTTTGTTCTACCCAGAATGTTCCAAGACCAGGTCTGATGTAGGCTTCCTACGTATCTTCCTTGGGACATTAGGTCAAACATAGTTTCTTTTACATAAAAATGGGAAAGGATAATATTTGATTTGAAAGGGGATGCCTAAATCTGCCCAAAAGATGACTTTTCCTTGAAGTCATGGTGGGTTGCCGTCCTTACAACCACGTATTTTTCCAATGTCCTTGCTTCCTAGTAATGGAAAGGGAGCACTACCCAAATTTCCCTAGTGTAGACTAGATGCTCCAACTCGAACTTTAAGGCTTCACATTCCTCGATGTCATGCCCAGGCCCTCCAAAATGAAACAAACAGATTTCTTTTTCTATTCGGTATGTTGGGTGACGGTTTCCAAGTAGCCTCAATTTGGCAGATTGTTCCACTGCTTGCTAGATTTTTAAAGGTGCTCGCATACGAGTCTTTAAAGATGGTGAAGTCATAGCGCCAGATCTGGGTGTCTAGCGTGATCCCTTCACCGAGGATGATTGGGTTGTATGGACCAATAAAGAGTGTGGCCCCCATGAGTTTCAGATTGTCTTGTCATCAATTAGCCTTACAATCCTCTTTTTGAGAGCCAAGAATTCATCAGCGGTGTAGTCGGGTTGATTCTTATGGAATGGACACCTCTTGTGCACATGGATTGGGGCGCATAACGGGAGTCTCTCATAATTGTAACATATGGCCCTTACAGCTCTCATTTCCTCTTAGATTTCCAAGCATCGCACGGGCTTTGGTGCGACTCGGAAGGGACAAGCATAGGCTTTGAGGGAAATTTCCCACCAGGTTATGGATAGTGCGAGAATCGACCCTTGAGGCACCTCATAGTTTTTCATGTCAGCAAAAGAGGTAGCGGTTGTGGCCCTTTTGTATAACTGGCTTTGTTCCTCCTCATAAGGCTGAGACTCCTCCTCAGGAGCCTCAGTTTCTTTCTTGGGCATTTTTGACTTGCCAAAAGGCGATTTGTAGCTCCTTACCATTCCTTTGACCTCATCTGAGTGGTTCTCACGGTAGTGCTCCATTTCGGTGGTTCCTTTTTGGAGGACTTCCTGCCAGGTCCAAGATTTGGTCGGCTTATTTTATCTTTGCCTTGACCAAATTGATCATTCCTTCCAACCTACAAATTTTCTCTCGAAATGAATCTTTGCTTTCTTCTTCGCTAATCAAATTGACGGGTAGTGGCGCTTTGGCTATCTTGAGCATCCATGGTAGCAAGTAAACCTTTAAAGAGGTGCAAAATGGTTAAGCTTTTGGTTTGTGATGCTCTTTGGAAATTTGGTATTCTGTGTGTATTTCTTTTAGGTAGTGCTCGTAATGTAGAATCAATCAATCATTTAGACGGAACGCATTAAATCACATAAGCATGTATTCATATAGCCATTGCAATAAATTCAAGCTACGCTCATTCCTAAGACCATTTTGCACCAAGGCCTTTCTAATCATTTTGAAACATGATTGTGCCATTAGTCAAATCAAACCTTTGACCCATAAATCATAGTTTCATTAATAATAGTAATATCTCCCCAAAGGGATTACAAAATATGATAAAGACGGCAGGAAGCTATAAATAAACAAGTAAATAAATCAGCAGAAGTGGCCTCCAGTGTCAGTCCGAGCCTTCTTAGCCCTTCGAAGGGCGGTCTGAATTTAGGATGAGACGATGTCAGCAAAGAATCTACAAAACAAACCCCTCTATGTGAAAGTAATTGGTGCAATCTCACCCATCACTCTCTTCATGCGATCATCGAGATCTTCCGAACACTCATGTTAGACTTCGATTAGAGACTTGTATGTAATGGTATATATTGACGGGAAAATCATGATACGCCTTTTGGTATGGTTGTGGTGCTAAATCTATTGGCTTGGTATAGATGTTTTTATGTGGGCTTGTCAACATGTTTGCTAATATGTTGTGGTTGTTGATTTAATTAACTTGTCACTTGGTATCGCACTTATCTTTTGAAAAAACGAAGGATCATATTAACTACTTGAGTTGTGTTCAACATTGATTGACATGAATTTATTGGTTCCATGATATGGGATGTTGTTGAATTTAATTCCATGCATTAACATACCATCCATTTACATACATAATCGGTTACGATCCTGAGAAAGTGATGTTTGCCTGTGTGGCAATTGATAAAAATGATAACCTGTGTGGCAATTAAAAAGAATGATAGCCTGTGTGTCAATTGGAAAGAATGA
This sequence comes from Lycium barbarum, assembly GCF_019175385.1. NCBI lineage: Eukaryota > Viridiplantae > Streptophyta > Magnoliopsida > Solanales > Solanaceae > Lycium > Lycium barbarum. The sequence goes on along the minus strand of NC_083337.1, from coordinate 127,627,532 downwards.
TAGAATGCGTGGAAAATGGGAAAAATGATAGCATGTGTGGAAAATGGTAACATGATAGCCTGTGTGGTATTTGTACATGGACTTTACGGGTCCCCCATGGGTCATGACTTTGAGGCATAGCCCTTAGAGAGAGTTGGCCTGTGTGGCTCTGCACTGCGTTGCATTGCATTACATTCTTTCATTTACTCATGACTACTTACTTTGCATTTTTATACTCAATCTGAACTTATACTTGAATATTCTTTTATGACTGTACTTGATTTTCTTATCTCCTCAACTTGTTGATTTCTTCCTATTATATACGTTATCTAATCATTGTCGGCCTATAATGCCTACGAGTACTAGTGTTGTACTCATACTACTTTTGCTGCACTTTTTGTTGAGTGCAGAGTTTGAGCCAGGATCCCATTCGCGACCTCGATAGAGATTCCGAGGTCTTCCATCAGGAGATCTTAGGGTGAGCCACTTACCGAATCTACATCCCTGGATCCCTTCCTGGCTTATATATCTTTTTTTATTCCACAGACAGTTTCTATTTATGTATATTGAGACATGTATCCCAGTATTTCAGATGTTATATTAGTATTAGAAGCTCTTGTATGAGTTCAGACTAGGTTTTGGGGTTTTAGCATATCCCCTACTTTCGTGGTATAATTCCTGTCTTTATGTCCACATGTCCTTCTTTAAAATGATGTGTTTAAGGGAAGAGTTCGCTCACCAGAAGGGATACTGTGGGTGCCCTCATGACTCACGAAATGGGTCGTGATAATTTGGTATCAGAGCCCTAGTTTTACCGGTCTCATGAGTAGAAGAGCAATGTCTAGTAGAGTCTTGCGGATAAGCTCCGTACCTATCTTTGAGTAGCTATAGGAAATTTAGGAAACTTTCGTTCTTTCACTCTTTTCGTGCTACTTTATTCAAATTGGTATCTAACTTCACTTTCTATTCTCTCACAGATGATGATGACACGTACGAGACTCGTTAAGAATGAGATGTGAGTACCAGAAGCCAGGGCCGTGGCACGAGGTCGAGGCTGAGGTAGAGGTCATGGTAGAGGTAGGCGCCTCCGGGAAGCACCGACCAAGGGTAGCGCACCCGTGGCTGGCAAGGCCTGAGCCAGATCATTATCGCTTAGACCAGAGTTAGAGCATGAGGATGAGCTTATGGAGGAGGAAGAGCTAGGACCAACCCAGGCTCTGCTAGAGGTTATTGCTACTCCAGTACTTCAAGATGCTACGGTATGCATCTTGAGTCTTCTCGAGAGACTGACCCAGGCAGGAGTCCTTCCATCTACATTGGATGGTTACCAGATTAGAATTGGGGGTCAGACTCCTGAGCAGCTCCAGACCATATGAGCACAACCTGTTGCTGCTGTGGCGCCCTATATTGAGGAGGTTCCGGTGCCTGATTTTGGTCTTAGGCCTGTTGTTGGTTCGGTTATGACTTATGAGGAGCAGAATTTGTTTGGGAGGTTTACCGGGATGAAGCCTTCTAGTTTCATGGTACTCCTAAGGAGGATGCATATGAGTTCATCATTGATTGTCATAAGAGGCTTCACAAGTTGGGTGTGGTGGAGTAGCATGGATTTGACTATGTTTCTTTCCAATGGGGTGGGATGTGAAGATATGGTCGAGATCCTACATTGACTGTCGACCATCTGGATCGCCTCTTTTGTCTTGGACTCAGTTCTATCAGGTTTTTCTGGAGAAGTATATTCCCGGGACTTTGAGGGATAGGAGGAGAGATGATTTTACTGCTTTGGAGCAGAGAGGGCTACCGATCACGGAACACGAGTCTAGGTTCCATGCCTTGGTTTGAAATATTGTTCAGTTTCGCCCAACCGAGGCAGAGAGAATGAGCAGTTCGTCAAGGGTTTCACACTTCTATTGAAGTTAGTAACGTTTTAGCTAGTAGCTTCTGGGGCTTCATTCCACACCGCGGTAGATCATTCTATAGAGGCCAAGTTAGCGAGACTTCAGGCTCATGGTAGGGTTGACGATAGGAGGATTCATAGATAACGGAGCTTCAGTGCTTCTTCTTCTAAGGGTGGGGGCCGTTGTGGCAAGAGTCAATAGTACCAGTCTGGCCGCCCAATTCAGTCAGCACTTCAGGTTTCTACATGTGGACCTTCTGGGCATAGTGAGTTCAGTTCTATGTATATTTCTCGAGGTTCTTACACTAGACAATCATATCGTGGAGGGTATTCTGGTTTTTCTGTATCAATTTCGTAACCCAGGATTGGTTAGGGCTTGCTATGAGTGTGGTCACCCAGGACATTTTATGAGACAGTGCCCTAGCCCCAGATAGGGAGAAGCTTAGAAAGGTTCTCGATTTTAGGCACCTAGGGCTCCAGCATCATTGGTTAGTAGAGGTGGATCTTTCGATAGATATGGTTCGCAACCTAGTAGGGACAGTTATCAATATGGTAGAGGTGGTCATCAACCCAGCAAGGAAAGCTCACAATCAGCGAGGCGTGGAACTTAGTCTAGCCGTAGTGGTCCACAGCCCGATGGTGGACGGGTTCATTGCTATGCTTTTCCAGGCAGGCCAGAGGTAGAGGCTTTTCATGAGGTTAGCACAGGTATTATCTCACTCTGTTATCGGGCAGTTTCAGTATTATTTGATTCGAGTTCTACTTTCTAGTATGTTTCAACATATTTCTCTACAGGTTTGGATATAATTTGTGACCTACTTGATGTGCCTATCCGTGTCTCACTCCTATCGTAGATTCTGTTATAGTAGATTGAGGCTATCAGTCTTGTGTTGGTACATTCATGGGTTACGATACTTGGGTAGATTTGGTGATCCTCAAAATAGTGGATTTGGATATTATCTATGGGCATGAATTGGTTTTCTCCTTATCACGATATTGTAGACTGTCATGCCAAGACGGTCACATTGGCCATGCCAAGCATTCTGAGATTAGAGTGGAAGGGTACTCCTAGCCCTGCTCCTAAGAAGATTATATGGTTCCTTCAGGCAAAAAAAGTTGGTAGATTAGGGGTGTTTAGCTTATTTGGCGCATATCCGATTTATGAGTGTGGATACCCCTTCCCTAGAGTCAGTACTGGTAGTTAGGGAGTTTTTAGAGGTATTCCCCACAGATTTGCCTGATATGCCACCTGATGGGGATATTGATTTTTTGCATTGGTTTGGAGCCAGACACCCGCCTTATTTCTATTCCTTCTTATTGTAGCTCTGGCAAAGTTGAGAGAGTTGAAGGAGTAGTTGTAGGATTTTTTGAGTAAGGGGTTCGTTAGACCTAGTGTTTCCCCTTGAGGTGCGCCAAGGCTATTTGTGAAGAGGAAAGATAGTACCATGCGGATGTGTATCGACTATCGATAGTTGAACAAGGTTACTATCTAGAACAACTATTCGATACCCCACATAAATGACTTTTTGATCGATTTTAGGGTGCGTAGGTCTTCTCTAAGATTTACTTGAGGTCAGGGAATCACCAGTTGAAGATTAGGCCAAGGATATTCTGAAGAAGGCCTTTAGGACCCACTATGGTCGCTACACGTTCTTGGTGATGTCTTTTGGGCAATCCAATGCCCTCACACCTTCATTGATTTGATGAATGGGATCTTCAAGTTATACGTGGATTCTTTTATTATTTTATTCATTGATGACATCTTGGTGTACTCTCGTAGCAAGGAAGATCATGAGAAGCACTTGAGGACAGTACTTGGTTTATTGAAAGAGAAAATGTTGTATGCTAAATTTTCAAAATATGAGTTTTTGCTTAGTTCAGTGGAATTCTTGGGGCATGTAGTGTCGAAAGATGTCATCATGGTGGATCCCAAGAAGATTACGGCAGTTAGGGTGTTACACCTCGCATTCTCAGAGCATGAACATGCTACGTACTTCACCATATATATATAAGGCACAGTTGACAGGGGGTGATGCTGTGACCTTTGTTGTATATATATAAGGCACAGTTGACAGGGGCTGACACTATGACCTTTGTTGTGTGTATATATGGCACAGTTGATAGGGTGTGACGCTGTGACCTTTGTTGTGATGTGTATATGTATGGCACAGTTGACAGGGGGTGACGCTGTGGCCTTTGTTGTGATATGTATAGGTATGGCACAGTTGACAGGGGGTGACGCTGTGGCCTTTTTTGTGGTGTTTATACATATGTAACAGTTGACAGGGGGTGACGCTATGGCCTTTGTTGTGATATTTCTATGGATATATATGTTTCTTTGATATAGCTGTACTGATGCACTTATTTTGCCCATTTATTGACATGTCTCGAATGTTTTCTAGGATTTTATGTACATGTTGATTTCATGCCTTACATACTCAGTACACTATTCGTACTGACCCCCTTTCTTCGGGGGCTGCGTTTCATGCCCGCAGGTATAGACACTCAATTTGGTGATCCTCCGGTTTAAGACTTCAGCTCAGCTGCTTGGAGGGCTCTAGTGTTCCAGAGCTCGAGTCGTTTTGGTATAGATCCTTTGATATAGGCTTTGTTATACTCTTCGAGGTCTGTAGACATATGTGGGGTGCGTATATACGGTTTGATCAGCTATGTAGATGTAGTTCATTTTGGATATTCCTGTGCATAGTGGCAGCCTTATCGGCTTGCATATTTTGTTATGTTTGGTTAGCTGTGGTTTCTGAAGAGACAGGTTCTTTTTGATGTATGATATGATAAGTTAACAACGTGCTTTTATAGATTGCCATATTGTTTCCAGTTTCGGTCTGATCATATTGAGCAGATTCGTATACGGGTGTTCAGTTCGGGCACTGGTCGTGGCCCATCAGATTTTCTACAGACCGCGTCTGGTAGAGTCCTGTTTATGGGTGTGAAGCCGAACACACTTATAAACAGGAGGTTGTAGGGCATTTAGGAATCATTGACCTTTCTTTCTATTTTAGATTGTGCGATAGAGCCAAAGTCTAGGAAAGATCGCTTCTGATCCTTTTTTCTATAGGTAAGTGCAGACTGACGAGAGATAAAGAGATCAGCTTCAGATAGTGGAGGGGCTAAGAAGGCCCCTACAGTAGATCAAGAACCCCAGGCTCCAGGACCGAGTCGGAGGAGCCTCCGTTATTCCATTGAGACGGATCCCTCGGAGGACCCATCGGCGATTCCTCTATAGTTTTTGGCTCCCAGGGAGGAGGACCCCCTAGAGGACAGTTATGATACAGATTCGTCTAAGTATTCGTCTGGGACACTGGAGGAGGAGATCCCCGAGGTTGTACCAGTTGCTCCTATGGTAGAGCACTACGTCAGACCAGTTTCCCCGATAAGTGTTACGGATTACTCCTGCCCCCTATCCTGGCTGTCGGTAAACCAGGAGTTGCCCAGTTATCTACATTCCTCGGACTCAGATGAGAGAGATGATGAAGTCCAGACGAGCGGATAGTGGGTAGACGATGACGAGGAGCACACTTCACCTTATAGTCCACCAGATCAGGCTAGAGACCGATCGGCTACAGGTATATGAGCCTTTATTGGAATTTCCTATGTATGTGTATTTACTTTAGATTATTACTTAATAGCGGTGAGCGGAAATCAAAAGGGGCCGACAACCAAGTATTTGTAAGTAACGGCGACCAAGGTGTTTTCGTTAGCATGGGGAATTTTGAAATCTAGGATGGAAAGTAGTCATACATACAGGTGAAAGTTGGATATTGAGAATTAAAAAGGCCAATGTAGTAATTGTGTAGTCAGAAGAATAAGAGATCCTTTCTAATTCGGAGGGAGATGCGTTACGAGAATGTTTTGGAATATGTTAAGACCTCAACTTTCTCGAGATTAAGTGATGAAGGTCAGGCAGTAAGGTGGGTGCAATTATATCAGCACTAACATACCGGATTTTATTAGAGTTTCAAGGTTAAGCGTGCTGGGGTAAGGGAAATACTAGGATAGGTAACCCCCTGGGAAGTGTACTAAAAGTTCTATAAATTCAGACATAAGAGACAAATGAGAAGCTAGAGTAGCCTAAGGGAAAATGTAGTATGTGGAGTAATTGGAAACTCTAAAAGATCGTGAAGAATTAGGCGGACTAGATCGGCAAAAAGAAGGAAGGCGCATTATCGTTTTAGGATTAGGATAGGTTTGAAGAGTATTCGGATGTACTTGTGAGCAAGGTGTTAGATACTATATGTGTATGCGTATGATATCTCATATGTGGTTGTACCAACGGGTATGTGTATCCCAGCAACCGACGTTGCAGTATATGGAAGGCATTAATCGAATAAGGAAACGAAGTTCAACGGGCAAAAATGGTACAAATGTTACAAGGTAAGTTAATGTTGTTCTTACTGCAGGTTAGAGTTGAAAGGTCCTAATGCAATAACATCGGGGAAAGGAAGAAAGTGAGTATATATAGGAAGAAAAGAGATTAGAATGTCTTGAGAAAAGAAGAGAGAAGTGAGAAATAAGGGTGAGTGAAGCTTCCAAGAGAGATGACGGGCAAAACAAGGGACTATTTGGATAAAATTTGGAGGTAGGTGTGTGAAAGCAATAGGGTATGATAGCACGGACAGGAAATGAACGTACAGAATTAGGAGAACAAATACTGGTAAGTAGGACTAAAGGAAAGTAACCCCGAAGAGGAAGGGGAAGTGAGGAAGAATAAGCAGGTTCGGTAACAATGTTAGGGGATTCCCAATTCTTGAGAAGCAATCGAGGAACTAAAGGCACGGCCAAGCAGACATAATCACCTTGAAAAGGGAAGAAGCCCTCCTAAAAGATGATTTGGAAAAAAAACGGATCGACAACTCTAAAAGGATATTCTATGAACTTTAGGGTCAATGTTATAATATGAGGAAAGGAGGAGAGCATTTAGGAGTAAAGTAACTAGAAATCTTTAACCCCGGGGGTTCATAAGATGCTTTAACGATTTAGTTGTAAGAAACCGATCAATCATCGAGATAAGAACAAGGATGATGGGATGACACAAATGATTAGAAAATTAATGGCATAGGACAAGAATTCTGGTAAAGGCCGAGATATTCGGTCATGGATGGAGTAGAATGAAATGTAAGGAACATGTATGGAAGAAAACTCGGCCGTAGTGTCAGAAAGATGGATAAAGGCTCGATGAATGAAGCATGGAGTGAGTGTAAACTGTAAGAACTCCGTGCTAAGATCAAGAAGTAGTAAGACACTAGAAAAACTTGATGTACGGCTGCAACACGAACACATAGTTAGGAAGAATTGTGAGTAAATGAGCTAAACGGATGGAAGGACTAACAGTGGATGGAAGGGCATGGGATAGTGACGGGATGGTACAGTATAGACCTAAATGGAAGGAGAACTTAGGGCAAAAAGAGATTTTTAGTGTTAAAAAGGGATTCGCACTCGTAACGAAACACTCCAAAGTTTCCTAACCTAAGAGTAAAGGATGGCTAACGGAAATAGGCATTGTACAAGTAAAAGAAACTATGAGGACTAAAGGAAGGAGAAGGTGTCAATAAAGTGGTTAAAGGGAATTATGTGGCCACTGACAATAAGGAGAAACTTAGTGAATCAATAGGCTTTCCCAAGGGAAAACAAATTGAAATTATAAGACAATAATTATGTGAAAGATGCTATGATGCGATCATGAAGAAAATCGATTTTTTTTAGTTATATATCTATATGTGTGTGCACAAGTTGTAGTATCATAAAGGAAAATGAAGACTCAACGAAAGAAGAAAGGAAAGGGTGTACCTTGTGAGGATTTCATGTTAAGAACAAGAGCTGACAGAACACTCTACTACTTATCTTGCTCATTTAATATTCTTTTATCAATTTACATACCAGTTGTAGGAAAATCATAATTAAACAAACATAAATACTTTATATACAATTGCCTTTCGGCCATCAAAATAATATACATGCATATGAAAACGTCTTGTGAGACCATCTAACCCACACTGCGTATCTACGAGCCTCTACTAACATACTGTATATACATGGACGGAACAAGACTCCGTCGTGCCCAAAATATACATATATTCCAAAAGGATAATCCTAAGCACCTCCGGACGATGGAGTGCTTCCAACCAGCTGACTGCTACTGAGGATCTGGGCCATGCTCTCCTCTCTGTCTACCTGTGGGCATGAACACAGCGTCCGAAGAAAGGACGTCAGTACGAATGTTGTACTGAGTATGAGAAGCATAAACAATGAAAGAAAACATCAACAATATAGAGATAACATCAACATGAAATATCTGGATCTGTCTGATAATCATAAAGGAAATCATGCGTGCCATCTTACTCATACTCGTACTCATCCTCATAACATATATGCATCATATGCAAGCTGCCCGTCCATGTCGGAACGGTGTGATAATCAATAATATTAGCCCGCGTCCAGGCCTCCCGCGTCCGGGGTACCATCTTATGCCGCCCACTAGTGGTGTCTACCCATGCCCGAAGGTCATGGTGTATCTGTATAGCTGCCCACCTTGGCGGTGACTGCCCGGCCAACTAGGCACGGTGTGAAATGCTCATGTCATGCTTATCATAAAATGCTCCTAATAATAATATACTCATCTCATTGTAATACATGCATAAGGCTCAAGATCAACTTTACTCTATCGGGGTGACGTAAGGTCGTGATCCCCCGATTCCATTATGGATCTACTATTGATACTTTGCCTCACCTTGAAGGAACTAGTACATAAGGTGAGTGTAAGCGATAATTAACATCATCATTATACTAGCATCATCATATCGTATTCGTCATCTTATATAGACATTAAGGAGTTAGACTCTAAGCCTTTCGGACTACAAGAACTCATGAAGAGAATAGGAATTTCGTGCTACAAGATTCATGCCATCAGAAAGAAGGGACTAGCCTCACATACCTTGGTCGTTTAGCTAAGATATCGCTCACTCGTTCTCCTTCAATATCGCGTCGTTACCTTCATAAAGAATTCATATCAACATTGGCATACTAACTACAAGAACGCGTCACTAATTCTAGGAGAAGTCGGACAGCGCTTCTCTTGTTTATACTATTTTTTTCCATGTTTTATATTAACTCCCAACATTCATAGCATTACTCACAATATCGAAATCAACAATCGTCATTTACGTACATTTTGCAAAATCCACCATTTTCCTCCAATTTCCCTCATAATTAGCCTTATGACTCGTCCTTGCATTTTCATGCGTTTAATGCTTGTTTCATGATGTAAGCATCATTTACAACGTATTTGTATTCACAACACTTCAACATTCATAATTAAATCCCACTATCATTCATTTATGGCACTATTCACTCAGTAATGGTCCATTTCTATGTTCTTCTACATTTCAAGTGTCTAAGCTTTTCAATACTTCAAACAACATAGAATGATCATGAAACTTACCTTGGATAGTGGCTGAACAACCCTTGAGTTGAAATTCTTCACTTAGCCAAAACCCTAGTTCCACCCTCCTTTAGAATTTCTTGATTTAGAAGATCCTTTGATGTGTTCTTACACTTATTTTCATGAATTTAGTGGTGATGATCTTGATATTCCCTTTGATTCTCTTGAATTCTTGTGGAGGAATAATTTGGAATATTCTAGAGGTTTCTTGAGTTGTGTTGATGAATAATGAACTGAATTGTAGTCCAAGCCCCTTTTAATAATCCTAAAATTTGATCTTTAATGAATTCTCGTCGGGTGAACAGTGGTCGTAACTTGCAGTTTACGGACCGTATTCTGATTTACGGCCCGTCCACTATGGACGTATTTAAGCATTCCAAGAAACAGAAAGTTTGGCTGAGGATTATGGCACTTTACGACCTGGTTTACGGTCCGTAAACCAGTTTACGGGCCGTAAACTGGGTCGTATTTAACCATATCAACGCTGGGCAGAAAGTTGAGATTTTTGGAATGATGGAATACGATTGCACTATACGGTCCGTAAATCACTTTACGGGCCGTATAGTGCCATATACGACCACTGGCAAAAAAAATTTCTGCAACTTTATTATTTCCAAAAAATGCGAAATTAGCCATTCCCGACTTAGTAAAACACCGTACACTCAAGTCCTTCATTGTTCTACTCATCACACAAGTACGGAAAAATTTCCGAGGTGTAACATTCTTCCCCCCTTTTGGAACATTCGTCCTCGAATGTTCGACACTCGGGGATTCTAGAAAAAAAATTTGCCAGAGCTTCCTTTGTAATTTGGCACCACCAATTTACCACAACGACCCATAATATCATCGCCTCATAAGGCTATATCACAATATCAACACATTTATGGCCACACACGACCAAAAACATAAAATTAAAACATTCATACCTCATATCGTCGACGTCTCATCTTGAATCCCTTCTAGGGATTGGAACAAATGGGGGTACATAGATTTCATCTTCTCCTCCGCTTCCCAAGTCATTTCTTCCCGATTATCGTTCCGCCACAGAACTTTGACTGAAGCAACCTTTTTATTCCGAAGCCTTCGCACTTGTCTATCCAAAATAGCAATGGGCACTTCTTCGTATGTCAACTTCTCTGTCACTTATACATCATCAATCGGAACAATCCTCGTGGGGTCTCCAATACACTTGCGGAGCATCGAAACATGGAATACTGGGTGTACAGATTCGGGCTCTGAAGGCAAGTCCAACTCATAGGCTACTCTTCCCACCTTGCGGATGATTCGATAAGGTCCAATGTATCTTGGACTGAATTTCCCCTTTTTGCCGAACCTCATTACTCCCTTCATTGGTGAAACTTTCAGGAATACCCAATCATTAGCTTGAAATTCTAAATCCCGTCGGCGGTTGTCCGCATAAGACTTTTGGCGACTTTGAGCTGTTAACAGTCGGTCTCGAATCACTTTAACCTTTTCAACTGCTTGTTGGACCAAGTCGGGGCCTATCAATTGTACTTCTCCGGTTTCAAACCATCCAATTGGAGATCTGCATTTTCTACCGTATAAGGCTTCATACAGAGCCATTTGGATACTGGAATGATAGCTGTTATTATAGGCAAATTCAATAAGAGGCAAATGTTCATCCTAACTACCATCGAAGTCCAGCACACATGCTCGTAGCATATCTTCTAAGGTCTGAATAGTGCGCTCGGCTTGCCCGTCGGTCTGTGGGTGGAACGCCGTGCTGAGCTTAACTCGAGTACCTAGACCTTCTTGAAAGGACTTCCAGAACTTGGCTGTGAACTGCGCCCCTCTATCCGTGATAATGGCCAAAGGAATACCATGAAATCGTACAATCTCCTTGAGATACAATTTAGCATAGTCTTCCGCTGAATACGTAGTCCTGACGGGGAGAAAATGAGCTGCTTTTGTGAGCCTGTCCACGATCGCCCATATAGAATCATACTTCCCTCGCGTACGGGGTAATCCTACCACAAAATCCATATTAATTTCTTCCCATTTCCACGTAGGAATTTCCATTGCTTGCAATAAACCTACTGGCTTTTGATGTTCGGCTTTCACTTGCTGACAATTTGGACATTGGGCTACAAACCCCGCTATGTCTCGCTTCATGCTATCCCACCAATATAGCAACTTAAGGTCGTGGTACATCTTGGTTGCACCTGGATGAATAGAATACCGGGAATGATGTGCTTCCTCTAAAATCCGTTGGCGTAAGTTTGCCACATCCGGTACACATAACCTACCCCGATATCTAAGGACCCCTTCTATGGAAACTTCGAATGGAGACTTTTCTTTTTCGTGAGCTAGATCTCGATAATGGCTTAGCTGGGAATCCTCATATTGACGTTCCTTCACTTCTAGATTCAATGATGAAACTGTGGGGTCATTGATGCTGATACTTGCATCTCCTGAATCAGTCGCACGTACGCCGAGACTTGCTAGTTGATGGAGCTCACAAACCATTTCTTGCTTTTCCGAAGGAACTCCACATAAACTACCCATCGATCGGCGGCTAAGTGCATCTGCCACTACATTCGCCTTCCCTGGATGATATAGAATGTTCACATCGTAATCCTTTAGTAATTCTAACCATCGCCTTTGCCGCAGGTTCAACTCCTTCTGTTTGAAAATATATTGGAGGCTTTTGTGATCCGTATAGATGTCAACACGTACACCATACAAGTAGTGCCTCCATATTTTTAAGGCATGGATAACCGCGGCCAATTCAAGATCATGAGTCGAATAATTCTGTTCATGCCTTCACAACTGTCTCAAGGCATATGCAATGACTCTCCCACGCTGCATCAATACGCATCCTATTCCCACATCGGAGGCATCACAATATACGACATAGCCATCGGACCCTTCCGGAAGTGTTAGCACTGGCGCTGAGGTCAACCTGTTTTTCAACTCTTGGAAACTACGCTCACAGGCATCATTCCACTGGAATTTAGCCAACTTCTGAGTTAACTTCGTCAATGGGGCTGAAATAGATGAGAATCCCTCTACAAATCTCCTGTAATATCCTGCTAACCCAAGAAAACTATGAACTTCCGTAGGTGTCGTAGGCCTTGGCCAAGTCTTCACAGCTTCTATTTTTTGAGTGTCGACTCGGATACCATCATCCGAAATAACATGACCTAGAAATGCCACGGATTTTAGCCAAACCTCGCACTTCGAAAACTTTGCATACAATTCCCGATCTCGAAGAACGCCAAGAACAATTCTTAGATGATCTGCATGTTCTGACTCTGTGTGAGAATATACCAGGATATCGTCGATAAACACTATCACAAAAAGATCCAAGAACGGCCTGAACACATTATTCATTAAATTCATGAACACCGCCGGGGCGTTTGTGTTATAGCCCGTACTTTGTGCGTTTGGATATTTCAAGGTCGTCGTGGAAAGTTAAGGGCGAGACCATTTTCAAAACTTATTATTGTATACAAGTCGATTATGAATATTATTTATGAATATTGGTAGTATGGAGAGATTGAGAAAGGTTAAGGATAAGAAGAGAAATTCACAAAAAGGAGTCGTGGAAATAATGTGGAAGGCTAGGGGTGGAATGGCAATATTGAGGAAAGTCGAGGAGCAAATGGGAATTTTATCAAAGGAGTTCATGAAGGTTCCAAAAAGGGCATATTGGCCATGTGATGGAAATCTATGGACCAAAGTGTACATGGAAAGACAATGAGTCATCTTTTAATTCTTTAAGAAAAATTCAAGAAAAAGAGAAGAATTCTCTAGGAAATGAAGAAAGGAGCATGTGGCCATTTCATAAGTAATGGGGGCTATTTGTAAATTTTAAAAAGTTAGGGGCCAAAGCTTCTTAAGAAGACATTAGTAATCTTATTTTAATTTTAAGGAAAAGCAAGAATTTTCTAGAGAGGGGCATGTGCCCCTCACATGATTGGAGATATATATATATACATGTTGTCTTCTAATTCAAGATAAGCTCATGAAACTTCAAGAAAGAAAAAGAGAAATGGAGAGCAAAGAGAAGGGCAAATTCGGCCAAGCCATGGAAATTCAAGCCATAGAAATATTGCTCCAAAAATTATTGTCTTGTGGTATCTCCATTAATTCAAGGGTCCTCTACAACGTGGCATAATTATTTCGGAACATAAGTCATCCGTTTCGTCGTTCCCGCATTTGAGGCAAGTTGAAAAGTTGAAGAAGAAAGGTGAGTTTTAATCTTGTTTTATGTGTTATGAAGGGTTTATATGTATTGTAGTATGCTAAGATGGAAGTTTTCATGATGAATATGTAAATATGCATGTGGCCGAATATGTTGGTGTAGAAGTAGAGATTGAATTAATTTTGTGTAGTATGTTGGTTGTTGATGTAATGCATGAAAAAGGATGAACGTTTATGAAAATATGCATGTGGTTGTTGTGGCCGTGAGTTGTATATGTTACATATGGCCGTGTATATTGATGAATTATGAAGGAATGGTGAGCAAGTTTTATTTAGTAGTTTGATTGTTGTGCTATGGATTTTATGTTGCAAATAGAATCCTAATGAGTTTAGTGAAGTTGTAGTAGTGGAGGCTTGTTGTGGAAGTTTATGTAAATGGAATGTGATCTTATTGCATGAATAGAATATAATGTTGTTGGTATGATGTTGTTAATGTGTAAATTATTAAGTTGTTATTGTTCTTATTGGAGTTAAAAGATCTTGAAGGAAGTAGTATGTTGATTAAAATGTTAGAATGTACTTTGGGTTGGTTATGGAAATTGTTGGTATGATTGTTGGCATTGTGTTGATAGTTTGGCCGGGTTGAATTCCCGGATTGTTGTTGATTGAAATTGGCCAAGATAGATTCTTGGGGACGATGTATTTACAGGGGAAATGCTGCCGAAATTTCGGCAGACAAATGTTACTTTGAAGAATCAACTTCTAAATGCTCTAATTAAGTTTTGTAAATGTGACCAATTTGTAGATTTTGGCGAATTTGGAACATGAATTTGGAGAAGCGTAAGGAGCGGAAAAAGGTATGTAAGGCTTCACCATTCTTTCTATGGCATGTCTTAGATGTAATAAGTCGGATACGAGCCGTGGGGACAACTCCGTTCTCCGGAATCCGCACCCAAAGTTTTCCACGTTTCGTTCATTAGAATTGAACTAAAAAGTGTGCAAAATGTTAGAAAGACTTCCTAAATATCTAGAGCTCGCATAGAGAGGTCCCGACTACCCTAAAACCCTCCCAGGAGACGTCATGAAATGTAACGCACGTGAATTTGATATGCCTCCTCATTTGACCCGAGGTGGGCCCATGGATCCCGGATTTTATTTATTGTTCCGGTTGACCTATTTTGAAATAGAACCTAAAGGAAACCTTTGATCCTTATACCGCTTATCTAATGACAAGTAATGTAGCTATTCTAATGAGAATAATCCTACGACGATAATGATAATGACGATGTAAGGAAGAGAATATGTCTATGACGAGAACGACGAGAACGATTGCATGCCTAAAAGTCTTAAGTGAAGGATTCAATATGAATACAAGAATAATGGACTAGTTCTTGAGTCCAACCCTATTCCTTTGTCATGACTCTATTTTCTAAAAACTCTAAAGTACATAAAATTATGTTTTATAAGCTTTACGATCTTGTCCCATGTTTTCCCTTAATGCTATTTTTCATTGATAGTCTCGCCTCATGATATTAGTTCCTTCAAGGTAAGGCATAACGATCATGATTATTTCATAATGTAATCGGAGGCTACCGACCTTACGTCACTCCGACGTGGACATGGTTTTCTTGGGCTCTCGAGCGTGTTGTATGCATGTTATAAGTATGTGTATATGATAAAAGATCCAGAGCGCTATAGCCGCTGATATATGTACATGATACACGTATATGTATATGATAAAAGAGCCAGGGCGCTATAGACGCTGATATATGTACATGATACACGTCTATGTATACGATAAAAGAGCCAGAGCGCTATAGACGCTGACATATATACATGATGTATGCATATGTATACGGGGAAGATGGGAATGAGGCCAGAGCGTTATATACGCATATCAACCTGATCAGTTGGCATTATATGACATGACATCGTCCCGGACGCGGGATGCCCGGACGCGGGATGTATATATTTATGGTTAAATGGATCGGCTGCCGACGCCTCGGCAATATGAGATGTTCTATTTTCATATATATATATGAGCAAGAAATGTTTGTTTTAAAGGAAAGCTAAGCATGCATGGTATCCGCCCTCAGCGGCCCTCATATGTACAGGTTACGCTTTTATCCTATGATATGTCCTATGTTTCCACGCAGTTATTGTTCATACGCATATTTCTTGCTAAGTTACTAATCTTGCCTTACATATTCAGTACATTACTCGTACTGACCCCTCTTCTTCGGGGGCTGCGTTCATGCCGCGCAGGTACACCCAAAGGATGCGAAGTTAGCATATAAGATGTTCCAGTAGAGTCGGTAGGCTTCATTTGTCCTGGAGTGCTACCAAGTCAGAGTATATGTGCTATGACGCTATGTTCGAGGTTAGAGACTTTGCAGACAGAGTCGTGGGTATAGAGTGTCAGCTTTGTAGACGGCTACGCCTGTCGATATGTTATTATGTTTCGTGTCACGGGTCCCATATGATGATAGACTTTACTTATGAAAAAAAAAATATTTTGAGAGCTTACTATGTATTTTGTTCTTTGTTGATCCACGAGTTTATATGTGTAACAAGAGTCCGCGGGTTCGCTCGGCTCCAGATATGGGGTCGGGTGCCCATCACACCCTAGTAAAGTCGGGGTGTGACAGAGTGGTATCAGAGCAGGTCGGTCTAAGGGTTGTCTTCAAAGTCGTGTCCGGTAGAGTCCTATTTATGAGTGTGAAGCCGGCCACATTTATAAACAGGAGGCTGCGGGGCATCTAGGAAATGTTGACCTTCTTTCTGTTCTAGATCGTGCGAAAGAGCCAATTCATAGGAAGCAAGATTCCTTATACTAATCGCTGATATCCGCAGACGCTCAGTGATGACGAAAGAAGACAAGTGACGAGATGGCAAGTTAAAAAGGTAAGCTTGAATAATCATTCTGTTACTTGGAACTGGAAAGTTCTGATGGCTGGAATATGTCCTATAGCCATATGGTTTGCGAAGTATTGTCGATATTTGCTATGTACTGATTTTAAATAGCGGAAGTGGTGAACGAGGTCCTGCTAGAATGGATACGTTTAATAAAAAGAGACGCGAAAAAAAAGGGTAAATGCCATAAACAGACAGTAAACGGGATGTGTCATTCTAGAGGACCTATGGGTCTGGCGTGGCGATAAAGGTGCGATCACTGCTATCAGGAATCTGGAAGTCCAGGATAAGAGTTAGCCATATACCCGGGCGGAAGGTGAGCGTTGGAAATCGAGAAGGGCGAAACGGTAATTATAAAATCAGGGACGTGTTACGAAAATGTCCCAGAATCTGTAAGACTTCGACTTGCTCCAGAACATATGATAAAGGTCATGTGAGGAAGCGGACGCGAAAATATCAGCATTAAGACACTGAATTTCAGTGAAGTCTTTGGGTTAAGCGTGCTCAGGAGGGAGCAATTCCATGATGGGTGACCCCCTGGGAAGTTGACATGAAATTTTATAAATTGAGGCATAAGAGACAAATGAAAAGCTAGGGTTGGCTAATGAAAAACTAGAGTGTATGGGATGGTTGGAGACTATAAGAAGACACGTAGGATGAGGCAGACTAGCTCGGTGAAGAGACAGAAAAGGCATCACAGCCCTAGAATTAGGCTAAGCCTGAACAGCGTTTGGAGGTATTTTGTGGGCTAGTAGATAGTAAATATATATAAATAAATAAAGGTGTAGCGTATCCCATACATGATTATAGCGGAGGACACGTGAGTCCCAGTGCCCGGAGCTACGGAAAAGGGGCATTGATCACGCAAGGATACCGAAGTTCGAAAAGTGGCAAAGATAAACGGGAAACTGTTGCCAGGTAAATCATTATTGTTCTACTATAGGTAAAGATTGGAAATTCTAGTATAACAACACTTGGAAAATAAAGAGTGAGTAGATGGAAAACAAAGAGATCAAAGTGTCACAGGAAAAAGGGAAAAGTAAGAAACCTCCGCGAGTAAAATCTTGGGAGAAGCTACCGACAAAACACGAACCCGCTCGGATGGAAATTCAAGAAGGCATGTAAAAAGGGATAAAGTGTGGTTAGGTGGAATAAAAGAAGAGTGTATGAAGTTCGAGAACGGATGTCGATAAGGGGGCTAAAGGAGTAGTGACTAGGATAAGAGAACGTGAAGTGAGAGGAAGAGTGGTTAGGCTTGCAATGATGTTGAGGTGAGAGATCTATAAAAGAATAAGTATGTAGCTATGGTAATGTACGAGCAAGGATAGGGAGAGCGGAAGTTGTAAGAATTTGGTGCGAAGGACAAAAGTAGTGGACGCCTGAGAGATATGGACGTATAGCTGTAATACAAACATGTAGTTGAAGGAGAATCATGAGCAGGTGGGCCAAACGAGTGAAAGGAGGAATAGTGAATGGAAAGGTGTGGAAATATGGACAAAATGAGGACTGTTGGCATATAAGGAGTCCCCTAAAAGGGGGGGGGGGGGGGGAGACCATATTAGACCTAAAAAGGAAACCTATTAGCTTGGAATCAGAGTTTAAAATAGGTCGGCGTGTCGTAAGAATACTTGGGAGGGAAGTAAAAGCGAAATAACAATGAGTATACCAAGAGATGGACCTGAAGGTGAAGAAATAGCCTACGGCTACACTGAACCGTTAAATAAGGATGGTGCACTAAGACATGGTTTCCGTTTAGGTGCGGTGACGAGACAATTATAGAAAAGGAAGGACCCGGAAGGAACAAGGATAATGAGGTGACACAGTGAGTTAGACAAAACCTATGACATAGAGCAGTGACTCATGAAAAGGCAAGGAGTTCGATTATAAGGAAAAATAAGGTAAATGATATGGAACGGACATGGAGAAAAGGGCAACTATAAAGGAACCCCCTCCCGAAGTGATACCAGACCCCACAAGATCAGTTGAACATTCGAGGACGAATGTTCTAAAGGGGGGGAGGATGTTATAGCCCGTACTTTATGCGTTTGGATATTTCAAGGTCGTCGTGGAAAGTTAAGGGCGAAACCATTTTCAAAACTTATTATTGTATAGAAGTCGATTATGAATATTATTTATGAATATTGGTAGTATGGAGAGATTGAGAAAGGTTAAGGATAAGAAGAGAAATTCACAAAAAGGAGTCGTGGAAATAATGTGGAAGGCTAGGGGCGGAATGGCAATATTGAGGAAAGTCGAGGAGCAAATAGGAATTTTATAAAAGGAGTTCATGAAGGTTCCAAAAAGGGCATATTGGCCATGTGATGGAAATCTATGGACCAAATGTACATGGAAAGAAAATGAGTCATCTTTTAATTCTTTAAGAAAAATTCAAGAAAAAGAGAAGAATTCTCTAGGAAATGAAGAAAGGAGCATGTGGCCATTTCATAAGTAATGGGGGCTATTTTTAAATTTTAAAAAGTTAGGGGCCAAAGCTTCTTAAGAAGACATTAGTAATCTTCTTTTAATTTTAAGAAAAAGCAAGAATTTTCTAGAGAGGGGCATGTGCCCCTCACATGATTGGAGATATATATATATACATGTTGTCTTCTAATTCAAGACAAGCTCATGAAACTTCAAGAAAGAAAAAGAGAAATGGAGAGCAAAGAGAAGGGTAAATTCGGCCAAGCCATGGAAATTCAAGCCATAAAAATATTGCTCCAAAAATTATTTTCTTGTGGTATCTCCACTAATTCTAGGGTCCTCTACAACGTGGCATAATTGTTTCGGAAGATAAGTCATCCGTTTCGTCGTTCCCGCATTTGAGGCAAGTTGAAAAGTTGAAGAAGAAAGGTGAGTTTTAATCTTGTTTTATGTGTTATGAAGGGTTTATATGTATTGTAGTATGCTAAGATGGAAGTTTGCATGATGAATATGTAAATATGCATGTGGCCGAATATGTTGGTGTAGAAGTAGAGATTGAATTAATTTTGTGTAGTATGTTGGTTGTTGATGTAATGCATGAAAAAGGACGAAAGTTTATGAAAATATGCATGTGGTTGTTGTGGCCGTGAGTTGTATATGGTACATATGGCCGTGTATATTGATGAATTATGAAGGAATGGTGAGCAAGTTTTATTTAGTAGTTTGATTGTTGTGCTATGTATTTTATGTTGCAAATAGAAGCCTAATGAGTTTAGTGAAGTTGTAGTAGTGGAGGCTTGTTGTGGAAGTTTATGTAAATGGAATGTGATGTTGTTGCATGAATAGAATATAATGTTGTTGGTATGATGTTGATAATGTGTAAATTATTAAGTTTTTATTGTTCCTATTGGAGTTAAAAGATCTTGAAGGAAGTAGGATGTTGATTAAATTGTTAGAATGTAATTTGGGTTGGTTATGGAAATTGTTGGTATGATTGTTGGCATTGTGTTGATAGTTTGGCCGGGTTGAATTCCCGGATTGTTGTTGATTGAAATTGGCCAAGATAGATTCTTGGGGACGATGTATTTACAGGGGAAATGCTGCCGAAATTTCGGCAGACAAATGTTACTTTGAAGAATCAACTTCTAAATGCTCTAATTAAGTTTTGGTAAATGTGACCAATTTGTAGATTTTGGCGAATTTGGAACGTGAATTTGGAGAAGCGTAAGGAACGGAAAAAGGTATGTAAGGCTTCACCATTCTTTCTATGGCATGTCTTAGATGTAATAAGTCGGATACGAGCCGTGGGGACAACTCCGTTCTCCGGAATCCGCACCCAAAGTTTTCCACGTTTCGTTCATTAGAATTGAACTAAAAAGTGTGCAAAATGTTAGAAAGACTTCCTAAATATCTAGAGCTCGCATAGAGAGGTCCCGACTACCCTAAAACCCTCCGAGGAGACGTCATGAAATGTAACGAACGTGAATTTGATATGCCTCCTCATTTGACCCGAGGTGGGCCCATGGATCCCGGATTTTATTTATTGTTCCGGTTGACCTATTTTGAAATAGAACCTAAAGGAAACCTTTGATCCTTATACCGCTTATCTAATGACAAGTAATGTAGCTATTCTAATGAGAATAATCCTACGACGATAATGATAATGACGATGTAAGGAAGAGAATATGTCTATGACGAGAACGACGAGAACGATTGCATGCCTAAAAGTCTTAAGTGAAGGATTCAATATGAATACAAGAATAATGGACTAGTTCTTGAGTCCAACCCGATTCCTTTGTCATGACTCTATTTTCTAAAAACTCTAAAGTACATGAAATAATGTTTTATAAGCTTTACAATCTTGTCCCATGTTTTCCCTTAATGCTATTTTTCATTGATAGTCTCGCCTCATGATATTAGTTCCTTCAAGGTGAGGCATAACGATCATGATTATTTCATAATGTAATCGGAGGCTACCGA
The DNA here is from genome assembly GCF_019175385.1 of Lycium barbarum. Taxonomy (NCBI): domain Eukaryota; kingdom Viridiplantae; phylum Streptophyta; class Magnoliopsida; order Solanales; family Solanaceae; genus Lycium; species Lycium barbarum. Next base: position 127,606,722 of record NC_083337.1, on the reverse strand, counting down.
CCTTACGTCACTCCGACGTGGACATGGTTTTCTTGGGCTCTCGAGCGTGTTGTATGCATGTTATAAGTATGTGTATATGATAAAAGATCCAGAGCGCTATAGACGCTGATATATGTACATGATACACGTATATGTATATGATAAAAGAGCCAGGGCGCTATAGACACTGATATATGTACATGATACACGTCTATGTATACGATAAAAGAGCCAGAGCGCTATAGACGATGACATATATACATGATGTATGCATATGTATACGGGGAAGATGGGAATGAGGCCAGAGTGTTATATACGCATATCCACCTGGTCAGTTGGCATTATATGACATGACATCGTCCCGGACGCGGGATGTATATATTTATGGTTAAATGGATCGGCTGCCGACGCCCCGGCAATATTAGATGTTCTATTTTCATTTATATATGAGCAAGAAATGTTTTTTTTAAAGGAAAGCTAAGCATGCATGGTATCCGCCCTCAGCGGCCCTCATATGTACAGGTTACGCTTTTATCCTATGATATGTCCTATGTTTCCATGAAATTATTGTTCATACGCATATTTTTTGCTAAGTTACTAATCTTGCCTTACATATTCAGTACATTACTCGTACTGACCCCTCTTCTTCGGGGGCTGCGTTCATGCCGCGCAGGTACACCCAAAGGATGCGAAGTTAGCATAGAAGATGTTCCAGCAGAGTCGGTAGGCTTCATTTGTCCTGGAGTGCTACCAAGTCATAGTATATGTGCTATGACGCTATGTTCGAGGTTAAAGACTTTGCAGACAGAGTCGTGGGTATTGAGTGTCAGCTTTGTAGACGGCTTCGCCTGTCGATATGTTATTATGTTTCGTGTCACGGGTCCCATATGATGATAGACTTTACTTATGAAAAACAATAAATTTTGAGATCTTACTATGTATTTTGTTCTTTGTTGATCCACGAGTTTATATGTGTAACAAGAGTCCGTGGGTTCGCTCGGCTCCAGATATGGGGTCGGGTGCCCATCACACCCTAGTAAAGTCGGGGTGTGACAGTTTGTCAACCCAAACGACATCACTCGGAACTCGTAATGGTCGTACCTCGTTCTGAAGGCTGTCTTGGGAATGTCTTCTTCTCTGATCCTCACTTGATGATAACCCGATCTTAGGTCTATCTTAGAAAACCACTTAGCAACTTGTAATTGATCGAACAAGTCGTCGATTCTGGGAAGGGGATATCTGTTCTTCACAGTCACCCTGTTCAACTGTCTATGATCGATACACATTAGTAGCGACCCATCTTTCTTTCGCACGAACAAGACCGGTGCTCCCCACGGTGATGAACTGGGTCTAATAAAGCCCTTCTCGAGTAAGTCTTTCAACTGTGCCTTTAGCTCTTTCAACTCTGCTGGAGCCATTCGATAGAGAGGAATAGAAATAGGCTCGGTGTTGGGTACTACATCAATAGCAAAATCGATTTCCCTTTCTAGAGGAAGGCCTGGTAACTCGTCGGGAAACACATCTGGGAATTCATTCACTACCGGGACTGACTGGAAAGTTGGCACTTCCGCTTCCGTGTCATGAACCCGAACTAGATGACAAATATAACCCTTGGCTATCATCTTTCTCGCCTTAAGGTAGGAAATAAACCTACCCTTTGGGGAAACTGTATTACCCTTCCACTCGAGTATGGGCTCTCCTGGAAATTTGAATCGAACTACCTTTGTCCGGCAACAAACATTAGCATAGCATGACGCCAACCAGTCCATACCCATAATTACGTCAAAATCTATTATCTCAAGTTAAATCAAATCATCCTTTGTCTGACGATCACGTATAATGACTACACAGTTCTTATATACTTGCCTCGCTATTACAGGATCACCAACCGGAGTGAATACTTCGAAAGGTTTAATTGGCTCGGGTCTCACCCCAAAACAATCAGCGATATACAGAGTAATATATGAGAAGGTAGAACCTGGATCAATCAGAGCATATACGTCATGGGAAAATATAGTCAGGGTACCTGTGACAACATCTGGGGAAGACTCGAGATCCTATCGCCCAGCTAAAGCATACACACGGGGCTGAACAACACCTGAAGTAGATGCTCCCCCTCTACCTCTGCCTCTACCTGCTGTAGTCTGAGGAGTCTGTGTTGTCGGGCGTGCTGAAGAAGAACCCGCTGCTGAACCTGTAGGCTGAGTCCCAGCTCTATCTCTCGCTGAGGGGCAATCTCTCATCATGTGACCAACTTGCCCGCAAGCATAACAAGCATCCGAACCCTGACGACACCGTCCCGAATGTAATTTGCCACACTGGCTACACCGCGGTACTGGAGGTCTTCTCTGACTAAAATCTCCCTGATACTGTGAACTTGGGCCCTCGAACTCTGACCCTGCCCTGACTGGAAAGAGCGATCGAACCTTCCGTCTGAGAATCTGGGAGGCGCACTAGTCGCGGACTGACCTGAGTGCCTGGGATGTGTCTGTCTCGATCCCTCTCTATACTCACTGCTCTCTCCCATAGATCTAGCCCTCTTACCTTGTCTTCTGTCACCATCACGATCACTTCATTGTTGTCGTTGTCGTTCCTCGAGATTCTGAGCATGGGCCTGTATCCGGGAAATATCCATCCCGTCTTGCAAGGAGGTCGTCAAACAATCTCTGTACAAATGTGGCCCCAGACCACTCACAAATCTATAGATCCTGTCTCCCATGTCGGCCACCATAGTCGGAGCATATCGGGCCAATGAGTTGAATTGCATGCTATACTCTCGGGCACTCATACCCCTTTGCTTTAAATTTAGGAACTTGTCCGCTCTAGCTCGGCGGACTTCGGGTGGCAAGTAGTGACGAATAAAGGCATCTACAAACTCTTGCCACACGGGAGGTGGAACATTTTCTCCTCTTGTTATCACCCAATTCTTATACCATAACACTGCCACATCGCGGAGTCTATAAAAAGCTAACTCCACGGATTCGGTCTCGGAAGCATGGATAATCTCTAAAGTCCTCAACTTCTCATCAATAAAATTTTGCGGATTTTCATCTGGCTTTGACCCAAAGAATTCCGGAGGATATAAGGCCATAAAGTCACGGGCTCTTGTACTAGCTGAACGATCCCTTGGACCCGCATCCTGTCGTTGTGCCTGAGCGGCAACCAATTGTGTCAATAAATGGATGGCCTCGGACACTTGTTGACCCGAAACACCCGGTGGAGGAATCGGAGCTGAGGCTCCTCCCTGCTCTCCTACATTGGGCGCAGCCTCACTTTGCGATTCGCTTTCCTCTACATTTGCCGGAGGCTCTCTTTCCGCCTGCCTCTTTTTCGTAGCTTTGCCCTTCTGGGCAGCTGTAGTTTTTCCCTATGGCGGCATTTTCTGAAACCATAACGCACTTTTAGGTATAACATAATCCTAAGCATGGCTCTATCGCACGATTTCATGAGAAGAAGGATGGTCATTTTCCTTAATGCCCTGTAGCCTCTTGTTTATTAGCGTGGCGCGCAACATACCATAAACAAGATTCTACTAGACACGGCTCGCAGACACTTCCTAGGACGAACTGCTCTGATACCACTTCTGTCACGACCCAGTTAGGGGCCGCGACGGGTACCCGGAGCTAGTTACCGAGCACCGCTCACTCTACTACTTATCTTTCTCATTTAATATTCTTTTATCAATTTACATACCAGTTGTAGGAAAATCATAATTAAACAAACATAAATACTTTATATACAATTGCCTTTCGGCCATCAAAATAATATACATGCATATGAAAACGTCTTGTGAGACCATCTAACCCACACTGCGTATCTACGAGCCTCTACAAACATACTGTATATACATGGACGGAACAAGACTCCGTCGTGCCCAAAATATACATATATTCCAAAAGGATAATCCTAAGCACCTCCGGACGATGGAGTGCTTCCAACCAGCTGACTGCTACTAAGGATCTGGGCCATGCTCTCCTCTCTGTCTACCTGTGGGCATGAACACAGCGTTCAAATAAAGGACGTCAGTACGAATGTTGTACTGAGTATGAGAAGCATAAACAATGAAAGAAAACATCAACAATATAGTGATAACATCAACATGAAATATCTGGATCTGTCTGATAATCATAAAGGAAATCTTGTGTGCCATCTTACTCGTACTCATCCTCATAACATATATGCATCATATGCAAGCTGCCCGTTCATGTCGGAACGGTGTGATAATCAATAATATTAGCCCGCGTCCAGGCCTCCCGTGTCCGGGGTACCATCTCATACCGCCCACTAGTGGTGTCTGCCCATGCCCGAAGGTCATGGTGTATCCGTATAGCTGCCCGCCTTGGCGGTGACTGCCCGGCCAACTAGGCACGGTGTGAAATGCTCATGTCATGCTTATCATAAAATGCTCCTAATAATAATATACTCATCATAAAATACTCATCTCATTGTAATACATGCATAAGGCTCAAGATCAACTTTACTCTATCGGGGTGACGTAAGGTCGTGATCCCCCGATTCCATTATGGATCAACTATTGATACTCTGCCTCACCTTGAAGGAACTAGTACATAAGGTGAGTGTAAGCGATAATTAACATCATCATTATACTAGCATCATCATATTGTATTCCTCATCTTATATAGACATTATGGAGTTACACTCTTAGCCTTTCGGACTACAAGAACTCATGAAGAGAATAGGAATTTCGTGCTACAAGATTCATTCCATCAGAAAGAAAGGACTAGCCTCACATACCTTGGTCGTTTAGCTAAGATATCGCTCACTCGTTCTCCTTCAATATCGCGTCGTTACCTTCATAAAGAATTCATATCAACATTAGCATACTAACTACAAGAACGCGTCGCTAATTCTAGGAGAAGTCGGATATCGATTCACTTGTTTATACTATTTTTTTCCATGTTTTATATTAACTCCCAACATTCATAGCATTACTCACAATATCGAAATCAACAATCGTCGTTTACGTACATTTAGCAAAATCCACCATTTTCCTCCAATTTCCCTCATAATTAGCCTTATGACTCGTCCTTGCATTTTCATGCGTTTAATGCTTGTTTCATGATGTAAGCATCATTTACAACGTATTTGTATTCACAACACTTCAACATTCATAATTCAATCCCACTATCATTCATTTATGGCACTATTCACTCAGTAATGGTCCATTTCTATGTTCTTCTACATTTCAAGTGTCTAAGCTTTTCAATACTTCAAACAACATAGAATGATCATGAAACTTACCTTGGATAGTGGTTGAACAACCCTTGAGTTGAAATTCTTCACTTAGCCAAAACGCTAGTTCCACCCTTCTTTAGAATTTCTTGATTTAGAAGATCCTTTGATGTGTTCTTACACTTATTTTCATGAATTTAGTGGTGATGATCTTGATATTCCCTTTGATTCTCTTGAATTCTTGTGGAGGAATAATTTGGAATATTCTAGAGGTTTCTTGAGTTGTGTTGATGAATAATGAACTGAATTGTAGTCCAAGCCCCTTTTAATAATCCCAAAATTTGATCTTTAATGAATTCTCGTCGGGTGAATAGTGGTCGTAACTTGCAGTTTACGGACCGTATTCTGATTTACGGCCCGTCCACTGTGGACGTATTTAAGCATTCCAAGAAACAGAAAGTTTGGCTGAGGATTATGGCACTTTACGACCGGGTTTACGGTCCGTAAACCAGTTTACGGGCCGTAAACTGGGTCGTATTTAACCATATCAACGCTGGGCAGAAAGTTGAGATTTTTGGAATGATGGAATACGATTGCACTATACGGTCCGTAAATCACTTTACGGGCCGTATAGTGCCATATACGACCACTGGCAGAAAAATTTTCTGCAACTTTATTATTTCCAAAAAATGCAAAATTAGCCATTCCCGACTTAGTAAAACACCATACACTCAAGTCCTTCATTGTTCTACTCATCACACAAGTACGGAAAAATTTCCGAGGTGTAACAGTACATACATAAGAACATGAGGATATGGAACTAATGAATGAGTTTGATAGAGAATTGGGAGGAAATGAAAAAAGACTAATCAGCCCATAGTATAAGAGCATGGAGATCAGGAACTAAAGGGGGACAACCATTTCAAGAAACTAATAAAAGCATCGTAAGCTCGCAAGCTACAACATTCGAGGACGAATGTTCCTAAGGAGGGAAGGATGTTACACCTCACATTCTCAGAGCATGAACATGCCACGTACTTCACCATATTAATGGAGTATTGGAGATGTTCCATGAAGTTTTGGAAGGTACAAGCCATGGGAAGTTCGTAACAATGAAGTAAAGGATGAATTACGATCTCGTAAGTCGTAGCCAGGAAGGACAACCTTGAAACCAAAGGACATGACCATTATCAAGTATGATTAATGATAAATATCATGTATGGAGAGTTTTGGAAGATTCTGAGACCAAGCAAAGCGAAGAAAATAAATTTGCCAAAAATTTGGAAAAACAACGTTGGCAGAATTCTGGACAAAATTTTGGGTCAATTTTGGAGGAGTATATCTCCAAGTATATGAGGAGTTTTAAGGTGTTTCAAAAACCTAAAATTAATTTCATCGAGTATTTTTTCTAATACAATAAACCGCTCATTGACAGGACGTTGGAGCAGAGAATTAAGGACATTACAAGTTCGGCTGACAGAACAGAAACACGTGCTACAGTACCCGACCCGAATTTGAACCAATATAAAAGGGGCTTGCCCCCTCTTTTCAGCCCAACCTCTTCCAAATTATTCCAAATTTCTCTAGAAAGCTCCCCAACTCCCAAACCAAATGTCAAGCCTAAATCAGCTATAATTCTCGAATTCCAGTCTAGGCAACGTATAGTTACGAGTATAGAATCGTATAGCGATGCGTATGGTTCAATTTTAAGGTGAAAAAAGTGAATATATAGCTATATTATCAGTATTAAGGTATGAATCTCCAATTATTAATGTTAAGTTTGGTTTATTTATGGAGATAGAACCGTTAAATAGCTGTATAATAATACTATTGGTGGAGATGTAGATAAATATTATATGGGAGGTTTTATGGAGTATTTGGTATTGAGAATAACATGGTTGTGTTGTTGTTACTGTTGGTTACTAAATTGTAATTTCGGGCTAGGCATATAAACATGGGAGATGCTGCCCGAATTTTGGCAGAATTTAAAAGGGATTAATTTAAGGGCTTAAGGTAAGCGTATGATAACGGTCCTAACAGTAGTATTAATTTTCTTAAATATAGATTAACGAGCTTGGAAAGACAAGTGTGCAGCAGTTAGAGTTAAGACGACCGGAAAGGGATGTTAAGGCTCGTCCCTTTCTTTCAAAGGCATGATTCCTATGGTATTATTCCATAAGCGTTTCCATAACCTCCTTGATTTCAAAAGCTAGAAGTTTATGACTCTTAAAGCTTCTTATCATGTTAAAAATGAGAGTGTTTTTATGAGGATTACGTTGAGGATGATTTTATGCTTAAAGGTCTCAAATATGATTTCAACGATGATGTGAAAATGTTAAGCTATTTCATGATTTTCTCGATTAATTTCATTGTTGTTGATTTCACCTTACAAATTGTTCCATCAAGGTGGGATAGAGTGATAGTTTTTAGTTGAACTCCTATGCATGCCATGAGTATAATATATGTATATAGCTATTTTGTGACATTACAGAGTTCTATTATTTCATTTTGATTATGCGCTGCACTCATTTTCATTCTTCATGCATATATAAGGCACAGTTGATAGGGGGTGATGCTGTGACCTTTATTGTATATATATATATATATATATATATATATATATATATATATATATATATATATATATATATATAAACCATAGTTGACAGGGGGTGACGTTGTGACCTTTGTTGTATATATATATATATATATAATGCATAGTTGACAGGGGGTGACGCTATGACCTTTGTTGTGTGTATATATGGCACAGTTGACAGGGTGTGACGCTGTGGCCTTTGTTGTGATGTGTATATGTATGGCACAGTTGACAGGGGGTGACGCTGTGGCCTTTGTTGTGATGTGTATATTTATGGTACAGTTGATAAGGGGTGACGTTGTGGCCTTTTTTGTGGTGTGTATACATATGGCACAGTTGACAGGGGGTGACGTTGTGGCCTTTGTTGTGATATTTCTATGGATATATGTGTTTCTTTGATATAGTTGTACTGATGCATTTATGTTTCCCATTCATTGACATGTCTCAAATGTTTTCTAGGATTTTATGTACATGTTGATTTCATGCCTTACATACTCAGTACACTATTCGTACTGACCCCCTTTCTTCGGGGGCTGCGTTTCATGCCCGCAGGTACTGACACTCCGTTTGGTGATCCTCCAGTTTAGGACTTCACCTCAGCTGCTTGGAGGGCTCTAGTGTTCCGGAGCTCGAGTCGTTCTGGTACAGATCCTTTGACATAGGCTTTGTTATACTCTTAGAGGTCTGTAGACATATGTGTGGTGCGTATATACGGTTTGATCAGCTATGCAGATGTAGTTCGTTTTGATATTCCCGTGCATAGTGGAAGCCTTATCGGCTTGCATATTTTGTTATGTTTGGTTAGCTGTGGCTTCTCAAGAGATAGGTTCTTTTTGATGTATGATATGATGAGTTTACAGCGTGCTTTTACAGATTGCCATATTGTTTCCAGTTTGGGTCTGATCATATCGAGCAGGTTCGTATACGAGTGTCCAGTTCGGGCACTGGTCATGGCCCATCGGTTTGGGTCGTGACATAGGGATTAGGCTAGGCCTAGTTTAGTGATTGAGATTTGGAGTTTTGTAGGCTTAGCGAGTTACTATCGTCGTTTCGTGAAAATGTCTCGGTTGATTTAGAAGAATGTAGCTTTTTCAGTAGTCTGATGTGTGTGAGGAGAGCTTTCCAAAATATCAATGCTTTATCGACTTTAGTCCTAATTTTGGAATTACCTGGGGAAGGAAAAGACCTTACCATTTGTAGTGATACTTCTCGGACCGGGTTGGGTTGTGTGTTGATGCAAAACGGCAAGGTGATAGCTTATGCTTCGAGGCAGTTAAAGGTTCATAAAAAGAATTACCCCCACTCGTGACTTAGAGTTGGTTGCGGTGGTTTTTGCTTTGAAGATTTGGAAACATTACCCATATAGAGTTCATTGTGAGGTATTCACGGATCATCGTTATTGGCATGAAGCCATGCATGAACTTTTGATGATTGACAAGTACATGAACTACAATGAAGAAACTAGGTCCAAACTTATATGGCTATGGTTGTCAAAGTAACCCGCTTAAAGGCATGATGAAGCCTAAGCTAGAGTAGATAAAGAAATAACAAAAATGTTCCAAGCAAGAATGCACCATGATAAGAAAGCTTCACCGAGTATGAGAGCGAAGATTGGTTGAGTAGTTATCGAGCTATCAAGAGCTATGAAGATAGTGTGATGGAGTTTATATACCATATGAAAGGTCTAAAGAAAGGATGCAACACATACATAATATGTTAGTTGCAAAGATAAGTGTCAATGATGATGGAAGAGGAATGATAAAGAGATATGATGGTTGGAACAGGTCTATAGACATGTTCCATTACACAACAGCAGAGACAGATGTAGGCACATAAACAAAGATGGTATAAATATGTGAAATAAAGAAAGCATATCAGAGATATTGAACAAAAGATATGGAATGATGAGATCATATGTGAATGGAATTGTAGACATGTATCAGATACAAACAAGCACAGTTTAAGAGGAGAGAATGAAGTAGCCTGGTCACAGAGATGATCAGTGTATAGCATAAATGGATTTATGAATAGAACAATTGAACAAGACAGCAAAAAGGAGAGATGATGACTCATTCAAAAAGTGCAATTCAATGTAAAAGTATAACAAGCATGACAACATGTTCTATACAAAGGAGTCATCGAGTACAATGGAGGAATTGTCACAGGTCATCAGGTGCATTGAATAAATAACCATTGATGGTGAGATAATTAAGAAGAGGAGAGATGAAGTGACTCAGACTCATAAGACAATGTTAAGAAGGAATAATTTGTTCAGTGAAAGAGTTTGCAGACAAGGCATATGAATCGGGTTAACAAAAGAACTAGGTCTGCAAACATGTTTTATCACAGAGTAAGAACAAATTTAGAAATCAAAGAGTGAGTCAAGGTTGAAGGCATGATTTATTCCAACAATGAATAAATGCATGTGAAGAAGACCGACACGGAGCTACACATGATTAATGAAATAGATCTGTTAACGTGTTCCATCATCTATAACAAAAGCAAACTCAAAAAGAAGTCAGAAGGATGAACATCAAAGGGATGATGAAACAAGTATAAGAACATGTTCCATCTCATATAGTGTAGAGATTCAGAGGCAGATAAACTAGGTTGTTGAAACATGTTCGTGAACATGTTCCTGGGCAAGTCCTACAACAACTAGGATTTCCAGAATTATGGAAAGAACTTGGCATTCAAGTATGAAAGATTCCTGCCATATTTGTATGGAATAGTAAGCCTCCTACATGTACAAGGAGCGGACTCTACAAGGAAAGAATCCAAATACTAAACTAACATTACGTGCGTGTCAATTGACTGACTAAGAAAGGGTTTTGTGTTCACCTACCTGCGAAGCTTCAATATTATAAATACCCAGGTCTTTCCAAGAAGAAGTTTGTGTACCAACAAAGAGAAAATTCAGATTATTGAGTTATCAAGAGATATATCCAGCATATTCAAGAATCCGGGGTTGCGTCCCTAGTGCAAGAAAAAGGATTGAAGTAATTGTTTTACTGTATAATGTTCTCCAGTTCACAAGTCTAGATATCTTGTATTAGGTTTGGTTTATCGAGTTGTATCTTTATCAGCATAGTTAGAAGCATTAATGTAGATACAAACAATTGTAACTCCAAGTAGGAAGTTTACTACTTGGAGATAGCTTGCTAGTTAGTGGTTGGGTAGCAAGGTTGAGGTAAGGTTAAATTACAGAGGTTGTAATTTGTAACTCTCAGTTGGCAAATTGTTGTAGTGAAGTTTTTTGGGGAAATCCTATAGGTTTGTAGGTCGTGATTTTTATCACCTTTTGAGCCGAGTGATTTCCACATATTTGTCCTTTATTTACGTGCAGTTTACTATTCTGCATTAACACTAGCATAGAATAGCTAAAGTAACGTGTTCCTTCATGTAAGAGAAAATTGAATACGCATAGGAAAAGAAGTAGGTCGTGCAACCTAACAAGTGATATCAGCAGGGGTTCTCCCCCCATAGAGTCTAACACCTTGGGAAAAGATCAAGATAGATCTCGCACCTCCGCTAAGGACACGGTAAAAGAAAAATTGGAATCCTTGATCGAATGCTCAAGATGAAGATCAAGCCCAAGAAGGGAAAAAGCATAGACAAGCCACAGAATGAAGGATGCTTCAAGTGTGAGATGACTGATCACATGATCAAAGAATGTCCACTATAGGAAGTTGAGTGGAAAAGAGAGAGAGCTAAAATGGAAAAGGAAGAACAGGCGAGCAAAAACCAAGAAACCTCTAAAGAACATTAATATAGACACAGGGGAGGGCATTAAGTTAAACACCTCCGGGCTCAACGATAAGTTTCGATGATTGATAAGTATATGAACCACAATGAATAACCAGGTCCAAACATATGCGGCTATGGTTATCAAAGTAACCCGCTTAAAAGCATGATGAAGCCAGAGCAACAATAGATAAAAAAAAAAATAACAATAACTTTCCAAGCAAGAATGCGCCATGTTAAGAAAGCTTCAGCCAGTATGAGAGTGAAGATATAAAAGGTATGAAGAAAGCATGCAGCACAGGCATAATAGGTGGTTGCAAAGATAAGTGTCAATGACTATGGAAAAGGAATAAGAAAGAGATATGATGGTTGGAATAGGTCCATAGACAAGTTCCATTAGACAGCAGCAGAGACAGCTGCAGGCAAATGAACACGGATGGTACAAATATGTGAAATAAAGAATGCAAATAGGATGGAATGATGAGTGCATAGGTGAATGGAACTGGTCAAAAGACATGTACCAGATACAGACAAGCACAGTCCAAGAGGAGAGAATGAAGTGGCCTGGTCATAGAGATGTTCAGCGTATAACATGAATGGATCTATAAATAGAACAACTGAACAACGCAACAAAAGGGAGAGATGATAAATCAGTGAAAGCTGCAATTCAATATAAAAGTAGAACACGCATGACAACATTTTCTATACGAAGGACATTGAGTACAGTGGAGGAATGGTCATGTGTCATCAGGTGCATTGAATAAACAACCAGCAGTGGTGAGATAATAAAGAAGAGGAGAGGTGAAGTGACTCAGACTTAGATGACAATGTTCAGAAGGAAGAAATTGTTCAGCAAAATAATTTACAGACAAAGGATGCGAATCAAGTTAACAGAACAACCAGGTCTACAAAAATGTTCTATCACAGATAAAGAACAAAATTAGAAGTCAAAGAGTGAGTCAAGGTTAAAGGTATGATTTATTCTTACAATGAATAAATGCATGTTAAGAATATAGACATAGAGCTACACATGATCAATAAAACAATTCTGTCAACATTCCATCGTCCATACAAAGAGCAGACTCAAGAAAAAGTCAGAAGTATGAACGTGAAAAGGATGATGAAACAAGTATAAGAACATGTTTCATCTTAGAAAGTGTAGAGATTCCGAGGCAGACGAACCAGGTGGATGAAACAGGTTTGTCAGTATGTTTCAGGGCAAGTCCTACATCAACTAGGATTTGCAAAATTATGGAATGAACTTAGCAGTTAAGGAGTGGACTCAACAAGGCAAGAATTCAAATACTACATAAACCCTACGTATGTGTCACTGACAAACTAGGAAAGGGTTTTGTGTTCACCGACCTGCATAGCTTCAATGTTATACAAACCCAAGGTTTCCTAAGAAGAATTTTGTACAACCACAAAGAGAGAATAAAAATATTGAGCTATCAAGAGACATATCCAGTATATTCAAGAATCCAGGGTTGTGTCCCTAGTGTAAGGAGAAGGATTGAAGGAACGGTTTTACAGTATAATGTTCTCTAGTTCACAAGTCTAGATGTCTTGTATGTTTATCAGCTTAGTTAAAACCATTAAAGTAAATACAAACAATTGTAACTCTAAGTAGGAAGTTTACTAGTTAGAGATAGCTTTCTAGTCAGTGGTTGGGTAGCAAGGTTGAGGTAAGGATTAGATTATAGATGTTAGAATTTGTAATTCGCAATTGACTCATTGTTAGAGAAATCCTAGAGGTCTGTAGGTCATAGTTTATATCATATTTTTATTCTGGTGGTTTCCATGTAAATATCGTGTGTCCTTTACTTACTTGTAATTTACTATTCTACATAGACACTAACATATAACAAGTAATGTAACGTGTTCCTTCCGATAAGCGGGAATTGGATACGCATATGATAGGCAGTAGGTCGTGCAACCTAACAATTGTAGTCTTCAGCATATGTTCAATCAGCGGTATCTAAATTTGAGGCAGCATAGGTGGATGGTGTTTCTCAAGGATTATGACATTACCATTCTTTATCATCCATGCAAGACTAATGTGGTAGTGGATGCGTTGAGTCGAAAGGCAGTGAGTATGCATAGCAAGGTACGTTTGATTGTTGAGGAGCATCCATTAGCTATAGAGGTTCAATCTTTAGCTAATAGCTTGGTGAGGCTTGATATTTTGGAACTGGGCAAGGTTCTGGCTTTTTTTTAGAAGATGTCGTCTCTTTTGGAGAAAATTAAGGCACAACAATTTGAAGATGTGAAATTATGAAAGATTCAAGATAAGGTGTTGAGTGGGTAGGGAAAGGAGGTAATTCTTGATAGAGAGAGGTTTTTGAGGATCAAGGGGCACGTTTGTGTTCCTCATGTTGGTAGTTTGATTAAGTTAATTTTGGAGGAGGCTCACAGTTCCAAATATTCCATCCATCCTGGTGCTACAAGGATGTACCATGTCTTGAGACAATATTGTTGATGGGGTAGGATGAAGAGGGATATAGTGGAGTTTATTTTCCTGTGTTTGAATAGCTAGAAGGTAAGTATGAGCATAAAATCGGGTGGTATGACTCAGACGATGCCCATTCCATAGTGGAAATGGGAAAGGATAGCTATGGACTTTGTGGTAGGTCTACCAAAGACTTTGGACAAGTTTGATACTATTTGGGTTGTGGTCGATAGGTTGACCATGTTTATGCACTTCATTCAAGTTCAGACTACCTACAATTCGGAGAAGTTGGCAAGGATCTACACTAGAGAGATTGTCCCATTACATGGGTGCCCATTTCTATCATTTCAGATAGAGGCACTCAGTTGATTTCCCCTTGCTGGAAGACATTGTAGAAGGAATTAGGGACTCAGTTGGATCTTAGTGCCACTTTTCACCCGCAGATGGATGGTCAGTCTGAGGGGGCTATTAGGGTGTTAGTGGATATGTTGTAGGCTTGTGTGATTGCTTTTTATGGTCATTGGGACCACTTCATGTCCTTGGCAGAGATTTCTTATAACAATAGTTATCTCTTGAGCATTCGCATGGCTCCATTTGAGGCCTTGTACGGTAGAAGTTGTCATTCTCTAATTGGTTGGTTTGATGCCCTCGAGGTGAGACCTTAGGGTACTGATTTATTGTGAGAGTGTTTGGATAACATGAAGTTGATTCAGGAGAAGCTCCTTGCGGCTAATAGTAGGTAAAAAGAGTATGCAGACCAGAAGGTTCATGATTTGGAGTTCATGGTTGGTGACCATGTTCTATTGAAGGTTTCGCCCATGAAGGGTGTGATGATATTTGGGAAGAAGGGAAAGCTAAGTCTGAGGTTCATTAGTCCATTTGAGATCTTTCGGCACGTTAGTGAGGTGGCATACCAGTTGGCATTGCCACCAGATTTAGCGGGTGTTCACCCAATGTTTTATGTATCAATGTTGAAGAAATACCATTCAGACGGGTCTTATATCATCTGTTTTGACTCGTTGCTATTCGATCAGAATCTATCTTTGAGGAAGAGCCGGTAGCAATCCAGATAGGTAAGTTAGAAAGTTGAGGTCAAAGTAGATAGAATCAGTAAAGGTACACTCGAAGCATCGTCCAGTTGATGAGGCTACATAGGAGACCGTGGCTGATATGCGTAGTAGATATCACCAGCACTTTATCGATTCAGGTACTTTCCCTTTGTTTCATTTCTGTTAGAGGACAAACGTTTGTTTAATTGGTATCTGATGTAACGACCCGTATGTTCGTTTTAGACATTTTACTCCTTTTCCCCAAAATACCCTTCTCGTAGTATTTATTTTGTATTTATGACTTGCGGGGATGGGTGGCGCGGTTCCTGAGGCTATTGGGCCAGTCTTGGTTGGGTTTGAGGATTCTAGATTTTTCTAAGTGGAATAAGTGAAAAAGAGTTGACTAATAGTTGAATTTTGTGAAAATCGAAATCAAATTCCGACAGTTCCGTTAGGTTTGGAAGGTTATTTTTGACTTAGTTGAGCCTTTGGTTCGGGTCCCGAGGCATCCATTTGGATTTATGGTTATTGGCTGGATTGTTAGTTTTGATTGGTTGGAGTTGACTTTGAACAACATCGGGTCAAGGCGCCCTCTTTTGGAAAATATGAGTGCGCAGGCGAGTTCGTGGTGTGATTTCTGATGAGTTAGCATATGTTGTTTCTGTCAAGGGGGTTTCGAATGAGTTTCGGGTGTTGGACCGGACTTAGTGAAAACCCATAATTTTAAGGTGCTGGTGTTACCGCACCTGCGGGCTTGCCTTTGCAGGGTTTGGTCCGCAGGTGTACGAAATTGTGGGTTTGGGGAGGGCCGCATATGCAGACTCTTCTCCGCACCTGCACATTTGGGAGTTTAAGTGGAGACCACATTTGCAGCCTTTCTCCGTAGGGGTGAGCCCGCATCTGCGAGAAAAGGTCCACAGAAGCAGAATTAACAAAGATCAGAAAATCTTTTGTTTTTTCAAAAACGAACCTAGACTTCATAATTTCATATTTTGGGTTGAGAGCTCTTATGGAGGCGATTTCAAGTGTTTAGGCTTCAATTCTTCTTGGGGGCAAGTTTCTAAGCTCTAAATTTACATTTTCAACTAGTCTAATCCCTTATTTAACCTTGTAATTATGTTGGATTTTTGAAATTGGGGTTTTAGCCCTAAATCCTTCGAGAAAGTTTTTCTTGAATTGAAGATCAATTTGATGGCTTTTTAATTGGGTCTTTTTGATTTACACTAGTAAAGCTTTGGGTCAACTAATGTTCCAATAAAATTCCAATTTTGCCCTTGTGGGCCCCAGGTCACTTTTTAAGGTCGATTATGAGTTCAAATTAGAAGAACGGGAATATGGGCATCCTTAGATTTATATACTAATGTAGAGTACTTATTTGATAGACTTCGATCGTTTAGTGGATCTCCGCAAAGGGAAGGTGTTGGGTTGATTGTTCATGACACTCGCTCGGCCTTTGAGGTAGGTTACGGCTTACGGCTTACGGCTTACTTTTTTCAGACTCCGATTCGAGAATCGTATGTAATGGTAGATATTGATGGGAAAAGCTTGATAGGTCTTCGGGCATGGTTGTGGTGAAAAATCAATTGGCTTGCTATGGATGTCTTTATGTGGGATTGTCGCCATGTTTGCTAATATGTTGTGATTATTGATTTAACTACCTTGTCCATTAGTATCTAGCTTATCTCATGAAAATAGGAAGGATCATATTAACGACTTGAGTTGTGTTCAGCATTCATTGGCATGCATATATTGGTTCCATGTTTTGGGATGTTGTTGAATTTTATTCCATGAATTAACATATCATCCATTTACATACATGATTGGTTACAATGGTGAGAAAGTGATGATAGTCTCTGTGACAATTGAAAAGAATGATAGCCTGTGTGGCAATTGGAAATAATGATAGCTTGTGTGGAAAATGGTAACAATAATAGAATGTGTGGCAAATGGTACCATGATAGCCTATGCGACATTTGGTACATGGAATTTGCGGGTCCCCTATGGGTCATGACTTTGAGGAATAGCCCTTAGCATGTATGTACGAGAGTGGAGAATTGGCCTGTGTGGCACTGCATTGTGTTACATTCATTCATTTACTCATAAGCATTTTATATACTCAATCTAAACTTATACTTGAATATGCTTTCATGAATGAACTTGTTACACCTCGGAACTTTAGGTTGCTGAGCGATGAAGGGACTAACGTAGTTAAGGTGAACATGATGTCCCTACAAGTAAGAAGGGATACTTAATAATTCTAATTAAGATTTCAAAGAAGTTAAAGGCAAGGGAGAAAAGTTCGTTAAATGAAACTTCACCGCAGTTCTGCGAAGGGGGTTCAACGGTCGTTCTTTGTACCGTCGAACGAGTCGACGCCCCGTCGATTGTGTCATAACTTTTAGCTGGAGCGAAGACCCTTCGACGAACAGGTCGACGCTCCGTCGATTAGTTCGACGAACCATCCTTCTCACCGTCGAATGAAAGGAAATGACGGATTGCTCACTGGAAATTTAACGACTTCGACACCTAGATCGACGCTCCATCGATCGGACCGTACATCTCGGTTGGGACTGATTCCATGAATTAATATAAGACCCCTCCCTCATTTTATTTCATTTCATCTTCCACTCTTTTCTCTCCAAGAACTCTCTAGAACCTTCTCCACCATTCATCCACAAGAAATCAAAGGAAAACCTTAGTCAACTACACCAAATCCATGAAATCAAGTGTATGAGACCCATTAAGAGTTCATCTAAGCCAAGAAAACTCAAGAGAAGTGAGTTAGGGTTTCGGTGCAAGAAGAGAAGCTCCACTTGAGTATTATTCACCCATCATCTAAGGTGAGTTTTATGACCCTTTTTATATGGTGTGAGTTGTTGAAAGTTGTAACACTTGGATTTTTGAAAGACATAGAAATTCAGTCATGAATATGTGAATAGTGTCATTGTTGAGTAGTAGTTTGAGGTGGATGATGAATATTGGTATGTTATGATTGTAAACGTGTTATGTACGACATCTAGAATATGGAATAATTATTATTTGTGAAAAAGTGCAATACTGAATTATGACCATAGTTGTGGAGGAATCAAAGAGAAATGGTGAATTGTGGGAATCGTAGGTAAATGATGATTGTTGTTGCTATATTGTGAATGCTGATATTAATGTTTGGGAGTTGATATAGAATGTGGGAAAATTAGTATAAACAAAGGAAGTGCTGCCCAATTTTCCCTAGAAATAGTGAAATGTCCCTATAGCCGAGTAACTAATGTCAATGCGATTCCTCTTGAAGGTAGAAATGTGGGCACCAAGGGAAACCAAGCGAACAATAGATTAGTCAAGCGCAAAAGGTATGTGAGGCTATTCCTTTCCTTCTGATGGCATGAATCCTATAGTATGATTTTCTTTCTTCTCCATGAATCTCTTAAGTTCCAAAAAGATGCGAGCTGATATCCCTAATTAGCTACACAAGGTAATGAGTTAAAGTATAGAAGTTCTAGAAGTCCATGATATGATGTCATTATTGTTTACACTCACCTCATATAATATTCCCTTCAAGGTGAGGCAGGATGTTAGTGAGTGCTCCATAAGGAAATCGGGGGATAACGACCTTACGTCACCCCGATGAAGCATAATTTTCCTTGAGTTTTTATGCATGCACTATGATGAGCATATTATACTGATGATATAACACCGCACCTATTTAGCCGGGCAGTCACCCCTAAGGCGGGAAACTATACACCATGGCCAAATGGCATGGGCAGATACCACTAGTGGGCGGCAGGAGATGATACCCCGGACGCGGGAGGCCTGAACGCAGGCTAATGGTTTTCACACTGATCCGATATGGACGGGTAGCTTATATAGTTATGCATATATGATGTGATGATGATTATGAGTAAGCTAGCATGCATCACTTCTTTTCTATGTGATAGTCAGATACAGATGTCCCTTATTGATGTTTCCTTTATTTCATTGATGTGATATTATTACTTATGCCTCTCATACTCAGTACAATGTTCGTACTGACGTCTGTTTTCTTTAGACGCTATGTTCATGCCCACAGGTAAACAGGGAGGTGATCTTGCTCCAAACTCGTAGGAGCTGTTAGCTGTTGAGAGCAGTCCATTGTTCCGGAGGTGCTTATGGTTACCCCTTTTTTGTACATATATGTTTTGGGCACGACGGGGTCCTGTCCCATCCATATGTCTAGTACTCTAGTAGAGGCTCGTAGATACACAGTGTGGGTGGTATGGTCTTACGAGGTTGCTACCACGTGTATATATATATATATATATATATATATATATATATATATATATATATATATGTATGTACTATTTCAATGACCAAAAGGCTTGTGCATATAAAAGTATTTATGTTTCCGAATGAAGGGCGATTTTCTCAAAAGTTGAGTATGATATCGATAAATGAGCATTAAATGAGTGTGATAAGCAGTAGAATGTGGGATGCTCGGTGGTTAGCCCCGAGTACCCGCCGCGGCCCCTGGTCGGGTCGTGACAAAAGTGGTATCAGAGCAGTTCAGTCTTAGGAAGTGTCTACGAGCCGTGTCAAGTAGAGTCTTGTTAATGGTGTGTTGCGTGCCACACTAATAAACAAGAGGCTACAGGGCATTTAGGAAAAATGACCATTTTTTTTCTTATGAGATCGTGCGATGGAGTTGTGTATAAGATGTTACCCTCCCCAATTGTGTGTTGTGCTTTCATAATGCCGCCAAAGGGAAAAGCTACAGCCGCCCAGAAGGGCAAGACTACGACAAACAGGCGAGTAGTAAGAGAGCCGCCAACGGATATAGAAGCGGACGAATCACATAACGAGGCCTTATCTAATACTTCCTCCACCCCGCCTAATGTGGAAGAACAAAGAGGTGCTCCAGCTCCAATCCCTCCACCAGTTGCTTCGGGCCAACAAATGACTGAGGCCATACATCTACTGACACAATTAGTTGCCGCACACGCACAGCGGCAAAATGCGGCCCCAAGTTATCGATCAGCCAGTACCAGAGCCCGTGACTTTATGACCTTAAATCCTCCAGAGTTTTTCGGGTCAAAGCCGGATGAAGACCCGTAAGGTTTCATTGATGAGATGTTGAGAACGTTAAGGATTGTCCATGCCTCCGAAACTGAATCCATGGAGTTGGCATCTTATAGACTCCGGGATGTTGCAGTCTTATGATATAACAACTGGTATTGTCAAGAGGAGAGAACGCGCCTCCTCCAGTTTGGCAAGAATTCGTGGATGCTTTTATTCGTCACTACTTGCCACCCGAGGTCCGCCGAGCGAGAGCGGATAGATTTCTAAATTTGAGGCAAGGGAATATGAGTGCCCGGGAGTATAGCATGCAATTTAATTCTCTGGCTAGATATGCCCCGGCTATGGTGGCCGACATGGGAGATCGGGTGCATAGATTCGTGAGTGGCTTAGGGTCACATATTATTACATCCCGTATTTTTGAACGTCGGATTAATTGTAAGTTGAGGTGGGACCCACACGTCAAGATTTTTTTTTGGGACATGTGACAAATTATATGAATCACATATGTGAAGTTAAACACAACTCAAGAAGGACCCTTGGGCCAAATCAAAGTGGAAGTCCTCCAAACGAATATTTTTAAGAAAACGTTTTCGGGTGACCTGACTTTGGGGGGAAAAAACTGTATTATAAGTTTGGAATTTGGAAAAATACCTTGAAATAGAAGTTGTAGATTATTGAATTAGCTTTCCATCCATAGGTCGTGGGTTCCCAGGTGACATCGGTACAAGGAGATATGAACATTTTAAGGTCGAAAGGTCAGTGGGCTAGGCCCAACTCGGGACCAACCGAATTGGCCCAAAAAAATGAAAAGAAAAATTTAGGCCCAAGGTGAGAGGGTGGCCGGCCATACCTGGTCCAAGCCCACCAAATTGATTAATTTTCATGTGCCAAATTAATATAAGGGGCCATATATGCATCATTTATTCATTAGAAACTTCAAGAACCAAGAACAAAACACAAAGAAGAGCAAAAATAAGGCCATTTCGGGTTTGGCCATAGAAAAATCACCCCTCAAAATCTTCCTCCAAAAATTATTTTCTTGTGGTATTCCTACTAATTTAAGGGTCCTTTACAATTTGGTGTAATTGTTTTGGAAGAAGGAGCACTTATTTCTTCAAGTTGACAACTTGTTCAAGTGAAGGAGTTTGTAGAAAAAGGTAAGAATCAATTCCTTTTTCTTATGTTATGAAGGTTTGTTTATGTTGTGGTATGTGGAAATGAGTAGAAATTATGGAAATAAGGAAGTTTGCAAAGTGGGTATGTATATATATATGTAGCCATGTGTGTATATATGTTGTATACATATATGAGTTGAATTTTATGTTGTATTCTAGTTGTGGTTATGGTGAAAATTATATTGGGAATGAAAGTTGAATGAATTTTGGTTGAAGTTGGAATGTAGAAGATCATGTCACTTTAGAATGATTTTGTGATATTATGGAAATGAAGTTGTTAAGATGTGAATTATGATCATGGTTGATGAAATTGGAAGAGGGCAATATGTTATGGATATGTAGGTTGAATATTAGAAGTTTTGGATGAATTATGACTTTGGTGGAAAGTTTGTATATTTTGTATATCTTGTGAATATTTTGTGGAAATGATGTGAAATGCTTCCAAATTATATTGTGATAATCTAGATTAATAATGAATATGAAAACATTGAGATTGGTTTGGAAATGGGAAGTCGGAATGAAAGTTCTTGCATTATGTCGGAAAGAAGACTAGTTGTGTTATATTGTGTCCTATATTGATTGTTGTTGTTGGTGTTGTTGTTGTTGGGTTGTTGTTGATTGTTTTGGCCGAGTTAAATTCTCGGGGATGCTATATGTATAGGGGAGGTGCTTCCCAAATTTCTGTAGACAAGTATGAATTAAGATTGAATTCTTAAAAATTTGAAATTGATAATTGGTAAAAGTGACCAATTGCAGATTTTTGACGAAACGGGAATTGAAGTTGGACTAGCGTAAAGGGCGAAAAAGGTATGTAAAGCTAGCCCGATTCTTCTTTTGGCATGTCCTAGGTGTACTAGGATCGGATTTGAGCCTCGGAAAGTATTCTGCTCATCGGAATCCGCATTTGAAAATACCCCTTTTTTCATTCAATGGAATTGAACCCTATAAGTATGCTTTATTGAAAGAATTGTGCAAACTTCCGCAAATTGTTTAGAAAATTATGGAATGTCCCCAGAACCTCCGTAGGTGACTTTATAAGCTTAAAATACGTAATTTGAGCCCACCGCTTCGTTTGTCCCGAGGTGGGCCCACTATTTCCGATTTTACCCTTTTAGTGGTTATGACTTGTCTTCGAGCGTATTTTTTTAAAGAAATGTTTTTAACTACGCTTGTAATTACTAAATAAAACTTGTTTTAAATATTCCATTAAGTTTTGTAAAACTATTTCGGAACTTGGAAACGAACTTAGAAAGATTATGCTTCTGTAATCTATTATGACATCCGAAATACACTCACTATGATTTTGTCCGATTTTATTATTTCGATTTGTCATCCGATAGGTCTTATTGAGTCTCTGGAAATATATGACATTCGTTTGAATTATTTTGATAAGCCCCATAATGTATTTTGAAACATGAAAATGATTACAAAAAGCTTATTTTGACATATGCTATTGGGATATCCGAAATGCATACACTATGATTACTGCTCCGCTTCTGTCATATGGTTTGTCATCTGAATTATGCTACTGAGTCTCCGTAAATGTGCTATATTTTATTTTGCATTAGTTTCTCACTACTCCATTCGTGGATGCCTCAACGTTTCCTTCACTGAGCCCGGGCCAGGATTTGTTATCACGCGTATTTCACTGCATTGTTCGCCGCGCCTCGATGTGAGGGGGCAGGTATACATGTACATGGGTTGTGGAGTATGCTGTGCCATGTACACACATTCTGATATGATATGATCTGATATGACCATCTGATATGATATGTTATGTTACGGGGTTATCCCCTATTCTGCTCCTTATGTGTGGTGGCACCAGCGTCGGGGGGTGGCCACGTTCTGTTTGCCGAGTCCCTTGGCAGGGGTCGGATATGATATGGTATATGTTTTTGTACATACTCCTCATGTTTCGAAAATATGCATTTGATACTTCGGATGTTACACTCACTTCTCTGTAAGTTCTGTTTCGGTTATGATCTTGTTCGGTAATGGGACCAGGTACGACATATGTTTCCAGCGAATATTATTTATGCTATATGATCAACATTTTGCTAATCTGGATATTCAGTTCATTTTCTGTATCTTCTGCTTCGATTATGACTTTGTTTACTACGTTCCGTGCTTTACATACTCAGTACATATTTCGTACTGACCCCCTTCCTTCGGGGGCTGCGTTTTCACGCCGCGCAGGTACAGACGACAGATTTGCTGACCCGCCTGCCTAGGACATCTATTCTGCTATTTTGGGAGTGCTCTTTTGTCCAGAGCCTATATGTTGGTACAGTTTGCTGCTATTGTATATATGTATGCTATTCAGGGGTATGACGGGGCCCTGTCCCGTCTTATGATTCTGTTATAATCTGTAGAGGTCTGTAGACATACTTGTGTGGGTTCTGTATATGTTTTGGGTTACTATGATCTGTGACGGCCTTATCGGCTTCCACGTGCTATATCTGTTCACCTGAAATATTTGGTAGCGCTAATTGACTTTTATATTGATATATTCCGCAAATATGCTCGTTTGGGTTATTGGGTACGTTTGGGTGTCCAGCACAGACACTAGTCGCGGCCTACGGAGTTGGGTCGTGACAAAAGTGGTATCAGAGCGGTTCGTCCTCGGAGTGTCTACAGACCGTGTCTAGTAGAGTCTTGTTTATCGGTGTGTTGTGCACCACATCTATAAACAGGAGGCTACAGGACATTTAGGGTGTTACTTTTCTTTGAATCTTAGATCGTGCGATAGAGCCAGCTGTAGGAAATGAACCCATTTTTTTTACCAACCCTTGATTGCAGCTGGAGAACGGTATCGACGTATGACAGCGACTGATGATATTGGAAGCTACACAGTACACAGGTAAGTAATGGTATGAAAGATGTATGCTGGGTAAGGTGTTTGAAATACGATTGAAACATGAAGCTGAAGATTGAAAAGAAAAAAAATAAACAGGAAAGTGTAGTAGGTGCAGTTTAAGTTGGGCATGTGAGGTAAGCCTCGGCATCTTTATACTTTTATTTGAAATTATTAGCCCCGTGTGGCTATGAGGCGATATGATATGACATGTATATACGTATATGTGTTGGCCCTGTGAGGCATGGTTGGTATTTCCTGTGTACATGTTTTGGGATAGTAAGAAATACAGAGGAACATCTGCCCAAATGTTTCTAGGAATATAAAGAGGAAAATGAGATATAAATTCTTAACATGTCTTGAGGGTCGATACCGATAGGGCAAACCCATTATGTTGGATTAAAGTTTAAGAGATACCCTCCATAGCATTCGTAAGAAGCATTATCTTTGTTTGGAAAATTTTATCTCGAGAAAGCATATACGAGTAGCAAATTCGCAATTTATTTAAATGGACCAGAAATATGTTCTAACCCCATTTTGCTTTAGCACAGCCCATGTGAAGGGCAAAAATACGTGGAAGGGCAAAAATATCCAACGATTAAGTTTCCTCTAATTGGAAGGATACAAAGTGTATGACAGGCAGTTGGGAATTGAGTGGTTCGCTCACGACTCAAAAATATATGTATAAATATGGAGGTAATTATGTGAATTAAGTACTAAAAGATTCCGCGAAGTTCGTCGGACTCTAGTTTTCTTTTGCTGGTGGTCGGAAGATGCCTTACAGTAACATTCCATCAGTTTTCATCGACGGATTGGAGATGGAATTTGTGGAATAAAAACTTAAACTCGTGGGCTGTCTAGAATTTTATATATATATATATATACATGAAGGTAAATATTGAGGATTTACAAGGGGCGACATGGTAACTATATAGTCAGAAAAGTAAAAGAATTCTCGCTAGGTCGGGGTGGTACCCGCAACGAGAACGTTTTGAAAAGTTGTCAAGACCCCGACTTGTCTTAAATTACGTGACAAAGGACGTGCGGGGCAATTGGTGTAATTATACCGGCCCTAACGTGCCTAAATGCATTAAAGTTGTAAGGTTAAGCGTGCTAGGGCCAGAGCAATTCTGGGATGGGTGACCCCCTGAGAAGTAAACAAAATTTTCACAAGTTCTTTTGTCCAGAGCCTATATGTTGGTACAGTCTGCTGCTATTGTATATATGTATGCTATTCAGGGGTATGACGGGGCCCTGTCCCGTCTTATGATTCTGTTATAATCTGTAGAGGTCTGTAGACATACTTGTGTGGGTTCTGTATATGTTTTGGAATACTATGATCTGTGACGGCCTTATCGGCTTCCACGTGCTATATCTGTTCACCTGAAATATCTGGTAGTGCTAATTGACTTTTATATTGATATATTCCGCAAATATGCTCGTTTGGGTTATTGGGTACGTTTGGGTGTCCAGCACAGACACTAGTCGCGGCCTACGGAGTTGGGTCGTGACACATATATTCAAAGATTGTTTGACAACTTCGCTACAAGATGGGATGGATATTTCTCGGATACAAGCCCATGCCCAGAATTTAGAGGGGCGACAACAACCACAGAGAAGTGAACGCGATATCGATAGACAGCAAGGCAAGAGAGCTAGGTCTATGGGAGCAGGCAGTGAGTATAGAGGGGGACCAATGCAGACATATTCTAGACATTCAGGCAGTCGGTGACTAGCGCACCCCCTCGGTTTACGGGTAGGAGATTTGATCGCTCCTTTCGTTCAAGACAGGGTCAGAGCTCGAGGGCCTCAGATTCTCAGTTCAGGGAAGATTACAGTTAGAGAAGACCCTCAGTACCGCGATGCAGCCAATGCGGTAGACTACATTCCGGACAGTGTCGTCAAGGTTCGGATGCTTGTTATACTTGTGGCCAGGTAGGGCACATGATGAGAGATTTCCCGTCGATAAGTGAAAGAGTTGGGGTTCAGCCCACAGGTTCAACAGCTGGTTCTTTCTCAGTGCGCCCGGTAGGGCAGACTCCTCAGATGTCAGCAGGCCGAGGTAGAGGCAGAGGGGTAGCATCTACTTCAGGTGCCACTCAGCTCCGTATATATGCTTTAGCCGGACGACAGGATCTTGAGTCCTCCCCCGATGTGGTTACAAGTACATTATGCATATTTTCCTATGATGTATATGCCTTGATAGATCCGGGTTCTATTTTTTCCTATATTACCCCGTACGTTGCTGGTCGCATTGGGGTGAAACTTGAGCCAATCAAACCTTTCGAGGTATCTACTCCGGTTGGTGATCCCGTGATAGCTAGATAAGTGTATAAAAATTATGTGATAGTGATGAGTGGTCGCCGAACTAAAGCTAATTTAGTCGAGCTTGAAATGTTGGAATTTGATGTGATCATGGGTATCGATTGGTTGGCCTCATGCTATGCTAATGTTGATTGTCGGATGAAGGTAGTTCGATTTCAATTTCCAGGGTAGCCCGTGCTTGAATGGAAGGGTAATGCAGCATCTCCAAAAGGTAGGTTTATTTCGTACCTTAAGGCAAGAAAGATGATAGCAAAGGGCTATATTTATCATCTAGTTCGGGTCCATGACACCGGGGCAGAACCGCCAACTTCCAATCCATTCCAGTAGTAAATGAATTCCCGGATGGATTCCCAGATGAACTTCCAGGCCTTCCTCCAGAAAGAGAAATTGACTTCGCCATTGATGTGTTGCCGGACACCAAGCCTATTTCTATTCCTCCTTATCGAATGGCTCCGACAGCATTGAAGGAGCTAAAGGCGCAATTAAAAGATTTGCTCAAAAAGGGGTTTATCAGACCCAGTTCATTGCCGTGGGGAGCACCAGTCTTGTTCGTGAGAAAGAAAGATGGTTCCCTACGAATGTGCATCGATTATGGGCAGTTGAACAAGGTGACGATAAAGAACAAATATCGTCTCCCAAGAATTGACGACTTATTTGATCAGCTGCAGGGTGCCAAGTGGTTTTCTAAGTTAGACTTGAGGTCGGGCTACCATCAAGTGAGGGTTACAGAAGAAGATATTCCTAAGACAGCCTTCCGAACGAGATATGGCCATTATGAGCTTCGGGTGATGTCGTTTGGGTTGACTAATGCTCCGGCCATGTTTATGAATTTGATGAATAATGTGTTCAGACCACTCTTGGACTTGCTTGTGATAGTATTCATTGATGATATTCTGGTGTATTCTCGCACAGAATCAGAACATGCCGATCATTTGCGTATCGTACTTTGAATTCTTCGAACACGACAACTATATGCAAAATTTCAAAGTGCGAGTTTTGGCTGAATTCTGTAACATTTCTGGGCCATTTCATTTCAGATGACGGTATTCGAGTTGATACTCAGAAAATTGAAGCTGTGAAGACTTGGCCAAAGCCTACAACACCTATAGAAGTTCGTAGTTTTCTGGGATTGGCAGGTTATTACAGGAGATTCGTAGAGGGTTTTTCATCAATTTCTGCCCCATTGACGAAACTAACCTAGAAGTCAGCTAAATTTCAATGGAACAATGCTTGTGAACGCAGTTTCCAAGAGTTGAAGGACATACCTCAGCTCCAGTCTTAACACTTCCAGAAGGATCAGATGGCTATGTGGTGTATTGTGATGCTTCCGGTGTTGGATTAGGATGTGTGTTGATGCAGCACGGTAGAGTTATTGTTTATGCCTCAAGACAGCTGCGGAAGCATGAAAAGAATTATCCAACTCATGATCTTGAATTGGCTGCAGTTGTTCATGCGTTGAAGATATGGAGACATTACTTGTATGGCGTACATGTTGATATCTATACAGATCACAAAAGCCTCCAATACATTTTTAAGCAGAAGGAGTTAAATCTGCAGCAGAGGCGGTGGTTGCTGAAAGATTATGATGTGAATATTTTATGCCACCCTGGAAAAGCAAATGTGGTAGCTGATGCGCTTAGCCGCCGATCCATGGGTAGTTTATGTGAAGTCCCTTCGAAAAAGAAAGAGATGGTTCACGAGCTTTACCAGCTAGCTAATCTTGGAGTGAGTGTAATTGATGCAGGTAGTGCAGGGATTGGTATTAATGATCCCATGGTTTCGTCTCTGAATGTGGAAGTGAAAGGGCGTTATTATGAACATCCGCAGTTGAGCCACTACAGGGACACATTTCATGAAAAAGAGAGATCTCCATTTAAAACTTTGATGGATGAAATCCTTAGATACCATGGCAGGCTATGTGTTCCGAATGTTGCAGAATTGCGCCGACGAATTCTGGAAGAAGCCCATTACTCTCGGTATTCTATTCACCCAGGCGCAACAAAGATGTATCACGACCTCAAATTGATATATTGGTGGGATGGCATGAAGAGAGACATAGCAGAATTTGTAGCCCAATGTCCAAATTGCCAACAAGTAAAGATCGAACATCAAAAGCCAGGAGGATTATTGCAAGTAATGGAAATCCCTACTTGGAAGTGGGAGATTATCAATATGGATTTCATTGTGGTGTTGCCCCATTCCCGATGCAAGTATGATTCTATATGGGTAATTGTGGATATATTAACAAAGACATCTCATTTCCTTCCAGTTAGGACCACATACTCCGCAGAAGATTATGCGAGATTGTATCTCAAGGAAATTGTGCGACTTCATGGTGTTCCATTATCCATTATTACGGATAGAGGAGCGCAGTTTATAGCCAAATTCTGGAAATCTTTCCAAGAAGGTCTAGGTACCTAGGTGAAGATAGCACGACATTTCACCCACAGACCGATGGACAGGCCGAACGTACTATTCAGACCTTGGAAGATATGCTCCGAACGTGTGTGCTGGATTTTGGTGGTAGTTGGGATGATCACCTACCCCTTATTGAGTTTGCTTACAACAATAGCTACCATTCCAGTATCTAAATGGCTCCGTATGAAGCCCTATATGGAAGAAAGTGTAGGTCCCCAATTGGATGGTTTGAAATAGGTGAAGTATAGTTAATCGGCCCTGAATTGATTCAGCAAGCGGTCGAAAACGTCAAAGTGATCCGGGAACGATTGTTGACAGCTCAAAGCCGCCAAAAATCTTATGCGGATAATCGCCGGCGAGACTTGGAATTTCAGGTTGATGATTGGGTATTTTTAAAGGTGTCGCCAATGAAAGGGGTGATGAGATTTGGCAGGAAAGGGAAGTTAAGTCCTCGATACATCGGACCTTACAAAATTATCCATAAGGTCGGCCAAGTAGCCTATGAATTGGATTTGCCTTCAGAGCTTGAATCAGTTCATCCAGTCTTTCATGTCTCAATGCTTCGCAAGTGTGTTGGAGATCCCAAGAGAATTGTTCCAATAGATGATGTACAAGTGACAGAAAAGTTGGCATATGAAGAAGTACCCATTTCCATCTTAGACAAGCAAGTACGAAGACTTCAAAACAAGGAAGTAACCTCAGTTAAGGTCCTGTGGCGGAATAACAATCGAGAAGAGATGACTTGGGAAGCAGAAGAGAAAATGAAATGCAGGTATCCACACTTATTCCAACCCCCAGGAGGGGTTCAAGACGAAACGTCGACACTATAAGGTATGTATGCAGTAAATGAAGTGTAATAATTAGACTATCTGAACACCCTTATTTCCATCATTACTCAGATATTAAGTCCTCTGTCTTCGGGAGCTCTCGTAAGTCTTTCTTAGAGTTTTATTGTGTTGTAGTCCTGTGAGGCTGATTATTATGGGTTGTTGTGGCAAGATGATAGCGCCATATTACAGGGGAAACTCTGGCAAAATTTTTGTAGAATTCCCGAGTACTTAACATTCGAGGACGAATGTTCCAAAAAGGGGGGGGGGGGGGGGGGGGGGAGGGGGAGAATGTTACACCTTGGAACTTTGGGTTGCTGAGCGATAAAGGGACTAACATAAGTTAAGGTGAACATGATGTCCCTACAAGTAATAAGGATACTTAATAATTCTAATTAAGATTTCAAAAAATTTAAAGGCAAGGGAGAAAAGTTCGTTAAATGAAACTTCACCGCAGTTTTGCGAAGGGGTTCCACGGTCGTTCTTTGTACCGTCAAATGAGTCGATGCCCCATCGATTGTGTCGTAAATTTTAGCTGGAGCGAAGTCCCTTCGACGAACAGGTCGACGCTCCGTCGATCAGTTCGACGAACCGTCCTTCTCACTGTCGAATGAAAGGAAATGACAGATTGCTCAATGGAAATTTAACGACTTCGACGCATAGATCGATGCTCCGTCGATCGCACCGTACATCTCGGTCGGGACTGATTCCATGAATTAATATTAGACCCCTCCCTCATTTTATTTCATTTCATCTTCCACTCTCTTCTATCCAAGAACTCTCTAGAACCTTCTCCACCATTCATCCACAAGAAATCAAAGGAAAACCTTAGTAAACTACACCAAATCCATGAAATCAAGTGTATGAGACCCATTAAGAGTTCATGTAAGCCAAGAAAACTCAAGAGAAGTGAGTTAGGATTTTGGTGCAAGAAGAGAAGCTCCCCTTGAGTATTGTTCACCCATCATCTAAGGTGAGTTTTATGACCCTTTTTATATGGTGTGAGTGGTTGAAAGTTGTAACACTTGGATTGTGGAAAGACATAGATATTGGGTCATGAATATGTGAATAGTGTCATTGTTGAGTAGTAGTTTGAGGTGGATGATGAATATTGGTATGTTATGATTGTAAACATGTTATGTACGACATCTAGAATACAGAATAAGTATTATTTGTGAAAAAGTGCAATAATGAATTATGACCATAGTTGTGGAGGAATCAAAGAGAAATGGTGAATTGTGGGAATCGTAGGTAAATGATGATTGTTGTTTCTATATTGTGAATGCTGATATTAATGTTTGGGAGTTGATATAGAATGTGGGAAAAGTAGTATAAACAAAGGAAGTGCTGCCCAATTTTCCCTAGAAATAGTGAAATGTCCCTATAGCCGAGTAACTAATGTCAATGCGATTCCTCTTGAAGGTAGAAACGTGGGCACCAAGGGAAACCAAGCGAACGATAGATTAGTCAAGCGCAAAAGGTATTTGAGGCTATTCCTTTCCTTCTAATGGCATGAATCCTATAGTATGATTTTCTCTCTTCTCCATGAATTTCTTAAGTTCCGAAAAGATGCGAGCTGATATCCCTAATTAGCTACACAAGGTAATGAGTTAAAGTATAGAAGTTCTAGAAGTCCATGATATGATGTCATTATTTCTTACACTCACCTCATATACTATTCCCTACAAGGTGAGGCAGGATGTTAATGAGTGCTCCATAAGGAAATCGAGGGATCACGACCTTACGTCACCCAGATGAAGCATAATTGTCCTTGAGTTTTTATGCATGCACTATGATGAGCATATTATACTGATGATATAACACCGCGCCTATTTGGCCGGGCAGTCACCGCTAAGGCGGGCAGCTATACACCATGGCCAAATGGCATGGGCAGACACCACTAGTGGGCGGCAGGAGATGATACCCCGGACGCGGGAGGCCTGGACGCAGGCTAATGGTTTTCACACCGATCCGATATGGACGGGCAGCTTATATAGTTATGCATATATGATGTGATGATGATTTTGAGTAAGCTAGCATGCATCACTCCTTTTCTATGTGACAGCCAGATACAGATGTCCCTTATTGATGTTTCCTTTATTTCATTGACGTGATATTATTGCTTATGCCTATCATACTCAGTACAATGTTCATACTGACATCTGTTTTCTTTGGTTGTTGTGTTCATGCACACAGGTAGACAGGGAGGTGATCTTGCTCCAGACTCGTAGGAGCTGTTAGCTGTTGAGAGCACTCTATTGTTCCGGAGGTGCTTATGGTTACCCCTTTTTTGTGCATGCATGTTTTGGGCACGACGGGGTCCTGTCCCGTCCATATGTCTAGTACTCTAGTAGAGGCTCGTAGATACGTCGTGTGGGTGGTATGGTCTTACGAAGTTTCTACCACGTGTATATATATATATATGTATGTACTATTTCAATGACCAAAAGGCTTGTGCATATAAAAGTAGTTATGTTTCCGAATGAAGGGCGATTTTCTCAAAAGTAGTGTGATAAGCAGTAGAATGAGGGATGCTCGATGGTTAGCCCTGGGTACCCGTCACGGCCCCTGGTCGGGTCGTGACAGTACTAGATTTTCTTATCTATTCTACTTGTTGATTTCCTCCTATTATATGCGTTATTTATTCGTTGTCGGCCTATGATGCGTACGAGTACTAGTGTTGCAGTCATACTACTCTTGCTACACTTTTTGTTGATTGCAGAGTTTGAGCCACGATTCAGTTTGCGGCCTCGAGAGTTATTCTGAGGCCTTCCATCAGGAGATCTTAGGGTGAGCAACGTGCTGGATCTGCAGCCCTGGATCCCTTCCTTGCTTATCTTTCTATTTTTGATTCCACAGATAGTTCCTACATATGTACGAGACTTCTGTCACGGCCTATTTTGCCTAAGTCGTGCGGGCACTTACCCTCCCACCTCGGTAAGCGAACCCTCAACCCATCATTGAATAAATACATAAAGGATGAAAATTTAAGCAATGAAATAGAACAAATACGTAAGTCTCACGATATATATATATATATATATATATATAAACACCTCCAGGTTCTAGTCTGAACAACAAAAGAGCATCTAAAAGGAAATAGTACAATCTGGAATACTGATACATAAAATGTCTATGTCCCTGAATAAAATAGGACATATGATACGGAAGTCTTCAAGGTCAACGGACGGCCATGTTCATCCTGGAAACTCGAGAGAAAGCTGAAGTGTCGATCAGCCATAGGTCATGAAAGTGGATCCGACCTGATACTCTGCATTCATAAAATAATGCAGCAAGTGCAGGTCAGTACAAACAATAGTACTGGTAGGCATCATCGGCCGACTAAGCATAGCTAGCACAATTCAGATAATAAAGCAGATAAGAAAATAAACCAGCAAGTATAAGACAATGCACTCAATTCCAATTATCCAACATCACCTACGCAGGGCATCTAATCCCAAATGTGTCAAGTATGAAGGTATCCAATCCAATCCAACATCACAATACAACACCAAACGTCACAATCAACTCATAAATGCAATGCAATGCAGTAATGGCATGAATTCAATGCAATGCCATGCAAATACGATGTACACATGTGCTCCAGACAGAAATATTGACCTCCCAATAACACAACCCAGTGTGAATCACGAAGTTCTAAGTGCCACCCAACCCGAATCTTTGCCCAACAGACAGACGGACCCCGGATCTTTGCCCACGGGGGGTTCTCACTGGCACCACTCTGGGGGACCCGCGGAGTCCATGCACTCATTCAATCCATGATTCCGAAACTGAACATCGGACATCGGACTTTCACATCACTAAAGTAAAACACTTTCATCGTGTATCAATTCACTCAATCCACGATTTCGGGACGAACATCGGATATCGGAGTCTCACGTCACTCAAGTAAAACTGAGTCTACTCATCAAGTATCATCAATATCTCAACAGTGTATCATGAAAATGAGAGTGCGTGCAATGTATGAATCACATCAACAATCATGCTCAATATCACAAGTACCGACAGTGGGTACACCAACAATATCATAATCACGAATAATAAACAATATCCAATATCTACCAACGACATATGGCATCAAGCCGGGACAATCGAATAATCAAATCACACATAACGGGGCTATCCCTAACACACAATAGGGCCTAACCTAAGGCAATATCCATCCCGACTTCATACCCGAAGGTTCACATGTTATCTCCAACAATATAATCTAAATATGCGCTTCGCTATACGAAGTCTAACTAAAGGTAAGCCATAACCTACCTGGATGGCCGAACCGCAACACCAATAACTCACTCATTTGCCTTTCCTTTCCGCTGAACCTCCGAACCAAAGTAGTCTAAGCATAATCGAATTCTAGATTAGAAATCATGAAGAATGATACTAATATTGCTACTATTCAAATTAGGTCAATTCTAGCCCTAAAATTTAAGGGAAATAGGCCCACAAGGGCAAAAGGGAAATTCGGAAGAAGATTACCAAATTAAGCACTAGTGATCATAACCCAACCACTAATTGCTGATATAACTCAAAGTTAGCCTAATTCCTGATTTCAAGCAAAACCCCCAAATTGAGTATAAACCTTAATTGCTTTATTCTGAAATTCAATGCTAAGAATGGAAGGTCTATTATTAATAAGCTTAGATTCATCAATATCTAACATAAACATTATCAATTTATCATTATCAAACCTAGAGAAAGTTTTCATCAAAAACCCTCTTTTAACTTCAATTACTAAGGGTTTATCAAAGGGAAGGGGAATCTAAGATGATTATGATTTAAGGAAGAGTAAAGTGATAGGAAAGATTTACCTCCAAGAATCTCCTCCAAATATCCCTAAGAACAGTTCCCTCAAGCTAAAATATCGAGATGCGAAATAATGAGGGCGTAGGGGCTTTTAACACTTCATTAATATTACAAAGTGCCAGTCACCTGCTTTAGCGGCGCTGGGACCGCCCTAGCGGTGCCTCATCAGCTATCCCTTGACCGCTTCAGTGATAATGACCAAAAGTCATTGACCGCTCCAGCGGCAGGGCGACCACTCCGGCGGTGCCGCCAAAACGGGCACCAGACACCAGAAAACTTCCAAAGTTTCACGATTTGATCCAATCTTTCTACTACTTCCCGAGGTCATCTGCTCATATATAAAAACACCTAGACATACATAAAATGGGCTATGAACTCGGCCATGGCTTCAAAATTTCCAACAGAGGTCTCGTTGACTGAGTCACCCCCGATGCCTTAATTCCAATTTTCCAACCCAGGTCACGGAATGCATCCGAGTGCATTGGGAACCTGTTACACCTCAAAAATTTCCAATCTTGTACAGTGAATAGACTGACGAAGAATATGAGTATACGATGTTTTAATCAGAAGGGAATGACGTTTGACGACCCTAAGTAAGATTTCAAAGGAAATAGGAATAAGAGATAGGTTATGCTCCACAATGACTAATTATAGGTTCTGAAGACGTGAAAGTAGAAGATTTGCACTTCGGCCCAGTTGATCGTAAAATGAAATACGGTCCGTAAAGTAGTTTACAGGCCGTAAACTGCCATGTCGTATTTCAACTTACAAAACTTCAACTTTCTGCCAAAGACTTAAATGGTTAAATACGGACCGTAAACTGAAATACGGCCCGTAAACGGAGTCGTAAACCACCATGTCCTCAGCCTGACTTTCTGGTTCTGTTATGCTTTAATACGTCCACAGAATACGGGCCGTAAATCGAAATACGGACCGTAAACTGGGTTTACGACCACTGTGGACTTCAACTATTGTTCATTTCGGATCAAATTTTAAGTCATTAAAAAGGAGACCCAAGCTCATTAATTCATTTCATTTCCACGATACTTCTCTTTAGAAACCTCTAAAATATTCTCCACTCTTCATCTACAAGAAAACAAAGGAAATCAAAGATCAATATCAAGAATCCAAGTGAATCAAGTGTATGAAACCCAACAAAGTTCATCCAAGTTAAGAAATTTCAAGAGAAGTAAACTAGGGTTTTGGTGATAGAAGAGTATTTCCATCCAAAGCTTGTTCCACCATCATCTAAGGTAAGTTTCATGACTATATCATGTTGTTTAAGGTATAGGAAGTGTTATATCCCGTATTTTTGTATGTTGGATTATTCGTAAGGTAATCAACATAAGTTTAAGGACGAGATTATTTTTGGGATATGAGACAAGGACTTTTAATCCCGATTTCTAATATGGCACGACTTACTTGTAAATTCCAATTAGTATAGAAATATTAGTGGAGATTAGGGATTAATTAACCATGATTAGACAATTAAGTGGGCCCCACCGAATTCTTTAATAAAAAAAATATATAATAAAATGAAATAAAATGGATGATTCATTATGGTGGGCACGTGTAGGAGTATTAGGCTACATATAAATAGCATTTTGATGACTAAGATTAGTCATTCAATACATTTCATCTTCAACCAAGATTGAATTAGAGAGAGAGAGAGAGAGAGAGAGAGAGAGAGAGAGAGAGAGGCAAAGTTAAGCTAGAGAGAGAGAGAAGAGCTACGGCCATGGCTGTTTTTGCCGAGCTTAAGGTTTTGATGGGAGAAAAATTTAATTTCTAAGGTGTTGTAAACATCCAAGTGATTAGCAACGTTAAGGAGACAAGCTTGTTAAGGTAAGATTTAATTCTCTCTAACATGTTTTAGAGGTGGTTTGGACTTGCTATAATTTGGTAAATGTGGAATTGGATGTAAAGAATTGTGTGTGTTGATGCTAAGTTGCTGTTTGGGCCGTGTGGGGGCTGCTCTAACTTAAAAATGATAAATTAATTTTGATGTTGTTGTCGTTATGGTTTTCATTGATTGTGTGATGAAAGTGAAAAAATTTGATGCTTATGGTTATAATTGTATTGTATTCGAGAATGATTTGGTTGTGTGGAAAGGAATGGAAATATAGTTGTAAGTAGGTATGTGTGTTGTTGTTCTTGTGAAATTGGAGGACTAAGTGTAGTTAAGGCTCGTATTGTGTTGTTATAATTGATGGGCTGCTTTAGGACTTATTAATGTTAAGATAATTTTCTTGTATATGGAAGTTGAGGCCGTTGTTGTGTTGTTGCTAATGTGAATCACTAATTTGATATGAAAGAAACGTATAAAATATCGTATGCGAAGCGTATGTGGCTTGTTGGGTGCATATTTTAGATATTTGTGGTGTATCGGGCATTCTTATGTTATGTGGGGCTGTTTTGGAGTATCTTTGGATCTTGTTTTGACTAGTTCTTAATGCGATAACTTAGACGTGCTTTGGTTGTTGCTATGTTGATTGTTGTATATTTGGCGTAAATGTGAGGAAATTGAGCGATAAAGGGGAAGTGCTGCCCAATTGTCTTGAAATAAGCTACTAACGTTGAAGTACGTTTTATGCCTTTTCGTAGCTTAACCATAGTCTTGACATCTTAATATAGGTTGAGATATTTTGGGCAACTTATACATATCGAGTCAGGGATTAAGCGCCAAACGTATGTAAAGCTAACCCTTCTTTCTTTTGGCACGATCTTTATAAACAAATAGACGATGAGCATGTGACTTTAAAGAAACTCCTATTCTTAGAGCCACTAGGATGGCTAATGTTCTTTATTTCCAGAAGCTATTTCATTGTGTCTTGATACATTTCTATGATTCCAGAAGTTCTATTTTGATATAATCCATAGTGACATTCAAAGGGTACTTGATATGACTATTGTGTTGATTATCAAATGATGGTTCATTTTGATTATTCTATCGAGTCTCAGATGTGACTTAGTTTGCATATGATTGCTCACTACTCTGCTCGTGCATGCCTCAATATATCTTTCACCGAGTCCCGGGCCGGGTATGTTTTCGTGCACAGTTTCACTGCATTGTTCACCGAGTCCCTCACTAGAGGGCCGGGTACGGTATATATATATATATATGATGTGATGATATGATGATATGATAATATGATGATGTGATTATGGCGCCAAGGATGGCATGTGATGACTTTATTCACGGAGTCCCATAACGGGCCGGGTATGATATATGATATTGATATGCATGATTTACATTTCATAAGGCAAGTGTATTAGTATTTTGAATGTCATACTTGTCTCCTGTGATCCCTATTTCAGTCGTGATCCTCTTTATTGTATTTCACGTTTTATATACTCAGTACATATCTCGTACTGACCCCCTTTCTTCGGGGGAGGGGGGGGGGGCTGCGTTTCATGCCCGCAAGTACAGATACTCGATTTGGCGATCCTCCAGCTTAGGATTTCCACTCAGTTGTCCTGGAGAGCTCCATTGTCCCGGAGCCTAGACTTTTGGTATAGATCTTTTGATGTATATATATGCTTATCCAGGGGTATGGCGGGGCCCTGTCCCATTATATTTCACTATCGATACTCTTAGAGGTCTGTAGACATATGTGTGGGTTGTGTATACGTTTTGTTCAGCTGTGTCTATACGATGTGCTATAGATATGTTCGTTTGTAGTGGTAGCCTTGTCGGCTTGCTTATGGTATTGATATGATGTGGCAGCCTTGTCGGCTTGCGTATCATATTATGTTTTGATCCTATGTGACTCCTCAGGAGACAGGTTATCTGGATATATACATATGATGACGTTATGAACCTTTGGAGTTATTTTGCAAGTTTCCATATTGTTCTTAGATTCAGTTGACTATGTCTAACAGGTATGTATACGAGTGTCCAGCTCGGGCACTAGTCATGGCCCACGGGGTTGGGTCATGACAAAAGTAATATCAGAGCAGTTCATCCTCGGAGTGTCTACAGACTGTGTCTAGTAGAATCTAGTTTATCGGTGTGTTGTGCACCACATCTATAAACAGGAAGCTACAGGACATTTAGGATATTATCTTTCCTTCTTTTCCTAGATCGTGCGATAGAGCTGTATTATCAGGATAATCCCTCCCTAACAGATTATTATGTTTACAGCTATGCCTCCAAAGAAAGCGACAGCTGCCCAGAAGGAAAAATCGGTAGCAGGAGATACTAGCCAGACCCGGAGAGTTACTAGGGCCCGTGCCCAGCTTATGCCTGAGTTTGTGCTTCAGTTGGCGAGTTCTGCTACACTGACACTTCCGGACGAACCTAGAGCAGCAGCAGCTTCAGATCAGGGGGCAGCTCCACCGCCAACCCCTGTGGCCCCAGTACCTGAGCCTCTAGCTCCTTAGCTAGGGGCGGAGGATAGGGCCATAAGAGATGCAGTTCAGCTGCTGACCAGATTAGTGGCAAGGCAGGCTTGCAGGCATGGACTAGGAGTTGACCATGCGGATGGACATGATAGTTTGAGGGCTCATGACTTCTTAAGTTGTAATCCTCCAGAGTTTTTTAGGTCAAAGCCCGAGGATGATCCGCAGGAGTTTATTCGGCAGATGCAGCGTACGTTGAGGATAATCAAGGCTTCTGAGACTGAGTCTGTTGAGTTGGCTTTGTATCGGTTGCGTGATGTAGCTGTAAATTGGTATGAGTCGTGGGAGTTATCTAGGGGCGAGGGTGCTCCTCTAGCAGTATGGGATGAGTTCGTGGAGGCCTTCCTTGGCCACTTTCTGCCCCCAGTGTTGAGACGAGCTAGAGTTGATAGATTCTTACATCTCAGGCAGAGTGACAGGAGCGTTCGAGATTATAGTCTTGAGTTTGATTCGTTGGCCAGATATGCGCCTACTATTGTAGCTGATATGGCTGATAGAGTGCACCGTTATGTGATGGGACTGGATCGCTATTTGATTGATGGTTGTATGGTAGTGGCTCTTCAGCCAGGTATAGATATTGCTCGGATACAGACATATGCACAGGGGGTAGAGGATCGACATAGAGGACGTCAGCCAGATAGAGGTCAGCATACGAGGGCTAGATCGGATGGTTATCCTGGCGAGTTTCGAGGCAGGCAGCCTCATCAGTATAGTAGATATCCTTCCCAGCCAGCACGGAGTGCGCCCCCACAGTTTACAGGCAGGAGATTTGATAATACAGGGCATTCAGGAGCCGGTCAGAGCTCCAGGGCTTCAGGTTCGCAGGTGAACAGGGGTTCGAATCAGTCGAGGCCACCTTTGCCTCGGTGCTCTCGGTGTGGTAGGCCCCATCCTGGGGAATGCCATTTTGCTACAGGTGCTTGTTTTTCTTGCGGCCGCCAAGGCCATATTATGAGAGAGTGTCCGTATGGTGGTCGTTCGGGTGGTGTGGCTCAGCCCACTGGATCGGTTGCTGGTTCATCTTCTTCTGTAGCTATGTGCCCTATAGGGTAGGGTATTCAGACACCAGCAGGCCGTGGTAGAGGTCGTGGAGGAGCTTCCAGTTCTAGCGGTCCTTTGAACCGCATATATGCCTTGGCTAGTAGACAGGATCAGGAGGCGTCACCAAATGTGGTTACAGGTATATTATCAATTTTTTCTCGGGACGTATATGCATTGATAGATCCAGGCTCCACTTTATCATATATATCTCCCTTTGTTGCTGGTAGAATCGGAATAGATCCTGAGTCGATAGAACCATTTGAGGTAGCTACACCGGTAGGGGATTCTGTTATAGCAAAGCAAGTATATAGAAATTGTTTGGTGAGTATACATAGTCGTCATACCGTGGCAGATCTGATAGAGTTAGATATGACGGAGTTTGATGTTATCATGGGTATGGACTGGTTAGCTTCTTGTTATGCTAACGATGATTTTAGAGAAAAGATAGTCCGATTTCAGTTCCCAGGGGAGCCGATTATAGAGTGGATGGGGAATACAACATCGCCGTGGGGTAAGTTTATTTCATACCTCAAGGCAAAGAAGATGGTTAGAAAGGGTTATATTTATCATTTGGTTCGGGTGCATGACGTGAAAGCAGAGGTATCGACTCTTCAGTCAGTCCCGACAGTTAATGAATTTCCAGATGTATTCCCAGACGAGCTTCCAGGTCTTCCTCCTGAGTGGGAGATAGAGTTTACTATAGATGTACTGCCAGATACTCAGCCCATATATATTCCTCCTTATAGAATGACACCGACAGAGCTGAAGGAGTTAAAAGAGCAATTGAGAGACTTATTAGAAAAAGGCTTCATCAGACCTAGCACATCACCTTGGGGAGCACCGGTATTATTTGTGAGAAAGAAAGATGGGTCACTGCGGATGTGTATTGATTATAGGCAGCTGAATAAAGTAACAATAAAGAATAGATATTCCCTCGCCAAGATTGATGATTTATTTGACCAGTTGGAGGGTGCTAAATGCTTTTCGAAGATAGACTTACGATCAGGCTATCATCAGGTGCGGGTGAAGGAGGCAGATATTCCGAAGACTGCATTCAGGACTCGATACGGGCATTATGAGTTTAGAGTGATGTCTTTTGGGCTGACCAATGCTCCAGCGGTATTTATGGATTTATTGAACCGAGTGTTCAAACCATTCCTGGATATGTTCGTGATTGTATTTATCGATGATATTCTAGTCTATTCACGTTCAGAAGAGGAGCATGCAGATCATTTGAGGACGGTACTTGGGGTGCTCCAGCACCAAACGTTGTATGCTAAGTTCTCTAAATGCGAATTCTGGTTGACTTCAGTGGCATTCATGGGGCATATTGTTGGAGCTGATGGTATTCGGGTGGATACACAGAAGATTGAGGCTGTAAAGACTTGGCCTAGACCTACGACACCTACGGAGGTACGTAGTTTTCTGGGGCTAGCAGGATATTACAGGAGATTTGTAGAAAACGTTTCCTCAATTTCAGCGCCTTTAACAAGGCTAACTCAGAAAGCATCTATGTTCTAGTGGACTGACGCATGTGAGCGAAGTTTCCAGTTGCTGAAAGATAAGCTGACTACGGCTCAAGTCTTAACTCTTCCAGAGGGACCAGATGGCTATGTTATTTATTGTGATGCTTCAGGTATGGGGCTAGGTTGTGTAT
The DNA here is from genome assembly GCF_019175385.1 of Lycium barbarum. Classification (NCBI taxonomy): domain Eukaryota; kingdom Viridiplantae; phylum Streptophyta; class Magnoliopsida; order Solanales; family Solanaceae; genus Lycium; species Lycium barbarum. Next base: position 127,565,135 of record NC_083337.1, on the reverse strand, counting down.
TGATGCAGCATGGCAGGGTTATAGCCTATGCCTCCCGGCAGCTAAGAAAACACGAAAGGAATTATCCTACTCACGATCTGGAGTTAGCAGCGGTAATTCATGCTTTAAAGATATGGAGGCATTACTTATACGGGGTTCACGTTGATGTTTATACGGATCACAAGAGTCTCCAATATATCGTTAAGCAGAAAGAGCTGAATGTGCGACATAGGTGGTGGTTAGAGTTGCTAAAGGATTATGATGTTGATATCCTATACCATCCAGGGAAAGCAAATGTTGTAGCAGATGCTCTTAGCCATAAATGTCACACCCCGAATTTATTAGGGTGTGATGGGCACCCGACCCCACATACGGAGCCGACCGAACCCTCAGACTCTCATTTCATACATATTATTTCCAATTTACAGATCAAATCACATGAAGCATATAATAGGACTTTCAACAGAAACAGAGGACAGACATCGTCCTAAGCGGCCACGTGTATCAAACATATCATATCAAATCCTGTAAGCAGGCGGAATGTACATCGCCTGAACATACGTACATTTACGAACATATAGGCCACATTAGGCCACCATAGCAAACAGGGCCGCTTAAGACACAGATCTCGGACCAAACCAAACAGAATCTATGGACATATGAGCTGCTTACGAACTGACTCTTCGTACCCACGACTCTGTCTGCAAAGTCTCTAACACAAATCAGAAAGCACAACTTAGGCATACTCAGACTCGGCGACACTCCGATGGGAAGTGGAGCTCGCCAATCCCGCTGAAACCTCCTAGCCAAGTCTTCTGCTCATCTGGGTGTACCTGCGTGGCATGAAACGCAGTCCCCGAAGAAAGGGGGTCAGTACGGAATATGTAAAGCAAGAATACAGTAAGCAGAATCATAATCCGAATCAAAGGTACAGAAGTATAACAGACGGAGTCATAATCAGATACAGATGTACAGAACTTACGTACGATATGCAAAGTGATAGAAACAACTTACTGGAAATACAGACCATGCATGACAAGAACGGTATCCAGTCCCTTGCGGGACCTGGGGAAAACGTGGCGCCGCCCTGCCCTCGGCGCCACACACATCTAACTCCAGAAGTATTGCTCCAATCTCCGACACACAATCATCATATCGTATCATAATAGCAGATCATATGTGGTTCAGCGAACCAGAACACATCATACTTCGTAACACATCATACTTCAGAATTCATATACGGCGCCCGGCCCTCAAGCGAGGAACTCGGAAACCGCGCGCACGATATAAACCGGCCCGGGACTTAGTGAAGGAAACAGACTCTATGCGCGAGCAGAAAATGAGAAACTAAATGCACATAATCAAGACTCAAGGGATTAACCTAACGTACTATCCGAATATCCGTAACAGATTACTTATTCCAGAATACTTATATCAGAAGGATTATGTCAGAATACTTATCTCAGCGTATTTATGTCAGAATACGTACTTCAGAATACTTATTTGTATCAGAACTTTTCATACCAGAACACTTATGCCATATACTTACATCAGAATGTTTATGTCAGAATTCTCAGACCAGAATACTTATGTCAAAATACGGAGGTCAGAACACCTAAGTCAGAATCCGCCTATCAGGATTATTAGATACTTAAACTAGGGAGGACATACAAATCATAAACAGACTCGGAATCACAGAATGGAATAGCCCCAATATATCAATATCACACCTTACTTGGCTCTAATACATGCCAAAAGAAAGAAAGGGTAAGCCTTACATACCTGTGCCGCGCCTTACCAGCTACGCTTATGCATCCAACTTGTTTGTCTACATGCAAGAGAATTCATCCATTAATTAGTTTCATTATCATATACTTTCTTTAACCTTTCAAACACATTCACTTATATTCTGCCGGAATTTTGGCAGCACCTCCCCTGTAAATATACCAACCCGGAGAATATGGCTCGGCCCCAAATCAACAACAGCACACCCGAGAATTCAACTCGGCCAATTGTCAACATTCCGGGAATTCAACCCGGCCAAATTATCAATAACAATACCAACATTTATATTTCAACTTCAATATCAAATTCAATTCACACAATATTTCAAACAACTCAAACAAGGCTCCAACTCACCCGAAATTGCCTCCAAACCCGAGAACTGCACAAAACACATTCTTCTCTTCCAAATTCATAACTTACACCATTACCCCACACCTTAATAATACAATTCTCCTAAATACAAAAATTACATAAAATTCACATAAATTTCCAAATCATCCCACAACCAACATAACATTATTTTGAGTCATTAAACTTACACTTCTCATCATAGAATCCATAACGACGACAACTAAAATGCTAACGACAATTTGTTCATTTTTCAACACACACCTAAGGATGATTTTCATTCTTTTCCTCACACTACAATATTCAAAACATACTAATTAACATTAATTCATAACTTTCATCACAACATACACACACGGCCCAACACCACTTACACGGCCTCAACTTCAACTTGATTTCTATCATGACTTTCTTCCATCTTAGCATACTACAACACATATAAACCCTTCATAACACATAAAACAAGGTTAAAAATCACCTTTCTTCTTCAACTTCTCAATTTGCCTCGGATACGGGAACGACGAAACGGATGACTTATCTTCCGAAACAATTATGCCACGTTGTAGAGGACCCTTGAATTAGTGGAGATACCACAAGAAAATAATTTTTGGAGCAATATTTCTATGGCTTGAATTTCCATGGCTTGGCCGAATTTGCCCTTCTCTTTGCTCTCCATTTCTTTTTCTTTCTTGAAGTTTCATGAACTTGTCTTGTATATATATATATATATATATGTGTGTGTGTGTGTGTGTGTGTGTGTGTCCAATCATGTGAGGGGCACATGCCCCTCTCTAGAAAATTCTCCCATTTTCTTGATTTTTCCTTAAGCTTAGTCAAAGAACACTAATTGTCTTCTTGAAGAAGCTTTGACCCCCACATTTTTAGAATTTACAAATAGCCCCCAATACTTAAAATAAAGGCATATAATGCACGGCCAACATGGCTCCTTCATGGATATTGTTTCCTTGAACTTTGTAAAATTACCATTTTTCCCCTAAGCTTCCACATTATTTCCATTGACCACTTTGCGAATTCCCCTTTTTACCCTTAACCTTTCTCAATATTTCCATGCAATAATATTCATAAATAATATTTATAACCAACTCGTCTATTAAAATAACTTTTGAAAATGATCTCGTCCTTAACTTCCCACGACGACTTTGGGATTTCCAAATGTACAAGATACGGGCTATAACAATAAATCTATGGGTAGCTTGGCAGATGTGCAACTAGAAAAGAAGGGGATAGTCTGTGAGATTTACCGACTAGCTAGCCTTGGAGTCCGTTTGGCTAATCCTGGAGATGGTGGAGTTTCTATTCAAGAAGTTGCTTAATCCTCTATCATGGAAGAGGTAAAGAGGCACCAGTATGAGGACCCTGTTCTGTCACGGTATAGAGATACAGCTCTTCAAAAGGAGGAGACCCCGTTCAAAGTTACACATGATGGCGTGTTACGATATGAAGACAGACTATGTGTACCTGAGGTTGCAGGGTTACGGCAACAGGTTATGGGAGAGGCACACTATGCCCATTATTCTGTTCATCCAGAGTCAACGAAGATGTGTCATGACTTCAGATGTTTGTATTGGAGGGATGGCATGAAGAAGGATATAGCAGAGTTTGTTGCTGAGTGCTCGAATTGTCAACAGGTTAAGGTCGAGCATCAGAAGCCTGGTGGGTTATTACAGGAGATAGAGATCCCAACCTGGAAATGCGAAGTAATTAATATGAACTTCATCATAGGTTTACCTCATACTCCACAGAAGTATGACTCTATATGGGTTATTATAGATGGGCTGACAAAATCAGCCCATTTTCTCCCAGTCAGGACTACTTATTCAGCTAAGGACAATGCAAAGTTATATATCAGAGAGATAGTGAGACTGCATGGGGTTCCCATATCTATTATCTCAGACAGAGAAGCTCAGTTTACAGCTAACTTCTGGAGATCATTCCAGGAGGGATTGGGGACACAAGTGAGTCTTAGCACAACATTTCACCCTCAGACTGACGGGCAGGCCGAGCGTACTATTCAGACACTAGGAGATATGTTGCGGGCCTGTATTATTGATTTTAGAGGTAGCTGGGACGATCATTTTCCACTTATCGACTTTTCTTATAATAATAGCTACCATTCTAGTATCGAGATGGCACCGTATGAGGCCTTATATGGTAGGAAGTGCAGGTCACCTATTGGTTGGTTTGATGATGGTGAGACTAAATTAATAGGCCCAGACATGATTCAGCAAGCTGTTGATAAGGTGAAGATTATTCAGGAGAGGTTATTGGCAGCCCAGAGTCGACAGAAGTCATATGCAGATAATCGACGTCGACACATAGAGTTTCAAGTTGGTGATTGGGTGTTCTTGAAGGTGTCACACATGAAGGGGGTAATGAGATTCGGCAAGAAAGGAAAGCTTAGCCCGAGGTACATTGGGCCTTATCAGATTATCCGTAGGGTAGGAAGGGTTGCCTATGAGTTGGATCTACCATCTGATTTGGAAGCACTACATCCAGTCTTTCATGTATTGATGCTTCGCAAATGTATTGGTGACCCTTCTAGAGTATTCCCCGTGGATGATGTCCAGGTGACGGAGGAGTTGTCCTATGAGGAGAAACCTATAGCTATACTTGATCGGCAAGTTAGAAGATTGCGTACTAAGGATGTGGCTTCCGTCAAAGTGTTATGGAGAAATAATAATAGAGAAGAGATGACCTGGGACGCCGAAGATGAGATGAAGAATAAGTATCCTTACTTGTTCCCTACGCCTGCAAGTAATTTAAATTCCTCACTTGACTATATTGATTGGTAGATGAGACCACATGTTATGGCGATAAGGGAGACTTCCCCGAAATTTTTATAAGACTTTATAGGGCCAATTTGACATTCGAGGATGAATGTTCTAAAGGGGGGAAGGATGTCATATCTCGTATTTTTGTACGTTGGATTATTCGTAAGCTAATCAACATAAGTTTAAGGACGAGATTATTTTTGGGATATGAGACAAGGACTTTTAATCCTGATTTTTAATATGGCACAACTTGCTTGTAAATTCCAATTAGTATAGAAATATTAGTGGAGATTAGGGATTAATTAACCACGATTAGACAATTAAGTGGGCCCCACCGAATTCTTTAATTAAAAAAAATATATAATAAAATGAAATAAAATGGATGATTCATTATGGTGGGCACGTGTATGAGTATTAGGCTACATATAAATAGCATTTTGATGAATAAGATTAGTCATTCAATACATTTCATCTTCAACCAAGATTGAATTAGAGAGAGAGAGGCAAAGTTAAGCTAGAGAGAGAGAAGAACTACGGTCATGGTTGTTTTTGCCGAGCTTAAGGTTTTGATGGGAGAAAAATTTAATTTCTAAGGTGTTGTAAACTTCCAAGTGATTAGCAACGTTAAGGAGCCAAGCTTGTTAAGGTAAGATTTAATTCTCCCTAACATGTTTTAGAGGTGGTTTGGACTTGTTATAATTTGGTAAATGTGGAATTGGATGTAAAGAATTGTGTGTGTTGATGCTAAGTTGTTGTTTGGGCCGTGTGGGGGCTGCTCTAACTTAAAAATGATAAATTAATTTTGATGTTGTTGTTGGTATGGTTGTCATTGATCATGTGATGAAAGTGAAAGAATTTGATGCTTAAGGTTATAATTGTATTGTATTCGAGAATGATTTGGTTGTGTGGAAAGGAATGGAAATATAGTTATAAGTAGGTATGTGTGTTGTTGTTCTTGTGAAATTGGAGGACTAAGTGTAGTTAAGGCTCGTATTGTGTTGTTATAATTGATGGGCTGCTTTAGGACTTATTAATGTTAAGATAATTTTCTTGCATATGGAAGTTGAGGCCGTTGTTGTGTTGTTGCTAATGTGAATCACTAATTTGATAAGAAAGAAACGTATAAAATATCGTATGCGAAGCGTATGTGGCTTGTTGGGTGCATATTTTAGATATTTGAGGTTTATCGGGCATTCTTATGTTATGTGGGGCTGTTTTGGAGTATCCTCGGATCTTGTTTTGATTAGTTCTTAATGCGATAACTAAGATGTGCTTTGGTTGTTGCTATGTTGGTTGTTGTATGGTTGGCGTAAATATGAGGAAATTGACCGATAAAGGGGAAGTGCTACCCAATTGTCTTGAAATAAGCTACTAACGTTGAAGTACGTTTTATGCCTTTTCGTAGCTTAACCATAGTCTTGACATCTTAATATGGGTTGAGATATTTTAGGCAACGTATACATATCGAGTCACGGATTAAGCGCCAAAGGTATGTAAAGCTAACCCTTCTTTCATTTGGCATGATCTTTATAAACAAATAGACGACGAGCATGTGACTTTAAAGAAACTCCTATTCTTAGAGCCACTAGGATGGCTAATGTTCTTGATTTCCAGAAGCTATTTCATTGTGTCTTGATACGTGTCTATGATTCCAGAAGTTCTATTTTGATATAATCCATAGTGACATTCGAAGGGTACTCTATATGACTGTTGTCTTGATTATCAAATGATGGTTCATTTTGATTATTCTATCGAGTCTCAGATGTGACTTAGTTTGCGTATTATTGCTCACTACTCTGCTCGTGCATGCCTCAATATATCTTTCACCGAGTCCCGGGCCGGGTATGTTTTCGTGTACAGTTTCACTGCATTGTTCACCAAGTCCTTCACTAAGAGGGTCGGGTACGGTATATATATATATATATATATATATATATATATATATATATATATATATATATATATATGATATGATGATGTGATGATATGATGATATGATGATGTGATTATGGCGCCAAGGATGGCATGTGATGACTTTATTCACCGAGTCCCATAACGGGCCGGGTATGATATATGATATTGATATGCATGATTTACATTTCATACGGCAAGTGTATTGGCATTTTGAATGTCATACTTGTCTCCTGTGATCCCTATTTTAGTCGTGATCCTCTTTATTGTATTTCACGCTTTATATACTCAGTACATATCTCGTACTGACCCCCTTTCTTCGGGGGGCTGCGTTTCATGCCTGCAGGTACAGATACTTGATTTGGCGATCCTCCAGCTTAGGATTTCCACTCAGTTGTCTTGGAGAGCTCCATTGTCCCGGAGCCTAGACTTTTGCTACAGATCTTTTGATGTATATATATGTTTATCCAGGGGTACAGCGGGGCCTTGTCCCGTCATAATTCACTATCTATACTCTTAGAGGTCTGTAGACATATGTGTAGGTTGTGTATACATTTTGTTCAGCTGTGTCTATACGATGTGCTATGGATATGTTCGTTTGTAGTGGCAGCCTTGTCGTCTTGCTTTTGGTATTGATATGTAGTGGCATCCTTATTGGCTTGCGTATCATATTATGTTTTCATCAGTTGTGACTCCTTAAGAGACATGTTATCTGGATATATACGTATGATGACGTTATGAACCTTTGGAGTTCTTTTGTAAGTTTCCATATTGTTCTTAGATTCAGTTGACTATGTCGAACAGGTATGTATACGAGTGTCCAACTCGAGCACTAGTCATGGCCCACGGGGTTGGGTCGTGACAGGAAGGTTAAGACACTTGAATTGAAGAACGACATAGAAAATGGATCATAAATCAGTGAATAGTGTCATGGTTGAATGGTAGTTGGAGTGAATCATGAATGTTGGTGTGTTGTGAATATGAATACGTTATAAATGACGTTTAGGCCATGAAATAAGTACTACATATGATAAAACGCGATAATGAAATATAATCATAAATGTGGAGAAATTGAAAAGAAATGGTGAATAGTGGTAATTGAATACAAACGATGATTGTTGTTGCAATATTGTGAATGTTGATATGAACGTTTGGGAGTTGATATAGATTATGGGAAAAATAGTATAAACAAAGGAAATTCTGCCCAATTTTTCCCTAGAATGGTAGCGCGTTCTTATAGACGATTGACTAATCTTAGCGCGAATTCTCTCTTGAAGGTAGAAACGTGATATCGAAGGAGAACAAGCAAGTGATAGCTTGGTTAAACGTCAAAGGTATGTGAGGCTAGTCCCTTCTTCCTAATGGCATGAATCCCATATCATGACTCTTCTTCCTATTCATAAATTCCTACATTCCGGAAAGTTAAAAGTCTATGTCCATGAATAACTGTAAAAGATGAGAGATATGTTATGAGTCCTATAGTGATGATGATGAGTTAAAGTATAAAGATTCTAAAATGTATGATATGATGATCCTAAAATGATAATGATGTTATTTATTGCTCACACTCACCTTACATGTTAGTTCCTTCAAGGTGAGGCAGAATGTCAAAGAATGCTCCGTAATGAAATCAAGGGATCACGACCTTACGTCACCCTGATAAAGTATAGTTGTACTTGAGCCTTATGCATGTACTATGATAAACATATTATGATGAGCATATTGTGATATAACACCGCGCCTATATGGCTGGGCAGTCACCGCTAAGGCAGGCAGCGTATACACCATGGCCAGATGGCATGGGCAGACACCACTAGTGGGCGGCATGAGATGATACCCCGGACGCGGGAGGCCTGGACGCAGGCTAATATTATGATTATCACACCGTACCTATATGGACGGGCAGCTTATACATTTGTGCATACATGACATGATGATGATTATGAGTAAGCCAGCATGCATTATTTCCTTTGTACTTGACAGTCAGATACAGATGTTCCATATTGATATTTCTTTTATATCATGGTCTTATTTCATTGTTTATGCCTCTCATACTCAGTACAATGTTCGTACTAACGTCCTTTTTCTTTGGATGCTGTGTTCATGCCCACAGGGAGACAGGGAGGAGAGCTTGACCCAGATTTGTAGTAGCTGTCAGCCGATTGAAATAACTCCTTTGTTCTGGAGGTGCTTGACTATTCTTTTGTGTATATTCATGTATATATATTTTGGGCATGACGGGGTCTTGTCCCGTCTTTATGTTCAGCACTCCAGTAGAGGCTCCTAGATACGCAGTGTAGGTTAGATGGTCTCACGAGATTGTTACTATGTATATATATTATTTTGATGGCCGAGAGGCATATGTATATAAAAGTATTTATGTTTTCATATGAAATGTGATTTTCCTACAATTTGAGTATAAATGTGATAAAAAAGCTAAATGAGCATGATGAGAAATAGAACGAGCGGTGCTCGGTTGTTAGCCCCGAGTACCCGTCGCGGCCCTTAGCTGGGTCGTGACAAAAGTGGTATCAGAGCCGTTCAGTCCTAGGAAGTGTCTACGAGCCGTGTCTAGTAGAGTCTTGTTTATGGTATGTTGCGCGCCACGTTAATAAACAAGAGGCTACTGGGCATTTAGGAAAAATGAACATCTTTCTTCCTATGAGAGTGTGCGATAAGAGCCATGTATAAGATTTTATCCTCCCTAATAGTGTGTTGTGATTCCAGAAATGCCGCCAAAGGGAAGAGGGCGAGTCACAAAATGAGGCCCCATCTAATACTTCCTCCACCCTGCCTAATGTGGAAGAACAAGGAGGAGCTCCAGCTCCAATTCCTCCACTGGGTGCTTCGGGTCAACAAGTGACCGAGGCCATTCAGTTATTGACATAGTTGGTTGCCGCTCAGGCACAACGGAAAAATGCGGGCCCAAGTGATCGATCAGCCAGTACCAGAGCCCGTGATTTTCTGAGTCTAAATCCTCCGGATTTTTTCGGGTCAAAGCCGGATGAAGACCCGCAAGGTTTCATTGACGAGATGTTGAGAACGCTGAGGATTGTCCATGCCTCCAAAACTGAATCCGTGGAGTTGGCATCTTATAGACTCCGGGACGTGATAGTCTTATGGTATAACAACTGGGTATTATCGAGAGGAGAAAATACGCCTCCTCCATTTTGGCAAGAATTCGTGGATGCTTTTATTCGTCACTATTTGCCACTCGAGGTCTGCCAAGCTATAGCGGATAGATTCCTAAATTTGAGGCAAGGGAATATGAGTGCCTGGGTATATAGTCTTCAATTTAATTCATTGGCTAGGTATGCCCCGACTATGGTGGCCGACATGGGAGACCGGGCACATAGATTCGTGAGTGGCTTAGGGCCACATTTATTCAAAGATTGCTTGACAGCTTCTCTACAAGATGGGATGGATATTTCCCGGATACAGGCTCATTCTCAGAATTTAGAGGGGTGACAACAACCACAAAGAAGTGATCGTGATAGTGATAGAAGGCAAGGTAAGAGGGCCAGATCTATGGGAACAGGCAGTGATTACAGAGGGGGATCAAGACAGACATATTCTAGGTACTCAGGCCAGTCGGTGACTAGTGCACCTCTTCGATTCGCAGGTAGGAGATTTGATCGCTCCTTCCGTCCAGGACAGGGCCAGAGTTCAAGGGCCTCAGATTCTCAGTTCAGGGAAGATTATAGTCAGAGGAGACCCCCCGTACCGCAATGCAGCCAGTGCGGTAGATTACATTACGGACAGTGTCGCCAAGGTTCGGATGCTTGCTATACTTGTGGCCAAGTTGGGCACATGATGAGAGATTGCCCGTCGTTGGGTGGTAGAGTTGGTATTCATCCCACACGTTCAACAGCTGGTTCTTCCTCAGTGTGCCCGGTAGGGCAGACTCCCCAGATGTCAGCAGGCCGAGGTAGAGGCAGAGGGGCAGCATCTACTTCGGGTGCTACTCAGCCCCGTGTATATGCTCTAGCCGGACGGCAGGATCTTGAGTCCTCCCCGGATGTAGTTACAGGTACATTGTCTATATTTTCCCGTGATGTATATGCCTTGATAGATCCGGGTTCTACTTTTTCCTATATTACCCCGTACGTTGCTAGTTGTATTGGGGTGAAACCTGAGCCAATCAAACCTTTTGAAGTATCTACTTCGGTTGGTGATCCCGTGATAGCAAGACAAGTGTATAACAATTGTGTAATTGTGATATGTGATCGCCAGACCAAAGCTGATTTGATTGAATTGGAAATTTTAGGTTTCGATGTAATTATGGGTATGGATTGGTTGGCCTCGTGCTATGCTAATGTTGATTGCCGAATGAAAGTAGTTCGATTCCAGTTTCCGGGAGAGCCCGTGCTTGAATGGAAGGGTAATGCAGCAACTCCAAAGGGCAGGTTTATTTCCTACCTTAAGGCAAGGAAGATGATAGCCAAGGGCTATATTTATCATCTAGTTTGAGTTCATGACAATTTTCCAATCAGTTCCGGTAGTGAATGAATTCCCAAATGTATTTCCTGATGAGCTTCCAGGTCTTCTTCCAGAAAGAGAAATTGATTTTTCTATTGATGTGTTTCCGGACACCAAGCCTATTTCTATTCCTCCGTATCGAATAGCTCTGGCAACACTGAAAGAGTTAAAGGCGCAGTTGAAAGATTTGCTCGAAAAGGGGTTTATTAGACCTAGTTCATCACCGTGTGGAGCACCAGTCTTATTCGTGAGGAAGAAAGACGGATCTCTACGAATGTGTATCGACTATAGGCAATTGAACAAAGTGACAGTAAAGAACAAATATCCTCTCCCAAGGATAGATGATTTGTTTGATCAACTACAGGGTGCCAAGTGGTTTTCTAAGATAGACTTGAGGTCGGGTTATCATCAAGTGAGAGTTAGAGAAGCGGATATTCCCAAAACACCCTTTAGAACGAGATATGGCCACTATGAATTCCGAGTGATGTCATTTGGGTTGACTAATGCTCCGGCCGTGTTTATGAATTTGATGAATAATGTATTCAGGCCACTCTTGGATTTGTTCGTGATAGTATTCATTTATGATATTCTGGTGTACTCTCGCACAGAATCGGAACATGCAGATCATTTGCGAATTGTTCTTGGCATTCTCCGAGCCCGGGAATTATATGCCAAATTTTCAAAGTGCGAGTTTTGACTGAATTCTGTAACATTTCTGGGCCATGTTATTTCAGATGATGGCATTCGAGTCGACACTCAGAAAATTGAAGCCGTAAAGACTTGGCCAAGGCCTACAACGCCTACAGAAGATCGTATGTTTCTGGGGTTGGCGGGTTATTATAGAATGTTCGTAGAGGGCTTTTCATCTATTTCGGCCCAATTGACGAAGCTAACCTAGAAGTCGGCTAAATTTCAATGGAATGATGCTTGTGAGCGCAGCTTCCAAGAGTTGAGAGACAGATTGACCTCAGCTCCGGTCTTAACACTTCCAGAAAGGTCAGATGGCTATGTTGTGTATTGTGACGCTTCCAGTGTTAGATTAGGATGTGTCTTCATGCAGCACGGTAGAGTTATTGCATATGCTTCGAGGCAGCTGCGGAAACATGAAAAGAACTATCCAACTCATGCCCTCGAATTGGCCGCGGTTATTCATGCCTTAAAAATGTGTAGACATTACTTGTATGGTGTGCATGTTGATATCTATACAGATTACAAAAGTCTTCAGTACATTTTCAAGCAGAAGCAACTGAACCTGCGACAGAGGCGGTGGTTAGAATTGTTGAAAGATTATGATATGAATATTTTGTACCACCCCGGAAAAGCGAATGTAGTAGCCGATGCGCTTAGCCGCCGATCAATGGGCAGTTTATGCGAAGTTCCTCCGGAAAGGAAAAAGATGGTTCATGAGCTCCGTCAACTAGCTAATCTTGGAGTGCGTGTAATTGATTCGGGCAGTGCAGGGATTGGCATTAACGATCCTACAGTTTCATCTTTGAATATAGAAGTGAAAGAACGGAAATATGAAGATTCTCAATTGTGTCATTATAGAGACACATCTCATGTAAAAGAAAAGTCTTCATTTGAAGTTTCTAGGGATGGAATTCTTAGATACCGAGGTAGGTTATGTGTGCTGAATGTGGCAGAATTACGCCGACGAATTCTAAAAGAAGTACATTGTTCCCGGTATTCTATTCACCCAGGTGCAACCAAGATATATCATGACCTTAAACAAATATATTGGTGGGATGGCATGAAGAGATATATAGCGGAATTTGTAGCATAGTGTCCAAATTGCCAACAGGTAAAGATTGAACATCAAAAGCTAGGAGGTTTAGTGCAAGCAATGGAAATCCCTACTTGGAAATGGAAAGTGATCAACATGGATTTTATTGTGGGGTTACCTCGTTCCCATGGCAAGTACGATTCTATATGGGTGATCGTGGATAGATTGACGAAAGCAGCCCATTTTCTTCCAGTTAGAACCACGTACTCAGCAGAAGACTATGCGAGGTTGTATCTCAAAGAAATCGTGCGACTCCATGGTAGACCATTATCTATTATCACAGATAGAGGAGCACAGTTTACAGCCAAGTTCTGGAAGTCCTTTCAAGAGGGTCTAGGCACTCAAGTGAAGCTTAGCACGACATTTCATCCACAGACTGATGGACAAGCCGAGCGTACTATTCAAACTTTGGAAGATATGCTACGGGCATGTGTATTAGATTTTGGTGGTAGCTGGGATGATCACTTATCCCTTATTGAGTTTGCTTACAACAATAGCTACCATATCTACCATTGAGTTTCACTTATCCCCAGTTGGATGGTTTGAAATAGGAGAGGTATAACTAGTAGGCCCTGAATTGATTCAGCAAGCGGTGGAAAAGGTTAAGGTGATGCGAGATCCATTGCTGACAGCCCAAAGTCACCAAAAGTCTTATACGGACAATCGCCGACGAGAATTGGAATTCCAGGTTGATGATTGGGTATTTTGGAAAGTGTCGCCAATGAAAGGGGTGATGAGATTTGGCAAGAGAGGGAAGTTAAGTCCTAGATATATTGGACCCTATAAAGTTATCCGCAAGGTGGGTCATGTTGCTTATGAATTGGACTTCCCTTCGGAGCTTGAATCAGTCCATCCAGTCTTCCATGATTTGATGCTCCGCAAGTGTATTGGAGATCCCACAAAGATTGTCCCGATAGATGACGTGCAAGTAACAGAAAAGCTAACCTATGAAGAAGTGCCTATTACTATTCTAGACAGACAAGTGCAAAGTGTTATATCCCGTACTTTCGTACGTCGAATTGTTTGTAAGCTAATCGACGTAAGTCTAAGGACGAGATTAATTTTTGGGCTATGAGACAAGGGCTTTTAATCCCCGATTTTTAATGAGTGCACGATTGTTTATAAATTTCAATTAGTATAGAAATATTATTGCAGATTAGGGATTAATTAACCATGATTATATTATTAAGTGGGATTAATGATTAATTAAGCTAATTAGACCACTAAATGGGCCCCACAACACATGGCGGAATTTTTTGGCGTTGAATAAAAGTGGACACATGTCATAAGGTTGGACACGTGTCATAAGGATGGACACGTGTCAACACAATAGGCAAACTATACATATTTACAATGATGACTAATAATTAGTCACTTAGTTCATTATTTCTTCAATTAAATTAGCTTAGAGAGAAAGAGAAAGCTAAGCTAGATAAAGAGAGAGAGGGGAGATTTGGCCATGGCCATGGAAGCTTAAGAAGCTCATGGCCATGGCAACTTGTGGAAGAGCTCACGGCCAGCTTGTTATTTAAAAAAAAAATTTGCTTGCTTAGATTAATTCCAAGGTGATTTGCAAGTCCAAGGAAGTGATAGCAACATCGGGTATTGAATTGAGGAAGAAGAAATAGTGAAATGGGTGCAAGTGAGTGTAGAATTTGCTCCGATTAAATTAAGGTAAGATTTTCTCATTTTATGGTATAATTGGATTAATGGTATTGTAATGGAAGGATTAAAATTGGATTAGATGAAATTGGAAATAAGAAATTGCATGAATTCGTTGATATTAGGAGTTGTAGTTGTTATATGGAATTGTTGAGTTGAAAAGATTAAAAGTGTGGTTTATGTTCATATATTGTTGTCGTGTTGCCGTCGATGTGACTTCTAAATTTGGAATAAAGAAGTGTATAACGTATCGTATATAAAGCGTATGTTGGTCTGTTGGTGTACAATCTTAAATGTTAATGATTTGGATTGGAAAAGGATTAAGAAAAGTTATTGGATTGTTTGAGTTGTTTATGGGTTGGATTGTAAGGATTTGATATAAATATTTCTATTACTGTCGTTGTTGGTATTGCTGTGATAACAGGAGGTTAATTGGAAGTTCGGGTTAGACAAGTTATATAGGGGAAATGTTGTCCGATTTCCGTTAAGTTCTTAACTGATGAAAATCCTAATCAAGAAAGCATGAATTAAATGATGATTCCTATAGATTTATAAGCTAGAAAGTATAGTTTACTAACGATAGCGTTACTTTCATATTAAATAGGATAGAGGGGCGACGAAGAGAACTTGGTTACGGTTAACCTGTAACAGGTATGTAAAGTTATCATTTCTTTCTTTTTGGCATGATCTTTATGAAACAAACAAACGACGTATATACATATGATTCCAAAGAAGCTCCTATTCTTAGAGCCACTAGGATGGCTAATGTTCTTGATTTCCGGAAGCTATTTCATTATGTCTTGATATGTGTCTATGATTCCAGAAGTTCTATTTTGATATAATCCATAGTGACATTCAATGGGCACTTGATGTGGCTATTGTCTTGATTTTCAAATGATGGTTCATTTTGATTATTCTATTGAGTCTCAAATATGATTTAATTTGCATATCGTTGCTCACTACTCTACTCGTGCATGCCTTAATATGTCTTTCACTGAGTCCCGGGCCAGGATGCGTTTTCGTGCACAGTTTCACTGCATTGTTCACCGAGTCCCTCACTAGAGGGCCGGGATATAATATACATATATATATGATAGTGCTATGATTTGATGGTGTTATGATGTGATGGTTTTATGATGTGATGGTGTTATGATGTGACGGTGTTATGATGTGTTTATGGCGCCAAGGATGGTATGAGGCGACCTTATTCACCGAGTCCCATAATGGGCCGGGTATGATACATGATATTGACATGCATGATTTATGTTTCAAAAGGCAGGTGTTTTGGTATTCTGGATGTTATACTTGTCTTCTGTACCCCCTATTTCAGTTATGATCCCTTTACTGTATTTCATGCTTTATATACTCAGTACATATTCCGTACTGACCCCCTTTCTTCGGGGGGCTGCGTTTCATGCCCGCAGGTACAGATAGTCAGTTTGGTGACCCTTCAGCATAGGACTTCTACTCAGCTGTCTTGGAGAGCTCCGTTGTTCCGGAGCCTAGACTTTTGGTAAAGATCTTATGGTGTATATATATATATGTTTACCCAAGGGTACGGCGGGGCCCTGTCCCGTTATATTTCGCTATCGATATTCTTAGAGGTTTGTAGACATATGTGTGGGTTATGTATAAGTTTTGTTCAGCTGTGTCTATACGATGTGCTACGGTTATGTTCGTCTGTAGTGGCAGCCTTGTCGGCTTGCATATGATATGGTGTTCGTCTGTAGTGGTAGCCTTGTCGGCTTGCGTATCATTTTATGATTTGATTAGTTGTGACTCCTCAGGGGACAATATATCTGGATATATATATATACATGACGACGTTATGAACCTTGGAGTTCTTTTGCGAGTTCCATATTGTTCTTAGATTCAGTTTGACTACATCCAACACGTACGTATACGAGTGTCCAGGTCGGGCACTAGTCATGGCCCATGGGGTTGGGTCGTGACACGAAGACTCCGAAATAAAGAGGTAGCATCAGTTAAAGTCTTGTGGTGAAACAATAACCGGGAAGAAATGACTTGGGAGGCGGAAGAGAATATAAAATCCACGTACCCGCATTTATTTCAACCCCCAGGAGAGATTCAAGATGAAACACCAATGATATAAGGTATATATGCTTACTTTTCATACTTCTGGTCATGCGTGGCCATAGATATGTTGATATTGTGATGTAGCCCTGTGAGGCAATGATATTATGGGTTGTTGTGACAGGATGGTAGTGCCATATTACAGGGGAAACTCTGGCAAAAAGTTTCTAGAATCCCCGATGACTTAACATTCGAGGACGAATGTTCCAAAAGGGGGGAAGAATGTTACACCTCGGAAATTTCCAATCTTGTACAGTGAGTAGACTAATGAAGAATATGAGTATACGATGTTTTAATCAGAAGGGAATGACATTTGACGACCCTGAGTAAGATTTCAAAGGAAATAGGAATAAGAGATAGGTTATGCTCCACAATGACTAATTATAGGTTCTGAAGACGTGAAAGTTGTAGATTTGCACTTCGGCCCAGTCGATCGTAAAATGAAATACGGACCATAAAGTAGTTTATGGGCCGTAAACTGCCATGTCGTATTTCAACTTACAAAACTTCCACTTTCTGCCAAAGACTTAAATGGTTAAATACGACTTGAAATACGGATCGTAAACCGAAATACGGCCCGTAAACTGAGTCGTAAACCACCATGTCCTCAGCCTGAATTTTTGGTTCTGTTTTGCTTTAATACGTCCACAGAATACGGGTCGTAAACCGAAATACGGACCGTAAACTGGGTTTACGACCACTGTGCACTTCAACTACTGTTCATTTCGAATCAGATTTTAAGTCATTAAAAAGGAGACCCAAGCTCATTAATTCATTTCATTTCCACGATACATCTCTCTAGAAACCTCTAAAATATTCTCCACTCTTCATCTACAAGAAAACAAAGGAAATCAAAGATCAATATCAAGAATCCAAGTGAATCAAGTGTATGAAACCCAACAAAGTTCATCCAAGTTAAGAAATTTCAAGAGAAGTAAACTAGGGTTTTGGTGCTAGAAATGTATTTCCATCCAAATCTTATTCCACCATCATCTAAGGTAAGTTTCATGACTATATCTTGTTGTTTAAGGTATTGGAAGGTTCAGACACTTGAATTGAAGAAAGACATAAAAAATGGATCATAAATGAATGTATAGTGTCATGGTTGAATGGTAGTTGGAGTGAATCATGAATGTTAGTGTGTTGTGAATATGTGTTACATCCGGTATTTTTGTATATTCGAAAAGTTTGAGATAACTTGACTTATAATGAATAAGGTCATACTTAGACTTTACTTGGTATGACTGTGTCGGTTACGAATACATTGGTGTGGAATTACGAAAGGAGGCCAAGGGAAAAATTGGAATTTTGGAGACTTGCTTCATGAATTATAAAATGTAGCCATCAATTTGGGGCACAAAATAATAAGAAAGTGAGGCCCAAATTCAAGAGGCCCAACCGGCCATGTTAGGCCCAAAACCATGTTTTAAAATTTGTCATGTGCCAATTAATTATAAAAGGATCATTAGCCTAGAAACTTCAAGAAAAATTTAGAGAAAACTAGAGAAAAAGAAGAAGTAGCTCACGGCTAAGAGAGGAGGAGAGAAAAAAAAGAAATAAAATTTTTTTGGAGCTCAAATCCTTGGTTCAAAAATTCATCCCTTTTGGAATTTCTACTAAGCTCAAGATTTTCTTCAAGGTGATATAATTCTTTTGGCAAGAAACTACCATTTGTGGCAAGTGGAAGAGTTGAGAAAATGTAAGAATTTTACCATTTTTATACCATGGAATAAATGTATATATGTTGTAGTGTGTGGGAATGAATCAAAAGCATGAAACATTTGTGTGTAGTGAATGTGTGTGTTTGGCCGTGTGGGTGCATAATTGTGTAGTGGGGGTGTGTTGAATTTTTGTATTGTATCCTAGTTGTGGTTGTGATGGAATTTGTATTAGAAATGAAAGTTGAATGAATTAATGGAAGTTGGAGAATATAGTATGTCGCCGTGTGGTGTGTGTTGATGTTGGAAGATGAACTAAAATTTTGTTAGTATGTTAATTGTGTTAATTGTGAAGTAAATGAAAGAATAATCGTTTTTGTTGTTATGGAAGAATGGTTATTAAGTTGTTGAAGGAAACTATTTAACTTTATTATGGTTTATGTAAATGTGGAAATGAAAGTAGTAAGAGGTAAATTATGATTGTCATTGATGAAGTTGGAAGGTATGAACGTGTCATGAACATGTTTGCAAAAAAAAAATTGGAAGTTGTAGGTGAATTATGGTTTTGGTAGTAAGCTTGTATATTGTGTATACCTTATGTATATTTGGTGAAAACAATAGGATGTGCCCCGAATTATGTTGTAATGATCTTGATGAGTGACGAATATGAAAATGGTAAGATGGGTTTGGAAGTGTAAGGTCGGAATGAAAGATGTTATGTTATGCCATATTATGTGTTTTGTAATGCTTGTTGTTGTTATTGATGTTGTTGTTGGGTTGCTTTGTTGATATATTAAGCCGAGCTAAGTCTCGAGGATGTCACATATATAGGGGAAATGCTGCCGAAATTTCGGTAGGCAATTATGTGATTGAGTATGGAATCTTAAAAGCTTGAATTGACAATTGGTAAACTTGACCATTTGTAGATTCTGGACGAAATTGGAAGTGAAGCTAAGCGAGTATAAGGCGCAATTGAGTTATGTAAAGCCTACCCCTTCATTCTTAGGCATGTTCTGAACATAATAGGCTCGGCCGCGAGCCTTAAATACGAATCCGTTCCTCGGAATTCGAGATGGAAATCCGCTCCAATTCCTTCAGTAAGATTGAATCCATTTTCTTATAACTTGTCTTCAAAGTGAGCCTTAAGTATGCAACCTTCCTAAACGGAGTTGGAATACTTCTAAATCATTATGGACGACCTCATAAGGTCTACTATCTGTAATTTACGTACGCCTCCTCGGGTTGGTCCGAGGTGGGCCCACAAGGCCCCGACACTTTTTGTATGATCTAAATTGTCTCATTTCTGTCCGAATGTCACAAGTAACATCTGGACTATCATTCTGATCACGATATGACTACTTTTTATATAAATCTTACAAAATGGCTTTGATATCTGGAAATTCGATTCTGGTAAAAATCTGTCGTGCCTTCCCAAGCAGGATATAGGTGCATATTATGAATGCTATCCGAATACTCTGATTTGACTCGCCATTTGGCTTACTTCAGTTTGATTGAGTCGGTATAACGATTCGTATGTATGTGGTTTCGCATTAATCTATTCGTGAATGTCTCAATGCTTCCTTTCACCGGATCCCGGGCCGGTTTATATCGTGTGGATGGGCCGCCGAGTCCCTTGTCAGGGGCCGGGTCCCATGTATGAATTCCGAAGTATGATGTGTCCGGTTCCGAGGTACTGTAGTATATGTCCGTCCCTGGTTACCGTGTATATGTTACGAAGTATGATGTGTCCGATTTCGCGGCGTGTGATCTGTCCTCGGGGTTACCGTGGTTATGAGATGATGTGGTATGTGACGGAGATGTTCGAAGATATGAAATCTTCTGAAATATGATATGTTATGGCGCCAAAGGCAGGAGTGGCGACCACGTTCCTGTGCCCTATTATGATTCTGTCTGTCTGATTGGACTCTGATTCTGTCTGTCCGTATGGATTCTGATTTTGTCTGTCTGATTGGATTCTGATTCTGTCTATCCGTATGGATTCTGATTCTGTCTGCCCGTATGGATTATTATTCTGTCTGTCCGTATAGATTACGATTCCGTTTGTCCGTATGGATTGTGATTCTGCCCGTCCGTCTGGACCATAATTCTGTCCGTCCGTTTGATTTATGGTTCTGTCCGTTATATTTCTGTGCTTCCGGTCCATGCTATGATTATGTTGTTTATGTTTCTGCTTTACATACGCGGTACATTTTTCGTACTGACCCCCGGTTCTTCGGGGGCTGCGTTACATGCCCGCAGGTACAGACGCACCCGGTGATACGCCGCCAGTCTAGAGCTCAGATTCTGCTATTTTGAAGAGCTCCTTTGATCCGGAGCGAATATTTTTGGTATATATCTTCTGACATCTGTATATTCTGTATGTATGATAATTCTGGGTACAACGGGGCCCTGTCCCGTCATCTGATTCTGTATGTCTGTTAGAGGCCTGTAGATATGTATGTGGGTTAGGGGTTACATCTGTTCAGGTAGGTGTGTACGATTTTGCGACTCTGTCCGTTATGTTAGCCTCATCGGCTTATATGTAATTTCAGTATGTTCGGATATGTGTATATTATAGCGCGCGCTGCATTTGTGTTGGCTTAAGTCTGTATACAGCTAGTGTGAATTATCTGTCTGGTATGCCGATTCTGTCAGGTAGGTACGTTTGGGTATCCAGTTAGGATACCAGTCGCGGCCCACGGGGATGGGTCGTGATAGAAGTGGTATCAGAGCGGTTAGTCCTCGGAATGTCTACAGGCCGTGTCTAGTAGAGTCTTGTTTATCGGTGTGTTGTGCACCACATCTATAAACAGAAGGCTACAGGGCATCTAGGATGTTACCCCTCTTTGGATCTTAGATCGTGCGATAGAACTGTATTAGTAGGATGATCCCCTCCTAACGATTTGTTATGTTTTTAGCGATGCCTCCAAAGAAGGCAACAGTCGCCCAGAAGGGCAAGTCTACAGCGGCAGGTGAGACCAGCCGAGCTCAGGTAACTACTAGGGCTCGTGACCAGATTGAGCCAAATGTTGTGCCTTCGACGGCTAGTTCTGTTACGCCACCAATATCGGAGGGACTTGGAGCAGCCACAGCTGCAGCACAGGGGGCCTCCAGCTCCACAGCCAGGGGCGGAGGACAGGGCTATGCGAGATGCGGTTCAGTTATTGACCACACTGATGACAGAGCAAGTTCGCAGGCATGGGTTTGGGGGTGGTCGTGCGGACAGATATGAATGCTCCAGGGCTCGTGAGTTCTTGACATGTAATCCTCCAGAATTCTCCGGGACAAAACCCGAAGAGGACCCCCAGGAGTTCATTAGAAAGATGGAGAGTACGATACGGTTGATTAAGGCTTCCCCGACTGAGTCCGTCGAGTTGGCTTCTTATCGGTTATATGAGGTAGCGGCGAACTGGTATGAGTCCTGGCAGCTATCCAGGGGTGACGATGCTCCCCCAGCAGTATGGGCCGAGTTTACTAAGGCCTTTCTTGATCATTTTCTACCTCCAGAGCTGCGGAGAACTAGGGTTGATCAATTCTTGAACTTGAGGCAGAACGGTAGAAGTGTTCGAGAGTATAGCCTAGAGTTTGATTCACTGGCTAGGTATGCCCCCACTATAGTAGCTGAGATGGCCGACAGGGTGCACCGATATGTGATGGGGTTGGATGACTATTTGATTGATAGCTGCCTGGCAGTGGCTTCTCAGCCAGGGATGCATATTGCCCAGGTGCAGGCGCACGCCCAGGGCATGGAGGACCGACGTAGGGAACGTCGGACTGATAGGGGTCATGACAGAGGCCGGCCTAAGAGAGCCAGATCGGCCGGGTATTCAGGGGGATTTCAGAGTGAGTTTTCTCAGCGGCAGGGTAACAAGTATTTGTCCCTGCCAGCACACAGTACGCCCCCACAGTTCTCGGGACAGAACTCCATGGCTTCGAATTCGCAAGTAAATAGGAGTTTCAGTCAGATGGGGCCATCCATACCTCGGTGTCCTTATTGCAGGAGGCGTCACCCTGGTAAGTGTTATCGTGCCACTGGTGCCTGCTTTTCTTGTAGCCAACAAGGCCATACGATGAGAGAGTGTCCGTATAGGGGTGGTCCAGGTGGTTCAGCCCAGCTTACCGGGTCCGTTGCTGGCTCGTCTTCTCCTTCGGCAGCCATACGCCCCACAGGGCAAGGAGCACCAGCACCAGCGCCAGCACCAGTGAGTCGTGGCCGAGGTCGAGGTACAGCTTCTGGTTACAGCGGTCCTTCGAACCGCGTATTTGCTTTGACCGGCGGCAGGACCCAGGAGCGTCTTCAAGCGCACACCCAGGTATGTTAGTGATCTTTTCTTGAGGAATATGTGTATGAATGGGTCTATACTTTATCATATTATGTGACTTTCTTCTTTTGGGTATTAGTAAGAGTAAGGTAATTGTCAACGTGATAGACACTGAGGATTCAAAAAGGCGATATGATAATTGCATGGTTTAGCCCGGGGTGGGACCCGCTACGAAAACTTTTCGAAAAATTTCCTAAGACCCCGATCTGCCCTAAATTATGTGACAAAGGTCGTGCGGGGCTGTCGACGAAATTATACCAGCCCTAACGCGTCAAAATGCGTGAAAGTTTCAAGGTTAAGCGTGCTGAGGCTAGAGCAATTTTGGGATGGGTGACCCCCTGGGAAGGATACAAAATTTTTCATAAATGTAAGTATGATATATAAATGGAAATTTGGGGTAACCTAAAGGAAAAGAGAATGTGTGGAATAGCTAGTGCCCTTACAGGAGTCGCGCAGACCGAGGCAGACTAAATGGGCGAAAAGAAGAAGCGCAATACCGCTCGGGAGATTGAGCGAATTTGAATAACGGTCGGAGATGTTCGCAAATCAGATATTAGTAAATGTATATGTATGTGTATGATTTTCGTCTGGTGATTATGTGGATCAAGAGCCGAGCCCCGGCGATTAATGTTATGATAGACGAAAGGTTTTACTAAACCGAATACATGAAATGAAGCGGAGACGAGGATACGAATGTTGTCAAAAATATATATAATAGATAAACTCCGGTTACGTTACCACTTAGTCTAGTGCGACGATATTTGGAAAAGAAAATGAGTATGGATAGTAGGAAAGATGAAGGATAAGAAATGTGAATAAGCAGAATCTTTGAAAGAGTCGATAAGCGACACGTAAGACGATTTGTATGACAATTTGACGAACAAGTTTATGAATGAGTGGACAGGTTTTGATGAGATAACCTGTGATATAATTGTCGAGGTGAATAATGAAATGTCGACAAAGGGAAATTTTCGTAAATCACTGGAGCCTTGATAGAAGTGGTCTGATTCTGATCAAAACTCTGTTTGCTGTACTTCTGCACCTCTGATTCTGATGAGGCTCTGTCTATTACGCCTTTGTACTTCTGAATCCGATTACGTTCCTGTCTGATACACCTCTGTCCGATTGACTCTGGACATGAATCTGTCTGATATAACTCTGTATGTCTGATTCTGATAACGAATCCGTCTGGTACATCTCTGTACGTCAGATTCTGACACATCTCTGTACGTCTGACTCTGATCTCGGATCTGGCTGATACCCTCCCATGCATCTGACTTTGACTACGAATCCGTCCGCCATAGTTTAGTACGTTTGCCTCCGATTACGAATCCGTCTGATATGCTCCTGTGCGTCCTATCTCAGTTCTGAATCTGTTTGGAACGACGTGGAATTATGATGATGTGGTAAGGAACCGAAGAGTATGAGAAGAAGTGATAGTAAGTATAATGTTTGAAAAGCTTTGAAGGAAGGGAAGAAGAGACATAACGTCCGTGAAATAGCGAAAGGCATTTATCTGTTACTGGAATATAATTCTTGGCCCAGTGACTGTGTGGGATATGAGAAAATACGTTATGAAAGCATATGAGTCAGTAATGTGAAGAATTACTCCATCATTTTGGTAAAGAATCCATATCGGAAAGTCAACAAAGGACGATTATAAAAAGAACCCTCCCGAAGTAGTAAGACGCCCCATGAGGTCAATTTAACATTCGAGGACGAATGTTTTAAAGGGGGGGAGGATGTTACATCCGGTATTTTTGTATATTCGAAAAGTTTGAGATAACTTGACTTGTAATGAATAAGGTCATATTTAGACTTTATTTGGTATGACTGTGTCGGTTACGAATACATTGGTGTGGAATTACGAAAGGAGGCCAAGGGAAAAATTGGAATTTTGGAGACTTGCTTCATGAATTATAAAATGTAGCCATCAATTTGGGGCACAAAATAATAAGATAGTGAGGCCCAAATTCAAGAGGCCCAACCGGCCATGTTAGGCCCAAAACCATGTTTTAAAATTTGTCATGTGCCAATTAATTATAAAAGGATCATTAGCCTAGAAACTTCAAGAAAAATTTAGAGAAAACAAGAGAAAAAGAAGAAGTAGCTCACGGCTAAGAGAGGAGGAGAGAAAAAAAAGAAAGAAAAAAATTTTGGAGCTCAAATCCTTGGTTCAAAAATCCATCCCTTTTGGAATTTCTACTAAGCTCAAGATTTTCTTCAAGGTGATATAATTCTTTTGGCAAGAAACTACCATTTGTGGCAAGTGGAAGAGTTGAGAAAAGGTAAGAATTTTACCATTTTTATACCATGGAATAAATGTATATATGTTGTAGTGTGTGGGAATGAATCAAAAGCATGAAAATTTTGTGTGTAGTGAATGTGTGTGTTTGGCCGTGTGGGTGCATAATTGTGTAGTGGGGGTGTGTTGAATTTTTGTATTGTATCCTAGTTGTGGTTATGATGGAATTTGTATTAGAAATGAAAGTTGAATGAATTAATGGAAGTTGGAGAATATAGTATGTCGCCGTGTGGTGTGTGTTGATGTTGGAAGATGAACTAAAATTTTGTTAGTATGTTAATTGTGTTAATTGTGAAGTAAATGAAAGAATAATCGTTTTTGTTGTTATGGAAGAATGGTTATTAAGTTGTTGAAGGAAACTATTTAACTTGATTATGGTTTATGTAAATGTGGAAATGAAAGTAGTAAGAGGTAAATTATGATTGTCATTGATGAAGTTGGAAGGTATGAACGTGTCATGAACATGTTTGCAAAAAAAAAAATTGGAAGTTGTAGGTGAATTATGGTTTTGGTAGTAAGCTTGTATATTGTGTATACCTTATGTATATTTGGTGAAAACAATAGGATGTGCCCCGAATTATGTTGTAATGATCTTGATGAGTGACGAATATGAAAATGGTAAGATGGGTTTGGAAGTGTAAGGTCGGAATGAAAGATGTTATGTTATGCCATATTATGTGTTTTGTAATGCTTGTTGTTGTTATTGATGTTGTTGTTGGGTTGCTGTGTTGATATATTAAGCCGAGCTAAGTCTCGGGGATGTCACATATATAGGGGAAATGCTGCCGAAATTTCGGTAGGCAATTATGTGATTGAGTATGGAATCTTAAAGGCTTGAATTGACAATTGGTAAACTTGACCATTTGTAAATTCTGGACGAAATTGGAAGTGAAGCTAAGCGAGTATAAGGCGCAATTGAGGTATGTAAAGCCTACCCCTTCATTCTTAGGCATGTTCTGAACATAATAGGCTCGGCCGCGAGCCTTAAATACGACTCCGTTCCTCGGAATTCGAAATGGAAATCCGCTCCAATTCCTTCAGTAAGATTGAATCCATTTTCTTGTAACTTGTCTTCAAAGTGAGCCTTAAGTATGCAACCTTCCTAAACGGAGTTGGAATACTTCCAAATCATTATGGACGACCTCATAAGGTCTACTATCTGTAATTTACGTACGCCTCCTCGGGTTGGTCCGAGGTGGGCCCACAAGGCCCCGACACTTTTTGTATGATCTAAATTGTCTCATTTCTGTCCGAATTTCACAAGTAACATCTGGACTATCATTCTGATCACAATATGACTACTTTTTATATAAATCTTACAAAATGGCTTTGATATCTGGAAATTCGATTCTGGTAAAAATCTGTCGTGCTTTCCCAAGCAGGATATAGACGCTTATTATGAATGCTATCCGAATACTCTGATTTGACTCGCCATTTGGCTTACTTCAGTTTGATTGAGGCGGTATAACGATCCGTATGTATGTGGTTTCTCATTAATCTGTTCGTGAATGTCTCAATGCTTCCTTTCACCGTATCCCGGGCCGATTTATATCGTGCGGATGGGCCGCCGAGTCCCTTGTCAGGGGCCGGGTCCCATGTATGAATTCCGAAGTATGATGTGTCCGGTTCCGGGGTACTGTGGTATATGTCCGTCCCCGGTTACCGTGTATATGTTACGAAGTATGATGTGTCCGGTTTCCCGGCGTGTGATCTGTCCCCAGGGTTACCGTGGTTATGATATGATGTGGTATGTGATGCAGATGTTCGAAGATATGAAATCTTCTGAAATATGATATGTTGTGGCGCCAAAGGCAGGAGTGGCGACCACGTTCCTGTGCCCTATTATGATTCTGTCTGTCTGATTGGACTCTGATTCTGTCTGTCCGTATGGATTCTGATTTTGTCTGTCTGATTGGATTCTGATTCTGTCTATCCGTATGGATTCTGATTCTGTCTGCCCGTATGGATTATTATTCTGTCTGTCCGTATAGATTACGATTCCGTTTGTCCGTATGGATTGTGATTCTGCCCGTCCGTCTGGACCATAATTCTGTCCGTCCGTTTGATTTATGGTTCTGTCTGTTATATTTCTGTGCTTCCGGTCCATGCTATGATTATGTTGTTTATGTTTCTGCTTTACATACTCGGTACATTTTTCGTACTGACCCCCGGTTCTTCGGGGGCTGCGTTACATGCCCGCAGGTACAGACGCACCCGGCGATACGCCGCCAGTCTAGAGCTCAGATTCTGCTATTTTGAAGAGCTCCTTTGATCCGGAGCGAATATTTTTGGTATATATCTTCTGACATCTGTATATTCTGTATGTATGATAATTCTGGGTACGGCGGGGCCTTGTCCCGTCATCTGATTATGTATGTCTGTTAGAGGTCTGTAGATATGTATGTGGGTTACGGGTTACATCTGTTCAAGTAGGCGTGTAGGATTTTGCGACTCTGTCCGTTATGTTAGCCTCATCGGCTTATATGTAATTTCAGTATGTTCGGATATGTGTATATTATAGCGCGCGCTGCATTTGTGTTGGCTTAAGTCTGTATACAGCTAGTGTGAATTATCTGTCTGGTATGCCGATTCTGTCAGGTAGGTACGTTTGGGTATCCAGTTAGGATACCAGTCGCGGCCCACGGGGATGGGTCGTGACAATATGAATACGTTATAAATGACGTTTAGGCCATGAAATAAGTACTACATATGAGAAAACGTGTTAATGAAATATAATCATAAATGTGGAGAAATTGAAAAGAAATGGTGAATGGTGGTAATTGTATACAAACGATGATTGTTGTTGCGATATTGTAAATGTTGATATGAACGTTTGGGAGTTGATATAGAATATGGGAAAAATAGTATAAACAAAGGAAATGCTGCCCAATTTTTCCATAGAATGGTAGCACGTTCTTATAGACGATTGACTAATATTAGCGCGAATTCTCTCTTAAAGGTAGAAACGTGATATCGAAGGAGAACAAGCAAATGATAGCTTGGTTAAACGTCAAAGGTATGTGAGGCTAGTCCCTTCTTTCTAATGGCATGAATCCCATATCATGACTCTTCTTTCCTATTCATAAATTCCTACATTCCGGAAAGTTAAAAGTCTATGTCCATGAATAATTGTAAAAGATGAGAGATATGTTATTAGTCCTATAGTGATGATGATGAGTTAAAGTATAAAGATTCTAAAATGTATGATATGATGATCCTAAAATGATAATGATGTTATTTATTGCTCACACTCACCTTACATGTTAGTTCTTTCAAGGTGAGGCAGAATGTCAAAGAATGCTCCGTAATGAAATCAAAGGATCACGACCTTACGTCACCCCGATAAAGTATAGTTGTACTTGAGCCTTATCCATGTACTATGATAAACATATTATGATGAGCATATTGTGATATAACACCGCGCCTATATGGCTGGGCAGTCACCGCTAAGGCAGGCAGCGTATACACCATGGCCAGATGGCATGGGCAGACACCACTAGTGGGCTGCATGAGATGATACCCCGGACGCGGGAGGCCTGGACACAGGCTAATGTTATGATTATCACACCGTACCTATATGGACGGGCAGCTTATACATTTGTGCATACATGACATGATGATGATTATGAGTAAGCCAGCATGCATTATTTCCTTTGTACTTGACAGTCAGATACAGATGTTCCATATTGATATTTCTTTTATATCATGGTCTTATTTCATTGTTTATGCCTCTCATACTCAGTACCATGTTCGTACTGACGTCCGTTTTCTTTGGACGCTGTGTTCATGCCCACAGGGAGACAAGGAGGAGAGCTTGACCCAGATTCGTAGTAGCTGTCAGCCGATTGAAAGCACTCCTTTGTTCCAGAGGTGCTTGATTATTATTTTGTGTATATTCATGTATATGTATTTTGGGCATGACGGGGTCTTGTCCCGTCTTTATGTTCAGCACTCCAGTAGAGGCTGGTAGATACGCAGTGTGGGTTAGATGGTCTCACGAGATTGTTACTATGTATATATATTATTTTGATGGCCGAGAGGCATATGTATATAAAAGTATTTATGTTTTCATATGAAATATGATTTTTCCTACAATTTGAGTATAAATGTGATAAAAGAGCTAAATGAGCATGATGAGAACGAGCGGTGCTCGGTGGTTAGCCCCGGGTACCCGTCGCGGACCCTAGTTGGGTCGTGACAGCACCGAACCAAATACACACCCAAGTTCTATACGACCATCCGGACCTCTCGGAATTGATGGAATTTCAAAAAAGATTCATTTACCCAAAAGTCAACTTCGGGTCAACCATTTTTCACTTTAAGCCTATATTTTACCAAAAGTCGCCCGAATCCAGTTTAGACACCTCGGGAAGCATGCAAACGATACCCTCAGGTCAAAAGTGAGCTAATCACTACTCAGGAACGGGTGAAAATGTTGACAAGGCTATAACAACCAAACGGGTCGTTACATCAGATACCAATTGAATCGTCGCTCGTCCTCGAGCGAAGAAAAGAAGGAAAACAGGGAAATAACTAAATCAGCGAACAACTGGGGATATCGGCTACGCATGTCGTACTCGGTCTCCCAAGTAGCCTCCTCCACAAGACGGTGCTTCCATTACACCTTCACAGAAGCAATCTCCTTCGACTTCAACTTCCAAACCTGTCTATCCAAGATCGTGATTGGCTCCTTCTCATAAGTCAAATTCTCATCAAGCAATATATAATCCCAACATACAATGTAAGTACCGTCGGCATGGTACTTCTTCAGCATCGAAACATGAAAAATCGGTTTAACTCCCGCCAAGCCTGGCGGCAATGCTAACTCAGAAGCTACATCCCCGATACAGTCCACAATCTCAAACGGGCCAATATACCTGGGGATCAACTTTCCTCTCTTACCAAACCTCATAGCACCTTTCATGGGTGAAACCTTCAATAGAACCTAGTCACCAATAGCAAACTTCAAATCCCGGACTTTCTGGTCCGCATACATCTTTTGCCGACTCTGAGCTACCAAAAGTTTACCTTGAATAACTCTCACTCTATCAAAGGACTCTCTCAACAAATATGTACTCCAAGGTTGAGCCTCAAACCTATCAAACCAGCCAATCGGAGATCTATATCTCCTACCATATAAGGCCTCAAAAGGCGATATGCCAATACTCGAATGACAACTGTTGTTGTACGCAAACTCTACCAAGGGAAAGTGCTGATCCCAATGACCACCGAAATCAATAACACACGCTCTCAACATATCCTCGAGTACCTAAATGGTCCGTTCGGACTGGACATCGGTCTGGGGATGAAAAGTTGTACTATGATCCAATCGGGTACCCAACTTCTCGTGAAATGCCCTTCAAAATCGGGAAGTGAAGATAGTACCCCGATCAGACACAATAGAAATAGGGACCCTATGTAATCTCATAATATCCTGAATATACATCTTGGCCAACTTCTCCGCGGTATAGGAAACCTGAATTGGAACAAAGTGACGGACTTTGTCAACCGATCCACTATCACCCAAATAGAATCAAACTTGCCAAGGGTTTTCGAAAGACCTGTGACAAAATCCAAGGTAATCCTCTCCCACTTCCACTGGGGAATGGGTATCCTCTAATGCACCCCACCAGGCCGCTAGTGCTCATACTTTATCTGCTGACAATTTTCACACTTAGCCACAAAATCAACTATATCTCTCTTCTTCCGACACCACTAATAGTGTTGTCTCAAGTCACAGTACATCTTAGTCGCCTCTGGATGAATGGAATAGCGAGAGCTATGAGCCTCAGACAGGATCAACTGAACCAAATCACTAACACGAGGAACGCACACGCGTCCTCTAATCTTTAGAATGCCCTCAGAATCAATCACGTCCTCTTTAGCCTCACCTCTCAAAACTCTATCTCGAATCTTACTTAACTGGCATCCTCAAGCTGATGAGTCTTGATCTGATCCAATAAAGATGACCTTGCCTCTATATAAGCTAAAATCCTGCCGAGGGCTGAAATATCAAGACGGACGAAACTATTGGCCAAAGTCTGAACTTCTATGGGTAACGGACGCTCGAAAAAAATCAGTCGAGCTAAACTCCCCATACTCACTGCCTTGTGACTCAAGGCATCAACTACCATATTGGCTTTCCCGGGATGATACAGAATAGAGATGTCATAGTCCTTCAGGAGCTCCATCTATCGGTGCTGCCTGGAATTAAGATCTCTTTGGGTAAATACATGTTGAAGGCTACGATGATCAGTGAAAACCTCGCAATGGACACCGTACAAATAATGCTTCCAAAGCTTCAAAGCGAAGACTATGGCTAACAACTCTAAATCATGGGTAAGGTAATTCTTCTCATGAACTTTTAACTAACGAGAAGCATAAGTTATCACTCTACCCTCTTGCATCAACACCACACCCAAACCCATACGGGAGGCATCACAATAGACAGTGAAATCCTTACCTTCCACAGGTAAGGCTAGGATCCGGGCTGTAGTCAAAAGAAGCTTGAGCTTTTGAAAGCCCTCCTCACAATCATCCGTCCACTGAAAGGGAATATCCTTCTGGGTCAATCTGGTCAAGGATGACGCAATAGCAGCAAAGCGACGATATTAACTGGCCAAGCCCACAAAACTACGAATATCAGTAATAGTAGTGGGCCTCACCCAACCCCCCATAGCGTCAATCTTTTGTGGATCAACCATAATCCCATCCTTAGAAACCACATGGCCCAAGAATGCTATAGATTCCAACCAGAACTCACACTTAGAACATTTGCAAACAGGCTATGTTTCTTCAACAACCCAAGAACAGTATGGTGATGGCTCTCATGCTCCTCTCTACTCTTGGAATACTCCAAGATGTCATCAATGAACACAATCACAAAGGAATCAAGAAATGGTCTAAAGATGTTCATCAAAGGCATAAATGCAGCCGGGGCAATGGTAAGCCCAAAAGACATCACTAAAAACTCGTAGTGGCTATATCTCGTCCGAAATGCTGTCTTCGGAATATCCTCCGTCCTGATCTTTAACTGGTGATAGTTGGAACACAAATCAACCTTCGAAAACGTAGAAGCACCCTGAAGCTGGTCAAATAGATCATCAATACGAGGCATAGGGTAATTGTTCCGAATAGTGACCTTGTTCAACTGGAGATAATCAATACACATCCTCATGGTCCCATCCTTCTTCTTCACGAATAACCCAAGAGCACCCCAAGGGGAGACGCTAGGTCTAATGAACCCCTTGCTCAATAAATCCTGCAATTGTTCCTTAAGCTCCCTCAACTCAGCAGGTCTCATCCAATATGGTAGAATGGAAATGGGACGAGTGCCCGGATCCACGTTGATATAGAAATCAATGTCACGATCGGGGCATACCTGGCAAATCCGACGAAAATACCTCCGCGAACTCGCTCACAATAGGGATAGACTTAAGAGGTGGAGATGCAACAGTCGTATCACGAACATGCGCCGGATACGGTAAACACCCCTTACTTACTAACTTCTTCGCCAGAAGGAAGGAAATGATCTTTTTTGGAGCGGGACTAGGAGTACCTCTCCACTCAAGCCTAGGAATGCCTGGCATGACTAAGGTAATTGTCTTGGCGTGACAGTCCAAGATCGCATGATAGGGAGAAAGCCAGGACATACCCAATATAATATCAAAGTCCACTATGTCAGGAATCATCAAAATCTACCCAAGTGTCATACCCCATAAAAGTAACCAAATAAGACCGGTAAACTCGATCAAAAACCACAGAATCTTTGACCGGAGTAGACACATGAACAGGTATATCTCTGCTATCACAAGGCAAATCCCAACCAACAGCATGAAATGCAGATACATATGAATAAGTGGATCCAGGATCAAATAATACATATGTTGCTCTATGATGGACAGAAATAGTACCTGAGATCACAGTATTTGAGGCCTCTGCCTCAGGCCTACCAGGAAATGAGTAACAATAGGCTCCACCATGCCCAGTCTGGGGTCCTACTCTCGTACTTTGAATACCACCTCTAGCTGGCTGGGACCCACCGCTAGAACCATGGGAAGTACCGCGGCCTGACTGAGCGCCGCCTCTCTGAGAAATCCCACCTCGACCACCAGATGATACAAGAGTCCTCTACAGCTGATAATACTGCCTAGGTCGGAGACACTTTCTAGAAACATGCCCAACCTCTCCACACGAAAAGCAGGTGAGAGGAGTCAAATACTGAAACACTGAGGCGGAAGACCCGGATGAAGCAGCCCTGTCCACTGGTCTGGAGAACGAACTCTCTGGAGCTCTCTGCTAAGGTGGGTTAATAGAGAAAGTCGGTAATGCTGAATGCACGGGACGATCGGAATAGGGCTGAGGTGGCCTCGAAAACTGACCGACGCCCCTCGAACCAGAACCCCCAAAACTGCTAGTCTGACATGGCCTTTTGTCACCACCACCAAAAGCACAGGCCTTAGCGCCCTCAACCATAGAAGCATGCTTGATAATGGACTGGACGGAAGCCCCTATAGACTCCATCTGAAGACAAGAAATCTGTAAAGAGCTCACTATTCCTCCAACAAAACGCCTGATCCTATCGGCCGCAGTAGGGATTAACGGAGTAGAATAACGGACCAGATACAGGAAACGGGTCACGTAGGACTCCAAAGACATGCCCCTCTGCTCAAGGTGTAAAAACTGCTCCCTACGCACCTCCCTCAAAGATCGAGGCACATATTTCTCAAGGAAGGCCCGGTGGAACTGAGTCCAAGTCAAAGAAGGAGAACCCTTAGGTATGCACGGTACAAAATACCTCCACTACGTCTTTGTGTCGCCACAAAATTGGTAGGACACATAATCTACGCCGTTAGTCTCCACTATCCCCATACGGTGCAGTAACTCATACATATCAAGAATAAACTCATGGGCATCCTCAGACAAGGTATCAGTAAACCTCGGCAGCTCTAACTTCCTGAATCTCCCAACCAGCTCCTAATCAGAAGCAGTCATAACAGCGCCCTCCATGGGCCTAATCTCATCACCAGGAGCGAGTATCGCATCAATGCAAAGAACAATAGCTGCAGCGGGATGTGCTGCCCGCATAGGTCCCTGCTCAAAGGTCTGCGCCCCAATCCTATTTTCAGTCTCCGCGCCGAGTGTAGTAACACCGCCTGCTGCCTATTGGGCATCAAGATGAAGCAATACTCTGGCCATAAAACCATGCATGACCTGATCAGAAGTAACCTCAGGCTGTGTTTAAGCTGGAGCAACATCCTCGAGCTGGGGAGATTGAGATATCTCTCGATGCTGTCCTACCACCGGAGCTCTACCCCTGGCTGGGGCAGCCCCGCGGTTTCTCGCACTGCTGTGCCCTTTGGTTGTCGCTCGCCCTCGGGTGCTGGCCATAGGTGCGGGCTCTGGCACCTGACCTCGAGCCATAGTAGCTCGAATCCTCACCATCTGTGAGAGAAGAGATAAGAGTCAGATACAAATTTGATTTTTTCAGATACCAATTTGAATAAAGTAGCATGACAGAAAGAAAGAAAGTGGGATTTCCTAAATGTCCTATAGCCTTCCGCATATAAGTACGGAGCTCATCGTACCGATCCGCGAGACTCTACTAGACACACTCTTTTATTAAAGATCGGGTAACCTAGTGCTCTGATACCAACTTGTCACGACCTATTTTGCCTAAATCGTGTGGGCACTTACCCTCCAACCTCGGTAAGCGAACCGCAACCCATCGTTTAATAAATACATAAGGGATGAAAATTTAAGCAACGAAATAGAACAAATACGTAAGTCCCACGTTATATATATAAGTAGTAGAAAGTGCGAAATGACAATAAACACCCCCAAGGTCTGGTCTGAACAACACAAGAGCATCTAAAGGGAAATAGTATAATCTGGAATACTAATACATAAAATGTCTATGTCTGTGAATAAAATAGGACATATTATAAGGAAGTCTTCAAGGTCAGCGGAAGGCCATGCTCACCCTGGAACTCAAGAGAAAGCTGAAGCGTCGATCAACCATGGGTCACGGAAATAAAAGAATGCAGCAAGTGCAGGTCAGTACAAACAACAATACTGGTAGGCATCATCGGCCGACTAAACATAAGTAACACAATTCAGATAATAAAGCAGATAAGCAAATAAACCAGCAAGTATAAGACAATGCACTCAATTCCAATTATCCGTCATCACCTACGTAGAGCATCTAATCCCAAATGTGCCAAGTCTGAAGGTATTCAATCCAATCCAACATCACAATATAACACCAAACGTCACAATCAACTCGTAAATGCAATGCAATGCAATGCATTAATGGTATGAATGCAATGTAATGCCATGCAAATGTGGTGTACACATATGCTCCGGATGGAAATATCGACGTCCCAGTAACACAACCCAGTGTGACTCGCGAAGTCTAAGTGCCACCCGTCCAGAATCTTTGCCCAACAGACATACAGGACCCCAGATCTTTGCCCGAATCTTTGCCCAATAGACAAACGGGACCCCAGATCTTTGCCCGCCGAGGGTTCTCACTGGC
This sequence comes from Lycium barbarum, assembly GCF_019175385.1. Classification (NCBI taxonomy): domain Eukaryota; kingdom Viridiplantae; phylum Streptophyta; class Magnoliopsida; order Solanales; family Solanaceae; genus Lycium; species Lycium barbarum. The sequence continues at coordinate 127,529,480 of NC_083337.1, read as the reverse complement.
ACAACTCTAGGGGACCCACGGAGTCCATGCAATCACTCAATCTATGATTTCAAAACTGAACATCGGATATCGAACTCTCACGTCACTCAAGTAAAATACTTTCATCATGTGTCAATTCACTCAATCCACGATTCCAGGATGAACATCGATATCGGACTCTCACATCACTCAAGTAAAACAGATCCTAGCTCATCAAGTATTTCATCAAGTACCATCAATATCTCAACAGTGTATCATGAAAATTAGAGTGTGTGCAATGTATGAATCACATCAACAATCATGCTCAATGTCACAAGTGCCGACAATGGCTACGCTAACAATATCATAATCATGAATGATAAACAGTATCCAATAACTACCAACGATACATGGCATCAAGCCGGCACATTCAAATAATTAAATCACACATAACGGGGTGGCTAGCCCCAACACACAACAGGGCCCAACTTAAGGCAATATCCATCCCGACTTCATACAGAAGGTTCACATGCTATCTCTAATAATATAATATAAATATCCGCTTCGCTATATGAAGTCTAACCAAAGGTAAGCCATAACCTACCCGGATGGCCGAACCACAACACCAACAACTCACTCTTTTGCCTAGCCTTTCCACTGAACCTCAGAACCAAAGTAGTCTAAGCATAATCAAATTCTAGATTAGAAATCCTGAAGAATGATACTAATATTGCTACAATTCAAATTAGGTCAATTCTAGACCTAAAATTTGGGGGAAGTGGGCCCCACAAGGGTAAAACTGGAAATTCAGAAGAAAATTACCAAATTAAGCACTAGTGATCATAACCCAACCATTAATTGCTGATTTAACTCAAGAATTAGCCTGATTTTTTATTTCAAGCAAAACCCCCAAATTGGGTATAAACCCTAATTCCTTGATTCTGAAATTCAATGCAATGAATGGAAGGTATATGATTAATAAGTTTAGATTCATCAAAATCTAACTTAAACATCATCAGTTTATCATTACCAAGCCTAGAGAAAGTGTTCATCAAAACCCTCTTTCAACTTCCATTACTAAGGGTTTATCAATGGGAAGGGGAATCTAAGATGATTATGATTTAAGGAAGACTAAAGTAATAGGAAAGATTTACCTCCAAGAATCTCCTCCAAATATCCCTAAGAGCAGTTCCCTCAAGCTCAAATATTGAGATGGGAAATAATGAGGGTGTAAGGGCTTTTAACACTTCATTAATATTACAAACTGCCCGTCACCCGCTTTAGCGATGCTGGAACCGCCCCAGCGGTGCCGCCTCAGCGATCCCTTGACCGCTTCGGCGGTAAAGACCAAAAGTCATTAACCGCTCCAGCGGCAGGGCTACTATTCTAGCGGTGCCACTACCGCGATGATATTGCCGCAAAAACGGGCACCAGACACTACAAAACTTCCAAAGTTTCACAATTTGATCCAATTTTCCTACTAGTTCCCGAAGCCATCTGCTCACATACCAAACACCTAGGCACACATAAAAACACACTACGAACGCGCCCGTGGCCTCAGAATTTCAAACGGAGGTTTCGTTGACCGAGTCAACCCCCTGATGCCTTAATTCCAATTCCTAACCCAAGTCTCGAAATGCATCTGAGTGCATTGGGAACCGAACTGAATACAGGCCCAAGTTCTAAATGACCATTCGGACCTCTCAAAATTGACAGAATTATGAAAAAGGTTCGTTTACCCAAAAGTCAACTTCGGTCAATCATTTTTCACTTTAAGCTTATATTTCATCAAAAGTTACCCGAATCCAGTCTAGACACCTCAAAAAGTGTGCCAACTATCCTCTCGGGTCAAAAGTGAGCTAATCACTGCTCAGGAATGGGCAAAAATGCCGAATAGGCTATAATGACAGAACGGACCATTACAACTTCTATCCCAGTATTTCAGATGTTGTATTAGTATTAGAAGCTCTTGTATGAGTTCAGACTAGGTTTTGGGGTTTTAGTTGTTTTAGTACTTTCACCCTTATGTTATATATATCTATTATGGCTTACGTATAATACATGTCTTTACGTCCGCATATCTTTCTTTAAATTATGTGTTTAAGCGAAGGGTTCGCCCACCAGGGGGATTGTGTGGGTGCCCTCATGGCTCACGAATGGGTCGTGATAGTGAGTCTTAATAAGTCGAGAGTCATAAAAACATAATATAGAGTTCCAACCTCTAAATCTAGTGTCACTAGTACAAGAACGAACCAAATATATACAATTCTGAAAAACTGTCTTGAAGTGAAAGACATAAAATAAAAGGATAGAGGGAAAATCTGATGCTACAGTTCACCATGTAGCTCACCCGAACTCTCCAGAATACACTCCTCAACGAGCAGCTGGATAATCTCGCGGACCGCTAGTACTAGGCACCGAATCGGCACACAAAAGAATGCAACAAGTGTAGTGTGAGTACAAAAATTAGTGGGTACCCAACAGCATCGTCGACTGACCCTAACTAAAATAAAGACAAGAGTTGTCCTACAACTACTATTTCCACACTTAGCCACTGTAATAATCACAATAATCTCAGTTATAAACCTAAGTGAAGCTTCTAATCCACAAGTCCGTCAAGTTCCCAAGTAAACAATTTAGGTAAATCAGGCAATCAATTCAACAAAGCACAACCAATTACATATAAGATAATATGATGAATAATGACATGAGATGCTATACAATGTAAGGCCTTTTTTTCTATCTGTCGGTACACACACGCACAAATTCTATGAAACGTGACACATGCGGGACTCGCGAGGTCCATATAACAACCTGAAATTTTCCTTTGGGTTCCAAGCCACTATTGGCATCAAATCAAAATACTCAGGCCCGTAGGCTCAAATAACAATACTCAGCCTTAGGCTCACATTTCCTCTCTTTAGTCAGTTTAGCTCATAAAACCATCATCACTTCGTCCGGAACCATTTCCCCTCGGACATCACAAACATATCCTTAAAAGCACATGGAAATACTATATAAAGCATGAATATAGCATGCACACATGAGAAACCAAGCCAAGTAAATAAAGACTTTAGATTTTTTCCACTTTTAAATGAGTATTTAGGAGTGATGACGACATACAAACATAGAAAAGACAGGTAATGAGCATAGAAGAAATAAATAAGAGACCTCATACCCCCATCACGGACACAATCAATCTATGCTATCAGCTAATGCCCAAAGTATGGCATTCACACCAGACTATACAATTAAAATTACAAAAAAATACCCTTATCATGACATCAGTATCTGATACAAGTGCTCGTCACCTTATAAGTATCAGAACGACCATTAATTACACCCATTTCCCTCTTATTAGTCCAATTTAACCAACCATGACACTTAAGTTAAGGTTCAAAGTCTCAACATGCCTGAAATTAGAAGTTCAACAATCACAGCAGAGCCTCTGAACGATCCCAATCTGTTCAAATACACATTATACATAAGAATACGAGCCAAACTATAACCATATTGTCTTATAAAGTTTCGGGTCTAGAAAGTCAACCCAAAATCCCCATTCTAAACCCCAAAGGTCAAAACCGTGATTTCATAGGAAAATTGGGTCCAAGAAGGTCAAATAATTATTATAGGAAGCCATATGAATCCAATGATACCCATATTAGCATACTTAAATTCTGAACCCAAAAAGTCACCCAAAATAAGATTCTGAGCCACAAAGGGCAAAATAGGAAATTTAGCCCAAAGTTAGTTTACCCAACCTCTAAGGAGTTTATATACCAAACATGAACCAAATCCATCACAATTTTGATGTCCAAATCAAGAATTTATCATTTCTAACTTAGGGTTCATATTCTCCCAAACCCCCTCTTTAATTCATGATTTCTACCATAAAAATCTCTACACTTTAATGATATAAATGTAAAAGGGAGGCTAGAATCTTACCCACTTGATGAACCTTGTAAAATCCCATAAGAATCTCCTTAATCTGAGGTCTCGAGCTCAAAATATGTGAATGGGGGTTTAAACTCGAAATGAGATCATTTAATTCTATCCAGGTGCCAAATCTTCTTCGTGAACGTGACAATCAACCTATACCAAGCCTTCGTGAACGCGACCAGCCCATCGCAAACGTGATGTGTCAGTCGACCCGGCCCAGACCAGATTTCTTCTATGCAAACGCAACCCTACTGGGCCACTATGCATCGCGAACGTGATCCTGCATCGTGACCGCGATCCTTCATCGTGAACGCATAGAAGGACACCAGAAACACTGAAGCCAGAAAAAAAATCTAGTTTGACCCTTCCGACCCGAAATCCCGAGACTCGTCTGGAACCTCCCGGATACAAATAAAATATGCATCTTAGCTATAAAAACGCTACGAACTCACTCACGTACTAGGAATTTCCGAAAGAAGTCATCTTGACCCGGTCAATCCCAAACGCCTTAAAACTAGTTTTCCAACCAAAAGACTAAAACACCCTCGAGTCTCTCGAGAACTGAACAACTACTCTACCAAGTAATAATTAACATTTCAAACCTATTGGAATCGACACAATTACCAAAAAGACTCACTTACCCCTGATGTTGACTTTGTCCACCAAACACTTAAGAACTTCCAAAATTTCCATTTTCTCACCCAAATCACATCTGAATGCCTCGGGAATCGCACCAACCTCCTTGTAAGTCAAATATACTCCAATGAACCTAGGACAGGGTCAACAGGGGTTAAATTGTCAAAATAATCTTTGCCACATTGTTAAATAAGTACACTTTAAAAATTCTATTTGTCATTAATGGCTAGCCCTCATATGTTCAGTAGTGCATGACCAACTATCTCTTTTCACCAGCAAAACAACATCTATGAGCAATTTTGGAAAGACTTGAAGAACTAGGAAGAAATTTACCTGCAATATTGAGATCTAGCTTACTCTGAGAATCAACTCCAAGGCAATGGATTTACAACATCTAGTGAGATCTTGGGGTGTGAATATGTGTGTTCAGAGTAGAGAAGCTAGCATTTGAAGTGGGTGGTGAATAGTATCTCTGATGACCAGCATTAGAGGTGGAGATAAACCCTATATGGTACAACTTTCATAAATGATCCAGCTGATGTTATTTTGTTGTTGAGTTTTTGTGTCAACCTGATTTTGGAGTCCCTTTGTCTTTTTCTCATTGTAAGACCTTTTTTGATTTTTCTATATATTAAATAAAATATCCCTCCATTAAGAATACTTAGTGGTTACTTAAAAAAAGATATGTTTCTTAAGGATTTGTTTTGAAGATTTTATTAAATCCGCTGAAAAATTATCATGATTAAATCCGCTGAAATAGACGGAATTTGTTAATTTTGGAAATAGTCAAATTCTGTTTTGAAGATTTTATTATATCCGCTGAAACATTATCACTATTTCCGTCTATACGATTTCATGTTTAGCTCTCGCTAGAAGATTGAGTTCAATTATGTAATAGTGAAAATTCTATATTGAGAATTTCATCAGCTCTATCTAAATTGGTGTTGTTTGAATTTCATTAAAGATTTAAATTCTCTTTTCTTATTTCCCTAGCCTCTTCCCCTGGAACTTTCATCAGTTGTCCTTTTTCGAGAGGTTATAGGACATTTAGGAAAGTTCTATTCTTTTATTCCTTTCGTGCTACTTTATTCAAATTGATATCTGGTCGGTTCAAATTGTTATATGACTTCACTTATATTCTCTCACATATGGTGAGGACACGTGCGAGAGTTGCTAGGGATTAGGTGTCGGTACCGATTTATGGGCTGTGACACGAACCCGAGGCTGAGGTAGAGGCCGTGGTCGAGGTAGGGGCCGTGGGGCAGCATCCGCCAAGGGTAGATCACCCGTGGCTGGACAGGCCCCAACTAAAGTAAGACCATGAGGACGAGCCTATAGCGGAGGAAGATAAGGAGTTGGGACCAACCCAGGCTCAGCGAGAGGCTATTGCTACTCCAATACTTCAGAATGCTATGGTACGCATCTTGAGTCTTCTCAAGGGACTAACTGAGGCAGGTGCCATTCCATCTACACTAGATAGGTATCAGAGTAGAGCTTGGGGTCATACTCCCGAGTAGTTCCATACCCCAAGGCCACAGCCTGCTCCTGTTATGGCTTCCCGTATTAATGAGGTTTTAGTGCCTGATTTTGCTTCTAGGCCTATTACTGGTTCACCGATGACTCATGAGGAGCAAGATTTGATTAGGATATTTACCAAGATAAAGCCTCTTAGTTTCTATGGTACTCCTGAGGAGGATGCGTGTGAGTTCATCATTAATTGTTATGAGAGGCTTCATAAGTTGGGTGTGGTGGTGTCGCATGTGGATGATTATGTTGCTTTCCAATTGCGTGGGGAAGCAAAGATATAGTAGAGATCTTATATTGACTGCCGACCCTCGGGGTTGCCTCCTTTGTCTTGGACTCAGTTCTATCAGGTTTTTTAGGAGAATTACGTTCCCCGTACTTTGAGAGACAGGAAGAGGGATGAGTTTACTACTTTGGAGCAGAGTAGGCTGTCAATCATAAAGTACGAGAATAAACTTCCATGCCTTGGCTCGATATGTAGGACAGTTTCTCCCCATCGAGGCAGAGAGAGTGAGATGGTTCATCAAGGGGTTGACACGTTAGTTAAAGTTGGCGACTCTACAGATAGTAGCCTCTGGGGCTTCATTCCATGTCATGGTAGACCATGCCTTAGAGGTCAAGAACTTCAGGCTCATGGTTGGGTTGATGACAAGTGGATCCGCAGATTTAGTAACTTCAGTGGTACTTTTTCTAGGGGTGGGGCCCATTTTGGCAAGAGTTACCCTTACCAGTCTGGCCGCCCCATTCAGTCAGCTCTTCAGGTTTAAGCAGGTGGTTTCTAGGCCTAGTGATCGAGTTCAGTTCACAGCCCAGGATTGTCAGGGCTTTCTATGAGTGTGGTGACCCAGGGCATTTCATGAGAGTGTATCCGAGACCCAAACAAGGAGGAGCTCAGCAGGGTTCTCAGGTTCAGGAACCCAGGGCTCCCGCACCATCAGTTAGTAAAGGTGGATCTTCCGGTAGAGGTAGTTCGCAGCGTAGCAGAGGCGGTTATCAGTTTCGAAGAGGTGGTCATCAGCCCAGCAAGGGCAGCTCACAAGCAGCGAGTGGTGAAGCTTAGTGTTTCCATGGTTGTTGTGTAGGTACACTGTCCGAGGGTGGATGGATTCATTGCTATGCATTTTGCGGTAGGCTAGAGGGGGATGTTTTTTATGTAGTTATCACAAGTACTATTTCGGTCTGTCTTCAGGCAGCTTCGGTATTATTTGATCCGGCCTCTACGGTTTTGGATATGATTTGTGATCTACTTGATGTGCTTATTCGTGTCTCTACTCCTATTGGAAATTCTATGGTAGTACATCGAGTCTATTGGTCTTTTGTGGTTACATTTATGGGTTCTGATACTCGGGTAGATTTGGTGATCCTCAGCATGGTAGATTTTGATATTATCTTATACATGAATTGGTTATCTCCTCATCACGCAATTCTAGAATGTCATGCCAAGACGGTCACGTCAGCCATGCTAGGCATTCCAAAATCAGAGTGGAAGGGTACTCCTTGCCCTGCTCTCAAAAAGATCATTCCTTCGGGCGAAAAATTTAGTAAATAAAGGGTGTCACGACCCAATTTCACTAAGTCGTGCGGCAACCTACCATTTCCCACCTCGGTAGGTGTCACGACCCAAATATCCGTGAGTGGCATCCACACTAATGCTCCTAGTAGATGAACCATCCCTTTACCCAATTGTCAAACCATTTACACAAATATAAATCAACAATAACAACATTCCCTGTAGAATCCCACAATGTGGGTCAAAAATTATAAATCAATAACAAGAATTAAATCATAAATCTATCTTTTCATGCCATCAATAAATAAAAGTGCGGAAATCTAACTATTACAACCCTAAAATCCAAAATCCGAAAGTCATCGTACAAGGACTCTAAAACATAAAGCTGTCTAAGAATAAATAACCATCTGAAATAGCATAAGTGTCTAGAAGTGAAATAGACATCAATAAGGAAATATGTTCAGGTAGAATGGAAGGGATAGAAGCTCACCCTCGGATCAGATCAGGAACTAGCCTCAAGGTAAATATGAGGTCTGGAAGATGTCTCTGGCACACAATCTGCACTCAAATAAAAAGTGTAGTAAGGTAGTATTAGTACAAACACTATGTACTGGTAGATATCAGAGGCCGACTAAGATTAGTATCATGCACATATTCATAAAATTGATAAGATAGAAAGATAGGCACAACAACACATAACCAAGTAATGTCATCAATGGAAATCAGCAAACACAGGAATAAGATAAGTCCAGCCATAACCATCAACAAGAATAATATAATTCCAATGCAATACAATGCAACAATATTAGTATCTCAACCGTGTACACACATAACAACTGGTAATGTTTTCCCAATTAGCCATAACCTGCAGGGGACCCATGGTGTCCATATACCACTCCTTCCTGAACAGACCTCGAATTATGAGTCCATAACTAGGCCACATCCTCACCCCTGTCAAATGTGCATTTCTATATGCATTCTTTCTGTATCTCATCATAATATGAATCTCATCGTATTTCTAGTCCAACAGTCAATATAGAATATGATCAGCCAACAATATCATGTCAGAATTACAAGACATCAAGCCACAAGTCATGTCAAGACTCAAGTAAATTAACTTATCAACATAGTGAATATGTAATCATCTCAATCAACAAAAAGAGTATATATGAACCCCTTCCTTCTTATAACACACCAAATACACCTCAGGTCTCAGCACACAAAGTAATAGCGACATGCCCACATAATCAGTCAATTAGTACCAACCTAGGAATTTACAACCAGACTTCATGTCCGAAGACCTATACATGCTTTGTCCCATCAATTATATTACATTTACATTCAACTAATCAAAGTCAAACTCAAGTAGACCGTAACCTACCTCAAATTCAGAATTGGAACAATGCAAGTTACTCCGCAACAGCTTTTCCCTTTCGCAAAGCTTTGGAACGTTCAAAGTGTAACAATATAATGCTAATTGAGTAGTAGATCATTTACTCCAACAAGAACAACAATTGGAAAAGAAAACTCAATTACTTCTACCCTTTTCATATGGTGAAACCATCATTTAGTGATGAACTTATCATAATTTCCATACCAACAATCACACTATTCCAATTCATTAGTTTCCAATCGCTTCAACCCTATTCAAGCAGTTTTTTATGCTAAAGTTCTCATTTTTATTAGAACCGTAAGTCTCAACATGCAATTTCCACCATAAGTAATCAATTATTACCCCAGAAAGTGATATACTACACGCCTAGATGAATAAAAAATGATAAAATCAACAACCCGTTCATTATTCAAAGGTTTACTAATTCTAGAGTTCTAATATTTCATTCACCATTAGAAGACCTAAGGCTAGTCATGGAACTTAAAGAAGAATAGGGAATGAACTACGTAGAGATTAGAACTTACCTTCAATGAGAAGTAATGCCCTAGCCTTAGAAAATCACCTCTTACTGTTCTTGGGAACTGTTTTGGTGTTATGTGGGGAATGGCTTTAAAATTTGTGATATAAAAGTCAGTTTCTGTCACCCGTCGACCGCTGCAGCGGTCAATGTTTTGCTGCAGTGGTCTCGCTATAGCGGGACTTCTCCCGCTGTGGCAGGCCTCATTAATTCCCCGACTCCCACAGCGGCGATCATCTCCTCGCTATGGTGGGATCGCTACATCTGTATAACACCCACCGCAGTAGTCCCAATCGACCAGTGAGCTCTGTCTTTTCACCAGTTTTTCACCCAAAATCCCAACATCAAATCGAGGCCCTACAGACGCAAACCAAATATGCACATCAATGTAAAAACATGCTATGGACTCTTTTTTTTATATACAAATTGTGCAAGTAACACCACTGCTCAAACATGCTACGGACTTACTCGTGGCCTCGGAATTCCAAACGGAGGTCAATTTGAAAGGCCACCCCCCAACGGATATAAGTCAAGTTTTCAAACAAGTGCACAAATATAATCAAAGGCATGTATTTCAGTATTCTAGCTCCTTAAGTTATCACTAGACTCGCTCCTATTCTCGGAAAGGAACTAGCAGGGGTAAAATGATCAAAATTCCCATAATGACCTAGCGGGTCGTTATAGTAGGTGAACCCTTTCCTAAATTATCAATTCAAACCACAATAAAGTAAATAGAGAAGAATAAGTAAAACCCTGAATCATAAATAATCATAAAGGTGAAATATAAATACAATCTTCAAGGAACTGGTCTGACTCGTACAAGAGCAACTAAGTAATGTCTAGAAAATACAAGTCTCAAATACTAAACACATCTCTCTGAATGGAAGAAAATAAAGACAGGGGATAAAGGAGTCTCCAAGCAGCGACACGTCCGATGCTTACTCTAGATACTCGTAAGCCAGGCCTCGGAAATCAATCTCGGGAAGTGGAAGTGGAACCTGTCTCAAAACTCTACACCCCGAAAAGGAGTGTAGCAAGGTAGCATCGGTACAGACAACACGTATTGAGTAGCCATCATAGGCCAACAATAGTTAGTTAATATATATAAAGAAAGAGATTGGAGAATAGCCATGTTCACAATCAGGTATACACACCACACAGTCCAACAATAACAACTCAAGTACATAAGGATCAATAATTGAATCATAGCCTATGGTGAAGCACCTAAACTCAAGTCTTGCCAAGTTTCCTACGATTCCTCAAAATAACCATAAACACTACTACAACCAACAATGTTACTCTGTAACTTCATGTCTGAACCTAGGAGAAAGTCTTTATTCCTCGAATCCATCAATTCCCAAATATTTATTAATCAGGCACACGACAATCTCAAATCATTAACCAACCAGGAAGTCAATGTTCACGAGCACCGTACAATATGATAAATAACTACTACCAGAAATCAGATGTATGAGTGAATGAAATATGAATGCAATGAAATGTAATGATACACACATGCTCCGGGCGGATGATATCTACGCCTCGACAGTCATGACCCATGGGGCACCCGCGAAGTCCATGTACCTGCTGCGTCGCACAGCCCGATCCAAGTTAATATTATGGAACGTGCAATCCGATCCCAGTCAGTGTTGAATTACGTGCAACCTGATCCAAGTAAGTGTTACGGAACATGCAACCCGATCTAATATATGTGTGTATATATATGTGTGTGTTGCAGTGCGTAACCCGATCCAAATATATGAGTACGAATGCATGCATGATATGAATGACAACAAGAGTATGTCAATGACAACCATGCCACACATGGACACATATCCAATATCAAATCCTTCCTCTTCACAAGTCAATAACCAATAATTGAGAGATACGGGTTCACAACCATGAATAAGTCATTAAGTATTAATATTAGAGTGTCATGAAAGATGAGAATGAGTACACTACATAATATCAATGAATGATGACAACATATCAAAACAATTGTGGCACACATGGATACATATCACAATAACAGTCTCAATATCATAGCTTTCCTTTCCTTCCCAGCAACACTTGATAAAATACGAACTCCAAATCATAAGGTAAATCACTAAGCAATAAGTCTGGAATCACTCACGTTGCTACAAGCCAATAAATCACAACAAGGCAACAACTCAAAAGAACGCAACAAGGCGACAAGCCATAGTCAAATATAATACCAACCTAATTAATCCATCCCAACTTCATACCCTAAGGTGTAACATGCTACCTCTGACAATCACTAGCTCTACATATGCTTTGCTAACCGAAGTCTAACCATAAGGTAAGTTGTAACCTACCTGGAATGTCGAACAGGAGCCACGAACCGTCAAACCTTAGCCTTGCCCTTTCTTTGCGCCTCTAAATACTCAAAGTATAATCATATTTGATTTCTACATTAGAAATCAAGAATGACAATACCCATATTGCTATACTTCTAGTTTAGGTCAAATTCTAACTCATGGAATTTGGGAAAATGGACCCACAAGGGTAAAATGAGAAATTGGAGGGTGAAATATGCAATTATGCTCTAGATGATGAAATCTATTGTTCAATTGCTAAAACAACTCAAGATTAAGCCTAATTCGAATTTAAAGTGAAACCTCCAAATTTGGGTATGAACCCTAACTCTTTAATCCTCAAATTAATCACTAACAATTGAAGAAATAAGCTTAAAAACAATGAATTCATCAAATTCTATAGTTATGCTAGTCAATGTCATAATCAATTTCCATTTAGGAAGTCTAAAACCCATTTCAAGACATTTATTATAAGACTCATCTTCTCCAATTTGATTCTAGATATTCCTAGCATGGAATAAGGATTAAAGAAGGTAAATAATGAATTCTAAGGTTAAGAATCATGCCACAATGAAGATTCAGTTCCCAAGCTATCCAAATCGCCCAAAGTAGTCTTAGAGAGTGATGAGAGAAGTGATAGGGTTTAAGGGTTTTAACTCAAAAAACATGGAAACACTGCCTGTCACTCGCTGCAGCGGTAAGGTTACCCGCTGCAGCGAGCTCGCCACAGTGGCCAGGGGCGTGCTGTGGCACCTCACGCCAACTTTCACCTCGCCACTATAGCGGCAACATTCTCGCTACAATGAGTCCGCTGCAGCGGATACCAGTCCGCTTGGGCGATTCACCCCAAATTCTCCTTGCCCGCTATAGCCAGATCGCTGCGGTGAGTCTGGTGCAGTTGCAGCAGACACTTGACACCAGATTTTTCTATTTTTTGACAATCCTCAACCCAAAACCCAACTATCACTCGAGGCCCCACATATACAAAACAAACAAGCATACACACATAAAAAAGCGCTACCAATTCATCCACAGCCTCAGAATTCTGTCCGGAGGTTTAATTGACCAAGTCAACACCCAATGGCCTAAGACCAACTTTCCAACTAAAGCCCGAAACGCTACGAAGTGCTTGTAATGACCCGTTTGGTCGTTTTAGTACTTTTGGACTCCTTTTTCGCTAAAATACCCTTTTCGTAGCTTTAAATGGTATTCTTGACTTGCGAGAATTGGTCGTAAGGTGATTCAATCGACGGGTATTTTAGAAATATTTATTTAATGTGTGAAAATATTTATTAATGGGAATATTATTTGCACACATATAGAAGGGATGAGGTGAGAGTATTTTTTTTTTTTTTTGCCGAATATACTAATGGATTGGTGAACTAAAGTGCAATTGTTTTGTTATTAAATGGTAAAAGAAGTGGGTCAAGCCCACCATCCTTCACGTAATTGGTCTTAGGGGTATTGGGAATAACTGAACCTATTTTTTTATACCTAGTATACAACAACATACCCAGTGGAATCCCACAATGTGAGGTCTGGGGAGGGTAAAGTGTACGCAGACCATACCCCTATCTCGGTAGATAGGGAGGCTGTTTCCAAAAGACCCTCGGCTCAAGAGAAATCACAACGAGAAACGTTAGATAAGTACAAGCAGTTCAAAGCAGAATGCAAATGAAACTAAAGAAAGCGAATAAGTCAGAATAAAGCAGTCTGAAAAAAAAAGGGAACAATAGCTACCACAGATAAATAAGATAATCGAAGTACAAGAAACCACATATACCTAGTATACGAATTAAAAACAAAATGCTACATATATTCGGCTAGGTAAGGGAGAATAGTACTTGGGAAAAGAGGCAACTGGAAGAAATTTCTGTGGAAGACATTTGAGGCGGAATTAGGTATGCTTCATTTATATTATTTAGCATAATAATGAACTGATGATTAAGGAGTAATGATTAACAAATCATTCTGGGAAATATTGATAGAATTAATATGGTCCATGTTCCCTGTACGTTGCTTCCATTATTTAGATATGGAGTCATTTTTTTCGTATTTTTGTTTATGATGTTCGAAATTGTCTTTTGATTGTTGTGTTTCAATTTCAATTTTTGTATATATAGGATTTACGGGATTGTACTTTAGGTGTATTGGGTCATATGTACAACATAAAATTCACGGTATTTGAAATGCAGGAAGCTAGATTTTAATCCTAAGTTAAGATTTTGAGGTACTTGAAAGTTTTGAGCCCTAGTCTTAAACAATGGGAATATATGATTTGAGAATGGACTGAATTGACTAATTTTTTGAATATACGACTCTCAGGTTACGGGTGAAATGATTTTTAAAGAAAATTCCAGTTTTGCCCTTATGGGCCCATGGTCACTTTGTAAGGTCATTTTTGGGTTTCGAATATAAGTATAGCAATATGGGTGTCTTTAGACTCGTATTCTAACGCAGATCGCATATTTGATTTTTATCGTTCAGAGGCTCTAGCAAAGGGAAGGCATTGGTTTGATTATTCGTGGCACCCGCTCGGCATTGAGGTAAGTTACAGTCTACTTTAGTTAGACTTTGATGAGAAAATCGTATGTAGTTGTAGAAAGTGATGGGGATAGCATGATAGGCCTTCAGGCATGAAGTGGAGGTGAATTCCAATTAGGTTGGTTCTATCAATTGTTATGTGGGCTTTTCGTCATATGTGTTATTTTATATAATTATCGCCTGTTTGTATCTCTGTCATATAGTAGCTCACTGATCATATGGAAGAGAAGTGTATATTGATATTTGAACCGTGAACAGTAACATGACTTGTACTTGTTGATTTTATATTGGAGATATTGTTGAGACTGATATCATGCATGGCATGCTTTGCATATCATTCTTATGTTATCCTAATGGTGAGGTGAGTGATTGAGAGGCTCCGAGGTCCTTGCCGGAGATTGAGAGTGACAGAGAGACTCCGAGGTCTTTGCCGGAGTTTGAGAGTAATAGAGAGACTCCGAGGTCTTTACCGGAGACTGAGAGTGATTGATAGCCTCTGAGGTTTCTGCCGGAGAGTACGAGTGGTACATAGACTTCGCGGGTCCCCCACGGGTCATGGCTTTGAGGCACTACCCTTAGCATGTGTGTACGAGAGTGGAGTGAGAGAGGTGATTGTTGCATTGCATTGCATTCATCCACTCATACATTTGACTGATCATTTGGTGAACTATATCTATCTTGGTTGATTTTATGATTCCTTTACACTTTACTCGTAGATGATACGTGACCATACCTGTTTTCTCTATGTGCTACTTGTTACTTTTCACTTTTTCATGCGTTATCTAATCATTTTCGGCCTATGATACATACCGGTACTGATTTTGTACTGATACTGCTCTTGCTGCATTTTTTGTTGAGTGCAGGGCATGATCCAGGATCCAGTTCTACACCCCGTAGCTGATATGCAAGGGTGACATCTTTCAGTCATTCAGGGTGAGCTACTTGGTCATCTGTGGCCCCTGAAGGACCTTCTTTATTTATTTCTATTTTTGTATTCGACAGACAATATGTAGCCTTCGGGTATTTTCAGACTTGTATTCCGGACTATGTTTAGCGCTCATGTACCCTTTGACCAGATTTTGGGGATGTCGTGACATTTCTAGCTATGATAAATATTTAAAACTCTATAACTTCTTCTTATTAAATTTTCCACTTATTTAACTTGTTATTGGGAATGTGGTTCGCCTACTCTGGAGGGATAGTGTAAGTGCCACCATGACTCGCGAATTGGGTCGTGACAGCTTGGTATCAGAGCTTCTAGGTTAATTGGTCTAATGTGTACAAGAGTAATGTTTAGTAGAGTCTCTCGGATTGGTACGTAGACGTGCGTACCCATCCTCGAGAGGCTATAGGACATTTAGGAAACACTTCACTTCTTTCTCTCTTTTCATGCTAGTTCAATCCGATTGGTATCTGGTTCATTCTTTTCATGCGAGATTGTTTAGATTGGTATCTTAACCTCGTTTCTATGTTTTCTCACAGATGATGAGGACGCAATCGATCGCTATTGGAGGCCAGGAGTCTACACCTACACCTATACCCGCATCCATACCCGTTGCCCGAGCAGTTATCCGTGGGCGGGGCAGGGGACGTGGCAGGGGACATGGCAGAGGACGTGGCAGCTATTCCAGATAGCGACCAAGCACCAACACCTACTCATGACCCTGACAGAGAGTGGACTCCGAAGCTTGAGGACATTTCGAAGGAGGAGATTAGGGCTGCTGAGGCACAACCTGGGGTCGCTGCTACTCCTGATTTTCAGGAGGCTGTGTTTCAACTGTTGGGGTACTTTGACAGTTTGGCTCAGGCGGGCATGATTCCAGTTGCTCCAGATGGCTCGCAGACTAGAGTGGGAGGTCAGACTCTCGATGCTAGGGTTGCTCCAGGATTTTAGACATCGAGGGTATTGTCAACAGCAGCAGTGGGTCCCCGTATTTATGCTACTCCAGCACCTAATTTTGCTCTAAGGCCTATGGATGGGCCAGTGTTGACCAGTGAGAAGCGAAAATTGTTCGAGGGGTTCACCAAAATGTCTCCTCCTTAGTTCTATGGTACTCCTGGGGAGGATACGTATGAGTTTATTGTTAGCTACCATGAGATGCTTCATAAGTTGGGTGTCGTGGACTCTCACGGGGTCGATTATGTTTCTTTCCAGTTAGTTAGGGATGCCAAGCAGTGGTGGAGATCGTACATGGAATGTCCACCAGTTAGGTCGCCACCTTTGACCTAGACCCAGTTCAACCAGGTGTTCCTGGAGAAGTATGTCCCTTGTACTCTGAGAGAAAACAGGAAGGATGAGTTTTCGATATTGGAGCAGCGGGGTAGGTCGGTTGTGGAGTATAAGACTAGATTTCTCACTATGTCCCGTTACGCGACGGTATTACTTCCCACAGAGACTGAGAGAGTGAGGAGATTTGTGAAGGGTTTGGACCTTCTGCTTCGGCTGGCGACCTTACAGCTGAAGATTCGAGCGGAGGATGTTCCGAAGATCGCTTTCAGGACCCGTTATTGACATTATGAGTTCTTGGTGATGTCTTTCAGGCTTACTAATGCCCCTGCAGCCTTCATGGATTTGATGAATGTGATCTTCAAGACTTACTTGGATTCGTTTATGATTGTGTTTATTGATGACATATTGGTGTACTCTCGGAGTAAGGAAGATCATGAGAAGCATCTGAGGATCGTGCTTAGCCTGTTGAAGGAGAAGAAACTGTATGCCAAGTGTAAGTTTTGGCTCAGTTCTGTAGCATTTTTGGGACATGTTGTGTCCAAGGATGGGATTATGGTTGATCCCAAGAAGATCAAGGCAGCTAGAGATTGGGCCAGGCATACTTCGGTGCCTGAGATTCAAAGTTTTGTAGGCCTTGCGAGTTATTATCGTCAATTTGTGAAGGGGTTTTCAACTATTGTATCCCATTTCACTAGGTTGACTCAGAAGAATGTGCCTTTCCAGTGGTCCGATAAGTGTGAAAGAGATTTCAAAAGCTCAAGGCTTTATTGACTTCAGCCCGAATTTTGGCTTTACCAATAGAGGGAAAGGACTTTATTATTTATTATGATGCTTCATGTATTGTATTGGGTTGTGTGTTGATGCAATAGGGTAAGGTGATTGCGTATGCTTCGAGGCAGTTTAAAGTTCATGAGAAGAACTACCCCACTCATGACTTAGAGTTGGCAGCGATGGTCTTTGCTTTGAAGATTTGAAGGCATTACTTGTATGGAGTCCATTGTAAGGTCTTCACAGATCATCATAGTCTTCAGCATGTGTTTAGTCAGAGGGATGTAAACTCGAGACAGTGTAGATTATGATATCACCATTCTTTATCATCTGGGAAAAACTAATGTGGTAGCTGATGCATTGAGTTGAAAGACAGTGAGTATGGGCAGCTTGGTGCGTTTGATTGTAAGAGAGCGCCCTTTAGCCATGGAGGTGCAGTGTTTGGCTAATAGTATGGAGAGATTTGATATTTCAGAACCTGGTAAGGTTCTAGCTTGTGTGGAGGCGAGGTCATCTCTTTTGGAGTAGATTAGGGCCCAGCAGTTTGAGGATGTAAAATTGTGCAAGATTCGGGATAAGGTGCTAAGTGGAGAAGCCAAGGAGGGTATTCTTGATGATGAGGGTGTTTTGAGGATTAAAGGGCGCATTTGCATTCCTAGAGTTGGTGATTTGATTCCGTTGATGTTGAAAGAGGCTCATAATTCTAGGTATTCCATTTATCCGAGTGCAACAAAGATGAATTGTGATTTGACACAGCACTGCTGGTGGGGTAGGATGAAGAGAGAAATTGTGGAGTTTGTTGCCCAGTGTTCAAATTACCAGCAAGTTAAGCATGAACACTAGAGACCAGGTGGTGTGCTTCAGAGGATGCCCATTCCTGACTGAAAGTGGGAGAGGATTGCTATGGATTTCGTGGTTGGTCTTCCGAAGACTTTGGGAAAGTTTGATTCGATTTGGGCTATTATGGATAGGATGACTAAATCTGCGCACTTCATTCCGGTTCAGATTACTTATAATACAGAGAAGTTGATCAGGATTTACATCGGAGAGATAGTGTGCTGCAACGGGTTCCTATTTCCATCATTTCCGATAGAGGCACTCAGTTTACTTCCCATTTCTGGGAGACTTTGCAGAAGGAATTGGAACTCAGTTAGATCTTAGCACCGCGTTCCACCCGCAGACAGATGGTCAATCCGAGAGGACTATTCAGGTGCTTGAGGATATGCTGAGAGCTTGTGTTATTGATTTTGGTGGTCAATGGAACAAATTCTTACCCTTGGCAGAGTTTTCTTACAACAATAGCTACCATTCCAGTATTGATATGGTAGGAGGTGTCGTTCTCCTATTGGGTGGTTTGATGTTTTTGAGGTTCGAACTTGGGTTACAGATTTGCTGAGGGAGTCTTTGGACAAGGTGAAGCTTATTCAGGAAATGCTTCTGGCAGCTCAGAGTAGGCAGAAGGAGTATGCGGACCGGAAGGTTCATGATATGGAGTTCATGGTTGATGAGCAGGTCCTATTGAAGGTTTCACCCATGAAGGGTGTGATGCGATTTGGGAAGAAGGGAAAGTTGAGCCCGAGGTTTATTGGCCCTTCTGAGATTCGTCGTCGTGTTAGCGAGGTGGCTTATGAGTTTCCTTTGCCACCAAGTTTGGCAGGTGTTCATCCGGTAATCCATGTTTCCATGCTGAAGAAGTACCATTTAGACGGGTCTTATATCATTCAGTGGGATTCGGTACTATTTGATCAGAATCTATCCTTTGAAGAAGAGTCGTTAGCAATCCTAGATAGGCAAGTGAGGAAGTTAAGGTCCAAGGATATTGCTTCAGTCAAGGTGAAGTGGAAGCACCAGCCGGTTGAGGAGGCCACTTGGGAGACCGAGGCGGATATGCGGAGTAGACATCCTCACTTGTTCGACAGTTCAGGTACCCTTTTTCTCCCTCTTTTCCCTTATCACTCAAGGTTGAGCGTTTGTTTGATTGGTATCTGATGTAACGACCGTTTGGTCGTTTTAGTACTTTTGGACTCCCTTTTCGCTAAAATACTCTTTCCGTAGCTTTAAATGGTATTCTTGACTTGCGGGAATTGGTCGCAAGGTGATTCAATTAACGGGTAATTTTAGAAATATTTATTTAATGTGTGCATATATTTATTAATGGGAATATTATTTGTACACATATATAAGGGATGAGGTGAGAGTATTGTTTTTTTTGGCCGAATATGCTAATGGATTGGTGGACTAAAGTGCTATTGTTTGGTTATTAAATGGTAAAAGAAGTGGGTCAAGCCCACCATCCTTCACGTCATTGGTCTTAAGGGTATTGAGAATAACTGAACCTATTTTTTTATACCTAGTATATGAATAAAAAATTAAACGCTACATATATTCGGCTAGGTAAGGGAGAATAGTACTTGGGAAAAGAGGCAACTAGAAGCAATTTCTGTGGAAGACATTTGAGGCGGAAATAGGTATGCTTCATTTATATTAGTTAGCATAATAATTAACTGATGATTGAGGAGTAATGATAAAGAAATCATTTTGGGAATATTGATAGAATTAGTGTGGTCTATGTTCCATGTACCTTGCTTCCATTATTTAGATGTAGAGTCACTGTTTTCGTATTTTTGTTTATGATGTTCGAAATTGTCTTTCGATTGCATTGTTTCAATTTCAACTTTTGTATATAATGGATTTATGGGATTGTACTTTATGTGTAATGGGTCATATGTACAACATAAAATTCATGGTATTTGAAATGCGGGAAGCTAGATTTTAATCCTAAGTTATGATTTTTAGGTAATTGAAAGTTTTGAGCCCTATTCTTAAGAAATGGGAATTTATAATTTGAGGATGGACTGAATTGACTAATTTTTTGAATATAAGACTCTTAGGTTACGGGTGAAATGATTTTTAAAGAAAATTCTAGTTTTGCCCTCGTGGGCCCATGGTCACTTTTTAAGGTCGTTTTTGGGTTTCGAATATAAGTATAGCAATATGGGTGTCTTTAGACTCGTATTCTAACGTAGGTCGCATATTTGATAGATTTTGATCGTTCAGAGGCTCTACGCAAAGGGAAGGCAATGGTTTGATTGTTCGTGGCACCCGCTCGGCATTGAGGTAGGTTACGGTCTACTTTAGATAGACTCTGATTAGAGAATCGTATGTAGTTGTAGAAAGTGATGGGGATAGCATGATAGGACTTCGGGCATGAAGTGGAGGTGAATTCCAATTAGGTTGGTTCTGTTAGTTGTTTTGTGGGCTGTCGTCATATGTGTTGTTTTATGTGATTATCACTTGTTTGTATCTCTGTCATATGGAAGCTCACTGATCACATGGAAGGGAAGTGTATATTGATAATTGAACCGTGAACAGTAACATGACTTGTACTTGTTGATTTTGTTTTGGCGATATTGTTGAGACTGATATCATACATGCCATGCTTTGCATATTATTCTTATGTTGTCCTGATGGTGAGGTGAGTGATTCAAGGGCTCTGAGGTCCTTGTCGGAGATTGAGAGTGACAGAGAGACTCTGAGGTTTTTGCCGGAGATTGAGAGTAATAGAGAGACTCCGAGGTCTTTGCCGGAGATTGAGAGTGTTAATAGCCTCCGAGGTTTCTACCGGAGAGCATAAGTCGTACATGGATTTCGCGGGTCCCCCATGGGTCATGACTTTGAGGCACTGCCCTTAGCATGTGTGTACGAGAGTGGAGTGAGAGAGGTGACTGTTGCATTGCATTGCATTCATCCACTCATACATTTGACTGACCATTTGGTGAACTATATATGTCTTGGATGATTCCATGATTCTTTTACACTTTACTCGTAGATGATACGTGACCATACATGTCTGCTCTATGTGCTACTTGTTACTTTTCACTTCTTCATGCGTTATCTAATCATTGTCGGCCTATGATACTTACCGGTACTAGTGTTGTACTGATACTACTCTTGCTGCACTTTTTGTTGAGTGCAGAGCACGATCCAGGCTCCAGTTCTACACCTCATGGCTGATACGTATGGGTGACATCTTTCAGTCATTCAGGGAGAGCTACTTGGTCCTCTGTGGCCCCTGAAGGACCTTCTTTATTTATTTCTATTTTTGTATTCGACAGATAATATGTAGCCTTCGGGTATTTTCAAACTTGTATTCCGAACTATGTTTAGCGCTTTTGTAAACTTTGACCAAATTTTGGGGATGTCGTGACATTTCTAGCTATCATAAATGTTTAAACCTTGATAACTTATTCTTATTCAATTTTTCAATTATTTAACTTGATATTGGGAATGTGGTTCGCCTACTCGGGAGGGATAGTGTAGGTGCCACCACGACTTGCGAATTGGGTCGTGACAGTGCCTTAGGAATCGAATCTAACCGAGCATCCCACCAAGTCATAAATGGCCATCTAGACCTCTCGAAATCGATGGATTTCCGAAAAAGTTCCGTTTACCCAAAAGTCAACTTTGATCAAACATTTTTCACTTAAAGGCTCAAATTTTCCAAAGGTCACACTAAAACTCGCCCGATGACGTCATGAACCATGCCACCCATCTCCGCTGATCAAAATTGGGCTAATAAGGCTTGGGAAAGGGTCAAAAATGCTATAATGACCGAACGGGTCGTTACGTCAGATCCCAATAAAATAATCGTTCGTCCACGAATGAAGAAAGAGAGTATGAAAGCAGACGGTAACCAAAGAATCTTCATCATAACAACACGGAAGCCTCCACGGCATGAAGTATGCTACATCATTACTCGGTCACCTCATTAGTCAAAACTTCCTCTAACTCAGCTAAAAGACCCAATTTCCATATTCCCATATTTGAATTCCTCTCACTAATCCCCGAATAAAAGAGCTGCTTTCACCGGAATTCTCTGATTTGATATAACTATGCTCCTGAAAGCGACCAATAGGTCCCAAAATTATTCCTCAAAAAAGCACAAACTTTTAGACATAGACACTATCATAGCCCACTCTAAACCGAAAAAATATCCTGATTTCCGCTAACCATTCTTTCACCTTTCTCAAGTCATTTTTCGTACCACGATTTCTCAGAAACACACAAAGACAAACCCGAAAACATGACTTACTCTAGCCAGAAAAGAATTCTTGGTTTATTGGAGGAACTCTAAGCAATCTCATCAAACTGATCTTACTCATAGCTGACTTTTTTAGTTCCAAGTCTTCTTAAACCTTCAATCACCATACATGAAGGAACCACTGAATACCTTGTCGAGCCATGTCCATAGGTAACCATCTGATCACTCAAATACCTCTTGCAACTAAGTACCTCCTCAAATCATTACCAAGTATCGACGTAAACCATTTTATATGTCTGAATAACTGCTCTCGGTAAAATGTCATCAAGTCCACACATAAGCCCCGAATAAGCTTGGTAAACTTGTCCTACCTCAAATCCTAACTGAAACTCATCGAATCTGTGAAGGTGATTTACTAGGAACACATAAGTCCTCTTGGAGATATGAAAACAGTCCATTAAGTTCTAATCAAACAATACTGACTCAGAATGAATGCACAACCCTTGAATACTATCAATAGCCACTCAAACTGACTCCAAATATCTGAACCCAATAACCGTCCTAATTCGCATCTGTGGCGGCCAATTCTAATATTTTCCTTTTTAACACCTAATTTTTTACCTCCCATAATTTATTTTGATTATTCAAAATACTTGAATATTAAATGGGGTAACATATGCTTTCCAATAGAAAATCAGGATGATTTTATAGACTATGCAGATAATATTTCACCTTTATTGTTCAGTAAAATAATTTCCATAATAAATCTTTTGGAAATTATTTCACAATAATTAATAAGGCATTTCACTACAAAATAGTGTGAAATAGCTATTTATTTAATTATGCGAATATCAGAATTTAAATCAACAAATATTTACCCCCCCACCCATTTTAATTCAACGAAACTGAGTAATCGAAATAAATAATCATTTTTACCCCAAATTTTTAATTATATGCATAATAAATTTATGTGGACAATTCTCAAATTAATTATAATTGATTTAGATAAATTAATTATGATTATATTTGTAAATTTCCTAATATGGGTTTAATTACTGCTACAATTGAAATAATTAATTAGTTAGCCAAATGGGGCCACGATTGAAAATAGCAAATTCATGCTTTAATTCAATTAAGGTCACACCTGTAGGTTCAAAATTTTGTGAAAAATAATAATAATATATTTTTCTTTTAAATAAATTGTTTACTTGGCTTTAATTAATTTGCTTAATAAATCTGTCTTTTCAAATTTTTACATACTTTAATTTGCTTTCTTTACACACACACACACACACACACACACACACACACACATATATATATGCTACCTTCTATTTCATAGTGTCATCTCGCCATTTTTGGCAAAGATGCAGAGCTGGTAAGGTTTTAACAGGCTTGGTTGGGTCGATTTAAGGCAAATCATTAATTGCCTCCTCCGATTTTCACATATCTCTACCCAAACGAGTTGTTATGTCGTCCTTATTATCATGTTTTTCTTTATTTTGTGAACGTTGAATGTTAATACTCTGTAAATCTTTAATTACTTTTGTCATTTGTGATTTTGAATCTCGGGTTGCTATTGGTTCACAAAGATCCTAGAAAATCGACCCTTTGAGGGCAAGATCCGACCCTTCATTCATTTTTTACATCTAATCTTAACCCTCCAATGTAGATGTGAGGAGGAAACCCATACAAGGGGAGTTATTCCACATCGGGTAGGAGAGGGTTTTGATGTTTTGGGGTTTTCTATTTAAAGGACCCTATTTTCTTTGTTGTAGAACAAGTTTGAATATATTATGAAAAACATATACTCCTAAGACTCAAAATACTTAAAGATTTCTTTCAAAACATTATCAAAAAATTATTTGAAGTCTTTAAAAGAATTTTCTTAGTCAAGTAAAGATTTTTTTCTAAAAAAGGGAAATTTTTCTCTTTGGTCTTGTTTTGCTAGGTTCTGTGGCTTGATTTTGGGATTTAGAGGAGCAAATCTCCAAGTTTGAATCTCGATTAGAGGCTGCACTCGCAAAAGGTAAAATTTTCTTTCATTTAGCTTGCTTATGAGTATAAAGCTGCTAGTATAATCAACGTTTAATTTGGTTTAGGTTTATCATGTTTAGGTTAAGCTATTTTTCTTGTTTTATGCATTCAATCATGTGTTTAATGTTTGTTTTGGGTTTCTAGTTAAATAGGATTAACTTAGTTTCACTTAGTTGGTTGTTTGATTTAGGTGACATTAGAAACTAGGTAAAAAATGTCTATTCTTTTTTTAATTCTATCAAGTATGGCTTTCAGTGATGGGGTCTGTTGCTTGCTAAGTGCTTAAATAAAAAAGGGAGACAAGTTTAGTTAATTCATATAGGATGAGTTGAGAGAAGTTTACTTGATAGTTTGAAGCTAGTCACCTAGAGTAGAGTTGGATTGGTAGTTTATTGATATTATGGCTTGTATGGGCAGAGTATGAGTAATAAGTCTTATATGATGAGTTTGCAACAAATATCCCCCCCCCCCCCTTTTCTGAAAAATGTGCAGTTCAGTTTACTAGTTTAATGAGAATTCATGTTTGAACTGCTTCTTGAGCCTGGCAGAATTTGTGTGAGGGTAGTATGAGACCTTTCCTAGGAAATTTGTGAATGTGCTAGATGATTGTGATGAACTGTGATTGGATATGGCTCTGTGTAGTGAACTAATTGTTTGAGTGTTGTGTAACCTCTATAGCCACTATGTTTGTTTGTTGTCTCATCTTTAAAAGAAAAGAGAAAGACTTGTGTTATATAAGTTGTGCTTTGACTCTAATTAATCTACCTAGACTTCATTTGAGTCATGTTTTTATTCAAAAGAGAGGAAGGGAAAATGAGTTTGTGTTGAATAAGTATGGGATGTAGAGTTGTTCCTTGGCTAAATAAGTTCAACTGTAATGCAACTTGAACTCAACCCTGTTAATTGTACCAGTTTTAAGGAGTTCACTTTAATTCTGTCTTGATCCAGTTTGCTTCTATGTGGTTTCAACCTGTATGTGCTATCTTTTTTTTTCTACAGAATAGTTTAGCTATTTCTTGCCAAAGCTAGAGGTCTTTTCTCAAAAAGCAACTAAAGGGATAAGCTGTTATGCTGTGGTTATTTAAAACAAGTTCCTTTTATTTGAAATCTGTCTATGGATAAGACTAGCCTATATTGCATTATGCATTACTTGTTTTCAAATTTGTTGGCATGCCTGCCCTTTTGCCCCCTTTTAGTCTAGTAAGTACAATAATTTGTCTATGGTAGTCCTGTGTGTGGCACAACTTTCATGTCACTCTTTTAACTTGGATCCTTGAAAATTTACTGGAAAAGGGAATTTTTACCACATCATACTTTTGGTTGATTAGGCTTTGTTATGGTTTCTTTAAGAAGACATAGTGTTGTGAAGGTCTTCTATTGGTCCCTTTTGAACTACTTGAGTCCTTAGAGTCTAACTTTATCTCTTATGGTCGAAGGGTCTAAACTGTGTGAGTCCCATGTGATACGAGCTATGCTTAGTAATTAAAGTTTGTCTATTTGGGGTCTGTAAAAATGAGCAAATTGTATATATGACCTTATTTGATCATGTCTCTTTTTAATGGTCTGTTGTCATGGTAGGCATTGTTGTCTTGAAGGGTCACTTGTCTAGATTTTAGAGCAGAGGATAATAATATATTTTGATGGCTTCCTCCTGTTGAAAAGAAAGAATGAGAATTGTTATAACAAAAAGGTTTTGGATGTCCTAAAAACAGTAGCTATAAAAAGGGATGTAGGCCTGGGATTCATGAAATCCCTTGGATCTTGTGTGGCATCAAGATTGAGAAAGTGAAAGCTTTCCTTTTTGTGCTGTTTTAGCATCTCTATAGTTGTGTATAGCTATGGTATATTAAGTGGGAAAAATATGTATATCTCACTCTATGGATAAATTATCTTGTGATCTGCTCTATACTATTAGCGTATTTGGGCTTTGTTTTTCCTTTCTGTGTTCATGTTGGCTTAGCAATATCAAGCCCATAACTTTGAATGTCGGATTTGTGTTTTCTTTTCTACTTTAGTTCATAAGGATTAATATATGTTGTCTATCAGAATTTTCTTTCAAACATGATGAATGTTTTATTTTTTGACAATGTGGTATGCTATGTATTCCTTTACTTAAGAATACTTTCAGATGCTTTCTAATTTACATCCGCTTCTCTCTTTGCTTGCATGAAAATCCCATTGTTTGGGGACACTCCTACTGCGTAAATTAGTTGGGCCAAAGGCCCAATATCCTCTTTGATTGAGTCCGTGGGAAATGAATAAAAGGGAAGCTGATATGTTTTTGAAGGCCCAGCCAATGGGTGGAAATGGCACTGATGGGCTTGGGTATG
Source organism: Lycium barbarum (assembly GCF_019175385.1). Taxonomy (NCBI): domain Eukaryota; kingdom Viridiplantae; phylum Streptophyta; class Magnoliopsida; order Solanales; family Solanaceae; genus Lycium; species Lycium barbarum. Next base: position 127,502,717 of record NC_083337.1, on the reverse strand, counting down.
CCCATCAGTAAAAAATATCACTTTGCTTCCTCCTCCATTTATATATTTGACATGTATATGCTGTATATGTACTAAATATGTGAATAACGGAACCCTTGTGCATGCTAAAACTTAGGAAGAACACCTAGTATCTTTAAGAGGCCGCCAAAACTTTTTTCCAAACTCTGTTAATGGTTAATTTTGCATAAAACTAGAACTTGTTTTGATGGTGAGTTTCTCAAATTTGCTAATAACATGGCTAATTACAAAAGAAGAACATAATCTTTCTTAAGTTTAAAGTGGGGCAATGTTTAGTGTTATTTTTCCTTAAAATTGGCTAAAAAATGAAATGAATTTCCAAGCTATCCTCCATGATCTGTAAGAAGGGCAAACTGTCTAATATTTTGGAAACAGTTGGAAACAGTCTTTTTACAAAAACTCAAAAAACCATTTTGAATTTGGGCTCGATCTATTTGCATGCATTCGTTGAAAGTGGAAATGGGTTTTGGACTTGGTAAAAATCTGATAAGATTCGACTGGTTTGGGCTTGACAGCCCCTAAACGGAAGGGACTAAAATGATAAAAACATTGGACCAAGGTTAAGGACTTCGAATTTGGAATATAAGTTGACTTATGGGCTTAAATGATAAATTTGGGCTTAAAAAGGTTGTATTTCTTTATATATATAAAATCGGAGATATACTCCATATTTTCTATATACATGTATAACAAAACCCGTAAGTATTAAACCCATTTCGTTAGGACTAGAATAGTAGTGACTTCACTCGGGAGAAATCCCAGGTGTGTCCTAGTCCGGCAACGAAGTGAGTTGAACACTTGCGTGGATTTTTGAACCAAAATCCCCTCTTGCAAGGGGAAATTTTTGCCAAATTTTTTCTTGGAACCATGATTATGATATGAAAAGGAATGACTTTTTTGCGGAAAATCAAAACACTCTATTTTGCAAATAAATACATTAATCACACATTAAAGCTCGTACGTCAACCGTATTTTACGGATCCTTAATACTAGGGTGTTTAAAACCTTCCCCAGGGGATCACCAGAACCCTTACCTCAAACTCTAGTCCAAAGCACTTTTTCTCTTATTTTGAAAAAATCATCTAACTCGGTTTTCCTAATTTCCCTTAATAAATTAGGTGATGAATCTAAAAAATGTAAAATTCAAATTAGAGCACCAACAACCTTGTAGTAACTTTTATGTCTAACCCGCGTAAAAGCGAACCGTAACAGATGGCAACTCCACTGGGGATCTTTCTAGGTTCTAACCATAAGGGTTCCAATATAATGTGATCTTAACTGTATTTATTTGCCTATGTGTTTAAATTCCCGCAATTTTGAACTGTCATTCATATCATATCATAAACTCCGCCACTCCTGGCAAAAAACATGGTTACAAAGGAGACACACGGGATCGCGGTCTAGCCTTCACAAAAAAAAAACTCGAAACACCCTTTTCTTTGGAACACGTTAAACATTAAGTTGGTGTGCGGTCACCCAACGGCCGATAACGGTTCACCCCGAGTAGTCTTCTCAGGTCCAAGGTTAATTCAAAAAAACCCACTCTTGCATAAGCCTAAGATAGAGCTAAGTCAAATCCAAATGAGAAGTATACTGGGTGGTTTGGATATTTTAGACGTATCCAAACCCGATAAGGAGACTACCCCGTATCAAGTACGATCTATGACCCGAAAAACACCGCATATCATATTATGTGCTATTTGAAAACATTAAATGTGCCTATGACTGAAACCATTACCTAGTGGGGGGATTAACATTGGGTTTTATTTTGTAGATGTCAATCAATTTGAACTTTGATATGGTCCTGACCACACCTGAGTTGCTGTGGATTTGGTGGGGCCAAATGTCACCGGAAGAGAAAGGCCAAGACTGATAGGGATCAGGTTCATCATCCACTACTGGAGGACATTTCTACTGATTTATTTTTATGCATTGTCCTTACTTTATCTTTTGTACCCCTGCGGGGAAGAATATTATTATTAATGATTATGGGGCAATGGTTTAATTCAAATGGCACATTTATGTTTCAGAACATTTAGTATGCTTAAGAACGCGCGTAGTATAATATTACGAACTGCTTTGTGTGACTTTGTTTTGCTTCCATATGTTTCGTTTAAATGCTCAATTGGTTTTGAATACTGTCCACTCACCCAAAGAAAAATAATGAACAAAATACTTGCACTAAGCCCAATCATTTTCTCAGAATCTGAAGATAAACAACAAGACTGCGCCTGAGCTCGAGATCATAAAGAAGAATGAGGTTTCGCTACGACGAAAGATTCAAGATCTCGAGAAGCAGATCTTGATAGTAAAGGCCAAGATTAAAGAGACAGATGATTTATTGGATTCGCCGGAAAGCTCGCCTGAAAAACCTGTCGAAACACAAGGAGAAAATGTCCTTGACAAGGGAAAAGGGATTCTTCCCAAGTACATCCTGATAATGGAAGAGTCCAAGGAGGAAGAAATAGAGTTGGACCCACAGGAGCCCACATGGCCAACAAAGGGGCTGCCTCCGCTGCGCCTTCAAGCATAAAGAGGGAAGAAGCTTCTGCTGCATTATCAAGCCCTAAAGGGAAAGGAGCCTCTGCTGAGTTATCAAGCCCTACGGAGGAGCCCATAGGGAAAATGGTGTATGCTTGGCCAGCTTCACCCGAATGGTGAGATATTGCAGTCAAAGCATTGGATTATCCCTACCGAGTCTCGCCTCAGCAGGTTACGAATGAGGAAATGATGATGAAACTCCGAAGCAAAGGAATAGTCAGCATCTGCTTCGATAAGTTTCCGCCTTACCCTCCGGCCTTAGCACATAAGTGATGTCCCTATCATCAGGATCAGGCAGGGCATACCCTCAGTGAATAATTAACCTTCAAAAGGAGACTCAACAAGTTAATAGATGAGAAAAACATTACCAAGATGTAGGGCCCGCATTCGCTGTTTGTCCATGACAACATTATCCCAACTAAAGGGATTACTCAGAGCATTCGTATTTGGCATTATGACTTCATGGTATTCAGAGACTCTTATGCCAGCATCTTCCAGAAATTGGTCAGTATTAGGAAGATTATCCCCATCAGAACTAGAAGGGCCCAAACCGAAGGAGTTGGCCACTGCAAAATGTGTCTGTATTATTTTGGAGCTTTAGGGAATGATTAGAGGAATGTGATGCGTTCAAATTTGCGTTGGAAAATTTGGTCCACAAGGGCGCCCTTTGGTTGGTGCTCCCTTCTCAGTATTAGGATTTGGGAGCCTTAGGACCAGGAAAGGTTGAACGGATAAACAACCTATATTGACCTCAAAAGAAAGGTCGCTTTTTGGGTAGTTTTAGGGGGATCTCATTTTTCGTATTTAACACGGATTTGTCCCCCCCCCCCCCCCCCCTGTATTTTGTGTAAACGAAACTGCGCCGACCTGATGTCCCAAGGAGGGATACGCAGGAAGCCTCTATCAGGCCTGGTCACGGGTAGGTTTAAGATTATTTGATATAGACCGAACTACGGAAGGGCCTGACTTCCCGCGGAGGGACACATATGCAGTCTATGCAAGACTCGGTCCCTGTATATTATAAATATTATATCCCTCACTCAAATAAAGCCCAAGTACCCAAAAAAGGCACAAGAGATCAGCTGAGCATTTGAATCAAACATATGATCCTTTCTGTGCTAAGTGTTTCAAACTGCCATTTATATGTGATATCTTGCTTTTCTTTCTTTTATTCTGACGAAACTAACTTTGTTTGCCTTTGAGTTACCCTTTTCTTATAGAAAGAGAAGTTGATTCGTGCTCACACTAGCATAATTCACAAGGTCTAAAGCTGCAATAGCATCCTTATCTCTACAAGACAAAGGAAAAGAGAAAATGACTGTTACTTCGGGGAATGAAACTACCCCTACTGACATCGCTCTCAGAGAATTGCCTCTGCGCGAGCTGCCCGAATCATCACCTACTGAATACGTCATGAAAATGATGTTTGAAAAAATCGCCCATCTTCAACAAGAAGTAGCACGAAATGAAGCTGCTAATGCTACTCGAGAGGCCCCTATCGAAGAAAGAAGGCCTCCACTATTTTTTCCATCTCTGAATTCACCATTACCAGAACATTTGCCCAATAGGTCTGTTGTGACCACCATGCCATTTACCCCGATTGATGGACACATTGGTGCCTCAAACCACGTCCTACCACCACTTAACACTAACCAAATTCCCGAGACCGGCCACTCAGTCCCGTCTTACCCAGTATCTCAAAATACCCACCCTGGCATCACAACACAACTAAGCATTATCCCACTACCAATTGATAAAAGCACCCTTATTACCCAAATTAGCCTTGATGTTTCTTTCCACACACCTATCATGCCAGATACCTTCTCGCTTGATCAGGAGGAAAGGCTTGAGCAGAAGATGACCGCAATGCTGGAACGACATATGAGTACTACCCTCACTGGCACAGGTCTAAGCTATGACGATTTGTGCATGCATCCCAATTTGGATTTACCCGAAGGCTTCAAAGTATCCCGATTTGAATTGTTTAATAAGATAGGCAATCCTAAAGCGCACCTGCGGGCCTACTGCGACAAATTGGTCGGTGTTCGAGACAATCAAGCGCTCATCATGATGTTGTTCAGCCGAAGTTTGACAGAAGAAGACTCGGAATGGTTCACAGCGCAAGATATACGCCGTTGAGTCACATGGGAAGACATGGTCGCTGCTTTCATGGAAAGATTTCGCTTTAATTTGGAGACAGTGCCAGATAGATATTATTTGGAGAAAGTGAAACAGAAATCCACCGAGAACTACCGCAAATATGCAAGGAGGTGGAAAACGGAGGCTGCCCGAGTACAACCTCCTATGGGCGAGGAAGAACTAGTGTCGGTTTTTATTCGCTCACAAGAGATGGACTTCTACGATAGAATGCTTTCAACAGTGGGGAGACCTTTCTCTGAATTGGTTAAAATGGGCAATGCCACAGAAGACGGTCTCAAAACTGGCCGAATCATAAGCATGGCTGGAAAATCCGCTGGTTCAAGTTCAACCGGGTTCATGCGCAAGAAGAAAGAAGACGTGGCTAGCATACCCCACACCCCTAAGCCCAAAATAAAGGGAGACTTCCCTATGGAAGCATATGCTTCACCTCCTCTAAATACCTATGTACCCACCCTTACAACACAGTGCATGTATATTACGCCCAACCAACCTTCCAATCAACACCCCAAAACTACCAAGCTCCACAAATGCTTTCCAGTTACCTTCCAAAAATTACCAAGCTCCACAACCAAATTACTAGAAACCCCCACCCATTTACCGTACCCCACATAATAACCAACCCAATACCTGCCAGAATCAACCCCCACCAAATGCCTATAATGCGTCACGTCCCAATTTTGAGAAGAAACCCCCTCGGGTACTCACCCTGCTAATGGAATCTCGGACCGATTTGTTCAAACGGTTAAGTGCGGCTGGAATGATTCAAGTACTTCCGCCAAAGGACGTCGATCCAAAAAACCGATTGTACCAAGCTAATCAAACATGTGCCAATCACTCCAATGGCATAGGGCACAGTACTGAGGATTGCATTAATCTCAAGTACAAAATACAGGATCTGATTGATTAGAAAGAAATTGTGCTCCAAACGGCCCCTCCAAATGTGAACACCAATCCTTTGCCAAACCATGGAAACAATATGATTCACATGATCGATAGAGAAGAAGACTGCGTCGTAGGAAGGCCCACAATCCGCGATTATGTGAAAGAAGTCGACCGCATAATAGCGTCCCTGTCCCTGCAAGAACGCCCGCAATTCAAGGTGTTAATCCCTGTGCCAGTGACAGCACACATTGCTCAGGTGACTCCAGTGCCACCACAGAATGAATTTGTAGTCCAAGTTGCCGCCTCACATGGTATCACAAGACCAGAGAAATGTTATACTCCTGAAGACCTAGCCCAAGGGGCACCCCAAAGGGAGGATAATCAGAAAAGGACTATCACTGAAGGTGAAGCCGAAGACTTTTGGTGCTGAAGGAATACTCCATTGTTGAACATTTAAAGAAGACGCCGACCCAAATATCCGTGCTAGCATTGCTGCAAGGTTCACCCTAACACCGCCTGGCTCTAATAAAGGTGTTGGAGGAAGCTCATGCCCCGGCTAGAACAAACAGTGAAAACCTGGCCAAAATGGTCGCCCATGTTATGGAGGAACATCAAATTGCCTTCACAGAAAAATAGTTTTGTTACACCTCGGAAATTTTTCCGTACTTGTGTGATGAGTAGAACAATGAAGGACTTGAGTGTATGGTGTTTTACTAAGTCGGGAATGGCTAATTTTGCATTTTTGGAAATAATAAAGTTGCAGAAAAATTTTCACCCAATGGTTGTATATGGCACTATACGGCCCGCAAAGTGATTTACGGACCGTATAGTGCAATCGTCTTTCATTGCATCAAAAATCTCAAGTTTCTGTTAAGTGTTGAAATGGTTAAAAACGACCCAGTATACGGCCCGTAAACTGGTTTACGGACCGTAAACCAGGTCGTAAACCACCAGGTCCCTCAGCCAAGACTTTCTGTAAATGGTGAAAATGATTAAAAACGACTTGGAGGACGGCCCGTAAACTGGTTTACGGACCGTAAACCCCAGTCGTAAAGTGCCATGACACTCAGCCAAACCTTCTGTTTTTGAATTGCTTAAACACGATCATGGAAGACGGACCGTAAACCACAATACGGTCCGTAAACTGCAGTTTACGACCACTGTTCACCCGACGAGAATTCATTAAAGATCAGGTTTTGGGATTATTAAAAAGGGACTAAAGCTCACTTTATTTCATTATTCATCCTTACACTTCAAGAAAAGCTCCAGAACTCTCCGCATACTTCATCCATAGAAATTCAAAAGAATCCAAGGAACATCAAGGACAATAACACTAAACCTATGAAATCAAGTGCAAAAACACATCAAGGGATCATCTAAGTCAAGTAATTCCCAAGAAGGTGAAACTAGGGTTTTGTCTAAGTGAAGCAATTCAACTTAAGGATTGTTCAACCACTATCCAAGGTAAGTTTCATGATTATTCCATGTTGTTTGAAGTATTGGAAAGCTTAGACACTTGAGATGTAGAAGAACATAGAAATAGGTCATTATTTAATGAATAGTGACATGAATGAATGATAGTGGAATTGAACTACGAATATTGGAGTGTTGTGAGTACAAATACGTTATAAATGATGTTTATATCATGAAACAAGCATTAAATGCAAGGATGAGCTAAAATCATTAAATAATTGAAATTTGGAAGAAAATGGTGGATTTTGCTAAACGTACGTAAACGACGATTGTTGATTGCGATATTGTGAATAATGTTATGAATGTTGGGAGTTAATATACAACATGGAAAGTAGTATGAGCAAAGGAAGCGGTGTCCGACTTCTCCTAGAATTAGCGACGCGTTCTTGTAGTTAGTATGCTAATGCTGATATGAATTCCTTATGAAGGTAACGACGCGATATTGAAGGAGAACGAGTGAGCGATATCTTAGCTAAACGACCAAGGTATGTGAGGCTAGTCCCTTCTTTCTGATGGCATGAATCTTGTAGCACGAAATTCCTATTCTCTTCATGAGTTCCTATAGTCCAAAAGGCTAAGAGTCTAACTCCTTAATGTCTATATAAGATGAGGAATACGATATGATGACGCTAGTATAATGATGATGTTAATTATCGCTTACACTCACCTTATGTACTAGTTCCTTCAAGGTGAGGCAGAGTATCAATAGTTGTTCCATAATGGAATCGGGGGATCACGACCTTACGTCACCCCGATAGAGTAAAGTTGATCTTGAGCCTTATGCATGTATTACAATGAGATAAGTATTTTATGATGAGTATATTATTATTATGAGCATTTTATGATAAGCATGACATGAGCATTTCACACCGTGCCTAGTTGGCCGGGCAGTCACCGCCAAGGCGGGCAGTTATACGGATACACCATGACCCTTTGGCATGGGCAGACACCACTAGTGGGTGGCATGAGATAGTACCCCGGACGCGGGAGGCCTGGACGCGGGCTAATGTTATTGATTATCATACCGTTTCGACATGGGCGGGCAGCTTGCATATGATGCATATAGGTTATGAGGATGAGTATGAGTAAGATGGCACGCATGATTTCCTTTATGATTATCAGACAGATCCAGATATTTCATGTTGATGTTATCACTATATTGTTGATGTTTTCTTTCATTGTTTATGCTTCTCATACTCAGTACAACATTCGTACTGACGTCCTTTCTTCGGACGTTGTGTTCATTCCCACAGGTAGACAGAGAGGAGAGCTTGGCCCAGATCCTCAGTAGCGGTCAGCTGGTTGAAAGCACACCATCGTCCGGAAGTGCTTATGACTATCCTTTTGATGTACATTCATGTATGCATATTTTGGGCATGACGGAGTCTTGTTCCGTCCATGTATTCATTATGTTACTAGAGGCTCGTAGATACGCAGTGTGGGTTAGATGGTCTCACAAGACGTTTTCATATGCGTGTATATTATTTTGATGGCCGAAAGGCAATTGTATATAAAGTAATTATGTTTGTTTAATTATGATTTTCCTACAACTGGTATGTAAATTGGTAAAAGAATATTAGATGGGCAAGATAAGTAGTAGAGTGAGCGGTGCTCGGTAACTAGCTCCGGGTACCCGTCGCGGCCCCTAGCTGGGTCGTGACAGAAGTGGTATCAGAGCAGTTCGTCCTAGGAAGTGTCTACGAGCCGTGTCTAGTAGAGTCTTGTTTATGGTGTGTTGCACGCCACGCTAATAAACAAGAGGCTACAGGGCATTTAGGAAAACGACCATCTTTCTTCTCATGAAATCGTGCGATAGAGCCATGCTTAGGATTATGTTATTCCTAAAAGTGCGTTATGGTTTCAGAAAATACCGCCAAAAGGAAAAGCTACAGCTGCCCAGAAGGGCAAAGCTACGACAAAGAGGCAGGCGGAAAGAGAGCCTCCGACAAATGTAGAGGAAAGCGAATCGCAAAGTGAGGCCGCACCCAATGTAGAAGAGCAGGGAGGAGCGTCAGCTCCGATTCCTCCACCGGGTGCTTCGGGTCAACAAGTGTCCGAGGCCATCGATTTATTGACACAATTGGTTGCCACTTAGGCACAACGACAGGATGTGGGTCCAAGGGATCATTCAGCTAGTACGAGAGCCCGTGACTTTATGGCCTTAAATCCTCCGGAATTCTTTGGGTCAAAGCCAGATGAAGATCCGCAAAATTTTATTGATGAGATGTTGAGGACTTTAGAGATTATCCATGCTTCCGAGACCGAATCCGTGGAGTTGGATTCTTATAGACTCCGCGATGTGGCGGTGTTATGGTATAAGAATTGGGTGATAACAAGAGGAGAAAATGTTCCACCTCCCGTGTGGCAAGAGTTTGTAGATGCCTTTATTCGTCACTACTTGCCACCCGAAGTCCGCCAAGCTAGAGCGGACAAGTTCCTTAATTTAAAGCAAAGGGGTATGAGTGCCTGAGAGTATAGCATGCAATTCAAATTATTGGCCCGATATGCTCCGACTATGGTGGCCGGCATGGGAGACAGAATCTATAGATTTGTGAGTGGTCTGGGGCCACATTTGTACAGAGATTGTTTGACGGCCTCCTTGCAAAACGGGATGGATATTTCCCGGATACAGGCCCATGCTCAGAATCTAGAGGAACGACAACGACAGCAAAGAAGTGATCGTGATGGTGACAGAAGACAAGGTAAGAGGGCTAGATCTATGGGAGAGAGCAGTGAGTATAGAGAGGGACCGAGACAGACACATCCCAGGAACTCAAGTCAGTCCGCGGCTAGTACGCCTCCCAGATTATCAGACAAGAGGTTCTATCGCTCTTTCCAGTCAGGGCAGGGTCAGAGTTCGAGGGCCCCAAGTTCTCAGTATCAGGGAGATTTTCGTCAGAGGAGACCTCCAGTACCGCGGTGTAGCCAGTGTGGCAAATTATATTCCGGACGGTGTTGTCAGGGTTCGGATGCTTGTTATGCTTGCGGGCAAGTTGGTCACATGATGAGAGATTGCCCCTCAGCGAGAGATAGAGCTGGGGCTCAGCCTACAGGTTCAGCAGCGGGTTCTTCTTCAGTACGCCCGATAGCACAGACTCCTCAGACTACAACAAGTAGAGGCAGAGGTAGAGGGGGAGCATCTACTTCAGGTGCTGTTCAGCCCCGTGTGTATGCTTTAGCTGGGTGACAGGATCTCGAGTCTTCCCCAGATGTTTTCACACGTACCCTGACTATTTTCCCGTGACGTATATGCTCTGATTGATCCAGGTTCTACCTTCTCATATATTACTCCGTATATCGCTCATTGTGTTGGGGTGAGACCCGAGCCAATTAAACCTTTCGAAGTATTCACTCCGGTTGGTGATCCTGTAATAGCGAGGCAAGTATATAAGAACTGTGTAGTCATTATACGTGATCGTCAGACAAAGGCTGATTTGATTGAACTTGAGATGATAGATTTTGACGTAATTATGGGTATGGACTGGTTGGCATCATGCTATGCTAATGTTTGTTGCCGGACAAAGGTAGTTTGATTCAAATTTCTGGGAGAGCCCATACTCGAGTGGAAGGGTAATACAGTTTCCCCAAAGGGTAGGTTTATTTCCTACCTTAAGGCGAGAAAGATGATAGCCAAGGGTTATATTTGTCATCTAGTTCGGGTTCATGACACGGAAGCGGAAGTGCCAACTTTCCAGTCTGTCCCGGTAGTGAATGAATTCCCAGATGTGTTTCCCGACGAGTTACCAGGCCTTCCTCCAGAAAGGGAAATCGACTTTGCTATTGATGTAGTACCCAACACCGAGCCTATTTCTATTCCTCCCTATCGAATGGATCCAGCAGAGTTGAAAGAGCTAAAGGCACAGTTGAAAGACTTACTCAAGAAGGGTTTTATTAGACCCAGTTCATCACCGTGGGGAGCACCGGTCTTGTTCGTGCAAAAGAAAGATGGGTCGCTACGAATGTGTATCAATTATAGACAGTTGAACAGGGTGACTGTGAAGAACAGATAACCCCTTCCCAGAATCGACGACTTGTTCGATCAATTACAAGGTGCTAAGTGGTTTTCTAAGATAGACCTAAGATCGGGTTATCATCAAGTGAGGATCAGAGAAGAAAACATTCCCAAGACAGCCTTCAGAACGAGGTACGGCCATTACGAGTTCCGAGTGATGTCGTTTGGGTTGACAAACGCCCCGGCGGTGTTCATGAATTTAATGAATAATGTGTTCAGGCCGTTCTTGGATCTTTTTGTGATAGTGTTTATCGACGATATCCTGGTATATTCTCGCACAGAGTCAGAACATGCAGATCATCTAAGAATTGTTCTTGGTGTTCTTCGAGATCGGGAATTGTATGCAAAGTTTTCGAAGTGCGAGTTTTGGCTAAAATCCGTGCCATTTCTAAGTCATGTTATTTCAGATGATGGTATCCGAGTCGACACTCAGAAAATAGAAGCTGTGAAGACTTGGCCAAGGCCTACGACACCTACGGAAGTTCGTAGTTTTCTTGGGTTAGCAGGATATTACAGGAGATTTGTAGAGGGCTTCACATCTATTTCAGCCCCATTGACGAAGTTAACTCAAAAGTTGGCTAAATTCCAGTGGAATGATGCCTGTGAGCATAGTTTCCAAGAGTTGAAAAACAGGTTGACCTCAGCGCCAGTGCTAACACTTCCAGAAGGGTCTGATGGCTATGTCGTATATTGTGATGCCTCCGGTGTGGGAATAGGATGCGTATTGATGCAGCATGGGAGAGTCATTGCATATGCCTCGAGACAGTTGCGAAGGCATAAACAGAATTATCCGACTCTCGAATTGGCCACGGTTATCCATGCCTTAAAAATATGGAGGCACTACTTGTATGGTGTACGTGTTGACATCTATACGGATCACAAAAGCCTCCAATATATTTTCAAACAGAAGGAGTTGAACCTGCGGCAAAGGCGATGGTTAGAATTACTAAAGGATTACGATGTGAACATTCTATATCATCCAGGGAAGGCGAATGTAGTGGCAGATGCACTTAGCCGCCGATCGATGGGTAGTTTATGTGGAGTTCCTTCGGAAAAGCAGGAAATGGTTCGTGAGCTCCATCAACTAGCAAGTCACGGCGTACGTCCGACTGATTCAGGAGATGCAAGTATTAGCATCAATGACCCCACAGTTTCATCATTGAATCTAGAAGTGAAGGAACGGCAATATGAGGATTCCCAGCTAAGCCATTATCGAGGTCTAGCTCACGAAAAAGAAAAGTCTCCATTCGAAGTTTCCATAGAAGGGGTCCTTAGATATCGGGGCAGGTTATGTGTACCTGATATGGCAAACTTACGCCAACGGATTTTAGAGGAAGCACATTATTCCCGGTATTCTATTCATCCAGGTGCAACCAAGATGTACCACGACCTTAAGTTGCTATATTGGTGGGATGGCATGAAGCGAGACATAGCAGGGTTTGTAGCCCAATGTCCAAATTGTCAGCAAGTGAAAGCCGAACATCAAAAGTCAGGAGGTTTATTGCAAGCAATGGAAATTCCTACGTGGAAATGGGAAGAAATTAATATGGATTTTGTGGTAGGATTACCCCGTACGCGAGGGAAGTATGATTCTATATGGGTGATCGTGGACAGGCTCACAAAAGCAGCTCATTTTCTCCCCGTCAGGACTACATATTCAGCGGAGGATTATGCTAAATTGTATCTCAAGGAGATTGTACGACTTCATGGTATTCCTTGCGCCATTATCACGGATAGAGGGGCGCAATTCACAGCCAAGTTCTGGAAGTCCTTTCAAGAAGGTCTAGGTACTCAAGTTAAGCTCAGCACGGCGTTCCACTCACAGACCGACGGGCAAGCTGAGCGCACTATTCAGACCTTAGAGGACATGCTACGGGCATGTGTATTGGACTTTGGCGGTAGTTAGGATGAGTATTTGCCTCTTATTGAATTTGCCTATAATAACACCTATCATTCCAGTATCCAAATGGCCCCGTATGAAGCCTTATATGGAAGAAAATGCAGATCTCCAATTGGATGGTTTGAAATCGGAGAAATACAATTGATAGGCCCCGACTTGGTCCAACAAGCAGTTGAAAAGGTTAAAGTGATTCGAGACCGACTGTTAACAACTCAAAGTCGCCAAAAGTCTTATGCGGACAACCGCCGACGGGATTTAGAATTTCAAGCTAATGATTGGGTATTCTTGAAAGTTTCACCAATGAAGGGAGTAATGAGGTTCGGCAAAAAGGGGAAATTGAGTCCAAGATACATTGGACCTTATCGAATCATCCGCAAGGTGGGCCGAGTAGCCTATGAATTGGACTTGCCTTCAGAGCTCGAATCTGTACACCCAGTATTCCATGTTACGATGCTTCGCAAGTGTATTGGAGACCCCACGAGGATTGTTCCGATTGATGATGTACAAATGACAGAGAAGTTGACATACGAAGAAGTTCCCATTGCTATTTTGGATAGACAAGTGCGAAAGCTTCGGAATAAAAAGGATGCTTCAGTCAAAGTGCTATGGCGGAACAATAATCGGGAAGAAATGACTTGGGAAGCGGAGGAAAAGATGAAATCTATGTACCCCCATTTGTTCCAATCCCCAGAAGAGATTCAAGATGAGACGTCGACGATATGAGGTATGAATGTTTTAGTTTTATGTTTTTGGTCGTGTGTGGCCATAAATATGCTGATATTGTGATATAGCCCTGTGAGGCGATGATATTATGGGTCGTTGTGGTAAATTGGTAGTGCCAAATTACAAAGGGAACTCTGGCAAAAATTTTCTAGAATCCCCGCATGTCGAACATTCGAGGACGAATGTTCCAAAAGGGGGGAAGAATGTTACACCTCGAAAATTTTTCCGTACTTGTGTGATGAGTAGAACAATGAGGGACTTGAGTGTATGGTGTTTTACTAAGTCGGAAATGGCTAATTTTGCATTTTTGGGAATAATAAAGTTGCAGAAAAATTTTCACCCAGTGGTCGTATATGGCACTATACGGCCCGTAAAGTGATTTACGGACCGTATAGTGCAATCGTCTTTCATTGCGTCAAAAATTTCAAGTTTCTGTTAAGTGTTGAAATGGTTAAAAACGACCCAGAATACGGCCCGTAAACTGGTTTACGGACCGTAAAACAGGTCGTAAACCACTAGGTCCCTCAGCCAAGACTTTATGTAAATGGTGAAAATGATGAAACACGACTTGGAGGACGGCCCGTAAACTGGTTTACGGACCGTAAACCCCAGTCGTAAAGTGCCATGACACTCAGCCAAACCTTCTGTTTTTGAATTGCTTAAACACGATCATGGAAGACGGACCGTAAACCACAATACGGTCCGTAAACTGCAGTTTACGACCACTGTTCACCCGACGAGAATTCATTAAAGATCAGGTTTTGGGATTATTAAAAAGGGACCAAAGCTCACTTTATTTCATTATTCATCCATACACTTCGAGAAAAGCTCCAGAACTCTCCGCATACTTCATCCATAGAAATTCAAAAGAATCCAAGGAACATCAAGGACAACAACACTAAACCTATGAAATCAAGTGCAAAAACACATCAAGGGATCATCTAAGTCAAGTAATTCCCAAGAAGGTGAAACTAGGGTTTTGTCTAAGTGAAGCAATTCAACTTAAGGATTGTTCAACCACTATCCAAGGTAAGTTTCATGATTATTCCATGTTGTTTGAAGTATTGGAAAGCTTAGACACTTGAGATGTAGAAGAACATAGAAATAGGTCATAATTGAATGAATAGTGACATGAATGAATGATAGTGGAATTGAACTACGAATATTGGAGTGTTATGAGTACAAATATGTTATAAATGATGTTTATATCATGAAACAAGCATTAAATGCAAGGATGAGCTAAAATCATTAAATAAGGGAAAATTGGAAGAAAATGGTGGATTTTGCTAAATGTACGTAAACGACGATTGTTGATTGCGATATTGTGAATAATGTTATGAATGTTGGGAGTTAATATACAACATGGAAAGTAGTATGAGCAAAGGAAGCGCTGTCCGACTTCTCCTAGAATTAGCGACGCGTTCTTGTAGTTAGTATGCTAATGTTGATATGAATCCTTTATGAAGGTAACGACGCGATATTGAAGGAGAACGAGTGAGCGATATCTTAGCTAAACGACCAAGGTATGTGAGGCTAGTCCCTTCTTTCTGATGGCATGAATCTTGTAGCACGAAATTCCTATTCTCTTCATGAGTTCCTATAGTCCGAAAGGCTAAGAGTCTAACTCCTTAATGTCTATATAAGATGAGGAATACGATATGATGATGCTAGTATAATGATGATGTTAATTATCGCTTACACTAACCTTATGTACTAGTTCCTTCAAGGTGAGGCAGAGTATCAATAGTTGTTCCATAATGGAATCGGGGGATCACGACCTTACGTCACCCCGATAGAGTAAAGTTGATCTTGAGCCTTATGCATGTATTACAATAAGATAAGTATTTTATGATGAGTATATTATTATTATGAGCATTTTATGATAAGCATGACATGAGCATTTCACACCGTGCCTAGTTGGCCGGGCAGTCACCGCCAAGGCGGGCAGCTATACGGATACACCATGACCCTTTGGCATGGGAAGACACCACTAGTGGGCGGCATGAGATAGTACCCCGGACGCGGGAGGCCTGGACGCGGGCTAATGTTATTGATTATCACACCGTTCCGACATGGGCGAGCAGCTTGCATATGATGCATATAGGTTATGAGGATGAGTATGAGTAAGATGGCATGCATGATTTCCTTTATGATTATCAGACAGATCCAGATATTTCATGTTGATGTTATCACTATATTGTTGATGTTTTCTTTCATTGTTTATGCTTCTCATACTCTGTACAACATTCGTACTGACGTCCTTTCTTCGGACGCTGTGTTCATGCCCACAGGTAGACAGAGAGGAGAGCTTAGCCCAGATCCTCAGTAGCAGTCAGCTGGTTGAAAGCACTCCATCGTCCGGAGGTGCTTATGACTATCCTTTTGATGTACATTCATGTATGCATATTTTGGGCATGACGGAGTCTTGTTCCGTCCATGTATTTATTATCTTAGTAGAGGCTCGTAGATACGCAGTGTGGGTTAGATGGTCTCACAAGACGTTTTCATATGTGTGTATATTATTTTGATGGCCGAAAGGCAATTGTATATAAAGTAATTATGTTTGTTTAATTATGATTTTCCTACAAATGGTATGTAAATTGGTAAAAGAATATTAGATGGGCAAGATAAGTAGTAGAGTGAGCGGTGCTCGGTAACTAGCTCCGGGTACCCGTCGCGGCCCCTAGGCTGGGTCGTGACAAGTTTCCCAAGGAAGGCATAAATCACAACAAAGCTTTGCACATCACTATCATGTGTCGCAACAAAGTGGTAACGCGAGTGTTGATTGACAATTGGGCAGGACTCAACATTTGCCCCGAATCTACCCTAACTCAGCTAGGGTATGACCTTGGAAAGGTTAATCGAAGCCATACTAACATAAGAGCATTTGACGGAGGACGTTGTGATACCACCGGAATAGTTGATTTGGATATCCAAATAGAACCTGCTGAGTTCACCACTGAATTCCAAGTCATGGAAATACCAGCCAATTACAATCTGCTTCTGGGGAGACCATGGATCCATATGGCGGGGGAAGTATCATCCTCACCCCACCAATCTGTAAAATTTGTCTGGGAAAGAGAGGAAGTGGTGATCCACGGAGAAGCCAGCATGCACAATTACCCAGACAATTCTGTACCTGTCATTGAAGCCACACCCAAAGGAACGGATTTCCATATCGTGAAGTTAGTAGGAGCGGCCCACAAGATAGACTTCTTGGAAAATCCCATGCCAGCGGTTTATAAAATGATCGCTTCCCCCATGCTTCTAAACGGGTTTGAACCTGGAAAAGGTTTAGGGAAGAATTTGCAGGGCATCTCTAAGCCCATTCCTATCCATCAAGATAATTTTCACTTTGGGCTTGGCTACATCCCAACAGAGGAAGAGATACTTACCAATAAGAGACAAGAGGTTGCAGATCTCTATAAACCCATTCCAAATCTGTACCAGTCATTCTCCCATAAAATGTCTATGCCTGAGGATGCTGACATTGAAGAAGGGATAATGATGCTATTCCAAGAGGAAGATTGCTCTATGATTTTGGAAGAATGTGTTGAAATACCCAGCATCAGAGAGGCAGAACCGGACGAGCAGTTGTCCAACTGGACCTCCACCCCGCTACTGGCTCTTCGATAGAGAAAGATGATTTTATTTTTGAAAACGGGGAGAATTGGTCGAGGCCCAATCACTCATCCTCTTTGTCACTAACACACCTCGTAATGTTTTCAAAAATGTAAATGGCTTGACCTAAGCAAGGACAACAGTTTTTACTCCTAAAATATTTAAATTAACGAAAGCCTCAGTTTATTAAAATTGTTTTATTTGTTGCATGCATGTTTTATACTATAATATTTCGCCTTAAATTTCTTTTCAGTAATAAAAACAATAAAGCAACCTTAAATGTCATGACATGTTGCAAAACGAATGAGCCGGGCAGCGTAGATGAATACGAATATGAGGAATACGACGAGACCACAATGCTACCCGAGGGTCTCACAAAGGAAGTAGAATAATTGGAGAATGAGCAGAAGCCGAACTTGGACGAAACAGAAGCCATAAATCTAGGTGATGAAGAGGATATCAAAGAAATAAGGATAAGCACACACCTCGATACCCCTCTTAAAGAAGGATTGATAATTTTGTTGAGGGAGTACGTGGATGTCTTCGCATGGTCATATGCCGACATGCCAGGGCTAAGCACCAGCATAGTGTCTCACAGGCCACCCATCAATGAGGGGTTTGCTCCAGTAAAACAGAAAACCCCATAATTCAAACCGGATCTTTGTATCCGAATCAAAGATGAGGTAGAGAAATAGATTGAGTCCGAAGTGGTGGAAGTGACATCCTACCCCACATGGCTAGCCAATATAGTCCCGGTGCCCAAGAAAGATGGTAAGATAAGAATCTGCGAAGATTACCGAGATCTTAACAAGGCTAGCCCAAAGATAATTTTCCACTCCCGATCATCCATATACTCATAGACAATTGTGCCAAGCACGAGTTACAATCGTTTGTAGATTTTTTCGCCGGCTACCACCAGATTTTAATAGATTGAGAGGATGCCGAGAAGACAGCTTTCATCACCCCATGGGGAGTGTACCACTAGAGGGTAATGACTTCCGACCTCAAGAATGTCAGCGCAACATACATGAGGGCAATGACTACTATTTTCCACAACATGATCCATAGAGAGATTCAAGTCTATATGGACGATTTCATTATCAAGTCAAAAAAAGTACAGAGCACACCATACATTTGAGGAAATTCTTCGACGGACTCTAGAAGTTTAATTTGAAATTGAACCCGGCCAAATGTGCGTTCGGAGTACCGGCTGGAAAGTTACTGGGATTCATAGTCAGCCGACCAGGCATAGAGCTAGACCCAACAAAGATCAAAGTAATCCAAGAGTTGCCTCCTCCCCAAACTAAGAAAGAAGTCATGAGTTTCTAGGGAAGGTTAAATTACACCGGGCAGTTTATAGCTCAATCCACCATCATTATAGAGCCCATCCTCAAGCTTTTGAAAAAGGACGCTCCTACAAAATGGACGGATGAATGACAAGAGGCATTCGACACTATCAAGAGATACTTGTCCAACCCGCCAGTCCTGGTACCACCACGGCCTGGGAGTCCTTTTCTGTTGTACTTGTCGATTTCTGAAAAGGCATTCAGATGTGTGTTAGGACAGCATAATGAAGAAGGGAAAAAGGAGTGTGCCATTTATTATTTGAGCAAAGAGTTCACAGCCTGTGAGGCAAGATATATGCTAGTGGAAAAAACATGTTGTGCTCTAACATGGGTAGCTCAGAAATTGAGGCATTATTTATCTTTATATACCACTCACCATATCCAAGTTGGATCCATTAAGGTACATATTTCGTCAGCCCATGCCCATCGGGAAGTTAGCCAAATGGCAGATGCTGTTGAGTGAATTCGACATTGTATACATAGCCCAGAAAGCCGTCAATGGACAAGCTTTGGCTGACTTACTAACCGCGAGCCCGATGGATGAAGAACCTGAACCACTTCGTACCCATTTCCCCGACGAAGGGGTTTTGGCTATAGAAGAAAGAGCAACAGAGTCCTATACTACATGAAATTGTTCTTTGATGAAGCAGTAAATTACAGAGGTTCCGAAATTGGAGCGGTCTTGATATTAGAAATGGGACAACACTACCCTATGGCTGCTAAGCTCAAATTCCGCCGCACCAACAATATGGCTGAATATGAAGCCTGCATCTTAGGTCTCAAAATGGCACTAGATATGGACATCAATGAATTATTGGTCATTGGAGATTTTGACTTGTTGATTCATCAAGTACAAGGCGAATGGGCCACTAAGAATGAAAAGATCTTGCCATATGTGAACCTGGCATAAAGATTGTGCAAGAAGTTCAGAAAGATTGAGTTTCGACATATGCCAAGGGCTCAGAATGAATTTGCTGATGCACTGGCCACAATAGCGTCAATGATCCAGCATCCTGAAAGTAGTCACATCGACCCGCTAAGGATAAGTCTGAAAGAAGAATATGCCCATTGTTGCCATGTGGAGGCTGAGATAGATGGTAAGCCATGGTACAACGACATCAAAATGTATCTGGAAGGACGGGAATACCCCGAAGGCATTACAAATGGACAAAAAAAGACCATCCGAAGAAGGGTGACCTGTTTCTTCCTAAATGGACACCAGATTTGGGTCTGCTTGGATGTGTAGACACTGGTGAAGCCACCAGACGAAGTACATGCGGGAGTGTGTGGACCTCATATGAATGGATTCGTGCTAGCAAAAAAGATTCTACGAGCTAGATGCTATAGGATGGCTATGGAGAGCGACTACTGCAAATATGTGCAAAAGTGCCATCAATGCCAGATCCATGGTGATCTGATCAAAGTCCCTCTAAGTGAGCTTAATGTTATGGGCTCACCATGGCCTTTCGTCACATGGGGAATGGATGCTATTAGACCTATTGAACCCACAGCCTCGAATGGCCATCAGTTCATCTTGGTTGCTATTGATTATTTCACCAAGTAGGTGGAAACAACATCTTACAAATCAGTAACAAAAAAAGTGGTGGTGTACTTTGTGCGAAACCACATCATATGCAGATTCGGTGTGCCCGAGTCCATCATAACAGACAAAGGAGCAAATCTAAATAGCCACCTAATGAAGGATATCTGTGAGCAATTCAAGATCACCCATCGAAATTCAACAGCTTAACGGCCGCAAATAAACGGAGCCCTAGAAGCAGCCAACAAGAATATCAAGAGGATATTGATTAAGATGATTGATAATCACAAGGGTTGGCACGAGCAGTTGCCTTATGATTTACTAGGATACCGTGCTACGGCCAAGACTTCAGTAGGAGCAACTCAATACTTGTTGGTCTACGGAACTGAAGCAGCCATACCCACCGAAGTTGAGATACCTTCCTTGAGAATCATTCAAAAAGCAGAATTAGACAATGCTTAATGGGTCCAAGCTCATTATGAGCAATTGGCTTTAATTGATGAGAAAAGGATGGTTTTTGTATATCACGGGAAATTGTACTGGCAAAGGATGGCAAGAGCTTTTAACATACGTGTCAGAACTAGACTCTTTCAGATCGGGCAACTGGTGCTTAAAAGGATTTTTCCATATCAAGAGGAATATAAAGGGAAGTTTTCTGACAACTGGCGAGGGCCTTATGTAATCCACAAAGTACTCTCCGGAGGAGCGGTAGTATTGGTACAAATGGATAGTCAAGAGTGGACAAAGCCGATCAACTCAGATGCAATAAAGCGCTACTATGCATGAAGAAGGAGATTTTTAGTTTGTAATGATACTCTTTGCTTGGAATCGTTATTCCTTTTGCTTGTATTAGTTGTCTCCTTTTGCTTGTAATCATTTTGTAATAGATAGGCTAAAAAGAATATCTTTTGTAATATGAACTACGCAATGACCAGATTTCCCCACTGTGGGATACGTAGGCGGTCCATCTGGGACCCCATCGCCTTATTAGTAAAACCCAAAGGTCCATTATTTTATTTCTGAACTACGTTCGACCTGAATTCCTGCTGCGACAGGACGTAGGCACTCTTTGAGCTTGGTCGTATCAAAAGAAAAAACCAAGAAACCCCTAGGGAGCCTCAGAGATAGGACTTCACAAAGAAGCAGGGACTGCTGCACGCCTACTTGGGGTGGAATTTTTGAGAGAATCTAAAAATTTGCGCTGTCAAGCCACTACAAAAATTTAGCTAACCCTGGACTCTAAACTGGGGCAGAAATTTTGAGAAGACCTCAAAATTTCCCGAAAGATTCGGCATAAGAATTGATGGATCGAAATTTAAATTGGGGCAGAATTTTTGAGAAAAGGTCTCAAAAATTTCGCATAAGGAAACAAAAACCCCAGTCGCGGAAGAAAGGAGCTCCCTCATTCAAAACGCATGTCATGACAGCTAAAAATGCTTTTATTTTTTCCACAAAATAGATATCCTTATCGTAGCATTACAAAAATAATTTTTCTGCATAATGAAAATAGGTTTATCTTTCGAATGCCGGAGCGAAAGGGGTTTCGGGTCAAGAAAACCGAAGATGCGACAACGCTGGCAACACAGATCAACTTAAAATAGGAGAAAACTAACCCATTTCTGATGCAGGTCCCCAGGACATCGGAAGGCGATCATTTTTCTAACCTTACTTCATGTGTAGGAAACGTTTTGGTAAAGAAGGTCCAGACCGCAGTTGAGATCCGGCTTTTGGATATTTGTCAAGCCACGACGGTTGTGAAAGATTTAACTACCACCAAGGACAAAAATCACATAGGCTAAGAATAAATCAAAATGCCGTGAGGATTAAGTATCCAACCACGAGGGCTATAAAAGATCAAAAGGCCATAAGGGCAAAATATCTAGCCACGAGGGCTATAAGGTTTTGAATGCCAAAAGGGCAAATATCTAGCCATAAGGGCTATGAAAGACTTTGAATGTCAAAAGGGCAAAATATTAAGCCACAATTGCTACAAAATGTTTGGAAATTGCCACAATGGCAAAAGTTTGGCCAAAAACGTCATAATAAAACAAAACGACACATCCGACCAAGAAGGTCACGGCCGGGATAAAGGACGAAAGAGAGACGATTCAGCCGAAGGGGCCATATCTATCATTCGCATCACTTCTTCTTATTTTCCAAGAGGGCCATTCATACGAACATGCTGAGTGGGCCATTGCATGTTTATTTTCATGCTGCCTAAAGGGCCATTGCAAGTTTATTTTCCTGCTGCCAAGAGGGCCATTCATACAAACTACTAAGAGGGCCATTCATACAAACATGCCAAGAGGGCCATTCATTCAAACATGCAAAGAGGGTCATTCATACAAACTGCTAAGAGGGTCATTCATACAAACATGCCAAGAGGGCCATTCATTCAAACATGCCAAGAGGGCCATTCATACAAACATGCCAAGAGGGCCTTTGCACGTTTATACAACCGGTCGAGATAAGGTGCCCATGAGAGTCAACCTCTCCGTCCAGGACTTGGAAGATCACTCTTCACCATGCTCAGCCACATAAATTTGCTTGTTTGCTTGTGTGCTCTGTCTTCTCTTTATTATTACTTCGTTATTTTATTCCGTAATTGATCGAACACACACCGGAACACACAAAGGCCCTCCCGTATAAGGGATATCCTTTTCCTCCGATCGAATCGAACTACAAGAGACTTGATTCCCAAGAACAGGGATATATAGGCAGACTCAATGCTAGAGAGTCAGTCACACTCTCACAAATCACACTAGTCTTCCTAGCTTGATAGCCAAAAAATCTGAGAATCTGCTTTAATTTGCATTTAGAAGTCATAATTGAGTTAAACTACAAATGGCCTGAATTCTCATGGAACCTGAGATATGTAGGAAGCCCAAAATCCAGGGTCTGGCCATATATTTTGAAAATTGCATAAAATAGGGAGGCAATATGACTTGGGTCAGTCAAAAATCAGGGTTAGCCAAATTTCGTTGCTCGGGAATGGTCCCGCCATCCCCGAACAATGAAGGGGCAGTTGTTGACACCTAATTTTTTACCTCCCATAATTTATTTTGATTGCTCAAAATACATGAATATTAAATGGGGTAACATATGTTTTCTTTTAGAAAATCAGGATGATTTTATAGACTACGCAGATAATATTTTACGTTTATTGTTTCGTAAAATAATTTCTATAATAAATCTTTTGGAAATTATTTCACAATAATTAATAAGGATTTTTACTAGAAAATAGTTTGAAATGGCTATTGATTTAATTATGCGAATATCAGAATTTAAATCGGCAAATATTTACCCCCCATTTTAACTCAAGGAAATTGAGTAATTAAAATAAATAATCATTTTTACCCCAAAATTTTAATTCTCTACATAATCAATTTATGTGGACAATTCTCAAATGAATTATAATTGATTTAGATAAATTAATTATGATTATATTTGTAAATTGCCTATTATGGGTTTAATTACGGCTACAATTGAAATAATAAATTATTTAGCC
This sequence comes from Lycium barbarum, assembly GCF_019175385.1. Taxonomy (NCBI): domain Eukaryota; kingdom Viridiplantae; phylum Streptophyta; class Magnoliopsida; order Solanales; family Solanaceae; genus Lycium; species Lycium barbarum. The sequence continues at coordinate 127,478,993 of NC_083337.1, read as the reverse complement.
AAATGGGGCCACAATTGAAAATAGCAAATTCATGCTTTAATTCAATTAAGGTCAGATCTGTAAGTTCAACATTTTGTGAAAAATAATAATAATATATTTTGCTTGTAAATTAATTGGTTACCTGGGTTTAATTAATTTGCTTAATAAATCCGTATTTTCAAATTTTTACATACTTTAATTTGCTTTCTTTACATATATATATAGTATATACGTATAAGTGTACGTTTAGTATATCAATATATTCACACGTATTCGTATATGTATTCGTCTATGTATAGGCGTATATGTCAACATATATATATATATATATATTTATACATAACGGATGGACCCCCCCCCCCCCCCCTCATCCTTTTAAATGGGACCAAGTCCAACCCAACAGGGCTAGATCCGACCCAAACGTTATTACCTAAAGGGCAAAGCCCCTTCTTATTTTCTCAGTTAGGCAAATGAGCCTTGAGGTCATGGGGAGGGTTTCCTTTGAGGGAAACCCTAGCCGCCGCAGGGCCACCATCTCTTTCATATCGTCATCTCGCCATTTTTGGCAAAGATACAGAGCTGGTAAGGTTTTAATAGGCTTGGTTGGGTCGATTTGAGGCAAAGCATTAATTGCCACCTCCGATTTTCACATAACTCTACCCAAATGAGGTGTTATGTCGTCCTTATTATCATGTTTTTCTTTATTTTGTGAATATTGAACGTTGATACTCTGTAAATCTTTAATTTCTTTTGGTCGTTAATGATTTTGAATCTCGGGCTGCTATTGGTTCACAAAGAACCTAGAAAATCAACCTTTTGAGGGCAAGATCCGACCCTTCATTTGTTTTTTACATCTAATCCTAACCCTCCAACGTAGATGTGAGGAGGAAACCCCTACAAAGGAGTTATCCCACATCGGGTAGGAGAGGATTTTGAGGTTTTTAGGTTTTCTATTTAAAGGACCCTATTTTCTTTGTTGTAGAACAAGTTTGAATATATTATGAAAACAAATATACTCATTAGACTCGATATACTTAAAGATTTCTTTCAAAAAATTATTTGAAGTCTTTAAAAGAATTTTCTGAGTCAAGTAAAGAATTTTTTTAAAAAAAGGGAAATTTTTCTCTTTGGTCTTGTTTTGCTGGGTTCTGTGGCTTGAGTTTGGGATTTAGAGGAGAAAATCTCCAAGTTTGAATCTCGATTAGAGGCTGCACTCACAAAAGGTAAAATTTTCTTTTATTTAGCTTGCTTATGAGTATAAAGCTGCTAGTATAATCATCGTTTAGTTTGGTTTAGGTTTATCATGTTTAGGTTAAGCTATTTTTCTTGTTTTATGCATTCAATCATGTTTTTAATGTTTGTTTTGGGTTTCTAGTTAAATAGGATTAACTTAGTTTCACTTAGTTGGTTGTTTGATTTAGGTGACATTAGAAACTAGGTAAAAAATGTCTATTCTTTTTTTAATTCTGTCATGTATGGCTTTTAGTGATGGGGTATGTTGCTTGCCAAGTGCTTAAATAAAAAAGGGAGACAAGTTTAGTTAATTCATATAGGATCAGTTGAGAGAGGTTTACTTGATAGTTTGAAGCAGGTCACCTAGAGTAGATTTGGATTAGTAGTTTATTGATATTATGGCTTGTATGGGCAAAGTCTAAGTAATAAGTCTTATATGATGAGTTTGCAATAATAACCCCCCCCCCCCCCTCCCCTTCTGAAAAATGTCCAGTTCAGTTTACTAGTTTAATGAGAATTCATATTTCAACTGCTTCTTGAGCCTGGCAGAATTTGTGTGAGGTTAGTATGAGACCTTGCTTAGAAAATTTGTGAATGTGCTAGATGATTGTGATGAACTGTGATTGGATATGGCTCAGTGTAGTGAACTAATTGTTTGAATGTTGTGTAACCTCTATAGCCAGTATGTTTGTTTGTTGTCTCATCTTTAAAAGAAAAGAGAAAGGCTTGTGTTATATAAGTTGTGCTTTGACTTTGATTAATCTACCAAGACTTCATTTGAGTCATGTTTTTATTCAAAAGAGAGGAAGGGAAAATGAGTGTGTGTGGAATGAGTATGGGATGTAGAGTTGTTCCTTGGCTAAATAAGTTCACATGTAATGCAACTTGACCTCAACCTTATTAATTGTACCAGTTGTAAGGAGTTCACTCTAATTTTGTCTTGATCCAGTTTGCTTCTATGTGGTTTCAAGCTGTATGTGCTATCTTTTTTATAAATAATATTTTAGCTATTTCTTGCCAAAGCTAGAGGTCTTTTCTCTTAAAGTAACTAAAGGGATAAGATGTTATGCTAAGGTTATTTAAAACAAGTTCCTTTTTTTTTTTTAAATCTGTCTATGGATAAGACTAGCCAAGATTGCATTATGCATTACTTGCTTTCAAATTTGTTGCCATGCCTGCCCTTTGGCCCCTTTTTAGTCTGGTAAGTACAATAATTTGCCTATGGCAGTCCTGTGATTGGCATAACTTTCATGTCACTCTTTTAACTTGGATCTTTGAAAATTTACTGGAAAAGGGCATTTTTACCGCATCATTCTTTGGGTTGATCAGGCTTTGTTATGGTTTCTTTAAGAAGACATGGTGTTGTGAAGGTCTTATATTGGTCCTTTTTGAACTACTTAACTACTTGAGTACTTAGAGTCTAACTTTATCTCTTATGGTCTAAGGGTCTAAACTGTGTGAGTCCCATGTGATACGAGTTATGCTTAGTAATTAATGTTTGTCTGTTTGGGGTCTGTAAAAATGAGCAAATTCTATATCTGACCTAATTTGATCATGGCTCTTCTTAGTGGTCTATTTTCATAGTTTAAGTGTTGAGTCATTGCTGTCTTGAAGGGTCATTTGTCTAGATTTTGGAGCAGAGGATAATAATATATTTTGATGGCTTCCTCCTGTTGTAAAGAAAAAATGAGAATTGCTATACTAAAAAGGTTTTGGCTGTCCTAAAAACAGTAGCCATAAAAAGGGATGTAAGCTTTTTTTTTTGAAGAATATGGGATGAATACTACTTAGTCATATTGGATCAAGTGGTTATCTTTGAAATGCTATGACTATGCTGTGAACACTATTTATACTTGTGAATATAAACCTAGACTTGGTTTTCTTTTGTTGTTAATCTCCACAAAAGGAACCTTACTTGTTCCTTCTGCTGCTCATCCTGCTAATTGAAGACTGGGCCTTTATCTCTCTTTCTGCTTCTTTCCTTTTACTTCTGTTGGATTTAGTTGGGCTGTTGGGGGTGAATTTAGTCTTAGGAAGTTATCAGCCTAGTTAATTGTGATTGCAAACTGATCTTGGCCTGGTATATCAATGTATTGCAAACATTTCTTCCGTTGTATATCACTAAGTTTAGCACATAAATAAAGAAGAAAGTTAGGACTTGGGGATTAAGCTTAAGCTTTCCCTGATGTCTACCATGCCTGGGATTCATGAAATCCCTTGGATCTTGTGTAGCATCAGGATTGAGAAAGTGAATGTTTTCCTTTTTGTGCTATTTTAGCATCTCTATAGTTGTGTATAGCTGTGGTATATTAAGTGGGAAAAATATGTATATCTCACTCTATGGATAAATTATCTTGTGATCTGCTCTATAGGATTAGCATATTTGGGCTTTGCTTTTCCTTTCTGTGTTTATGTGGGCTTAGCAATATCAAGCCCATAACTTTGAATGTTGGATTTGTGTTTTCATTTCAACTTTAGTTCATAAGGATTAATATATGTTGTCCTATCTGAATTTTCTTTCAAACGTGATGAATGTTTTAATTTTTGACAATGTGGTATGCTATGTATTCCTTTACTTAAGAACACTTTTAGATGCTTTCTAATTTACATACCCTTATCTCTTTTCTTGCATGAAAATCCCATTGTTTGGGGACACTCTGCTGCGTAAATTCGTTGGGGCAAAGGCCCAATATCCTCTTTGATTGAGTCCGTGAGAAATGAATAAAAGGGAAGCTGATATGTTTTTGAAGGCCCAGCCAATGGGCGAAAATGGCACTTATGGGCTTGGGTAGGCCCATCAATTAAAAAATTCACTTTCCTTCCTCCTCCATCTATATATATGTTGCATATGTACTAAATATGTGAATAATGGAACCCTTGTGCATGCTAGAACTTAGGAAGAACACCTAGTATGTTTAAGAGGTCACTAAAATAAAATTCCAAACTCGGTTAATGGTTAACTTTGCATAAAACTAGAAGTTGGTTTGGTGGTGAGTTTCTCAAACTTCCTAATAACACGGCTAATTGCAAAAGAAGAACAGAATCTTGCTTAAGTTTAAAGGGGGGCAACGTTTAGTGTTATTTTTCCTTAAAACTGGCTAAAAATGAAATGAATTTCCAAGCTATCCTCCATGATTTGTAAGAAGGGCAAACTGTCTACTATTTTGGAAACGGTTGGAAACAGTCTTTTTACAAAAACTCAAAAAACCATTTTGAATTTGGGCTCGATCTGTTTGCATGCATTCGTTAAAATTGGAAATGGGTTTTGGACTTAGTAAAAATTTGATGAGATTCGACTGGTATGGGCTTGACAGCCCCAAAACGATAGGGACTAAAATGATAAAAACGTTGGAGCAAGGTTGAGGACTTCGGATTTGGAATATAAGTTGACTTATTGGCTTAAATGATAAAATAGGGCTTACAAAGGTTGTATTTCTTATATATATATATATATATATAATCGGAGATATACCCCATATTTTCTATATATATGTATAACAAAACCTGTAAGTACTAAATTCATTTCTTTAGGACTAGAATAGTAGCGACTCTAATCGGGAGAAATCCCGGGAATGTCCTAATCCGGCAACGAACTGAGTTGAACACTTGCGTGGATTTTTAAACCAAAACCCCCTCTTGCAAGGGGGAATTTTTGCCAAATTTTTTCTTGGAACCATGATTATGATATGAAAAGGAATGACATTTTAGCGAAAAATCAAAACACTCCCTTTTGCAAATAAATACGTTAATTAGACATTGAAGCTTGTAGGTCAACCTTATTCTACGGATCCTTAATAGAAGGGTGCTTAAAACCTTCCCTGGGGGATCACCAGAACCCTTACCTCGAACTCTGGTCCAAAGAACTTTTTCTCTTATTTTGAAAAAATCTTTTAACTTGGTATTCCTAATTAGGCAGCGATTCTAAAAAACGTAAAATCCAAATTATAGCACCAACAACCTCGTAGTAACTTTTATATCTAACCCGCATAAAAGCGAACCATAATAGATGGCGACTCAGCTGGGGATCTTTCTAGGTTCTAACCATAAGGGTTCCAATATAATGTGATCTTAACTGTGTTTATTTGCCTATGTGTTTAAATTTTCGCAATTTTGAACTGTCATTCATATCATATCATAAACTCCGCCACTCCTGGCAAAAAGCATGGTTTCAAAGGTGACACGCGGGATCGCGGTCTAACCTTCACTAAAAAACCCGAAACACCCTTTTTTTGGGAACACGTTGAACATTAAGTTGGGGTGGTCACCCAACGGCCGACAATGGTTCACCCCGAGTAGTCCTCTCGAGTCCAAGGTCAATTCGAAAAAACCCACTCTTACACAAGCCTAAGATAGAGTTAAGCCAACTCCAAATGACAAGTAGACTGGGTGGTTTGGATATTTTAGACGTATCCAAACCCAATAAGGAGACTAGCCCGTGTCAAATACAGTCTATGACCCAAAAAATACCGCATATCATATTATGTGCTATTTGGAAACGTTAAATGTGCCTATGAATGAAACCATTGCCTATTGGGAGGGACTAACATTGGATTTTTTTGTAGATGTCAATCAGTATTAACTTTGATATGGTCCTGACCAAACCTGAGTTGCTGCGGATTTGGTGGGGCCAAATGTCCCCGAAAGAGAAAAGAGAAATCTCCTGTCATTTAGGAAATTTGACATCCATCATGACCACGATTGGTTGCATAGAGTTGATAAAAGTAATTGCGGGATTCCGGGATAGAGAACGGATGGTTTTTAGATTTGCGGATGATATTGAAATGACACCAACACTGGAGAAGTTTAAGGACGTGATAACTAGCATAGGCTCAGGGTTGAAAAGAAGAAAGAAACCCGACCAAAATGCCTTGATCCCGAAAAAACCCACCTACTCCCAAATTTGTAGGATGCTTTCTTTAAACTACGCCAATTAGGCCCATGGCCCCACCATACCCTTTAGAGAATTACACAGAAGGTTTGGGAGCCCGATTGGATTCGCAGAACATCCCGGAGAATTCAAGACTTATGCCGACTGGACGGCTACCAAACCTTTGGCCTTCGCCATTTGCTTTTTGGGAACTATGGTTTTCCCCAAAGATTGGTCCGTAGCCATAGATACCCGAGTCATTTCATTCACCCATGTCATCTTCTATGGCATAGCCCAAAAATAAGAGACCAAATACTTTGATATAACTCCAATCATATTAGCCGATTTATACCGAGCCTGAGTCTCTGCCAGAATCATTACAAATATTTTCAAGGTTGTAATTTGTTGTTGCAATGGTGGATCCTCAAGCATATGGTCAAGGTTAGGAGTGAACAATACCTGAGTAGGCTGGCTGAAAGGGACAGTCTTCAGGATTTTCGCCCGAACTTCGGAGAATAAAATAGGCAAAGTTAGACGTTCAACTTCTCCAGGTTGAAGGAAGAAAGCATTCAATGGATGTTCTATGACTTCATATCCACCAAGGTTGTAGTTAAAGGAAGAAAGTGTGCATTTGTGCCGCTTATGGGAATTCGAGGGATTCGCCCTTATGCTCCTGCCCGAGTTCTAAGACAATTTGGCAGAATCCAAGTCGTACCCCAGAATGGAGGCATGGGAGATTTCATCATCAACTACGACATTGGTAGACCACCAAGATCATTGGATTGTGTCCGAGAATGGAAGGGTCGCACGATTTGGGGTCCCGATACCTTAGCTGAAGATAGGTTCCTCTCGGGTTCTGTCGTAGAATATAAGGATTGGTTGCGGGCTGACTTGTAAGGCACGCTTCCTCCTAGGCCGATTCTCTATAGCTGTGTCCAAGACAAGGATTCGCAAGCCGAGATCCGAGCTTGTTTCATTCAGAAGAGAGCTGACGAATGGGATGCTAAGTATTTGGAGAAAATCGAGCATGATAAGGTCGTCATAGAGAGTCTGAGGAATGAGTTGGAGCTTACCAGCGATTATTTGGTTGAGCTAGATGACCGAATGAAGAAGATTTTAGACGATGTCGCTCTACTAACCTTCACCCAGAAAGGGTTCCTTGTGGAGGCGACTTTGACGTCACCCATCTTCATATCCAGACTACCCTCCGGAAAGCAAAAAAAGGCCAAGACTGATAGGGATTGGGCTTAATCATCCAATACTGGAGGACACTTTCTACTGATTTATTTTTATGCATTGTCTTTACTTTATCTTTTGTACCCCTGCGGGGAAGAATATTATTATTAACGATTATGGGTCAATGGTTTAATTCAAATGGCATATTTATGTTTCATAACGTTTAGTATGCTTAAGAACGCGCGTAGTATAATATTACGAACTGCTTTGTGTGACTTTGGTTGCTTCCATATGTTTCGTTTAAATGGTCAATTGGTCTCGAATACTGTCCACTCACCCAAAGAAAAATAATGAACAAAATACCCGCACTAAGCCCAATGATTTTCTCAGAATCTGAAGATAAACAACAAGACTGCGCCTGAGCTCGAGATCATAAAGCAGAATGAGGTTTCGTTACGACGAAAGATTCAATATCTCGAGAAGAAGATCCGGATAGTAAAGGGCAAGATTAAAGAGGCGGATAATTTATTGGATTCGGCAGAAAGCTCGCCTGAAAAACATGTCGAAGCACAAGGATAAAATGTCCTTGACAAGGGAAAAGGGATTCTTCCCAAGTACATCCTGATAATGGAAGAGTCCGAGGAGGAAGAAATAGAGTCGGACCCACATGGCCATCAAAGGGGGCTGCCTCCGGTGCGCCTTCAAGCATAAAGAGGGAAGAAGCTTCTGCTGCATTATCAAGCCCTAAAGGGGGAGGAGCCTATGATGAGTTATCAAGCCCTAGGGAGGAGACCTAGGGAAAATGGAGTATGCTCTACCAGCTTCACCTGAAAGGTGGGCTATTACAGTCAAAGCATTGGATTGTCCCTACCGATTCTCGCCTCAGCAGGTTACGAATAAGGAAATGATGATCAAATTCCAAAGCAAAGGCATAGTCAGCGACTGCTTCGATAGGTTGCTGCCTTGCCCTCTGGCCTTCGTACATAAGAGATGTCCCTATCATCAGGATCAGGCTGGGCATACCCTCAGTGAATGCTTAGCCTTAAAAAAGAGACTCTTCAGGTTGATAGATGAGAAAAACATCACTAAGATGTGGGGCCCGCATTCGCTGTTGGTCCATGACAACATTATCCCAACTGAAGGGATTATTCGGAACACCCTGTTACACCTCGCAAATTTCCCCGTGAATGTACAACGAATAGACTAACGAAGAATAAGAGTATATGGTGTTTTAATCAGAAGGGAATGACGTTTGACGACCCTAAGCAATATTTCAAAGGCAATTGGAATAAGAGATAAGGTTATGCTCCATAATGACTAATTATAGGTTTTGAAGACGTGAAAGTTGCAGTTTTGCACTTTGGCCCAGTCGGTCGTACAATGAAATACGAACCGTAAAGTAGTATACGGCCCGTAAACCACCATGTCGTATTCCAACTTACAAAACTTCAACCTTCTACCAAATGATCAAATGGTTAAATACGACTTGGAATACGGACCGTAAATTGAAATACGGCCCGTAAACTGCGATCGTAAATCACTATGATCCCCAGCATACCTTTCTGTTTTTGTTATGCTTAAATACGACCACGAAATACGGCCCGTAAACTGGAATACGGACAGTAAACTGGGTTTACGACCACTGTGCACTTCAACTACTGTTCATTTCGGATCAGATTTTAAGTCATTAAAAAGGAGACCCAAGCTCATTAATTCATTTCATTTCCACGATACTTCTCTCTAGAAACCTCTAGAATGCTCTCTACTCTTCATCACAAGAAAACCAAAGGAAATCCATGATCAATAACACCAAATCCATGAAATAAAGTGTATGAAACCTAGCTAAAGTTCATCTCTCTCAAGAAATTTCAAGAGAAGTAAACAAGGGTTTTGGTGCAAGGAGAGTAATACAACTCAAGGCTTGTTCCTACAACATCTAAGGTAAGTTTTATGGCATTTACATGTTATTTAGGATATGGAAGAGTTGAAACACTTGGATTATAGAAGGATGTAAGAAATGGGTCATGAAAGGGTGAATAGTAGCATTGTTGAGTAAAGGTTTAAATTGAGCCATGATCATTGATAATTTGTGATTATAAAAATGTTATGAATGACACTTAGAACATGGAATAAGTATCCTATGAGGGAAAGATGTAACAAAGAACCATGGCCATGATTATGGAGAAATTGAAGACAAATTGTGAAATACGGATATTGTAAATGAATGATGCGTGTTGTCTATCATATTGAGAACATTGTTATAAGCGCTTGAGAGTTGATATAGAATATGGGAAGAGTTGCACAAACAAAAAGAAATGTTGTCCAATTTTCTCTAGCGTTAGTAAGCTGTTTTTATAATCGCTAGCTAATGTCGATACAAATTCGCTTGAAGGTAGAACGTACGCACTAAAGGAGAACAAGCAAGAGATAAATTAGTAAACGTCAAAGGTATGTAAGGCTAGTCCTTTCTTTCTATGGCATGAATCCTATGGTATGATTTTTCCGCCTTCTCCATTATATCCCGGAAATCTAATAGTACATGTTCATGAATAGCCTTATGAGATGAGAGATATATTATGAGTTCAATAATGATGATGATGAGTTAAGTATAAAGATTCTAGCGTTCACAATATGATGTTCCTATAGAGTTGATGATGTTACTTGTTGTGTATACTCACCTTATATACTATTTCCTTCAAGGTGAGGCAGAATACTTATAAATGTCCATAATGGAATCGGGGGTTCACGACCTTATCTCACCTCGATAAAGTATAATTAACTTTAAGTTATTGTGCATGCATTATGATGAGTACATGTTGATGACATTACACCGCGCCGTTAAGGCCGGGCAGCACCGCTAAGGCGGGCGGCTTATAGATTATTACACCGTGTCTATATTGCACGGGCAGCACTACTAGTGGGCGACATGAGATGATACCCCAGACGCGGGAGGCCTGGACGCAGGCTAATGTTATGACTATCACACCAATCCGACATGGACGGGCAGCTTATACGTTATCACACCGTACCTATATATGCGGGCAGCTTATACATTTATGCATATATGATATGACGATGAGTATGAGTAAGACAGTATGCGTTACTTCTTTTATATTTGACAGTCAGATACAGATGTTTCATATTGATATTTCCCTTGTATCATTGTCTTATTTCATTATTTATGCCTCTCATACTCAGTACAATGTTCGTACTGACGTCCATTTTCTTTGGACGCTGTGTTCATGCCCACATGTAGACAGGGAGGAGAGCTTGACCCAGATTCGTAGTAGCTGTCTGCCGTTTGAAAGCACTCCTTTGTTCCAGAAGTGATTGATTATTCTTTTGTGTATATTCATGTATTTGTATTTTGGGCATGACGGGGTCTTGTCCCGTCTTCACGTTTAGCACTCCAGTAGAGGCTCGTAGATGCGCAGTGTGTGGGTTAGATGGTCTCACAAGATTGTTACTATGTACATATATTATTTTGATGGCCGAGAGGCTTATGCGTATAAAAGTATTTTATGTTCTCAAATGAAAAGATGATTTTCTTATGTCTTGAGTATAAATTGATAAAAGAGCATTAAATGAGTAAGATGAGTAGTAGCACGAGTGGTGCTCGGTGGCTATCCCCAGGTACCCGTCGCGGCCCCTAGCTGGGTTGTGACAAAAGTGGCATCAGAGCAGTTCTGTCCTAGGAAGTGTCTACGAGCCGTGTCTAGTAGAGTCTTGTCTATGGTGTGTTGCGCGCCACGCTAATAAACAAGAGGCTACAGGGCATTTAGGAAAAATGACCATCTTTCTTCCTATGAGATCGTGCGATAGAGCCATGTATAAGATTTTATCCTCCTTAATAGTGTGCTATGATTTTAGCGAAGCTGATGCAAGGAAAAGCTATGGCAACCCAGAAGGGCAAGATAGCGGTGGAAGAAGGGCTTGAACAAGAGTCGTCTATAGATGTTGAGGAGGGCGAACCCCAGAATAAAGCCCCACCTCGGTTTTCCCATACTTCGCCCACTTTTGAGGATCAGAGGGGAGCCTCAACTTTAGCTCCAGCACCCCTCGTTCCTCCACCAGATGCCTCGGGCAGAGAGATAAGACAGGCCAATCTTCTACTGACTCAATTAGTAGCGGCTCAAGCTCAGCGGCAGAATGTGGGCCACGATAATAGGGGTTGGAGAAAGAGAGTTAGTTCTTTAGGGTTCGATCATGAGTGTAGGGGTGCTCCGAGGCAACAATTCTCTAGGCACTCAGTTCGTTCAGCAAGTGGTGCTCCTCCGCAGTTTCCTTGACCCCGATTTGATGGATCTACTTATTCTAAGTCACCCCCGTGTCTCCGAGTTTCCAGTTCTCAGATTCATAGTAGTTCTAGTCAGACGAGATCCCCAGTACCACGATGTACTCAGTGTCACAAGTTACATTGGGGACCGTGCCACTTGGGCTGGATGTTTGTTATACCTGTGCTCGGCCAGGGCATATCATGCGCGACTGCCCATGGAGGCGTGGTAGAGATGAGGTTCGACCTATGGGGTTAGTAGCTGGCTCTTCGTCATCGGTACGCCCTCCAAGGCCAAGGCCACAGATGTTAGTAGGTGGTGATAGATACCAAAGAGGAGCGCCCAGTCCATGTGGATCCCAGTATCATATTCATGTGTTAGCTGAGCGACAGGATCTTGAGTCTTCCCCTAATATTGTCCCAGGTATATTGTCAGTATCCTTTTATAATATGTGTGCATCGATGAATTCGGACCCTATGTTGTCATGTATCACCCCCGTTGTTATGATTGTGTTGAGGTGAAAAATATGAGCCGATCCGACGATCTGAGATGACTATATTTGTTAGTAACCTAGTGATAGCCCGAATCGTGATTTACGAGTAATTTGATTTACGGTGAGCGAATATAAATAATATGTGTATGTATATAGATGTTGAAATTCTAGACCGAGTGTGCAGGCACAACTTATGAGACAAGCTCTACTATTTATATCCTTTAATGGTTTGGGATTGTTATGTTTACAAAGGAAACTCTGCCGATGTTTTCCTAGAATTTGAAGGAGACAAGGTACAAGCTCGTGATATGTCCTGACGAGAAATGATGATGTGCAACAAAGTAATGGCAGGACGAGATTGAGTTAGGAGTATCATTGACAACTACAAGAGATGAGTAACGGTAATTATAAGATCGACACTGATATGGTAAAGATAAATACTAGGGTAAATTAGGAAGACTGGTAGTGCTAAAGCACGACATAGAAGAGAAAGGGTAACTCCAATGGAATGCGATACCGAGGTATTGATTGGAGGGATAAGCATGAGAAAGACGCGATAAGTTTGCTAGCGACTAAAGTAACAGTACCCGGAGACAGAAGTACGAATACGAAGGGTTATAATGAATGAGAACACGTTGGTAAAACAATTTATATGGTGAGCGTGATAGAACTCATTAGAAGGAGTAACGGGTTGAGTATGCTTACTTCACGAGGTTTATCCTATGTTACAAGCAGGCTTGCGAATGAGATCAAGAAGTGTCACTTTATAGAGTTGATTATGGTCAGGGTATAATGAGAACGCAACAAGAACCGTAATGCAAAGTATAGCGAGGAAACGACTAAGGATGTGACATGTTCTATATGAATAAAGAGTGAATGCAAGTGTGAAACCAACAAGCGAGCCATGGGGCAGTAGATGAGAAAGCTTATAAGACTTTGTTAGGCGAAAGTCCAGCATAGGGATTCCTCAATGACAGAAATGATAGCCAGTAAAAAGGGGGAAGTCAACTAAAAAAAAAAAGAGAAAGAAAGAAATGAGAGGAAGGTGATATGGTAAAGTAGCAGTAGTTTGTGATTGGCATAATCGAGAGCTTGAGTGATATCTTTAGCCGGATGTAAAAGACCAAGACTATAGAAAGATGAATAACAAAATAAGACGATTATTAAGAAAAGGATCAACACAATAAGAGTGAGAGGGGATGATCAGAATGAACAGAATAAGTTTTTTGAGCAAAGAATGGATTATACGAAGGTACTAGATTCTAAAGGACAAAAGTGGATGTACTCAGTTAGGGATAGGGTTCCTCATACGAAGAATGAAGGATTGATTTTAAAACGGGAGAAAGCAAGATAAATTGAGGAGGAAGGAATAAGAACGAGAATAGAGAGAGAAGGAAATACACGAAGTACGCGTGCTTAAGAAGTAGTTGCGTTATAATTAAAGGGAGATGCATTCCCTACGAATATCCTGTACCAAGTTAGAACGAGTGAAGTATATGAAGTAAAGAGTCGAAAGGAAAAAGATGATCATGAGTTATGAGTTTACTGTATGACGACAAAGCGATAGAGTAAAGCTACCATCAACGACAAATATACTACGATTATGATTGGTTTTTGAAATCAGTGTTGAGTGCAAAACAAAAGTAAAAGAATAAGAGGCATGAGGGGTATTAGTGGCGTATGAGACTTAGGCCCTGGAAAACAAAGATGACGTTACAAGTGAACTTTGAGCACCGAAGAAGAGAGAAAATGACATTATATGGATGGTAAGGATAACTAGACCTACTACTATGGTGAGCATCCCTATGGGACAAAAGTTGTTAATTGGAGCAGATTTAGACATTGACTCATAACTACCAGATGAGCTAAGTAAAATACATCCTTGTTCGGATTGTTGTATCGGTTGTATTATTTGGTTACAAGACTGCAAGGTGAGTATGTTAAGACTTCACACAGGAATTATCATAGCTATGAATTACGAGGAAACGGCATGAATAAGATGTAGTGTAGTAAGGGATGTATGAATTCAAGATTTGAAGGAGAGACAACGGATTTGAGAATGGTACAAGTAAAACCCTTAAAGGGGGGAAACGAGTAAAGGGAATTCAAGTGTAGAGATTTGGGATGATGGATCCAAAAATGTGACAAATATAGACTCTAAAACAAAGAGTGAGAGTTGCGTAGAAATTAGTCCAATGACTAGTAAATAAACGAACACGAATTGAGCAGGCATCTGAGACTGTACGGGAAACCATTCGCGAAGACCTTGAACCACGTGACATTGAGAGCAAATAACTCAAGCGGTATTGTAAAGGATGACGGTGTTATACTAGAATAGAGGTAAAGACACCAGCGGTAAAGTCATTGTAAATGATATGTATAGGAATATGACCATGGATACGACATGTAAATGAGTACGATAATGAATACGAATGTAGATATGGATACATGTATATGTATAGATGTGTATGTACACGAATCACGCAAGAACGATTATGTAACTCGCAAGTAATTATACGTCGCAAGAATGATTATGTAACTCGCAAGTAATTATACGTCGCCAATGAGACCAAGTGGATATTTAAAAAGAGGAGTAAGAGGTAAACAAGGATAGTGTGGCCATGATACCCCGAGTCAGTTGAAGGAAAACAATATGGTAAATAGAGTTGAAATATTGAGTTGGGATTATTGTTAGGGGTAAATAGGACAATTACTTGGAATATGACATAAGTACATGCTATACGCTTGCTACAGTAGCCCTGTGGTGTGACAACTTTCAAATGCAATAAGATCACTGAATGAAGGGGAAGCTTAGTCCTCAATACATTAGGCCTTATGAGATGGTATGCAAAATAGGCAAGGTGGCTTATGAATTGGATCTAATATCCATGTCTCGATGCTTCGTAAATATGTTGGAAATCTTACTAGGATCATGCCAATAAATGATGTTCAAGTGACAGAAAAGTTGATCTATGAAAAGGTACCCATTGTCACACTAGATAGGCGAGTACGGAGACTTCGAAATAAAGAAGTGGCCTCAGTTAAGGTCTTATGGCAGAATAACAACCGAGAAGAATGACTCGGGAAGCGGAAGAAAACATGAAATCCAAGTGTCCGCACTTGTCTCAGCCCCAAGAGAGATTCATGATGAAGCATCAAGATTTTGAGGTATGTATGCGTACTATTCATGCTTTTGGTCGTGTGTGGCCAATTTATAGTTTTATTGTGTTGTAGCCCTGTGAGGCAGAATTATTATGGGTTGTTGTGACAGGATGGTAGTGCCATATTACAGGGGAAACTCTGGCGAAATTTTCGTAGAATCCCGAGTGTTTAACATTCGAGGACGAATGTTCAAAAAGGGGGGAAGAGTGTTACACCTCGCAAATTTCCCCGTGAATGTACAACGAATAGACTAACGAAGAATACGAGTATATGGTATTTTAATCAGAAGGGAATGACGTTTGACGACCCTAAGCAAGATTTCGAAGGCAATGGGAATAAGAGATAAGGTTATGCTCCATAATGACTAATTATAGGTTTTGAAGACTTGAAAGTTGCAGTTTTGCACTTTGGCCCAGTCGGTCTTAAAATGAAATACGAACCGTAAAGTAGTATACGGCCCGTAAACCACCATGTCGTATTCTAACTTACAAAACTTCAACCTTCTGCCAAATGATCAAATGGTTAAATACGACTTGGAATACGGACCGTAAATTGAAATACGGCCCGTAAACTGCGATCGTAAATCACCATGATCCCCAACATACCATTCTGTTTTTGTTATCCTTAAATACGACCACGAAATACGACTCGTAAACTGGAATACGAACCGTAAACTGGGTTTACGACCACTGTGCACTTCAACTACTGTTCATTTCGGATCAGATTTTAAGTCATTAAAAAGGAGACCCAAGCTCATTAATTCATTTCATTTCCACGATACTTCTCTCTAGAAACCTCTAGAATGCTCTCTACTCTTCATCACAAGAAAACCAAAGGAAATCCATGATCAATAACACCAAATCCATGAAATAAAGTGTATGAAACCTAGCTAAAGTTCATCTCTCTCAAGAAATTTCAAGAGAAGTAAACTAGGGTTTTGGTGCAAGGAGAGTAATACCACTCAAGGCTTGTTCCTACAACATCTAAGGTAAGTTTTATGGCATTTACATGTTATTTAGGATATGGAAGAGTTGAAACACTTGGATTATAGAAGGATGTAAGAAATGGGTCATGAAAGGGTGAATAGTAGCATTGTTGAGTAAAGGTTTGAATTGAGCCATGATCATTGATAATTTGTGATTATAAAAATCTTATGAATGGCACTTAGAACATGGAATAAGTAACCTATGTGAGAAAGATGTAACAAAGAACCATGGCCATGATTATGGAGAAATTGAAGACAAATTGTGAAATACGGATATTGTAAATGAATGATGAGTGTTGTCTATCATATTGAGAACGTTGTTATAAGCGCTTGAGAGTTGATATAGAATATGGGAAGAGTTGCACAAATGAAAGGAAATGTTATCCAATTTTCTCTAGCGTTAGTAAGCTGTTTTTATAATCGCTAGCTAATGTCGATACAAATTCTCTTGAAAGTAGAACGTACGCACTAAAGGAGAACAAGCAAGCGATAGATTAGTAAACGTCAAAGGTATGTGAGGCTAGTCCTTTCTTTCTATGGCATGAATCCTATGGTATGATTTTTCCTCCTTCTCCATTAATCCTTTATATCCCGAAAAACTAATAGTCCATGTTCATGAATAGCTTTATGAGATGAGAGATATATTATGAGTTCAATAATGATGATGATGAGTTAAGTATAAAGATTCTAGCGTTCACGATATGATGTTCCTATAAAGTTGATGATGTTACTTGTTGTGTATACTCACATTATATACTATTTCCTTCAAGGTGAGGCAGAATACTTATAAATGTCCATAATGGAATCGGGGGTTCACGACCTTATGTCACCTCAATAAAGTATAATTAACTTTGAGTTATTGTGCATGCATTATGATGAGTACATGTTGATGACATTACACCGGGCCTGTAAGGCCGGGCAGTACCGCTAAGGCGGGCGGCTTATAAATGATTACACTGTGTCTATATGGCACGGGCAGCACCACTAGTGGGCGGCATGAGATGATACCCCGAACGCGGGAGGCCTGGACGCAGGTTAATGTTATGACTATCACACCGATCCGACATGGATGGGCAGCTTATACATTATCACACCGTACCTATATGGGCGACCAGCTTATACATTTATACATATATGATATGACGATGAGTATGAGTAAGACAGTATGGGTTACGTCTTTTATATTTGACAGTCAAATACAGATGTTTCATATTGATATTTCCCTTGTATCATTGTCTTATTTCATTGTTTATGCCTCTCATACTCAGAACAATGTTCGTACTGACGTCCGTTTTCTTTGGACGCTGTATTCATGCCCACAGGTAGACAGGGAGGAAAGCTTGACCCAGATTCGTAGTAGCTGTCCGCCGATTGAAAGCACTCATTTTTTCCGGAGCTGCTTGATTATTCTTTTGTGTATATTCATGTATAGGTATTTTGGGCATGACGGGGTCTTGTCCCGTCTTCACATTTGGCACTCCAGTAGAGGCTCGTAGATGCGCAGTGTGGGTTAGATGGTCTCACGAGATTGTTACTATGTACATATATTATTTTGATGGCCGAGAGACTTATGCATATAAAAGTATTTTATGTTCTCAAATGAAAAGATGATTTTCTTATGTCTTGAGTATAAATTTATAAAAGAGCATTAAATAAGTAAGATGAGTAGTAGCTAGAGTGGTGCTCGGTGGCTAGCCCCGGGTACCAGTTTGTTATATCCCGCATTTTTGTACAATCGGATAATTCAAGGTGATTGCGGGGAGATGACAAGTAAGGACTTACTTTTATTTTGTTAAGCATATGAGTCGCTTATGAAGAATTTCGAAGTGGAAATATTAAGAAAGGCTAGGGGCGAGATGGGAAATGCGAAATAGGACCCGTGGAATTATGGAGGAAGACGAAGGGTAAAATGGTAATTTCACAAGTGTTCAAGAAGAATTCTTGGAAAATTTCCAATATGGCCGTGTGGCATGGGTGGCATATGCCCACATTTTTATTAATTAGTGGGGGCTAATTACACACTATAAGGAAATGTGGACTAAATCTTACAAAGGAAGACATTTAGTCTTCTTTATTTATTTTAAGAAAATCCAAGAAAATGGAAGGATCTTCTAGAAAAGGAGAGAGAGGGATCATGTGACCATATTTTTATTTTGGGGGACCTATTTATAAATAATGAAAATTGGTGAAAGACTTGTGGATATATATGTAGGAAGTCATCTTAATTCATCAAAGTTTCTAGAGAATTCAAGAAAACAAGAACAAGAGAGAGAGGAGAAAAACCTAAGGGCCATTTCGGCCAAGAGTAAAAACCAACAAGACAATTTACAAAAATTTCTTCAAAAATCATTTCCTACCAAGTAGAGGGTCCTTAACAAAGTGGAGTTGTTGTTGGAACAAGAAAAACACGAATTCACAAGTTGGAGATTCAAACAAGTTGGAGGATCAAAGAAGAAGGTGAGAATTCATTTTCTTTGTATGTTAGGGATGTTATGCATGTTGTAGTATGCAAAATTGAATGAAATTCATGAAACCTTGCATGTTGGTGTTGAGCCGTGTGAGGGTGTTGTTGGCCGTGTATTTATGCCTATGTATGTGTAGGAATCATGTTGTAATTATTTTATTTAGTGCTTGGTTGTTGCAATGAATGTTATGTGATAATGGAAGTTGAATGAATTTTGGAGAAGTTGTAGTTGTGCATGCATAATGTTTGAAGCCGTGTGTGCATGGTGTGTGTGTGGCCGTGCATATATGTTGAATTGTGAAGGAATAATGAGCAAGTTTTATTTAGCATTTTAGTTGTTGTGTTGTGGATTTTATATTACAAATAAAGATTTGATGAGCTTGGTGAAGTGTTAGTAGTTGGAAGTTGTGTAAATTGAAAATAATGTTCTTGTATGGATGGTATGTAATGATATTGGTATGATGTTGTTGGAATATATATTATAAGATTGTTGTTGTTTTATTGGAATTGGAAAGTCATTAAGGAAGTAGAATGCTCCTTGAAGTGTTGGAATGTACCTTGAGTTGAATATGGAAATTGCTAGTGTGGTTGTTGAGTTATGTTGATAGTTTGGCCGGGTTTGAATTCTCGGATTGTGATTGATTAAAATTTGTCTAAGTTGAATGTTGAGGATGGTATATTTACAGAGGAAATGCTGCCGAAATTTCGGTAGCCAAGTACTATCTTAAGATTTCCAATGTTAAAAGTTCTAATAGAAGTTTGGTAAATTTGACCAATTTGTAGATTTTGGCGGATTTGCGACTCGAATTTGGAATAACAAAAAGGGCGGAAAGAGGTATGTAAGGCTTCACCCTTCTTTCTATGGCATGTCTTAGACGTAATAAGTCGGGTATGAGCCTCGGGGACAACCCTATTCCCCGGAATCCGCACTTAAAGTTTTCCCTTTTTCCTTCAGTAGAATTGAACTAGAAATTGTGCAAAATGTTGAAAAACCTTCTTGAACCTGTAGAACTTGCATAAAGAGGACCCGATTACCATAGAACCCTCACAAGTAACGCCATGACACGTAACATATGTAAATTTAGTACGCCGCCTCATTTGACCCGAGGTGGGCCCATTGTTCCCGGATTCTTCCTTAATGTTCAGTTATTACCCGATAAGTGTTACAATTATTCTAAAGAGAGTATTCTATGATAAAAATGATAGCGGTGATGTTAAGAAAGGAATATGCCTATGATGAGTATGACAAGAGTGATTCCACGACTAAGAGCCTTAAGGTAAAGACTCAAAATAAGTATGAAAGTGTCAAGCTAGTTATTGATCTTTAATGCTACTCCTTGGTTATGACTCTAATTTCTAAAGACTTCAAGTAAGTGACTTATGATGATGATGACCTTGTCCTATGTTTTCCCTTAACGCTATTCTTCGTTGATAGTCTCGCCTTATATTACTAGTCCCTTCAAGGCGAGGCAAAGTCATGATGATTATTCCATAATGCAATCGGAGGCTTCCGACCTTATGTCACTCCGATAGGGTTGTAGCTTTCACTTGGGCTCTCATGCATGCTTTATACTTATGTATTATATATTTTATGACACCGTGCCGTCCCACGGGCGGCCGGACAGATATACACACCACTATAGTGGGCAGCTTATACCCCGAACGCGGGCTCACACACCGTTCCTATATGGACGGGCAGTCTATACACCGTTCCTGTTGGGACGGGCAGCATTACACCGCACCTATATGGTCGGATAGTTTACTTACAGATTTTTACATATTATTTTTAAAGCTAGCATGCATGGCATTCGCCCTAAGGGGCATTCAGATGAACTGCTTATTCCTTTACCCCATGGTACGCTCAGATAAAGTTACACCGTACCTCTATGGTCGGGCAGCACTACGCCGTACCTATGGGGTCGGGCAGTATTACACCGTACCAACGTGGTCGGGCAGTGTACTTGAGATGACTATATGTTATTTTTAGAGGTAAAGTTAAATTGCATAACTATCTGCCTTAAGAGGTAAACAGAGGTACAGATTATATCCCTCCTTCTCTATGCTATGTTTTATGCTTTCTAGTATGATCTTATTTTACTATTCATGCCTTACATACTCGGTACACTATTCGTACTGACGTCCCTTCCTGTGGACGCTGCGTTTCATGACGCGCAGGTAAGCAGGTTGGCGGACTTGATCCTTAGGAGCTCCACCAGCGGTATATTGAGAGTGCTCCAGTTCTTTCGGGGCTTCAGCTATTCGGTACTACTTTTGTGTACATGTCCGGACTCGGCAGTATCCGGTCCTTTTCTAGATGCTATGTATTATACTTAGAGGCTCGTAGACAGATATGTACAGTCAGGTGTTTTGTGCTTTTGTGGTTCTCATCACTGTAGAAGGTGCTAGTAAAGTTTAATGGTCTGTATTTATAATTATGCTGCTAATGCTAATGTTAAGTAACAAAAAAAGAATATATGGTATAGTTCATATGGCCACCTAGTAATAAGAATATGACACGAGATAAGGGGTGCTCGGTACAAGTATCAGGTACTCGTCACGGCCCCTAGTCGGGTCGTGACAGAAGTGGTATCAGAGCAGTTCGTCCTAGGGGTTTGTCTACGAGCCGTGTCCAGTAGAGTCTTGTTTATGGGTGTGTAGCGCGCCACACTTATAAACAGGAGGCTGCAGGGCATTTAGGAAACATGACCTTCTTTGTACTCTAGATCGTGCGATAGAGCTATGCTACCAGGCTTCTATGTTATTTTCCTAATCCTATGTTATGGTTTCAGTAATGCCGATGAAGAAGAAGGCTCCGGCGGCCCAGAAGGGAAAAAGGGTGACGGGAAACAGAGTTGAACGGGAGCTAGAACTAGACGAGTCTCATAATGAAGCTCCCCCTCGGACTTCTCCTACTTCCCCGGTATCAGCAGAGCAGGAAGGAGTTCCAACTCCAGCCCCAGCACCTCCAGTACCACCGCCAGCAGCCCTGGGCCATCAGATGACAGAGGCCATCCAGTTATTAACCCAGTTAGTTGCCGCACAAGCTCAGCGGCAAGATGTAGACCTGGGGGACAGGGCGGTGAGTGCAAGGGCTCGCGACTTCATCACCCTGAAACCTCCGGAGCTCTATGGCTCGAAACCAGAGGAAGACCCGCAGAATTTCATAGATGAGATGTTAAGGACACTGAGAATAATGCATGCTTCAGATACAGAGTCAGTGGAATTGGCATCGTACAGGTTGCGGGATGTAGCAGTATTGCGGTATAACAGCTGGATATCCTCTAGGGGAGCAAATGCCCCTCCTCCAGTCTGGCAGGAGTTTACAGAGGCATTTCTATGACATTTCTTACCGCCGGAGGTTCGACGGACTCGAGCTGATATGTTTTTGAATCTTAAACAGGGAAATATGAGTGTCCGAGAATATAGCTTTCACTTTAAACTGTTGGCCAGGTACGCCCCAGCCATGATAGCTGATATGGGGGATCACGTACATCGGTTTGTGAGTGGATTGGGGCCACACTTAATTAAGGAATGTTTGACAGCTTCACTCCAGGACGGGATGACCATTGCTCGTATTCAGGCCCACGCCCAGAACCTGGAGGAACAACATCCGTTGCAGAAGAGCGAGCGTCATGTGGATAGGAGCTCCAGAAAAAGGGCCAGATCTTTTGGAGCCAGCAGTGAGTATAGAGGGGGTCAGACACAGGAGCAGTCCAGGATTTCGAGCCCCCAGTACGGCAGTGGATCTGGTCAGACGAGGCCGCCCCCACCACAGTGTAACCGGTGTGGTAGGATGCATTCGGGACAGTGCCGTCTGGGTTCGAATGCTTGTTATTCTTGCGGGCAGATGGGGCATATAATGCGTGACTGCCCCTCGATGCGAGGTAGAGGTGCGAGTCAGCCCATGGGATCGGTAGCCGGTTCATCATCGTCCGTGCGCCCTCCTGGACAATCTTCCCAAGCCCCAGCAGGCCGTGGCCGAGGTAGAGGGGAGACACCCAGTTCGGCCGGTCCCCCGCACCATATATATGCATTGACAGGACGGCAGGATCCTGAACCTTCCCCAGACGCGGCTAAAGGTACACTATTGATATTTTTCTATTATACGCGTGTGTAAATTGATCTAGACTCTACCTTATCATGTACCGCTCTTATATTACGGAACTTATGGGAAATTGGGAATTCGGAACGAAGAGTAGCTGTATACGTAGGAAAAAGGTGAGTAATAGTGACTACGGATGCTAAAATAGTAATTGAAAAAGGAAAATACGTTATGAGGGCGTCTCGGAAGTTGTCAAAACCCCAAACCTCCCCTAGTGACGTGATAAAGATAGTCTGAGAGAATGGGGGTAAATTACTAATACTAAGACACAAAAATGCGTTAAAGTTTCGAGGTTAAGCGTATTCAGGTGGGAGCAATTCCATGATGGGTGACCCCCTGGGAAATGTGCTGAAATTTTCATAAATATGGGAACAAGAGACGAATGTGAAATTAGGTAGCCCAATGTAAATTAGAGTGTGTGGAGTGGTTAGGAACCCTACAGAAGTCCTGCAGGCAGAGGCGGACTAGACTAGCAGAAGGGGAGAAAGCATGACAGGAAGGGTATCCAAGATCAGGGAAAGTTTGATTAGCTTTTGGGAATGGCTGTAAGTAAATTAGTGGCGGAAATGTATATATATATATATATATACGTGACATCTTATCGGTGGCTGAAGAACCCTAACAAGCAGTGTCGCGATACATAGCATGCGCAAGCTGGATGAAATTCAAAAGACATGATGAAGGATATAAGTACAAATGTCACAGGGTAAGACCGATGCCGAACCCACACTAGTTAAGGCTAGAAAGCTCTAATACGGTGATATACGAAAACATGTCTAGTGAAGGGATAGACGCGGCAGACTCCACGAAGAAGGAATTACAATTGCACAAGATCGTAGAAGGCGGCGATTATTTAAAGGGGCATAGGCGTATGTAGACCCCCTTAATAAAAGGGGGGAGAACAGGTTAGACCAAAAAGGGGACTTATTAACGCAGGGCCAACGTTCGGGGCTAGCTCAGTTGACTTACGACATAAAGGCAACCTAAACTCCTAAAACGGATACGTTAAGTGATATGTGAAACATCTACAAAGGAGACCTCCCCGAAGTATTATAATACACTATGAGGCCAGTTTAACATTCGAGGACGAATGTTCTAAAGGGGGGAGGATGTTATATCCCGCATTTTTGTACAATCGGATAATTCAAGGTGATTGCGGGGAGATGACAAGTAAGGACTTACTTTTATTTTGTTAAGCATATGAGTCGCTTATGAAGAATTTCGAAGTGGAAATATTAAGAAAGGCTAGGGGCGAGAAGGGAAATGCGCAATAGGACCCGTGGAATTATGGAGGAAGACGAAGGGTAAAATGGTAATTTCACAAGTTTTCAAAAAGAATTCTTGGAAAAATTCCAATATGGCCGTGTGGAATGGGTGGCATATGCCCACATTTTTATTAATTAGTGGGGGCTAATTACACACTATAAGGAAATGTGGACTAAATCTTACAAAGGAAGACATTTAGTCTTCTTTATTTATTTTAAGAAAATCCAAGAAAATGGAAGGATCTTTTAGAAAAGGAGAGAGAGGGATCATGTGACCATATTTTTATTTTGGGGGACCTATTTATAAATAATGAAAATTGGTGAAAGACTTGTGGATATATATGTAGGAAGTCATCTTAATTCATCAAATTTTCTAGAGAATTCAAGAAAACAAGAACAAGAGAGAGAGGAGAAAAACCTAAGGGCCATTTCGGCCAAGAGCAAAAACCAACAAGAAAATTTACAAAAATTCCTTCAAAAATCATTTCCTACCAAGTAGAGGGTCCTTAACAAAGTGGAGTTGTTGTTGGAACAAGAAAAACACGAATTCACAAGTTGGAGATTCAAACAAGTTGGAGGATCAAAGAAGAAGGTGAGAATTCATTTTCTTTGTATGTTAGGGATGTTATGCATGTTGTAGTATGCAAAATTGAATGAAATTCATGAAACCTTGCATGTTGGTGTTGAGCCGTGTGAGGGTGTTGTTGGCCGTGCATTTATGCCTATGTATGTGTAGGAATCATGTTGTAATTATTTTATTTAGTGCTTGGTTGTTGCAATGAATGTTATGTGATAATGGAAGTTGAATGAATTTTGGAGAAGTTGTAGTTGTGCATGCATAATGTTTGAAGCCGTGTGTGCATGGTGTGTGTGTGGCCGTGCATATATGTTGAATTGTGAAGGAATAATGAGAAAGTTTTATTTAGCATTTTAGTTGTTGTGTTGTGGATTTTATATTACAAATAAAGATTTGATGAGCTTGGTGAAGTGTTAGTAGTTGGAAGTTGTGTAAATTGAAAATAATGTTCTTGTATGGATGGTATGTAATGATATTGGTATGATGTTGTTGGAATATATATTATAAGATTGTTGTTGTTTTATTGGAATTGGAAAGTCATTAAGGAAGTAGAATGCTACTTGAAGTGTTGGAATGTACCTTGAGTTGAATATGGAAATTGCTAGTGTGGTTGTTGAGTTATGTTGATAGTTTGGCCGGGTTTGAATTCCCGGATTGTGATTGATTAAAATTTGACTAAGTTGAATGTTGAGGATGGTATATTTACAGAGGAAATGCTGCCGAAATTTCGGTAGCCAAGTACTATCTTAAGATTTCCAATGTTAAAAGTTCTAATAGAAGTTTGGTAAATTTGACCAATTTGTAGATTTTGGCGGATTTGCGACTCGAATTTGGAATAACAAAAAGGGCGGAAAGAGGTATGTAAGGCTTCACCCTTCTTTCTATGGCATGTCTTAGACGTAATAAGTCTGGTACGAGCCTCGGGGACAACCCTATTCCCCGGAATCCGCACTTAAAGTTTTCCCTTTTTCTTTCAGTAGAATTGAACTAGAAATTGTGCAAAATGTTGAAAAACCTTCTTCAACCTCTAGAACTTGCATAAAGAGGACCCGATTACCTTAGAACCCTCACAAGTAACGCCATGACACGTAACATATGTAAATTTAGTACGCCGCCTCATTTGACCCGAGGTGGGCCCATTATTCCCGGATTCTTCCTTAATGTTCAGTTATTACCCGATAAGTGTTACAATTATTCTAAAGAGAGTATTCTATGATAAAAATGATAGCGGTGATGTTAAGAAAGGAATATGTCTATGATGAGTATGACAAGAGTGATTCCACGACTAAGAGCCTTAAGTTAAAGACTCAAAATAAGTATGAAAGTGTCAAGCTAGTTATTGATCTTTAATGCTACTCCTTGGTTATGACTCTAATTTCTAAAGACTTCAAGTAAGTGACTTATGATGATGATGACCTTGTCCTATGTTTTCCCTTAACGCTATTCTTCGTTGATAGTCTCGCCTTATATTACTAGTCCCTTCAAGGCGAGGCAAAGTCATGATGATTATTCCATAATGCAATCGGAGGCTTCCGACCTTATGTCACTCCGATAGGGTTGTAGCTTTCACTTGGGCTCTCATGCATGCTTTATACTTATGTATTATTTATTTTATGACACCGTGCCGTCCCACGGGCGGCCGGACAGATATACACACCACTATAGTGGGCAGCTTATACCCCGGACGCGGGAGGCCTGGACGCGGGCTCACACACCGTTCCTATATGGACGGGCAGTCTATACACCGTACCTATTGGAACGGGCAGCATTACACCGCACCTATATGGTCGGATAGTTTACTTACAGATTTTTACATATTATTTTTGAAGCTAGCATGCATGGCATTCGCCCTAAGGGGCATTCAGATGAACAGCTTATTCCTTTACCCCATGGTACGCTCAGATAACGTTACACCGTACCTCTATGGTCGGGCAGCACTACGCCGTACCTATGGGGTCGGGCAGTATTACACCGTACCTACGCGGTCGGGCAGTGTACTTGAGATGACTATATGTTATTTCTAGAGGTAAAGTTAAATTGCATAAGTATCTCCCTTAAGAGGCAAACAGAGGTACAGATTATATCCCTCCTTCTCTATGCTATGTTTTATGCTTTCTAGTATGATCTTATTTTACTATTCATGCCTTACATACTCGGTACACTATTCGTACTGACGTCCCTTCCTGCGGACGTTGCGTTTCATGCCGCGCAGGTAAGCAGGTTGGCGGACTTGATCCTTAGGAGCTCCACCAGCGGTATATTGAGAGTGCTCCAGTTCTTTCAGGGCTTCAGCTATTCGGTACTACTTTTGTGTACATGTCCGGACTCGGAAGTATCCGGTCCTTTTCGAGATGCTATGTATTATACTTAGAGGCTCGTAGACAGATATGTACAGTCAGGTGTTTTGTGCTTTTGTGGTTCTCATCACTGTAGAAGGTGCTAGTAAAGTTTAATGGCCTGTATTTTTAATTATGCTGCTAATGCTAATGTTAAGTAACAAAAACAAAATATATGGTATAGTTCATATGGCCACCTAGTAATAAGAATATGACACGAGATAAGGGGTGCTCGGTACAAGTATCGGGTACTCGTCACGGCCCCTAGTCGGGTCGTGACAGAAGTGGTATCAGAGCAGTTCGTCCTAGGGGTTTGTCTACGAGCCGTGTCTAGTAGAGTCTTGTTTATGGGTGTGTAGCGCGCCACACTTATAAACAAGAGGCTGCAGGGCATTTAGGAAACATGACCTTCTTTGTACTCTAGATCGTGCGATAGAGCTATGCTACCAGGCTTCTATGTTATTTTCCTAATCCTATGTTATGGTTTCAGTAATGCCGATGAAGAAGAAGGCTCCGGCGGCCCAGAAGGGCAAAAGGGTGGCGGGAAACAGAGTTGAACGGGAGCTAGAAGGAGACGAGTCTCATAATGAAGCTCCCCCTCGGACTTCTCCTACTTCCCCGGTATCAGCAGAGCAAGAAGGAGTTCCAGCTCCAGCCCCAGCACCTCCAGTACCACCGCTAGCAGCCCCGGGCCATCAGATGGCAGAGGCCATCCAGTTATTAACCCAGTTAGTTGTCGCACAGGCTCAGCGGCAAGATGTAGACCTGGGGGACAGGGCGGTGAGTGCAAGGGCTCGCGACTTCATCACCCTGAAACCTCCGGAGTTCTATGGCTCGAAACCAGAGGAAGACCCGCAGAATTTCATAGATGAGATGTTAAGGACATTGAGAATAATGCATGCTTCAGATACAGAGTCAGTGGAATTGGCATCGTACAGGTTGCGGGATGTAGCTGTATTGTGGTATAACAGCTGGATATCCTCTAGGGGAGCAAATGCCCCTCCTCCAGTCTGGCAGGAGTTTACGGAGGCATTTCTATGACATTTCTTACCGCCGGAGGTTCGACGGACTCGAGCTGATATGTTTTTGAATCTTAAACAGGGAAATATGAGTGTCCGAGAATATAGCCTTCACTTTAACTCGTTGGCCAGGTACGCCCCAGCCATGATAGCTGATATGGGGGATCACGTACATCGGTTTGTGAGTGGATTGGGGCCACACTTAATTAAGGAATGTTTGACAGCTTCACTCCAGGACGGGATGACCATTGCTCGTATTCAGGTCCACGCCCAGATCCTGGAGGAACAACATCCGTTGCAGAAGAGCGAGCGTCATGTGGATAGGAGCTCCAGAAAAAGGGCCAGATCTTTTGGAGCCAGCAGTGGGTATAGAGGGGGTCAGACACAGGAGCAGTCCAGGATTTCGAGCCCCCAGTACGGCAGTGGATCTGGTCAGACGAGGCCGCCCCCACCACAGTGTAACCGGTGTGGTAGGATGCATTCGGGACAGTGCCGTCTGGGTTCGAATGCTTGTTATTCTTGCGGGCAGATGGGGCATATAATGCGTGACTGCCCCTCGATGCGAGGTAGAGGTGCGAGTCAGCCCATGGGATCGGTAGCCGGTTCATCATCGTCCGTGCGCCCTCCTGGACAATCTTCCCAGGCCCCAGCAGGCCGTGGCCGAGGTAGAGGGGAGACACCCAGTTCGGCCGGTCCCCCGCACCGTATATATGCATTGACAGGACGGCAGGATCCTGAACCTTCCCCAGACGCGGCTAAAGGTACACTATTGATATTTTTCTATTATACGCGTGTGTAAATTGATCTAGACTCTACCTTATCATGTACCGCTCTTATATTACGGAACTTATGGGAAATTCGGAATTCGGAACGAAGAGTAGCTGTATACGTAGGAAAAAGGTGAGTAATAGTGACTACGAAGGCTAAAATAGTAATTGAAAAGGAAAATAAGTTACGAGGGCGTCTCGGAAGTTGTCAAAACCCCAAACCGCCCCTAGTGATGTGATAAAGATAGTCCGAGAGAATGGGGGTAAAATACTAATACTAAGACACAAAAATGCGTTAAAGTTTCGAGGTTAAGCGTGCTCAGGTGGGAGCAATTCCATGATGGGTGACCCCCCTGGGAAATGTGCTGAACTTTTCATAAATATGGGAACAAGAGACGAATGTGAAATTAGGTAGCCCAATGTAAATTAGAGTGTGTGGAGTGGATAGGAACCCTACAGAAGTCCTGCAGGCAGAGGCAGACTAGACTAGCAGAAGGGGAGAAAGCATGACAGGAAGGGTATCCAAGATCAGGGAAAGTTTGATTAGCTTTTGGGAATGGCTGTAAGTAAATTAGTGGCGGAAATGTATATGTATATATACGTGACATCTTATCGGTGGCTGAAGAACCCTAACAAGCAGTGTCGCGATACATAGCATGCGCAAGCTGGATGAAATTCAAAAGGCATGATGAAGGATATAAGTACAAATGTCACAAGGTAAGACCGATGCCGAACCCACACTAGTTAAGGCTAGAAAGCTCTAATACGGTGATATACGAAAACATGTCTAGTGAAGGGATAGACGCGGCAGACTCCACGAAGAAGGAATTACAATTGCACAAGATCGTAGAAGGCGGCGATTATTTAAAGGGGCATAGGCGTATGTAGACCCCCTTAATAAAAGGGGGGAGAACATGTTAGACCAAAAAGGGGACTTATTAACGCAGGGCCAACGTTCGAGGCTAGCTCAGTTGACTTACGACATAAAGGCAAACTAAACTCCTTAAACGGATACGTTAAGTGATATGTGAAACATCTACAAAGGAGACCTCCCCGAAGTATTATAATACACTATGAGGCCAGTTTAACATTCGAGGACGAATGTTCTAAAGGGGGGGAGGATGTTATATCCCGCATTTTTGTACAATCGGATAATTCAAGGTGATTGCGGGGAGATGACAAGTAAGGACTTACTTTTATTTTGTTAAGCATATGAGTCGCTTATGAAGAATTTCGAAGTGGAAATATTAAGAAAGGCTAGGGGCGAGAAGGGAAATGCGCAATAGGACCCGTGGAATTATGGAGGAAGACGAAGGGTAAAATGGTAATTTCACAAGTGTTCAAGAAGAATTCGTGGAAAAATTCCAATATGGCCGTGTGGCATGGGTGACATATGCCCACATTTTTATTAATCAGTGGGGGCTAATTACACACTATAAGGAAATGTGGACTAAATCTTACAAAGGAAGACATTTAGTCTTCTTTATTTATTTTAAGAAAATCCAAGAAAATGGAAGGATCTTCTAGAAAAGGAGAGAGAGGGATCATGTGACCATATTTTTATTTTGGGGGACCTATTTATAAATAATGAAAATTGGTGAAAGACTTGTGGATATATATGTAGGAAGTCATCTTAATTCATCAAATTTTCTAGAGAATTCAAGA
Organism: Lycium barbarum; assembly: GCF_019175385.1. NCBI lineage: Eukaryota > Viridiplantae > Streptophyta > Magnoliopsida > Solanales > Solanaceae > Lycium > Lycium barbarum. The sequence goes on along the minus strand of NC_083337.1, from coordinate 127,448,629 downwards.
AAACAAGAACAAGAGAGAGAGGAGAAAAACCTAAGGGCCATTTCGGCCAAGAGCAAAAACCAACAAGAAAATTTACAACAATTCCTTCAAAAATCATTTCCTACCAAGTAGAGGGTCCTTAACAAAGTGGAGTTGTTGTTGGAACAAGAAAAACACGAATTCACAAGTTGGAGATTCAAACAAGTTGGAGGATCAAAGAAGAAGGTGAGAATTCATTTTCTTTGTATGTTATGGATGTTATGCATGTTGTAGTATGCAAAATTGAATGAAATTCATGAAACCTTGCATGTTGGTGTTGAGCCGTGTGAGGGTGTTGTTGGCCGTGCATTTATGCCTCTGTATGTGTAGGAATCATGTTGTAATTATTTTATTTAGTGCTTGGTTGTTGCAATGAATGTTATGTGATAATGGAAGTTGAATGAATTTTGGAGAAGTTGTAGTTGTGCATGCATAATGTTTGAAGCCGTGTGTGCATGGTGTGTGTGTGGCCGTGCATATATGTTGAATTGTGAAGGAATAATGAGAAAGTTTTATTTAGCATTTTAGTTGTTGTGTTGTGGATTTTATATTACAAATAAAGATTTGATGAGCTTGGTGAAGTGTTAGTAGTTGGAAGTTGTGTAAATTGAAAATAATGTTCTTGTATGGATGGTATGTAATGATATTGGTATGATGTTGTTGGAATATATATTATAAGATTGTTGTTGTTTTATTGGAATTGGAAAGTCTTTAAGGAAGTAGAATGCTACTTGAAGTGTTGGAATGTACCTTGAGTTGAATATGGAAATTGCTAGTGTGGTTGTTGAGTTATGTTGGTAGTTTGGCCGGGTTTGAATTCCCGGATTATGATTGATTAAAATTTGACTAAGTTGAATGTTGAGGATGGTATATTTACAGAGGAAATGTTGCCGAAATTTCGGTAGTCAAGTACTATCTTAAGATTTCCAATGTTAAAAGTTCTAATAGAAGTTTGGTAAATTTGACCAATTTGTAGATTTTGGCGGATTTGCGACTCGAATTTGGAATAACAAAAAGGGCGGAAAGAGGTATGTAAGGCTTCACCCTTCTTTCTATGGCATGTCTTAGACGTAATAAGTCGGGTACAAGCCTCGGGGACAACCCTATTCCCCGGAATCCGCACTTAAAGTTTTCCCTTTTTCCTTCAGTAGAATTGAACTAGAAATTGTGCAAAATGTTGAAAAACCTTCTTGAACCTCTAGAACTTGCATAAAGAGGACCCGATTACCTTAAAACCCTCACAAGTAACGCCATGACACGTAGCATATGTAAATTTAGTACGCCGCCTCATTTGACCCGAGGTGGGCCCATTGTTCCCGGATTCTTCCTTAATGTTCCGTTATTACCCGATAAGTGTTACAATTATTCTAAAGAGAGTATTCTATGATAAAAATGATAGCGGTGATGTTAAGAAAGGAATATGTCTATGATGAGTATGACAAGAGTGATTCCACGACTAAGAGCCTTAAGTTAAAGACTCAAAATAAGTATGAAAGTGTCAAGCTAGTTATTGATCTTTAATGCTACTCCTTGGTTATGACTCTAATTTCTAAAGACTTCAAGTAAGTGACTTATGATGATGATGACCTTGTCCTATGTTTTCCATTAACGCTATTCTTCGTTGATAGTCTCGCCTTATATTACTAGTCCCTTCAAGGCGAGGCAAAGTCATGATGATTATTCCATAATGCAATCGGAGGCTTCCGACCTTATGTCACTCCGATAGGGTTGTAGCTTTCACTTGGGCTCTCATGCATGCTTTATACTTATGTATTATTTATTTTATGACATCGTGCCATCCCACGGGCGGCTAGACAGATATACACACCCCTATAGTGGGCAGCTTATACCCCGGACGCGGGAGGCCTGGACGCGGGCTCACACACCGTTCCTATATGGACGGGCAGTCTATACACCATTCCTATTGGGACGGGCAGCATTACACCGCACCTATATGGTCGGATATTTTACTTACAGAATTTTACATATTATTTTTAAAGCTAGCATGCATGGCATTCGCCCTAACGGGCATTCAGATGAACAGCTTATTCCTTTACCCCATGGTACGCTCAGATAAAGTTACACCGTACCTCTATGGTCGGGCAGCACTACGCCGTACCTATGGGGTCGGGCAGTATTACACCGTACCTACGCGGTCGGGCAGTGTACTTGAGATGACTATATGTTATTTCTAGAGGTAAAGTTAAATTGCATAAGTATCTGCCTTAAGAGGCAAACAGAGGTACATATTATATCCCTCCTTCTCTATGCTATGTTTTATGCTTTCTAGTATGATCTTATTTTACTATTCATGCCTTACATACTCGGTACACTATTCGTACTGACGTCCCTTCCTGCGGACGCTGCGTTTCATGCCACGCAGGTAAGCAGGTTGGCGGACTTGATCCTTAGGAGCTCCACCAGCGGTATATTGAGAGTGCTCCAGTTCTTTCGGGGCTTCAGCTATTCGGTACTACTTTTGTGTACATGTCCGGACTCGGCAGTATCCGGTCCTTTTCGAGATGCTATGTATTATACTTAGAGGCTCGTAGACAGATATGTACAGTCAGGTGTTTTGTGATTTTGTGGTTCTCATCACTGTAGAAGGTGCTAGTAAAGTTTAATGGCCTGTATTTATAATTATGCTGCTAATGCTAATGTTAAGTAACAAAAAAAAATATATGGTATAGTTCATATGGCCACCTAGTAATAAGAATATGACAAGAGATAAGGGGTGCTCGGTACAAGTATCGGGTACTCGTCACGGCCCCTAGTCGGGTCGTGACACAGTCGCGGCCCCTTGCTGGGTCGTGACACACTCGTATTTGGCGTTACGACTTCACGGTATTCAGAGTCTCTTATGCCAGCATCTTCCAGAAATTGGTCAGTATTGGAAAAATTAGCCGCATCAGAACCAGAAGGGCCCAAACCGAATTGGCCGCCGCAAAATGTGTATGTATCATTCTGTAGCTTTAGGGCATGACATAGAGGAATGCAATGCGTTCAAATTTGAGTTGGAAAATTTGGTCCACAAGGGCGCCCTTTGGTTAGTGCTACCTTCCCTGTATTAGGATTGGGGAGCCTTAGGGCCAGGAAAGGTTAAACGGACAAACAACCTATATTGACCTCAAAAGAAAGGTCACTTTTTGGGTAGTTTTAGGGGGATCCCATTTTTTGTATTCAACACGGACTTGTCCCCCCTATTCTGTGTAAATGAAACTGCGCCGACCTGATGTCCAAAGGAGGGATACGCAGGAAGCCTCTATCAGGCCTGTCACGGGTAGGTTTAAGATTATTTGATGTAGACCGAACTACGGAAGGGCCTGACTTCCCGTGGAGGGATACGTAGGCAGTCTAGGTAAGACTCGGTCCCTATTTATCATAAATATTATATCCCTCACTCAAACAAAGCCCAGGTACCCAAAAACGGTACAAGAGATCAGTTGAGCATTTAAATCAAACATATGATCCTTTCTGCGCTAAGTGTTTTAAACTGCCATTTATATGTGATATCTTGCTTTTCTTTCTTTTATTCTGACGAAACTAACTTTGTTTGCCTTTGAATTATTCTTTTCTTATAGAAAGAGAAGTTGATTCATGCTCATGCTGGCATACTTCACAAGGTCTAAAGCCGCAATAGCATCCTTATCCCTACAAGACAAAGGAAAAGAGAAAATGACTGTTACTTCAGGGAATGAAACTACCCCTACTGACATCGCTCTCAGAGAATCGCCTCTGCGTGAGTTGCCCGAATCATCACCTACTGAAGACGACATAAAAATGATGTTTGAAAAAATCGCCCATCTTCAAGAAAAAGTAGCACGAAACAAAGCTGCTAATGCTGCCTGAGAGGCCCCTGCCGAAGAAAGAAGGCCTCCACCATTTTGTCCATCTCTGGATTCACCATTACCAGATCATTTCCCCACTACGTCCGTTGTGACCTCCATGCCATTTGCCCCGATTGATGGACACATTGGTACCTCAAGCCACGTCCCACCACCACTTAACAGTAACCAAATTCCCAGGACCGCCCACTCTGTCCCTTCTTAACTAACATCTCAAAATACCCACCCTGGCATCACTATGCAACCAAGTATCACCCCACTACCAACTGATAAAAGCACCCCTATTACCCGAATTCACCCTGCTATTTATTTCCACACACCTGTCACGCCAGGTACCTTCTCGCCTGATCAAGAAATTGACCAGTATGAAGAGATGGAAAAAGTATGGAAGGCCGAACAGGAAAAACAGGAGGAAAGGCCCGAGCGGAAGATGACCACAATACTGGAACGATCTCTGAGGACTACCCTCACTGGCACAGGTCTAAGCTATGACGATTTGTGCATGCATCCCAATTTGTATTTACCTGAGGCTTCAAAGTACCCCCAATTGAATTGTTTAACAAGACGGGCAATCCTAAAGCACACCTGCGGGCCTACTGCGACCAATTGGTCGGTGTCTGAGACAATCAAGCTCTCATCATGATGTTATTCAGCCGAAGTTTGACAGGATAAGCCTCGGAAAGGTTCACGGTGCAAGATATACGTCGTTGGGTCACATGAGAAGATATAGCCGCTGCTTTCATGGAAAGATTCCGCTTTAATATGGAGATAGTGCCAGATAGATATTATTTGGAGAAAGTGAAATAGAAATCCTACAAGAACTTCCGCGAATATGTAAGGAGGTGGAGAACGGAGGCTGCCCGAGTACAACCTCCTATGGGCGAGGAAGAACTTGTGTCGGTTTTTATCCGCTCACAAGAGACGGACTTCTACGATAGAATTCTTACAATGGCGGGGAGACCTTTCTCTGAATTGGTTAAAATGGGCAAAGCCATAGAAGACGGTCTCAAAACTGGCCAAATCATAAGCATGACTGAAAAATCTGTTGGTTCACGTTCAAATGGGTTCATGCGCAAGAAGAAAGAAGACGTGGCTAGCATATCCACGCCCCTAAGCCCAAAAGAAGGGAAGACTTCCCGATGGAAGCATATGCTTCACCTGCTCCAAATATCTATGTACCCACCACTTACAGCACGGTGCCCATATATTACGCGGAACCAATCTTCCAATCAACACCCCAAAACTACCAAGCTCCACTAAATGCTTTCCAATCACACCCCCCCCCCCCCCCTCCCAAATTACTAAGCTCCATAACAAAATAACCAGACTCCCCCACCCATTTACCGTACCCCCACATAATAACTAACCTAATAACTACCAGAATCAACCCCTACCGAATACCTATAATGCGCCACGTCCCAATTTTGAGAACAAACCCCCGCAGGTATTCACTCCGCTAATGGAATCTCGGACCGATTTGTTCAAACAGTTAAGTGCTACTGGAATGATTCAATTATTTCCGCCAAAGGCCATCGATCCAAAGAATCAATTTTACAGAGCTGGCCAAACTTATGCTTATCACTCTAATGGAATAGGGCACAGTACTGAGGATTGCATTAATCTCAAGTACGAAATACAGGATCTGATTGACCGGAAAGAAATTGTGCTCCAAACGGCCCCTCCAAATGTGCACCAATCCTTTGCCAAACCATGGCAACAATGTGATTCACATGATCGAGAGAGAAGAAGACTGGGTCGTAAGAATGCCCACAATCCATGATTCTATGAAAGAACTCGAATGCATAGTAGTGTCACTGTCCCTGCAAGAATGCCTGCAATTCAAGGTGTTAATCCCTACGCCAGTGACAACACACATTGCTTAGGTGACTCCGACGCCACCACGGAAATAATTTGTAGTCCAAGTTGCCACCGCACATGGTATCACAAGATCAGGGAGATGTTATACTGCTGAAGACCTAGCCCAAGGGGCACCCCGAAGGGAGGGTAATCAGAAAAGGACTATCACTGAAGCTAAAGCCGAAGACTTCTGGCGCCGAATGCAGCCAAAGGAATACTCCATTATTGAGCATTTAAAGAAGGTGCTGCCTAAATATCGGTGCTAGCATTGCTGCAAAGTTCACCCCAACACCGCCTAGCTCTAATGAAGGTGTTGGAGGAAGCTTATGTCCTAGTTGGAACAAACAGTGAAAACCTGGCCGAAATGGTCGTCAATATTTACCCCAAATCTACCCTGACTCAGCTAGGGTATGACCTTAGAAAGGTTCGTCAAAGCCACACTAATATAAAAGAATTTGACGGAGGACGGTGTGACGCCACCAGAGTAGTTGATTTGGATATCCAAATAGGACCTGCTGAGTTCACCACTGAATTCCAAGTCATGGAAATACCAGCCAATTACAATGTACGTCTGGGGAGACCATGGATCTATATGGCGGGGGCAGTACCATCCTCGCTCTACCAATCTGTTAAATTTGTCTAGGAAGGAGAGGAAGTGGTGATCCACAGAGAAGCCAGCATGCACAATTACCCAGACAATTCTTTACCTGTCATTGAAGCCACACCTAAAGGAACGGATTTCCATGTCGTGGAGTTAGTAGGAGCCGCCAATAAGATAGACTCCTTGGAAATCCCATGCCAGCGGTTTATAAAATGATCGCTTCCACCATGCTTCTAAACAGGTTTGAACTCGGAAAAGGTTTAGGGAAGAATTTACAGGGCATCACTAAGCCCGTTCCTATCCTTCAAGATAATTTTTTCTTTGGGCTTGGCTACATCCCAACAGAGGAAGAGATACCTACCAAGAAGAGACAAGAGGTTGCAGATCTCTGCAAACCCAATCCAAATCTGAACCAGTCATTCCCCCAAACAATGCCCGTGCCTGAGGATGCTGACATCGAAGAAGGGATAAGGAAGCTATTCCAAGAGGAAGATTTCTCCGTGATTCTAGAAGAATGTGCTAAAATACCCAACATCAGAGAGGCAGAACCGGGCGAGCAGTTGTCCAACTGGACTTCTACCCCGCTACTGGCTCTTCGATAGAGAAAAATAATTTTATTTTTGAAAATGGGGAGAATTGGTCGAGGCTCGATCACTCACCCTCTTTGTCACTGACACACCTCCTAATGTTTTCATAAATGGAAATGGCTTGACTTAAGCAAGGACCACAATTCTGTACTCCTAATATTTTTATATTAATAAAAGCCTCGGTTTATTAAAATTGTTTTATTTGTTGCATGCATGTTTTATACTAACATATTTCGCCTTGAATTTCTTTTCAGTAATAAAAACAATAAAGCAACCTTAAATGTCATGACATGTTGAAAAACGAATGAGTCGAGCAGCGTAGATGAAGAAGAATATGAGGAATACGACGAGACCACAATGCTACTCGAGGGTCTCACAGAGGAAGTAGAATAATTGGGGAATGAGCAGAAGCCAAACTTGGACGAAACAGCAGCCATAAATCTAGGTGATGAAGAGGATGTCTAAGAAACAAGGATAAGCGCACACCTCGATACCCCTCTTAAAGAAGGATTGATAAGTTTGCTGAGGAGTACGTGGATGTCTTCGCATGGTCATATGCCGAAATGCCAGGGCTAAGTACCAGCATAGTGTCTCATAGGCTACCCATCAATGAGGGGTTTGCTACAGTAACGCAGAAACCCCGACAATTCAAATCGAATCTTAGTATCCGAATCAAAGATGAGGTGGAGAAACAGATTGAGTCTGGAGTAGTGGAAGTGACATCCTACCCCACATGGCTAGCTAGTATAGTCCGGGTGCCCAAGAAAGATGGTAAGATAAGAATCTGCGTAGATAACCGAGATCTTAACAAGGCTAGCCCAAAAGATAATTTTCCACTCCCGAACATCCATATACTCATAGACAATTGTGCCAAGCACGAGTTACAATCATTTGTAGATTGTTTCACCTACTACCACCAGATTTTAATGGATAGAGAGGATGCCGAGAAGCATCTTTCATCATCGCATGGGGAGTGTACCACTAGAGGGTAATGCCTTTCGGCCTCAAGAACGCCGGTGCAACATACATGAAGGCAATGACTACCATTTTCCACGACATGATCCATAGAGAGATTGAAGTGTATGTGGACGATGTCATTATCAAGTCAAGAGAAAGTTCAGAGCACACCACACATTTTAGGAAATTCTTCAACAGACTCCGGAAGTTTAATTTGAAATTGAACCCGGCCAAATGTGCGTTCGGAGCACCGGTTGGAAAGTTGCTGGGATTCATAGTCAGCCGAAGAGGCATAGAGCTAGACCCAACAAAGATCAAAGTAATCCAAGATTTACCTCCTCCCCAAACTAAGAAAGAAGTCATGAGTTTCCTGGGAAGGTTAAATTACATCGGGCGGTTCATAGCTCAACCCACCATCATTGTGGAGCCTTTCCTCAAGCTTTTGAAAAAGGACACTCCTACAAATGGAGGGAGGAATGCCAAGAGGAATTCGACACTATCAAGAGATACTTGTCTAACCCGCTAATCCTGGTACCACCAAGGCTTGGGAGTCCTTCGCTATTATACTTGTCAGTTGCTGAAAAGGCATTTAGATGCGTATTAGGATAGCACGATGAAGAAGGGAAGAAGGATCGTGCCATTTATTAGCTGAGCAAAAAGTTCACAGCCTGTGAGGCAAGATATACGCTAGTGGAAAAACCTTACTGTGCTCTAACTTGGGTAGCTCAGAAATTGAGGCATTATTTATCTTCATATACCACTCACCTCATATCCAAGATGTATCCATTAAGGTACATATTCCATCAGCCCATGCCCATCGGGAAGTTGGCCAAATGGCAGATGCTGTTAAGTGAATTCGACATTGTATACATAGCCCAGAAAGCCGTCAAGGGACAAGCTTTGGCTGACTTACTAGCCGCGAGCCTGGTAGATGAAGCACGTGATCCACGTCGTACCCATTTCCAGGATGAAGGGGCTTTGGCTATAAAAGAAGGAGCAACAGAGTCCTATACATGCTGGAAATTGTTCTTTGACGGAGCAGTAAATTATAAAGGTTCCGAAATCGGAGCAGGCTTGATATCAGGAATGGGTGACCACTACCCTATGGCCGCTAAGCTCAAATTTCACTGTACCAACAATATGGCTGAATATGAAGCCTGCATCTTAGGTCTCAAAATGGCACTGGATATGGGCATCAATGAATTATTGGTCATTGGAGATTCCGACTTGTTGATTCATGAAGTACAAGGCTAATGGGCCACTAAGAATGAAAAGATCTTGCCATATGTGAATCTGGCACAGAGATTGTGCAAGAAGTTCAGAAAGATTGAGTTTCAACATATGCCAAGGGCTCAGAATAAATTTTGCTGATGCACTAGCTACAATAGCGTCAATGATCCAACATCCTTAAAGCAGTCACATCAACCCGCTAAGGATAAGTCTGAAAGAAGAACATGCCCGTTGTTGCCATGTGGAGGCTGAGCCAAATGGCAAGCCATGGTACAGCGACATCAAAATGTATCTGGAAGGACGGGAATACCCCGAAGGCATTACAAATGGACAAAAGAAGACCATCCGAAGAATGGCGAATGGTTTCTTCCTAAATAAAAAAGTGCTATACAAACGGACACCAGATTTGGGTCTACTTAGATGTGTAGATGCCGGCGAAGCCACCAAACTTCTAGAAGAAGTACATGCGGGAGTGTGTGGACCCCATATGAATGGATTTGTGCTAGCAAAGAAGACTCTATGAGTCGGATACTATTGGATGACTATGGAGAGCGACTGCTGCAAATATGTGCAAAAGTTCCATCAATGCCAGATCCACGGTGATCAGATCAAAGTCCCTCCAAATGAGCTTAATGCTATGAGCTCACCATAGCCTTTCGTCGCCTGGGGCATGGATGTTACTTGACCCATTGAACTCGGAACGTCGAATGGCCACCGGTTCATCCTGGTTGCCATTAATTATTTCACCTAGTGGGTGGAAGCAACATCTCACAAATCAATAACAAAGAAAGTGGTGGCGGACTTTGTGCGAAACCACATCATATGCAGATTTGGTATGCCCGAATCCCTCATAACAGATAACGAAGAAAATCTGAATAGCCACCTAATGAAGGATATCTGTGAGCAATTCAAGATCATACATCGAAATTCAACAGCTTACCGACCATAAATGACGGATCCGTAGAAGCAGCCAACAAGAATGTCAAGAGGATATTGAGGAAGATGATTTATAATCACAAGGGTTGGCACGAGCAGTTGCCTTATGATTCTATTGCTAAATCAACTCAAGATTAAGCCTCATACGGATTTTAAAGTAAAACCCCCAAAATTTAGGTATGAACCCTAATTCTTTAATCCTCAAATAAATCACTAATAATTGAAGAAATAAACTCAACAATGACGAATTCATCAAATTCTATTGTTATACTAATCAATTTTACCATAAATTCCCATTTAAGAAGTCTAAACCCATTTCAAAAAATTTATCATAAGACTCATATTCTCCACTTTGATTCTGGTGATTCTAAGCATGGATTAAGGATCTAGAAAGGTAAATGATGAAGTATATGGTCAAAGATCTTACCTCCTAGAAGATTCAGCCCAAAAGCCATTCAATTCTCCCAAAGTATGCTTAGAAAGTGATAAACGAAAATGATAGGTTTTAAGGGTTTAACTAAAGAAAGAAAACAGCAAATGGCCAGTCACTCGCTGCAGTGCCAAGGTTACTGTCACGACCCAGCTAGGAGCCGTGACGGGTACCCGGGGCAAGCCACCGATCACCACTCGTTCGACTACTCATCTTACTCATTTAATGCTCTTTTATCAACTTTATACTCAAATTGTAAGAAAAATCATCTTTCATACGGAAACATAATTACTTTTATATACATATGCCTCTTGGCCATCAAAATAATATATACATATAATAGCATCTTGTGAGACCATCTAACCCACACTGCGCATCTACGAGCCTCTACAGGAGTGTTACTTATAAGGACGGGACAAGACCCCGTCATGCCCAAAAATACATATATATGACTATACACAAAAGAATCATCATAAGCACCTCCAAACAAAGGAGTGGTTTCCATCAGTTGACAGCTACTACGGATCTGGGTCGAGCTCCCCTCCCTGTCTACCTGTGGGCATGAACACAACGTCCAAGGAAAACAGACGTCAGTATGAACATTGTACTGAGTATAAGAGGCATAAACAATGAAATAAGACAATAATACAAAGGAAATATCAGTATGAAACATCTGTATCTGACTGTCAAATATAAAAGAAGTAATGCACACTGTCTTACTCATACTCATCATCGTATCATGTATGCATAAATGTATAAGCTGCCCGTCCATATAGGTACGGTGTAATAATGTATAAGCTGCCCGTCCATATCGGATCGGTGTGATAATCATAACATTAGCCTGCGTCCAGGCCTCCCCCGTCCGTGGTATCACCTCATGCCGCCCACTAGTGGTGTCTGCCCATGCCATTTGGCCATGGTGTATCGTATAGTTGCCCGCCTTAGCGGTGACTGCCCGGCCAAATAGGCGCGGTGTTATACCATCATCATACATGCTCATCATAATATGCTTATCGTAACATACTTATCATAATGCATGCTTAAGGCTTATGAACAACTTTACTTTATCGGGGTGACGTAAGGTCATGATCCCCCGATTTCATTATGGAGTAATCATTGACATTCTGCCTCACCTTGAAGGAACTAACATATAAGGTGAGTGTGAGAAATAAATAACATCATATCATTTTAGGGCTCATAACATATCTCTTATCTTATATAGCTATTCATAGACATAGGCTTTTAGCTTTCTGGAATATAGGAACTCATGAAGAGGAAGGAAACTAAAGCTAGAAGATTCATGCCATTAGAAAAGAAGGGACTAGCCTTACATAACTTTGATTTTTAACTAAGCTATCTGTTATAGCCCGTACTTCGTACGTTCGGACATTTCGAGATAGTTGTGGAATGTTGGGAAGTAAGACTATTTTCCAAATGATTTTAATGTGTAAGTGGGTTATGAATATTGTTTACGAGTATTATTAGTATGGAAATGTTAAGAAAGACTAAGGGCGAAAAGGAAAATTCGCAAAATGGTTCATGGTAATATTGTAAAAGGCTAGGGGCAAAATGGTCATTTCATTAAGTATTCAAGAAGTTCCATGAAAAGGGCCATGTGGCCGAAAAAAAAAAGGAAGAGATGACAAAATAAGTCATCTTTGTGGAATTTTAAAGAAACTTCAAGACAAGGGGCATGTGCTCTTTTATGATTGGAGGAAGCTAAATATATATATGACTTATTAGTCATAATTCTCATGAAAACTCTAGAGAATTTGGAGAGAAAGAAAGAAAGAAAGAAAGGAAAAAAAAAAAGGAGAATTCGGCCAAACAAGGCCAAGAGGGAGTGAAGGAGGAAAATATTTTTCTTCAAGTATTCCTATCAATTGCAGGGTCCTTTATGACATGGAAGAGTTGTTGGAGCAAGTAGAACACATATTCTTGCAAAGTTATAATTTTAGCCAAGTGAAGAATCAAAGGAGAAAGGTAAGGTTTCATCTTCTTTTGTGTGTTTTGGATGGTTTATATATGTTGTTGAATAGAAAAATGGATGGAAAACATGAAAACATGTAAATGGTAAGGTGACCGTGTGGTGTGTGACTATGGCCGAATGTATGTGTTGTGTTGGATTGATTTTATGTAGTATGTTGTTTGTTGTTATAATGTATGAAAAAGATGAGACTTCATAGAAATATGCATGAAGTGTATGTAGCATGTTGGTTGTTATTGGAATGTTAACAAAATGAATGAAAATTTATGGAAATATGCATGTAGTGGGTGATGGCCGAATGGAAGTGATGATGGTAGAATGTGATGAATTAGTTTTATTTAGTGTTTTGATTGTTATAGATGATTATGTGTGTTGATGAATGTATAGAGAGAGATGGAAATGCATGACAATGTGTATGAAGTTGTGATAACCGAATAGTATGCATTTTGGTAAGTTAATGTAAATTGATGTCATTTGACATTCTAGTAGTCGTCGTTACGGATTATGCGATGAAGAATGAAGGTTGTTGTCGAAGTTAGCATACATGAATGATGATGATATGCATGGTTGTTGTTGAATTGGAAGGTTTCGGGTAAAGTAATGTGTTGATTAAGTCGTTGAAAGATTATGTGAATCGAATTGAATTGAATTGAATCGGATTGAAATGAATATTAAAATGTTGCTAGAAAAATTGTTGGTATCGTTGTTGGTTTGGCCGAGTTCCATTCTCGGATTGTTATTGCTAAATTTGGCCGAGTTAGAATCTCGGGGGTGGTGTATTTACAGGGGAGATGCTGCCAAAAATTCCGGCAGAATATAAATGAATGTGCTTGAAAGGTTAAGGCAAGTATACGACAAAAGATCTAATGAATGTGTGAACTCCTTTGAATGTAGATTAACAAGTTGGACGAATAAGCGTAGCTAGTAAGGCGCGACGCAGGTATGTAAGGCTAAGCCCTTTCTTTCTATGGCATGAATCCTATGATGTAGTCTTATAAATGTTCCCCATAACGTCCTTGTTTTCAAAAGCGAGAAGTTATGAATTCAAAACATGATTTCCTTTCCAAAAGTTATAAATGTTTTCCAAAATATACATTTTTCTCCAAAAATCCAAGTTTTATGATTTTGAAAGTTTTTATAACTAAAACAACGACTACGGAGTTATGATGACAATAATGAAGCCAGACATGAGAAAGTGTCTATGACGAATATGCCAAGGATATGTTCTTACCATGAATACGACGATATGAAATGTTAAGCTACTTTTGGATAATGACTATTTTGAAGGTTTTAAAGTATATGAAGTAATATGTTATGATCCTGTTTTATGTTTTCCCGAGATAATGTTCTTCATTGATAGTCTCGCCTTATAATTGTTCCTTCAAGGCGTGACATGACGACCATGATGATTCCATAATACAATCGGAGGTTACCGACCTTACGTCACTCCGATAGAAACATGACTTTCCTTGGGCTCTCATGCATGCTATATATCTATATGGGAGGGGGGAAGGGATACATGTATATGGGGATATGGGAAAGGGACACATGTTTCATCGCCACCTGGTCAGCTGGCATTATCATCCCGGACGCGGGATATATGGGCGAGCCAACATATTTCGGCGCAATGTGGGCGAGCCGACTTGTTCGGTGCTATGATATGATATGACCCGATAAGCATGCATGGTTTCCGCCCTAAGTGGCATTCATTTATACAGGTATCTCAATCAGCCTATGATATGATATGATATGATATGATATGACATGATATGATGTGATACGACAGGACACGATATGATATGACATGACATGATATGATATGATACGACATGATATGCTATGATATGACATGATATGATACGATATGACATGATATGACATGACATGATATGACACGATATGATATGACATGATATGTTCCATACGAGATGTCATATGATTCCTTTGTGATTATCTCCACTGGTGCCTCTCCTGGTATTGTCGTTCATGCCTTACATACTCAGTACATTGCTCGTACTGACCCCTCTTCTTCGGGGGCTTCGTTTCATGCCGCGCAGGTACACCCAGATGAGCTGAAGCCATTATAGAAGATGTTCCAGCGAAGTTGGCGAGCTCCACTTGGCCCTGGAGTGTAGTCGAATCAGCGTGCTATACTATGATGTTTTGTTCTATGTTAGAGACTTTGCAGACAGGGTCGTGGGTATAGAGTGTCAGCTTTGTAGACGGCTTCGCCCGTCGATATGTTATTATGTTTCACGTCACGGGTCCTATATGATGATAGACTTTACTTATAAAAAGAAAAAAAAATATTGCGAGCTTATTATGTATTTTATTCTGAATTGATTCCAGAGTTTATATATGTAATAAGAGTCAGCGGGTTCGCTCGGCTCCAAGTATGGGGTCGGGTGCCCATCACACCCTAGTAAGGTCGGGGTGTGACAAAGTGGTATCAGAGCAGGTCGGTCTAAGGGGTTGTCTGCCAAGTCGTGTCCAGTAGAGTCCTGTTTATGAGTGTGAAGCCGGCCACATTTATAAACAGGAGGCTGCGGGGCATTTAGGAATTGTTGACCTTCTTTCAGTCTTAGATCGTGCGATAGAGCCAAGTCATAAGGAATAAGATTTCCCCATACGAGCTATACGTACGACGAAAGAAAGCGAGCGAGGCTGTGGAAGCTTATAGAGGTAAGTCCTGACATAATTGTTCTGTTACCTGAACTGGAAGTACTGGATGGCGGGGATGTGCCATGTAGTCGTACGTTTTATGAGGCATTGATGACATTGGCCGCATACAGATTTTGAATAGTAGGAACGGTAAAGGAGGTTCTGCCAGGACGGGTACGCCCCACAGGAGGAAGCATGGAAAGGAAATACTGTAAATAGGCAATAAGTGAAATGCGTTGGTTCAGAAAGGTTATGGATTTGGGCGTGGCGACGAAGGTGGGGACGCTATCATCAGGAATCTGGAAGTCCAGGACAGGAGGTAGCCATACACGCAGGCGGAAGATGAACATCGGGAACCAAAAGGGTAAAACCGTAATTGTGAAAGAAGGACGCGTTACGAAAGTGCCTTGGAGCCTGTGAATCCTCGACTCGCTCCAAAACATGTAATAAAGGTCATGAGAAGAAGCGGACGCGAAAATATCGGCATTAAGGCACCGAATTTCAGTGAAGCTTTTGGGTTAAGTGTGCTCAGCTGGGAGCAATTTCATGATGGGTGACCCCCTGGGAAGTTGACAAGAAATTCTATAAATTGAGACATAAGGGACAAATGAAAAGCTAGGGTAGTCTAAGGAAAACTAGGATATACGAGATGGGTGGAGACCATAGGAAGACGCGCAGGACGAGGCAGACTAGCTCGGTAAAGAGACAGAAAATGCATCATAGCCCTGGAATTAGGCTAGGCTTGAATAGCGTTTGGAAGTAAGTTGTGGGCTAGTTGATAGTAAAACTATATATATGTATAAAGGTGTAGCGTGTCCCATATATGATTGTATCGGTGGGCATGTGAGTTCCAGCAACCGAAGCTACGGTATAAAAGGCGTTAATAGAGTAAAGGAATCGAAGCTCGAGTGATAGCGAGAGTAAATGGTACAAGTGCTGCGAGTGAGCTGTTATTATTTTACTATAGGTTGAGGTTGGAAATTCTAGTATAACGATACTCGGAAAAGAAAGAGAGTGAGTAAATGAAAGATAGAAAGCTTAAATATTGGAAAAGGTGAAAGTTAAGAAAACCTTAGTGGGTGAAACCCCCGCGAGAAATTGATGGTAAAAGTACGAGACCATTAGGATGAAAATTCAAGTAGGCATGTGAGAGGAGATAGAGTGAGGTAAAAGAAAACAAGGAGAAATGTGGGGAGGTTGAGAGTTGATTTCAACAAGTAGGTCTAAGAGAATGGTGACCAGGGTAGAGGAATGTGAAGTAAGGGAAAGAATGCTCAGGATGGTGATGGTGTTGAGGTGAAAGATCTATAAAAAAGACAAGTATGTAGCTATAGTAATATGCCTAGAGGTTGGATAGAAAAGGATAGGGAGAGTGAAAGTTGTAAGGGTTCTGTGCTGAGAGCAAAAGTAGCAGAACGCTTAAGAAATATGGACGCACAGCTACAATACGAACACGTAGTCAAGGAAGGATTACGAGCAAGAGAGCTAAGCAAGTGAAAGGACTATTGGCATATAAGGGACCCCTTAAAGGGGGGGAGGCCATATTAGGCTTACAAGGAATAACGATGAACGAAATGAGCACCACCACATGAAGTCAAAGACAAGTATACCTGTATCCAGAGAAACGAAAAGAGACTAAAGAAGAGTTGTAGTAAGAATCTAAAGGTGTGGCTTTTATTAAGATATGGTCACGAAACAGTAACAGAAAAGAGACGATCTGAGAAAGACAAGGATAATACGTTGGCCCAACAAATTAGAAAACCTATGACATGGAATAAGGACCCCTGTAAAGACCACGAAATCCGATTATAAAGGAAATGAGGTAAAGGATAAGGAATGGGCTCGAAGGAAAGGACAACGATAAAGGATCCTCCCGAAACGTTACAAGACCCTATAAGATCAGTTGGACATTCGAGGACGAATGTTCTAAAGGGGGGGAGGATGTTATAGCCCGTACTTCGTACGTTCGGACATTTCGAGATAGTTGTGGAATGTTGGGAAGTAAGACTATTTTCCAAATGATTTTAATGTGTAAGTGGGTTATGAATATTGTTTACGAGTATTATTAGTATGGAAATGTTGAGAAAGACTAAGGGCGAAAAGGAAAATTCGCAAAATGGTTCATGGTA
Organism: Lycium barbarum; assembly: GCF_019175385.1. Taxonomy (NCBI): domain Eukaryota; kingdom Viridiplantae; phylum Streptophyta; class Magnoliopsida; order Solanales; family Solanaceae; genus Lycium; species Lycium barbarum. The sequence goes on along the minus strand of NC_083337.1, from coordinate 127,431,391 downwards.
ATATTGTAAAAGGCTAGGGGCAAAATGGTCATTTCATTAAGTATTCAAGAAGTTCTATGAAAAGGGCCATGTGGCCGGAAAAAAAAAAGGAAGAGATGACAAAATAAGTCATCTTTGTGGAATTTTAAAGAAACTTCAAGACAAGGGGCATGTGCTCTTTTATGATTGGAGGAAGCTAAATATATATATGACTTATTAGTCATAATTCTCATGAAAACTCTAGAGAATTTGGAGAGAAAGAAAGAAAGAAAGAAAGGAAAAAAAAAAGAAGGAGAATTCGGCCAAACAAGGCCAAGAGGGAGTGAAGGAGGAAAATATTTTTCTTCAAGTATTCCTATCAATTGCAGGGTCTTTTATGACATGGAAGAGTTGTTGGAGCAAGTAGAACACATATTCTTGCAAAGTTATAATTTTAGCCAAGTGAAGAATCAAAGGAGAAAGGTAAGGTTTCATCTTCTTTTGTGTGTTTTGGATGGTTTATATATGTTGTTGAATAGAAAAATGGATGGAAAACATGAAAACATGTAAATGGTAAGGTGACCGTGTGGTGTGTGACTATGGCCGAATGTATGTGTTGTGTTGGATTGATTTTATGTAGTATGTTGTTTGTTGTTATAATGTATGAAAAAGATGAGAATTCATAGAAATATGCATGAAGTGTATGTAGCATGTTGGTTGTTATTGGAATGTTAACAAAATGAATGAAAATTTATGGAAATATGCATGTAGTGGGTGATGGCCGAATGGAAGTGATGATGGTAGAATGTGATGAATTAGTTTTATTTAGTGTTTTGATTGTTATAGATGATTATGTGTGTTGAGGAATGTATAGAGAGAGATGGAAATGCATGACAATGTGTATGAAGTTGTGATAACCGAATAGTAGGCATTTTGGTAAGTTAATGTAAATTGATGTCATTTGACATTCTAGTAGTCGTCGTTACGGATTATGCGATGAAGAATGAAGGTTTTTGTCGAAGTTAGCATACATGAATGATGATGATATGCATGGTTGTTGTTGAATTGGAAGGTTTCGGGTAAAGTAATGTGTTGATTAAGTCGTTGAAAGATTATGTGAATCGAATTGAATTGAATTTAATTGAATCAGATTGAAATGAATATTGAAATGTTGCTAGAAAAATTGTTGGTATCGTTGTTGGTTTGGCCGAGTTCCATTCTCGGATTGTTATTGCTAAATTTGGCCGAGTTAGAATCTCGGGGGTGGTGTATTTACAGGGGAGATGCTGCCAAAAATTCCGGCAGAATATAAATGAATGTACTTGAAAGGTTAAGGCAAGTATATGTCAAAAGATCTAATGAATGTGTGAACTCCTTTGAATGTAGATTAACAAGTTGGACGAATAAGCGTAGCTAGTAAGGCGCGACGCAGGTATGTAAGGCTAAGCCCTTTCTTTCTATGGCATGAATCCTATGATGTAGTCTTATAAATGTTCCCCATAACGTCCTTGTTTTCAAAAGCGAGAAGTTATGAATTCAAAACATGATTTCCTTTCCAAAAGTTATAAATGTTTTCCAAAATATACATTTTTCTCCAAAAATCCAAGTTTTATGATTTTGAAAGTTTTTATAACTAAAACAACGACTACGGAGTTATGATGACAATAATGAAGCCAGACATGAGAAAGTGTCTACGACGAATATGCCAAGGATATGTTCTTACCATGAATACGGCGATATGAAATATTAAGCTACTTTTGGATAATGACTATTTTGAAGGTTTTAAAGTATATGAAGTAATATGTTATGATCCTGTTTTATGTTTTCCCGAGATAATGTTCTTCATTGATAGACTCACCTTATAATTGTTCCTTCAAGGCGTGACATGACGACCATGATGATTCCATAATACAATCGGAGGTTACCGACCTTACGTCACTCCGATAGAAACATGACTTTCCTTGGGCTCTCATGCATGCTATATATGTATATAGGAGGGGGGGAAGGGATACATGTATATGGGGATATGGGCAAGGGACACATGTTTCATCGCCACCTGGTCAGCTGGCATTATCATCCCGGACGCGGGATATATGGGCGAGCCGACATATTTCGGCGCAATGTGGGCGAGCCGACTTGTTCGGTGCTATGATATGATATGACCCGATAAGCATGCATGGTTTCCGCCCAAAGTGGCATTCATTTGTACAGGTATCTCAATAAGCCTATGATACGCTATATGACTCCCTATGATATGATATGATATGATATGACATGATATGATGTGATACGACAGGACACGATATGATATGACATGACATGATATGATATGATACGACATGATATGCTATGATATGACATGATATGATATGATATGACATGATATGACATAATATGATATGACACGATATAATATGACAGGATATGTTCCATACGAGATGTCATATGATTCCTTTGTGATTATCTCCACTGGTGCCTCTCCTGGTATTGTCGTTTATGCCTTACATACTCAGTACATTGCTCATACTGACCCCTCTTCTTCGGGGGCTGTGTTTCATGCTGCGCAGGTACACCCAGATGAGCTGAAGCCATTATAGAAGATGTTCCAGCGAAGTTGGCGAGCTCCACTTGGCCCTGGAGTGTAGCCGAATCAGCGTGCTATACTATGCTGTTTTGTTCTATGTTAGAGACTTTCCAGACAGGGTCGTGGGTATAGAGTGTCAGCTTTGTAGACGGCTTCGCCCGTCGATATGTTATTATGTTTCACGTCACGGGTCCTATATGATGATAGACTTTACTTATAAAAAGAAAAAAAAATATTGAGAGCTTATTATGTATTTTATTCTGAATTGATTCCAGAGTTTATATATGTAATAAGAGTCAGCGGGTTCGCTCGGCTCCAAGTATGGGGTCAGGTGCCCATCACACCCTAATAAGGTCGGGGTGTGACACTATCGCTTGCTTGTTCCCCTTCGGTATCACGTTCTACCTTCAAGAGAGAATTCGCACTATCGTTAGTTAGTTCGACTATAAGAACGCGTTACTAATTCTAGGAAAAATTTGGGCAGTACTTCCTGTGTTTATACCACTTTTCCCATATGCTATATCAACTCCCACACGCTCACAACAACATTCACAATATTACAAGCAACAATCGTCATTTATATACATTGACCACAATCCACCGTTTCTCTTCAATTTCTCCATATTTATGGTTATAGCTTACTATCGCGTTTCCTCATATATAATACTTATTTCATGGCCTAAATGTCATTTATAACGTATTCATAATCACAACACTCCAACATTCATGATTCAACCCAACTACCATCTCACCATGACACTATTCACTCATGAATGACCCATTTCCTATGTCTTTTTACAATTCAAGTATCTGAACCTTCCAATACCTTAAACAACATTGTTTAGTCATGAAACTTACCTTAGATGATGGTTGAACAAGTCTTGAATGGAATTGCTCCTCTAGCATCAAAACCCTACTTCACTTCCTTTGGGTTTTCTTGAGAGAGATGAACTTTAGCTAGATTTCATACACTTTGTTTCATGGATTTGGTGTTATTGATCATGGATTTCCTTTGATTTTCTTGTAAATGAAGAGTGGGGAGTATTCTAGAGGCTTCTAGAGAGAAATATCGTGGAATGAAATGAATTTAATGAGCTTGGGTCTCTTTTTAATGACTTAAAATCTGATCCGGAATGAACAGTAGTTGAAGTGCACAGTGGTCGTAAACCCAGTTTACGGGTCGTATTTCGTGGTCTTATTTAAGCATAACAAAACCAGAAGGTATGCTGCGGATCATGGTGATTTACAATCGCAGTTTACGGGTCGTATTTCACTTTACGGTCCGTATTCCAAGCCGTATTTAACCATTTGAACATTTGACAGAAAGTTGAAGTTTTGTATGTTGGAATACGAAATGGTGGTTTACGGGCCGTATACTACTTTACGGTCCTTATTTCATTTTACGACCGACTAGGCCAAAGTGCAAATCTGCAACTTTCACGTCTTCAGAACCTATAATTAGTCATTGTGGAGCATAACCTTATCTCTTATTGCAATTACCTTTGAAATCATACTCAGGGTCGTCAAACGTCATTCCCTTATGATTAAAACTCCATATACTCGTATTCTTCGTTAGTCTATTTGCTGTCGTTCATGGGGAAATTTCCGAGGTGTAACACTCTTCCCCCCTTTTGGAACATTTGTCCTCGAATGTTAAACACTTGGGATTCTACGAAAATTTCGCCAGAGTTTCCCTTGTAATACGGCACTACCATCCTTTCACAACAACCCATAATATTATTGCCTCACAGGGCCATAACGCAAGAAAACTCTAAGAAAGACTTACGAAAGCTCCCGAAAGTAGGGGATATAATATCTGAGTAATGATGGAAATAGGGGTGTTCAGATACTCTAATTATTACACTTCATTTATTGCATACTTACCTTACATTGTTGGCATTTTATCTTGAATCTCCTCTGGGGTTGGAATAAATGCGGGTACTTGGACTTCATACTTCTTCCGCTTCCCAAGTCATTTCTTCCCTGTTATTGTTTGACACAAGACTTTAACTGAAGCTACCTCTTTATTTCAGAGTATTCGCACTTGCCTGTCTAGAATAGCAATAGGCACCTTTTCATAAGTTAGCTTTTATGTCACTTGCACGTCATCTATCGGGACAATCTTTGTGGTATCTCCAATACACTTGCGGAGCATCGAAACATGGAAGACTGGATGGACTGATTCAAGCTCCGGAGGCAAGTCCAATTCATAGGCTACATGACCCACCTTGCGGATAATTTTGTAGGGTCCAATGTACCTAGGACTTAGCTTCCCTTTCTTGCCAAATCTCATCACCCCTTTCATTGGCGATACTTTAAAAAATACCCAATCATCAGCCTGGAATTCGAAGTCTCATCGGCGATTGTCCGCATAAGACTTTTGGCGACTTTGGGCTGTCATTAATCGATCTCCGATCATCTTCACTCGTTCAATCGCTTGTTGAATCAATTCAGGGCCCACTAGTTGTGCATCTCCTATTTCGAACCATCCGATTGGGGATCTACATTTCCTTCCATATAAAGCTTCATATGGAGCTATTTGAATGCTGGAATGGTAACTACTGTTGCATGCAAATTCGATTAGCGGCAAATGGTCTTCCCAACTTCCACCAAAATCCAGCACACACGCTCGTAGAATATCTTCCAAGGTATAAATAGTACGCTCGGCTTGTCCATCGGTCTGCGGATGAAATGTCGTGCTAAGCATCACTTGAGTGCCTAGACCTTCTTGGAAGGACTTCCAAAACTTGGCTGTAAACTGTGCCCCTCTATCTGTAATAATAGATAATGGAATACCATGAAGTCGTACAATTTCCTTGAGATATAACCTCGCATAATCTTCGGCTGAGTAAGCGGTTCTAACTGGAAGAAAATGGGCTGCTTTCGTCAATCTATCCACGATCACCCATATAGAATCATACTTGCCACGGGAACGAGGTAACCCCACAACAAAATCCATGTTAATCACTTCCCATTTCCAAGTAGGGATTTCCATTGCTTGCAATAAGCCTCCTGGGTTTGATGTTCAATCTTTACCTGTTGGCAATTTGGACACTGTGCTACAAATTCCGCTATATCTTTTTTCATGCCATCCCACCAATACATCATCTTGAGATCACGATACATTTTAGTTGCACCTGGGTGAATAGAATACTGAGAACAATGTGCTTCCTAGAATTCGTCGGCACAATTCTACTACATTCGGCACACATAGCCTGTCCCGGTATCTAAAAATCTCATCCATAGAAACTTCAATTGGAGACTTCTCCTTTCCATGAGATGTGTCTCTGTAACGACACAATTGAGGATCTTCATATTGCCGTTCTTCCACTTCCATATCCAAGGACGAAATTGTGGGATCATTAATACTAATCCGTACATTACCCGAATCGATTACACGTACTCCAAGATTAGGTAATTGGTGGAGCTCATGAACTATCTCTTTCTTTTCCGGAGGGACTTCACATAAACTGCCCATTGACCGGCGACTAAGCACATCGGCTACTACATTCGCTTTTCCGGGGTGGTATGAAATGTTAACATCATAATCTTTTAACAATTCTAACCACCGCCTCTGCCGCAGGTTCAACTCCTTTTACTTGAAAATGTATTGAAGAATTTTTTGATCTGTATAGATATCAACATGCACACCATACAAATAATGCCTCCATATTTTTAAGGCATGAATAACCGCAGCCGATTCGAGATCATGAGTTGGGTAATTCTTTTCATGTTTCCATAATTGTCTCGAATAACTTTCCCATGATGCACCAATACCCATCCTAATCCGACACCGGAAGCGTCACAATATACCACATAGCCGTCTGACCCTTCTGGAAGTGTTAAGACCGGAATCTGCCTTTCAACTCTTGGAAACTGCGCTCACAAGCATCATTCCACTGAAATTTGGCTGACTTCTGGGTTAGCTTCGTCAATGGGGCTGAAATAGATGAGAAGCCCTCTACGAATCTCTTATAATAACCTACCAAACCTAGAAATCTATGAACTTCTGTGGGCGTCGTAGGTCTTGGCCAAGTCTTCACAGCTTCAATCTTCTGAGTGTCGACTCGAATGCCATCATCTGAAATAATATGGCCCCAAAAGGTTATAGAATTTATCCAGAACTCGCACTTTGAAAATTTTGCATACAATTCTCGGGCTCGAAGAATGCCAAGTACAATTCGCAAATGATCTGCATATTCTGATTCCGTACAAGAATACACCAGAATATCATCAATAAATACTATCACAAACAGATCCAAGAGAGACCTGAATACGTTGTTCATCAAATTCATAAACACGCCGGAGCATTGGTCAGCCCAAACGACATCACTCGGAATTCATAACGGCCATATCTCGTTCTGAAGGCCGTTTTGGGAATATTCGCTTCTCTAACTCTTACTTGATGGTAACCCGACCTCAAATCTATTTTAGAAAACCACTTGGCACCTTGCAGTTGATCGAATAAGTCATCAATCCTTGGGAGAGGATATTTGTTCTTTACCGTCACTTTGTTCAATTGCCTATAATCGATGCACATCCGCAGAGAACTATCTTTGTTTCTCACAAACAAGACCGGCGCTCCCCACGGTGATGAGCTGGGTCTAATAAACCCCTTATCAAGCAAATATTGTAGCTGTGCCTTTAGCTCTTTTAATTCTGCCGGAGCCATTCGATAAGGAGGAATGGAAATAGGCTTGGTGTACGGCAACACATCAATGGTGAAGTAAATCTCTCTTTCTGGAGGAAGACCTGGAAGTTCGTCTGGAAACACATCTGGGAATTCATTCACGACCGGAACTAATTGGAAAGTTGGCGGCTTTGACTCGGTGTCGTGAACCCGAACTAAATGATAGATATAACCCTTGGATATCATTTTCCTTGCCTTAAGGTAGGAAATAAATCTACCCTTTGGTGATGCTGTATTACCCTTCCATTCAAGCACGGGCTCTCCCGGAATTGGAATCGAACCACTTTAAATCGGCAATCAACATTAGCATAACACGACGCCAACCAATCCATGCCCATAATTACATCGAAATCTAACATTTGCAACACAATCAAATCAACTGTGGTCTAGCGATCACATATCACAACTACACAATTTTTATACACTTGTCTTGCTATCACGGGATCACCAACCGAAGTAGACACCTCAAAAGGTTTGATTGGCTCGGGTTTCACCCCAATACAACCAGCAACATATGGAGTAATATAAGAAAGAGTGGAACCCGGATCTATCAGTGCATATACATCACGGGAGAATACAAACAATATACCGATAACTACATCTGGGGAGGACTCAAGATCCTTCCGTCTGGCTAAAGCATATACACGGGGCTGAGTGGCACCTGAAGTAGATGCTGCCCCTCTGTCTCTACCTCGGCCTACTAACATCTGGGGAGTCTGCCCTACCGGGCGCACTGAGGAAGAACCAGTTGTTGAACCTGTAGGCTGAACTCCGACACTACCACTCATGGACGGGCAATCTCTCATCATGTACCCAACTTGGCCGCAAGTATTGCAAGCGTCCGAACCCTGGCGACACTGCTCGGAATGCAATCTACCGTACTGGCAGCATCGCGATCCTGGGGGTCTCCTCTGACTATAATCTTACCTAAACTGGGAATCTGGGGCCCTCGAACTTTGACCCTGTCCTGAACAGAAGGAGCGATCAAATCTCCTACCTGCGAATCGAGGGGGTGCACTCGTCACCGACTGGCCTGAGTACCTAGAATATGTCTGCCTTGATCCCCCTCTACAGTCACTGCCTGCTCCCATATATCTGGCCCTCTTACTTTGCCTTCTATCACTATCACGATCAATTCTTTGTGGTTGTTGTCGCCCCTCTAAATTCTGAGCATGAGCTTGTATCCAGGAAATATCCATCCCATCTTGCAAGGACGCCATCAAACAATCTCTGAACAAATGTGGCCCTAAGCCACTCACGAATCTATGTACCCGGTCTCCCATGTCGGCCACCATAGTCAGGGCATACCTAGCCAATGAATTAAATTGCATGCTATACTCCCGGGCACTCATGTTTCCTTGCTTCAAATTTTGAAATCTATCCGCTCTAGCTCGGTGGAGCTCGGGTGGAAAATAGTGATGAATGAAAGCATCCACGAATTCTTGCCAAACCGGAGGAGGCACACTCTCTCCTCTTGATAATACCCAGTTGTTGTACCATAAAACTGCCACATCCCGGAGTCTATAAGATGCCAACTCCACGGATTCAGTTTCAGAGGCATGGACAATCTTCAATGTCCTCAACATCTCATCTATGAAACCTTGCGGGTCTTTATCCGGCTTTGACCCGAAGAACTCCGGAGGATCTAGACTCATAAAATCACGGGCTTTGGTACTTGATGCCCGATCACTTGAACTCACATTTTTTCGTTGTGCCTGTGCGGCGACCAATTGTGTCAATAGATGTATGGCCTCAGTCATTTGCTGACCCGAAGAAACCGGTGGAGGAATTGGAGTTGGAGCTCCTCCATGTCCTTCCACATTAGGCGGGGTAGAAAGAGTGTTAGACAAGGCCTCATTATGTGATTCTCCTTCTTCTATATTCATCGGAGGCTCTCTCTCTACCCGCCTCTTTGCCGTAGTCTTGCCCTTTTGGGCGGCTGTAGCTTTTCCCTTTGGCGGCATTCTGAAATCACAACACACTATTAGCGAGGATAAAATCTTATACATGGCTCTACCGCATGATCTCATGAGAAGAAAGATGGTCATTTTTCCTAAATGCCCTGTAGCCTCTTGTTTATTGATGTGGCGCGCAACACACCCTAAACAAGACTCTACTAGACACGGCTCGTAGACACTTCCTAGGACTGAACCGCTCTGAAACAACTTTTGTTATGACCCAGCTAGGAGCCGTGACGGGTAGCCGGGGCTAGCCACCGAGCACCACTCGTTCTACTACTCATCTTACTCATTTAATGCTCTTTTATCAACTTTATACTCAAATTGTAAGAAAAATCATCTTTCATATGGAAACATAATTACTTTTATATACATATGCCTCTCGGCCATCAAAATAATATATACATATAATAGCATCTCGTGAGACCATCTAACCCACACTGCGCATCTATGAGCCTCTACTGGAGTGCTACTCATAAGGACGGGACAAGACCCCGTCATGCCCAAAAATACATATATATGACTATACAAAAAAGAATCATCACAAGCACCTCCGAACAAAGGAGTGCTTTCAATCAGCTGACTGCTACTACGGATCTGGGTCGAGCTCTCCTCCCGGTATACCTGTCGGCATGAACACAGCGTCCAAGGAAAACGGACGTCAGTACGAACATTGTACTGAGTATGCGAGGCATAAACAATGAAATAAGACAATGATACAAAGGAAATATCAGTATATAACATCTGTATCTGACTGTCAAATATAAAAGAAGTAATGCACGCTGTCGTACTCATTCTAGGGAAAATTTGGGCAATACTTCCTGTGTTTATACCACTTTTCCCATATGCTATATCAACTCCCACACGCTCACAACAACATTCACAATATTACAAGCAACAATCGTCATTTATATACATTGAGCACAATCCACCGTTTCTCTTCAATTTCTCCATATTTATGGTTATAGCTTACTATCCCGTGTCCTCATATATAATACTTATTTCATGGCCTAAATGTCAATTATAACGTATTCATAATCACAACACTCCAACATTCATGATTCAACCCAACTACCATCTCACCATGACACTATTCACTCATGAATGACCCATTTCCTATGTCTTTTTACAATTCAAGTATCTGAACCTTCCAATACCTTAAACAACATGGTTTAGTCATGAAACTTACCTTAGATGATGGTTGAACAAGTCTTGAATGGAATTACTCCTCTAGCATCAAAACCCTACTTCACTTCCTTTGGGTTTTCTTGAGAGAGATGAACTTTAGCTAGATTTCATACACTTTGTTTCATGGATTTAGTGTTATTGATCATGGATTTCCTTTGATTTTCTTGTAAATGAAGAGTGGGGAGTATTCTAGAGGCTTCTAGAGAGAAATATCGTGGAATGAAATGAATTTAATGAGCTTGGGTCTCCTTTTAATGACTTAAAATCTTATCCGTAATGAACAGTAGTTGAAGTGCACAGTTGTCATAAACCCAGTTTACGGGTCGTATTTCGTGGTCTTATTTAAGCATAACAAAACCAGAAGGTATGCTGCGGATCATGGTGATTTACAATCGCAGTTTACGGGTCGTATTTCACTTTACGGTCCGTATTCCAAGCCGTATTTAACCATTTGAACATTTGACAGAAAGTTGAAGTTTTGTATGTTGGAATACGAAATGGTGGTTTACGGGCCGTATACTACTTTACGGTCCTTATTTCATTTTACGACCGACTGGGCCAAAGTGCAAATCTGCAACTTTCACGTCTTCAGAACCTATAATTAGTCATTGTGGAGCACAACCTTATCTCTTATTGCAATTACCTTTGAAATCATACTCAGGGTCGTCAAACGTCATTCCCTTATGATTAAAACTCCTATACTCGTATTCTTCGTTAGTCTATTTGTTGTCGTTCATGGGGAAATTTCCGAGGTGTAACACTCTTCCCCCCTTTTGGAACATTCGTCCTCGAATGTTAAACACTTGGGATTCTACGAAAATTTCGCCAGAGTTTCCCCTGTAATACGGCACTACCATCCTTTCACAACAACCCATAATATTATTGCCTCACAGGGCCATAACGCAAGAAAACTCTAAGAAAGACTTACGAAAGCTCCCGAAAGTAGGGGATATAATATCTGAGTAATGATGGAAATAGGGGTGTTCAGATACTCTAATTATTACACTTCATTTATTGCATACTTACCTTACATTGTTGGCATTTTATATTGAATCTCCTCTGGGGTTGGAATAAATGCGGGTACTTGGACTTCATACTTCTTCCGCTTCCCAAGTCATTTCTTCCCGGTTATTGTTTGACACAAGACTTTAACTGAAGCTACCTCTTTATTTCAGAGTCTTCGCACTTGCCTGTCTAGAATAGCAATAGGCACCTTTTCATAAGTTAGCTTTTCTGTCACTTGCACGTCATCTATCGGGAAAATCTTTGTGGGATCTCCAATACACTTGCGGAGCATCGAAACATGGCAGACTGGATGGACTGATTCAAGCTCCGGAGGCAAGTCCAATTCATAGGCTACATGACCCACCTTGCGGATAATTTTGTAGGGTCCAATGTACCTAGGACTTAGCTTCCCTTTCTTGCCAAATCTCATCACCCCTTTCATTGGCGATACTTTAAAAAATACCCAATCATCATCCTGGAATTCGAAGTCTCGTCGGCGATTGTCCGCATAAGACTTTTGGCGACTTTGGGCTGTCATTAATCGATCTCGGATCATCTTCACTTGTTCCACCGCTTGTTGAATCAATTCAGGGCCCACTAGTTGTGCATCTCCTATTTCGAACCATCCGATTGGGGATCTACATTTCCTTCCATATAAAGCTTCATATGGAGCTATTTGAATGCTGGAATGGTAACTACTGTTGTATGCAAATTCGATTAGCGGCAAATGGTCGTCCCAACATCCACCAAAGTCCAGCACACACGCTCGTAGAATATCTTCCAAGGTCTGAATAGTACGCTCGGCTTGTCCATCGGTCTGCGGATGAAATGTCGTGCTAAGCATCACTTGACTGCCTAGACCTTCTTGGAAGGACTTCCAAAACTTGGCTGTAAACTGTGCCCCTCTATCTGTAATAATAGATAATGGAATACCATGAAGTCGTACAATTTCCTTGAGATATAACCTCGCATAATCTTCGGCTGAGTATGTGGTTCTAACTGGAAGAAAATGGGCTGCTTTCGTCAATCTATCCACGATCACCCATATAGAATCATACTTGCCACGGGAACGAGGTAAACCCACAATAAAATCCATGTTAATCACTTTCCATTTCCAAGTAGGGATTTCCATTGCTTGCAATAAGCCTCCTTGGTTTGATGTTCAATCTTTACCTGTTGGCAATTTGGACACTGTGCTACAAATTCCGCTATATCTTTTTTCATGCCGTCCCACCAATACATCATCTTGAGATCACGATACATTTTAGTTGCACCTCGGTGAATAGAATACTGAGAACAATGTGCTTCTTCTAGAATTCGTCGGCGCAATTCTACTACATTCGGCACGCATAGCCTGTCCCGGTATCTAAAAATACCATCCATAGAAACTTCAAATGGAGACTTCTCCTTTCCATGAGATGTGTCTCTGTAACGATACAATTGAGGATCTTCATATTGCCGTTCTTTCACTTCCATATCCAAGGACGAAATTGTGGGATCATTAATACTAATCCGTACATTACCCGAATCGATTACACGTACTCCAAGATTAGGTAATTGGTGGAGCTCATGAACTATCTCTTTCTTTTCTGGAGGGACTTCACATAAACTGCCCATTGACCGGCGACTAAGCACATCGGCTACTACATTCGCTTTTACGGGGTGGTATGAAATGTTAACATCATAATCTTTTATCAATTCTAACCACCGCCTCTGCCGCAGGTTCAACTCCTTTTACTTGAAAATGTATTGAAGAATTTTTTGATCTGTATAGATATCAACATGCACACCATACAAATAATGCCTCCATATTTTTAAGGCATGAATAACCGCAGCCGATTCGAGATCATGAGTTGGGTAATTCTTTTCATGTTTCCATAATTGTCTCGAATAACTTTCCCATGATGCACCAATACCCATCCTAATCCGACACCGGAAGCGTCACAATATACCACATAGCCGTCTGACCCTTCTGGAAGTGTTAAGACCGGAATCTGCCTTTCAACTCTTGGAAACTGCGCTCACAAGCATCATTCCACTGAAATTTGGCTGACTTCTGGGTTAGCTTCGTCAATGGGGCTGAAATAGATGAGAAGCCCTCTACGAATCTCATATAATAACCTACCAAACCTAGAAAACTACGAACTTCTGTGGGCGTCGTAGGTCTTGGCCAAGTCTTCACAGCTTCAATCATCTGAGTGTCGACTCGAATGCCATCATCTGAAATAATATGGCCCCAAAAGGTTATAGAATTTTGCGAGAACTCGCACTTTGAAAATTTTGCATACAATTCTCGGGCTCGAAGAATGCCAAGTACAATTCGCAAAAGATCTCCATGTTCTGATTCCGTACAAGAATACACCAGAATATCATCAATAAATACTATCACAAACAGATCCAAGAGAGACCTGAATACGTTGTTCATCAAATTCATAAACACGCCGGAGCATTAGTCAGCCCAAACGACATCACTCGGAATTCATAACGGCCATTTCTCGTTCTGAAGGCCGTTTTGGGAATATTCGCTTCTCTAACTCTTACTTGATGGTAACCCGACCTCAAATCTATTTTAGAAAACCACTTGGCACCTTGCAGTTGATCGAATAAGTCATCAATCCTTGGGAGAGGATATTAGTTCTTTACCGTCACTTTATTCAATTGCCTATAATCGATGCACATCCGCAGAGAACCGTCTTTGTTTCTCACAAACAAGATCGGCGCTCCCCACGGTGACGAGCTGGGTCTAATAAACCCCTTATCAAGCAAATATTTTAGCTGTGCCTTTAGCTCTTTTAATTCCACCGGAGCCATTCGATAAGGAGGAATGGAAATAGGCTTGGTGTCCGGCAAAACATCAATGGTGAAGTAAATCTCTCTTTCTGGAGGAAGACCTGGAAGTTCGTCTGGAAACACATCTGGGAATTCATTCACGACCGGAACTAATTGGAAAGTTGGCGGCTTTGACTCGGTGTCGTGAACCCGAACTAAATGATAGATATAACCCTTGGCTATCATTTGCCTTGCCTTAAGGTAGGAAATAAATCTACCCTTCGGTGATGCTGTATTACCCTTCCATTCAAGCACGGGCTCTCCCGGAATTGGAATCGAACCACTTTAAATCGGCAATCAACATTAGCATAACACGACGCCAACCAATCCATGCCCATAATTACATCGAAATCTAACATTTGCAACTCAATCAAATCAACTGTGGTCTAGCGATCACATATCACAACTACACAATTTTTATACACTTGTCTTGCTATCACGGGATCACCAACCGAAGTAGACACCTCAAAAGGTTTGATTGGCTCGGGTTTCACCCCAATACAACCAGCAACATATGGAGTAATATAAGAAAGAGTGGAACCCGGATCTATCAGTGCATATACATCACGGGAGAATACAAACAATATACCGATAACTACATCTGGGGAGGACTCAAGATCCTTCCGTCTGGCTAAAGCATATACACGGGGCTGAGTGGCACCTGAAGTAGATGCTGCCCCTCTGTCTCTACCTCGACCTACTAACATCTGGGGAGTTTTCCCTACCGGGCGCACTGAGGAAGAACCAGCTGTTGAACCTGTAGGCTGAACTCCGACACTACCACTCATGGACGGGCAATCTCTCATCATGTGCCCAACTTGGCCGCAAGTATTGCAAGCGTCCGAACCCTGGCGACACTGTCCGGAATGCAATCTACCGTACTGGCAGCATCGCGATCCTGGGGGTCTCCTCTGACTATAATCTTACCTAAACTGGGAATCTGGGGCCCTCGAACTTTGACCCTATCCTGAACGGAAGGAGCGATCATATCTCCTACCTGCGAATCGAGGGGGTGCACTCGTCACCGACTGGCCTGAGTACCTAGAATATGTTTGCCTTGATCCCCCTCTACAGTCACTGCCTGCTCCCATATATCTGGCCCTCTTACTTTGCATTCTATCACTATCACGATCAATTCTTTGTGGTTGTTATCGCCTCGCTAAATTCTGAGCATGAGCCTGTATCCAGGAAATATCCATCCCATCTTGCAAGGACGCCATCAAACAATCTCTGAACAAATATGGCCCTAAGCCACTCACGAATCTATGTACCCGGTCTCCCATGTCGGCCACCATAGTCAGGGCATACCTAGCCAATGAATTAAATTGCATGCTATACTCCCGGGCACTCATGTTTCCTTGCTTCAAATTTTGAAATCTATCCGCTCTAGCTCGGCGGAGCTCGGGTGGAAAATAGTGACGAATGAAAGCATCCACGAATTCTTGCCAAACCGGAGGAGGCACACTCTCTCCTCTTGATAATACCCAGTTGTTGTACCATAAAACTACCACATCCCGGAGTCTATAAGATGCCAACTCCACGGATTCTGTTTCAGAGGCATGGACAATCTTCAATGTCCTCAACATCTCATCTATGAAACCTTGCGGGTCTTCATCCGGCTTTGACCCGAAGAACTCTGGAGGATCTAGACTCATAAAATCACGGGCTTTGGTACTTGATGCCCGATCACTTGAACTCACATTTTTTCGTTGTGCCTGTGCGGCGACCAATTGTGTCAATAGATGTATGGCCTCAGTCATTTGCTGACCCGAAGAAACCGGTGGAGGAATTGTAGCTGGAGCTCCTCCATGTCCTTCCACATTAGGCGGGGTAGAAAGAGTGTTAGACAAGGCCTCATTATGTGATTCTCCTTCTTCTATATTCATCGGAGGCTCTCTCTCTACCCGCCTCTTTGCCGTAGTCTTGCCCTTTTGGGCGGCTGTAGCTTTTCCCTTTGGCGGCATTCTGAAATCACAACACACTATTAGCGAGGATAAAATCTTATACATGGCTCTACCGCATGATCTCATGAGAAGAAAGATGGTCATTTTTCCTAAATGCCCTGTAGCCACTTGTTTATTGATGTGGCGCGCAACACACCCTAAACAAGACTCTACTAGACACGGCTCGTAGACACTTCCTAGGACTGAACCGCTCTGAAACCACTTTTTTCATGACCCAGCTAGGAGCCGTGACGGGTAGCCGGGGCTAGCCACCGAGCACCACTCGTTCTACTACTCATCTTACTCATTTAATGCTCTTTTATCAACTTTATACTCAAATTGTAAGAAAAATCATCTTTCATATGGAAACATAATTACTTTTATATACATATGCCTCTCGGCCATCAAAATAATAGATACATATAATAGCATCTCGTGAGACCATCTAACCCACACTGCGCATCTATGAGCCTCTACTGGAGTGCTACTCATAAGGACGGGACAAGACCCCGTCATGCCCAAAAATACATATATATGACTATACAAAAAAGAATCATCATAAGCACCTCCGAACAAAGGACTGCTTTCAATCAGCTGACTGCTACTACGGATCTGGGTCGAGCTCTCCTCCCTGTATACTTGTTGGCATGAACACAGCGTCCAAGGAAAACGGACGTCAGTACGAACATTGTACTGAGTATGCGAGGCATAAACAATGAAATAAGACAATGATACAAAGGAAATATCAGTATATAACATCTGTATCTGACTGTCAAATATAAAAGAAGTAATGCACGCTGTCGTACTCATACTCATCATCGTATCATGTATGCATAAATGTATAAGCTGCCCGTCCATATAGGTACGGTGTAATAATGTATAAGCTGCCCGTCCATATCGGATCGGTGTGATAATCATAACATTAGCCTGCGTCCAGGCCTCCCGCGTCCGGGGTATCACCTCATGCCGCCCACTAGTGGTGTCTGCCCGTGCCATTTGGCCATGGTGTATCGTATAGCTGCCCGCCTTAGCTGTGACTGCCCGACCAAATAGGCGCGGTGTTATATCATCAACATACATGCTCATCATAATATGCTTATCGTAACATACTTATCATAATGCATGCATAAGGCTTATGAACAACTTTACTTTATCGGGGTGACGTAAGGTCGTGATCCCCCGATGTAATTATGGAGTAATCATTGACATTCTGCCTCACCTTGAAGGAACTAACATATAAGGTGAGTGTGAGAAATAAATAACATCATATCATTTTAGGGCTCATAACATATCTCTTATCTTATATAGCTATTCATAGACATAGGCTTTTAGCTTTCTGGAATATAGGAACTCATGAAGAGGAAGGAAACTAATGCTAGAAGATTTATGCCAGTAGAAAAGAAGGGACTAGCCCTACAAACCTTTGGTTTTTAACTAAGCTATCGCTTGCTTGTTCCCCTTCGGTATGACGTTCTACCTTCAAGAGAGAATTCGCACTATCGTTAGTTAGTTCGACTATAAGAACGCGTTACTAATTCTAGGGAAAATTTGGGCAGTACTTCCTGTGTTTATACCACTTTTCCCATATGCTATATCAACTCCCACACGCTCACAACAACATTCACAATATTACAAGCAACAATCGTCATTTATATACATTGACCACAATCCACCGTTTCTCTTCAATTTCTCCATATTTATGGTTATAGCTTACTATCGCGTTTCCTCATATATAATACTTATTTCATGGCCTAAATGTCATTTATAACGTATTCATAATCACAACACTCCAACATTCATGATTCAACCCAACTACCATCTCACCATGACACTATTCACTCATGAATGACCCATTTCCTATGTCTTTTTACAATTCAAGTATCTGAACCTTCCAATACCTTAAACAACATGGTTTAGTCATGAAACTTACCTTAGATGATGGTTGAACAAGTCTTGAATTGAATTACTCCTCTAGCATCAAAACCCTACTTCACTTCCTTTGGGTTTTCTTGAGAGAGATGAACTTTAGCTAGATTTCATACACTTTGTTTCATGGATTTGGTGTTATTGATCATGGATTTCCTTTGATTTTCTTGTAAATGAAGAGTGGGGAGTATTCTAGAGGCTTCTAGAGAGAAATATCGTGGAATGAAATGAATTTAATGAGCTTGGGTCTCCTTTTAATGACTTAAAATCTTATCCGGAATGAACAGTAGTTGAAGTGCACAGTTGTCATAAACCCAGTTTACGGGTCGTATTTCGTGGTCTTATTTAAGCATAACAAAACCAGAAGGTATACTGCGGATCATGGTGATTTACAATCGCAGTTTACGGGTCGTATTTCACTTTACGGTCCGTATTCCAAGCCGTATTTAACCATTTGAACATTTGACAGAAAGTTGAAGTTTTGTATGTTGGAATACGACATGGTGGTTTACGGGCCGTATACTACTTTACGGTCCGTATTTCATTTTACGATCGACTGGGCCAAAGTGCAAATCTGCAACTTTCACGTCTTCAGAACCTATAATTAGTCATTGTGGAGCATAACCTTATCTCTTATTGCAATTACCTATGAAATCTTACTCAGGGTCGTCAAACGTCATTCCCTTCTGATGAAAACTCCATATACTCGTATTCTTCGTTAGTCTATTCGTTGTACGTTCACGGGGAAATTTCTGAGGTGTAACAGTTACCCGCTGCAGCGAGCTCGCCACAGCGGCCACTAGCTCGCTATGGCGCCTAACTTGAAATCCCGATCAGCTGCTACAACGGCTCCACACATGTTACGGCGAGTCCGCCTCAGCAGATACTCGTCCGCTGGGGCGACTCACCACGAATTCCCTTTGCCCGCAACAATGGTCGCTCCCTCGCTACAGCAAGACCGCTGCGGGGAGTCTGGCGCCGTTGTAGCGGACACGAGACACCAGATTCTTTTAGTTTTTGAAAATTATCAACCCAAAACACTACTATCACCAGAGGCCCCACAGATATAAAACAACAACGCACAAACACATAAAAACATGCTACAAATTATTTTGCGACCTCGGAATTTCCAACGGAGCTCTAATTGACAAAGGCAACCCCCAAATGGCCTAAAACCAAGTTTCCAACCCAAGTCCCAAAATGCTCCCAAGTGCATTGGGAACTAAAGCGAACATACTACTAAGTCTCAAATGGCCATCCGGACTTCTCGGAACCAACAAAATTGCAGAAAAGGTCTGTTTAACCAAAAGTAAACTTTGGGTCAAAATTTTCAAACTATAACGCTCCAACATCCAAAAGTCATACCAAAACTCTCCCGATGACCTCGGGAAAGGGTCATAGCACTATAAGGACCAATTGGGTCATTACGTGAGATACCAATTAAATAATCGCTCGTCCTCGAGGGATAAGGAATAGAAATGGGGGAAAAGTACTTGAGTCAGCAAACAACTGGGAATATCTCTCCCGCATATCAGACTCGATCTCGCAAGTAGCCTTTTGAACAGGATGATGCTTCCATTAAACCTAATAGAAGCAATCTCTTTAGACCTCAGCTTTCTAACCTACCTATCCAGAATCGCTATAGGCTTCTCCTCGTAAGACAGATTTTCATCAAGCAACACAGAATCCCAACGAATGATATAAGAACCATCAGAATGTTATTTCTTCAGCATGGACACACGGAAAACTAGATGAAAACCTGACAGGCCTATTGGCAAAGCAAACCCATAAGCAACATCTCCAACTCGACGGAGAACCATAAATGGGCCAAGGTAGCTCAGGCTCAACTTGTCCCTTTTCCCAAATTGTATAATACTCTTCATAGGTAAAATCTTCGGAGGAACCTGCTCACCCTTCATAAACTCTAAGTCCCGAACCTTCCGATCCGCATACATTTTCTGTCGACTCTGAGCTACTACAAGTTTTTCCTGAATAATCTTCTCCTTGCCCACAGACTATCTCAACGAATCTATGCCTCATGGGCGAACATCAAAAGCATCAAACTACCCAATAGGAGAACGACACCTCCTACCATACAAAGTTTTGAACGGCGCCATATCCATACTTGAATGGCAGCTATTGTTGTGCACAAACTCCGCTAAGGACAAAAACTAGTCCCAATGACCACCAAAATTAATGACACGTGCTCTCAACATATCCTCGAGCACCTGGATGGTCCTCTCGGACAGACCATCAGTTTGGGGATGAAAAATTGTACCAAGGTCCAACTGAGTACCCGGCTCTGTCTGAAAAGTCCTCCAGAAATTAAAAGTAAACTGGGGACCTCGAGCCGAGACAATAGAAATGGGGACCCTGTGCAATCGTGCAATCTCATGAATGTAAATCCTGGCTAACTTTTCTGCAGTGTAAGTGACCTAAACTGGAATGAAATGAGTGGACTTAGTCAAACGATCAACAATAACCCAAACTGAATCAAACTTTCCCAGGGTCTTCGAAAGACCCACAACAAAATCCATAGTAATCCTCTCCCACTATCACTTGGGAATGGGCATCCTCTAAAGCATACCACCGGGTCTCTGGTGCTCATACTTGACTTGGTGACAATTCCCACACTTTTCCACAAAATCTGCAATATATCTCTTCATCTTACCCCACCAGTAGTGCTGCCTCAGGTCTCAATACTTCTTCGTAGCACCCGGATGAATGGAATATTTGGAACTATAGGCCTTCTCAAAAATCAAACAAATCAAACAAATCAAATCACCCACACGAGGAACGTACACGCGTCTCTTGATCCTCAGAATACCCTCACTATCAAGCATGGCTTCCTTGGCATCGCCTCTCAAAACCTTATCACGAATCTTACACAACTAGGTATCCTCAAACTGCTAGGCCCTAATCTGCTCCAAGAGGGACGACCTCGCCTCAACACAAGCTAAGACTCTTCTCGGAATTGAGATATCAAGGCGCATAAAAATTATTAGCCAGAGTGTGAACCTCTATGGCTAACGGACGTCAGAAGCAACCAATCAGGCTAAGCTACCTATACTCACTGCCTTGCGACCCAAGGCATCAACTACAACATTAGCTTTCCTCGGATGATAGAGAATGGTGATAGCATAATCCTTCAGAAGCTCTATCCACCTACGCTGCCTGGAATTTAGATCTCTCTGACTGAACACTGCTGAAGGCTGCAGTGATCGGCGACCACCTCAGAATGGAATTTGTACAGATAATGCCTCCAAATCTTTAACGTGAAGACTACCGCTAATAACTCCAGATCATAGGTAAGGTAGTTCTTCTCGAGGATCTTCAACTGACGGGAAGCATAGGCAATGACTCTACCCTCCTGCATCAACACAGCACCCAAACCAACACGGGATGCATCACAATACACTGACAAATCCTTTCCACAAGTAATGCCAGAATCGGGGCTGAAGTCAAAAGAGTCTTGAGCTTTTGAAAGCTCTCTTCACAAGCATCATACCCCTGAAAGGGAACCTTTTTCTGAGTCAATCTAGTCAACAAAGAAGCAATAGAAGGGAAATCCTTCAAAAATAGACGGAAATAGCTAGCTAATCCCACGTAGCTACGGATCTCAACCACAATAGTGGGCCTCGCCTAATCTATAACAACCTCAATCGTCTTGGGCGGCGGTAGCTTTTCTCTTTACCGGTATTTCTGAAATCATAACGCACAATTAGGGTGGAGAAAATCTTATAACATCGCTCTATCGCACGATCTAGTAAGAAGAAGAATAGTCACCTTTCCTAAATGCCCCGCAGCCTCTTGCTTATAAGTGTGGCGCGCTTCACACCCATAAACAGGACTCTGCTGGACACGGCTCGTAGACACACCCTAAGACGGAACTGCTCTAATACCACTTTTGTCACGACCCGACTAGGGGGCCATGAAGAGTACCCAAAGTTGAATACTGAGAACCACTCATTAGACTAATTATCATACTCAACCTGAACATATATAATCAAGAAAGCAACACATATCTATACACATAAGCCCGCACGGCTGCAAAAATGATATACAAAAGTAAAATGTAGTCATCATGGTACATCTACTACCCACACATACGCATCTACGAGCCTCTACTAGAGTACTAGACATAACGACGGGACAGGACCCCGTCATGCCCATATATGTACACAAAAGAATACATCAATAACTGGCACCTCCGGAATAGTGGGGTGCTCCTATGCAGCGGCTGATAGACTCCTATGAATCTGGGCCACCTCCCTGTCTACCTGTGGGCATGAACATAGCGTCCAAAAAGAAAGGAAGTCAGTACGAACATTGTACTGAGTATGTAAGGCATGAACAAGAATAGCATATCCAAAAGATAAGGAAACATCAAGTAAGGGAACAACATGTAACTGAATGTCTCTTAAGACGGAATAATGCATGCTAACTTACATCATAAACATCATCATATCAAGTATGCAAATATAAACTTCCCGACCATGTAGGTACGGTGTGATCATCATTAGCCCGCGTCCAGGCCTCCCGCGTCCGGGGTAAACATCTCCTGCCGCCCACTAGTGGTGTCTGCCCATGCCCTCTAGACATGGTGTATATGCCACCCGCCTTAGCAGTGTTTGCCCGGCCATATAGGCACGGTGTAATCTCATCATCATATACATCTCATAAAGCATGCATAAGAACTCAAAGACAAACTATAACTCTATCAGGGTGACGTAAGGTCAAGAACCCCTGATTTCCATTATGGAGTAATCATAATCATCATGCCTCACCTTGAAGGAACTAACATTATAAGGTGAGTCTAGCAATAATGAATAACATCAAAGAATCATTAACTTCATAAGAGTATCATATCATAAACTTTGGAATCTCTAGACTTAGACTGATCATCATCATTGTCACTTTCACGTCACATCTCTTTTCTTTATTTCATGAGAAGCTCTTTATAACATGGACTCATAGTTTCCGGAATGTAAGGTCATAGAAAGACAAGAGAAGTCATGTCATAGGGATCATGCCTTAGAAAAAGAAGGGGATATCCATACACACCTTTATGCCTTTCTAACTTGCCAACTATACGCTTCCTTCCAAGTTCGTAATTCTACATTCAAAGGAATTCGTGCTAAGATTAGATAATCGACAACATACTTAAGATTAAGCTAAAGCTAATGAAAATTGGGCAGCATCTCCTTTGTTTCTACAACTTCCTCCATATGCTATAACAACTCCCAACATTCATAACAACATTCATAATATCGTAATCAATAACTTTGTCAAGTCCGACATTATCCAATCCTCACAATTTCCTCTCATGGTCATCCATACTCATGGTCATAATGCAACACTACATTCATCCTCATATAATGCTTCTCTAATATTCTTGATATCATTTATAACATAATTATACTCGTAACATGTCAAGAATCATGATTCATGTGAAGCTACTACTCAAAAATACTACTATTCTCATATTTGTAACCCATCTTCTACTTCCTTCCATAATCCAAGTCTTTTAACCACTCAGTATTCTAAATAACATGAAATGATCATAAAACTCACCTTTGATTGTGCAGAAATGGGCTTTGGATAGAAATGCCTCACATGGAGAAACCCTAACTTCAATCCAAGAAGATTTTCTTGACTCCAAGCAACCCTAAAGAGCTCCCTTACACTTGATTTCCTTGGATTAATGGAGTTGATCTTTGAGTTGCCTTGGATTTATACTAATCAAATATATAGAACCTTCTAGAGGTCTTGAGAGAAGTGGAGGAGGTGGAAGAATGAAAATTTAGAAGTGGGAACATGTATTTATACTTGAAAATTATTCAGCCCGTCGGGACTTATACGGACCCTTATATGGTCCGTATAAGTTTCTGTATTTCACCAACAGGGAAAACATCTTTTCTGTTGGGTTATACGGACCCTTATACGGACATACGGACCATATAAGTGGTTGTATAACTCCATTTTTCCGAAATTAATTCTATCGTTTCGTTTGATCTCCAATCCTTATGGAACCTTCTTAACACTTGTTTAACACTTCATTAGCAATCTAAGGAGCATTATAACTTTCTCTTAAGACGTTATCAAATCAACATTAGCTTAGTACTTTGCAAACCCTTTTTCCAAACACGACTTATGCTTGACATTCGTCGACGAACTTTATTCTTTTGCCTCAAACGTCTTTGGAATCTTAATTAGAACCATTTATTACTACTTCTTACTTATAGAAACGTCATATACTTCTTTTCCTGCGTTAGTCTATTTACGGTGCAACGACATGAAATTTTCTGAGGTGTAACAACGTCCATATTTATAAGTTTTACTACGTATTGTCACATTCACTTCAGAGAATGGAGCTGCATTTGTAATATTTATCAAAAGTTCACATTCTTCAGGAATGGAACATATTTGAACGTGACGTAAGCATATCAAAATATGATATCTTAGAACCTCTTTTGAGGTATTGTTACTTTAGGAGCAAATTGAGGCATACATATACAACAGCAACAACAACAAACCAAGCATAATCCTACAAGTGGGGTATGGGGAGGGTAAGATGTACGCAGACCATACCTCTACATTTATGGGATAGAGAGGCTATTTCTAGATAGGCTATTTCCGATAGACCCTCGGCTCAAAAGAAACATAATCGATGCAGAAACGTAGGAAAGAAGGAAAGAAAGGACAGCAAAACGAACAAAATAAATGAAGTAACATATATCAATACACATTAGCAAAAAAAATCATACGATAACGACTCTATTACCTACTAACTATCTACCCTAATTCTTGACCTGCACACCCTCCTATACAAGGTCATGTCCTTAGTCAATTAGAGCTCTATCATGTCCTGTCTAATTACCTCCCCCCAATTCTTCTTCGGCCTACATCTACCTCTCCTAACTCCTGCTATAGCCAACCTCTCACACCTCCTCACTGGTGCATCCTCGCACCTCTTCTTCACATGTTCGAACCATCTCAGCTTCGTATGCATCATCTTGTCCGCCACAGAGACAACCCCCACCTCATCCCGTATAACTTCATTTTTAATCCTATCCCTCCTAGTATGCCCACACATGTCACGACCCGACCAGGGGCCGCGATGAGTACCCGAGGATAACCACTGAGCACCCCTCATTCTACTGCCTATCACCCTCATCTACTCTTATCGATATTATACTCAAGTTACAAGAAAATCATCTTTCCTTTGAAAATATAAATACTTTATTTGCACAAGCCTTTTTGGTCATTAAAATAATATATACATACATATACATGCACGTGGTAGCAACCTCGTGAGACTATACCACCCACACTGCGTATCCACGAGCCTCTACTAGAGTACTAGACATATGGACGGGACAGGACCCCGTCGTGCCCAAAACATACATGTACATAAAAGGAAGACCATAAGCACCTCCGGGAAAATGGAGTGCTCTCAACAGCTGACAGCTCCTACGAATCTGGGGCAAGATCACCTCCCTGTCTACCTGTGGGCATGAACACAGCGTCCAAAGAAAAAGGACGTCAGTACGAACATTGTATTAAGTATGAGAGGCATAAGCAATAATATCACATCAATGAAATAAAGGAAGCATCAATGAGGAACATTTGTATCTGACTGTCACATAGAAAAGAAGTGATGCATGCTGGCTTACTCATAATCATCATCATATCGTAAATGCATAAATATATAAGCTGCCCGTCCATATTGGATTGGTGTGATAATCATTAGCATTAGCCTGCGTCCAGGCCTCCCGCGTCCGGGGTATCATCTCCTGCCACCCACTAGTGGTGTCTGCCCATGCCATCTGGCCATGGTGTATAGCTGCCCGCCTTAGCGGTGACTGCCCGGCCAAATAGGCGCGGTGTGATATCATCAGTATAACATACTCATCATGATGCATGCATAAAGGTTCAAGGTTAACAATGCTTTGTCGGGGTGACGTAAGGTCGTGATCCCCGATTCCATTATGGGCACTCATTAACATCCTGCCTCACCTTGAAGGGATTAGTATATGAGGTGAGTGTAAGAAATAATGACATCATATTATGAACATTTAGAACTCCTATACTCTAACTCATTACCTTGTGTAGCAAATTAGGGGTAACAACTCGTATCTTGTAGGGACTTAAGAGATTCATGGAGAAGAAAGAAAGTCACATTATAAGATTCATACCATAGAAGGAAAGGACTAGCCTCACATACCTTTGTCGTTTAACTATGCTATCGCTTGCTTGTTCTCCCTTGATATCACGTTTCTACCTTCAAGACAGAATTCGCACTAACATTAGTTAATCGTCTATAAGACCAGTTCACTATTTCTAGGGAAAATTGGGCAGCACTTCCTTTGTTTATACTACTTCTCCCACGTTCTATATCAACTCCCAGCATTAATAACAACATCCACAATATAGCATCAACCATCATCATTTAACTACTTTTACCGCAATTCACCATTTCCCTTAAATTTCTCCACAATTATGATTATAACTCGTTATCGCGTTTTCTCATATATAATACTTATTTCATGGTCTAAATGTCACTTATAACATTTTCACAATCACAGCATACCAACATTCATAATTCACACCAATCACTATTCACACATTCATGACCCAATTTCTATGTCTTTCCACAATTCAAGTGTTTCAACTTTCAACCACTCAAACTATTTAAAAGGGGTTATAAAACTCACCTTAAATGATAGAGGAACAACCTTTGAGTGGAACTTCTCTTCTTGCACCAAAACCCTAACTCACTCTTCTTGAGTTTTCTTGGCTTAGATGAACTTTTAATGGGTTTCACAAACTTGATTTCATGGATTTGGTGTAGTTAACCATGGTTTTCCTTTGATTTCTTGTGGAAGAATGGTGGAGAAGGTTCTAGAGAGTTCTTAGAGAGAGGAGAGTGGAAGATGAAATGAAATAAAAATGGAGGAGGGATCTTATATTAATTCATGAAATCAGTCCCGTCCGTGATGTACGGTGCGATCGACGGAGTGTCGATTGGATTGACGGGGCGTCGATCTGACCGTCGATATCGTCAAATTTCCAGTGAACAATCTGTCATTTCTCCTCATTCGACGGTGAGAAGAACGGTCCGTCGAACTGATCGACGAAGCGTCGACCTGTTCGTCGAGTGGTCTTCGTTCCAGCTCAGTTTTACGGCGCCATCGACGGGCGTCGACTTGTTCGACGGTACAAAGGACGGCCTTCGAACCCCCTTTTCGCAGGACTGCGGTGAAGTTTCATTTAACGGACTTTTCTCCCTTGCTTTTAACTTCTCTAAAAATTTACGTTGGTCCCTTCATAGCTTAGCAACCCAAAGTTCCGAGGTGTAACAACACATCCATCTAAACATCCTCATCTCCGCCACATTCATCTTCTAACGTGGGCATTCCTGACTGGCCAACACTCAGCCCCATACAAAATCGTTGGTCTAACGACCACTCTGTAAAACTTACCTTTAAGCCTTGTCGACACTTTATTATCACACAGTACCCCAGAGGAGAGCCTCCATTTCGCCCACCCCATCCTAATACAGTGTATGACGTCAGCATCAATCTGCCCATCTCCTTGGATTATGGACCCAAGATACCTGAAGCTTTCTCTCTTAGGAATCACTAGTGCCTCAATCGTCACTTCCACCTCTGCCTTAGAAGTCACATTGTTGAACTTACACTCCGGGTACTCTGTCTTCGTCCTGCTTAACTTGACACCTTTTGACTCCAAAGCCTCTCTCCAAACTTCCAGCCTACCATTAACTCCATTTCGCGTCTCGTCAATCAATAGTATGTCATCTGCGAATAACATACACCACGGCACCTCCCCTTGAATATGTCGTGTCAATTTGTCTATCACTAGGGCAAATAGGAATGGGCTAAGGGCTAATCCCTAGTGCAACCCACCTAGACTGGAAAGTGCTCCGAGTCTCCTCCCACTGTCCTAACCCTGGTTTGGCTCCATCGTACATATCCTGGATAGCCCTAATATAGGCCAAAAGTACACCTCTAGACTCCAAGAATCTCCAAAGAACCTCCCCAGGAACTTTATCATATGCCTTTTCTAGATCGATAAACACCATGTGCAAGTCTCTTTTCTTGTCCCTATATTGCTCCAATAATCTCCTTACAAGATGAATAGATTATGTAGTCGAACGCCCCAGCATAAATCCGAATTGGTTCTCAGAGATAGACACCCTCTTCCTCATCCATAATTCGACCACCTTCTCCCATACTTTCATAGTGTGGCTTAGTAGATTGATACCCTTGTAGTTATTGCAACTCTGAATATCACCCTTGTTCTTGTACAATGGCACCATAGTACTCTACCTCCACTCTTCTGGCATCTTAGCCGTCCAAAATATGACATTAAACAATCTAGTTAGCTAGACCATACCTGCCTCTCCAGTGGTCTTCCAAAAGTCCACTGGAATCTCGTCTGGCCTGATCACTCGTCCCCTCCTTGTCTTTCGAACAATCCCCTGAACCTCCGCAACTTTTATGCATCTACAATACCCAAAATCTCTACGTATATCGGACTACTCTAACTCCTCTAGCAAGATATCCCTGTCCCCTTCTTGATTCAAGAGCTTATGGAAATACCCTTGCCATCTCCGTCTAATATGTGCCTCTTCTACCAACACTTCGCCATTCTCATCTTTGATGTACTTCACTTGGTCCATATCACGGGCCCTCCTCTCTCTTGCCTTAGCAAGCCTATACAACTTTCTATCCCCGCCTTGACATTCGAGCTCTTCTTATAAGCGCTCAAAAGCTGATATTCTAGCCATCGTGACTGCTAGCTTCGCCTCCTTCTTCGCCGTCTTATACCTCTCTCTATTCCTCCTTATCTACGTTTTCCACTAAAGTCGTATAAGCAATCTTCTTGGCTTCGACTTTTCCTTGAACCTCATCATTCCACCACCAATCTTTTTTATGCCTACTAGTGCAACCCCTCGAGACCCCTAACACCTCTCTAGCTGCTTCTCTGATACAGCCAGCTGTTCTAACCCACATACTATCTGCATCTCCACTACTCCCCCAAGCCCCCATACCCACTAACTTCATCCCAATCTCCTGGGCTTTGCCCCCAGTCATGCTTCCCCATCTAATCCTAGGTTGGGCATACTGAACCTTTTACTTCTTCTTCCTCCTGACCTCCAAATCCATAACCACAAGCTTATGTTGGGTTGAAATATTCTCACTCGGGATAACCTTGCAGTCCTTACACAAACCTCTATCACCCTTCCTAAGAAGCAAGTAATCTATCTGAGTCTTAGCCATCGCACTACGAAAAGTCACCAAGTGCTACTCCCTCTTCTAAAAGCTTGTGTTAGCAATGACCAACTCAAAAGCATTCACAAAATCTAAAAGCGAGACTCCTCCTTCATTCCTATCCCCAAAACCGAAACCGCCATGTACATCATCATACTCGTTTGAGGAGGACCCTATGTGACTTTAAAATCTCCTCCAATAAAGAGTTTCTCGGTCTGCGAGATACCTCTTACAACCTCGTCCAAGTCCTCCCAAAAACGCCTCTTGCCCTCCTCATCCAAACGCACCTGCAGCGCATAGGCACTAATTACGTTAAGAGTTATCCCTCCCAAAACTAGCTTAATGGTCATCACCTTGTCTACTAAAATGCCTACGCCATTTCTACTCCTCGATTTTCCTGAGAACCACAACTTAAACCCGTCTACATCCTTAGTGTTGGTTCCTACCCATTTAGTCTCCTGGACACGAGCTATATTAATCTTCCGCATCTTAAGAATCTTCCTAACTCTATCGACTTTCCTGTCAAAGTCCCTATGTTCCACGACCCAACTCTCAACCTAGAAGTACCATTGTTACCCTTAGAACACCTACGTCTCACCCCCAACCCCAACCCCAACCGAAGACATGACCTTAAACTATCATCATTCCTCGAAGCCACTAACGCACGTTATGAAAATTTTCAACTGCAAATAAAGTAAACAAGAAAGCAACTAATAGACAAAAACAAGATTAAAATACTCCAAAAAAAAACAGGCCAGCAACAAAATGTGCAAAAGGTCTACAGCAAGGATGTAACAATCAATTCCAACAATATAATATACCTAATTGAGAGAAGCAAGAAAGTGTATGAATCTATAGGCAAGAAAGCAAGCAGAGAGGCAGGAACCTCACGGACAAATTGTAAAGATAACGTACTACTTGAGACTACACAATAGCCAAATTAATTTCAAAACAACCGCAAGAATAGCAATTAACTACGGAAAAGTAACGGGCTTGAAAGATAGAACCTGGAGACTGCCGGAGGGCAAATTGAAGAAGACCCACTTAGGAAAATGAAGCAAAAACACAAATTCACAAATAAATCTATAAATTGATGTAGAATGTATTGGTTAAAGTACTAGATTCCACTGGAAATGAACCCAGATTGGTGATTTTGCAGGTAAGAAATTGGAGAAGACCCACTTGAAGAAATGAAGGAAAAATTCAATTTCACTAATAAATTTATAAATTGATGTAGAATGTAAGGTTAAAGTAGTATACTTCACCACTGAAAGTGACCCAAATTGGTTTAAAATTAAAGACCCACTTGGTGAAATTAGGGATGGCAGTGGTGCGGTGCGGTTTCTATCTAAACCCGTAAAATTGTAACACGCCCCGCCCCACCCCGTACAGCCTCTAAACCCACTGAAACC
Organism: Lycium barbarum; assembly: GCF_019175385.1. Lineage (NCBI taxonomy): Eukaryota > Viridiplantae > Streptophyta > Magnoliopsida > Solanales > Solanaceae > Lycium > Lycium barbarum. The sequence goes on along the minus strand of NC_083337.1, from coordinate 127,400,601 downwards.
CGCCCCGCGCCAAACCCACTTAAACCCGCCCCGCCCCACACCGGCAAAATACTCTTTCTTAGTCTCTTCTTTTTATTTACTGTGTTCCTTTTGACCTTTTCTCAGAATTGGATTTTTGAAAAGAACCATACAAACAACCAATTGGATGTTTCAACAAAGGAAAAGGTTTTACAAGAATTATTTCTTGTGTTACTAAAATACATGACATGGTCACTTATTTAGACATATAACAAGCTAAAACGTTAGGACATCTTGATATGATCAGATTTATGCCATATAACAAGCTAAGAGCCCGTTTAGATTGGCTTATAAGTTGCTTATAAGCTGTTTTCAGTTTTTTTTTAGTGTTTGGCTGGCCAGCTTAAAGTCATTTTGTGCTTAAAATAAGCTCAAAAAAATAATTGAGCCCATTTGACTTAGCTTATCTAAAGCAGCTTATAAGTTGAAAACAACTTATAAGCCAAAAAAAATAAGTTAGACTACCCCAACTTATTTTTTTTAGCTTATAAATTGTTTGCAGTATAGGCATAAGCCCATCCAAACAAGCTCTAAAACGTTAGGACATATTGAAGGAATATTAACTGAGCACTTATACTTCAAATCATATACTGAACAAATCATAGTCCATAGAAGCCTAAAAATGGGCTCAGAATACATTTCCTTTTTTAAGTTTACCAGAACACACTTTTCTAAGATACGAAGGAAGATAATTCAAGCTATATATGCAGGTTTAATGGGCTCAGAATACATTCCCTAGATCACATGAAGGTTTAATGTGTATGTTTTCCTTTTTCTTTATAAGGTAAAGTTTATTGAAAGGGTACCAAAGACAGTACAGAAGGATATAAAGAGACCAACCAGACCAACTGCTACTCCTTACCTAACAACTCCAGAAAAATCCATGTACTGATCTAGGCTAACTAACATACCGTTATTACACCAGACATACAGATCGTGCATGCCCTTGTTCTGGAATCTAGATATGTGATTTTTATGCCATAAGGTCCAGAAGATGCAAAGTGGAGTAGTCTTCCATATCTCTATTACACCAGACATACAGACCCCCCTTTCATGTTTATGCAACACCCATGCAAAGCTTCTAAAAGAGGGAGTAAAGAGAGAACCATATGGACAGAGAATTAGAAGTTGTATCTAGGGAAATGAATCAAGAGCCTCAAGTAGCGAGAACCATACACAAATACACATTACTAGGAACACCATATTATATAGATGATTACAACAATATCAATGACATTGACAGATCCAAATTTACATCTATGTCAAACTACAGCCTGCATCATGAAATATGTTCCTATCCTATTGAGGATCACAGTTTGGCAGTTACAACTTCAATTACAATCGTTGTTTCACGCATTGACCGTGGACATCACCACCATCAAGGACAACCTCATTCCCTAGCTTGCTCGCAATGCCAGAATGTTCATTTACCATAGCAACATACTCCAACAGCTACCATAGCAACATACTCCAAATTTTGGCAAAGATCTAAATAGCCAAAGTATCCAATTTTTTCGCATTCTTCTAAGCTTCAACTCCAATATTGAAAACACTGTAAATGTCGCTGCAGAGTGCCACAGTACTTGAAGAAATGGCTAATAGTATCAGGACCCATGACACCAACCTGTCTCTCTTGGTTGCGATCCCATGTGTATCCCTGATCAATCGCAAAGGTGGAAAATTAACTTTGAATATGAAACCATGATTACGGGCAATGGTTAAACACTTTTCAAGAATTTTCATCAAAGAAATGATTGGACAATTAATAAGCGTTAAGATTCAATGTTAAACCAGCCTGGAAAAGGAAGATGGTAGACATGGGTGCTCACCTAAAGACAATAGCAGCAGGGAAAATGAAACCAACAGAGACAGAAGTTGTGGCACCAGTAAACTGGAAGGCATCCCAGATGCTAGGTACACAATTTGCTTCCAAAAATATGAAACAGATAAGAGCTGCTGTTACTGAAAAGAATCTGCGATTATGATATACAATAGGAATTCCATATGGGAAAAAGAGGCCATCCATATTGAGGCAATGCCAGAATGTTCATTTACCATTGCAACATAAAAACACAGTTAGAGCCACAAAGAACGAATATAGTGGCTGGACAATCTTAGCTATGGACCGGTAAGTCCACTTGAATCCGGCTCTTCCTCTTCGTCAAGTAATGTTGGACATGAAACTTTGTCGACTGTTGAAGTCAAACCTGAAAAGAAAAGTATGTGATTTAATTAATCAATATAATATTAAAAATTGAAAACTTTATTATCATAACAAGTCATTGAGAGAATTACATACCATTTATTTCGATCCATAACCAAGTGCGAGCACACATCAAAGCCTCCAAAGTAGTAGGATGAAGTCTACTACGATGTGGACTAATCAACCTCCAACTAGTGCTAAATGCTGATTCTGAAGCAACGGTAAAGATAGGAATGGCTAAGAGGTCACGAGCCATCTTCTGCAAAGTAGGAAATTTTAATCCGTTTGTCTTCCACCAACTTAAATTGTCGAACGATGGAGTTCGAGGTAGCAAACTTTCTTCTAAATACAAATCTAGCTCCAATCTTGTGTCCACAATAGCCCTCCTCGAAGCGACAAATCTATCAAAGCTAGACAGACGACTAACCTCAACAAGACCAACAACTTCATTAGAACTAGATGCTCCATGTGTAGCAGGTACTCTACTCTTATACTCTTGAAAGAGATCGAAACAGTGGGTTCAAACTTCTTGAATCTTATCTAAAGCAATTATTTCACCATAAATATGTGGAAGATAAAACTCCACCAACTTCATCTTATACCTCGGATCAAAGATAGCAGCCACACCCATAAAATTATGCACGTCATCCCAATATTTCTTAAATTTCAACAACATTGCCGATGCCATAGAGCTAATTAAAAGATTAGAACTTTTAACCCAAACTTCCAATTCTAGCTTAATTTCACAAACTTTTGAAAAGTACTGACTTGAAGTTGGATATTGACTTCCAGAGAATTGTTCAGTAATATGATAAAAAAGCTTCATCTTACAACAAACTTCTTCTGCTGCACTCCATTGCCCTTCAGTTGGATAACAAGGATAACTAGTGTCGGTTAGACTCAACTTCATAAACACATATTTATAGTCTAGGGCCGTTTTCAACATTAGATATGTCGAGTTCCAACGTGTTGGACAATCATACTCCAACTTTTTGTTACAAGAAATATGTAGCAATCAAATTCAAGATGTGTGCGGCACAACGCACATGAAACAATCGACCCATCAACAATAAATCCCTTTTACAAAGTTTTTCATCTAACAAAGTCTTCATCATAGCATTGTTTGTGCTACAATTATCAACTGTAATGGTTGATATTCTTCTTTCAAGATTCCACTCTAACAAACAATTAATCAACGCACTACACAAAGTATCCTTATCATGTGGGGCAGGTACATAAACAAATCTAAGAATATGGCTTTGAAGCCTCCATGAATCATCAATAAAATGTGTTGTAATAGCCATGAATCCTTTTTTGTTATTGTCCGAAGTCCACATATCAGTAGTAATTGCAATTCTACTTGTGAGTTTTTCCAATAAGTTAGAAGTTTTTGATTTCAAATTGTCAAAAATCTTCAAAATATCATTCTTGATTGTGTTCCTTGACACCATTTTGAACAATGACTGAAGACTAGCAACAAACTTTCTAAATCCTACATGATCAACAATAGACAGGGGATATTCATGCAAAATAATGGCGTGAGCAAGTTCTCTACGTGAAACATCTTGATCGAAATAATGTTGGCTACTATTATCACCCCCTGAACCACTATCGTTTTCCAAATTTCTTGGCTTATTAGGACATCTACGAAAATGTTCTGACATAGACGATGTCCCGCATTTTCTATTTGCTTTGATACGAGCATTACAGTAATTACAAATACCATAGCGAACACCATTAACGCTTACCGGTTTAAAATGTCCCCATGATTTAGACTTCAATTTCCTTTTTTCAGATTCAGTAAATTCAATAATTTGAGAAGACCTTTGGCTCTCACCCTCAATAGGCACAGGAAGAGTACTAGAAGATGAACCATCCGGATTTTCGTCATTCTGAGATTCCATGCTTATCTATAAGTACAAATACAGAAACAAAATTTATCAAGAAAAATAAAATTGGGTTCAGACAATGATAGATCCAAATCAAATAAAGAGAACAAAAACAAAAAATCAATGGTAAAAGAGCCGAGAGAGGAAGGGAGGTTTATACTTACCTTTAGAGAGAGAAACGAGGTAGGGTTTTAGCAATTAGCAAGACCTTCAGTCTTCAGAGAGAGTCAGCAGAGAGAGAGAGAGAGAGACAGAGCCGTTGTACTCTGTTAAAGAGGAAGAAAATAAGCCTAAGTTATGATTTTGTAAATATTATAAGCCCTAACCCGCACCCACACCCGCCCCGCACAAAATTATTTTTTAAAAATTTAGACCCGCCCCGCACCCGCGCATACCCGCACATGTCTAAACCCGCCCCGCCCCTCACCCGCGCATACCCGCACATGTCTAAACCCGCCCCGCCCCGCACCGCCCCATTGTCATCCCTAGGTGAAATGAAGTAAAAACTCAATTAAACTAACAAATCTATAGATTACTATAAAATATATGGTTAAAGTAGTATACTACACCGCTATAAGTGAACCTAAATTGGTGATTTTGAAGTTAAAATTGAAGACTCACTTGAAGAAATGAAGGAAAAACTCAAATTAACGAATAAATCTGTAAATTGCTTTACAATGTATTGGTTAAAGTAGTGTATTACACCACTAGAACCAAATTGGTGATTTCTTCTTCCGAGAAATTGAAGAAGACCCACTTGAAGAACCGTTTATAATGCAGATCAATTTTTAAAAAAAAAAAAAAGTATGAAAGAGTGATTTGAAAGAAATGCGTTGAGAAAAACACATAATCAAAGGATTATTATGAATTTTTTAATGATCTTTTGGAGAGATTGTGTTGAAAGATGAATTGAGACATACAGAGAATTTTTTCTAACATATTTTCAATTGTAATCACAATAAGTCAATGAAATCATTACCACTTCTGGGGGTCATAGGCGTAACTTTAAGTCTTAAGCGGACTATGACTATATCACCACTTCGGGTGGTTGTAAACGTAAATCTTAGTCATAATGAGCCTCCAAAATAAATTGAAGACAAAAGATAGACAGTAATTTAATAAATTGCTAAAAGGATAAATCAAATGAGAATAATGTGACAATAATCGTTTGCCACATCAATACTTGATCATAGCGTTGGCAATAGAATTGTAGCTATATCACTCGATAATCATATAATAATTACTACCATAACTATGCTCGTAGTGATTTAATAGCCTTACATGTATAATAGTCCACATATCCATGTTCTGGAAAAACATGTATTTAAACATAAATTTTCCAGTATTTTAATATTAATATGTATTCAAAAAGATATCAAAGTAGTGCAACACACAACTTAATCGGGAAGATCACTTGCCTTAGTATCATATTTAGATTTGAAATATATCAGTAAACACGCTACTTTGATAACCAAACCTGAAAAACTTAAGTAACAGAGAAGTTCTGCACCCGATGCGAAGCTCCATATTTGGAGGGTATTAGTTCTTTTGGCTAGAGGCTCGTGCTGATTACGTGTTATGAAATTATATATAATTGGAAATAAATAAGAGAAGCAAACCAATAACTTTGTAGAGAAGAGAGAGATTACATTATCATATTTTCTTGATGTTACAAATGAGAAAGCAAAGCTCTTTATTCATAGAAGAATTTTGCCTCTCAACCTACTATATACAACTTGTGCAAGTTGATAGATACAATTTGGTACAACTAAGATACAACTTTCAAGTTGTATTTATCACTTTAAGTTAAGTGATACAATTTACACTTCTAATTGTATAATCATTAATAATACATCCAAAATACAACTTCACAAATAGTATATAGCAATTGGCAAATTAAGATTATTAGGGGAATTCTAATTCCATCTTGCAACTTCCTTCTCGCACCAACGAAAAGAAGAAAAGTTTCTTTTTCCTTCTCCCTTTCTTTTATATTCTCTTTGATTTACTTTCTTTAAATTCCTCTACTTCTTTGACAAACTGTGAAGCCACCTTCCTTGTCGGTGAAATGTTTGATTTCTTGACTTGTGCATTCTTTAAATTTGACTAAAGATTGTAACTAAATGAACAAACATTTAACCTTAGCTTAAGCTCAACCCCAGTCTGTAATACTGGAGTATTTGATATAAGGCCACTCAACTTGTAGTATAATTGTGACAAAATTATCAACTTGTAGTATAATTGTGACAAGATTATAAAAAAAAATAAAAAATCATAAAATTATCTCATTTTTTATTTTGTTTCAAACAATATCATTTTTGTTGTTTTCAGCCAATCTCACAGAAAATCACTATTATTTCATTTTAAAAGTATTATTTAAAATTAAAAGAGCTTCATGACTTCAAATTAATTACGAATACCCAAAACCCCATCCATGATATTAAAAGGACCAACCCATATTTCCAACCTGTCGTAAAAAATTATATAGAAAGTGTTTTAGAAAAAAAATTATTAAGCTTTATTTTGTTGTTGATAACGAAATAGCAAGTACAGTCGATCTCTTGAGTTATTTCACATGATAATGTCAATTCAAAAGAGCATAAAGGAAGTGTATTATATATCCCTGGCAGAGCCTCAATGCCTACAGTTCTATGTTAAATTTCAAAAACTTCGCTTCCAAAATATTGAGTAACATAACATTTTAAAGCAATTTTTAAACAATTAATAGCCAATTTGTGATCACTACTTTAACATGGTAGAAAAAAATGATTCAATGTTCTGATTCTACAAACTTTTTACAGAAATTTGTAGCTTGCTACGGTGGGTTTAGAATTTTGAGTTAGTGTTTTTTTTTTTTTTTTAATCGGATGGGTTGGGTTTTTTGTAGCTCTTTTGGGAGAGTTTTATGACCCTTTTACAAGAGAAAGTCATTTTTTACACATAAGAAATTTGAAAAAGTCATTTTCTTCTGTTTAAATTGTAAGAGGCCAGGAGATCTTGTTTCCTCTTTTTTGTATGGATAATCTACTTGAGCTATAAAATTCTTTTACTTTAAAATAATATTCTTTTTAATGAAATAGTTGTGATTTCCGGTGGTCTGCCGCAAACCGGTAAAAATGATACTGCATGAAATAAACTGAACATTTAAAATATTTGTAGTTAGAAAAATAAGTCAAATAATGTTACTATATTTATACTATAAATTAAATGACTTTGTGTATCTAACCTTCAACTAATACCATTTTCACCAAAGATCCTTGAAGGAACAAACATTTGAGGTTAGCTCTAGTCTAGTCAAGCATCTCAGGTTAATAATAAGGAGCAGTTTGGACACTGTTTCAAATCATGATTTGAAATCGTGTTTGAACGTGCAATTTAGATATTTTAAGTTGTATTTTCTCTTATAGAAATAAAAAAATTCCAAGTTGTGAAAACTATCAAAACATTTTCAATTCTTATACAATTTTACCAAATAAGCAAGTCATAGTTCATAACAAAATTAATACGCTACTAGAAGACCTTTCTAAAAAAATACAATATCAATTGATCAAACTTTAGCTCAATAAAAATGAAAATTTAACATGAATAGTACTGTAACTATTCTTTAATATAATTCTCTCACATGATACGAACAATCTCTTCACGCCGAGCGTGCATATTTAAATAATTATTAAAAATATTTATCAACTTATGGGTCAAGTTTTATATTTAAAATTTTTGAAACCATAATTTGAATCTCAAATCATGCCCTTTTGGATGATTTTGGGTTTGAAACCATGAGAAGAAATGCATGTTCAACGCTGATTTCATCTCATAATTTCAAACCACATGTCCAAACGCCTACTAAGAAGAGTTTCATTGCACTTGCTGCCTATATTTGGGAACCAGTATTTTAGAGTGAAAAGAAAAACAAAATAATACACTAGTTACCAGAATTACAGAAGCAAAGCGCATAGTATAAGGAATACTGTGCTTGTCTGGTTGCTCCATGTGACATATTTCATTGCCTCCACTTTGGCATTAAAGTCTCCTACTTTGCTTCCTTTCCTCTTTTCACACACACTAAAAGTTTTAATGCTACCATTCTCCCCTCCCCCAATGCCCACACAACTTTTTATCATCTTGTCTAAAATTCAGATCCAATTGAGGCTTTAAATCTTGGAAAGAAGCCTCATTAGATCTTCAGATCAAAAGAGAGTCATAGATTTCAGTACATATGGCTCCACTTCCACACTCTTGCAGCTTTACTAAGGTACTTTTAGTACTTTGTCTTGTTTTTGTATCACTCACTCTTTCATTCATTCCTGCACATAGTAGTGAGAATAATGTTAGAAGCAGAAGAATGTTGGAGCTAGAAAATGAGTCAAAGCCAATTAAGAAGAAAATCAGTACAACTTCACCTTCCAAGAACCAAACCAAACTCATCAAATCAACCACTAACTCTTCCAAGAATCAAACCAAGCAAATCAAGACTTCTTCTTCTTCTTCTTCTTCTTCTTCTTCTTCTAGCTTTGGTTCTACCAAGAACCAAACCAAGCTTTCAAAATCAAAACTTTCCATTTCTGATTCACCAACCAAGAATAAAACCAAGCTTGTCAAGCCAAGTTCCAATCCTAGTACTACCATTACTAAATCAGATAAACCTACCTTCAAATCCCAGCTCCAAAAGAAGCTCAATCCCACTCCATCCAAGTCCTCAAATTCAACCAAAATCACTCCTTCCACCACCAAGAAATCCTCAGATCTGACCAAAAATATCTCAACCTCATCTCCCAAGAACAAAACAACCAAAGCCACTAAACCCCAAGTAGAAAAAGGCCTCAGTAGTGAGTCCAAATCCATAACCCCAAATAAAAACCAGCCCACTACCAAAACAGCCAAATCCACTAAACCCCAACTGGAAAAAAAAGACACCAATGAGTCCAAATCCAAAACACCAACCAATAAAAACCAGCCCATAGACAAGAAAGCAAAGACACAACAAGCAACACCAAAAAAATCACAATACAGCTGGCTTGAAGATGATGAAGATGACTTTATTTCTGGATTTACAGATTTACCCTCAAAATTTCACGAAACACTTCTGCCAGATTTGGAAAAAATTTCCAAAACCTCACAGGTTTACCTCAACAAAGCAAACAAAGAAATCACCAAGAACTTCAAACCTTATGTAGGTAACAAATATGCACCAACAATAGCCTCTATAATCTCATTTGCATTCATTTTAATCCCTCTCATCCTTGTTTCACTCATTTTCAATAAAATTAAAGCCTATTTTTCTCTCCAAAAGCTCTTAATTTTCATCCAAGTATACCTTTCCATTTACTTCTCAATCCTTTGCCTTTCCTCTTTAATCACTGGCTTGGAACCACTAAAGTTTTTCTATGCAACTGCACAATCCACTTACATATGCTTACAAGTGTTGCAAACTCTAGCATATGTGTTGTACCTTTTGATGTTACTAATGTATTTGATCTTAGTGTTTTCCACTGAGACTGGGCCTACAACAAAAATCATTGGGCTGGCCCAAACAATTGTGGGCTTTGCTGTTGGGCTTCATTATTACATGACAGTGTTTCATAGAGCTGTGTTACATCAACCACCTAAGACAAATTGGAAGGTTCATGCTATTTATGCAACATTTTTTCTTGTGATTTGCTTGTCAAATAGTGCAGATAGAAGAAAGAAAGCTTATTTAGTAGAAGGTGGTGAAGTGGAGAAAAAGAGCTAAACTTTTTTTTTTTTTGGTTTACCTTTTTGTTTTTTTACTTAATGGTCTATAGTTTTTCTAACCATATGGCAAAAAAAGGGGAGGAAAAAAAGATTTTCGTTGTCCAACATTTAATATTTTCTTTTTTATATATATGTTGCAATTTGTAATTTATTAGTAAGATGTTACTACTATTAATAAATTATGGAATTCATTTTATGTTTTTCTTTTAGATAAAAGCACTTCCTTTATTTAGACCGTGTATTTTCTTATAATTCTCCTTTCTTTTGTTTCATGTGAGTGCATTAATAATGATTAAGACAAGATTGAAAGAGAACTCTGAAAAAGAGAGTAGCTTAGAACGAGAAAATGCATTATTGCTATACGTTACAAAGTAATACTATAGGATGAAAGAAAATTGTACTATGTAATAGAAATCAAGTTCAATAATTGTGATTGAACGTAGCAAATTTTCTATATTGTACTTCCTCCGTCTTAAATTCTCTGTCGTGATCATTAAAAATGGTTATCTCATCATTTGTCGTTTTAGAAGTTCAAAGCACAATTAATTATTTCTTTCTACAATTATTAAAATTTTATCATTAATGGAGATGACCAAGAGCGGATTTATGTAGTGGCGTGGGAGTGCCACGCCACCCCAACACCTCGGTTGAAACTATGCATATGTATGTATATACGTGTAAGAAATATATCATCGTGCCACCCGGAATAACATTGGAGGCCGTGGTGCCTAGTTAGGCGCCAAGTTTTTCTCCCTAGGGGCGCTAGTTCGAGCCCTGTTGCTTACACTTCTTAAAATATTTTTAGTATAGGCAGATTTTGTACCTGCGTATGGTGGGTGACCGGGTGTATTGTGCCAAAGTTATAGCTAATTTTCACTAGCTTTCTTTTTTTCCTTTTTTTTTTTTCCTCACAGTCACAGGCAAGACGGTAAATAGTTTTCTTCTTCAAATTTTTTTTTTCTCTTCTCCCGAATCTTCTCCTCTCTCTTCGTCAAAATTTTAATAATTTTTTCCCTGTTGCTCTTCCGTCATTGTTTCTTATCTTTAATTTAACATATTATTTTATTTTATTTAAATGGTTTAACAAAAGACAAAAGAAAAGGGTATGTTGAGTTTTGGTTCACGCTGATTTTAAAAAGATTTTTTTTCTATATAATATTTGGAATAATATTTGTCTACGTAAACCAAAAAGACAAATAACCCGAACCATAATCCAAAGTTGATAAAACCGATCAAACGTTTAATTACTCTATTAATTGGACCTTGTGAATTGTTATACTTCTACATTTACAGTACAGTGGCACCGGAACCTCCACATTCTTGATCCGTCTCTGGAGATGACACATAAATAGAGTTAACATTCAGAGAGAGATTTTGTTGTTGTTGTTGTATTCAGAGAGAGATTATAACTTAGACAATAAATAAGTGTAAAAGTATCAAATACCCGTTCCAATCAATCTCAAATTATCGATCGGGGTTACTAAATATAATTGACTCAAATTAGTTTGTCGTTTTAGAAGTTCACAACACAATTAATTATTTTTTCTCTATTTTACCCTTAATAAAATTTTGTCATTAATGAAAATGACACATAAATAGAGTTCTCCACGAAGTCGAATAGTACATAGTAATTTTGCATTATAATTACGTACCAAGTGGTCTTAGTCCATACTGTAACAACCACATGCCATGAGACTGATTCATAAAAGTTTGATCAAAGGTTGAGACTTGAGAGACAGAGGTTCCAAATGCGTAGGGGAATATTTTAGGAAATAAGGTTGTTAATGAGGATTGAGGAGTTAAATAAGTAGAATATTGGGTAATGACTAATAATTCTCAATTTTTCGAGGGCTGTAAGACATTAAGGCAACCGACAGTACGAACGCATGGTGTCGGTGGCTATATTTAGAAACTGGTAAGCAGGAAATGGGAGACACGTAAACATAACTCACATCTATCGTTAGCTTATTGAGCAGGCGTTTGAACTGAACTTGAATCGTGTGATCTGGAATTATTGATTTAGTCAGAGATTGATTTGTAATTGAAATTGTCTTCAGATATGTAATTTGAATTTTAACTGTAATATTTTTTCTTATAAACATAAAATCACACATTTTATGAAAAATATCAAAATTTTCCTATCTCTTAACAATCTTACCAAATAAATGAATCATAGTTATAAGGTATTAAAATATCCTACGACGCCTCATTAATAAATAAGCATATCTTCATATTCCTTCTATGAAAAAATACTTGTGATTATATGCTATTACAAATTTTTCAATACACATAATTTTCAACAATTCACTGATCCAATAAACTAACAATATTAGTAACTAGTTATCCTTTAATATAATTTTCCCAAATGGTACAGACAATCTTTTCAAGTCAAGCATTAATCTTTCTTTACAAAATTTAAAATTATGAATTTTTTTACAAAATATAAACTTACGGATCAAGTTTTAAAAAGTTGATATTACAAACTTGGAGTTGAAAGTCTACCTTTCAGGTGAATTTGAAATTAATCAAAATTTCATAGTGAAGTTGACATTTTGTTCAACCATTAGAAACACAACACAAATTTCAACTCAAAACTTAAAATTTAAAATTCAAAGTTACATGACCAACCGGCTCCTAGGACTATCAGCATCTTTTTGGTCAGGTATCAGTAGGGGTGGACATAGTTTGAGGCAATCTGAAATTCGAACTTTTTGAATTTTTTATTTGGATTTTTGAATTATTGATTGGATTGCGGATTTTCTTTTTAAAATTTATGAATTTCGGATTGGATATTGGATTTAGTACTACGGATATTTGGATATCCGAAAATTCAAAATATTTATACCTTATATTCAACCCTACTCATATCATATGTGTCCAATAGGCTAATAATACTAAAAAAAATCCAATTTCAAAAGGTCTAATAGATTAATACCCTACAGGCTATGACCCTACCCATTATAGTAATTAATAAGTCCAAACACATAATTTTCTACTAAATCAAATATAATATAGCGTTTTTCTTACATTCGGATACAATCTTATAATTCTCTTATCTTGCATTGCCCAGAATGCTTTGCTTTTTGCAGAAAGTGTCATTGTGCCAGGTGATCGAACTAGCTCAAGCTATCCAATAAATTCTTTTATTTTCATTGTTCTTACTATAACAGAGTAATTAAGATCTGGATTTTCCTCTGTGGAACTCAAACTTGAAAAATATTCTTGTTTTGAAGTAGAGGAAGATGCACTTTTAACTTTATGCAGAAAGTATATTAACTTCTTTGGTTTCACGTTATGCTAAGACGTGTAACTTGATAACTGGGACACATGAACTTAGTTATCAATAAGCTTGTCTTAAAGACTCAAAAGTCAAATCTGAAAATCTAAAATATCCAAACCGATTAATCCGAAGTCGAACTTAAAAAATCCAATCCGAGCTTATTTGGATTGAATTTAGATTGTAATTTCTTCAAACCGAACTTTTCATATCTAATCCTGAACGCCCACCCCTAGGTACTAGTTAGGTAGAAATTATAATATAGCAAAAATTATTTATGCAGTATTTAATAATTTAAGTATTGATATGTAATGAATATAAATGTAACAATTGATATATATTTTTTTTGAGATTAATAGACCATTTTATTAATAAAAAAAGTGAGCATTACAAAACCAAGTCAGAGCAGACCCTCGGGTTCCAAATTTCAATAACATAGGCTACAAGTAGAAGCTATCAAACTAAAACAAATAAACTAGTACTTCTAGCTAATAGCAAAACAATAACTAGTACTAGACAGCAGAAATAGCAACTCCAATGGAAAACAGTTCAGGGTGCTCAAGGATGGTTGCCATTGAGCTATCTTTCCTTCCTCTGATGTGCACATGTAAAACAATCTTTGTACGGACCCTTGTGGCATTAAATTGACTCCTCTGATATTCCATGGAGTTCCTCTCATGCCAAATGCAGTACACCATCATCACAAGACACAACAAGTAATAGATACAGCACCAGCTCCTCTTTGTCATCTTGCATATCCACTGTAAATCTTCATGCCATGTTCCCACCCTTCTATAATGACCTAACGAATGTAGTAGTCTGGTCCAAAGATCTCTAGTAAGTGGACACTCAAATAATAAATGGTTAAAGGTTTTCACATATCAGTCACAGAAAAACACTCCATAGGCACTGGACACCAAGTTTTAGTGACATATCAACAGTGGAGACTATCTGTTGTGTAACACCTCGGTCCTCAGACTAAGGTACGACTCGTATTAAGAAAGTAAAACGAAATTTAGAAGGTTTCACGTTTTTGTGAAAGTGGCCGAGGGGCCTATTTCGGGCAACCGTAACCCTTTGATTACTTGGGAATTTGGAAAACGTCCCTTAATAAAAGTTATAGCCCTTTGAAATACCTTTCCAACAATATATTATGGAGCCCGAACGGAACTTTTTACAAAGTGTTATGCTCATTTTACTAAAGGAAGTGCTGCAGTACCCTCGTGTCGCCAGGGTGGCACGAGTGTCGTATTTTTCTAGGTTACATATTTTACTATATATTTAAGGTCAGGGAATATTTCCCCAACTTCCTCAAACATGTAAAACGACATAGAAGGAGATAGAACTCATCCTAAGCCTCAACAACCCTTCAAGGTAAGTTTGAATGATGATTCTAAGTTGATTTCAATTCCCCAATACTCTATTAACATGATTAAACCCTTCAAATCCATAGATAATCTATTGAGACTTGGTTTTGGATAAAAGAACCCTAGAATCTGAATTCAAGGAAATCGAACATCAAAAAGGTAATACCTTCATCCTTTAATCGATGATAGTTTTGTATTGATGATTATAAACTCTAAGTTCATGAGATATGAGTTGATGGGTTTGATAGAAAAGCATGAACGGTTATAGGTTTGGGTTGTTGTTTGATGATTATTGATTAATGGGTGTTGTTTATCTTATGGATGATGAAGAGTGCTAAGAAATGATATGTTTTGATGACATGACAAACCCTAAGGAACCAGATACAATTAGGTTCACATGTCTGAACTCGGTTAACCTTATAATATCTCATATGCTGCTATCCTAACATGCTCCTTGAAGGATCAGATGCCTGCAGGATTTGCTCATATATAAAATACCAAATATGTTGATTCAGAAGGACCAGATGGGATCAGGTCTCCAGCCTGCTCAGCCAACGGTGCAGATGTAGAGCTACTGACAGTATAGCCAGTACTCACAACTTGTTCGAAGAACAGATGAGGCACCAGGTTCCTCCAGATAAAGTTCCTGCTCACTGAAGTGTTGAAAGTCCAAATCCACAACTGTAAAGCGTGCTGCTGAAAAGAACAATGCAGCTATACAGCAGCACCTCAGCAAGGTTGATTGATTAACGGTCTAGATTTCATGAGTGGTCACCTCTACTCTCTCTCTCTCTCTCTCTCTCTCTCTCTCCCCATCTCTCTCTCCCTCTCTCCTTGCATATAAAGACATCATCTTCTAAGAGAAGACTCATTCTTGCACAATCTTAAAATTGCTCCATCCAAAGTGCAAGTCTCCACCTTTCAAGGTGTTCCTCAAGAACAGAGCCTCAACAACCCAAAGGACCAGATCCAGAACTAAAGATACTTTAGGTCCTTAGATTGTTGAGTCTTTGTTCTTTTGTGCTTAAACTGTAAACCTACTCTTCCATAAAAAGAAGGTGATTGTAGGTGTTTTGAAGTCTCAAAGGTTGTTTGTTGGAGTGTGTTTCATCGAACCTTTGAGTGGTATACTAGGCTAGAGTTATCTTAGTTGTATTAGTGTATGGGTGGCTGGTGTTAGTCACTATGGTGAAGTCTCAAAGGGTGCCTTTGAGTGGTACGCTAGGCTAGAGTTAGTCTAGGCGTATTAGTGTGCTTGGCTAGGGGTAGTTAAGTGTGAGGGTTGCATAATCATTATTATAAGGGTGAGGGGTTGGGAGTTAACTTCTAGCTTGCAATAGAGTTGTAACCTGAGTTTGCTCGGTTAGTGGATTTGAAATCCTACTGGGGTAGGTGGTTTTTAATTCCTTGAGCAAGAATTTTTCCACGTAAAAAAATCTTATGTTGATTCTCGTACTACACTGCATAAGAGAACTGGTACACAACCAGATCCATCCATCCATTGTTTGCTGGACGTATAGCCTACATCAAAGAGTGATATTGATTATAGCAATATGAGATTGTAGAATCATCTAAGAGTAAGAGAATGGGTTGTTGGGTGTAGAAACACCATTAATGAAGGTTGTGGAGCTTTCTGCCCACCAAGTGTTTGATAAAATTCCTAAATGGTCAAAGCATGGATATTATTGCTAATATGGAATCCCTTTGACTAGTATTGTTGACACCCAATTTTGTCTCGCCTCTCCTCCAAATTACCTATTTACGCTTCTAATATTTTTTTTGGCAAATTAAGAAATATATTTATATTTTTCTATAATTATTAGCCTCTTATCAATATCGTCGTTTCATTATTCTATTACAGTTACTAGCTATTATTATTATTATTATTATTATTATTATTATTATTATTATTAGTTCAAATACGAGATCAATTTACTCCAATATTTTTGGATTAACCCAAAACAATTTTCATAGGCCACTACCCATTTTAATTCATCCCAACCCAATTCATAAAATTAGCCAACGTTTCGGACCAGCCCATTTTTTAATTTGCCCAGCCCAATACCTTATCCTATTCGGCCAGCCCAACTAAAATACCCAATAAACCAGCCCAATCCCCATTATCCGTGACCCGATCCAGCCCACTTATTTTTTTTTCTAAACCTAATGAATCAGCCGCCTCCCTCATTTCCCTTCTTCTTTCTCTTTCCCTACTCTCTCTCTCTACCCTCTCCTCTCCGCCATCTCATCTCCACGTTCCCCGCTCCTCTGTTGTCCCCCACGCCCATGTTGCCTCTGCCATTTCCACCTTCCCCTGTTCCCCACGCTCACTGCCACCCACTTCACCTGGTCCCCCCACGCCACTCTCTCCTCCACCTCCGTCTCCCCCCCCCCCCCCCCCCCCCCCGGCTCCTCTCTCTCTTCTTGTCAAACGAAAAGCCCTAAAATTTCCCTATAAGTACTCACTTTTTGATCTAGTTAAAGGATCTGGGTTTTGGATTCAAAAACAATTCCCCAAGAAACTGAGATTTTTCGAGTCGCAAGAAATTCCCCATAGACGACATTAATTCTTTTAGCCGTATTGTTCGATATCAAGTCAAAATCCACACTATTTTGCTCTATTTTTCCCTTGGCATCTGTTTGGATTCGAAGGGTATACAAATTCGGGTTTTTAGTGTTTCGAAGTATATTTGAAGTGTTCGAGGTTAGATCGAAACCTTCGCCCCACTTCGCTGCACCCGAAGAAGGTAATTTTCCATTCCTTCTTTTTATTCTTTCTTTTTTGCATTCGTTGGTTGCCTTGTGTTATTTTGGTTTATTATTCCGTGATTCAAGCATGTTAGTTTAGTTAAGTTGATTTAGTTTGATAGATAGCCTGTTTCTGTGTTGGTTTGTTTGTGTGGTTAAGCCTGTTTTCCATGATAATTTAGTTTAGCTGGTTAAGCATGTGAACAACTCTTCCTTATTTAGTTGATTTCAGTTTCAGTAGTTTAAGACGTGTTTATACGCTAAGTTCGATATATTCCTGTGTTAGTTGATTCAGTCTGTACAGTTAAGCCATGTTTCTGGAATGACGCTTTTAGATAGTTGGTTTGGTCTTATATAGTGTCATTTAAATGCTTATGTGTTGGCTAATGATTGTGCTGTATAATTAGATTGATTCAGTTTGATTAGTGTTAAGGTTAAGTTTAAGGATGTACTGATTAATTAGTCTTTGTGTGTGTCGAATCTAAATTCACATATGTTTGAATGCTAGTCAACGTTAGTCCAGTTCCTTTGATGTATAAACATGTCATTTCCTCACTGTGGAGTAATATGGTGTTAAAGTAATTAATATTTTTAGATTGATTTATAGGCTACACAATTATTTAACTCGTTTAGCATGATCCTTTGGTGATTGGTAGCAGTCCAATATGGTTATCCACTCAGATTCAGTTGGGGTTTAGATCTAGCAAAAGGGATGAAAAGAGTTTCAAATTAGTTGTATGAAATCCTTACATGTAAAATAAACCTGAAGTATTATTTAAAGATTCTAATATGATTATTCAAGCTTATGTTCCCTCAACTTGATACGGAAATACCTTGAATTGCTTTACATCGAGATAATATGCCTTAGTCCCTTAACGAAGCATTCTTTATCTATTCTGTCAATCTGAAGTTAAGCGTACAAAATGCCTCAAACCCAAATGATCCACAATGTCTGTGCACTTTATCTGATTTCTTTTGTGGTATATGGTGCATCAATGATAGTCTAAGATATTGATTTGTTCCTATGTGTTGTTTGAACTGCCTTATGTTTGCTTTGATTCTTCAGTAATCTATTTGAGAATAAAGCATGCCTTACATATGGTATTGATTAGTGATGCGCTTTTTATGCTTTCCTCATGTTAGTCTGTTAATCTAAGTATGCTAATTCACTTGAATAATCATGTCTTATATGCTATTTATAGCCTAAACAATCTTAAATGAACATGACTGCTAAAAGAAGTGGCACACAAAAATGATCTTTTAGGGGCTTATTATATGATTTTTTTTCAGTGTTAATTTACATCTTCAAGGGTGCTTGAACCTGTTCGACTTTCCAAAATGGAAGTGTAGCAAAATAATGACTCAATGTTGAATAAGAATATATCGTGTGCTCCCCTGTTCTCTCAAAATAAGTTGTGGCTGGATTTTGTGTTAACTTAATTTCTTGAAAAGAATGTAATGAAGTCATCAAATCCATATTTTCTATAGTATTTAAGCTGGTGCACTTGGGTTTCTTTTTATAACACTTTTTCACAAGTTGAGTAACGAGAGAACTATTTTCAAATTTTCACTTTCAGATTTTGATTCTGTGGGTCAGATTAATACTAAGGATGTGTGTTCTAATACTTGGTATCACTGGGTTAAAATCTGTTTTTCTTGAAAGAAAGGGACAGTCAGTTAGCTTCATTTTAGTCTTGTCCTATGTGTGAAAGTTTGTTATTTGACAACTGTTCTGGATATAAAAATTAATCAAAGACTGTTGCACCCGTTGAATTCTTTTGTTGTTTGTTTAGGAGCTGTTGAACACGCTAATTGTGAGCAGCCCCCTGTTTTAATAAAAATCGTTCAGTTGTTAACGCATGAACCAGTTACGAAATAATGGCATTTTAGCCATTTTCTGCTTTACTTACAGTCCTGAACTGTTGTGATTTTAGCCCCTTCTGTTTTATATTATTGGGTCGTAAGCTACTGCCCTTTGAAACTGAGTTTCCGCTACGATTTGAGTTAAATTTCAGTTTCATTCTAGGCTGCCACTATTCACATGATGTTTTCCTTTTTCTTTCTTTTCATCTAAGTTTGGATTGCTGCTTTTTCTTATGTTTGAAGTATAGGTCTCATGAATCGCTAATCCTTTTCTTTTCATTTTTTTTGTGCATGACCATCTCTCATACGAGTCCTAGAGACTCGTCCTTCCCCGCATTCGGTGTTGGGCTAAAAGCCCAACGAGATATTCTTCTCGAGTCCAGTCTATTCGAAGCAGCACCTAAAAGGAAAAGGGATTGTTGGGCCGAAGCCCAGTAGCAGCAGCAGATCACAACAGCCCAGGAATGGGCCAAACCCGTTTAAACTTATTATTTTCGTAGCTCGATTTGTTTGCGCATTGGTTGTTTTGACTAACACTTTATTTCATTTTTTTTCGGCTTAGATAAATCTAATGAATTAGTAGGTTTAGTTTTAGTAATGGGTAGTTTAGTTTAAGGAAGACTAACCATTAATTCCATAAGTTATTCTCTTCTTTTCATGTTTATTTTATTTGGAATAACTGATTTGCAAATGACATGACTATATATTTTAAGTAAAGGGAATCATATTTTTATCCTAAACGTTTCAAAACGTCACTAATACACAAGTATAAACTCAAGTATATTTTATAGTTAACTCTTCAAGTTCGAATCAATTATGCATATTTTTTAACTAAGCATAATTAATAAGATAATAAAAGGAGAAAGAAAACTCACTTCCTTTTGAATCCTATTTATAAGCCTAGATTTTTTCGACATTGCTACATTCATATAACATAATTTATCTAAAGTTCAAAATTGCTAAATCTTTCTCAAAAGCTATTATTTAGGGGCAAATTATCATATTTCCTACAAGTCTCATCTTTGAATAGCATTTATTATATTTAAAGTCTAAGCGACATTTATAGGTCTTATTTTAAAGTAGTGTTTAAAGTCCTCTTTGTACAAGTTATTACATTTTCTGTAAATCTTTAACTAATGTTATTTTCCTTCAAAAACCTTAATAACATTTACAGCCTATTTTCTTAAGATTTAAGCATTATATTTTATCTAAATTAATTAACCTAAGTTTTGTCGGATAACCGTAGTTAGCGGATTCTAAAGGATGCCTAACCCCTTCCCTTTAGGATAATATAGAGCTCTTACCTAGAATCACGTCGGTTAAGCAGACTATTAATAGATGTTTAGTTTTAACTTTACCTTAGTTAACATATCTAGGTGTCCTAATTCACCGTTAAATTAATTAGGTGGCGACTCCTTAAATAAAATAAATAGGAATCACCAATATGTTGTACTCTACTTTAACCCGGTTAAAATGGGGTGTATCAAGTATTGCTATGGATTAAAGTTGAAAGGGTTGACGTACGTTGTACTACGCTCAAAAGCAGGAAGTTCAGGTATGTGAGGCTAACTCTTTACTTTTGGGAATGTTTATGATTCTCCCTACGTCTCATTCTTTATGACTATTACGAATTTGCCTCAGAAAGTAGTTATGCCTTAGTTCCATGAATAGTTGCAGAACTTCTATTCTCTAGATGACATAGTTTCATAATTTGTTCATGATTATCATTCCGAACACCGTAAACTCAATACGTAATCAGTATAGACTCGTATTTAATATCCCATGAGCCTCAATTATGACAAATCAATTTATTATGAATATATGTCTCAGTCTAGTTCTATTCAGTATCTAGTATCATGTAACTCAGTATGATTCAATATTTCAGCATCATGTATTACAGCATGTTTCTCAGTTCCTAATTTTAATCCCTTAATGTTGAACACCTGTACTTAGGCCTGAGGCTGTAGTTTATGCTTTATGTATCTTGGGCCTGGGCTGTAGTTATGTATACGTATACTTGAGCTCGAGGCCATAGCTTGTGCACTTATATATTGGGCCTGAGGCCGTAGCTTATTTACTCAGATAAACAGGTGGTTTCTCATTCAGAACAGGGAGTACTTATGTTCAGTTTCAGTTTACAGTTTCCAGTTTCAGTTTTAGTATTTATTACCCATTTGTTCTTTCAGTTGTTTTACATACCAGTGCAATTCAAATGTACTGACATCCCCTTTTATTGCCTGGGGGCCTGCATTTCACGATGCATGTACAGATTTACAGGATGATGGATCTGCTCGCTAGGATTTTCAATTTCAGCTGATTGGTGAGCCCCAGTCTTTCGGGGCATTATCATTACTTTACAGTCTTTCGGTATTTACAGACAATCAAGTATGCCGGGGGCATATCTTGGCAACAATCAGTGTTTTCAGTACTTTATTAGAGGCTTCATAGACTTGAGTGACAGTTAAATAGAGTCGCAGGCTTTTCATGTTAAGCCATGTTGACTACAGTTTGTGCTTCAGACTTATTTTAGCATTTCCACATTTTAATTTATGTCATTCAGACTTTTCAGTATATTAGCATATGTTAGTTCATTTTCACATTCAGTATGTTGTCATACCACATGTTGATTCAGTCAGCCAGTTGGTTTGTTTGGTCACATGTAGTCAAGCACCGGTGTCGTGTTACGTTCAGGCCCAAATTCAAGGCGTGATATGTTGGACAACCATCCATAAGTTAAATATAAACCTGGGATGGATGTGCTTTTGTAATACTATACTCTTCCAGGGAACTCTAGGTAGTTGAGGGAGTAGCAGGCAGTAAGCACTTTTTATCTGGAACTTGTCATTTCTCTGCATTTGCTCCAAAATCTGTTTAAGATTCCCCTGTAAGGTTTACATTAGTAGAATAGCCTTTCTACTATTAATTATCTTTCTTACTACCCAAGCCCCAGTCTTGGGTGTTTCCAGGTCACTATTTTTTTATGTAATAGTAGTGTACCCATTTGATCCAAAGAGAGTCTTTCTTCTGAGAGATTGCCCATAGTTGTTTCATCACAACAGTTTTATTCCACCATTCCAAATTTATAACATTAAGGCTACCTGGATCATTTCGTTGGAAAATCTTCTCCCATGAGACCAGTGGCTTCTTTGATATTTGTTCCACTCCTGTCCATAAAAATGATCTACACACAATATTAATAAGCTTCATGGTCTTCTTAGGAAGTAAAAAATCTGTGTCAAGTAAGTCTGTATGCCAAACAAGACAGCTTCAATGAGTTTTAGCCTCCCAGCACAGGAAAGATCCTGGATGACCAATAATTGATTCTAGAATTAATTTTCTCCACCAATGATAAGCATTCACTAACAAACAACTTCTTAGTGGACAATGGCACCCCTATGTATCTGAATGGAAGTGAACCTCAACATATCCAAGTGCTTGTAATATATCTGCTTTAATTAGAGAAGAAACACCAGTCACATATAATGAACTTTCGTCCACATTTTCTTGGAATCCAAAAGCATTAGAGCACAACTGAAAAGTTTTCTGTAATAGTTTGACAGATTTTAAATCAACCATGCAAAATATAAGGAAATCGTGAGCAAAACATATATGTATCACACCCAGCCTCTTACATCTTGATTGGAAGTTGAACTCTGGATTTCTTGCCAATTGATTCATTTCCCTCTGGAGGTACTCCATATCAAGAACAAACAGGTAATAGGACATTAGGTCACCTTGCCTAGTACCTATTTTTCCTCTGAAGGGAGCTGCTAAGCCACCATTGATGACTAGGGAGTATGACACTGTATTAACACATTCCATTACCCAATGTACGATTTTCTGTGGAAATCCCAGATCAATCAGCATATTCTTGAAGAAATACCAGTCAAATTTAGCATATGCCTTTCTCAATTCCACCTTTAGGACACATCTAGCTGACATGTTCTTTCTAGTGTACCCCTTGAATAACTCATGGCTAAACAAAATATTGTCAATAATGCTTCGACCTTCAACAAATGTTGATTGTCAGTAGCCTACAATTCCTTGGATCACCCCTTTGATTCTTGCAGTCAAGACCTTGGCCACAATTTTATATAAGGTAGAGCGACAAGAAATTGGTCTCAAGTCCTTCATCTGAATAGGAGATGGAACCTCAGGCACTAATGTAATTGCAATTGCATTCCAGGATGGGTTCATTTTCCGGTAGTGAAAAATTGTAATACAGCTTGATACACATCCTTTCCTACTAATGGACATTGTTGACACCTAATTTTCACCGCGTAAGACGCGTATTTTAATTCTCAAAATTTCCGACTCAAAGACGGAGCAAGGATGCACCTTAAAAATTGACATTTAATTATTATTTTCATAAAAATTAACAATTTCAAGAAATTACGAGTTATTTACTGTCATAAACGTGATTTGAAAAGAAGATACATATCCCGCTCCGCCCAACTCGGGAAAATTGTTAATTAAAGACGATGTATGAATTACCACTCATTTTTACCGCATTTGTTTCCATTTTTAAATATTGCTCAAAAGTATATCAATATTGGGTTCGTTTCGGGGCTCGTATTTTAAAACGATGTATTATGATTTTTATCTTGTCGAAATATTATTTTTACGAGGGAATTTTATAAGCTAATTAACTTAAATTATGTGTTATATTTTTTTAAAAAGTGTGTTATATTTTATTAAAGGGAGGGAGTAATTAATATACTTACCCCCCCCCCCCCCCCTCCTTTCATTTACACGTCATTTTTACCCCTTTTCTACCCTAACTATCGCTTTCTCTTTTGAGAGAAGCTGATGGCGGCTAGGGTTTCGATAAGGTGGCTCCACCGTTGTGCCATCGTGATTTCACCATTCGCTCACCATTTTTTGATCGTTATGGGTATTTTCCCACTATTTCTCGCGGTGTGGGATGCCATGGGCGAGCCTAAAAGGTTCTAGCCATCTTGTGCCACCACACCACAATAGGAAAATGGTGTGTGGCGATTTTCTCATTGATCAACACCCTGTTCATACTGTTATTTCGATGTGTAAGGCTTTGATTATTTTCCAATAGTCCTTTTGGATCGTTTCTGGTACAATTTTTGTCTTTGTGTGTGACTGGACATGCGTTCGTGATTTCTGTTATCCTGATATGTACCGATTGGGAATCACTTTGTCCTTCGGGGTACTATTTCGTGTGATTTTAGATATTATTTGTACCATTAGTATGATTGGGATAGAATCCCTTTTTGTTTTTACTCGATTTGAATTCTGATTTGTGAATTGGGGGGGGGGGGGGGGGGGGGGATTCATTTGGAAGGACCTAGAATCTTCCATTTTTGGTCCCTAGGGTAGATTTTTTCGTACTATAAATAGATATTGTGTGCGACGTTAAAGGGGGATCTTTTTTTTTTTTTTTGAAAAAAGAAAGGGGCTGCTACTAGTACTCGACTATGAGGGTTTGAATCTCTTGATAATTTACCCAAAATACACTACATACTCACCTACATTACTGAAATAGATATATACTACTTTAATATAGAGAATATTACTCTAAAAAACAATACATTGTACCTGAAAAATAAAAATAAAAAGAGGCTTGCAAAAGGTTTTTGGAGTGTTTATTATTGAAGGCTTGATTTAATCTCCCCATTTGATCTTTAGGTTGCCTTTGCAATAGGTAATATCTCTATACTACTAATATTTCAGTTACAGTCTTTATATGAATTTAAATGATCACATTATTGTTTAAATATGTGTTTGAAACTTTATTTCACTAATTTTGATATATTTCTGCCTAGTTTAGTTGATGGTAAAGTGTTGATGTTGTTTAAATTGATATAATGAGACTGAGACATGGTCTCAGATTGACTCTGATATAAAAAGCTTAAATTTTTTCCTTTAGAAGTCAAAATGGATCCTTTTCCATCACTTGTTGGTTTTGAATCACCTTTAATGGTTTAACATCCTTTAAAAAGGGTAAGTTAAGGTTCTGAAATTTCCTTGTTAGTGGCATCTTTGAAGTCTTAAAACTCACCTCTGAATCTGTGTGTATTGCTAATGTTTACCTAGAATCTGATATAAAAGGAAAGAAGGAGGTTGTTTTGCTTAACTATGGTGTATAGATCTCTTTTTTGTAATTATAAGTCTCCTCCTCCCTTGTTGGCTAGTTACCTAGGAAGTTATGTTTAGTTTGAATTTTAAAGTGCTAAATGGGCAGACTTTACATATTCTTGTTTTTGAATGAGTAGGAGTATAAAAGGGGTTAAACTAAACCTAGGAGGCAAAAACAGAACTTAGTATTAGCATAGTCTCTTGTTCTTTCCTTCTATGTGCTTGGCTTTTTGGAAACTTGATCTCAGATTAAATTTCTCTTTCAAAACAGTGTTAGAAGTTGATTAAGATTTTGACCTTGGTGGGCTTACTATCTTTTGCTTTTAAGAAGTTGAATAGGTGGCTTACATGTGATATCTGTGTTGCTTGCATTTTGCCTTTTTCTTGCCTAATATTGTCACCTAAAAGACTAAGAATAAGGGTTCTGAACTATGATTAAAGCTATTTTAAGAAAACTGATGAGATACCTGCCATATGACAGATTCTTTTGTTGTTCATTTGTAAAAATTTAAGATTGCGTCATGTCTACTTTTGTTCCTTATGTGTTTGTTTGAAATTGAACCATGAATGATACACTGTCAAAAGACTTAAGATAGTATCATGGTCCCTTTGCCTTTGTTGTTGCCTGTTAGACCCTATTTGGATTTTCTATATGTGTTTTGGTTTTTTGTGTAGTTTTTGGGAATAAGATCAGTTAGACTATCTTTTGAGACTCTGGTAATGCCTCCACAGGACTCACTATGTGTTGAGATGGTTTTTGTGACTAAGCTGAGATCATTCTGTGTTCATGCTAGATCTTGACTTGAAACCCTGGGGGTATTGATGAACTTATGGTTTGCATTACTTTATTCCTTGACCTATTTAAACTAAAACTAGCCTGAAAATAACTTTGGACCTATTACTAGCTACTATGACCCTTGGATAGGTACAAACTAGTTTAAGAATGGTTCCTGGCATTGTTTCAGTTTCTTGCTAACTAAAATGAACTCATGATTGGCTAACTCATCACTTAGTTTCCTTTGATTGCCAAATTCCCCCCTAGAAAGTGCAGAAGTAAAGACTATAAGTATGGTCCCTGACCTGTTTTCTGTCTCATTTACCTCAATCTTGTACTGTTTCATTTCCTTGCCTTTCCACTATCAACACTACTTGTTTAGTCACCTATAAAGTGTGCCATGGCTTCCTTGATTATGCTATGTTTGGTTCTGAACTTTGATACTCAATGCCATGCTAAAACTGAAATAAAAACTGCTTTTACAAGAATAAATGTAGTACCTGCCTACTTGTATCTGCCTTTGTAGCTAGTTTGTGAATTTCTAAGGCCCATGTACATGATTTCCCACCTCTGCCTACTTATGACCATAACAGTTTTAGTCTAGTATTTTGAGCCCAAGACAGTGTCATGAACCCATTTTTGCCACAGTTAGGACTATCTGGATCTGTAATTACTCTCATATAAGTCTCCTGTCATTTTCGATTTGCTATGTTTGCAGTTTGAACTATGTTTGCACCTATGTTAGCTTCAGCCTCTTAAGAACTTTTTGATCCTGTCTTGGCTATTCTTTATGCCATAATTAAATTCTGTTTGATCCCACATTCATGTTAAACCTATCATGTTCTTCCTAGTTGTGCCATGGTTATCTTCTGAGTCTCAAACACTTGTTGTGTCTTGCCTTAGTTATCTTTGTATTGCCTAAATCTACGTATTTTCTTCACCTTGTGTCGGATGAACTACTCTGTGTTTGATTGTTCAAGCTTTGGTCAGTGGCCAAAACTTGAGTTTGAAATTATGTGGATTTCTGGGGAATTTGTGGCATGTACATGACTTGGATGTGATTTTTAGAGTCAAGGTTAACTGAATGTGTAGTGTATATCAAGTGTATATGGAGAGTATGCCCTTTAAAGGGTTTTGCTCTTCATTTTTTAGTGGTACACTGATAGTATATCATGCATATTAGAGTCTTAACACTTAGAAATTTAAGAAGAAAGCTAAGTAGTATATCAGTGGTATATTGTGTATACCACAGCTTTGACACTTAAAGAGATTTAAGAAGAGAGTGAGTTTGGGCCCACTGCTTGGGCCCGTCATTTGTGATTCGTGTGTCTGAGCTATTATCATTGTTTTGGGGCCTTCTTTTTGCAATGTTACGGACAACTTTTGAGTTGTTATTTCATGGGCTTGGCCCAAATTTGATGTAATTCATTTTTTGGGCATTGTAATAATTATCATTATAGTTTTTAATCTGGTACAAAAATTAATTTGTGAGCATATACTAATGTCATGTATGTCCTGTACCTCTCTGTCCAACCAAACCCTAATGTATCTAGATCGATTCAGCCCAACTTGGAGCGAAACTGGAGCATACGTTGGAATTAAGACGAGACTGATTGCACAAATATTTTCCTTTTTGGGCTTGGTCGGCCCAAATTCTCTACCTCATTTAAATTGTTGTTTGCATAATTATTGCGCCAATTGGAACCCTTATGAGATTTTCGTATTTTAAAGTCGCCAAAATGAATTTGCAACAAAATTAAGACATAGTTGTAAATCATTAAGGCAAATTGGGACTGATTTGATTAAAGGACCAAAATTGTCGACTTTGTGAAATGTGGGACTGATTTGAACATTTATGAAAACCTATGGACTTGGACGTGTGGACTGATTTGGACAAAACTTGTGAGACTAGTTATGATTATTTAGACTTAAGCTAAAAAATAAAATTTGACTAAAACTTAGCAAAAGATAGAATAAAAAATGGACTATATATATGTAGAACCTTATATGGACTATAATAGTATACCTCAATTATTTTCTTAAAACTATTTTCCTGTACTCTAAAAAAAAAATTCAAAACTATTTTTGGGTGGACTTACGTAGAGTCCTACCTAGGCTAAGAGCCTTCGGGTATTAGCCTAAGTGGTGTAGTCTGACACCCTAAACGCCCAATTTTGGGCAAAATTTTACCACTTTTGATTTTTGAAACGTGGTATATTTTTGCATAAATGACTAATTTCTATTTGCGGAAATATGAAACAAAAACTGTTTTTATCACAATCAATTTATATTTACAAAGGCATACTATTAGAACCTGTAGGTCAACCGTATCTTACAGATCCTTAATACCAGGGTGCCAACACCTTTCCCGACGATCACCAGAACCCTTACCCATACTTTGGTTAGATTAGGATTCTTTTAAAACTTAATTGCTTTAAATGAACCCTTTTCAAACTGGTTTTCCTAATTTCCTAAAATTAGGTGGCGACTCTAAAATAAGTCAATTTAGAGCACCATCCACGTAGACATATATTTTTTCCTTTTTCTCGATACGATTGACAACCGTACTTCCCCGGGACACTTTCCTTTTTAAATGAGGCAAGTGCAAATACAAATCGAAAAAAATAGAACCGCTACAGATGGCGACTCCGCTGGGGACAATTTAAGGTCCTAACCACAAGGGTTCCAATAATTTGTGTGTTTGTATGATGTAAATTGTTTAAGTGATACAAATTTTTTATGTGTTTAAATTTTCGCAAAATATAACTGTCATTCATGTGTCCATACTCCGCCACTCCTGACATTTATTTTACATTTTATTTAAGGATGACGACGCGAGATGAACTGCGGTCATCTTTTACTAAAAAACCTTTTGTTATATTCTTTGGAGGTCTTTAAGGTCGAGTGGGCATGCGGTCGTCCCACAGCCGTAGAGAGCCCACCCCCAGCTTGTCCTCTTGGGTAACCTGTGTGATTCGCTTGAAAATCACTCTAGAATAATTAGCTTAGAACGAAACCAAATCCCTACTGATATATAGCATGCTGACCATAGACCGGTTTGGGTATCTCAGACCTACCTGAATCGGATAGGAAAGACACCTTACTGTGTTCAGATAGTGTAAAAACCTAAAGACACTGCGTCCCACTATTTACTATTTGGAAGCATTATTGTGCCATGTGTGAAATAAATTACTGTTCTTGGGGGTGGGGAACTAATAGTGTTCTATCTTGCAGATGTCTCCAGATGTGCAGTTTGATATGGTTGTGGGTCCACCACCACGTTTAGTGATGTGGAGGGAAGGATTGACTAATGATCAGAATAAAGAAATAAAGAGTTGTATCGGGCATCTGCCTTCGTTGATGGATATGACTGGGGATCCGGGTCTACTGGAGATTATTACTGGTTATTGGGACAACGACAGAATGGTGCTCAGATTTGGAGAGATAAAGATGCCTCCCACTTAAGAAGAGATTAGAGATGTCTTGGAAAGCGTAGGAAGTGCTAATAGATCCAAAAAGAAATTAGCTCAAAATATCCTTATCCCTCATAAACCTATCCCAAAAGAAATCAAAGACGTGTTTGCTGTCAACAAAGCCGATTGGGCACAGGGACCCACTATAGCCTTTAGATAGTTATATGGGAGGTATTCATCCAAACAGGGGTATGAAAACCACATCCTTGAGTTTCCTTCAATCCAGTCCTGGGAAGCTAACAAAACACTAGCCTTTATCACCTGCCTATTGGGAACCATGGTATTTC
This sequence comes from Lycium barbarum, assembly GCF_019175385.1. NCBI lineage: Eukaryota > Viridiplantae > Streptophyta > Magnoliopsida > Solanales > Solanaceae > Lycium > Lycium barbarum. The sequence continues at coordinate 127,370,860 of NC_083337.1, read as the reverse complement.
CATTAAATGCCTCCTTAGCTATTGACACCCGAGTTGTCTTTGTTGCCCATGTTGTTCTTAGGGGCGTTACAACGAATGGGCATACTAAATATTTTGACATCATCCCTATTGTCTTATCACATATATATCGAGCTTTGGGAAAATATCGTGACTGTTATTATTATTTCCAGGGTTGCAACCTCTAAGTCCAATGGTGGATACTTAAGCATTTAAATAAGAGCGATTTATCTACCCGCCAAGATCCTGCCCTGAGAGAGGATGATTTGGGAGTCGCTGCTATGCCTTGTGGGGTTCAAGATAAAAAGGATGGGCTCACATATTTTCCAGACTGAGAGTAGAACAAATCAGGTGGAGAGTACCTGATTTTCATTCCAAGACTGTTTGTGTTAAGAGCCGTAGGTGTCCATATGTACTGCTTGTGGGCATTAGGAGAATCAGACCCTACGCACCATTGAGAGTACTTAGACAGTTTGGTGTGAGACAGGTTATTCCAAATGTGGGTAATATGGGAGAGTTTGTACGGGATCATGAAGAGGGTCGTATCGAAGGTATAAAAGATGCTCAGAAAGATTGGAAGAATGTGATAAAGGAAGATAAGTTGGATGAAGATCCAAACAATCCAAGTCATGATGAAAACTACTACGAGTGGCTTAGGGCTGAGCTGGCTGGTACTGCTACTCCAGGAGCATATCTGTACAAATTTCTCGGAGATAGGGAAGCTTAGAATGAAATTCAGGTTAGAAGAATGAAATGACGAATAGAAGGAAGAGAAATGGATCATCAAGCAAAAACAGAATATGATCAAGAGATAATTAAAAGTTTGACAGACGAGGCAGATGCCTCATTGAAGAGCTTGGAATGGCTCGACACTTTTGTTAAGGACGCCACTACCTGACGATCAAAGGGGTCAGTGGATTGGAACAGCACTGATGCCAGCCCATGTAGCCATTCAGACCGCCCTTCGAAGGGCCAAGAAGGCGCGAGATGATAGAGAGCAGATTTCTATCCGTGTAGTGGACTTCTTCTGATTATTGCATTTATTTTAAAAGCCTTGTAATCCCACTTGGGAAAATACTATTAATGAAAAGCACAGGGATTTTTATTTTTTCGGAACAATACATTTGTTTTACATATGGCACAATTTTGCTTCATACGCTAGTAGCCTCGGAGCAACGAGGTATATGAAAGCGAATTATATATTATCTAAATGCTTACTTGATATAACTGCTTTGTGTGAAAATCATATAATTTGTTGAAACTCTTGATTGGCCCACGTTCCGGTCACTACCCAAAAGAAAAATCAGGGAAATAACCCCTAAAACAAATTTGGCTCCACTTTTAAAAGGTTGATTTGCTAATAGGAAATGGAGACTCCAGACAGCATGAGCGCAACTTCACCTTACGTCAACCTAATCAGTGAGGACGAGAACATGGAAGCAACAAGTGAGAAAAAACGACAATGGGACGATAAAATGGCCCTGGCCACTGCTAGAATGAAAGAGGCTATACAAACCACTAAGTCGGCCAATGAGAAAATGAAAGAAGCAAAAACTCTCCGAGCTTATATTGAGAAACTAACAAAGCAACACCTTGCCAATCGGCTAAAACAGGGAAAGGCACCTGAAGCACCACTTGGGAGTTATGTCCCACTCAGTCAACAAGAAGGGCTTGACCCCAGACCATATGGAGACGACGAACTACTTATCCCAAATTTGAAAGCCTACGGAGACCCGCGCGGATCTCAGCTCGAGGATCTTCTAGTTTCGTGCACGATTGTTCTTAAAGCCACAAAATCGTACAATTGGGGCACACCAGTAGAGTTGTCTAAACAAGAACTCTTATAGACTTTAGGGAGTTTTGGAGTGTACGTGCAAAACCCAAATATGTTGCCACCATGCGCTCCTTCTATGATTTACAGAAGATGCCTCTACCACCGGAGTCAGTCAGGACATACAGCCAATAAGTGTGGAGCATTAGAAAGGAAACTTATCCAATGGATTGACCAAGGGAGAATTAGCCAACTATGGGGGCCCCACTCTTTCTTGACCCATGACCAAAGAATAAATCATCCAGAAAGGATATCAAAGATTAGGTTCTGGAGTAGAGGTTTTTCCAAATTTGAAGAGTTATACTCCAGGATCCACTCCCTACTATGTAGAGTGAAGAAGATAAAAGCAGTGCCACAAACCTATCAGGGTCGCCCAGGATCTCCAAAAGAAAGGGTTTGTGTGTATCACCATAGCCGCCTTGGCCACGACATTGAAGAATTTGTGGATTTTAAGCTTGAACTAGAATGCCTCGTGAATGAAAGCCTTGTTTGGATTGTCGCGGGAAGACAAGGATAGAAGATGGAGATGAAGACTTGCTTCGTATGGTTGGGTAGAAAAACATAATTATCCCTTTATTACTTTCAATAAGATAGAGTATCCCTTTCCTTTTTTATGTAAACGGAACCACGCCGACCTGATGTCCCGTTGGGGATACGTGGGAAGCCTACTTACGGCCTAGTCAGGGTAGAAAAACTAAGTTTCGGGTAGCATAGGAAAAAACCTTTTCTGTGTATGCCTGAACTACGGATGGACCTACTTTCCCTTTGGTGGGATACGTAGGCAGTCTATTTAAGACTCGATCCTTTTATAATAAAAATATAAATCCCCCTTGATACAGGATAGGTAGAAGAAAATCAACCATACAAACCACTTACCGAAAAAATCAATATTTTCAAAAATACAAAAAGACCAAAATACCCTTGGAATGAGAACAATCAAGAATTGAAATAAAATATATGAATCTATGTGCTATAAACTGTAAACAACGTGATATCTTGTGTTTTGTGCTTAAATCTAACGCTAACTTAAGGAGCTTTTGAGTTGTTTTCTCTTAGAGACAACGGTGATTCGCTGGCACTGGCTACCCGATCAAAAGCTGTCGCAGCGTCCTTAAACCCTCAAGAAGAAAACGTGCCTGAGACTCTGCCACCGAACAGAACTGCCTTAGTCGAGGGTACCCCAACAGCTGACATAGTTAAAATGCCTTTGGAAAAGGCTGTTAATCTGCTGATGAGGCAGCTGGCTGAAGCTAGAGAAGAAGCAGCCCACCTGAAGGCCGAAAAGGAAAATGCTGCTGATTTTCACACTGTTGAACTAATTACGATAGATCATAGGGGAGATGATGAAAATATCCCTATGACACCGGTCTACAAAATGGTTGCTACAACTATGATAAGGAGTGGGTTTGAGCCTGGGAAAGGTCTAGGAAAGAACTTACAGGGAATCAAAGAACCAGTGAATATTAAAAATGGAAAATATCGATTTGGGGTCGGATATGAGCCCTGTGAGGCGGAAGACGAAGAAGCAGAATACCGGCTGAGAGGTCCCGTTGAAATGAGAAAGCCTATCTCTCATCTCTACCAGTCCTTCACAGCATGCCCGTTGAGTCACAACACGAAGATCCAGTAGAGGGTTTAAGGATGTTGTTTTGGGAAAAAGAATGCACAACCATCATTAAAGAATGCTTTGAAGCATTGGAGATTCATCGTGCTAAACCAGGATAAACAACAAGTGGATGGACTTCTATCCCGTTATTCACTCTGGGGTCGAAAGAATGCTCATTTTCAGAAGAAAAAAAAACGCTGAAAGTCGACTTTGAGGCCCGGCTTGTCGCCTTTTCATGTTTTTATAAGTATTGTTAAATAACAGAAGTGGCTCGATGTTCCATTCCAAGTTCGGACCACAGTTTGTACCGCTTCTTTTAAAAAATTCAATGAAAACACCTCATAGTTTACAATAAGACAAAAACGTTTTACTTTACCTATATATATAATTAAAACTGCTTTTAAATGATTAATAACCGTGTTATTTTATTTTACAGTAATAACACAGAGGCCACAAATAATGTCATGACATGTTACGAAACAAGTAAAAACGACGACGAACAAAACGACGATCAAGAAGAAGAGATAACCGAACCAGAAGGGTTGATAGATGTCGAAGAAGAATACGAGAACAGGCCAACGCCAAACTTAGAGGAAACAGAAGCAGTTAATCTAGGAAATGAAGAGTTGGTTCGGGAAACTAGAATAAGTGTGCATCTGACAAAAGCTGAGAAAGAAGGGTATCAGAGTTTGTTGAAAGAATATGAAGATGTTTTCGCTTGGTCGTATGCCGATATGACGAGTTTGAGTTCGAACATTGTTGCCCATAGGTTGCCGATCCTTGAAGAATTTGCCCCGATAAAATAGAAAAGCAGGCAGCCTAAGCCTTATGCCAACATCCGAATTAAAGAAGAAGTAGAAAAACAGATTCAGTCAGGAGTTGTTGAGGTGACACTGTACCCGACATGGTTAGCCAACATAGTTCCAGTACCAAAGAAATATGGGAGAATAAGGATTTGTATGGACTACTGTGATCTCAACCGCGCTAGCCCAAAGGATAATTTTCCACTCCCAAACATTCACATATTCATTGATAACTGCACCAAGCATGAGGTGCAATCTTTTGTGGATTGTTACGCGGGCTATCATCAGATATTGATGTATGAATAAGATGCTCAAAAGACGGCATTCATCACACCATGGGGAGTGTATTATTATCGGGTAATGCCTTTTGGGCTCAAGAATGTCGGCGCTACTTCCGTGAGGGCGATGACCACCATTTTTCATGATATGATGCACAGAGAGATTGAGGTATATATGGACGATGTTGTCATCAAATCCCAGGTGGGTGAGGACCACCTCGAGCATTTAAGAAGATTCTTTGACAGACTCCACAACTACGATTTGAAGTTGAATCCTGCAAAATGCGCATTTGGAGTACCTGCTGGAAAATTACTAGGATTCGTAGTCAATCGTCGTGGTATTGAGTTAGATCCCATAAAGATCAAAGAAATCCAATAGCTACCACCGATAAGAACGAAGAAAGAGGTCTTGAGTTTCTTAGAAAGGTTGAATTACATCGGACGCTTCATCACCCAATCCACAATAATCATAGAACCAATCCTCAAACTACTCAAGAAAGATGCTTCAACTAAATGGACAGAGGACTGTCAGAAAGCCTTTGACACCATCAAAAGATATCTGTCAAATCCACCTGTTTTGGTGTCACGACCCAACCGGAGGGCCATGACGGGCACCCAGAGCTAACCCACCGAGCACCTCTCATCATACTTCCATAATCCTGTCTAGGTGAGCCACATGGCCTACTCATAATCTCTATGCATCAATAACACAATTTTCATCGGGCTAAGGCACTTTTATATCAACATCAACACTATGCCCATATATATACACAAGCCAACGAGGCTAACAAAATGATATACAAAAATATGAGCCGACAAGGCTAAGAGACATCTAGCTATACACAACTGTCTACGAGCCTCTAGAAAGAGTATGTAACATTGCAAAGACAGGACAGGACCCCGACATGCCCATATATGTACAAAAAATAATAGTACCAACAGCTGCAGCTCTGGATCAAATGGAGCTCCTCTAAGCAATCTCGGGATAAGCAGCCTATGGATCAAGTCTATCTTCCTGTCCACCTGCGGGCATGACGCAACGTCCACAAACAAAAGGACGTCAATACGAACAATGTACTGAGCATGTAAGGCATAGTCAATAACATAATGGAAACATGAAGGATTACATGAGATAGAAAAGTCATGAGATAGTAGATCCATTTATACCTCTAGCAACGTTCATTATATTTACTCAACGTTCATTATATTTACTTACCCTTTTTCTAATGGGAACCTTCCATTACATACACATGCATATATAATAGTACCACACCCGACCATAGAGGTTCGATGTCACATATACCCGACCATAACAAGGCTCGGTGCTATACATACCCAGCCCTATCAAGGCTCAGTGTTATCCATACCTAACTGCAGTGGTGTGCGCGTAATAGATGTCATACCCGAGCATATAAGCTTGGTGTTACAAAATAGTCATACATATACATATACATATACATATACATATACCCATAGAAATACATAATTGTCATCAAAATCATCATCATCACTAAATCTTTCCTTAGAGGGTCAACTGTCGTAGAATGGGACCGATGGTATCATGAGAGTAGCAAGACTTATGAGCTTTAGCACTTCTAGAAATGGAGTCATCATGGAAGACATTATGGATTTCACATACGGGTATACAACAATGGAATCATGGCTTAAGAAAGAAGAGTTAGCCTTACATACCTTTATGTCTTCTTAACTACTTAACTTTCACCTCCAAATCCCGAGAAATCTACATTTAAGAGGGTTCATACCAAGGTTAGGCTTCAAAGATACCCTTGAGTTCAAACGAGTATAATTCGTAAGCTAGCAAAAATTGGGCAGCATTTCCCCTATTTCATCTAATTCTACCAAACTCCAAAACAACTCCCAATCAACAATGACATTATCAACAATACCACAATCAAGAGAGTTTACTCAAATTAGGCATCATTCAATCCGCAAAACTCTTTTTCAAGATTATTCATAACAATAGCTACAATACAACACCATATATACTTACATACAATACTTCCTCAACATCATTAATAACATCCACAACAAGTTTATACTCATAGCATGCCAAGAATCACAATTCAAGTTAACCCATAGCTCACAATATCCTCAAATTCATACTTGAACCCTATTTTCACTTTTTCTTCTTTCAGCCAAATGGTACAACAATCAAACAACTTTAACCACAAGCAAGAGATGTAAAACTTACCTTAATCACTTAAGAACAAGTCTAGGATCAACTTACTCCACTAAAGTGAAGTCTCCAACATCAACATCATAGGAAATCTTGAGTTCCACAAACCCTAGCAAGCTTCTTATCACTTGAATCTCTTGATTCTCTTAGATTTGGCTTAGATTAGTTTATGGAATTGAAGAAAGGGTTTTGGAGAGCCCTAAGATCTGTTTTGGGGAAATAATGAGCTCAAATGAGGTGAAATGAAATATATAAAGCGTGACTTAAAATCCTGTCGGGCAATTCTACGCTCACTTTGACGGACCGTCAAAATGCCCAGCCAAACATGGCTCACTGTGACTGTTTTACGTTGGGAAAATCAAACTGATCCATCAAAATGTTCTGCCTGAGCATTCTTTCTTTAAATACCCATAAATTTTTACTCTGATGTCACATTCACGAACGGTTTGTTGCGTTGGAAACTAGACTCAATGAACTTCAGTTTGGAAAGATAAAACACACAAAAACTCCTCATATTCTAGGAGATATACCTCTCTCAAGTTGGACCAAAAATCCTGTCCAAAATGTTGCCAAGTTTTCCCAAAGTTCCGACAAACTTAATTTCCTTAATTCGCTTGTTCTCAAATCCTTCCATAGCTTATTTCATGAAGTTAAATCCTCATAACCATGAGGTAGGCACATATAATCTCATATATCCTAGAAGATAACTCCAGTTTCCATGATTAGGACAACTAACACCTAACAAATCTCAATGTACAAAACTACGAGGTGTAACATTTGGTTCCTCCAAGGCCGGGAAGTCCTTTGCTGCTATACATGTCAGTATCAGAAAATGCTTTTGGGTGCATGTTGGCACAAAATGACGAAACAGGCATGAAAGAAAGAGCCATCTATTACATCAGTAAGAAGTTCACACCTTGCGAATCTAGATATTCCTTAGTGGAAAAGACATGTTGTGCTCTGACATAGGTATCTCAGAACTTAAGACATTATATGACTGCACACATGACTCATCTGATTTCAAGAATGGACCCCCTAAGGTACGTCTTTCGCCAGCCTATGCCGATAGGGAAGTTAGCCAAATGGAAAATGCTATTAAGCGAGTTCGACATTCAATACGTCGCACAGAAAGCAATTAAGGGGCAAGCATTGGCATATCTACTGGCACGAAGCCTGGTAGATAACAATCCCGTACCTCTGTGGACTTACTTCCCAAATGAAGAAATAATGACAATTGAGGTCGAAGAAAATGAAGATGAATTAGGCTGGAAAATATACTTTGATGGAGCGGACAACTTTAAAGGATCAGGGATTGGAGCCGTCTTGGTTTTAGACTCAGGCAAATATTATCCAGTGGCAGCCAAGTTGAGCTTCAGTTGCACTAACAACATGGCTGAATGCGAAGCATGTATCTTGGGTCTACGTTTATCCCTCGACGTGGATGTGAAAGATCTTCAGGTAATCGGCGACTAGGATTTGCTAATTCATCAGGTTCGAGGAGAGTGGGCCACCAAAAACGAGAAGATCATAACGTATGTTGGACTCATGCAAAGATTGGTAGGCCGGTTCCAAGAAGTCAAGTTCAAACACATACCGAGAACCCAGAATGAGTTTGATGATGCATTGGCGACAATAACATCCATGATTCAGCATCCTGACAGTAGATACATTAACCATGTCAAAGTTGAAATCAGAGATCAACCAGCACACTATGCTATTGTAAAGGCAGAGATTGAAGGAAAACCTTAGTATACTAACATCAAAGTGCACTTGGAGAAAGGAGAATATCCCGAAGGAATCACCATCAACCAGAAGAAAACTATCAGGAAGTTGGTGAATGGTTTCTTTCTCAATAAGAATGTCTTGTACAAAAGAACCCCGGATTAGGGTGTTGCACCTCGGAAAATTTCCCGTTGGTACGCAAGTAAACGAACTAGTGATGTGTGCGAGGAGTGCGAGTGTATAATGTTTCATGAGCAATGTGCGTATATGGACGAGAATGATTAGAATGAAAAGTCGAGAAATGTGAAAAGTTGAAAGTTGACAAAACTGCCCAGTGGTTGTAAAGTACAAAATACGGACCATAAAATGGAATACGGTCCGTAAACTGGCAGTCGTAAATTGCCATGCAAGGTTTCAACTTCCTGCCCAGTTGAGAAGTGATAAAATACGACCTGGTGGACGGACCGTAAAGTGATTTACGGCCCGTAAACCATGGTCGTAAATCACCATGCATGCAGCCAAAGTTTCTGGTTCTGCTTAAGGTTAAAGACGACCACGAGGGACGGTCCGTAAACTGGAATACGGACTGTAAACCTCCATGGACGACCACTGTACACCTCAGCACAAAATTTCAATTCATTAAATATGAGGACCAAGACTTGTTTTATTTCATTTCTACATTACACCACTTCTCTCTAGAATCATCTCTCTACATTTATTTCATAAGTTTTCAAGGATTATAAGTCACCAACAACATAAACAAGTGAAGCAAATGTAAGCAAGCCATTAAATACCATTCAAGTCAAGAAATGCAAATGGAGAAAAACTAGGGTTTTGCTCAAGGTGGAGTGTTATTAACCAAAGCTTGTGCCTACAACTTCTAAGGTAAGACTCATGATTTTTACATGATGTTTAAGGTATTGAAGAGTTGAAATACATGGATTGTAGAAAATATGGTCAAGTAGGTCATAAATGATGAATAGTGATATTTTGAGGAATAGTTTGAATTGAATCATGAATGTTGTTGTGTTGTGATATGAATGCATTATAAATGGTACTAAGATCATGAACTATACACTTTAGACGAATGGACGAAGTTGGATGTTATGACCATGAATATGGGTGAATTAGAGGCAAATTAAGGAATCTAAATAATGTGGATAACGTGGATGACTAATGGCCATTGTTATGATATTAATAAAGGTATAGACGCTAGAATTGGAAGGAAGCGTGCAAGTGTAGAATAGTCCGACGAAAAGGTATGTAAGGCTAACCCTTTTTTTCATAAGGCATGGTTCCTTGGCCAAACTCTTGAACCCTCTATATGAGTATGTTGTATTCAAACGATTAACACCCGAGCCCATAAGCTCACGATCCTCGATACGTGCTACGAATGTACTACTCACCCCATTTGACGAGTAAGCATAAGACAGAGATGTAGCGAAAACGATGATGTTAGTGATGACGATGATAATAATAATGATGCTAAAGGTGCCTACGGGCTATTATATTCACATGTGCCTATGAAGGGCTATAATGACACCCCGAGCTTATAATGCCGGGTAGAATATATGTATATGGATGTATATATATATATATATGTATGTATATGATTACGTAACGCGCGCACACATCTGCAGATGGTATGGATAACCCTGAAGCCTTGGTAGGGCCAGGTAGAAATAACATTGAGCCTTGGTTGGCCAAGTATGTATGAAACACCGAACCTTATGGTCGGGTACGCTATGTATGTATATAAGTGTTTGGTATGTATATAATATGAATATGAATGTGAAAAGACTATGTATATGAATGCGAATAGGGGCATGTATACGAATACGAGCACTATTATGAAATACGCATGAGAAATGGAAAGTTCCTATGAAAGGCAGGTAAGTGCAATGATGATGATATTATTGTCTTCCCTCCTATGCCACTTCATATATTGTCTATGACGCTTCTATATTGATGTTGATCATGCTTTACGTACTCAGTACATTCTTCGTATTGACGTCCTTTTATTTGTGGACGCTGCGTCATGCCCGCAGGTGCACAGGGAGACAGACTTGATCCATAGCTGCTTATTCAGAGATTACATAGCGGAGCTCCATTTCCTTCGGAGCCATAGCTTTTGGGTACTTATTCTTTTGTGTATATAATTATGGGCATAGCGGGGTCCTGTCCCGCTCATGTGATGTGTTATACTCTTCCTAGAGGCTCGTAGTCATGTGTATATGGTTAGACATGTCCGGCCTTGTCGACCTATGTTTTGTGTATCATTTTGTCGGCCACGTTGGCCCATGTACATTGATGTGGCATAGATGCCTATGGTGATATAAATGTACTGTTGTCCAATTGGGACTCGTTGACGAATGAATGGAAATGTATGTATAATCATGTGGCTCACCTAGATGTAAGTATAAGAGTAAGATAAGAGGGTGCTCGGGTGGGCTAGCACCGGGTGCTCGTCGCGGCCCCGAGTCGGGTCGTGACATTGGGATTGCTTAGATCCATTGACTTTGTTGAAGCTACAAGATTGATTGAAGAAGTACATGCCGGAACCTGCGGGCCTCACATGAATGGGCTCGTGCTAGCAAACAGAATTCTAAGAACTGGGTAGTACTGGATGACCATGGAGAATGATTGTAGCAAGTTTGTCCAGAAATACCACAATGTCGAATTCACAAAGATTTGAAAAAGGTTCCTCCCACAGAACTGAATGCTATGACGTCACCTTGGCCATTCACCGGTTAGGGCATGGATGTCATAGGGCCAATTGAGCCAGCTGCGTCAAACAAACACAACTTCATTTTGGTCGCCATAGACTACTTCACCAAATGGGTGGAAGCAGCATCTTATTCATCAGTAACAAAGAAAGTGATCACAGATTTTGTGCGCAACAACATCATATATCGATTTGGTATCCCAGAATCAATCATAACAGACAACGGGGCTAATCTGAATAGCCACTTTATGAAAGGCATATGTGCGCAGTTCCGAATCACTCATCGGAAGTCAATCGCATACCGGCCACAAATGAATGGAGTTCTGGAAGCCACCAATGAAAACATCAAGAAGATCCTCAGAAAAATGATTGATAACTACAAAGATTGGCATGAACAATTGCCTTATGCATTACTGGGATATCGCACTACTGCCAGGACTTCAACTGAGGCCACCCTGTACCTTTTGGTGTATGGCACTGAAGCAGTAATACCAGCCGAAGTAGAAATCCCTTCACTTCAGATAATACAACAAGCTGAGTTGAACGATGCGGAATGGATCGGCAAAAGTTATGAACAACTGGCTTTGATAGATGAAAAGCAGATGATTGATGTTTGCCATGGCCAATTGTACCAACAAAGAATGGCGCAAGCTTTTATCATGCATGTAAGAACTAGAGTTTTTCAAATTGAGTAATTAGTGCTCAAACGAATATTCCCTAATCAAGAAGAATACAAAGAAAAGTTCGCACTAAATTGGCAAGGCCCCTATATGGTGCGAAAGGTACTATCAGGAGGAGCTGTGGTACTTGCTGTAATGGATGGTCAAGAGTGGCCAAGAGCAATAAATTCAAATGTCATCAAGAAATACTACGTGTGAAGAAAAAGATGACTACGAAGATTTGAAGTTTCCATAGTTTAGATTTTCTTTAGTTGCATTCCCTTTGCGTGTAATTTTGCATTTTTCTTAGAAAACCCAAATCCAAATTATGTACGAACTACGCAAGGACTTGATTCCCTATAGTTATAAGGGGATACGTAGGCGCTTTTCCAAGCTCAGTCGCTTGTACCCCAAAAATCCAAGATTATGTTTGAACTACGTTATGAACTGATTCCCATTTGGGATACGTAGGTGCTCTTTTGAGTTCGCTCTCTCTAAAAAAAATCCAATATGTTTACCCCGAACTATGTTTCAACCTGATTTTCAAAATGGGATATGTAAGCGCTCTCCTGAGCTTGGTCATCCCAAAACAAAGTTCCCAACAAACCTTAGGAAGCCTCAGAAATGTTTTAGCGAGAGAAAGATTAAAGTAACCCCACAAGGAAACTAGGGCAGAATTTGGGAGGACCTCAAAAATTCTTTAAATATATCAGTTCTAAGGAATGGATTGATTAAAACTTCTACACTGGGGCAAAACTTTTGAGGAGGATCTCAAAAATTCCTCAAGCACGGTGAAATCAAGGATTGACAAGTACACACTTACACTGGGCATAATTTTTTAGAGGGTCTAAAAAATTCCTTCGACATAGAAAAATTCAAGTCGGTATAAAGATGTATACAGACTAGGGCAAAATTTTCGAAAGGGATTCGAAAATTTCACAAGTCGAGATCAAGAAGAAGAAAAAGAGATGGGAGACCTTGTTTGAGTAACCAATGTCATGACATTAAAAGGGCGTGTGTAAAATATATCGTATTCGAAACATATATAATATACTAAAATACATATATTCTCCAAAAATCATCGCCCAAAAACTTTTTCAGCTCTTCTAGAAAAATAAAAGATTTTAAGGAAAATGAGCATCCTTTCCTGCCGAAATGTGAACGGAAGAAGTCCATATGTTGGGAGAGCGGTGGACCATATAGGAAACTGACAAATTTTCTGTGGATGTAGAAACAAACAAGCATGGATGTTTTACACTAACTCGATTGCCAGAATTTTTAAAAAAGGATAACGACAACACGCCAAGCGAAGAAGAAGCTTTAAGGAATAGCGACGCAAAACAGTGTACGAAAGGGTAACGAAGCCCTCCCTAAGTAAAGTTTGCTTTACGCTGATAAGTTTGTTCATTTTGCAGAGCATGAAGATTTTTACAAAATAAAAATTTTAAAGATTACTGAAAGATATAATCACGGTACCAAAAGCTTGGTCTCCACTAAATAGTATTGTGTCAAGGTATTGAGACCTCGGCCTAGATGTCGCATGGCTTGCCTTGATACATTGACTGATTAGACGTCATAAAAATCTAAAAATTTAAAATGACGCGTTGATATCGGTATCGAAATGTCGTATTCACAATCGAATCTAGTCCTTTTGGAAGATGTGAACCCTGTCGACGGGCGGGTATTCTTCCCCGGAGTCAAAAAAGGAAGGTGTTAGTCTTGCCACCGAGGTAAGCTTCATTTCTCAAAATGACGATATGGATTAAACGAGTACATGCCGGAAGGGCTGATTCGGCATCCATAGATATAGCCTAAAATAGGTAGTATAATTCCGTGGTTTATGTCCATAATCGTTGAAATACGAATGTGATTCTTACATCAAGATTTGCGGTCGCTATCGCAGTCTATTTCAATTTAACGTAATCATGGTTCAGGGATAGTGATAGTCATGAGAAAAGGCTCTGCACTTGAATATGCAGTAGTTAACTTGAATATTCTGACTAAATGTGGTAACTCTAGACACAGAGGTTAGTTGTCATCATGAAAGGAATATGATACTGCACTCTGATGTGTAGTCTACATTTGGGTATTTTTTACTATAAGTGATGTAGTCTCGAACTGGTATACCACAAGCTTCGTATGAGGATAACGATGCAATCGACACCAGATTTGCGATAGTCACCGCAATATGTGAAAATGATATGAGTCAGTATTTTCAGGGGTGGCGGATGTCATAAGAAACAAAATGACCCTACACTTGAGAACATGGTTTTCATTAGTAATATCTTGCTTACGAAAACGACAATCGGACTGGGGTGTGTAGGTTCGCAAAAATGCGGTATAGCCCGACCTAGATCCCAATAGAAGTTATCATTGGACGATGAAAACATCTGAAAATGACGAAAAAAGAGTCGGTCAAAGTATCGTGATTATTATCCAGAGTAGATCGTCTTTTAAAAAATACACCGAGACACACACTTATAGGAGAAAAGAAAGAAGACGGACGAGCATTTGCGAAAAGGCGGACATAATATTGGAAGACGATTTCACTATCAACAAAATGGCGAAACGCCATTCAGGTATGACTACATTAAAATAAAAAATAAAAATCAGAAACTAACACGCAGGACTCAACATTTTGGAGATGGCTGATAGCTGCCGAGATAGGAGCAAGAGAACCAGACTCAAGACATGTGGAGAAAACGTGGAACTCTTCTTGGGAAACCGGTCAAAAATCGGGTACGAGAGTCAAGCTTTCTACACCGAGATTGAAACATTACTTCAAGAAACTGCACTCATAAAACTTTTGGAAACCGCTTCCGGTCGAGTTTTTCACCGGAAATAGTCAAAGGGATTCCCACATAAAGGGATATTCTTTTTCGGGCTATCGAGTAGAACTACAATTGACTTGATTCCCAAAGCCAGGGATATTTAGGCTACTCAAAATTCGAGGCTCGGCCATATTCCTATAATTATCCCAAGACATCTCGAGGTAGTTTAAAGAAAAGCACTTATTTTTTCATAGTCCTCATAGAGTCAGAACTACAAACGGCCTGAATTCTCATTTAGCCTGAGATATGTAGGAAGCCCAGAAGCCAGGGTACGGCCATATTTTTGAACTTTTGCGCAAAAAAGCTGTAATTGCTATTATTCGGTAAAAATTAGGATTGTCAAATCCATAGCTCAAGGATGGCATCACCATCCTCTAAATCCAAAGGGGCAATTGTTGACACCTAATTTTCACCGCGTAAGGTGCGTATTTTAATTCTCAAAATTCTCGAGTCAAAGACGGAGCAAGGATGCACCTTCAAAATTAAAAAATTTAAAATCCCGAGAAAATTGCAAAAATTGACGTTTAATTGTTATTTTCATAAAAATTAACAATTATAAGAAATTACGAGTTATTTACTGTCACAAACGTGATTAGAAAAAAAGATACCTATCCCGCTCCGCCCAACTCGGGAAAATTGTTAATTAAAGACGATGTATGAATTACCGCTCATTTTTACCGCATTTGTTTCCATTTTTAAATGTTGCTCAAAATTATATCAATATTGGGCTCGTTTCGAAGCTCGTATTTTAAAACGACGTATTATGATTTTTATCTTGTCGAAATATTATTTTTACGAGGGCATTTTTTAAGCTAATTAACTTAAATTATGTGTTATATTTTAAAAAAAGTGTGTTATATTTTATTAAAGGGAGGGAGTAATTAATATACATATCCCCCCCCCCCCCCCCCTCTCTTTTCATTTACGCATCATTTTTACCCTTTTTCTACCCTAACTATCTCTTTCTCTTTTGAGAGAAGTTGATGGCGGCTAGGGTTTCGATAAGGTGGCGCCACCGCTGTGCCACCGTGATTTCACCGTTCATTCATCATTTTTTGATACTTATGGGTATTTCCCCATCATTTCCCGTGGTGTGGGATGTCATGGGCGAGCCTAAAATGCTCTAGCCATCTTGTGCCACCACACCACAATAGGGAAATGGTGTGTGGCGATTTGCTCATCGATCAACACCCTCATCGTACTGTTTTTTTGACGTGTAAGGCTTGGATCATTTTCCAACGATTCGTTTGGATCGTTTCTGGTACGATCATTGTCTTTGTGTGTGACTAGGCATGCGTTCGTGATTTCTGTTATCCTAATATGTACCGATTGGAAATCACTTTGTCCTTGGGGGTACTATTTCGTGTGATTTTAGAGATTATTTGTACTATTAGTACGATTGGGATAGAATCCCTTTTTGTTTTTACTCGATTTGAATTCTGATTTGTGAATAGGGGGGGGGGGGGGGGAATTCATTTGGAAGGACCTAGAATCTTCCATTTTTGGTCCCTAGGGTAGATTTTTTCATACTATAAATAGATATTGTGTGCGACGTTAAAGGGGGATCTTTTTTTTTTCAAAAAAGAAAGGGGATGCTACTAGTACTCGACTGTGAGGGTTTGAATCTCTTGATAATTTACCCAAAATACACTACATATACACCTACATTATTGAA
The DNA here is from genome assembly GCF_019175385.1 of Lycium barbarum. Lineage (NCBI taxonomy): Eukaryota > Viridiplantae > Streptophyta > Magnoliopsida > Solanales > Solanaceae > Lycium > Lycium barbarum. Next base: position 127,354,536 of record NC_083337.1, on the reverse strand, counting down.
ATAGATATATACTACTTTAATATAGAGAATATTACTCCAAAAAATAATAGATTATACCTGAAAAATCAAAAAGAAAAGGCTTGCAAAAGGTTTTTGGAGTGTTTGTTGTTGAAGGCTTGATTCAATCTCCCCATTTGATCTTCAGGTTGCCTTTGCAAGAGGTAATATCTTTATACTACTATTTATTTCAGCTTCAGTCTTTATATGAATTTAAATGATCACATTGTTGTTTAAATATGTGTTTGAAGCTTTATTTCACTAATTTTGATATATTTCTGCCTAGTTTAGTTGATGGTAAAGTGTTGTTGTTGTTTAAATTGACATAATGAGACTGAGTCTGTTTCTGAATCATGTTTGGGGTTTGTTTTGTTGTCTATCCTTCTGGGATATAGAACTAAAAATGAGATATAGAGGGTGGTATATGGAGCTCAGTATCATTGTATCAAGTTGTTTAAGGTTCCAGTTTGTTATATGGTGCTAGTTTCATTAGCGATTTTAAGTGTTTAGTCCTTTTCTTATGATTTTTGTTCCTCATGTTGTGAATATGGTCTTGTCTGACAATAATAGATCAATTTTGTCTACTAGTTTAGTTGTTTGATATGGTTTTTGGTCCTAGACATGGTCTCAGATTGACTCTGATATAAAAAGCTTAAATTTTTTCCTTTAGAAGTCAAAATGGATCCTTTTCCATCACTTGTTGGTTTTGAATCACCTTTAATGGTTTAACATCCTTTAAAAAGGGTAAGTTAAGGTTCTGAAATTTCCTTGTTAGTGGAATCTTTGAAGTCTTAAAACTCACCTCTGAATCTGTGTGTATTGCTAATGTTTACCTAGAATCTGCTATAAAAGGAAAGAAGGAGGTTGTTTTGCTTAACTATTGTGTATGGATCTCTTTTTTGTAGTCTCCTCCTCTCTTGTTGGCCAGTTACCTAGGAAGCTGTTATGTTTAGTTTGAATTTTGAAGTGCTAAATGGGCATACTTTACACATTGTTGTTGTTGAATGAGTAGGAGTATAAAAGGGGTTAAACTAAACCTAGGAAGCAAAATCAGAACTTAGTATTAGCATAGTCTCTTGTTCTTTCCTTCTATGTGCTTACCTTTTTGGAAACTTGATCTCAGATTAAATTTCTCTTTCAAAATAATGTTAGAAGTTGATTAAGATTTAAACCTCATTGGGCTTACAATATTTTGCTTTTAAGAAGTTGAATAGGTGGCTTACATGTGATATCTGTGTTGCTTGCACTTTACCTTTTTCTTGCCTAATATTGTCACCTAAAAGACTAAGAATAAGGGTTCTGAACTAAGATTAAAGTTGTTTTAAGAAAATTGATGAGATACCTGCCTTATGACATACTCTTTTGTTGTTCATTTGTAAAAACTTGAGATCGCCTCATGTCTACTTTTGTTCCTTATGTGCTTGTTTGAAATTGAACCATGACTGCTACACTGTCAAAAGACTTAAGATAGTATCATGCTCCCTTTGCCTTTGTTGTGGCCTGTTGGAACCTATTTGGATTTTCTATCTGTGTTTTGGTTTATTTGTGTAGTTTTTGGGAATAAGATCAGTTAGACTATCTTTTGAGACTCTGGTAATGCCTCCACAGGACTCACTATGTATTGAGATGGTTTTTGCGACTAAGCTGAGATCATTCTGTGTTCATGATAGATCTTGACTTGAAACCCTGGGGGTATTGATGAACTTGTGGTTTGCATTACTTTATTCCTTGACCTATTTAAACTAAAACTAGCCTGAAAATAACTTTGGACTTATTACTAGCTACTATGACCCTTGGATAGGTACAAACTAGTTTAAGAATGGTTCCTGGCATTGTTTCAGTTTCTTGCTAACTAAAATGAACTTATGATTGGCTAACTCATCACTTAGTCTCCTTTGATTTCCAAATTCCCCCCTAGAAAGTGCAGAAGTAAAGACTATAAGTATGGTCCTTGACCTGTTTTCTGTCTCATTTACCTCAATCTTGTACTACTTCATTTCCTTGCCTTTCCACTATCAACACTACTTGTTTAGTCACCTAAAAAGTGTGCCATGCCTTCCTTGATTATGCTATGTTTGGTTCTGAACTTTGATACTCAATGCCATGCTAAAACTGAAATCAAAACTGCTTTTACAAGAATAAATGTAGTACCTGCCTACTTGTATCTGCCTTTGTAGCTAGTTTGTGAATTTCTAAGGCCCATGTACATGATTTCCCACCTCTGCCTACTTACTTATGACCATAACAGTTTTAGTCTAGTATTTTGAGCCCAGGACAGTGTCATGAACCTATTTTGGCCACAGTTAGGACTATCTGGATCTGTAATTACTCTCATATAAGTCTCCTGTCATTTGTGATTTGCTATGTTTGCACCTATGTTAGCTTCACCCTCTTAAGAACTTTTTTTTTTTTAATTAAAGCCACCATAAAGGGTGGAAATTTATTAAAATAGGTCAAATTGTACAAGCAGGGAAGAAAAAAGAAGAAAAATCTAAGAAAATAGAAATGCTAAAACTATACTAATCCTAATAACACCACAAGAAGAAAACTAACTAGTTCCAAGGCCTTGTCTTGTATCCATTTTTCACATCTACAAGTCTTACAGATGGAATGGATCAAGAACTCATGAAGTAGAACCTCAGGCTTTTGGTTGTAATAAGTCTCTTCCAGTAGAGTTTTTATAGGACTTGCACAGCTTCACCATATAACCAAGCTCACAGATCAACACAGGTCTGCATAGACTGCTGAATCCTCCTGCATACTGATCCATCAAGATGATTGCTCCTTGTGTAGTGATGCACCTTCTATGTAGCACTTCTTGTATCCATTGTAGTAGTACTGATCCAACCTTCAAACTCCAAATCAATCCAATATCAGTCTAATAAACAACCAACTAGATATAGTACATCCTTCAGTAGATTGGACATAACATTAATACCACACACTGAAGACGGCACTATTAGTCTAATAAACCCTCTTATATATAGTATACCCTCTTAAGAACTTGTTGATCCTGTCTTGGCTATTCTTTATGCCATAACTAAATTCTGTTTGATCCCACATTCATGTTAAACCTATCATGTTCTTCCTAGTTGTGCCATGGTTATATTATGAGTCTCAAACACTTGTTGTGTCTTGCCTTAGTTATCTTTGTATTGCCTAAAGCTATGTGTTTTCTTCACCTTGTGTCTGATGAACTACTCTGCGGCATTTTTTGCTTCTGTGATAACTGGCCTTGCATATGTGTTTGATTGTTCAAGCCTTGGTCAGTGGCCAAAACTTGAGTTTGAAATTGTGTGGATTTCTGGGGAATTTGTGGCCTGTACATGACTTGGATGTGGTGTTTAGAGTCAAGGTTAACTGAATGTGTAGTGTATATCAAGTGTATACGGAGGGTATGCCCTTTAAAGGGTTTTGCTCTTCATTTTTTCGTGGGTACACTGATAGTATATCATGCATATTAGAGTCTTGACACTTAGAAATTTAAGAAGAAAACTAAGTAGTATATCAGTGGTATATTGTGTATACCACAGCTTTGACACTTAAAGAGAAATTTAAGAAGAGAGTGAGTTTGGGCCCACTGCTTGGGCCCGTCATTTGTGATTTGTGTGTCTGAGCTACTATCATTGTTTTGGGCCTTCTTTTTGCAATGTTAGGGACAGCTTTTGAGTTGTTATTATATGGGCTTGGCCCAAATCTGATGTAATTCATTTTTTGGGCATTATAATAATTATCATTTTAGTTTTTAATCTTGTACTAAATTTAATTTGTGAGCATATACTAATATCATGTATGTCCTTTACCTCTCTGTCCATCCAAACCTCGTTGGTGGGCCCCAACGGGGCCAGCTAACGTATCTAGATCGAGTCAGCCCGGCTTGGAGCGAAAATGGAGCATACATTGGAATTAAGACGAGACTGATTGCACAAATATTTTCCTTTTTGGGCTTAGTCGGTCCAAATTCTCTACCTCAATTAAATTGTTGTTTACATAATTATTGCGCCAATTGGAACCCTTATGAGATTGTCGTATTTTAAAGTCGCCAAAATGAATTTGCAACAAAATTAAGACATGGTTGTAAAGCATTAATGCAAATTGTGACTGATTTGATTAAAGGACCAAAACTGTCGACTTTGTAAAATGTGGGACTGATTTGAACATTTACGAAAACCTATGGACTTGGACGTGTGGACTAATTTGGACAAAACTTGTGAGATTAATTATGATTATTTAGACTTAGGCTAAAAAATAAAATTTGACTAAAACTTAGCAAAAGATAGAATAAAAAATAGACTATATATATGTAGAATATTATATGAACTATAATAGTATACCAAAATTATGTTCTTAAAAACTATTTTCCTATACTCTAAAATATTTTTTCAAAACTATTTCTGGGTGGACTTACGTAGAGTCCTACTTAGGTAAGAGCTTTCGGGTATTAGTTTAAGTGTTCGAGTCCGACACCCTAAACGCCCAAGTTGGGCGAAATTTTACCACTTTTGATTCTTGAAACGTGGTATATTTTTGCATAAATGACTAATTTCTATTTGCGGAAATATGAAACAAAAACTATTTTTATTACAGTCAATTTATATTTGAGATAAGGGTCAAAAACACACCTTAACTATCACTTTTTTTTAGTTTCATACCTAAACTATCATAGGGTTGAGAAAACTACCTAAACTATCACTATCTAGTTTGCAAAACATACCTGAACTAAATGTGTGAACTCACTCTCCAAAAGGCAAGTGAAGCTGAAATTTTCTCAAAACATTTGTCCACATGGCATAAGTAATATTATGGTGGCACCTACATGAAAATTAAAAAATAATATTTTTTTATAAAAAAAAAAAAAAAAATTGTACATTTTTTTTCAAAAAAAAATCAGCATTTTAAAAAAAATGGATTTAAAAAAAATTGTAAAAAAAAAAATCAAAAAATTTAGAAAATCAGAAAAAAAAATGATTTAAAAAAATGGAAAAGTTGATTTTTTTAAGAAAAAAAATGTGAAAACTAAATAATCAGTTTTCTTATTTTTTTTAACTTTTCCAATTTTTAAACTATTTTTTATTTTCTATAATTTTTTATTTTTTTTTACAAAAATTATTATTATTCAGTTTGTTTTTTTAAAACAAATAGCTTTTTAAAAAAAAAAATCATGTAGGTGCCATTGTGACATTATTTCTTCACGTGGACAACACTTGGCAACATTTTTATATAAAATTGAGAGTGTAGATCACATGCCATTCAAGAATAATTTGAGATGTGTTTTACAAATTAGATAGTGATAGTTTAGGTAGTTTTCTCAACCTTCTGATAGTTTAGGTATGAAACTCAAAAAACAGTGATAGTTGGGGTGTGTTTTTTACCCTTATCTCTTTATATTTACAAAGGCATATTATTAGAACCCGTAGGTTAACCGTATCTTACAGATCCTTAATACCAGGGTGTCAAACACCTTCTTCGGGGATCACCAGAACCCTTACCCATACTTTGGTTAGATTAGGATTCTTTTAAAACTTAACTGCTTTAAATAAACCCTTTTCAAACTGATTTTTCTAATTTCCTAAAAAGTAGGTGGCGACTCTAAAATAAGTCCATTTAGAGCACCATCCATGTAGAAGTATGTTTTTTTCTTTTTTTCGGTACGATTGACAACTGTACTTCCCCGGGACACTTTCTTTTTTAAATGAGGCAAGTGCACTGGTGCTTTATCGCTAGGCATATCTCTAATAGCATCAGCAATCTCATGTCTTGTTACTGCTTGAACCAGTTGTTGCTTCTCTGCCATAGATAAACAGGGTCCTTGGTTAGTCATCTTAGTGTTGGGGCATGGCATGACCTCATTACCATAGCGCATAAGATTTGTAAAAAAATTATAAACTCTACTTCCGCATCCTTTGGATCAGTTAGTTTCATCCCATTCTCATAATATATTATTGTAATGGTGTTCCTGCTAGCGCTGATTTTCAGTTGAGCATGGAAATATTTGGCATTTTCATCACCAATATCAATCCAGAAGGCTCTAGATTTTTGTCTCATGACTTTCTCTTCAACACTACTCCATTTCTCAATCTCACTGATAAGCTACTTCTCTTGATCAAATAATCTCTGACATAGTGGTTGAGTAACAATGACAACTTGCACTTGTTCAAGATGTTGTCTGGCTTGATTCAGTTTGGTAGCATAGGATGTCGTTAAGGCATTGAGATCTTTCAGTTCAAGCTTCAGTTGTTTCAGCCTATGTCATTGGTAAATATTATTGTAATAATTAATAATGTAATGCTAGGTTGTTATGCACAAATATAACATAAAGAATGTTATGTACTAATATATTATTTATTGAAAATAGTTATAACGTATTGAAGTCCCACATGACATCCTATAATTTCGTTAATAGAATGGATATTTTCAATAATAAAGAGCTATTGAGGTTCAATAGGTAGAATGAAGAATATTTTTAACCCAAAAATCAACACTAAGTGCATTTGGGGTTCCAATAGGTAGAAAAAGATAAATTAAAAGTATTCTCAATACGTTTGAGGCATTTTTTAACCATTTACGTTTTATTTACTTTAAGAGCATTTGTGTTTTAAACTATCATATTAGGTGAAAGAACTCACTCAAACAATTGCCATCTTTTTAATCAATAAGGGGCTCAACTAGTTCACAACAATTGTTCCTACATGAGGACTAACGATTATGTTGGTCATGATTGACAAAACTTCTTGAATCTATGTGTGGTCGCTCTTGATACTTTTCTAGCCAGTTGCTCATGGCTAGGATCTTAATCTATTTTATTCTTTTATGATCTGATTGGTCACAACTGGCACACCCCTCATGCGTCTAGGCTACCAGTCCTGACGCCTATCCAATGGGTTACGACTCAAGGGATGGCAATGGGGCGGGGCGGGTTTAGGCAAGTGCGGGTATGCGCGGGTGCGGTGCGGGTCTAAATTTTTAAAAATTAATTTTTTGCGGGGCGGGTGTGGGTGCGGGTTAGGGATTTTAAAATATTACAAAATCCTAAAACATACGACTACGGCTTATTTTTTCTTGACAGAGTAAAACAACGGCTAAGTCCATCTTAGCTAAACTCTAAAACAAATACCATCTCTGTTAATTTCTCAAGGTAAATGTATAAACCTCTGATAATTTTTTGTTTTCGTTCTCTTTATTTGATTATTATGTCCTTTAGTCTCTCTTGTTTTTGCTCTCTTTATTTTATTTCTGTGAGTCTCTCTCGTTATTTTATTTCTTGGTAGTGTTATTTCATTTAAATTCTTCAAAAAATTATCCTTGTCTACAACCAATAACACTATACAGTTCCCATTGAGCCTCACTAATAGTATTTAAATTCTGTATTTTGTACTTATAGATAAGCATGAAATCTCAAAATGAAGAAAATTCGGTTGGTTCATCTTCAAGTACTCTTCCTGTGCCCATTGAGGGTGAGAGCCAAAGGTCTTCTCAAATTATTGAATTTACTGAATCTGAAAAAAGGAAATTGAAGTCTAAATCATGGAGACATTTTAAACCGGTAAGCGTTAATGGTGTTCGCTATGGTATTTGTAATTACTGTAATGCTCGTATCAAAGCAAATAGAAAATGCGGGACATCGTCTATGTTAGAACATTTTCGTAGATGTCCTAATAAGCCAAGAAATTTGGAAAACGATAGCGGTTTGGGGTGTGATGATAGTAGCCAAACATTATTTCGATCAAGATGTTTCACATAAAGAACTTGCTCACGCCATTATATTGCATGAATATCCCCTGTCTATAGTAGATCATGTAGGATTTAGAAAGTTTGTTGCTAGTCTTCAGCCATTGTTCAAAATGGTGTCAAGGAACACAATCAAAAATGATATTTTGAGGATTTTTGATAATTTGAAATCAAAAACTTCTAACTTATTGGAAAAACTCACAAGTAGAATTGCAATTACTACTGATATGTGGACTTCAGACAATAACAAAAAAGGATTCATGGCTATTACAGCGCATTTTATTGATGATTCATTGAGGCTTCAGAGTCATATTCTTAGATTTATTTATGTACCTACCCCACATGATAAGGATACTTTGTGTAGTGCGTTGATTAATTGTTTGTTAGAGTGGAATCTTGAAAGAAGAATATCAACCATTACAATTGATAATTGTAGCACAAACAATGCAATGATGAAGACTTTGTTAGATGAGAAACTTTGTAAAAGCGATTTATTGTTGATGGGTCGATTGTTTCATGTGCGTTGTGCCGCATACATCTTGAATTTGATTGTGCAAGAAGGGCTAAAGGTGATAGGAGATAGTGTTAATAATGTGCGCAACAGTGTCTTATATTGGATAGGGTCATCAAGTAGAATTGAAAGGTTTGAATAAGCTGCACGGTTGTTACATATTTCTTGTAACAAAAAGTTTGAGTATGATTGTCCAACTCGTTGGAACTCAACATATCTAATGTTGAAAATGGCCCTAGACTATAAAGATATGTTTATGAAGTTGAGTCTAACTGACACTAGTTATCGTTGTTATCCAACTGAAGGGCAATGGAGTGCAGCAGAAGAAGTTTGTTGTAAGTTGAAGTTTTTTTATCATATTACTGAACAACTCTCAGGAAGTCAATATCCAACTTCAAGTCAGTACTTTTAAAAAGTTTGTGAAATTAAGCTAGAATTGGAAGTTTGGGTTAAAAGTTCTAATCTTTTAATTAGCTCTATGGCATCGGCAATGTTGTTGAAATATAAGAAATATTGGGATGACGTACATATTTTTATGGGTGTGGCTGCTATCTTTGATCCGAAGTATAAGATGAAGTTGGTGGAGTTTTATCTTCCACATATTTATGGTGAAACAATTGTTTTAGATAAGATTCAAGAAGTTCGAACCCACTGTTTCGATCTCTTTCAAGAGTATAAGAGTATAGTACCTGCTACACATGGAGCATCTAGTTCTAATGAAGTTGTTGGTTTTATTGAGGTTGATCGTCTGTCTAGCTTTGATAGATTTGTCGCTTCGAGTAGGGCTAATATGGACACAAGATCGGAGCTAGATTTGTATTTAGAAGAAAGTTTGCTACCTCGAACTCCATCGTTCGACAATTTAAGTTGGTGGAAGACAAATGGATTAAAGTTTCCTACTTTGCAGAATATGGCTCGTGACATCGTAGCTATTCCTGTCTCCACAGTTGCTTCAGAATCGACATTTAGCACTAGTGGGAGGTTGATTAGTACGCATTGTAGTAGACTTCATCCTACTACTTTGGAGGCTTTGATGTGTGCTCGCACTTGGTTATGGAACGAAGTAAATGGTAAGTAATTCTCTCAATGACTTATTATGATAATAAAGTTTTCATTTTTTTTTATATTATATTGATTAATTGGATTGCATACGTTTCTTTTCAAATTTGACTTCTACGGTCGACAAAGTTTCATGTCCAACATTACTTGACGAAGAGGAAGAGCTGGATTCAAGTGGACTTACTGGGCTATAGCTACTTTATGTATCTGGTAAAAAGATTCAAAAAAATAGCATCCACTGTTCAGCAAATACTTGCCTATTTTGCTGAATTCTTATCTAGGGAACTTGACAAAGAGTGATGGTTGTCAATTTGTTGGAAATGCTTCAGACGTTAGAGCATTGTTAGACCATTGTGTGCTCTTTACTTTTTATTGGTCAAGCTGTTGTAGAAGCTTTATATTGCATCATTGTAAAGTAATTTCCAGTTGTAAGCATTGCTTATTGTTAAGTTGTCAATCCTTATTTGTTATCAGGAAATGCCTTTCTCATTTGTCTTTACGGCACTGCAACACATCTTAGAATTGTTTCAGTATAATGGAAAGTGTGGAGTACTACACTAATGTTATAGCCAAGAGCCAAAAGACCAAAAGCTAAAATGAAAGTTTGTCTCCTGATATCTTTCAAATTTATCTGTATGATGTATAAATCGAAGCCATTATGCGTACGAGGATTTCAAATTTTTATCTTTTGGTATCTTTCAATTTTTTATCACATGCGTCTACTAGGATTCTTGACAACCTCGATCAGGTTCGACATTGACCATTAAGCAGAAGGTGCTTAGTCTCGAGAATGTGAAGATCTCTTGGTAATATCATCATGTTGTTAGATTTCAAATGATTTCCTGTTGAATCCTTGTTGCTTAAGGACTAAAAGATTCTTTTATTATTGTATGTACTTCATGTTTGTGTGTTGGGAGAACGCCACTAAGTTGATGAATTGGGATTTAGACATGTAATAGATATATTTCACTTCATTTAGTGGGAAAATGATATCTTGTTTGATGGCACATTTCCTCTGACCAGTTATGTGTCCAAATGTCCTCACTGCTTTTGAGTCTCAAATTGAAGAAAGTGGATATGATTGATATGGATAAAAAGCTATCATTCCATAGTTCTATGGTTTAATGAGCTATATAAGGGATCTAAAAGTTTCACTTACTTTTAAATCATTAGTCTGGCTTATGGTATCAAAGAATGTTTAGCTGCAAAAGAGTATATGTGGGATTGTAAATTTGTCTCCTGGTATCTTTCAAACTTTACATGAAAAAAAAAAATCTGGTTGTAATTTCAAAAAAAAAAAAAAAATTAAAACAAGAATGCCGGGCGGGGTGGGGCGGGTTTATGTGGGTGTGGTGCGGGGCGGGTTTTCGTGGGTTTAGAGGAAATGCGGGGCAGGGCGGGTTATAATTTTATGGGTTTAGACAGAACCCGCACCGCACCACTGCCATCCCTAGTTACGACTGACACCCTTATAGTTCGGGTCACCATTCTTGGAATTCTACAAGCCACCATTCTGAGTCGCAACCTTAAACATCGTATTGATCAATTTTTTCGAATACTTATTATAGATTGAGCATGATAGTTAGTCCAAAAGACTTGTCTATAAGGTAGGAGAACACATTCAATCTATAAACTCAATACCATACTCTTTGCAGTTAATGCTTGGCTGAATTTGTTCACAATTAAATAAGTAGAAGTATATTTTTATTCCATATTTTATTCTAAATAAAATAATATATGCAATCAATTTCTGCAAGACTAACCTTAATATTCATCAACCAAATGCTCTATTAATTGTATAAAATTAAGTTTCTTATGCGACTATATCTGGTGTGGCCGTTAGAGCATTGAGAGGACCTTTCCCTAGTACGAGAGGATCGGGAAGGACGCACCTCTGGTGTACCAGTTATTGTTCCCACGGTAAACGCTGGGTAACCAAGTGCAGAGCGGATAACTACTGAAAGCATCTAAGTAGTAAGCCCACCCCAAGATGAGTGCTCTCCTATTCCGACTTCCCTAGAGCCTCCGGTAGCACAGCCGAGACAGCGACGGGTTCTCTGCCCCTGCGGGGATGGAGCGACAGTAAATGTTTTTGATAATTCAATAGAAGGTCACGGTGAGACGAGCCGTTTATCATTACGATAGGTGTCAAGTGGAAGTGCAGTGATGTATGAACCTAGGTGATCTGTCCATGACCAGGATGAAGCTTGGGTGAAACTAAGTGGAGGTCTGAACCGACTAATGTTGAAGAATCAGCGGATGAGTTGTGGTTAGGGGTGAAATGCCACTCGAACCCAGAGCTAGTTGGTTCTCCCCGAAATGCGTTGGGCGCAACAGTTGACTGGACATCGAGGGGTAAAGCACTGTTTCGGTGCGGGCCGCGAGAGCGACTATATATTATTTAATGCAAAATATTATTGAGATCATTTTGTTAATTTAACCAACCAAATGACCTTTCATTGTGGAATAGATCTCGTGTTTTAGAAGGATTAACTTAAATATTCATTCACCCAATCACTTAAACTAAAAAAAAAAAATTTTTTTTAGATTGACTAAAAAGAAAAGAGTGTCACATTTTATTTTATTCTTTTAGACAAGAACTGATAAATTTGATTGATGATTAGCTGTCCACATTACAAAGAAGCGTACAAATCAGGGACACTAAATTACAAAAGTAAACTATTTTTACACCTAAACACAAACCCTAAAATATAGAAAATTAAACATGTAACCCCTACAAACAGTAAAATTAAACATTCAACCGTAAACTTCTTCAAGAGCTGGTAAACTTAGTAACCGCCTTAGTTCCTTCAGAAATGTTTAACCAATTCACCAGGAAGTACAAGTCTCACAGCAGTCTGAATTTCCCTAGAAGTAATAGTAGGCTTTTTATGGTACCTAGCAAGTCTAGAAGATTCCTGAGCAAGTTTCTCAAATATATCATTTATAAAACTGTTCATAATCCCCATAGCTTTGCTTGAAATACCTATATCTAGATGAACTTGCTTCAACACCTTGAAGATATAGATCTTGTACGTTTCAACCGATTTCTTCGCTCTCTTCTTCTTTTTGTCACCGGCTCCGGCGCCGGAGGCGTCTTTTGGGAGTTTGTTGCCGGCTTTTGGTTTTTTCTCAGCCTAAGCTTTCTCGGCAGCTGGCTTCTTCTCGACGGGTTTCTTCTCTGCTTTTGGTGCCATTAGTGAAAGTAGGCAAGATTTGTAAGGAGATGTGTTTAGACTTTTAAGGAGATAGAGTGTCACGTAAATTGGAATAGGGAAAGTGAACTTTTGGTTAGTTCCTAGTAATCTTCATCCCCTCCTCCACTCGTTACAAGGGCTTAAATGTTGAGCTAATTCTCTAGACGGTCATTCAAGTTTGGGAAATTGCCTATAAATGTCACTTTTGTTTCTTTAAGTACAACAAAATCACTTAACTATCACTATTTTTCTCAAAATATACTAAACACCTCAAAAACCTCCTCCTCTCCTAGTTGGGATGTCATGTCATTAAAGTTAATTCTTTTATAATGAATATATTTAACTCATAACACGCATTTAACCAAATTCATATTTTATACCTAATCAAATATGATCCGGTTAAAAGCGGTAAAGGAATCAAACCATACTTTCTATTAAGCCACTTTTTCAAATCTTTTTTTTTTTTTTTTTGTATCTCAATTCAAATAGATTATACTATGGCGTTATTTAACCATTGTTTAATTCATCTGGTAAGCTATTGCTGGTCAATATGCTATATTCAATTGAGTGTTGTTGAAATACATTATCATGCAACAACGACTTTGTAAGAGTCTAAAAATCGTGAAATGAAATAACAAGGTAACGAAGATATATTAAAGCTAAATCTTCAAGTTTTGGCTTTATAAACCATGTCTTAAGTTAGCAAATTGGCTATTAGTTATATCAAATCAAAGACATCACTTTGTTCGGCTTTCAATTAAAATTAAAATTTAAGTAGTCTTGTCTTTCCATTCAAATTCAAATATGTTAAATATTATATTTTTTTCACATTAAACGATATATTCTTTTCACATTAAATGAAATTACACAGATAACTCAAATATTACTTTCGTATAAGTTTAACTTTTAAAAATCTAAACTAAATCTTAAATATGTGTATGTAATTTTTTGGTATTTCCACTTGATGGCCACAATCCTCTTTTATCGATGTTTATAAACCTTCTTCGAGTTATGCAGTAGTTTGTTGGAAAAAATGACTTTATGCTAGTGCACAACGAACTCAATAATGTGGCAATGAAGAAATGTCATGATAAGCTAGATATGATATAACTCAAATATCAATAGACGGTTCTTATAAGTCTCACATGAGTCTTCTTAGTTATGTATACTTTGTAACAGTTGAGTTAGCTGCTTATGCATACTAATTTGTAACAATTGAGTTAGCTGAAGAATTGTTTTATATATGCAAAGATAATTTCTCGATGGTATGGAAACAAAAATATCAAAAAATTACACACTACATATTTAAGCATAAATAACTCAAAATACAAAGGAAAATTTTACACTAACTTTATCGCTTAAAATATAAGATTCAATTAGATTTTCTATAAGTTAAGCTTATACAAAAGTAATCTTAGTGTTATCTGTGTAATTCCATTTTAATGTGGAAATAATATGTCATTTAAAGGTGGAAAAAATATGATATTCATAAATATTTGATTTGAATAGAAAGATAAAACTATTTAAATTTTAATTTAAATAGAAAGACAATATATTTGAATTGAGATTACTAAATTTTAGATTTGAAAAAATGGCTTAATAGAAAGTATGGTTTAATTCCTTTGCCGCTTTTTAATGGGTATATTTGATTGGGTATAAAATATGAATTTGGTTAAATGAGTTTGATGAGTTAAATATGTATATTATTTTTTTTTTTAAAAGGGAGCTTTAATGAGATGGCATACCAACTAGGAGAGAATGAGGGTTTTGAGGTGTTTAGTATATTTTGGAAAAAATAGTGATTGTTGAGTTACTTTATTGTTCTAAAAGAAACAAAAGTAATATTTGTATGCAATTCCCCATATTTGGGCGATGGAATTAACTCCTTAAATATTTAACACTGGCTAAAGATCCTTAAAAATTACTTTGGTATTGAATTCAAAGGGCAATAAAGATATTAATAGGGGTGTACATGGACCGGGTTGATTCAGATTTTTCAAATACCAAACCAAACCATTTGTATTGGGTTTTTAAATCTATAAACCAAACCAAACCAAACCAATAAAAGTCGGGTTTTTTCAATATGGGGTTTTCTCGGGTTTTTCATTGTATTTAATGAAAAGCACCATACAACAACATTTGCTTGATAATTTGCAAACTTCCCTCTCAAAACTACTTTCTTTAGATACAGAATATTCATATCAAAATATTTTTTAAATCATTCAGGTCATTTGAATTAATATAATGTCATGATATATAATAAACTTGAAGCAAAAAACTTGGCCAGTGACCTTGTGAAGATTCAAAAAGTAACTACATTCATATGAGCTCTCTGCAACTACCCCCAAGAACTTAACATTTGGCCAAAACACCTTCTCAAAGTGCAGAAAAATCTTGTTCTCAATCTCTACACCTAGTTCATTGATGGTAGTCTCCTTCCATTCAGGTAATCTGGGTTCAAACTTGATCCCATTCGATTTTAAAACACCAAGAGGAACAACAATAACTGGAGCCTTGCAGGGTTGCTGATTTGAGAGGAAAGAGAAGAGGGAAAAAATGTAAAATGAGAAAGGGAGGAGGGTTTCTGATTTTAGGAAAAAATGTATTGTAGCCGTAGGGTTTCTTTTGTTACATTACATATGTTTTCATTTCCTTTTCATTAAGTTTCTTATTGGGCTTTCTGTGTATTCTTTATTGGGACAACTACGTATATGTACATCTTAAGGAGAAATATTTACGAAACGTGACGATAGTTTTATATTTACAAAACATAACCTTACAAACCCTATACAAAATATGCTTTTTTTAAAAAAAAAATATATATATATATTTCATTTTCGCTCAAAAATTTATGTTTGAAATGTGTATAACTCACTCAAGGCTTAAAAAGTTCGCTCAAAATTTAGTATATGAAATGTGTATATCTCGTTCAAGGCTTAAAAAATCCGCTCAAAATTGTGTGTACGAAAACAATATGAAATTTGTATCTCGCTCAAGTCTTAAAATTTCGCTCACATTTTCGTGTATAAAGTTCATGTTAGATTTCTGTAAAATTAATACAACTACAACAACACTGTATACAACTTTGATACAACATTCAAGACTTAAAATAATCGCTCAAATTTTTGTGTATGAAATGTGTATATCTTGCTTAAGGCTTAAAAAGTTCGCTCAAATTTTATATATGAAGGACGTATGAAATGTGTATATCTCGATCAAGGCTTAAACATTACGCTCAAAATTTTATGCATGAGAATGGTATGAAATGTGTATATTTCGCTCAACACTTAGAATTTCATTTACATTTTTCGTATATAAAGTTCATATTAGGTTTCTGGAAAATTAATACAACTACAACAACATTGTAACAACTTTCATACAATATTCAAGGCTTATAGTTTTCGCTCACAATTTTGTGTATGAAAATTATATTAAAAATTTCGCTCACACATACACATTTCATACACTTTTCATACAGCTTTCATACACAAAAATTTGAGGTAATTTTTTAAGTCTTTGAGCAAATATATATATATATATATATATAAAAATTAATTTTTTATTTTTTTTATTTTTTATAAATATATATTTTCTGGACAAAAATATATATGAAAATCCGTCATGTTTCGTAATATATCGTTATGTTTTGTAAATAGGAAAACTATCGTCTAGTGTGATAAATATTTCTCTTTAACATGTACATATACGTAATTTTTCCTTCTTTATATGGGTTTCAAATATGGACCATTTCATAAAATTAAGTCCAAATCTGAATGTAAAAATACATAAATTATGAAAGAATTAAAGAAAATATTAATAAATTACATTCTATTAAATATTTTTATGTATATAATTTAAAAGTAGTATACATATAATCGGGTCGGTTTGGGTTCGGTTTGACTTTTTTTAGTTAAAACCAAACCAATCCTATAATGGTCGAGTTTTTTTTTTTCAACGTCAAATCAAATCAAACCAAATCACTAGTCGAATTTTTTTTCCAATTTGATTCGATTTGTTGGTTTGGTGCGATTTATCTGTTTGGAACCCGATGTGAATCGAACACGCAACCTTTTGATCTGGAGTCGGACGCGCTGCCATTGCGCCACGGATCCGAAGTTGTTGGTTTTGGATCTCACTAATTTTCTTTACCTAGGTTTGCTATTATTAGATTTTCGTGCGCGTTGTTAGATTGCTTTGCTAAAAGTTGATTATTTGGCCGCTCGATAGAAGAAGAAGTCAAAAGGTTGAATCTTTCTTTGCTGCCAACCCCCCCCCCCCCCCCCCCCACACACACACCCGCCAACCCACCCTTTAGTCAACACTCTTGTCTTTGTCTCTCTTGCCATTGTATATTATTTTCCCCTTTGTTGTACTACTATTGTTTTTGCTTTAATTGCTTCTTAATCACTGTCCATTACAATAAAACCAATATTTACGGGGTTAATGTATTCGTACAATTATTAATTCCAATTGATCTTATGTGTTAAAGATAGGCGGCCTGAGCATTGAAAATTAGTGGGACAGAACTTTGCTAAATACCAAAAGTTGAGCCAAGTAGAGAAAAAAAAACCCAAAAGGTGGTTGTAATTAGCCCGCCTCTACTAGAATTAAACAAAATTTAATCTAGTTCAAGCTAGCTCTTTCCCTTTCTTTATTTTATTTTTTTTAAAAAAAATTATCTATTAAAAATCAAATTCTAAAGGATTAAATTAGAAAACTAAAAAATAAAAATCGAACTTCAATTGACAAAGAAATGAATATCAATCTTTTCACTTCCGAATAAGTAAATTTTTTACGCGGATTTATGTTTTCAAATATAGACACGATTCTATACTTGAATTTTGATGTGATCAAATATACATCAAGATTATAGAAATAATTAAACTTTAAATTTCTCATTTCATTCTTAATGAGATAATTTATAGCCACACAATTATCTAAAGATATTTTAGAACACAAGTTTCAAAAGTCTCTAATTCTTTCTTAAATTTCATGCCTAGAAAAAACACATCATTTAAATTGGGATAGATAGAGTACAGTCAAACCTCTCTATAATTGTCATTCGTTATAACATCATTTCACTATAATGATTTGATTTTCTCCAAAACCAATTTTTCATGTTATATTTTACTTCTCTATAACAACATTTTATCTATAACGGCATTGACATTCATTGTATCGATACACTCTTTTTAAATTATCTATCTAAAACAGTCATACTCAAATAGTGTGTAATAATATTTTGGAGAAAAAAATCGTCAATTTAAGCGTTATATTATCATTAAGAGACTGAAATTTATGAAACAACTTACAATTGTAGAATTCTTACGTCAAACTTGAAATATTTAAATTTTCAATTAATTTTAAATGCATATGTTCGCTAGATTTAATTCTTTATGGGTACGGTACAACTAGTTATGGATTTATTACTAATATATTAGTCTTTTCAATTTTTAATTAATCAAATATGAAAATCAATTGAGATTTAAAATTAACAAGTATTTTTTTCATTTATAACATAAAAAGTACAGAAAAATATTTTTTTTTCGTACTTTTGTTTAAAGCAGCTAAACAAGATATAAACATCAAAATGACACTATACATACATATCAGCACCTCACTATAACAGTCATGAAATTTTCAGACAAATGTTGTCATTGTAGAGATGTTTTGACTGTATTAGATTATATAAGTAAAATATTAGAAGAACCTTTTTTCAATTATCACTACTAAAAAACTTCCAAAAACCGACGAAAAAGACCGACGGATTGCGTCGGTTTTTTCAATGAAACTGATGAGAAACCGACCCTTTACAGTCTGTCAGTTTACATAGTCTCGCTTTTTGAAAACCGACGGACCGCGTCGGTTTTTTGCGACGGACTGTGTCGCTTACATGGTCCGTCGGTTTTTATCCAATAATTTAAAAAAATTAAAAAAACCGACGGACTGAGTCGGTTTTTTTAATTTATGATTTTTTATCTTAAATAAAAATATATAAATTTTATGAAAAAACCGACGCACTTAAAATTTTAAGAATTAATTTCCAGAAAACCGACGCAGTTCGTCGGTTTTCTGGAAAATTTCCTGCATGCAATTGCTGCATTTTCTGCCGCCACACCTGCTCAAAAACCAGTACCAAAAGCTGCTCAAAACTAGCATTAAAATGCTCCAAATCAATTCTAAAAGAGCTACAACACATAAAATCACCCTAAGTAACAATCAAACACTATCTAAACACATTAAATACGATCTAAATAGACCTTCAAAGTTCAAAAATATTTAAATGTCCAACCAAAAGTACCATTAACTAGTTCTACATAGTTTTAACATAAGTCCATAGAGCATAAAACATAAGTCCATTATGAAATCGAAACTAAAACATAAGCCCCACGACTATATAAATGAACCCCAACCGCTTCCGGTTTCAAATACTTCTTACACCGGCAAAGAGAACAAGCACACCTAATTACCCCTTCATTTTGAAAAGGGTGAAGTCACATTGCATGTGCGTAAACTTGTCAACAAATTCATCGTGTACACCCACACGATCACTATTATTTATATTATACATCCACATGCGATCCATCTACAAAAATATACCCACAAATTATTGAGGTTATAGATATATATTTTAACATAAGAATTCTAACTTAAAATATAACTTAAGAAAACACAATCCCAACCAATTCTAACTTTGAATTCTCAATGACAATTCTAACTTTAATAACTTATGGATTCTAACTTTAATATAACTTTTAAAAGCACAATCCCAACCAATTCTAACTTTGAATTCTCAATAACAAATCTAACTTTAATAACTTATGGATTCTAACTTTAATATAACTTTTAAAAGCACAATCCCAGCCAATTTTAACTTTCAATTCTCAATAACAATTCTAACTTTAATAACTTATGGATTCTAACTTTAACGACTTATGGATTATAACTTCAATATAACTTTAAAAAGCACAATCCCAATCAATTCTAAAAATTAAAAAGTAAATCTAGCCAAATAAAGTCTACATTTTAGTTTTGAGGTTATAGAAATATTATGACTTAACAATTCTAACTTTGAAAAACACAATCACAGCCAATTCTAACTTTGAATTCTCAATAACAATTCTAACTTTAACAACTTATGGATTCTAACTTTAATATAACTTGGAAAACACAATCCCAACCAATTCTAACTAAGCTAACACAAATACATTGACAATGAACATAAAAAATAGCACAATCTCAAGCAAATATATATATATATATATGAAAAGTAAACTAGTCAAATAAAGTTTACATTTTTTCACAAATCAACATCAATAATTTTTAAAAGCACAATCCCAACCAATTCTAACTTTGAATTCTCAATAACAATTCTAACTTTAATAACTTATGCATTCTAACTTTAATATAACTTGAAAAAGCACAATCCCAACCAATTCTAACTAAGCTAACACAAATACATTGACAATGAACATAAAAAATAGCACAATCTCAAGCAAATATATATGAAAAGTAAACTAGTCAAATAAAGTTTACATTTTTTCACAAATTTAACAATAATTTAAGAAAGCACAACACCAACCAATTCTAACTTTCAATTCTCAATAACAATTCTAACTTTAATAACTTATGGATTCTAACTTTAACGACTTATGGATTATAACTTCAATATAACTTTGAAAAGCACAATCCCAACCAATTCTAAAAATTGAAAAGTAAATCTAGCCAAATAAAGTCTACATTTTAGTTTTGAGGTTATAGAAATATTATAACTTAACATTCTAACCTTGAAAAGCACAATCCTAACCAATTCTAACTTTGAATTCTCAATAACAATTCTAACTTTAATAACTCATGGATTCTAACTTTAATATAACTTTGAAAAGCACAATCCCAACCAATTCCAAAAATTGAAAAGTAAATCTAGTCAAATAAAGTCTACACTTTAGTTTTGAGGTTATAGAAATACTATAACTTAACAATTCTAACTTTGAAAAGCACAATCTCAACCGATTCTAATTTTGAATGCTAAATAAAAATTCTACTAACTTATGGATTCTAACAAAAAGCACAATCCCAACAAAAAAAAAAAAAAACTAGTCAAATAATATTACAAACAATGATAACTAAGCTAACGCAAATACATTGACAATGAACATAAAATATTGCACAATCTCAAGCTAAAAAAAAAATGAAAAGTAAACTAGTCAAATAAAGTTTACATTTTTTCACAAATTCAACATCAATAACATTACAAATGGTGTTTAACAAAGCTAAATAGACTAACATTAGGCCTAAAATCTACAAATAAAACTAAAATTGAAAGAATTTTAAAAGCCCTAATTTAAAAGAAACTACCTCAAATTACAAGTTAAAAACGGGGTTGGGGTAGGTGGGGTTGGGCTGCGTAGGTAGCGGCGGGTGGGCGGCGGCTAGCAGTAGGTGGCGGGCATGGGCAGAGGGGGGTGGCCAGCGGGTTAGGGTTTTTTTTATTTTAGAGAGAAGTGGTTTTTTTTTTGTGGGGGGGGGGGGGGGGGGGGGGGGGAGAGGGAAGATGGCAAATGATATGCCAAACCCGTTTCTATCATATTGTTAAAAAAAAAAAAAACAACGCGGTCCGTCGGTTTTTTAAAAATGTTGACCAGCCTTTGACCAAAAAAAAATTAAAAACCGACGTAGTCCGTCGGTTTCTTTAAAAAAAATTCGTTTATTAATATTTTACAAAACAAAATGAATTATAAATTATTTAATATATTTTTAAAAAATTAATTAATTTCTTTTTAATAAAACCGACGTGGGACGCCGGTTTTTGTAAAAACAAATTGGCGGAAATATAATTTCAAAATTTTGCGGAAAACACCGACGTTGTCCGTCGGTTTTTTAATTAAAAAAAATTAGAAATACACAAAACCGTCGCACTGCGTCGATTTTTCAAAGCAACGCAGTCCGTCAGTTTTTTGTCCGTCGAATTTTGCCAGTTTTTTAGTAGTGTACAATTCAACATTTTTGTAATTAGTACATAAGATTTATAACTTATAGATTCAGTATATCATTTTATTTTCATAGTATATATAATTTGTACATAAATTTTCACTATAGGTTGTTCGTTTAATAATAAAACTATTAAAGCATGGAAATAAAGTGTTAGAACCCCCAGGACCTCTCAATTGAAGTTACAATTGCATATGATCTTTCAATGTGTTTAGATCAATTCAATACACTCAATGTTTTATTAGTAATTAAAAGATTAGGATTAACTTCTTAAAGGCAGAATTTGTTACAAAAATAATTTTGGTGCTGAATTATGAGCTCAAATCTGCTTTTGGGCCACACAGCTAGCCATTCTCATCCTCAAAAGGGCAAGAAAACCCTTGATCATAAAATGCCTCTTCATTTCTTATAAGATTTTTTTAAGTGCAAATTGAAACAAAAAAAAAAAATTAAAGTTATGCACCCATTGTGAATTTGGGAAAAATCAGGAAAAATCTCTGCCTTTTTTTTTTTTTTTTTTGGCATACTATTCAATATTTGGTACGACTGGCTTGATCAATTCGGATTCACGCTCTACAGGGTTCATTAACGGGGAAAACGCTCTCTACCAAGAATTTATCAATTCTCAAAGCTCAAACCATCTCTGATTACGAGCTGAGGAATATATTCATCTCATTACATTCCTTGATAGATAACTGGTCTCTTAGATTCCGAAACACAACATCAATTGATCAAGTTAAGTGGGCGTACAAGGTTCTTTGCAGTTTGTGCCCCAAACGCGCGAATGTACTGCTTTAATTTTTTATTTGCACCCTCTTCTTTTCTTTTTATAAAATATCTCCTATTATGTTTATTTCTTTGCAAAGTCAAAAAGAGTTCATATAATAGGGAACAAAGTAGGAATTATATATATAAATTACAAGATCGATTTAGAGAGGAAAGACAAAGAGAAGGAAGAAGAATGAAGGTGGAGAGAAAAACTATTAACAGAGGGTTGCCTTAATTAGTGCTTACTTTTTGATATGTAACATGAAAAATTTCATCTCAAATAAGCATCAGTATATAGATGAAACATGGAGGAGAAAGCTTCTTCCATGCAAAATCTAGGAAATTTTGGTTAGAAAATATCTAAACTTCTCTTAAGCACCATATATAATCTACGGAAAAGGCCAAATATACCCCTCGTTATACAATGGGACCAAATATACCCTTTCCGTTATACTTTGTGTTCAAATATACCCCTGTCATTATATTTTGACACATATATACCCCTCATTTTAACGGAGAGACACGTGTCCCTATTGGTCTATTTTAAATTACCCCCTAATTAATTAAAATTCAACCCATAACCCGGTATCTAATTAAAAGACCCATACTCATATCTAATAACCAATTAAAATGAAAGTTTTGCTCCTTCTTCTCCGCAGATTCCTTTCCTGTGAAAGATCATTGTTTGGCCCTTTTCCTTACTTTCCGGTGATATCACTCTCCGGGGAACATTTAGATCCTTTTCTAATAGTACAGAGGTATATTTGGCCCTTTTCCGTATAATCTAAACCGCACTAAACGAAAAAATAATAGTGAAATGAAGAGGCATTTTATAGTGAATAATGTATCATTATGAGTTTCTGTCCTTTTCTCTTCTTTTTATTAAATTTTTTTTAGTGTGAAATGGAATCATATAATGTAAAATTTCACCCATTGTCTTTGTTTCTCACTTTGAGATATGCATGAACCCGAAGTCGTTTCTTATATATGCCGGAAGCTAAGAGAAGGATGATAAAGAATTAAGAAGAATAGCTTCTCCTATTTACTCGTGACAATCATAATGGCTCTTTCCACCCTAAAAATATACTACTATATAGTTTATACCAAAAAATATACTTCCTCTGTCTCAATTTATGTAATACACTTTTCTTTTTAATCTGTTCAAAAAAGAATGATATATTTTTATATTTATACATAATTTAACTTAAAACATCCTCTTTTACCATTAATGAAATTATTTAAAGTCACACAGATATTCATGACTTGTTTAAAACCACAAGTTTCAAAAGTCTTATTTTTTTTTTTTAAACTCCGTATCTAGTCATGTAAACTATATCACATAAATTGGGACTGAGGGAGTAG
Source organism: Lycium barbarum (assembly GCF_019175385.1). Taxonomy (NCBI): domain Eukaryota; kingdom Viridiplantae; phylum Streptophyta; class Magnoliopsida; order Solanales; family Solanaceae; genus Lycium; species Lycium barbarum. The sequence continues at coordinate 127,330,923 of NC_083337.1, read as the reverse complement.
TTTATCTCTAAAAATATACTACTCCTATGTAGTTATCTCTCTGAGTGTCGACATGTTTGAGATGTTTCCACCCAAATAAAAATATATGCAGTCTATTTTATCCATAAGTTGAGATTCCTATATTATGTCGAAATGCAGTTCTATTATACTTAACAGATGATTGGATGTTCCAGATCCAACCTACTAATTTAGACCGTGCGAGTTGCCACATCCAAAAACATTTTAACCTCAAATACTATCCAAAGGGTGGTTTCTATTCATTTATTTAACCTTTCAAGTAATTGAAAAGCTTCTTCTAAAATGCAATCTTTTTTATGATCCCAAAAGATTACTTCCTGTTCATATTAAATGCTCTCCAACACGAGCACTAAATTTCATTGGCCTATTTTAATCGATAAAACTCTAACATCTGCTTCCCATAAAGTTACACCACTTTCCTTCCACTCTCCAAATTGTAACTATATATATAACCACCAACTTAAAACTCCCCAATCCCCATCATCAAAACATATCCTCTTTAAGAAAAAATAGACCACCCCATCAAAGATCAATCCTAGCAAATTAGTTTCCAATGGACAATTCTCAAAAATATTCATCTCTTAGTTGTGAAATACAAATCATAAGAGCAAGAAACGTTGAGCAAAGATCCTTAGGAAGCAGTTTGTATGTTAGATGCTATCTAGCTGCAGGAGAGGATCAAAGGGTTCAAATAAACAGCCAAGAGATCGTCCCATCGAAATCATATGACTTGTTTTGGGACGAGTCTTTCTCATTGGATTGCTCGGGAACTGAAGATTCCATCAATAATCTCAAGCAAGGAAGTATAGTCTTCGAACTTCACTCAAAAAAAATTCTTCCAATTTTAGGTAAAGTTGGAGGTTCACAAATCTTGGGAAGGGCTGAAATTCCATGGACAAGTGTTTTTGAGTCAACAAATATGGAAATTGTTGAGTGGGCAATTATGGGTTCAGAGAAGAGACATTTGCATGAAGATATGAAGCCTATGTCAGTGCAAATAGCAATGAAGGTTAGTGTAAAAGAGACAACAAAAGTGAAGAAAAATGATAAGTTGAGATCATCATCATGGGATAATAAGTGTGCTTGCATGGACTATTGTGGATGTAATAGTAGTAATATTCTTAGTGCTGATGATTATGAGGTCTTTCCACTTGGTGCTGTCCTGGGTGCCTTGTAAGAGTAACACAAAAAGTGGTGCAAATTTTAATATATATATATATATATATATATATATATATATATATATATAGATATATATATGTTTTTCTGTGACTTATGCTCTAATACTTTAAGCTTTTGTTTCATATTGTTCATTTTGCTATTTGAAGACCTTCAGGAAATTGTAGATTATCTTAGCTTCCTACCAAATGAATCTTGGCTTCTCAAATTTCTAATGCAGAAATTAAAACTCAAAAATAAAAAAGGATATGGCACATGCACGAAGATTGTCATATGGTTTATATATATATATATATAGTGTGCTTTGTTTAATGGAAGTCATTTTTTCATGATCAATGTTTAGTTGGTGAGTGAAAAATACTTTTGGAAAGATATATGTTAAGAATAAGAATAATATTAACAAATTGGAGAGCGTTATAATTATATTTTGAGTAATAAAAATTAGTATAGGCGTTTGGCCATAGAAACCAAAAAAAAAAATTCACTTTTTTTGGAACTTTGAAGTTGGAGTTGAGTTTGGTCATAGTTTTTTGCAAATAATATTTGGTTGTTGAGAGTGGAGAGCAACTGAGCAACATAAGTTGCCTTTGACCAGTGATAAAAGTTGTGTGAACTTTTAGAGTAAAAATTGAGCAACATAAAAACTTTTGGGGTAAAAATGTAAAACAGAAAAATAAAAGTAAAGGCCCAAAACAAAATGGAAAAATGAAAAACAAGGTTTTGCTTGTTTTTCAAATTCCAAATACAATTTCAAGTTGTACTTGGAATTTTTATGGCCAAACACCATAAAGTGAAAAAAGTGAAAAGAATTTCCTAAAAAAGGTGAATAATTCTCATGGCAAATGGGTCCTTAGTGTTAGTTGCAGCAAGTAATATAAAGTTATAGGTAATTGTAAGAAGAAGTGACTTCAACTTATGAGTGAAAGAAGTCATATTTTCCTCTTCTAATGAAAAAAGCATTCAATAAATAACAATTTATATATAAATTAAAGTTAGACATAGACAAAGTGATGTGACACCACTCTATGACCACCATTTCTATTTATCTTTTTTATCATTTTTTTTTTTACTTTTTACCTATTTTTCTAATAAAAGTTTAATATATTTATGTGGTTATGTTAGAAAATAGTAATGTTTATTTATAATGTAAAATTAATATCAATAAAGACAATGAGATCCGGGTTTGTGTATGAAAGAATCAAATGAAATAAGACATTAAGACCCTTCTTTTTTGGTCTAGTATATGCGCGTGTATGCACATGATATGTTTTAACTTATTTCTTTATTATATAAATAGTGAAGCAGGTAAATAATATGATTCTGATTTCGACATAGATTAGGTGTGTAATTAACAATTTTACCATAATTTAAGTGTGTTTTTATGTCTTTATCCCAATAAAATGAGCAAAACGAAAACGGAAAAGAAGTTCAGATAGGGTATTGTTCATTACTAGTTTATTAATGCAACTTGCACTAATAATATTGTTGCTATATTCCTTACTTGATGATTGAGATTTAATTCGGGAAGTCATATCAAGATTAATTTTTATACAACAACAACAGTAATTACTACTGCGTTCAACAAAAAACAAATTGATGTCAGATATATGAATGTATCCTCATTCTACAGGTTTATCCATTTAATCTCAAATCAAGACAAATTTTTATTAAGTAAATTTATCCAGGACTGATAGACTTTTGTTAATTGATACCAGACCTGCAGAAATTTTACCACTAAAAGAAATCAAATGCAGTACATTTATTCTTGACTAACTCCATCCTGTGGAAAATAAAAGAAAACCTATCTCTTTGAACGTAAAATTTCAAAAGTCGCACTTGTTCTTGCAGAAAATTAACCATCAAGCTTTGGATGTAAAATTAAAGTTACCACATGCTGTTTGATCAATCAAGAGCGAAGAAGAGAAACCCAACCTTTTATTAGCAATATCAAATTGCATAAGGTGATCTTCGATTTGATGTGCTCCAATGACTATAGAAGTAGTGGGTTCAGGCCCAGCATCCACAAAACCAAGACATTGCACGTGATTCACTTGCACTATCGAATTTGCACCAAACATAGTCCAAGTTTTATTGTTTAGCAAACCAAGTTCAATGGGTGGCACACCAGGACCAGTACGAGTATCTCCAAAACTCCATCTATCATAACACACCTTAAAAGGTGCCACAGGTTCCACCCGTGTAGCTCTAGGAAGCAATTTAACAAATGTCTCTGTAAAAGCATTGTAAATCGAAGTCTCCATTTTCGTCCAAGGCTCAACCGTACTAATTTTAGTCCCGCCTTTCCCATTTTTAGTTATTCTCAGCAATGTAGTGTTTATTGGTACAACATTGTCATTAATTTTAATAGATGTCAACCCAATAAAATAGTCCGTCGAAGGCTCCCCCTGAAAATACGAACCTGATGTACTTACCGGATTTTTAAGAAGTGGGGTGTAAACTAGTCTCTTTGAGAAATCTAAGGGAGAGTCAAAAACTTGAAAAATATAAGGACTTTCACCAAAGAAAATAACTCCGGTAGAATTATGTAATGAAGAAGTCAAACAAATGGCGAATTTTCTAGGCATACAAAAAGAATTAGCCAATTGAGTAGGAAATCCAACATAACCATTTCCAAGTCCAATAATCCCTTTAACATTTTTTACTAATCCTTCACGTAGAGAACTAGGAGCACAACCAAAAACTACACTATTCGCTGATGAAAATTTACCAGGATACGTACCATCAATTGATTGAAGTGAAAAAGTATCTTGAGCAAGTTCACCACTAGTGCTAGTACGAATAAAGTGGTTATAAGGAATATGTGAACAAGTGTTATTGTTGCACCCTGGTGAAGGAGAACCTAAACAAGATTCAACACCCGCGCCAGAAAAAGAACGTTTACAAGGAATAGAACCGCAAGGAACTGGTTTATATGATGAACTAACGTAACCCTTTTCACAATCAACCCACAAGAATCGTTGACCAAGGTCTACTGTAAATTTGACTGGTACAAGAGGTGTTCTTTGGCGAATTGTAGTGATATGTTGTTTAGTGGCTGCATCCTTGGTTACTGGAAGAATAAACGCTCTAGGTCTTGGAGCGGTTTTGGCTGTGCATGGGAAGAATAGTATGAGGAGAAAAGAAAGAAAGATACATAGAACACTATTAGTTTTGGAGATCATTGTTATTGAAAGTTGATCGTAGAATTTGAGGAGCTGCCGTCTTGATTTATAGTGGAACAAATTAAAGCTTTTCTTTGACTCAAGATGATTAATTAATGGCAGATGAGTAAACTATTTGTAAAGGGACAACGAAACGTGAAAGAACACAGAATTCATGTTACTCCTATTAATTGTTTTTGGGTGTACAAGTTGTCAGTAATTCTATAAAAATGATACGTTGAAGTGATCAATAAAATGATTAAAAATAATGGAGGATTGGAGTTCAAATCATAGTAAAGATAGATATACTAATGAAGATGATAGGAGTACATCTTATAACAAGTCTACTTTATTATTCCCTCCGTCCCATAATAAGTGTCATCTTAGCAAAAAATACGCAAATTAAGAAATGGGGTTAAGGATAAAAAAAACACACCTCAAGTGTCACCTTTTTGAGTTTCTTACATGAACTATCAGAAGTGAGAGTTTCCTACCGAATCTATCACCAATTAATTTGCAAAATACACTTCAGCTAGCACTTGTTCACTTTTCCTACCGATCTTTCACCAACTAGTTTGCAAAACACACCTCATTATAAGTGAAATAACTGATATTAAGATGTGTTTTGCGACTAATTGGTGATAGTTTAGCTAGAAAACTCTTATAGTCATGGAGAGAATTTGAATTGGTGCTTTTTATTGGATTTTACCAGTTTATGTGATTAGTAGGGTTCTCGACCTTCCCAACCCATCAGGGTCCCTTTTTTTGTATTGCGTTTTTTCTTTTTTTGAGTCTTAATTTGTATGATCTGTTATTAAATCTGTATTGCAACAAATACGTTGAAACAGTAACAGGAAAAACAGAACTGGACAGATTCTGCAAACTGCAAAAAATGAAATTAGCAGAAACTGGAAAATACTATGAACAGTATGTTAAATTGTATGGAAAAATGAAATCGAGCCCACTGAATTCACAGTGTGTCCTTAAGGAAATTATTCCCCTCAATGTACCTGAGGTATTAGAATCTTTCCTCCTAGGATAGAACGATTTACTCACCAAAATAGCGGTACAACAAATTCTGATGACTACGAACCACTCGAAAATAGTATATCACACGAAAGTTTTTACGAAGTGCAGAGAAGAGAGAAGAAGAATATCAGAAAATTTCATAAGTAAAAATTCTGAGGATCAACAGAAATATATAGCCTGTTTGGGAAAAGGTTTGCAACTTTTCAGAAAAGGTGTGCAACCTTTCAGAAAAATTCCGTTGAAAAACGGAGGGAAATTGTTTTAAATTAATCCGGGAAAGAAAGAAACTGGTCGGGTTGCGGGTCAAGATCTTTAATTAATTAATTAATTAAATAATTAAAATTAAAGGAAATTTGTTCCAAAAATATTATCAATCAATCAGATCATTTGACCAAATCCGAATCCAAAGCCTAGCCGAGCCGAGCGACGACGACGGCGCGAGGGGAGACCCTCTTCTTGAGCCTTTAGAAACAAGAAGGAGTGCTTCTACTTTTAAGTAGGAGAACTTTTCTTTCCACCATTTATGAAGGACAAATGCTTATTTCATAAAGCAAGAGGGAACAACTCATTTTCCTTCCACTTCTTTTCCCTCCATTTCCCATTCAACCTATCAATTAAACCCAACAATCTCCCACATGAATGGGGAATGGCTATAAGATAAAGGAATGCACGGACAAGTGTGTGATATACAAGTGAAGATTAATTACATCTGGATAAGTAGGTTTCCCTTTGAACTTTCCGTAGTGAACTTATATCGGATATACTTGATCAATCGGTAGATGTGATATCTTTGAACCGTCGACTTTGTTGTATACATAGACAACATAAGTCACACAATTAACCCTCAACCATCTATGGTTCTTACGGTTGTGTTCGTTTCAGCCATGAACACCGCCTGGTTTCGTGAATGCATAGAGAATGGGCCTTTACCATCATTCCCCTTGAAGCGGCTTATACTTCACACTCACATAAGTGATTTCTAAACGTGTAGTCCTATAGACACACTATCTGGTCATGTTCTGCCAGACTTAGACAATCATTAAAAAAATTTAATGCTTTATTAACTCATTAAAAAGCCTTAAGGTTTTATCCTTGTTTCTGAACATTGTCTTCATCACGAGAATGGGTTGAGTTATTTGACAATGTTGAACTGTCATTCATAACTTTGTTTGATCTCTTTGAACCTAGCTCTTGGGATCTCCAGTCTACGAGGTATAGTTACCGCCATGATGACTTGTCCTAGGCCTTAACCCCATTCCCCTCGATGATCTTTCAACAGTCTCTCTAGATAGGCCTTTTGTTAGCGAATCTGATACGTTATCTCTTGACTTTACGTAGTCAATAGTGATAACACCACTAGAGAGTAGTTTTCTAACGATATTGTGTCGCCGTTGAATGTGACGCGATTTTCCGTTATACATAACGCTCCCTGCCCTACCTATTGCCTCTTGGCTATCACAATGTATACATATAGGTGCCAAAGGTTTGGGCCAAAATGGAATATCTTCCAAGAAATTTCGGAGCCATTCAGCTTCTTCACCGGCCTTGTCTAAAGCTATAAATTCAGATTCCATTGTAGAGCGGGCGATGCATGTCTGTTTTGATGATTTCCAAGACACTGCTCCTCCACCAACGGTGAAAACATATCCACTCGTGGATCTAACTTCAGATGATCTGGTGATCCAGTTTGCATCACTGTATCCCTCAATTACTGCGGGATATTTATTATAATGCAAAGCATAGTTTTGGGTGTGTTTCAAATACCCAAAGACTCGTTTCATTGCCATCCAATGAGTTTGATTGGGATTACTTGTGAATCGACTCAGCTTGCTAATAGCACATGCTATATCTGGTCGTGTACAATTCATAATATACATCAAACTTCCCAAAACTCGTGCATAGTCCAATTGTGAGTCACTTTCACCTTCATTCTTTTGAAGTGCAAAACTTAAATCAATTGGAGTCTTTGCAATATTGAAATTTAAATACTTGAACTTGTCAAGTACTCTTTCAATATAATGTGACTGTGATAATGCTAGACCTTGTGGAGTTTTATGGATCCTAATTCCTAAGATCAAATCAACTACTCCTACGTCTTTCATGTCAAATTTGCTAGCAAGCATACGCTTCGTAACATTTACATCGGCAATATCTCTGCTCATTATCAACATGTCATCAACATATAAACAAACAATGACTTCATGATTTGGACTATTTTTAATGTAAACACAATTGTCACACTCATTAATCTTAAATCCATTTGCCAACATTGTTTGGTCAAATTTCGCATGCCATTGTTTGGGTGCTTGTTTAAGTCCATAAAGTGACTTAACAAGTTTGCACACTTTCCTTTCTTTACCAGGAACCACAAAACCCTCAGGTTGTTCCATGTGAATTTCTTCCTCTAATTCTCCATTTAAGAAAGTTGTCTTGACATCCATTTAATGGATTTCAAGACCATATACGGCTGCCAGTGCCACTAACACCCGAATAGATGTTATCCTTGTTACCGGCGAATATGTATCAAAGTAATCAAGGCCTTCATTTTGTCTATAACCTTTGACCACAAGTCTTGCCTTATATTTGTCAATAGTGCCATCAGCTTTCATTTTCCTTTTAAAGATTCATTTTGATCCTAAAGGTTTATTTCCAGAAGAAAGATTAATCAATTCTCATGTATGGTTGTTTAAAATTGATTCAATCTCACTATTGATTGCCTCTTTCCAAAATGCTGAATCAGAAGAAGACATTGCTGCTTTAAATGTTTGAGGCTCATTTTGAAGCAAGAATGTCACAAAATCTGGTCCAAAGGAAGTAGATGTCCTTTGACGTTTGCTACGCCTTGGATCCTCTTCACTTGGTTTACTTTTCTTTGGTTCTTCCCGCGGCCGTTTAGATCTTTCACTTGACGACTCACAGTCAGTTTTATACGGATAAATATTTTCAAAGAATTTAGCATTATCTGATTCAATTATCATATTAACATGAATTTCGGGATTGTCCGATTTGTGAATCACAAAACGACAAGCTTTGATGTTTGTAGCATAGCCAATAAAAACACAATCCACAGTTTTTGGTCCGATTTTTACCCTTTTGGGCAAAGGAACTTGGACCTTTGCTAAACAACCCCACACTTTGAAATATTTCAAGTTGGGTTTTCTTCCTTTCCATAGTTCATATGGAATAGATTGTGTTTTGCTGTGGGACACCCTGTTGAGTATTCGATTAGCTGTAAGGATAGCTTCCCCCCACAAGCTTTGTGGTAAACCAGAACTTATTAATAAAGCATTCATCATTTCCTTTAATGTTCGGTTTTTCCTTTCCGCAATTCCATTTGATTGTGGTGTGTAGGGTGTAGACACATAATTTTGACCCTCCCAGTGTGTTTCACCTTATAGTGTTTAAATATTTCTTCTAATTTTAATTTTTGACGTGTCGATTTTATTCTATTTTTATTTAGTAGGCTTATTTGCGAAAATCAAAAAGAACAAAAATATTTGCTATTTTTGGAGTATAAGTTTTGTGTTTTAAAGAAAGAAAAATTACAAAAATATGCTTTATAGGTTTTAATTTTGCTTAGCCAGTCATTTATTTTAAGATTTTTTTTTCAGTTATCTAAAAAATAGTTATTAAATATTTTTTGTTTTTATATTAAAAAAAATGAGCAAATAGAATTGTACCACCTCACCACAAAATGACAAAATTTGATAACAAACCTTATCACAAAAAGGGGAGGGGGTTCACGTTTTTAGGGAAATATTATTGTTAGGGGTGGGGCCCACACAATTAAAAAAAATGAAAAATGAAAGAAAGAGGGTCAGAACACGTGATAGAGGGGGTTTTTGGAATCATTTTTTGGGGTTCATTATTTTATAGATAGAAAGAGGGATACACAAGAAACGGAGAGAGAAGATATATTATAGAATAGAGGTAGAGAGGGAGGTTCATTCTTATCCACCATTGGCATAGTTTTCTGAACCGCAACTTCACCATTATTTTAACCATGTAAACAGGCTACCTTTACCCCTTCAGAAAAACCATATAAATACCATACCCATCGCCTATCTCAACCATAAAACCACCAACTTTAACCTTGAAACTTCATTGTTTTAGCTCCAAAATCACTCGACTACCCCGTTTGGGGTTTGAATGAGTTTGTTGTCTTCCCTTTTGTTATGTCCCGTGTTTTCGTATAATTGGAAATCGAGAAATAATTACGACTTGTGTGTTATAAGGACATAATTTGATTTTAGTGAATATGACTATGTTGGTTATGGAATTATTAATGTTAAGACCTCGGGGAAGGCCGAGAATAAATTTGGAATTTCGGAAATTAGTTTCGGGAATTACAAAACGGGACATTTTATGAATTGGGCCAAGGAAAAATGCAACACAAAATTGAGGCCCAAAGAATGGAAGTGGCCGGCCATGTACAAGGCCCAAGCCTCTTCCTTAGTGATCATGTGCATAGCACATGATCAATTATGTGGATATATATCAACAACACTTAGAATTTTCAAGATCAAAAATCAAAAATTCAAGAACACCCCACAAAAGGGCTTCGGCCGAACCAAGAAAGAGGAGAGAAAGAAATTCTCCAAGCCTTGTTTGTGATCCAAAAAAAATCCTAATTTCTACATAGTTGTGAAGTACTCAAGACCCTCTTCAACGGGGTATAATTAGTTTGGCACAAGGACCTCGTTTACGACAAGTCGGGTTTTCAAGAAAAGGTAAGAATTTTGCCCCTTTAATATTATAGAATTGTTATGAATGTGTTAAGGATTGAGAGTAGACGGGAATCCCGTAACTTTGATGTATATAGAAAGCCGTGGGTGTGGGTGTATATGGTATGTTGGCCGTGAGTTATATGTAGTGCAAAGGTATGGGAATCTTATCTTGTTTAGTTGGTTTGTGGCGTCGTTATAACATTTAGGACGTAAATGATTGGTTAGTGAATTAAATGGGCATTGGAAAATGATTTCGGACATTATCGGAAAGTGTATACCTTTGGTATAATTGTGTATATCATTGTATATTTAGAGTGCTAAAGGCTTTAAATATGAGTTATAGTTGATATTAATGAATTCGGAATGAAACGACGCAAGTTAGAATGTTCGTCGTGAATTTTCGTTGTTTTGAAGAATTATGGAAAGTAATGGATTTTGGGCAATTTCGTGTATGGCTTGGAATGTATTTTGAATGTGATGGCATAATCTTGAATGAGTGAATGAATACAATAATATGGAAATAGATTTGGAATTTTGAAGTTTGAATGGAAGATTTCCAACTTGTGTAGTAAGGTAGGCTTTTGAAGTTTGAATATGGTTATATTGTTGAATGATGTTTGGGTTGTTGTTGTTGATGTATTCTGAGCCGAGCTAAGCCTCGGGGATGTTAGATTTATAGGGGAAATGCTGCCGAAATTTCGGTAGGCAAAAATGAAGTTAAAGGCATTTTTAAGCCTAAGAATCTCAATTGGTAACCTTGACCATTTGCAGATTTCAGACGAAACGGGACTGGACTTTTGGGAGAGCATACGACATCTGTGAGGTATGTAAAGCTTCCCACTCCTTCGTTTGGCATATCTTAGTATGATAGGCGAATATGAGAACTTCCGGAGCATTTCTGCTCCTCGAAACCCGATCCACAGAAAAGTTACTATTCATTCAATTCAATTGAAGCCTAAGGGCTCTATTTTGGCTAGAATGCCATCACTCGTCCGGAACCTATCGAAATGTGGTCGGGTAACCTAGAAATGATTATGTATGACCCTTTGGCCTATGAATGTTCGGAAAATATGTTCGCCACCTCAATTTGACTCGAGGTGGGCCCGCTAGCCCGAAACGCCCTAACTGTCTTATTGGGCTATCTTTGTGAATAAAGTTTGACATGCTACTTTCGATTTTGGAACTTCCTCCTACGGGATATGTTTTGAATATTACGATGCGCTAAGTTACGTTTTGAGCTATACGTACTATTTTGGAAACGTTTTGTGAAATGAAACCTTATATCGACTAAGTATTCGATTACTTTATATTATGAAATGTCTTATGGGATTACTCTGCTTTGAAAGACTATTTTGAAGTATGATTTGCATTTGTTTGCTCACGACTCCGCTCGTGCCTTATTATGACTTCGTTCACCGGTTCCCGGGCCGGTTTTGATTCGTGCGCCTTATAATAATTCGGCCGTATGCTGTGTTACGGTTCTCGAGGCTTCGCCATAGGGCCGGGTTCCGTTTGGAGTTATGCTGTGATATGGCTCGTGGTGCGATACGCTCACCTATGATTATGTTTGTGTTCGGGGATGTACGGAGAATTGAAACCTTCTGGTGTTATGCTGTGTGTGGCGCCAGCGTCGGAGTGGCGACCACGTTCCTAAGCGTTTGCATGATTTCGTTTGCATTATATATACGTATATGATTTTGATACGGATTTTGACATACCGATTTGTATTCCATTTTGTTATCTGATTCGCTTTCAGTTTTGATCCATATTTCTGTACTCCGTGCTTTACATACTCAGTACATATTTCGTACTGACCCCCTTTCTTCGGGGGCTGCGTTTTATGCCCGCAGGTACAGACATTGGTGACCCTCCGCAGTAGGCTTCACTCTTTGCTATTCCGGAGTACTCCTCTTTGATCCGGAGTCCACTTTTGGTACAGACTCCTTTTGCTTTGTATATATTCTGTACATTTGACTATTTGGGTACGGCGGGGCCCTGTCTCGCCATATGTCTTTGTTTTGAGTTCGTAGAGGCCTGTAGTCATATATGTGGGGTGAGGGTCCTGTATATGTTGGTTTGATTTCGTTTTCTGGTCTTAAAGCGGTCTTCTTATTATGATGGCCCCAAATGGCCCTTATGCTTATGTTTGCACCTTTGACCGGCGATGTCTATTCCGCCGCTCAGTTTGTATTTGATATGGCATTTTGATTTGGTGCGACCGCTTAAGACATATTTTTGATATAAATTACGTTCGATATGATTTCGTAAAATTCTGAAATAAGTTTGGATTTGATAATGAATGTGACATTCGGTCTGGGTACCCAGGTAGGGTGCGAGTCGCGGCCCACGGGGCTGGGTCGTGACACCTTTTGAGGTCGCCGTCGTGGGTTTCGGTCTTGAAGAGGTCCCGTCATTTTCTTTTGAAGTCACGGTTATGGCATTTTGAGCTACTGTATTGAAAGAGCATTTTTGTTTATCTGAAGGTCCATTTTCTCTTCTTAATTCATTATCTGTTTATGAATGGTTTAGATATCATTCTTTTCGTTAAATTTTCTTAACTGTTTTGGTGCTTTCCTCGTTTGTTGAATGTTTGAGTTAATTTTCCCTTTTTATGGTGAGTGGAACGTAGTCGTATTTTGCTTACTCTGTTTTGGGAGTGATTTAAACTCCAAATTTGAGATCAGTTTGGGTTGGATATTGATTTGAATGTTTAACAGTAAATGATATTAAATCGTATTTTTTTATGTGTTTATTCGTGGGTTATATGTAATTATCACGTTGTTTTAGTGTGCAGTGGATATCTTTAATGAATTTGCTCCCAATTCGTGAAAGCATGGTTACTGTTGATAATATGTTGCTTGATTCTGTCAAACAAGGATGATATTAAGGGAGTTAGTAATTATTAGAACTTAGTTGTAGGTTAAAGATTAGCACAAAATTGCTTTATTATTCTCTCCTTTTAATTCTTATCTTTCGGTTACAGTGATAAAACTAGGGGTAATGTCGTTTTCTTTATACTCTTCTCTATTTGGATATTCTGCTTTGTTGTAATTAATGGAGGTATTGTTAATTTAATTATTCTGTCGTATAGTTGCTCAATATATTTCTTAAACAAAAGAATCAGGCCAAGACTAACGGTTAAGGCTATATTAATTAATTACTAGTGTGAGTTGAGCGAGATGGGGTGCGAATTGTTTCAAACCCCATTGTCTATTATAAAAAAAGAGTGATAAAACCAATTGTAAGGGAGCGAGATGGGTTGCGAATTTATTCAAAACCCGTTATCAAAAGAGTGAAAATTAATAATAACCAAATAATTTTAAGTCTCAGATTTTAGAGACAAATAATTGCCTTTAACGCTAGACGAGCTTTAGGCACATTTTAAGACGTTCGTTTCGATTAAGAATGTGGTTATGCATCTTATTTCGAGACATTTTTTTATATAACTCAAGGATGCGGTTACGCACCTTGACTAAATTCGTTTTAATAATTAATCTTGTTTCGAGTAAGAATGCAGTTATGCATCTTATTTTGAGACGCTTAAAAGATCCGGAATGCGGTTACGCATCTGAGTTAAAACCACTAAAAAGTTCAACAAATAAAAGTACAAGCAAATCAAGGCTCGGATACATAAAATATCCAAAATTAATTTAAGCTAAGTATAAGTCGATAAAACGACCGTGCTAAAACCACGGGACTCGGGAATGCCTAACACCTTCTCCCCGGTCAACAGAATTCCTTACTCGGTCTTCTGTTTTCGCGGACCATAATAAAAGAGTCATTTCCTTTTGATTAGAGATTCATAAGGTGGCTCGGAACACTAAATCTCAATTCCAAGTGGCGACTCTGTAAATAAAATAATCCCTTTTCAAAACCGTCACTTCAAATGGAAAAACCCTTTAATAATAAAAACCTGCGCGTTTATAGCGCGGGGGGTGCAAAAAAGGGGTATGACAGCTCTAGCGACTCTGCTGGGGAACTACCAAATTTCGAGCTTTGTGATATTGCCTTATACTTGGCTTTTATTATCATTATTTGGGTTTATTGTGTGCTTTGTTGAGCCTAATGTGCTAACTGCCGCTCATTTACCGCTTTGATATTGTTGAACTGTATTTTAAACTGTTTTCTCTCGCGCACCCTTCTGAATCTCTGAAACACTTCACACACGGGCACAGGAATGCAGTTATGCATCCTAACTTTCTGTCAAGATAAAGCCGGAGCGTCTTGTCGCCCGGTGAAGGATTTTAGTCACACATGTTAGGCGGGACAGGATAAGCAATGAAGTTGGAATAGCACTGCTACCGACAGTATTGCCCCTCGCCGGCTCGAGTTGTCCGCTCGGGTGACCCAGTCTAGACACCTTTGCCATTAGGTCTTAAACCTAGCAGAACTGAAAACGCAGAACTGGTATCCCTAGGAGACTACGCTTATCTGCATCATGTGCATTTGACTTAGTGGGACTCGGCACAGGGGCCGGGTCTGACTAGGACAGGTGACCTTTTTATCGGACCAACATGTGCGTCCAGTGTGCTAATTGTAATATACTTGGAAGATGCCTGCTTGTTGACCGACTTTAGGATAACCAAGGGGGTTCCAGAGAGATAAATATCACCGACTTTCGCACCATTTTTTTTAAATCCTGTTTGGCCCTACCCTTTTTGAAAAAAAAAAAAGGTGTCAAATATCTTCCCCATTTTTTTTTTTGAGTTTACACGAACTACGCGAGCCTGATTCTCACCGTCCGTGAGATACGTAAGCAACTCTCCTCGAGTTCGGCCCCACCTTCTCAGGTTTGAGAGGTTCATTTGTGTCATTTGTGTTGTCCTTTTTTCCATTTGTGTCAGGTTAGTTTGTCAAAACAATAAAGATACTAAGTCATTTCGCAGAGTCCTTTTCATAAATTAAACGTACCCATGAATTGGTGACAGGGTATTTAGACAATCCACTCTAGGTTTGGTTTTACACGTCCAATGTTGGGCAAATTTGTTGAGTTTTGCCGTCTGGGTCACAGTTGACTGACACATAAAAAAAAATAAAAAAAAAATCATACGGAGATTGACTGTGATTTTTCTTGCCTGAGCTTTTAAAACCACATATTTTTCTATAAGTTTTATTTTTCATCCACGTGCATTCATGAGTCAAAGTCTAAAAAGGTCATTACTTTAATATCCAACAGGTCTAGATGAGTCCTAACCATGTATTTACATCCATAGGTACAACATGTTTTATCCAGGCCGTGGGAAGTGTCAAAAGAGGAAGCGGGATGGGAGTATACCACTTCAGGTTGTTCATGAGGTCCCTTGGAAACTCTGGACATGGTGGAATGAAATGGATGTGCTAGAACACACAAAGATCTTTAAGCATATGGGATTCTTGACCAACATTATGAAAATCGACCCTAGGAGGGACGTGATTGATGCTTTGCTATCCTTTTGGGATCCGACAAAGAATGTGTTCCGATTTTCAGACTTCGAGCTGACCCCTACCTTAGAGGAAATTGCTGGCTATACCGGACTTGGAGAGAACCTACACCGCTAGAAGCTTGTAGCCCCAAGACCTATTTCTGTGAACAGTTTCCTCACAAAAATGAGCATTGCTAAGCGCAAAGAGGGTGAGAAGAAAAGGGGCAAGGAAGAATTTCTGGATGAGGGTTGGGAATCCCTAAACAAAGGTTGGGTTTCTTTAGAATTCTTGTATTAGAGGTACGGGAGAAAAGACGGGTTTGAGATGTTTGGAAGACGACTCGGTAATAAAGGAGAGTTTGAAATTTGGAAAGACCACAGTCGTTTTGCCTTCATGGTGGCATTTTTAGGAATAATGGTCTTCCCAAGAAGGGGGCAGAAAATCAACATCCGTTTGGCCGGGATAGTAGATGTCTTGACCACAAAGAAAGATCATACCATTGTGCCAATGATCTTAGCTGATATTTATCGGGCCCTGACGGTTTGCCAAAAGGGAAAAGGTTACTTTGAAGGGTGTAACATATTATTGTGAATGTGGATAGTGGAGCATCTCTTCCGACCCCGTCACGTGGCAAGATTTGTTCATGATCGGAGTGATTACATTTCATGCTATGAAACTAGGGTAAAGGATTATAAGCAAGCGGACGGTGTGGAGGCTTGGATTGGAGAATTTTGTTCATTAACTTCAGATAAGATCACTTGGAACTTCCCTTGGTTCCCTTGGACAGAAGTCATATACACATCTACGCATCGCCCATTTCTCTTATTGATGGGTATTAGGGGTGTTCAACCGTACGTACCATTACGAGTTCTATGCCAATTGGGCCAGCGCCAGATAATACCTGTAATAGAAGACATGACGGATTTCGTATTTGAGGTAAGACCGAAAATCCCCTTGCCTGAAGGATTAGTTGTGGAGATTTGGAATGGTTGTCGGGTTATGGCATTCGATACAATGGTTACCGAGCGTCATTCGGGGGAAGTACATCCGGGATACCCTATATGGCTCGAGAACCAACCAGTTGTGAAAGTTCAGCCCAAGAGATCCACAAAAGGGCCAATAGATTATGAATCCGAAATGGACATAAAAATAGCGATGGCGATGCAGGAGCACCATACCGCCAATCAAATCTTAAAAGCAGATTTAAAGCGTGCTAGAGCAAGCTTGGCCCAACAACAGATGGAGTATGAGGAAAAGATCAGACAAGACCGTTTAGAAGTAGGAGCATATTATCAATCCACACTACAAACCATAAACACAGACTTGGAGCACGCTAGGGCAATAATTCAGCAGCGGGATGTAGAAATTGTAGAAGAAAAGGCCAAAACAGCCGCACTACAGGGAAAGCTTCATCTTGCCACGACTAGGGGGTCACAGATAGTGGAGCGTGCTAAAACTATTAGACAAGGTTTGCAAGAGAGATTGAGCATCCTTGAAGATTACATGCACCAGCAGCAGTATGAGTTTGAGCGGAAAGAAGAACAGTTTAAAAAAGAGAGGGTTGAGTGGTTACGCTTCCAAGATAAACTTCGCGAAGAATTGGAGGAAGCAAAAAGGAACTTGGCTCGCCAGAATGTAGGCTCTGATATGTCCCAATTAGTTCAGGAAAGGGAAATGTTACAGGAGAAATTAGAGTCAGTGACCGTGCGTGAGAAAAAGGCGAGAGAAGAGGCCGCTGCCCGTGAGTTAAAGATAAAAGAGTTAGAGTATAAATGTGGGACGGTTCGAGGTAGGGTCCGAGGTATGGCCATTCGCTCTTCACAAGCAGGTTTGGAATACGAAAGATTGGGCTACAAGAAGTTTCATTCGCAATACCTACCTTTGTCGATCATCTCACCCGTACACTGTAAGGTTTATATAGGGATATGGGTGGCCAGCTGAATCAGAGTCATTACGAAGGGGACAAGGAATAGAAGTGTCGATGCAGTCAACGTGTCCGTCTTTTACCTTTTGCTCTTTTTTTTTCTTTGAGTTAGTGTTACGTCGTCTTTAGTACTAGTGGAGTTGATTTTATTTTATTTTTCATCCTTTATTAGAGTCCTTGTAAAAATGATGGAATGAAAGTTGAAAATCAATGGAAAAGATTTTGTTTTCCAAATAACCCAGCTATTTGTACGAACTACGTTATGATCTGATTCATGTTTTCAACATGATACGTAGGCAACCCCCATCGGGTTCGATCGAATCTTTTAAAACCTGCAAAGAAAAAGGAGAGAGGAAAAGAAAGGTTGAAAGAAATAAAGGGAGAAGAAGAAAAGAGAGATGAGCGATGCCAAAAAAAAAAAGAGCGAGGTTGCGCCTAGATAAGCCGGGATGAGACAAAGGGCCTGCCATGGTAGAATTGATACATGCATATGAATGAGTGATTATGAATTGCTTAACCCTAACATTGGTTGTTTTACAGAGAAGAGTTAAGGTAAAAGTGGTTGGTTTGTGGCCATACTGGCAACGCATCATTATTTCACAAGGTCAAAATGCAGTATCAGAATGACGGAAGGGACTTCGCTACCGATGATCAACACGGGGGATGAAACAGAACGGGTGGCTCAACAGGAATCCGCCATCGCTGAGGAGAATAGAATTCTCAGGCAACAAATGATTGAGATGTTGCAAGGATGGTCGAATGGTCAGCAACCTCCTCAGTCAATCCTTGGGTTCCCCGACATCACTTCTGCCGCATAGGCATACTCACAAGCACCGTTGTCTACTGCGGAAGACCTGGTATACCCACCTGGGTTCGGTCATTACACCAATTTGCCCAATATGGTGGAAACTTCTGTAGGTCGTCCTCCAAGGGTACCAATCAGGACTGATCATTTCGGGATTGCAACCACTGTGCCTGCCTACACATACCCACTGTCTAACCCCATGCAGGCTGCAAATGTAAGGCCTGTTTACACAATACCGCCACCTGCGGTTATGCAAAGGTCAAAATTTGAGCCACCATCTGACATTCGTCAAGAGCAGCATTTTGCACCCGATTTTGCATTTGGGGCTCCTGATCCTTATCATCAAACTCTACACTTTAGTCCTCCAATCGATTCTGAAAGACCTGCTAAGAATGCGGTTACGCATCTTGGCCATGAATATGGAGGTCCTGCTAAGAATGCGGTTAAGCATCTTGGCGCTGAGTATGGGGTTGCTACTAAGAATGTGGAGCATGACGAACTGGTTAGGAAGATGAAAAGTCTAGAGCAAGCTATGAAGAAAAAGCGTTTCATACAGTGATTTGTGTATGTTCCCGAGTGTTCACTTACCTCCGAGGTTCAAGACACCGAAGTTTGACAAGTACGATGGGCACGGTGATCCCATAGATCATTTGAGGAGATACTGCAACCAACTGAGAGGAGCTAGAGGCCCAACATTATCTCCTCTCGGGTCAATCTACGTCCGCAGCAGATAAAAAAAATATTCTGGGCTAAGCCCATATAGCAGCAGGCTGCGGCCCTACAGTGAATTACTGGGACGAAGCCCAATAACATCATGATCATGGAAGCCTTGAAAATGGGCTGAGTCCATTTAGCTTACTTGCTCCTCTATTTTTTCTTTTGCATTTAACTTGTATGACTAATACTTTGTTTTGCTAATTTAAATGAACCTTAGCGACATTAGTGAGTTTTAGTTTTAATAACGGGTAGTTAATTAACGATTAATTCCATAAGTTTCATTCTCTTTTAGTTAATTAACATTTAGTTTTTGTAAGGTTGACAGAGGACAAATATTTGCACCACAGCCCCCGTCTCAGCAATTGGGAAGTCACTCCTCTCCCAACCAGGAAGGAGTTTTGGTAGTCTGTTTTGTTTCCTTTTTCGTTATCTGAGTTATTCCAGGGTTGTAATTTGGATTTTTATTTTCGCTTGTTTTAATGTTCAAACCCTTCTATCTTTCCTTTCAATGAAATGCAATTTTTCTTTTCCGTAAATTCTAATGTGTTTGTTTATTTTCTTTTGTAC
This sequence comes from Lycium barbarum, assembly GCF_019175385.1. Taxonomy (NCBI): domain Eukaryota; kingdom Viridiplantae; phylum Streptophyta; class Magnoliopsida; order Solanales; family Solanaceae; genus Lycium; species Lycium barbarum. The sequence goes on along the minus strand of NC_083337.1, from coordinate 127,311,393 downwards.
AGTTCTGTTTGTACTGGTTTTAATGATATGACATGCATGAAGAATTTTTGGCCAAATCTTAAAGTCTAACCTAACCATGAAACAATGAACCAAGAAGCTGAATATGATGAAGAAGAAGTATTTCAGGAAATAAGCAGGGATTTGAAACACTTCGAAGATAAAACGAACCCTAATTTGAATGAAACCGAAGCAATCAATCTAGGAGATCAAGATAATGTCAGGGAAACTAAGCTAAGTGTGCATGTTCAGCCACATTCCAAGAAAGAATTAACCTAGGCTTTGTTTAAATATAAGGATGTTTTTGCATGGTCTTATGATGATATGTCGGGTTTAAGCACTAAATTGGTGGTTTACAAATTGCCAACTGACCCCACATTGCCTCCTGTGAAGCAAAAATTAAGGAAACTAAAATCAGACATGAGTGTGAAGCTTAAAGAAGAAATCGAAAAGCAACTTGAGGCCAAAGTCATTCGAGTCGCTCGATACCCTACTTGGTTATCCAATGTTGTCCCCGTTCCAAAGAAGGATGGAAAAACGTGCGTGTGTGTGGATTATCGTGATCTAAACAAATCAAGCCCGAAGGACGACTTTCCATTGCCCAACATCCATATTTTGTTAGACAACTGTGCTAAGCATGAGATCGCGTCTTTTGTAGATTGCTACGCAGGGTACCACCAGATCGTTATGGATGATGATGATGCAGAGAAGACATCCTTCATCACAGAATGGGGTACATATTGTTATCGAGTCATGCCGTTTGGGTTGAAGAATGCTGGGGCAACATCTATGAGGGCGATGACCACCATATTTCACGATATGATGCATAAAGAAATTGAAGTATATGTGGATGATGTGATCATCAAATCAAGAAAGCAGTTTGACCATGTCAAGGATTTGGTGAAATTTTTCGAAAGGCTTCGCATGTACAATATTAAGCCCAATCCAGCGAAATGTATATTTGGAGTCCCGTCAGGGAAACTTTTGGGGTTTGTAGTCAGTCGGCGTGGTATTGAATTGGATCCTGCAAAGATCAAATCTATTCAGGAGTTACCACCGCCAAAGAACAAAACTGAGGTAATGAGCCTACTTGGGAGGTTGAATTACATTAGTCAATTTATTGCTCAACTCACAACAACTTGCGAGCCCATTTTCAAGTTGTTAAAGAAGAATGATGCGATTGAATGGACTGACGAATGCCAAGAAGCGTTTGACAAAATCAAGAGGTATCTGTCGAATCCACCTGTGTTAGTTCCTCCCGAGCCTGGGAGACCTTTAATATTGTACTTATCGGTTCTGGACAATTCCTTTGGTTGCGTATTGGGTCAACATGATGTTACAGGCAAGAAGGAACTTGCAATCTATTATCTCAGCAAGAAGTTTACCAATTATGAGGCTAAGTACACTCATCTAGAAAGGACGTGTTGCGCTTTGACTTGGGTTGCACAAAAGTTGAAGCATTATCTTTCGTCATACACTACTTATCTTATTTCCTGTTTGGATCCTTTGAAGTATATATTTCAGAAACCAATGCCCACGGGCGGGCTTGCAAAATGGCAGATATTACTCACGGAGTTTGATATTTCTTATGTGACTCGGACCGCGATGAAGGCCCAATCCTTGGCAGACCATTTCGCGGAGAACCCAGTGGATGAAGAATATGAGCCATTGAAAACGTACTTTCCTGATGAAAAAGGGTCATGCATCGAGGAGGTAATTTCGGATAATGATCCGGGTTAGAAATTTTTCTTTGATGGGGCCGCTAACATGAAGGGAGTTGGGGTAGGGGCCGTTCTAATCTCAAAATCAGGACAACATTACCTTGTAATAGCCCAACTTCGATTTTATTGTACCAACAGCATGGCGGAGTATGAAGCTTGCATTTTGGGTTTAAGGTTAGCTATCGACATGGGAATTCAAGAATTATTGGTATTGGGGGATTCAGACTTGCTAGTCTACCAAGTTCAAGGAGAGTGGGAAACTCGTGATTTGAAGCTTATACCATATCTACAGTGTTTGCAAGATATTTGCAGACGGTTCATAACAGTGAAGTTTAAGCACATTCCTAGGATTCATAATGAGATTGCTGATGCTTTGGCCACCTTGTCTTCAATGCTCCAACACCCAGACAAGGCTCACATTGACCCTTTACACATACAAACTCGCAATCAACATGCTTATTGTAATACAGTCGAAGAGGACCTTGATGGTGAGCCTTGGTTCCATGATATTAATGAATACATCGAGTTGGGGGAATATCCAGCACATGCCACCAGTGACCAGAAGAGAACTATTCGACGACTGGCAAGCGGATTTTTCTTAAGTGGAGGAATTTTGTATAAAAAGACCCCAGATTTAGGACTTTTGAGGTGCGTAGATGCTAAAGAGGCTTCGACTATCATGACTGAGATACATTCAGGAGTTTGTGGACCGCACATGAACGGGTATGTTTTGGCAAAGAACATACTTCGAGCTGGATATTATTGGTTCACCATGGAGCAGGATTCCATCCGTTTCGTTAGTAGGTGTCATCAGTGCTAGGTACATGGTGACTTGATACATTCTCCTCCTTCAGAATTACACACAATGTCTGCTCCATGGCCTTTTACAGCTTGGGGGATGGATGTGATCGGGCCAATTGAGTCGAAAGCGTCCAATAGGCATAGGTTCATTTTGGTGGCCATCGATTACTTTACAAAGTGGGTGGAAGCAGTAACTCTCAAGTCGGTGACTAAAAAAGCCGTGGTGGATTTCGTTCATTCCAACATCATTTGCAGGTTCGGAATCCCAAGGACAATGATTACAGATAATACGGTGAATCTCAACAGTCATTTGATGCATGAGGTATGTCAGCAGTTTAAGATTACACATTGGAATTCAACTCCATATCGTCCGAAGGCAAATGGGGCTGTGGAAACTGCTAATAAGAATATTAAAAAGATACTCTGCAAAATGGTGCAAAGTTCGAGACAATGGCATGAAAAGTTGCCTTTTGCTTTATTGGGTTATCGCACAACTGTTCGCACTTCAGTAGGTGCAACTCCTTATTTGTTGGTATACAGGACCGAAACGGTTATACCTGCAGAAGTTGAAATCCCGTCCCTTCGAATCATTGAGGAAGCTGGAATTGATGATGATGATGAGTGGGTCAAAACCCGTTTAGAGCAATTGAGTCTGATTGACGAAAAGAGATTAACATCGGTATGTCATGGTCAACTGTATCAAAGGAGGATAGCATGAGCACACAACAAAAAGGTGTGTCCCAGACATTTCGAAGTGGGTCAATTAGTGTTAAAGCGGATTCTTCCACATCAGGCCGAGGCCAAAGGCAAGTTCGCCCCAAATTGGCACGGGCCATTCGTGATGAAGAAGGTTTTGCCCAATGGTGCTCTGTATCTGCAGACATAGAAGGCAAAATGTCTGAAACGGCCATCAATGCAGATGCAGTGAAAAGATATTATGTATGATTTTCATCTCCCTACCTTTGGATTACTTGTTTGGTGCTTGATATTTTTAAAGGTTTGATATGACGAAGGCATTCTATTCTGCTACCTATACATAATGTCGTCCCTTGCTACCCCTTTCGAGCCGTAGTTTATTTTTTCTTTCGTAACCCTCGTCTGGAATCAAGTTTTTCATAAATAAAAAAAATAAGAAAAAGCAACAACAACAAATTTCCTGAACTACGTTTGACCTGATTCTTGTCTCGGCAGGATACGTAGGCAGCCCTATTCTGGGGTTCGGTCCAACCAAAGAAAATCCAAAATTTCCTGTTTCGAAGAAACTGGGACAGAAGTTATTGTTTTCTTTTGGTCGATTCCAAACGTTGTAAGTCTCATCCCTTATTACTTTTGTATTGTCATTAAGCCTCCATGCGATCCTTTATTTCCAACCCTATCCAAAAGCCACGTTACAACCAAATAAAAGACCTTCAGATCAATCATTAAGAATGTCAAGGCTGAGCAAGCTATGAGTATAAGGCATTTGCATCATTGGCATCACTTGTGGCATCAGCATAAGGGAAATGGAAGAAAAAATGAAAATGAGAGAGTTTTATTGGTGAAAACCTTCACGGGCACCATAAGGCGATAGTGAGTTAAGAGAATTGAAAATGAGAGAGTCTTATTGGTGAAAACCCTCACGGGCACCATAAGGCGATAGTGAGTTGAGAGAATTGAAAATGAGAGAGTCTTATTAGTGAAAACCCTCACGGGCACCGTAAGGCGATTATGATTTGAGAGAATTGAAAATGAGTGAGACTTGTTGGTAAAAATATCCTTCGGGCGCCATAAGTTGTATGAAGGCCTTGATTCTGACGCAGTTGTTGGGTGTAGACATTCGGTTTCGAAGTCAAAGGGTTAGTAAGAGTTTATGAATAACTAGGATGGACAAATTAGACTGATTAAGCCAAAATGCATGTCATATAATTGGAGCTGGCTACAACATTCAGATAAGTTTTCCCCGTTCTTTTCTTTCTCGGAGGGGACATCCTTTTGTTAACCTCTTTTCATCTTTATCTTTTATTTTTCTTTCGTCATTTGGATTTCATGCTTTTTCTTTTGAGTCATTCTGTTGCGAGATAAGTAAGAAAGGATCCAAAACTTGCTACCAATTTTCCCAATTGCGAAGCAAAACATCTTGGCTAGCACATGAAGGTAACATAATTCAGTCAGCGTAAGGTACTCAACCAGCTGTCGACCGTTAATAGGTTCTGGATTCAATGAAATACAAGGTTCAATAAAGTTTTGAGTTAACGGACATTATGAAACAAGAGATGTATGGTCTGGTATTGAAGTTACTTCTGAGACATTTTGGCAGCCATGTTTGAGTCAGTAATACCGTGGGTCAACAGGATGTGATAACTGTCTAAAATCGAAGCAAACAAGATGAGTGCAAAAGAATTTGCTTTCACAGCCAAGCCACAAACCAACCACAAAGTTTTGAAACTCATAAAAAAAAATCTTTGTTTGAAACAGGGGCAGAGATTTTATTCGCTAACTGCAGGTACTTCCGGAAAATTCAAGGCGCAAGTATTGCAAGAATCAAAATCAGGACCCTCCTGAAAAATGGGATTTAGTTAGCAGGACCCTCCTGGAAAATGGGATTTAGCTTATCAGGACCCTCCTGGGAAATGGGATTTAATCTGTCATGACCCTCCTGGAAAATGGGATTTAGTTTATCAGGACCCTCCTGGAAAATGGGATTTAGTTTATCAGGACCCTCCTGAAAAATGGGATTTAGTTTATCAGGACCCTCTTGGAAAATGGGATTTAGTTATCAGGACCCTCCTGAAAAATGGGATTTAGTTTATCAGGACCCTCCTGGGAAATGGGATTTAGCTTATCAGGACCCTCCTGGAAAATGGGATTTAATTTATCAGGACCCTCCTGGAAAATGGGATTTAGCTTATCAGGACTCTCCTGAAAAATGGGATTTAGTTTAGCAGGACCCTCCTGAAAAATGAGATTTAGTTTATCAGGACCCTCCTAGAAAATGGGATTTAGTTATCAGGACCCTCCTGGAAAAAATGGGATTTACTTTATCAGGACCCTCCTTGGAAATGGGATTTACTTATCAGGACCCTCTTGGAAAATGGGATTTACTTTATCAGGACCCTCCTGGAAAATGGGATTTAGTTTATCAGGACCCTCCTGGAAAATGGGATTTAATTTATCAGGACCCTCCTGGAAAATGGGATTTAGTTTATCAAGACCCTCCTGAAAAATGGGTCTCTGTGGACCGAGGAGAAAGGGGGCTCGGCGGGAAGAGGAGTGTACCATGAGAGAAGCAAGGAGGTCAACTTAGTTTATCAGGGCCCTCTTGGAAAATGGGATTTAGTTTTGTCAGGAGAGGCACTTCCTAGTTGGAGCGTTTGATTTTACTTTCATAATTTAATCATTTTATAGGTTATAATTGTCCTAACACTCGCAAAACAATTCCGGGTGCAAACTGGGACAGAATTTTTTTGTTCGTGTTATTTGTTTTGATTATGTACAGGACCCGCCTGAAGAGTGGAAAGAAAGTCAGGGCCCGCTTGGAGCATGGGAGCACTTTCAAATAACATGATCCATCAAGGCACCAGGAACCCACCTGGAGAATAGGGATAATTTTCAGTTTCAAGCTTAGGAGCCCACACGAGACCTGATTCTCTTATAACCCGGGATATGTAGGATGCCCAAGACCAGGGCCCGGTCACATTTTGTTCCATTCTTTTCTCTTCCTTCAAATAAAGGTCGGGTCCAAATTTGTCTCGTTGTCTACGTCTTTGTCTGAGAACGCTTCACGTCCCCAACCAAAGAGAGACAGGTTGTAGACACGTAATTTTAACCCTCCCCGTGTGTTTCACCTTATAGTGTTTAAATATTTCTTCTAATTTTAATTTTTGACGTGTCGATTTTATTCTATTTTTATTTAGTAGGCTTATTTGCGAAAATCAAAAAGAACAAAAATATTTGCTATTTTTGGAGTATAAGTTTTGTGTTTTAAAGAAAGAAAAATTACAAAAATATGCTTTATAGGTTTTAATTTTGCTTAGCCAGTCATTTATTTTAAGATTATTTTTTTCAGTTAACTAAAAAGTAGTTATTAAATATTTTTTGTTTTTATATTAAAAAAAAAAGAGCAAATAGAATTGTACCACCTCACCACAAAATGACAAAGTTTGATAACAAACCTTATCACAAAAATGGGAGGGGGTTCACGTTTTTAGGGAAATATTATTGTTAGGGGTGGGGCCCACACAATTAAAAAAAATGAAAAGTGAAAGAAAGAGGGGCAGAACACGTGATAGAGGGGGTTTTTGGAATCATTTTTGGGGGTTCATTATTTTATAGATAGAAAGAGGGATACAGAAGAAATAGAGAGAGAAGATATATTATAGAATAGAGGTAGAGAGGGAGGTTCATTCTTATCCACTATTGGCATGGTCTCTGAACCACAACTTCACCATTATTTTAACCATGTAAACAGGCTACCTTTACCCCTTCGGAAAAACCATATTAATACCATACCCATCGCCTATCTCAACCATAAAACCACCAACTTTAACCTTGAAACTTCATTGTTTTAGCTCCAAAATCACTCGACTACCACGTTTGGGGTTTGAATGAGTTTGTTGTCATCCCGTTTGAGGTAGCCGTCGTGGGTTTCGATCTTGAGGAGGTCCCTTCATTTTCTTTTGAAGTCACGGTTATGGAATTTTGAGCTACTGTATTGAAGGAGCATTTTTGTTTATCTGAAGGTCCATTTTCTCTTCTTAATTCATTATCTGCTCATGAATGGTTTAGATATCATTCTTTTCGTTAAATTTTCTTAACTGTTTTGGTGCTTTCCTCGTTTGTTGAATGTTTGAGTTAATTTTCCATTTTTATGGTGAGTGGAACGTTGTCGTATTTTGCTTACTCTGTTTTGGGAGTGATTTAAACTCCAAATTTGAGATTAGTTCGGGTTGGATATTGATTTGAATGTTTAACAGTAAATGATATTAAATCGTATTTTTTTATGTGTTTATTCGTGGGTTATATGTAATTATCACGTTGGTTTAGTGTGCAGTGGATATCTTTAATGAATTTGCTCCCAGTTCGTGAAAGCATGGTTACTGTTGATAATATGTTGCCTGATTCTGTCCAAGGATGATATTAAGGGAGTTAGTAATTATTAGAACTTAGTTGTAGGTTAAAGATTAGCACAAAATTGCTTTATCATTCTCTCCTTTTAATTCTTATCTTTCATTTATAGTGATAAAATTAGGGGTAATGTCGTTTTCTTTATACTCTTCTCTATTTGGATATTCATCTTTGTTGTAATTAATGGAGGTATTGTTAATTTAATTATTCGGTCGTATAGTTGCTCAATATATTTCTTAAACAAAAGAATCAGGCCAAGACTAACGGTTAAGGCTATATTAATTAATTACTAGTGTGAGTTGAGCGAGATGGGGTGCGAATTGTTTCAAACCCCGTTGTCGATTATAAAAAAAGAGTGGTAAAACCAATTGTAAGGGAGCGAGATGGGTTGCGAATTTATTCAAAACCCGTTATCAAAAGAGTTAAAATTAATAATAACCATATAATTTTAAGTCTCAGATTTTAGAGACAAATAATTGTCTTTAACGCTAGACGAGCTTTAGGCACATTTTAAGATGTTTGTTTCGATTAAGAATGCGGTTATGCATCTTATTTCGAGACATTTTTTTATATAACTCAAGGATGCGGTTACGCACCTTGGCTAAATTCATTTTAATAATTAATCTTGTTTCGAGTAAGAATGCAGTTATGCATCTTATTTTGAGACGCTTAAAAGATCCGGAATGCGGTTACGCATCCGAGTTAAAACCACTAAAAAGTTCAACAAATAAAAGTACGAGCAAATCAAGGCTCGGATACATAAAATATCCAAAATTAATTTAAGCTAAGTATAAGTCGATAAAGCGACCGTGCTAGAACCACGGGACTCGGGGAATGCCTAACACCTTCTCCCCGGTCAACAGAATTCCTTACCCGGTCTTCTGTTTTCGCGGACCATAATAAAAGAGTCATTTCCTTTTGATTAGGGATTCATAAGGTGGCTTGGAACACCAAAATTCAATTCCAAGTGGCGACTCTGTAAATAAAATAATCTCTTTTCAAAACTGTCACTTCAAATGGAAAAACCCTTTAATAATAAAAACCTGCGCGTTTATAGCGCGGGGGGCGCAAAAAAGGGGTGTGACATAGGGGGCCGTATTTTGATGAATAATTCCATATTCTAAACATATCTCTACAAAAGGAGATTCGTATTCTCCAACCCTATCACTTCTAATCATTTTTATCTTTTTATTCAATTGATTTTCCACTTCGTTCTTGTATTGCTTAAATGCATCAATTTCTTCATCCTTACTATTAAGCAAATACACATAACAATATCGAGTGCAATCGTCAATAAAAGTTATAAAATACTTTTTTCCACTGTGAGATGGTATTGACTTCATATCACATATACCTGTGTGGATTAAGTCTCAAGGATTTGAACTCCTATCAATAGACTTATATGGATGTTTAACAAACTTAGATTCAACACAGATTTCACATTTTGATTTATTACACTCGAATTTAGGCAATACTTCTAAATGAATCAATTTTCGCAAGGTTTTGTAGTTGACATGTCCTAAACGAACATGCCATAAATCATTTGGCTCCAATAAGTAAGACGAAGCTGAATTCTTATTAATATTGTCAACAACCATTACATTGAGTTTGAAAAGGCCCTCGGTGAGGTAGCCCTTTCCTATGAACATATCATTCTTACTTATTACAATTTTCTCACTAACCAGCACGCACTTAAACCCATTTTTGACGAGTAGTCCGGCTGAAACTAAATTCTTTCTAATTGTTGGAACGTGCAGAACGTTGTTGAGAGTCAACGCCTTGCCGGAAGTCATCTTGAGAAGTATTTTCCCATATCCTTCAACCTTGGCTGTTGCAGTATTTCCCATAAACAGTTCCCCTTCGGGTCCAGCGGGAGCGTAGGTTGCAAATGCTTCTTTTACAGCGCAAACATGTCGAGTGGCACCAGAATCAAGCCACCACTCCTTTGGGTTTCCAACCAAATTGCACTCCGATAGCATTGCACACAGATCATCCATGTCATCATTCTTCTCCACCATATTGGCTTGTCGCTTTCCCTTGTCCTTTTTCGGGAGACGACAATCTGGGGCTTTGTGGCCAGCTTTCCCATAATTATAGCAATTGCCCTTGAATTTTTTCTTGTTCTGCTCCTTACTTTTTCCAAAAGGTTTCTTCCTTTTCTTATTCTTTGGAGCAGCTTTTTCAAAGATGTTCGCTCCCATAATCGTTGAATTTCCATGCGACTTCTTTTCAGCACCTTTATTATCTTCCTCAATCTTGCAGTTTTGCAGATACTCAAGTTATAGGCTAGTTAGATCCCTCGCTTCCAGTGCTATTGGTGAGCTCCGGAGTTCTTGGAGATTCGTCGCTTTCAAGTCTTTCTTATTATTAGTTTGCTTTTAAAGGCTCAATAGACGACTTAGCGGTTTTTCATGAAATTAGTGTTATCTTTTAATTATGAAGTTTTGCATATGTGACTTATTAAGTACTTCCAAGAATAATTTAGTTATGCAAGTTAAAGGTTATTCCTCTTAAAAAATATTGCGTAATTTATTAGTTTATGTGAACACATGATAAATGTTTTTATGTTTAGTGGATCGCCCAGTCAATCTAAGGCACTGAGTGCCAGCCACGGATTTTTCAGTAAACAGATTGCGACAAATTTGATATCAAAACAACACGTTTAGGGAGTTTTAGGGTATCTGTAAATCCATGTCAGTAGAGCCTCAATTATTAGTACGAAGGCCCCATACTTAAAAATGAGAGGCGACATACATTTAAGAATTTTTTTTGCTCCTTCTTATTCTACACCGCGCCTGCAGTAGAGCTTGACTTTGAGAATATCTCTAAATGGACTGCTTGAGCATTCTCTTGATTCTCAGTCAAAGTCGTCTTTGCTGATTTGGATTCGGCTAGACGCGCTCTGCCACGCGTCATTCTCTGAATTGTCGACGTGTCGTATCCGTATTTTGCCCAATACATTAGACACTAGTTGCATAAATGATCATGTGACTATAAGGCTCAAGTAATATGTAAATCAATCTCATTCATTATTATGAAAATAGTAGGACTATCAATTGACTGATTATTGCAATTCAAACGTGATTTATTCAATTAGTAATATTCATGATAGTTGTAAAAACAATAATGTTGCTGCAACAATCCCGGTCATGACAAAATAACTGAAACGGTTGAAAGAAACATACAGTAAGAATAATGCAAATAAGAAAATATTATTTGAGATATGCTTCATTACAGATTTTTGTCGGACAATAAACTTCGAATATTATCATATCAACCAAAATATTTACACACTAAAAGCATCTAGAGACCTGGCATCTCCTAGGAGGTGCAAGGATTATCTAGACCTCTAGAAAAACAACCAGTAGCCAAAACAAACAAACATACCACCTAGCTACATTTTATGAATCCTCGACAAGTTCTAACTTTCCTAGAGTTTCTACCTATGTCTATCCTTTCTTTTATTTCCTTCTTTATCTGTGTAATTATAAATTCTGTATTTAAAATTATTTGCCTAAACAATTTTCAATTTCTAGTATGCCAAGTGTAGTAGATCACGCACCACAAGCAATAGCTACAGTTCCTTCGTGAACTTTCTCCAGTGTCTTCTTCTAATCCAAATCATGCTCAACTTAACAGTCTTCTTTGGTATATCAAACCCAATCCATCCAACCAATTCACCCCTTACTGTTGATATCCATTCACAGTCAGCAAAAAAGTGCTTACTAGTTTCCCGAGCCCCCTCAGTACATAAGCAGCACTCCTCAACCGAAATATTCAATCTGTGCAACCTCTCCTTAGTTAAAAGCCTGTCTTAATAGGCCAACTAGAGCATATCACTCTTTTCCTGGGTAACATGGTGGAATACCATACCAATTCTGTTTTAGACAATCTTTCTATGCTGCCCAGTAAACAGTTATAGTTACTTGACATTGAATATGAGCTATTAGGAGTCAGCTTGTAATAATCTCTTTGATACCAGTTCACCATCATAGCTTTGAGTGAATTAAGCTTCTTCCAATACCAACTGCAATCTTGTGATAGAGTATAATCCCAAATATCATCATTATTCTTTTTTAACCCATAAGATATCTTTCTTAACAGCGACTTGCCATAATAATTTCCACACAACTGCTACATTCCATTGCTTGCAGCATTTGATATTTAACCCACCAAACTTCTTCGGCATATCCTAAGTATTCCCCACAACTTCATTACATATTGTTCCACATAAAATAAAATAAAAATCAAATCTTTTAATTAAATTTTGATTTTTCATCTTTGTAGTCCTAGACGATATTCAATTTTCTTAACCGGCAAATAGTGATATGAGATAAACGTGCAACAACCTTTATTAATATACAAAAGACAGCCTTTAGTATATAGAAAAGGTTAATCCAGATAAGACACTGGTCGTTTGGTATTGGACAACCAAAAATAGTTCTGGAAGAAAAATTTAGTAGTGTCTTATCCCTTGTTTGGGTATTCTAGGATAAGTTATACCCGGATTAGAAATAGTATAGGGATAAGTTATCCCCGCTAAATGGTGGATGTAAAGTACCGAAATTAGTTATCTCTGGATAAAAGAATGAAAATGACTAAAATACCCATGAGGTCCGTCAAACCCTTTTTCTAATAAATAAGGTGATTGTAAGCAAACAACTTCTTAAAAATTATGCAATGCATGTCAGTTTAAGTAAAACAAAGCAAACAGTCAATAAGAAATAATCCTATCCTAACTAATCCCAACATAACTTGTCTTCAAACAAAACGACTCCTAAAAATTACTCCATCCATTTCAATATAAATGAATTTCTGACGTTTTTTTATGATTCAAAATGAATGAATTTTTCAAAGTCCAAAGATGTATTAATTACTATTTTTGTTCAAAATTACCCTATTCTTTAATGGGTTTTTACAAAGTCCAAAGATGCCTAACATTGACTATCTCTAGTTTTTTAAAAAAAAATTGGAAAGAAGAAAAAGAGTAATATTGAGTATTAACTTAAAATCTTTAAAAGGACATACAGATAGCACTTTCCCGTAATTATTGTCTCATTTTAGAAAGTCCTTGTACCGCGGGTCCCACGAGGTTGAAGAAAAAATCTGTTAGACAGCTATAAGCCTGGTAACCGGTCCGGTTTAACCGGTAACCGGATCAGTTAAACCGGAATCGGAATCGGAATCGAAATCGGAACCGGTGGAACCGATTTACCGGTTATGATTAACCGTTAAAATATTACCGGTCCTGTTTTGTATTTTTGGGACCGGCTAACCGGTAAACCGGAACTGGTTTTTAAAAAAAAAAAAAAGTAGCTGTTATTTAGTGGGCTGGACTGTTGGGCAACGGTCCATTTTGCAAAAATGGCCGTTGCCAACGGCTCCAAAATCCCCTTTTGCCCCCCCCCCCCCCCCCAAACTTTTTTTTTACACTTTAACCCATCCCCACCCCTCTATAAACCCCTTTCCATTTTCAAGTTTAATCCATATCAATTCACTCTTCTCTTTCTCTCAATTTCTCTCAATTATAGCTACTTTGGAACAATTAGCCACTTTAAATTTCTCTCAATTAAATATTATAAAGTTTTATTCTAGTTTCAATTATTAATTTTGCAATTATAATATTGTTGGTGGAGTTGGTGATTTTGCAACAATCCAAAGTAGCTCCAAAGCTTTGGCGGATTTGTAATTCTAGCCCGCCTTCACTTTGTTGGAAATTAGTCCGGCAATTTGGTACCTTCTGTCACACCCCAGCCCTGATAGGGCATGATGGGCACCCGACCCTTTACTTAGAGCCGAGCGAACCCGCTGGTTCCCATTATATTCATAATCTCACCGGACTCTTAATTCACGAAATGAAATGCATAATGAAAGATTTTCAAAAACATTCTTTTCGTCTTTCTCAAATCAAGTAAAATCTCTAATCATATGAAATTTGTAATATAATGCATAATGATACATCGGCTTGTAGAGCCGCTTGCAAGAATGACATGCTATATACGTGACTCTGTCTGCAAAGTCTCTAACATAAATCAATATACCATAACATAGATACTTTGACTCGGCAACACTCCGGAAGGAAATGGAGCTCGCCAATCCAGCTGGAACATCTTCTAGCAATATCCTCTACTTATCTGTATACACCTGCGTGGCATGAAACGCAGCGTCCACCAGAAGGGACGTCAGTACGAATAATGTACTCAGTATGTAAGGCAGGAATAACACCATAATATAAATATGAAAGGTAATATGGAATAAGAGAGATAACCTGTACATCGGAATGCCTCATAAGGCGGATGTCATGCATGCTTAGCCTTTTAAAAAAAACATTTCTATACATATACATAGTACCATGCCCGGCCATTAAGGCTCGGTGTTATATATATAGTATCATGCCCAGCCATTAAGGCTCGGTGTTATCATTATTATCCCGCGTCCGGGCCTCCCGCGTCCGGGGCAATATCATAACATGCCCACTGCAGTGGTGTGCACATCTACGTGCCATGCCCGGCCGACTATAGCACGGCGCGGTGTGAGAAAATACATACATATATATATAAAGCATGCATGAGAGCCAAATCAAAGCTATAAGTACATCGGAGTGACGTAAGGTCGGTAACCTCCGATTATTTTATGGAATAACCATGATCGTCGTGTCTCACCTTGAAGGGACTAGCATTATAAGGCGAGACTATCAATGAAGAATAAAATCAAGGCAAAACAAAGAGTAAGATCATAAGTATCATAAAGCATCAATTCATACACTTTAGAACTTTTAGAAATAGAGTCATCATCAATGAATAAAGTTAAGAAAATCAAGAAATAGTTCAACATTCTCACAATATCATTGATTTCATAACTTGAGACTTTTAAACATAAAATCATCATTATCATAATCGTCATAGAGATGTGCTCATCTTTGACGTCACTGTTATCATTGTAAAAACACATGCCCATCGTTGTTTTCATAAGAGCTTCTAGAATCATAAATCTCTGGTTTGGAAAATACGGACATTTTGGAAAACATTTATGGATTATGAGGAAAAGAGTCATGCCTTGAATCAGGGAATTCTACCGTTTAGAAGCGAGGAGGTTATGGAAACAGTTATAGAATCAAACATAAGAATCATGCCTTTGAAAGAAAAGTACAAGCCTTAACATACCTGGAAGATAATTTCTCGACTTCCAACTTACTTCCTGTCTTGCAATTCGCTTAAGATTATTCGTAGCCTCGTAATCTACATATACAATCATTCATACTATTGTTAGGATCATCATCATACGCTCGTCTTAAGACCTAAATTAAAATCCTTTTAGGTTCTGTCGAAATTCGGGCAGCATCTCCCCTATTTATATGCCTAGCCCGAAATCATAATATCAACAACCATTCAACAACAACAATACCAACATCATCAACACCATTATCCATACCAATATATTTCCTAAAACATCCCACACGATGTTTTCTAAATTTCTCAACTAACCAACTTGTGATACAACTATTTAATAACTTTATTTCCGTAAAGAAGCCGAAATTAATACCAATAAGGAGAGATTCATACCTTTTCCTTGTTAGAACAATAAAATCTCCAATATTCACCTTGAATCCGAGTCGAAATCCACCGCAAAACGATGCTATAACCGTAACTATGCGTTACCCGAGCCTTGATTGGCCAAAATCACTTCAAAACCTCACTTTTATGTGGTATAAAAGGCCCTTTTTGTTTGCTGAAAATTCTGGAAAGTTTTGGACAATTTTGATGATGAAAAATGGGGTTTTAACCCCTTTTATAGTAGCTAAGGTCGGCTGCATTGTAGCAGTACTGTAGCAGCCCTGTTTTCTGCTTGTCAGCTCAGTTTGTAACGTCTATAGTTCTCTACTCCGATGTCTTATCGACAAGAGGTTTGTTGCATTAGAAACTAGACTCGACGAACTTCATTTTAGGCTTTTGAAACACCTTAAAAATCCTAATATACTAGGAGATATGCCCCTCCAAAGTTGACTAAAAATCTGCCCAACATTTCTCAAATTTTCGTCAAACTTATTTTCTTCAATTTGCTTGATCTCGAAATCTTCCGAAACTCTCCATACATGATATTTATCATTTATTATACATGATAATGGCCATGTTCTTGTGTTTTAAAATAGTCTTTCCCGACTACGACTTATGAGATCGTAATTCATCCTTTACTTCATTGTTACATACTTCTCATGGCTTGTACCTTCCAAAACACCATGGGACGTCTCCGATACTCCATTACTACGGTGATGTACGTGTCATGCTCATGCTCTGAAAGTGAGGGGTGTAACACCTTCGTTCCAACTCTATCTTTATTTTCCGCTATTTAATTTACGCAATTTAATTCTAGCAATTTAATTTGTTGCAATTTATTTTCTTGTGATATTTGAGTGTGATTTAAATTAATTCTATTTAATAATGTCGAAGAGATTGAGACGTGGTGGCGGTAGTAGTGGTATTGTTAGGGGTCGGTTTAATGAGGAAACATTTGTGAAAGAAACACCTAATTTAGGTATTGATATTGGTGGAAATAATCCACTTTTAGATCATGGGGTAATGCAACAACATTATACCGACACTTTTAATGAAATTGATGATGATGAAACAGTAGCCCCCGAAAATCCCATAGGAGATACAGGTCCTGCACAATCACATACACAAGACAAACCGCCAAGAACTCGTAAGCCAACCGCTAAAATTTGGAAATTTATGACTAAGAATAAGGAAAGACAAATAGCTAAATGTAATTTATGTAACCAAGAATTTGCTTTTAGGCAACAAACTAGTAAGGATGGTGGAATGGGTACACTAACATGTCATATGAAAGCTAAACATAAGGATGTTTGGGGAGAACAAACGGGTTCAAATGTGGGGGGTATTCAAATGATGATAGACCCACGAACCGGTAAAATTTTTTGCTATGACAAGTAAAAAGAGCGTATAAAAATAGCTAAAATGGTTGCTTTTGATGCTCTACCATTTTCCTTTCCTTTGGGTTTGGGGTTTGTTACTTATATTCAACGTTGTTATAATCCGTTATTTGAGGGTATTCCTAGAAGTACTTGTAGAGCAGATGTTATAGATTTGTATAAAAAATATAGATTTTATTTGCGCCATGTATTTAATTCTTTAAATTGTAGTGTTTCTCTTATCGTCGATTTGGGTCTTAGTCTTAACAAGTTAGATTTTTTTGCTATTACATGTCATTGGGTTGATGATAATTGGGTGATGCAAAAAAGAATTATAGCTTTTTTATATGATGAAGGGAAAGGTCATCACAATAGAAATTTTTTAGCAGATTCAATGTCTACTATTGATACAATAATGGATACGCGGAAACGAGAAATTAAGAAGATAAACAAAAGGAAAAGAAAAGATAGATAGATTGACACAAAAATAGGCACAATTAGGCAACCAAGGTTCTTCAATAACCAAGACATCCTAGTTACACTCTAGAAGCACCAACCTCTTAGGATGACCTCAAGGAAATTGAATTCCCAAGTAACCAATCCTCTCAACAAACAATAATCAACAAGAGCCTACCAAAGGTCTCTCAAAAGTTTCTCTCTCTAGAGACAACTCTCAAAATCACTCATAAATTTATCAATTCATCAAAATCTAAGTATT
The DNA here is from genome assembly GCF_019175385.1 of Lycium barbarum. Classification (NCBI taxonomy): domain Eukaryota; kingdom Viridiplantae; phylum Streptophyta; class Magnoliopsida; order Solanales; family Solanaceae; genus Lycium; species Lycium barbarum. Next base: position 127,294,124 of record NC_083337.1, on the reverse strand, counting down.
GAAATGTTTAGTCTACTATATATACTAAGAAAATAAGGAAGACAATTAGCTCTATTACAATTATACCCTTAATGAAGTAAGGGCCTTGTTTGGATGTCCCCCTTGTAAATGAAACTTGAAAAAGGCTTGCATTTAAGTATTAGCCTCTTTTGCATGCATAGACTCCTTCTCCAAATAGCCTCTTTTCACAAACAGCCTCCCAAGCTATCTTCCATATCTTGAAAGTCATCATCTTGAAGCCTTCCATCCAAGCCATCTCCTATATCTTGAAGGCCGTTCTATATTGACCTCCCATGATCTTCAAAGGCTCCATCTTCATGAAGCTCGATGGAGTTGGGCTTGCATCAACTATTATGAGATTTTTTAATATTTATAGAAAAACACTTTGTATTGTTTTAGATAATGTTTCTAATAATACAAATGCGGTTGGTCTTTTAAAAAGAGAATTAAACCCTCCACTAAAAAATATTTTTCATGTGAGATGTAGTTGTCACATTTTAAACTTGATTGTTAAAGATGGTCTTGAGTGTTTTGAAGATTCTATTCAAAAAGTTAGAAATGCGGTTGCTTTTATTTTTTGTAATGCTAATAGGGCAAAAATGGGAGATTTTAAGAATTCTTGTGTGGAAAATGGCCTTAGACCTAGGAAAATTCAAGTAGAAGTTGACACTAGGTGGAACTACACTTACATTATGTTACAACAAGCATATGATTATAGGATTCCCATACAACAAGTTCACAACCATTTTAATACGGATAGTGATGATTGGTTAAGAGTTACAGATTGGGAAGATGTTAAGGAATGTGTTGAACTTTTACAAAAATTTTATAATGCAACTCTTGCTTTTTCTAGACAATTCTATCCCACGGTAACCGGAATTTTAGCCTACTTAGCGGAAATAGCTAGAGTTTTACAAGAGTATAAAAATAAATCCGGTTATCAAGCGGATATTTTTAATATGACAACAAAATTTAAGAAGTATTTTTCCCATCCCAACTTTATTTATATTGGGTTCTCTTTTAAATCCTTGTTTAAAAATGTCTTATACTAGAGCATTGGTTGGTCAAATTTATACCTTTTTAGAAATTGAAGAGGAAGTTGAACCATCTTTAATTGAAGCCGAACTCGCAATTGATGCCGAGTTTAGAAAAGTTTTTAGTCATTATTCTAATTTGGAAGAAAATGCTACACCCGTTACTCCACGCCCTACTACTTCTCAAAGTAGCAAAAAGGGCTTGTCCGGTTTGTCGCATTTAACAGTTTTACATTCACATCCAACTCCTTCTCATAATGCAAACTTTGATGAATATCACTTTTATTTGATGCAGCCAAATGTGGATATCAACCAACTAGATGATTTGGACGTCTTAGCATGGTCGAAGAAATACAAGGCGAGTCATCCGATACTTTCAAGAATGGCTCGAGATATCCTTACGGTTCAAATATCAACCGTGGCTTCGGAGAGTGCATTTAGCCAAGGACGACAACAAATTGGAGACCATAGACACTCATTATCCGGATTTAGCTTGCAAGTACTAGTGTGCATTCGCGATTGGATTAGATCGGAGCGACGCAACCAAAACTTAGAAGCGGTAGAAGGCGAAGAGGAAGAGATTGAAGATTTGATAGCAAGTGGAGTGGACCAAATGGAAGACTTTTAAGATATCTCCATGACCGAATATGATATGGCGGATATTAGCCAAATGATTGACACTGTTTTATTTTATTATTCTACTATTTCTTTGCAACTCATATATTATTTGCAAGTTAAAAAAAAAATTACAACTTGCAAATAAATGTTATCCATGAATGAATAAAATATATGGCTCATTGAGCTTTCTTCTATTTACTTGTGTTCATATTTTTACTTATGTTAAGTTAGGAATATACCTAAAATATACTAAGAATATACTTATAATATACATCTACTTAAATTAAAAACTAGAAAGTTATATACTTGAAAAATAACTAAAATATACTTATAATATAAATATACTTAATTTATAAAATTGGAAATTATAAACTTAGAAAAAACTTAAGTTATAAATAACTTAAGTTATAATACATATAACTTAAACATATATATATATATATATATATATATATATATATATATATATATATATATATATATAAGTTATATAAGTATATATAGTATACAACAACAACAAACAACAACATACCCAGTGAATCCCACAACGCGGGGTTTGGGGAGGGTAGAGTGTATGCAGACCTTACCCCCACCTTAGGTAGGGAGGCTGTTTTCGGAAGACTCTCGGCATATATAGTATACATATAACTTGAACATATATATATACATATATAACTTATAACTATATATAGTATACATATAATTTAAACATATATATATATATATATATATATATATATATATATATATAACCTAAGTATATTGATATATATAAGTATATTCTTAGTATATTTTAGGTATATGTAGTATTACTTAAGCATATATACGTATATGCTGTTAGTTAGTAAATATATAAACTTTACTTATAAACTTATATAACATATATAAATATACCTACAACATACTAATAAATACTATAATATATATAGACTATACAAAAACCAAAAAAAAAAGGGTTTTCTAATGTTTTGGACCGGTCCGGTTTCCATGTTTGGAATCGGTTAAACCGGAACCGGTGGCCGGTTCCGGTTTTTAGACCGGAAACCGGCCGGTTTTGTAACCGGTTACCGGTCCGGTTCCGGTTGAACTGGTTAACAGGCTTAGACAGCATTACCCAAGTTGCTGGTTTTTCAAATCTATCGGTTTTTCTTGCATAATAAAATAATCATAGGAAAACAATACTAGTATTCACACCAAATAGTACTCCACCAATTTGATTTTGATAATGAAAAAAGAAAAGAAAATCTTAAACCTTTTTGTTAGAAAAGGCATAAATCTGGTACTACCAAAATATCTTCCAATGAGATATAGGACTAGGAAGATTTAACTTATGGTGACAAAAAAGTCTCATAATTAGAAATGGTGACAAGTTTGACCAGCCAAGGTCAAACTTGTCTTAAAAATGTGATTAACTAAAATTGGGACTGAATTATAATTTTTAAAACTTATAATCTGTTACAAAAAACACAAAAGCCCATACACATTATACAAAAACTTCTTCCAACCCACACACATTATACAAAAACTCCTTCCAACCCACTTTCCCCCACGACCCCAACTACTTGTTCATTTTATTTCAAAAAAAAAAAAATCAGTTCCCAGTTCGTCTCTGTCTCTCTCCGTTGCTGCTGCAAAAAATCGGCGACCACCATTGTTGCTGCTCGTTCCTCTCTCTCCATTGTTGCTACTGCTGCTGCTCATTTCTCTCTCTCTCCATTGTTGTTGCTTCTCTATTCATTCTCAGGTAAACTTTTTTTTTTCACTTGGTTCAAAAGTTAGGGTTTTGAAATCAGAGTGTGAAAATGATGATTTTGGTTAGAGAAGATGAAGAAGAGCATGGGTTTTTCTTGAATGTTGTTTGTTTTGTTGTAGTTTCGTGTATTTGTTGCAGTTTCGTGTATTTGTTGCACTTGTTGGGGTTTGTGAGTTTGTAAATAGTGGTTGTGGTTGTGAAATTATGGTTTTTGGTGTTGTTTTTGTTCTTCTTCTCCTTGTTATTTCGAAAAAAAAGGCTTGCAATTTTGTTGATGTTTTCCAACAACTGAGGTTACCTGTTACAGCAAATTCAGCACTTGTTTGACAGTTGCAAACATCTACTGAGGTTGCATGGTTTGGTGTATTTGTTTTAAGTTGTGAGTGAGATTTGTGATGGTTGTGTGTTTGTAGTGAAATATAGATGTTTTGTAGTTAAATTTAGATGTTTTTGTTGTTGTTGTTGTTGCTGTTGCAGCAAATTCAGCACTTGTTTGACAGTTGCAAACATCTGCTGAGATTGCATGGTTAAAAAAAATCCTATTTGGTGTATTTTGTTTAAGTTGTGAGTGAGATTTGTGATGGTTGTGTGTTTGTAGTGAAATATAGATGTTTTGTAGTTAAATTTAGATGTTTTTGCTATTGTTGTTGCTGTTATGCTATGGTTTAGGAAAAGTTTTGATTTTATCCAACAGCTGCTGGATAAAATCAAAACAATTGTTAAGGTTTTTGCAGCAACTGAAGCAGTTGTTGTAGCATATTAACAAGCTGTTGTAAAAAGTCAAAACATTGCTAAGCTGTTGCTACTGTTTTTTTATTTCCAACAGATTAAGATTCTGCTGCAACAAGTAATAATTTGTTGCAACAGCTTCGTATTTTGTTGCAACATATTCTTAATCTGTTGCAATAACTGATTACTTGTTGCAACATATTCCTTTTCCCTTTTTACTTTGAATGTTGCACTAACCAATTAAAACTGTTTTTCTATCTCCTGTGTGTAGATAAAATGGCTCCAGTTAAAAGAAAAGGAGAGAAACCAACTGAGGGAGAAAGTAGTAAAAGAGATAAGGTGTAAACACCATTAGATAAACTTGTGACTGCTATTTGTCAATCAAAAAATGAGGAAAGAGTTAGTGAAACTGGGGCTTCAGAAAGAGAGAAAGCCCACGAAACCTCTGTTGGGCATGAAGAAGAAAGTGATAAAAATGATCAAAGTGAAGAAACTAGAGAAGAAAGTGAAAAAAATGATGAAAAATCTACTGAAGGAGATGAAGAAGAAGTATGTGAAGAAGAAGGAGATGAAGGAGTTGAAGGGGATGAAGGAGCTGAAGAAGATACAGAAACTGAAAATGGTAATGAAGAAGAAGAAGAAGAAGAATCAACAGATCAGACCTTGGCCGAGTTAAGAAGAAAATGGAAACATAATGTGCATGCCAATATTGTTGAGTCTTCTAGTATTTCCACAGATCCCAATAGACCTTCGATTGAGGAGGTCGTCAAGAGTTTCAGCATTGAAAAGTACGGCGTGACGATGCCGCTGAATGGAAATAAGGATTTGTCCGGTGATTTTGTGGTTAGATCAACCATGGGCAAGGGCTTTGACACCTTCAGGGGCATTCTCTGGTAGCAGGGGTTGGAGAATTTCTTTAGGGCTAGCTGCTTTGGGCTCTATTTAGATTTTCCTGAAGATACCGGTGCCCGATTTCAAATGACAATGGTTTCTGAGCTTTTGAAGCGTAAGATTATTTGTGATAGAAAGGATGAGATTTGGATCAATTACTGTGGCATGCCGGTTTGCTTTGGCATGAAGGAGTTGCCATAGTTACCGGATTGAGATGTTATCTTTCTGAGCCTCTTCCTACTGTTGTATTAACCAAGCCAGCCCGGACACCCAAGGCAGCCAAGAAAGCAAAGGGTTCCAAAGCTAAGAATGATGTCTCTTTGGTAAACTTAGTGGGAAAGAGCTACATTCAAAAGAAATTGTTGCAAGATTTGGAGTCCAAAACTTTCTCAAAAAAGCACAAGGAGGCACTGTGCTTAGTTTGGTTTATGCACAGTGCTCTTTGGGCAAGAGACGTAAACTACAACATACCGCTTGGATTGATTAAACTTGCTAAAGACTATGATGCCTTCAACAACTATGCCTGGGGTTTTCAAAGCTTTAGCTTGACTGTTGAATATTTGATGAAGGATTTAAAGCCAACGGGGAAGACACAAAATCTATATGGCTTCCCTTGGGCTTTCATGGTAAATTTTCTTCAATGTTTTACATTTTTTTTTATTTCAATCACTATTTTGATTTTTGATGGCATTTCTTTTTCTGGGCTTGGGCATTTGAAGCCATTCCTCACCTCAGGCATCAAGTCAAGGAATATTCCGAAGAAGTTACCTATCCAAGAATTCTTAGATGGCTCACTGCCAGGAATAACACAAAATTGAGTGTTGACCTTTTCAACCCCCCTAAGGAAGCTATAAGCATTAGAACACAACAGATGACTAGGTGTTGCAACATCTTTTATAATCTGCTGCAACAACACATGCATCTGTTGCAACAAGTTATGCATCTGTTGGACAATGTCCAACAGATAATTAACCTGTTGCAACAAGTTACCCAACAGATGAATCTGTTATAACATGCAACTAGTTTTTTACAATAGATGAGTAACCTGCTGCAACAAGTTACCCATCTGTTGGAAAATGTCCAACAGATGATAAACCTGCTGCGACAAGTTGACAATCTGTTGGACAATTTCCAACAAGTACCACACCTGTTGCAACATATCACTTTATTTTCTAATTTGATAACTTCTGAATCTATTACAGTGAGTTTTTACAACAAGTACAATAATCTGTTGCAACAAATTACTAATCTGTTGTACAATATCCAACAGATGAGCAACCTGCTGCAACAAGTTACCCGTCTGTTGGAAAATTTCCAACAGATGAGATACCTGCTGCAACAAGTTACTTATCTGTTGGACATTGTCCAACAGATGTGTAACTTTTTGCAACAACCTGATAACTTGTTTTAAATAGGTTTTTCTTTTTATGATTTAGCACCATTATGATATATCTACTTCTTGTTGTAGGTTGTGAACCCATGGCTTGTCCCAACAATAAGAGAGTTGGAGATGCCATGCCTTGTCACCTTTGTACCCATAGAATTTGTGCCTGACAGATTGATTGATGGGTTCAAAGGGGAATTGGCTGGAGTGACAGCCATCACTAGGGTTGATGATGTTGTAGCTGGTGGTGGTGGTTATGTTGTTGTTGGTGCTGGTGGTGATGTTGTTGTTGATGCTGTTGGTGGTGTTGATGCTATTGGTGGTGGTGTTCAGCCTGTTGATGTTGTTGTTGGTGGTGGTGGTGTTGGTGATGATGTCCCAGCAAGTATTGCTGGGGAAAAATTAAGAGATGATGATGCTAATATTGGTGGATTTACTCCAATTCCTTGATTGAGTGATTTTTCCGGATTTGGTGGTAATTTTAGTGGTGGTGGATTGAGTGGTAAAAGATTTGCTGATGTTGGTGCTGGTACTTCTAAGGTGCCCTCATGTGCTTGTGAGTGCACCACTTGCAAGGACAAAATGGATAATTTGATTAGAAAGGTGGAGGAATTGGTGTAGGCCCAAGAAGCCACAAACACTTCTATGCAGAGGTTGATATCCAAGAGGGGTATCAATCCATCAAAGAATCTTTCCTCACCTCATACTCATGTTCATGTTCGGAGGAGGGGCAAAGCAATTGCCAAGGCACTTGCATCAGTTAGATCAAGAAGATCTGTTGCTACTCCCAGTAAGTCAATTGAGACTCCTCTTCTTGATGTTGGGCCAAAAGTGCCAAAGAAGGTGGACATTTTCAAGCTTGTACATGCCCAAAGAAAGAAAAAGGTTGAGACTGCAAACAAGTCCAAAAAGAGTGGGAGAACCATGTACTCAATGCATGAATTTAGAGCAGCAGACTTCAAGGCTTTGACAAGCATGGAAATTTGGTGGGAGGATTGGGTATGTTTCAACACTTGTATATATCTATCTAATTCAGTATGTTGTTGCAACAAGTAGATAATATGTTGCAACAAGTTAACTAGCTATTGCAACAGTTCCTTTATTTTGTTAAATCTGCTGCACCAAGTTAACTAGTTGTTGCAACAAGTAGATAATCTGTTGCACCAAGTAACTAACTGTTTTACTACTTTTACTTTAGTATGTAGATGAAGTCCTGCTTCTAATGCGTATGAGGCAAATCAATTTCCCTAAGTACTATGATTCCACTGACATAATCCTAGACCTCAACTTTTACAACAACATGTCCAGGAGGTACACAAAATTGACAAAAGAGAGTACAGTTCCAAATGTCGTGCCTTTGAAGGTTAGACTTGCTGAATTCAAGTGAGATGATGATATGGTCGATTATTGTAGGGGTGTCAGACCCTACCCGGGAGGCTGATCGTGGGTTGGTGCAAAGAGGGTTTTAACAGTAATGAATATTAATGTCACACATTTTGTCACTCTCGAGTTCATGATTGAAGAGGGAGTGGTAAATGTGTATGACTGCAACGTTCCTGTCTACGAAGAATCTGATTTCTTTTGTTTCATGGAGCCGGTAATGGAATTGTGGCCCAAGTTATTGCAACAGAGTGGAATGTTCGCACACTTTCCTGCAAAGTTACTCAATGAATCGTGGGAATTCAATAGGCTACAGAATCTCCCCCGCAATGTCACTAGTAGGGCATGTGGTTCGTGGTCAATTGCTTTTATGGAGGCTTTGCTTACCGGCACAACTGTGACAAAACCCGAAAGTCTAATCAGTGACAACTCTGTAGGGAGAATGCAATAGAGATGGGCATTAGGTGTCACTGAAAAGGTGTTGGAGCCCTAAGATGGGTTGTAAACAGTTCATTGATTTTGCCTTTTTTAGAGCCAAAATGTGGCATGTTGAACAATTTATGTATATATTAGGAGTTTTTTTATGACATTATGTAATTTAAGTATATATTAGGTGTTCAGTACTTTTCTAAGACATTTTGTTAAGTATATATTAGGTGTTCATTATTTAAGTTGTGTTCAATACATTATGTTCAGTGGTTTCAGTAGTTTTAAACAAGTCACAAAATCAAACAGTTGTTGAAGAAGTTGCAACAACCGACCCATCTGTTGCAACAAGTTTTTAATATGTTGCAACGGATGAGTAAGTTGTTGCAACAAGTTGGTAATCTGTTGCAACAGATGGTTCAGTTGTTGCAACATATGGGTCAGTTGTTGCGACAAATCTAACTACTGTTGAAGAAGTTGCAACGACTAACCCATCTGTTGCAACAAGTTTGCAATCTGTTGCAACAGATGAGTCAGTTGTTGCAACAAGATGTAAATTTAGTGCAACAGATGGTTCAGTTGTTGCAACATATGGGTTAGTTGTTGCGATAAATCTAACTGTTGTTTTCGAAGTTGCAACAAGTTGATAATCTGTTGCAACAAGTTTGTGATCTTTCGCAACAGATGAGTCAATTGTTGCAACAAATCTTTCAATTGTTGAAGAAATTGCAACAACTAACCCATCTGTTGCAACAAGTTTGTAATCTGTTGCAACAGATGGGTTAGTTGTTGCAACAAGTTCATAATATGTTGCAACAAGTGCATTATCTGTTGTAACGGATTGCAACAGATTAAAAGCTTCACATTTAGTAAACAATAAATATCATTGGTTTTTCGTTGTTTACACCTAAATATGGGTGAATCAAGTGGTTCTCATCAAATTACACCAACGATCGCTCGATTTGGAAAGTATACGCTTAGTTGATCATATGCCCTGACTCAGAATACCATCAAATTGGTTAGGAACATTTAGTAAACAATAAATATCATTGGTTTTCGTTGTTTACACCTAAATATGGGTGAATCAAGTAGTTCTCATCTAATTACACCAACGATCGCTCGATTTGGGAAGTATACGCTTAGTTGATCATATGTCCTGACTCAGAAAACCATCAAATTGGTTAGGAACATTTAGTAAACAATAAATATCATTGGTTTTCGTTGTTTACACCTAAATATGGGTGAATCAAGTAGTTCTCATCTAATTACACCAACGATCGCTCGATTTGGGAAGTATACGCTTAGTTGATTATATGTCCTGACTCAGAATACCATCAAATTGGTTAGGAACATTTAGTAAACAATAAATATCATTGGTTTTCGTTGTTTACACCTAAATATGGGTGAATCAAGTAGTTCTCATCAAATTACACCAACGATCGCTCGATTTGGGAAGTATACGCTTAGAATTTCCCATCAAATCAATGAAATTGCTGTCTAATCCATTAAGGATGTTAGTAGATAAATATATTGATCACTAAATATCATTGAATTCCTTTTTTTAACACTAAAAATCATTGGTTCCCTCTGTTAATAACTAAACATATGTGACTTATATCCTAGTTGTTGCAGCAATTTCATGATCTGTTGCAGCAATTACATAATTTGATGCAGCAATTGCATAATCTGTTGCAGCAGTTGCATAACCTGTTACAACAAGTACATAATTTGTTGCAGCAATTGCATAATCTATTGCAGTAGTTGCATAACCTGTTGCAACAAAGACATAATCTGTTGCAGCAGGTAACATAGCTGTTGAACAAGTCATATCACTTGGTGGATGTAACAACTCATTCCATTTGTTGGATGAAACAAGTTAAGGACTTTCTGCAACAACTCATTCCATTTGTTATAAAAACTCAAAACACTATAGGAACTTACTGTAACAAGTCACGTCACTTGTTGGAAAACCAAGTTAAGTTAGTTGCTGCAACAAGTCCGATTACTGGTTGGCAAAATCCCAACAAGTTACACAGCTGTTGCAACAGAATTTTTACTTGGTGCAAACTGTTCAGAAATTGCAAAATCACAGAACATACATTGGTGATTTGAGCAAGATCAACATATCATTTAAACCAATTTTACTAACAGAAACAACATAAAAATGTCATAAAATCCAATTTCACAAACACAAACAATAGTAATTATTATTACAAGACATTGCAAATTTAACAACTATGGAACAATTCGGTTTGGGCATGCAGTTTTTTTATGGCCAACTGTTTTGCATATGGAGCATTTGTTTTTCCTCGTTGCAAGTGATTCCCCGATTCCACGCCTCCTCTTTGTCCGTCTTCTTCCCGGTTTGCTCGGATCAACATGTGGAGGAGGTATTTCTCTCTCTAAAATCTCTATAGGAACTTCCCAAGATTCTTTAGATGGCGCGGGATTCATTTCCTCACAGTATGCAATTATGTAATTCTCCACCCTGTAATATGGAGATGAGTAGTCATCAATCCGCCTTCCAAAGTCTTCACCATATTGGACTCGAAGCGCTGCCATAGCATGTGGGCAAGGTATTTTGTTCAGGTCAAAAACTCTACAAGTACAAGATCTTCTTTGCAGATCAACTGTTGCAACTGAACCGTGGCCGATGACGCTGAACTTGTAGTTGGCAATTTGATGGGCCAATAACTTATTACCCAAGTTGACAAATTTTGATAATTTTTTTTTCCATTAAGGGAACAAAGATGGTTGGTGAGTCGATGAACTCCATACGCCTCTTATGAAATTTCTCAGTAAACCTCTTGTTTATGGAATCAAATAGAGCAGTAATGGGAAATTCTCTTTCAACATTGAACATTGAGTTCACCGACTCAATAGCGTTTGTTGTCATAAAATTATACCTGACAAAACAAACATATTAGTGTTGGAACATGTGGCTGAGGCTCAGCTGTGTCAAAAATCACAACAAGTACAATATCTGCCGCAACAAGTTACCTATTAGTTGCAGCAGATATGTTACTTGTTGGAAACAGAAATGTGCAAATACCTATTTTCGGGGCAGAATGCCCTGCTCCATCTGTGGAATCCAGCACGTTCAAGATGTTCGGCGGCCCCAGGAACCAAATCTCTGATTTGATTGAAATGGTCATTGAAGACATCAATATTGTATGCTTTTGCTGCTTTATAAAATTGAGATACGACCGCCACATTGTGAAAGGTGGTTCTCAGATTTTCACCTAGGTGCCTCATGCAAAAACCATAATGACATGTAGGGAAGATAATTGAAACCGCCTTTTTTATACTTGGATGTCTATCAGAAATTATGCACAACTCAAGGGTCTCCTCTATAGAGCTTCTCATTTGTTCAAAAAATATTTGTACGAAGCATCACACTCCTTGTCCACTACACAAAATGCCACTGGAAAAATATGATTCTCCGCATCTTGTGTGACTACTGACAACAACACTCCTTCGTAATTGCTCCTCAAGAATGTCCCATCAACAGCTATGACTTTTATCATTTGCGCAAAACCAAGCATCCAAGCCTTATAGGCTACAAAAAAGTACTTGAACTTCCCATTTTCATCAACCTTCAATGCCGTCTTACTTCCTGGATTTGCAGAACGAAGCATATAATGGTACGCATCAAGCACCGCATACCCGTGCTCATATGTCCCCTTTGTCAAAGCCTTTGCAATCTCCATGCCCTTCCAGACCTTCCAATAACTTACCTTACAACCCAAATCTGTACGGATTGATTGACTCATATCTTTTTTAGATGGGCCTTTACCATAAGGAAACTTATCTTTGAAGTATTCACCAATGACTTTCGCAGTAGCGTGTGGATTATGGCTTGTAATGTGCTCAGAACCACATGTGTGATGCTTTATGTAGGTTCTGATACAAAATCTGTCAGAACTTAAAAGCTTCACAGCCCTCAGCCACCACTTGCACTCCGGATGTACACACCTGAAGCAATACACAGTACGCGAATTAATCACCTTCTTGATTCTAAAATCTTTCTTCAAGAAAGCAAGTTTCAACCAAGTTGCTAGTTCTTCCTTGTTCTTGAATGACATTCCTTTATAAAAACCTGTTTTATCATCTTGAACATGGCTAGACTGTATTGATTGTGTAGTGCCCACTGTATTGCTCGCAACTTCGGGTATAGGAATCGGGTCAACCCCACTTCCATTATCTGAGATATCCACATCCACCCCATCTAATTCGTCATTTAACACATCTTGTTGGTTTTGAGATAAATTGTGGTTCTCTACCGGGCTTCCAACAACGTATACCCTTAAAATGGGCCTAGCTACATCATTCAAATAAGCACGCAAACGAACCTGATCAGTTATCTTAAATGGCAAGACCCTCTGATTTTCAAAAGAGCTATGCATATAAGTGATGGAAAGATCTTTTGGTTCACAAGTTAATTCGCAATAGGTGATGATTAGGTTCACAAAATCATCGAACATAACATCTCTTTGGACAGTCATCGCTATCGTCTCTAACGTGTGACTACCCTTCCATCGCCAAATATATCGATTGTTCTTCTCGATCCATTCACCATGGCAATCAACCCCTATTGTTATTGAGTCCCCCATTAGTGGTGTTCGAGGTACTTGAAGATATTTTGTTTAACAAAAAATTGGTCATGAGAGTACATACCAATGTATAACAAAATGAAACAGCTGCAACAGTTGTTCCAACAGATTATTGACTTGTTGTAACAATTGGACTACTTGTAGCAACAGGTAATAAAATTGTTGCAACAAGTCACTAATCTGTTGGAGTCAACTTCAGTTTTTTTTGGGTAATGTTTCAGACTGTTGAAGATGTCCAACAGATTATGGAGTTGTTGCAACAAGTGTATTACTTGTTGCAACAAGTAGTACACTTGTTGCAGCAAGTCAATAATCTGTTGGAAGCAACTTCAGCTGTTTCAGACAAAAACTGAAGCTCACTCCAACATATAGTTGAGTTGTTGCAACAAGTGGAACACCTGTTGCAACAACTATACAACTTGTTGCAGCAAGTCAATAATATGTTGGAAGCAGCTTCAGTTTTTTGGGTTACGTTTCAGACAAAAATTGAAGCTGACTCCAACAGATAGTTGAGTTGTTGCAACAAGTGGAACACCTGTTGCAACAACTATACAACTTGTTGCAGCAAGTCAATAATCTGTTGGAAGCGGCTTCAGTTTTTTGGGTTCTGTTTCAGACAAAAACTGAAGCTGACTCCAACAGATCGTTGAGTTGTTGCAACAAGTGGAATACCTGTTGCAACAACTCACTCAGTTATTGTAGGTTATTTATTTAACAATTACAACAACTTCATAATCCGTTGTAGAAGTTGCAACAACTATAACAGCTACTGTAAGTTGTTGGAAAATCAGTAGATTTATACCCAGGTGAAAAATTGAAATAAAACAGCATTGTTGTACTTATCAAATGAGCGGAAAACACTTATGAAGGAATTGCCAGTGTTACACCAACAAAATCCAGTCAAAAAATTGCAAAATCGGGTGGTCACGTTTTTTTCTTTCTTGAGCAACAATGGCGGGCGAAGAAGAAGAAGAAGAAGAAGAAGAAGAAGAAGAAGAAGAAGAAGAAGAAGAAGAAGAAGAAGAAGAAAAGCAGAACAATGGAATGAGTTATGAAGTAATTCCCAGTGCTACACGAATGAAATCCAGTCAAAAAATTACAAAATCAGGTGGTCTTGTTTTTTTCTTTCTTGAGCAAAATCCAGTCAAGAAGAAGAAACGAGCAGCAGAATAAGAAGAAGCAGCAAGAAGAAGAAGAAACGAAGCAAAAAAGAAGAGCCAAAAATGGTGGAAACGGCGCAGTCAAACAGAAAATTTGACGCATTTTTTTGGCTCTGTAGGGTTTATATGAGTTGAGTCAAAGTGTTAAAAATAAAACTTGAAGATAAAGTGTAAAAAATAAAGCTTGAGAACAAAATATTAAAAATATAACTTTGAGGTGAGTCAAAACTCCCTAATCACCTATCTAAAATTTATCACCCTTTATCAATTAAAAAATAAAAAATTGAGTTACCTGACTCAATTTTAAAACCTACACTATACAGTAATAAACAAAAGAGAAGTGGACGGGGAAAAACAATGGATAGAGCAACACCTGTTCGGAGCTCACATACTTCCACCGCCGATCTGCTGACGTGGTCTGAGGTTCCTCCGTCGTCCGGCAACTCTTCTGCCGTCGCCAACTCCGGCAGTTCCTCTCGTTCTCATCAGGTGAGTAATCATTTCTTCATTTATGGTTTTTGCAAAGAAATAGATCTTGGGCCTAAGGAAGATTACCCAAGACCGATGTGGGACTTAAGACAGTTTTGCTTATCTTTTTTAGTGTTTCCTTATGGCAGCCTTCTGATCGAATTAGTAAGGCCGTCTTTGGTGGTCAGATCACTGATGAAGAAGCTGATAGCCTAAACAAACGGTACCTAAGACACTCAAGTCATTTCAATTGTTTGCCATCTTCATGAGCTCTTTTTTTTTTTTGTTTGTTAATTATTTCTTAAAGTTCAGATCTTTGCTTAACATAACCATGTTTGCTCCTTATGTACTGGCAATTCGATTCAATAATCTCCTAGATCTGATAATGTATTTTATTTTTTGCTTTCTTTTATAGTCCCATTTTAGTACTTCCTCGGCCTGTCGCAAAAAGGGTGTCTATTTAGTAAGTTTTCTGATTCCAACATTCTACCTAACAAGTTTAGGACTACACACTTCTTTAACTTAAGATTCAAAAGTCTTCCCTTTGAATTGTGACGGAGGTAGTATTTATTAAAGCTACTATTCATCTGCTCATGCATGCCTTTCTTGATCTATGTATGTTTGCCTATCTAGTGGTCTTGTTTCAACTGGAAGTTTGTTGAATGTGTCTCCAAATCTCTTATGGTATCAAAATGATCTTTATTTCTTTTGGGAAGGTGCCATCAGTACTGAAACTCAGTTAAGGGAGAGGCCAATGAGTCCCTTCTTTGAATAGTTCACATAGCCAGCAACATTGCCGATGTCGTAATTGGTTTAATCTAAATTGTGTTGACAAAGTGGTCACCACATAAAGGGTTGATTTACTTGTTTCCCGAGGCAGAGCAAGAGTGTCGGCTCGAGGTTCGACCGAACCCAGTAGCTTTGGTTCAAACCCTGTATTTGTCTTAAAAATCCAATGAATATGTACAAATTATTTATTTAGAATCCCATAACTTAAAAAGATCAGAATTCAGAACCTATAAGCTTCAAATCCTGACTTTGCCTTTGCTTGTTTGCGATACACGATATTTATTTGTAGACATTTCAATTTGCTCTTCTGATTTGATATCTGGTAGGTAGCGTACATTGGTTTCTGAATTGGACATCTGAAGTGTGTTGATATGAAGTGTAAAAACTTCAAGTATTTCACTAACAAGTGAGAATTCTACTCGGCAATTAGGAAAATAAAAGTCTATGATGAACAAGGCAAAGTCTTTATGGACCTTAAGATTATTATATTAACAGAATCTAGAAATTCGGACATCATCAGGATTAAATTGGTGAAAATTAAGCTTTGTGCTTGGTCTTTACTCTGTTTGCTTTGAAAAGACAAAATTATCATTCAATGCCCTATTCTTTGACCTACTTGAAATAGGTTGTAATCATTTTTGGACATTATTCCGTTGACAAGTCATCCAATTTCGTGGGCTGAAATATTTTTGTAATGAAGAGTTATGAAGCTTCGGAGATTAGTAAATGTCTATGATATGTTGGAAACTGATGTTGCTTAAGAATATAAGTAGCAAAAGGCTGCCAAGAATTAAATGGAGGACGAAACTCCAAGTTGTTTGTCCTTGTTATGCACCATGATGGACTTGCTATCTTTCTAGCATTTGCAATCTCCTTTTTTTGTATTTCTTTACTGATCAATGACGACATAGTCCTGATCGATGAGACTCGTAGCGGAGTTAACGCTAAGCTGGAGGATTGGAGACATACCTTGGAGTCTAAAGGATTTAAGCTGAGTAGGACCAAGACAGAGTACTTAGAGTGTAAGTTCAGTGAGACACCTCAGGAGGTTGGCGTGGAAGTTAGGCTTGGTGCTCAGGCCATCCAAAAGAAAAGTAGTTTCAAGTACCTTGGGTCTATCATGCAAGGCAGCGGGGAGATTGACGATGATGTCACACATCGTATTGGGGTAGGGTGGATGAAATGGAGGCTAGCTTCCGGAGTGCTATGTGACAAGAAGGTGCCACCACAACTCAAGGGCAAGTTCTACAGAGTAGTGGTTAGACCGGCTATGTTGTATGGGGCGGAGTGTTGGCCAGTTAAGATCTCTCACGTTCAAAAGATGAAAGTTGCCGAGATGAGAATGTTGAGATGGATGTGTGGGCACACTAGGAGTGACAGGATTAGAAATGAGGCTATTCGGGATAAGGTGGGAGTGGCCTCGGTGGAAGACAAGATGCGGGAAATGCGACTGAGATGGTTTGGGCATGTGAAGAGGAGAGACATAGATGCCCCAGTGCGGAGGTGTGAGAGGTTAGCCATGGATGGTTTCAGAAGAGGTAGGGGTAGGCCAAAGAAATATTGGGGAGAGGTGATTAGACAGGACATGACGCAGTTACAACTTACCGAGGACATGACCTTAGATAGGAGGGTGTGGAGGACCCACATTAGGGTAGAAGGCTAGTAGATAAGTCTCGTTATCTTTCCTTATTAGTAGGCGCATTAGCGCATTATAATTTCTTGTGCTCTGATTTATGTTATTATTTGCTACTTTCTGTACTTTGATTACTCTATTTTATCTGTGCCGCTGTCGTTATTTGCATTTCCATATCGCTTTGAATTCCTTGATTATCCTGTTTTACTGTGTCGCTTGCATTATTTCATTGCAATATCGTTTTGAATCTTTTAACCTTATCTGACTCCCTTTTTATGCTTCTATTGAGCCGAGGGTCTCTTGGAAACAGCCATCCTACCTTGGTAGGAGTAAGGTCTGCGTACATTCTACCCTCCCCAGACCCCACGATGTGGGATTTCACTGGGTTGTTGTTGTTGTTGATCTTGTTCAGTTAGGCGTATGGAGATGAATGACACTTCTAGGTTGACATTTAATTGTGTTAATTCTTCCCCCCCCCCCCCCCCCCCCCCCCCACCTCTTCAGACTAGTGGAATCAAAATCTGGATTGTGTTTAATGTTTTTGTCTTAATTCGTAATTTAATTGAACCAAGAGATTCTTTTTGGAAACTGATAAAAAAGAGGAGGCTCTGTTTGGAAAAGAAATGAAAAAATCCAGTGACTCAACAACAAATTCGAAGTTATGTACTGTGATCCTTTGGACTAAGTCTTGTTGAAACTTGTCTTCAGGAAACCTTGTTCAGGGTATAAACTGAGGGAGATCAGTGGCAGCAATATATTTTCTGATCATGGTGAAGATGGTACATCAGTGCGCATTATTCAGGTATTTTTTCTCTTTTTAAGGAAAAATGATATACACTGGACTAGCAGGGTGAGCATACTGCCTAATTAGGAAACTGGTGAATAGAGATTTAACCAAAATATTTTACGGTGCACTGTAGCAAGCTGCAAATGGAATAAGTCAAATTTCATTCAGTACTGAAGAAGACATTTCCCCAAAGAAGCCTACCACTCTGACCGAAGTGGCAAAGCAACGTGAGTTGAGTGGAAACTTAGAAAGTGAGTCAGATAGCAAAGTCAAGAAGCAGCTATCAGCTGCAAAGACCAAGGAGCTTGGTGGAAATGATATATTTGGTCCTCCTGCAGAAGTTCCCCCTAGATCACTGGCTGCTGCACGCTCCTTGGAGTCGAAAGAAAGCAAAGACATGGGTGAACCTGCGCCACGAACTGTACGCACATCTGTTAGGGTTTCTAATGTGAGTTGCCTTTGAGATTATTTTCGTTTTCCACCCCAACCTAAAATATTCAAAAGAAATGTCTGATCCCTTCCTACTATCTTAGTTGAGAAACAAATGATGAAGAGTTGGGTCAATGTTGATGTTGATGTTTTTAGCCTGATGAAATTCCTCAGGTGGGTTTAAAGTTGAGAGAAAGAAAGGGTCAATATCCAGTAAGATGCTTTTTAACTTAATCTGGAAGTTATAAAGACTGGTCAAATAACTTAGATTTAGAGCCTCCGGTGGCTTAAGAATACGAAGAACAAAAAGAGTTGTCAGCTGATAAGACTCATTTTGTGGAACCAGAAGAAATCAATGACTCAAGTGTTCTATTTTCTCCCGTGTCTGATGCAGTCTAAGATTGATGTTTATTGCTCAATTGTTGGTTTTTATCCTTTTTGAAAACTTTGGCTTCTACTATTATGGGCTCTCATTATTTTTGCTGCATTTTGTAGCCTGCTGGTGGGCAAAGCAGTATCATGTTTGGTGATGAACCTGTTGTCAAGACAACAAAGAAAATACATAACCAGAAGTTTGCAGAATTGACGGGCAATGACATTTTCAAGGGAGATATTCCTCCTGGATCGGCGGAGAAGACACTGAGCAGTGCTAAACTGAAAGAAATGAGTGGTAATGATATATTTTCTGATGGAAAAATTGAATCCAGGGATCACTTTGGCGGTGTGCGCAAACCACCTGGTGGAGAAAGCAGTATCTCATTAGTGTAATCTCATCAAATGGCTCTCATGTTGACCTGTAGTGTCTCCACATTGTAGTTGCTTTCTGACTAGTGAGGGACATCATGGCATTTAGGATTGAGGATTGTAAAACTTGATGTATCAATATTCTAATTTGCTCCAAACTGCAGAGTAGTTAGCCATTGAGCATTTCTCATGAACTGTTGTAGCAATCCGGGAAAACCTAGCCCATTCTATTTGCCCCAGTTGTCTTTGTCAGTTGATCTATGGGTCCTATCTGATATTGAATTGTGTCATCCTACCTCGAATCGATGTTTTCTGCTATTATTGGTTAGCTGGCGTAGAAATGTATCCAAGAAAGGAATGAGATTTTGAAACTGAAAATTAGTTTCTCTTCTGCTTATTGCTGAATAAAAGCAAATGAGGAACTACTTTTGAAAAAGGACTTTTTAAAGGTTCTGCATACCCATGGTGGAAGCAGAGGAGTACCCTGTAGTTCTCACCGTTTCAATTGTTTCCATATGCAGCTGATACATGTTTTTGCTTCACTAGTTTTGATAAATGAATCATCAACAGAAGTATTTTATTTGGATCTATTGATATAGACGAACCAACGGGAGATCACTAATTATGTGGATTATTCTTAAACGTTACTTTTTTGTTACAGTAATTATTGAGTAACTTCTTAGATGCAAATTTAATTGAGGAAAAAGAAAGTGACTTGCTTCTTGTCTAATCGCTTTGTCTTTCAAATATCCAGCACTAAGATCAGTGTTAGTGCAAGTCTGTAAAAGAACCACTGTCTAGTGACAAAGCCCACACTGCAACATAATGTCTAATATAAAACGATACAAATATTAAAATAACGTGAAGCTAATTGATCCCATTGGATAATGGACGTAGCACTACTCTATCTTAGGTAATCAAGTATGATTTCTACCTTGTTCATAGTATTTCTTGATTGATCGTTGTAATGGTTTAGTGTTGCTTTGTTTTATTCCTAGTGGAAAGAAATCTGATGAGCTACTTATTAGTGTAAGCCTTGTTAGAGATCTTCCACGTAGTATCTTTGCCTAATTTCTTGCCAATGCCAAGTTCACCTTGTTATCTCAGTGCATTTACAAGAGGCTGTGTTCAGAAATTTGCTTTCTAGTAGCTCTGTCTCATTTGTTGCCGATGCCATGTTAGGAACCATTAGAAGCTGTTTGGGAAGCCAATTCTAGCGATTAGCATATGTTATGGTTAGATATATTTGTACAAGAGTGACAAAGAACTCGTTCGGATTTATGTTTGGTAGATATATAACAGAGTTATATTTTTGCTTAGGATAATGATGGAAGTTTATCGCGAGAGAAAGAAAGATACGTAAATGTGAGGTTCATTGACCTAGTATGTGAATGTTTTTGTTCTATATCAGAATTATATGATTTTCTCAAGTACAATATCAAAACTAGAAAGTAAACACAAGTCAAGATAAGAAACTACTATTAATCGTTTGAGTCTTCTCCATTAAGAGCTTCATTATGAGGTTTGTAATGAATCTTGCTATTTTTTGTTTCCTTTCCCTTGATCAATAACTCGTTGAGGTTTAAAGAGAAAAAGGGAAAGGGCTTACATTTATCTCAGAAAAATATATATGATACAGTAGATGTGCAGTCATACAAGACTACAAATTATCACATTTGCGAGAATATATGTTCAAGTAGCACATATTAAGGATAAAATGAGAGAAGGTGATGGTTCTTTCATGTTCGATCGACCTCCGGATAGGTGCGAAACCATGGAGAATAGAGGATGGGAAAGAACTAAACTCAAGTTGAAAAAAGTTATGTCGAAGGGTCTATTATTTCTAGAGATCCACTGAAAACTTAGGGAAAGATAAGAGTACAATGGGAGGAAAAGATCTAACCTCAAGATACCAATGTAAGGCAAAATCAACAACAACAACATACCCAGTATAATTTCACAAGTGGGGTCTGGGTAGGGTAAGATGCACGCAGACCTTACATCTTGAAAATGATGGAAAAAAAAGGATCGGTAACAAAATAGATCAGCAAAGTAATGTTGTCAAGTAGCCTATGGATGTTTATCCAGTAAAAGATATTTGACCTCTTTTCATAATTAAAAAATTCCATACTACTAGTATGTGAATGTTTTTGTTCTATATCAGAATTATATGATTTTCTCAAGTACAATATCAAAACTAGAAAGTAAACACAAGTCAAGATAAGAAACTACTATTAATCGTTTGAGTCTTCTCCATTAAGAGCTTCATTATGAGGTTTGTAATGAATCTTGCTATTTTTTGTTTCCTTTCCCTTGATCAATAACTCGTTGAGGTTTAAAGAGAAAAAGGGAAAGGGCTTACATTTATCTCAGAATGCATATAGCATGTATGAAAGAAAAATAAAACTCAAACAGATCAACGATTCCACTGGGGATCGAACCCAGAATCTCTGGTTTCGTAGACCAGCGCCTTATCCATTGGGCCATGGAATCCTCGCTGTCGACTTGTGTAATTGGAATAAGGAGACGACGAAATACAAAATAGTACTCGGCAGATCCCTTTTTCCTCAGTCCATATTATTCATCTTCCTATTCTGTTCGCTGCAGTAATATTGAAAAAGAGAATAATTAAACTTCTCAAATTTACTATTGGAAGTAATCCTTTTTGTTGCTTTAACTTCGATCGAGCTGAATGTTGGAGTCCCACATCGTTTGTAGGATGGGAACATGGTCTCATTATATGGCTGGATAATTCTCCTTCCTTTGAGTTAGTTTTTGAGTTGAGTTAGGCCTAAGATCAATTCTTTATCACTGAAAATATGTCACACCCAAATATGATAGAGATATCAATCGGTTTATCTTTATGGAAGTCAATAGGGAACAGGATGAGGAGTCCAATTATAGTGCACTCTTTCAGGTGAACAGGTTCTAGAGTGCAGCAGCAGGTCAGGTGTATAGCCAACTAGTTTTTTGTACCAAAGCTTATCATCTTCTTTGCTTTTTTCTTTAAAATAAATTATTATTACACTGGAATGAATGCAAGATCAAACCAATTTCAAGCATTAATTCGTTCAGAGGACAAAGAGGCTAATGTGCTGAAATGCTACTAAGCAGAAAATATAATTTAGAAACTTGTTTGAGGAGGTGCTTGGTGTATAGCTTGTGTTAGTTTTATCTACCTATTCAAGTTTATTACAAGCTAGGAGCTAAGGAATTATCATTTGGGCCTAAGGAATTACTTATTCCAAAGTCCAAACAACAGGAAACTTTTGCTTTGTGGTAAACCTTAAAAAGCCACCCAATTATTCTATGAACCCAAGGAATTACTTGTATGGACGTGAAAAGTAACCTAAGAAGTACCTGCCTTTAATTTCAAGTAAAGAATGAGTTGATCTCCAACTTTAAACAAAGACAAGTAAACACAAGAATAACTTGTAATCTGATAAAGGATGATAGTCAGAGACGGATCCACGATTTGAAGTTTATGGGATCTACAACGACCTAAAACTAACATAATTTTTTTTTTACATACAATTTAGTAATTGAATTCACAATTAGATATGTTTAGATACTTTAATAAAATATTAATACATATATGAGGTATGGCAAAAAATATTGGATTCACGTGAATCCGTAGCTTTCATACTATATGTCCCCCCTGTTGATAGTTTCTCATTCTTCTATATATTTATCCTCTCAGGTATCCCAACTGTAAAGTACAACACCTACGAAAAGTACCAAGAAGTTGCGAAGAAATGAGAGCTACTCATATTTTTAACATGAGAAAGAAGGCTAAGGTGGAGAACAAGGTGGATGAGTTGGATAGGAAGATAATAAAAGACGGTGAAGCTAAAAATAGGTCAGTGGCTTCTCGGTTGCTTCTGCCTTTGCCGATGGTGGTCACGATTGCTGCTGGTGGGGCCGCCATTGCACTTGTTTGCTACATTAAATACTCAGCTAGGAGAAATTGATGAAAGTGTAACAAGCTATATATAATATAAAGCTAGGCATAAACAAGGTGATGTGGCACCTCTCTATGACCACCATTCTTATTTATCCTTTTTCTCCTTTTTTTGCTTTTTTTCCTAACTTCCTCTTATTTATTTGTTGAGTTATTCATTATTTCCGTTGAATAACACTATTCTTCCCAAGATTAAAAAAATGTACCTTTATGAAAATTAACGCGTTTACGACTAAATTTATTACAATAACTTTGTATGCGTTACTATTCTATTTGTATTACCCATTACCCATAAGTTACAAACAGAGTATTGCTATACATAAGCATATCATTCTTCTCCTCAATCCAGTCTAATCTCCGCAGAGAAAGTTCTCTCCTTTTCTTTTTGTTATTTTATTTCCTTTTTTCCTGTTGTGTTTTTGCCACAGTATAACAACTTTTTCCTCGTATTTCTATCTTCAATTCTTCTACAATTGATAATATGCTGAGTTTTTCACATACTAATCAATTTCGTTTTTTAATATATTGAAATTTATATACTTTTCTTATGTGAACGAAAACGATTGTAGATTGAACAGGTGGATAAATTACACAAGATAGTGAAAATTCGCAAGCCTTGCAAGAGTCTTTTGGAGGTAAATTTTTGCGGTGCACATTGTGGTAGAATCTTTTTTAGTTGTAGGTTGAGTTTAAGGGTAAATTACACGAGATAGTGAAAATTTGCAAAACGGAGGTAAGAGCCTTTCGAGGTAATTTTTTGTGGTAGAATCTCTTTTATTTCTTTAATTGTGTTTGCTTTGAAAGTGACTTTGAATTTCTGGTAGGTAGCGAAAACATCAGACATAAATGACTCATCAGGTGCTCGAAAAGAAAAATGACATATATATATATATATATATATATATATTTATATATATATATATATATATATATATATATATATATATATATATATATATATATATAATGTTCTTATTAAGTACATCTTATGCATGTTGGAGGCTTATAGTTATAGTGTTAGTGTTAATTCCTATATAATTACTTTGTCTTTACAACGAAAAATAAAGATTTCTGCAAACGTGAGGCAAAAAAATAGGGGAGTAAGAGAAAGAATAAGTAATGACAACGCATAGGAAATACGCATAGGAGATAAAAGGATAAAACATTATAAGAACGCATAGGAGATAAAGGATAAGACATTATAAAGGGAGAAAAAGTTGGAATGAAGTCCAACAACGGACATTGCATTTCTCCAAATATTTCTTAACATCTTTTACTTTTCTTTTTTATTATTCCTAGACTTGGATTGAATGTCTATTGAAGTCAAATGTATAACTCAAAGAGAAAAAGAAAAGAAAATATTCAAATAAATATAAGATTAATCCAGGTTACATGAGAAATTATTTTCTTCTTTTCTAAAAAAAAAAAAATACTCAAAAGTGTCAATTTGTAAAATCATTGTCTTTCGTACCTGCGCGAAGCGCGGGCAATTTCACTAGTTTAGTAGTAACCAGTGTTTAAAAACATTCCTTATTGAAATAGCCCTTTTCAAAGCTTGACAAAGCTATGAATAATTAACATATATTACCAGGTAACTTTATCAGGATGAAAAAAAAGGAAACATATAATAGCAAAAGAACAACCAGAACCGGTAATCAGAAGTCGATGCCACGCAAGTCTAGTCAACTCCAAGTTAGCAAAGATCACTTCAGCCGAGGATTGAGGGATTACCCGGTAAGCCTACTCCAGATTCACGTCCAGCTCGCATCGAATTCATTACATTGGAATGAGACAGTCTTATCCCGGAGTCAAGTGTCCAGTCGGTCCTCGATGTCTAAATAGGATAAGCTCTCTAGACCAACTGATTCCGGAATGTCTGGGATTCTCCAAGGTGGTTACAAATCAATATATATGTGTTACGTACGGGACATGCAGATAATGATCATAATGAGGAGCAGAGTATTAGGGAGGCGTTCTAGGGTTATACTATAGATTAAATATACCGTTTTGCCCCTCTTGTAGCTAGACCATATGATTTTCACGATAATACTACTCAAATTCTCAAGTTGTTGCAAGGATTGTGCTCTTATTTGGCTATATACTGTTCATCGGTTCTATCAGGAGTTCTCCATAAGAATTATCTTTCTCTTTTGCTCATTTCATCATTTATATACCTTTTATCGTTTCTTTTATCATTCTAGCCAAATTTACACTAAGAAGAGGTTAATTGTTGCTAAGATAATTCACTTGCCTATGATCCTGTTCTATAAATTCAATTGTTAATCTTTGACCCCGATTTTAGATTAAATTATGGTATTTTCACGATATGTTTAACGCGTGAGAGCCCAAATCAAAGGATTTTCGGCAACGTAAAGCCAAACATAGACATTAAATTCAATTTTGTGGAGACATACTTGCACGCGAAGAACTGAAGTTGCTGAGAGGTGTTAAAAGTATTGGTAAAACCAATAACAAAGTGAAATTTGACATGTAATTTTTGAAATTGTTTACTTTTTATTTCCCAAAATTGTTCTATTTTACTCTCTATCACATTTTTAGTCCCCACTCATATCCTTATCGATCACAAATTGTTCTGTATTTGCTATTATCATTAACAGAGCTCTAGTGAAATGGATGGACTCCACTTATCCAGGTTCTTTCAGATTTTTTTTTTTTAAATTTTACCTCAACTATAATTTAAGTTTCACCTAATGTTGGAGGGTCGTGATGGTCAAGGGAAAAAACGAGACTTTTTTCTAACGTCGTGATAATATTAAACCAAAAAACTAATGAAGGTAACTGTTGTATATAAATATATATATACTGAAGGAATACTGATTTGATAGTACCATTTCCTTCTGTTGGAAATCAACCATTGTGTTGTGTCATTTTAAATCCAATCATTGCTTTCTAAATTTCAGTTGAGTTTAAAGCATCTATTGAGTGGTGACTTAAAAACTTTTTGCGTATAAAAGGGCATTTGGCAGAACTCTCAAGAGTACGAATATCTCTGTCTTTCAACACTTTCTGCCTCCAACTTAAAACAAATTCAGTCACTTACTTCTTTGTCTTCTTCCTTCAAATCCTCCATTTTATTGGGTTGAGTTCTTGTGGTAGAATTAATCAAAGAGTGCCTTTCACACTAGACATTATATTCTAGGGATGGACTTTCCGTTAACCACTTGCACAATGTGGGAGAAATTACTAGTGTGGAGAAATTACTATCCTAAAGATAGTTTCCTGGAAGCGTCTTGTCTATTCGTTTCGTGTTTTCGTTAAATTCTCTCTTTTGTTTATTAAATCTGTCTTGCACAAAGTTACTCCATTGTATTTATTTTGAATATTCTACAACAAATTTAGGATAGTAATTTTCCGTTTTAATGGAATTTTTCTTTTGTTGTGCAAGAAATACAAATATGTGATGAGTTGAAGAATTCAAAATTTTAAAGAGTTCTGATAATGGCAAATGATGAAAAAGCACGCTACAAATTGATGGCTTAATGATGATGACTAAAACGTTTATGAACTTTTGATGCCGATAATTTTCAGGGTCCAGGAATAATAACATTGTTATGCCCCATTTTTAACGAAATTTTCAGGGTCCAGGAATAATAACATTGTTATGCCCCATTTTTAACGGATGTTTCTTAGTTACTATTTTCTCTGGTTTTGAAAGTTTTCAGAGTCGCCACCTAATTTTAGGAAATATTAGGAAACCTTTGTAAAAATGTAAACTCCATTTTTAGTCTTTGAAACCTATGAAATTCTAGGTAAGGGTTTTGTTTACCCCGAGGGGAAGGTATTAAGCATCCCTCAGAGCTTATCCGAAGACAGTCTTTAAACTTAGTTTAACTAACACTAGAGGGAGATTATTTATCTATTTCTTAGTTACTATTACCTATTTAAAAGAACTGCTAAAGGAACTAACATCCAAAGACGATTTGTACAAATAGCATTTTTAAAGTCATCGTAATTATGTAAATAAATATATGCACGTGTAGAAATGATTAGTGAGAGTATTTATGCACGTATGAGAATAAGAAAATATGCGTGTATGCTTATTTGTAAAAGTAGTAGTTTAGTACGCACGAGATGTATGTATATTTGAGAAAATAGTGTGCATATGAGATATTTATATAAAATAGTATTAAAAGGAGAGGGTTAGTATGTATATTTTTTGAGAAAATAATGTACATATGAGATATTTATTTCCTATGTAAGGTGATATATAATATTTCAAAAATAGTCATTTGTGATATGTGAGTAATATATATGTATAAACATGAGGTAAAGATGATTAAAGAGTTAATAAAAGTAAGATCGAGTAGATATATATGTATGGAAAAATAAAGTATGTACCTTGGAGCTCTCGTAAAATAACTTGGGTCACTATACAGGAACCCTAACAAAAGTATTGTATAAACTTGAAAAATTATACCTGCTCACATGTTAGTATCGAAAGAATGTAATTCTAAAAATGGTCAGTTTGCAACCACTGCTTTTGCCCATAAAAATCTACATTTTTATCCCTTTGAAACTTGCGTTTTACACTTCCAAAAATTCACATCTTAGCACTTTGCAAAAATCTATATTTGGAACTCTTATTTCTTCCGCAATCTTTTGAAAAGAAAAGGTTTGGTTAACCATGTTTATATGGTAAAAAAAAAAGGTATGTCTCGTCCTTTGTAAAAATAACTGGTTGCAACTTAGGAAGAGTTAACTAAAAGGAACTGAAGGACGTTCATAAGCGTAATCCCGAATACACCTAAATCGAAAATTATACCAAAGGGGATGGAGGGGGGGGGGGGGGGGGGGGGGGGGGAAGCAACTAAACTTATTGTTATACTTAACCATATTTTTTTTCCACAAGTTCGTACACAAGCAAGAAATAAATATGCTACAAATACAATCCAAAAAATGTTAGTCAATAATATAAACAGCATGTATAAACCAATACGAAGGCTTAAAATTTTGAATAAAGGAAGAACGGGGACTCGAGACGCGAAAGTAGGGGAAGGCTAGACACGAGCAAATAAATCTGCTGCTGGCTGCTCTCTGATATGGGCAGAATCCGGAGTTGCCAAAACTCCAAATGCTCTCAAGGTTCCTCATAAAAAAAAAGATAAGGATTAGTGATACCCTTGATCTTAATAACGCCAAAATCTAATGAGTAAAACATGCCCAAGAACAAATAATTTGCTAGATTTAGCACCAAATATTCAGCCAACTTTGGAAAGAGATCAACCTGACTTAAGTAAATGTCTCAAAATAAAGCAAATACACCATTATCTAACTTATGCGCATTAGGTGACAAACCTAAGCTCTACAGTATTTAAAAGTTGAACAATTTTCACACCTTTATGTGTAGTACATCTCTTACTTACAGAACCATTATAGGCAACCAAATGAGTTCAAACAATTCTAACCGAACCAAACATTTTAGTGAATAAATGAGAGTTAATTGTTATGCTAGGCTATGGTACTTCAAAATAGGTTCAAAATAAATTATGTTCGGCTTCCCAAATCTCCAATACTTCCATGATGCTATATGGGTGATCAGAAAAGCCAACACACTTATCATCCCATTGTCAAACCAGTACAAAAAGAAACACCTTCACAGAAGGAAAAGAGAAGTCCTTTCAAGTTCTTAAAGCATTTGTGGCTCCAAGTTCTAAAACCCCAAAATTATAGGTATGTATTTGCCAAAACAAAAACAAGTTGGGCAGAGAACCTTATTGGTATATTTTCACACACACAACAACCTCCAAAGTAGCACAACAAACTACTGCTCCCTTCAAGAAATACTCAACACGTGAACAAATAGTCTTATTTTAATACCTGGTCATTTCGTTTAAGATTTGGAAGAAAAAGTACACAAGACTGGTTCTATAACGATATCATAGCACGACCGGTTTAGCAGAGAAAAGAGGAACATGATTCAAATGGTTTTATACACCCATTTTTAAACTGACAATCCAACTCAAACATGTTCGGGTCTTAAGTCTAACATGATGCAATCATGGCTTATATAAGACTCAACTGGAGAATTACAAACATGCCATTTGATTGTTCCAGCAGGTTCACATTTTTTGAAGATCTTATAACCACAACTCTTTAGAAATTAGGCTCTATGGACTTAAATCAAATCCTAATGATGTACCTCAACTAAAGATATTGAATTAAAAAAGAGGTCTCAGGACTCAACTCATCAATCATGCTTAGATAAAGGATTTTTACATCCAACCATGCTCCCAGAACAAGTTAAAGCTATTAATTCAATTGAAAAAACTCAACTCCATTATTCCACATAGTTTATAAAGCCAGTTGCTCTCTAAATACCAAATAAGCATCTGCTCAAGCAGGAAATAACAACCACCACAGTTTCACATCACTAGTAAATCACCATGAGCATGAATGTCTTGTTTTACTTGGTTCTAATAGCATGATTTTGGAGTTAAAAAAGTGTATCAAACTTTAGGCTCATATGCATATGCCTTCCCAAACACAACCATAACCTATGGTAATTCTTCACATAACTGATTTCCACACCAAAAGAACAAGCCACAGCTTCTTTATTATTATTTTTATCCCCTTTTACCAAACAAACTGTACCTTTATTAGCTATACTCAGTTTTAATCAATTTGATAACCCAAAAGGAAAGGTTCACATGCATATTTGAACTAAAAACAGGTATTTAGATTCTTCAAATACATTACTACACTAATTCAAGGATCTCAACTAAAAATAGAAAAGATAGGAATATACAACACTTTTTCCCTCATCATTTTAACATGATACATAATAAATACTTGGAGAAAAGAAGCAGAACTCGTTAGACATTTATTCACACATACGAGAAAGCAAACAAATACTAAATGTACATACAAGCTCCTATCATATTCTCACAAATCGGTGGATTTCCTCTTTTTCTTAAATTCATAGCTTCTATCAGTCATAGTGATTTACGCTAAACGTAGGAACATCCCAGATTTTAACAAATAAATAAAACAGAAAATTAGCCAAGCGACTAAGTTAAACACATATTTGACGAATTTAATTTTCACGAATCGGTAACTTTTCCTTTAATCAAGACAAGTAACTTTTCCCTAATCAAAACAGTAACTCTTTTTTTTTTAAATCAAAATATTATCCTTTTTCTCTAATAAAAAATGGTATCCTTTTTCTCTAATCAAAATAGTAACCTTTTTCTCCAACCAAAATAGTAACTTTTTAACCAGAAAACAGTAGCTTTTTAAATAAAAAAAAACAGTAGCTTTTTTTTATATATATATCAAAAACAAAAACTTTCTTTTCCGGAACAAATATAGCTTTCTAACGTATGAAGCATATTTAATCAACTATGTAAAACTTCAAAAAATTGATATAAAAAAGTCATCTTAAGTTAAGAAGGTCTCATGGACACGGTAAAAGAAAAGAGATGACATATACCCACAAAATTTTGAACTGAATCGCGTCTCCTTTCCTTTTTAACAGATTACCATCGAACAAATACCACAACATTCTCCCAGCAGAGAGGAAAGCAAATGTGACAACGAGAAGAGTCAGTTTAGACTTCATGTTAAGTCTTAAAGCTTAAGATCTATGATCTGCAAACAGTATGCCAAGATACAAGATGCACAAAACCAAAACAAACTGATTATGTATCTATGAAGATGGCTAAGTTCACTCAAACCTTTCCAAATCCTGTAGCCTTAATTCTTAAACAATGAGAACAAAACTTCCAGATTAAACAAACTTACTTAAAACTTAGGATGAACTTAAATATTACATGCTTAACATGAAGAGGATTTGACACAATCTTCGCAGCCTATTACTTCCTAACTCCTTTTACTATCCGTTGTTATAAAACTTCAAAATTCGCGCAAAATAATGATTCAAATACTAGTTTCCTTCTAAAGGAATGGTGAACTGATCTTTTATAAGTTGCAACTTACGTAGTGATCTTTATATACTGATTTCAACAGAAAAGAGGATGAAGCGGTCCCTCAAGATTAAAGAAAAACTAATTTAGAGCAAGACAACATCACTGTTCACATGTTCTTCAAGCTAAATTATCATTCTTTCTAAGTGTAATAGCTTGTATCAACCATTTCGTCACATATTCAGAGCACACAGAGCAACAAACAGATTTAAATAGGTCAAGACGATACAAACAACAAAACAACTCAACGACTACATTTTACTTCTAACAAATTAAAGACGAAGAGCTTGTTTAGTCAAGAACCACCGAGAATTTGACAAAAACAAACTTAGAGTTAAAGAGAATTTTTTTAGAGCCCCAACTTAGAGTTAAAAAAAGGATTTTTGAGAAAGCCGATGGGATTTTTTGGGGTTGTTCAAGAGGGAATTTCCAACACTTGAACCTGTCTAAAGTAGCTCACTAAGGGCTTCTATTTATAGCTAACAACTGAGGGTTTCAACAGCTCCATAAAGAAGCTTGAATTCGAAATTCAAAAATAAGGAAAAGGGGGGAAATCTCTAGGAAAACATTTTCAACAAATGAGATGATGAAAATGGGGATGGTACTTACCATGAAATCTGCTGAAATCGCACACGGAGCCTGCAAGCTTCAGAGATGGAGTGTGAGAAAGGAGAAGAGGCTGTAAGCGGATGTGAGAGGTGAGCAGCAGGCGGATTTGGTGGGATATTGCTATGTTTACGTTGAAGAGATACGGGGGTCACTTGGTTCTGGTTCACTAGAGCTGCTGGTTAGGTTTAGTTTGTTATTGAAAATGAGCTGGAGGAACAAGCTATTGGGGTCTTTAGTTTGTTGAAGTGGGTCGGGTTGGGGCTGTTAGGCTGGGTCAAAGGAAAATGGGCTGCTACAAAATTTTGTTTTGGAAGGATATGAATTGGCCCATATTGTTAGTTAGATGAATTATTTTCTAACCCCCATTTTGCTTCAATCAATTAATCAAAATATGCTTCTTTGTCTTAATTAATTCCCGATAATGTACACACATGTAAATTACAATACAAGTAATTTAGTTTACATATTTAGTTTTAAAGTAGAGTAATATATTATTGATACGACAATAAATAGAATTAAAGGAAAAATGCCAACATCAATATTGACATTGGAATATCAACATTATTCTCGAGTGGTTTTAATTATAAAATATCATGTTTAGTAATATTTTAAGGAATGATAAAAATAATCTTAATAATATCTCAAAAATTAGTCTGGTAATTAGCGAAAATATTCAAAACTTATTTTGGGGAATTTTCAGGACTAAGAAGCATAGTAAAATTAATTAAATGGAAAAAGAGAGCTAAAATTGGGTGTCAACAAACATTATCGGAGTAATACACACTAAAATCGTCGGTCATGTGCTGCTTCAGAGAGCAATGTCTAGAAGTGACTGGAACTCATTTTGTGTGCACCCTTCTGGTGGTCATGCCAGTGAAAAAAGATCACTTTCCTTTCTTATATTTTCATTTGATCTTTTCTTATTAATTTCATATTGATTTACACTTAATAAATTTTGCATTGACTACCTTGCCATTATTCATATCTTTGGGAGTAGAACTTTTTACGAGTAAGATTGCGTCTTCTTTTGAATTTTACTAAAAGATGCAGATGTCACTAAGGCTGGAGTTTGACATACACAAAGATCAGTTTACAAGCAACCGATCAAGAAGAAAGTTACTTTGCAGATAGAAAAAAAAAATCACTTTGCAGAGAGAAAAAATTTAGTTTTCAGAAAAAAAGAAAGTTACTTTGCAAATAGAAGAAAATTACTCGGCAGATTGGTTCTACTTTCTTTACTAATTCTTTAATTATATATCCTTCATGGTTTATATATATATTGCATATTTTAGGATAGATTGTCTTTATATCATAATATATATTTTGTGTCTTACATGCATATTATGATTAAGAATAACTATAGTTATTATGATCGTTATTTCTTTTACCAAATGAAACTGTTTTTTGATATACTATTAGGTAGTATAGATGCATGAAAATACGTGGAACATTACTTTCAAGGTTGTAAGACATGGATTAGGCTTACATTAATACTTGGAAATATTCTTAATATCGTGAAAAAAGATATTTTAGATTTTGGTTCACGAAAGATTGTATCTTTAAAATTTCTTGATGGTAATAATGTTTTCTCAAATAAAAGAGATTCAGTGATACGACACTTCACTATGCAAATGTATTTAGTGTCATCAAGGAATTAGATTCTATTGATAGCAAATAAAGAGAAGGAATTTGGGTCCAATGTTTTGGTTCCAGATGGTACAAACAGAAGTCATTAGAATATTTTAACAAGTGTTGTTCACATATAAAGGTTGCAGCCCTACCAACATAAGAGAAACGGTTAAGGTGATAATTCAAGAATAAAGTAATAACAAAATCAAGTTCTACCTTTTTAACTCTACTTATTTGGAAAAATAGCTATAGTGCATTCTAAAGTTTGACCAGATTATTTATAACACACTCAACCTTTACGGGTGACCTTTTACCCCCATGGACCATTTAAAAGTGAAATTAATAACCCCCTTAAACGCTATAACCAAATTTCTGCTGAGTGTCTGATGTGCACACGTTGATACATATAATTTTTATATTTTAAAATTTAATTTCTCGTTTGATTCTTTTCCATTTCTCATTTCTTTTTTCATTCTTTTCATTTTTTAAGACTAAAAAGGCTCTTTTCTTCTCTCAAGAAAGCTCCTCCATTGTTAAGCTATTGCTGGAGCTCCGAAACTCCATCAACAATTGAAATTTGCCATGTAATTTTCCTTTTTTATAAAAACAAAAATACAATATCTAATCTCCTTCTCCATCAAATCACCACTTTCCCTTCTTCTTCTTCTCCGCCACTGTCAACCGCCATCCACCACCCTCCACCGCCGCCAGTTAATTTTCTAAAAATTAACTCATTGCTTCTCCACCTGTTCTTACCCAAACCCATTACTTCTCCATGGAGAAAAAAAATTCAAATTCATTGCTGACCATGTCAACATCGTACAGCACTTACAAGACCCACTTCACTAACCCTTTCAAATGGTCTTGGTATGACGTATCCATTGAAGTTCAAAACATGCATCACTAGTATCTGTGTGTCAAGGGAAATTTATTGAAGTATAAGGAAGTGTTTGGGGATGTTGAATTGGATGTAACAGAGAATTCCCCCAATAATGACATGATTGAGCTTTACCGGTGATGATGGGGTACCCTCTAATACCTTATTGGAGGATGATGAGGAAAATGATAGTGGGGAAGGAGAGGAAGTTGAGGATAGTGTTAGAATTAGGACAGTGGGTGGGCAAGTTTTGGAGTTGGGTTTGGGTAAAAGAAGGTGGGGGGAAGTAATGGGTTAATTTTTAGAAAATTAACTGGCGGCGGTGGAGGGTGGTGGACGGCGGTGTACGGTGGCGGTGAACAGAGGCAGATCTAGGATTTGAAGCTTGTGGGTTCCTAGCTAGCAGTGTCTGTTGTTACTGGGTTCTCAGCTCAAATTTCTTATATATTTGAAGGGTTTCATATTATAAATACAAGGTTTGGATAAAAATTGTGAGTTCCCTCGAACTCACACCCAATGGTGTGGATCCGCCCCTGGCGGTGAAGAAGAAGAAGAAGAAGGGAATAAGAGGGAAAAAGAGAGAGAGAGAGAGAGAGAGAGAATGAAAAAAAAATGCTTACAATTTTTTTAAAAAACATTTTTATTTGCTTCTCACTCTCTCAAAGAGAGTGAACTACACTATCTGTGTCACCTCACCATCTAGGGAAGTATTAATTTCACTTTAAAATTATCCGGGGGAGGGGTAAAAGGTCACCCGTAAAGGTTGAGTGTGTTATAAATAATCCAGCTAATCTATTTTTTGAGATTTTTGTGGAACGTGTTTCATAAATGTTGGGATAGATGATTAATTTTGTGATGATCTTGAAATGCATGCTAAATTTAGGAATAACATATTTGACGTGCTTATAGTGGATTTATTAGTCCATTACATAAAGATCATGTGGAGTTTACGTTCAAGTTGTGGAACGACATAAATTGGATGAATCATGTTTATGCTTGAAAGTTGTCACATAACTTTGATGTCTCTCTTGAGAGAAACATAAGATATTACTCATTTTTGTATAATGCTTGACACAGAAAATGTGGTTGATTTGAGTTTTGGTGATTTTTCTAGACTTGAGATTATCTATTCATGTGAACTGATGAAAAATTAGAGGCAATTATTTGCACTTGTGAATCACTTTATTTTGAGATTTTTAAGTGATTCTTACTCTGAATTTCATTTTGGTATGAAGTACATTTTTGTTTTAATGAAAAAAAAAAAGAGAAATGACTCGTGTTTGGTGAACAAGATTAATGCTTTAGTATAAATATTGGTGATGAGGTTTGAAGGATGACAAAAGTTCTTCCTTGTAGAGAATAAATTGTAGAGAAATATAGCAGAAGAAAAGTAAATCGGAGAAACCTTCTGCTAGCCCAAGATCGTTACTAAGATTGGAAGATTCAACTAAAGAAGAAGAAGTTTTGGAAAGGAGAGGAGAACTTGGTTATGGAAGAAAGGCTTTCTTGAATTACTTCTTGTTGAGCTTCATATTGTTGAGTTCCCGGGCTCCCCCTTTCTCCTAGCTCCCGTGCAGCTGTACTATCCGAGGAAACACCTGTGATGGGTAAGCTTGGAACTCCAGGATTCAAGATTTTAGAACCCTCTCCTTCTGAAGCTGCTCCTGTTGACACCCAATTTTGTCCCGCCTCTCCTCCGAAATACTTATTTTTAGCAAATTAAAAAATATATTTATATTTTACTATAATTATTAGCCTCTTATCAATACCGGTGTTTCATTATTCTATTACAGTTACTAGCTATTATTATTACTATTATTACGATTATTATTATTATAATTCACATTTTTTTATCATTTTGGCATTTTTACCAGCTTATGCACACGCATCACATTTATCTTCGCGTAATAGCATTTACTTACTGTTGAATTTTCAAATATATTATCGACCGGCTATTACAGCGTCATTTTATTTTCATTTAAATATTAATAAACACATACTTCATATTAGAGGGGTATTTTAGCACACTCAGTATATGATTAATTTAAAATGGGTCTCTTATTTAAATTTAGAAGCCAAACTATTTCTTCCATACAACCCAATATTTTAAAACAACCAGCCCATACTTTAATACCCAACCCACATTTTAGCCAATTCAGCCCACTCCATTACCCGACCCGATCCGACCCAATTCCCATTTAACAAGGGAAACCCTAAAAAGGGTTTCCCTCATTATCCCCACCATCCGCCGCCTCCCTCCATTTCTCTCCCTTCTCTCTCTCTCTCTCTACCCCACTCTCCCCGCTCCCTTCTCTTCTTCATCATCATCTCCCTCGTCCCCACCACGCTTTTCCCCATCCGTTCCTCTCCTTCATCATCTCTCGTCCCCACCACCGGCGTCTGTCCCCCCCCCCCCCCCCCCCCCCCCCCCCCCGGCTCCTCTCTCTTCTCTTGTCAATCGAAAAACCCTAAAATTTCCCTATAAGTACTCACTTTCTGATCCAGAACAGGGAGGATTTTTGATTGGTGAAACCCCCCCCCCCCCCCCCCCCCAAGAACCGAGAGATTTTTTTGGGATTGAGAAAATTCCCCAAGAACTAAGTTCTCAGCCGCACAAAAATCCCTTGAAAAATTGAGTTGTTTAGCCTGAAAAATTCCATAGAAATTGAAAGCTTTCGTTTTTGTCGCTAAAAAATCCCCTAAGCAAAATTTCAATTTTATCAGTCTTTTTTATTTCTGGGAATCGAGTTTTGAAGTGTTCGAGTGTAGATCGAGGATTCGCACCCACTTCGCTGCACCCGAAGAAGGTAATCTTTCTTCCTTTAAGTTATTTCGGGTCGTTTATTTCATCATTTGTTTGTCTCTGTTCGGACTTAGCTTAAGTTTTGTGCCATTAGCCTGTTTTTGTTATCAGCAGTAGTAGTTTAGTATATTCAGGTTTGTATTTGTTAGTTAATATAGTATATGATAATGTGGTGGCTTGTATGCCCTGCCGGTTGAATGTTCAGTTATGATTAAGCATCATTTTAGTCAAGCATGATTAATAGTAACCTGATTTCAGACTTGACCTGTCCATGAGCAGATTAGCCTACAATACCTCCTATCACATTATTCTCGCCTAATATAATAGCAGTAATGACAGAGTAATCTGGACTGCTTGGATTGAGATCAGTTGAATGAACGTTTGGTTTGTTGTTGTGATAAACATGACTGCCTGTGGTTCAGATTTGTGTTTCGGGTTTGTTTCTACTTTGAGAAAGGCCCAACTGGTTATTTGTTGAAGTTATGAATGAGGCCTTTAAAGATCTGGTCTGGCTTGGTTAATGTCTAAAAAATGAATAATATGATTTGAGTTGAGTTTATCGCCTACGTGCCTATAAACCTTGTTTAAGTTTGAACAGTTTTGGTGATATGCTCATAGGAGGGATTGGTCTAAACTTGTCTGTTTATAAACATATAATAACTTGTGCATTAATTACTTGGCTAAATGAGTTCATATCAGAGGTATATGTTAGAGTTTGCCTAAAATAATCCATCCGAGTGCCAAATTTAAATCACTGGCTTTGTTTAAAAGACCTTGTATAATTCCCCTCCCTTTATAGTTTATTTTCATTTATGCTTTTGCTGTTTATATGAGTTATTCTTCTATTAGTTAAGCCTAGTTTAATTATGTAGCTCTGTTTAGTATGTCAATCGTGTAGTTTGTAAGTTGTTAGTTTAGATTAACCTGCTTAGATGATTAAGTATGCATGATTAGTGTTAGTCTACGTGTTTAGCTTAGGTAATCTTGTGATCTCATTGGTTAGTTAGTTTCCTTATTATCTTGTTAGTTTAAAAAACTGTTAGTATAATCATGTAATAGATATGCGTTGAGCACAAATCCTGTTAATCATACTAGCCAAGCCTAATTTATTCCTTTAGGGGCATTTAGCCATTGTTCATATGTCTTATGTTAGTATAAACTGTTCTTAATCAATAATCCAGCATGTTAAATGAATAAGTGGATTAGAATAATGTTTGGTTTAGCTTAGATGAGCCCTGTTTTAGCCCTATAGACTTGTTTTCCTATGTGCAAGAATGTTGGGTTTGATGGAAAGCCTTGAACCTACGTGATTTTTTCTGCTTAATATTTGATTAACTCCATTTAGCCTGGTTTAGTCTCCTGTCTGGCTACTTGTTTGTCGGCCCCTGATTGTGTATGATGAGCTTACTTAATATGGTTTAGGCGCATGCTAGGCAGTTCATAAGTTCATATATTTGGTGACATGATTAGTGTGTTTATCCCTTGTCTAGTTTGAATTAATATATGTTTAGGATTAGGATAATCTTGATTACTTGAGGCATGCCTATACTTGTTTAGTTGTAATCAGAATCAGCTATAATCCATGTTGCTTGTTTTTTTTAAAACTGCTTCTCTGTGGTCTGTTGGTCTAAACCAACCATTAAACATTGTGTTTTTTTTTATAATGCGAAGCGCATCTTAAAGAATTCTATGTGTGTCTTAAGGGTGTGTCATCGACTGAGTGAGGTTGAAACATTAGTAGCATGTCAAGAATGTTATTTAGTTTTGTCCAGTTTATACATATCAATTCATGTTGCTTGTTTGGAAACTGTTGATGTATTAGCCAGTGGCAGTCCACTGTGTTAATTAAAAGTCATTAAGTTGCTCATAGATTGCTATACTTAGTAAAGTATAAAATCCGATCTGTGGGGCATGTTTGGGTTTGTTGTTGGCCTGATTTTGTTATGATTCCTATATGGCAAGCATGTTCGGTTGGTTATGCATATGTATGTATGAGATATACATTAATTATACACGGCATACACAATCTGCTGATTTTTTTTAGTCTATATTTACATGTTAACGTCATTCATTGATCATATACTAATGCCTTTTCTTTTTATTTTATGCATGACCTTCACA
Organism: Lycium barbarum; assembly: GCF_019175385.1. NCBI lineage: Eukaryota > Viridiplantae > Streptophyta > Magnoliopsida > Solanales > Solanaceae > Lycium > Lycium barbarum. The sequence goes on along the minus strand of NC_083337.1, from coordinate 127,255,343 downwards.
CACGAGTCCGAGGGACTCGTCTTCCGCATTCGATGTTGGGCCAAGGCCCGACGAAATATCATCTCCCCCTCTCAGTCCAGTTCTGTCCGCAGCCAAGGGATTAAAAAATGGAGTTCTGGGTCAAAGCCCAAATAAAAAAAAACAGCAGCAGCAGTCCTTAAAAATGGGCTGAGCCCATTTAGCTTATTGGCTCTTCTATTTTATTTTATTTGGCATTTAATTTGTATTGCATGATTAACTCTTTATTTTGTTCTGTTTTCTTAACTCAGATGAATTCTAGTAAATTAGTGGGTTTAGTTTGGTGATGGGTAGTTAGTTTAAGGAGGACCAATTAATTCCATAAGTCTCATTTTTTCTTTTAAGTCAAAACTATTTATAGCATATAATAGTTATTTTATTTATTTAGAATAATTAATTTGCAAATAGCGTAACTATATATTTTGAGTTAATGGAATCATATTTTATTCTTACTATCTTAAAATTTCAAAATGTCACTAATACACAAATATAAATTCAATAACATTTGATAAACAATTTCTTCAAGATTTATCAAATTATACATATTTTAGCCGAATACAACTAAATAAAGTTAGAGAAAGAAAACTCATTACTTTTTTGCATTTTATTTTAAGATAAGTCTAGATTTTCTACACCACTATACTCATATAATATAATTTATCTCAAGTTTAAATTGGTTAGTCTTCTTTTTTTTTAAAAAAAAAAAGCTTCTAAATATGTGAAAATCATCATCTTTTGCAAGTTTCATTTTTTTAAAATAACATTATTATTTAAAGCCTTAACAATATTTGTAGCTTATTTTAGATAGCATTTGAAGTTTCTTTTTGTGCAAATTATCCTACAAGCCTTGTTTTAAAATAGCATTTTTTAAAAAAAAAAACCTTATTTAATCTTAATTAATTAACCTAAGTTTGGCCGGATAACCGTAGTTAACGGATCCTAAAGGATGCCTAACCCCTTCCCTTTAGGATAATATAGAACCCTTACCTAGAATTAAAATATAAGCAGACCATTAACGGGGTTTAGTTAGCTTTACCTTAGTTAATAATTAGGTGCCCTAATGTCACGACCCAACCCCGTAGGCCGTGACTAGTGCCCGAATTGGACACTCATATTGCCTGTTAACTGTAATCATTTAACACTAGTATGTCATAAACTTATTTGTACAAACAGGTAGGGTGTTATTTTAAAGCTGTCAAAATTTTGTATGTCGTAGGCACCTGTCTCCTGAGGAGTTACATTTTTTTTTTCAAACCACAACATATATATTTCTATGCAAGCCGACAAGGCTGCCATTACGAATGGGTACGCCCCAAACATAAGTCATAGTCATACAACGCATCAACAACCATAAACAGACCCACACAAATGTCCACAGACCTCTAAGAGTAATGACCGTATCTTATGGCGGGACAGGGCCCCGCCGTACCCAAATAAACACATATGAATTCAACATAAGGGAGTTATACCACAAGCTAGGCTCCAGAACAAAGGAGCAGTCAAAATAGCTGAATAAGTGTCCTAAGCTGGCGGATCTCCGAAATGAACGTCTGTACCTGCGGGCATGAACGCAGCCCCCCCGAAGAAAGGGGGTCAGTACGGAATATGTACTGAGTATGTAAAGCATGAAACATAGTGATAGACTCATACTGAGATAAGATGTATAGGACTCAATGCAACTAACAGAATTTCATAAAGACTTGCCTTTGAACATATTTCATCTGTATCATTCTCATATCAATGTCAATATAGTGTTTTGTAATCAAAACTGCATAATCATTCTGTATATAACATGTATAACGTGCCCCGGCCCTCTAGTGAGGGGCTCGGTAATTAAAATCATAGTATCATAAACATGCACATAGACGTGTCCCGGCCCTTTAGTAAGGGACTCGGTATTAAGGAATATATGCCCTCCTGGCCACCATCTCCATATCATCATATCATCATATATATATATATATATATATATATATATATATAACGTGTCCTGGCCCTCTAGTGAGGGACTCGGTGAATATAGTCATAGCATCATAAACATAAACATATACGTGTCCCGGCCCTTTAAGGAGGGACTCGGTAATAATATAGTAGATGTGCGCACGAGAACGTGTCCTGGCCCGGGACTCAGTGAAGGATATAGCGATAAGCACGAGCAGAATAATAAGCAACCACATATATGCAATGCATCTTTTGAGACTCAATAGATAAGCAACTAACCAGCTCTAAAGTATTGGGATAATAATCATATTCAATTCTTTTCAACTCTCATTATAAGCTATAGCAAGGAACGTTTCAGCTTTCATGTACATGTATCAATTTTCATGATGTAGCTTTTGAAAATCAAGTATACTTCTATTCATGCCATTCTTTTAAGAGTAGGAACTTCTATACATCATTCATTAGTCAATCATGTAGTAGGCTCGTGACAATAACATTAAGGAAATATAGAATCATAAGTCATGCATGGAACTAGAGAATAGAATTTACCCCAAGGTTCATATCATTTCATACTTACGTCTAGGACAAGCCAAGAAAAGAAGGAATAAGCTTTACATACCTTTAGCGTTTAGTTGTATTTTAACTTGTACTTGCTGCCCATAAACACTTATCCTATATCAAGATATCAAGAGCTACGATTAGTCTACGAGGGAATTCAATACGTACTTCAACGTTTACAATCCCTTTCAAACATTTAGACGACGTTTCGTTCGCATTCAAACCAATTACATGCAACCAATCCAACACCAATAATCATATGTTCAATACCAATCCAGACAGCCCACATAACATTCCAAATATCCCACATTCACAGCATTCCATAACGACTCACATACACCTACTACATTCTCAAGTTACTCCTAAAAATCCGTAGCCTTAACGTTTTCGTGTAACAACTTTACAACAACCCAAACAACGTAAATACAATATATATTCTTAACTATCATTAGTATTTCCAATTTAAAGAAGACAACATTTCCAGAACAGTTCGTAACCACAACACGCCCAAAACAGTCCCTAACCAATCAACACGCCAAAACAGTCCCTAACCAACAACATAAAGGTGCCCGGAATTCTTGCAAACGTTTACGAACATACCAAGCAAACCACATATGATTCTTACACATTATTTCATGTCTTCATTTCATATAATTTTAGTAAAATACGACCAGCAGTCACAAGATAAATATATCACCAAATTCGTACGCAAATAGCTACCTTGTCGACACTAAAACCTTACAACAACAACAACATGCTTAATGACATTACTTTCATGATCCTTGGAACTGTTTTAGCATCATTTCCATTCTTATAACAGCCCACAAATCATTCCAATTTCGACCTGAATCATTGCACTTCACTTTCACTAAACGTTCACAACAAGAATCAACACTCAACACATACAAATTCACCTCTAGCACTAAAACAGTCCACTGTTTTTGGACTGCTCGTATGCTTCAACATAATTCATTTATTTAACACCTTAATTCACATATTCAACATGCATACAATACACCATAATGTCCATAACAACAACAATCAAAAGGTGACACAAAACAGTCCCTAAATCTCCCCTAAAACAGTCCCTTTTTCACGGCTACAACACCCTTCCCACAATTTCATGATTTTTATCCGTTTATCCAACTACAATACATTCAATCCATTTCCAATACATGTTCAAGAAGATAAAGCATGACTTCATTAGAACCTTCAACACACGGCTCATTTTCATTTCAAGAAAAACAGTCCAATATCCAACATGCAACATCACAACCAAACTTCTACAATCTTTGTTCATTTACCTATGTTTATACATATTCAATTCATCAACAATACAAGTAAAACGAAATCAACCATGACTTCACCAATACTCATGGCTAACTCTCTACTTCAACTACAACAACAATCCAACAACAACCTTCATGAACTATACATTCAAATCATCATGCAACACAAGAACTTTGGCCGAATCTTCAACCCTATTGAGGTGCTACACCTCCTTGTTTCTTTCCAACAACTACTACACGTTCTTGTACACTAGATGAGGAGTTGATTTGAGGAAGAAAACTGATTTTTTTTTTTGGTGGTGGAGCTTCCATGGCCGTGGCTCTCTTTCTCTAGTTGGAGAAGATGAGAGCTTCTCTCTCTTGTTCAATTTGTGGCATTGGGAAAAATGAGTTGGCATGCAACTTTTGGTCAAAAAAGTTGGATATTTTTCTGCCCAAGGGGTCTTGCACGTTCCCCCAACTGAGCATGGGCAAAAATCTGATTTTTGCCATGTGTTTGTGGGACCCACACGGACACAATTGAAAAATTGTGAACATTTAAGTCTTAATCTCCGCTCATCCAACTTGCATCGTCCATATCTCCTTACCTCGATATCGTTTCGACAAGAGGTTTGTTTCATTGAAAACTAGACTCGATGAACTTCGTTTTAGGCTTTTGAAACACCTTAAAACTCCTCATATACTTGGAGATATGCCTCCTACAATATATACTAAAATCGGGTCCGAGATTTTATTGAAGTTGTTCCGATTCATTTCGTTTAACTTCTAATCCTCTTCCAACCTCATGTAACCTCTTATGCATACATATACACACTTGTATACATCAATAAATATCCATATACACATCTCGAAAGGTCCAGAGAATCACAATAACCTTAAACATAATTAGAGAACTCACACAGCTTCGACGAAACTCCAATCGCAAAAGTACGTTCATATATTTTGTCCATCTTCTATATCATTACTAATAATCTCAAATACTTTAAAAGGTCACTCGCATTACCTCATATACATACTCATAACGCGATTTCAAATCCTTTAGGTTACCATGTCACCTCGAGATACTTAAGACAACCATATATATAACGATATTCTTACTAACTCGATTAACTTTCCTTGAACCTTCTTAACTCATTCTTTATTGTTTTAATACAGTAGCACGAATTATTATGGAGTGTAACACCTAATTCACCTTAAAATCAATTAGGTGGCGACTCTTTAAAACAAACAAAATAGGAATCACCAAAATGTTGTACTCCTAATTTAACCCGGTTAAAATGGGGTATAACAGCTCCATAATACGAGGAGACTTCATCAAATACGACATCACGAAAAACAATGAAGCGATGAGTTTTTGGGTCCATGCACTTCCAACCCTTTTTCCTTGCGTCATATCCAACAAAGATGCATTTCCTTGCCTTGGCATCCAACTTGCTTCATTGAGAATCTGGGATATGAACATAACAGATAGAGCTAAAAACTCTTAGGTGTTTAATGCTAGGCTTTTCTCCAAACATTAATTCATAGGGTGACTTCATGTTGTTTGGAGAAAGCGGCATCCTGTTGATCACATATGTTGCACATTTCATACCTTCAGCCCATAAGGCTCTAGGTAAATTTTTGGCGTGAAGCCAACTTTTACATGTCTCGGTTAAGTGTCGAATCTTTCTTTCTGCCACTTCATTTTGTTGTGGTGTATCAGCACAGGTGAGTTCTCTTTTAATACCATGCTGACGACAAAAAAGAGAAAAATTCTTCAGAAGTGAACTCACCACCATTATCAGTCCGCAACCGCCTTATTTTGGAACCGAGCTCGCCTTCAACCATTTCTTTGAACTCCATAAACTTGCTGAAAACTTCTGACTTATGCCTCACAAAGTAAATCCAAGTGAATCTAGTAAAATCATCAATGAGAATTAACATATAAGAATAGCCAGAGAATGACGGAGTTCTTGTTGGCCCCATCAAATCACTGTGAATTAGTTCTAGAGGAGCACTGCATCTTGACAAAGATCTATCAAACGGAAGACGATGTGACTTTCCGTATTGACATCCTTCACAAATCTCTCCTCCACCAAAGTTGCTTAAGTTTGGTAATCTTTTTACTAGATTAAATTTCACCATAGCTTTTAATTTATCCATGCTAAGATGCCCAAGTCTAGCATGCCACAGATATGTATTATCATTGCTACCACTACTAAAAAACTGCCAAAAACCGACGGACCGCGTCGGTTTTTTCAATGAAACCGACGGGAAACCGACCCTTTACGGTCCGTCGGTTTACATAGCCTCGCTTTTTGAAAACCGACGGACCACGTCGATTTTTTGCGACGGACTGTGTCGCTTACGTGGTCCGTCGGCTTTAATCCAAAAAATAAAAAAGTTTAAAAAAACCGACGGACTGAGTCGGTTTTTTTAATTTCAGATTTTTTATCTTAAATAAAAAAATATATAAATTTTATGTAAAAAAAAAAAAAAAAAAAAAACCAACACTGTCCGTCGGTTTTCTTGAAAATTTTAAGAATTAATTTCCAGAAAACCGACTCAATCCGTCGGTTTTCTGGAAAATTTCCAAAATTAATTTTCAGAAAACCGACGGACTGCGTCGGTTTTTTGGAAAATTTCCTGCATGCAATTGCTGCATTTTCTGCAGCCGCACCTACTCAAAAACCAGTACCAAAAGCTGCTCAAAACTAGCATTAAAATGCTCCAAATCAATTCTAAAAGAGCTACAACACATAAAATCACCCTAAGTAACAATCGAACACATCAAACACTATCTAAACACATTAAATACGATCTAAATAGACCTTCAAAGTTCAAAAATATTTAAATGTCCAACCAAAAGTACCATTAACTAATTCTACATAGTTTTAACATAAGTCCATAAAGCATAAAACATAAGTCCATTATGAAATCCAAACGAAAACATAAGCCCCACGACTATATAAATGAACCCTAACCGCTTCCGGTTTCAAATACTTCTTACACCGGCAACAAGAACAAGCACACCTAATTACCCCTTCATTTTGAAAAGGGTGAAGTGTCATTGCATGTGTGTAAACTTGTCAACAAATTCATCGTGTACACCCACACGTATATTATACATCCACATACGATCTATTTACAAAAATATACCCACAAATTATTGAGGTTATAGAAATATATTTTAACTTAAGAATTCTAACTTAAAACATAACTTAAGAAAACACAATCTCAACCAATTCTAACTTTGAATTCTCAATAACAAATCTAACTTTAATAACTTATGAATTCTAACTTTAATATAACTTTTAAAAGCACAATCCCAACCAATTCTAACTTTGAATTATCAATAACAATTCAAACTTTAATAACTTATGGATTCTATCTTTATTTCTAAAAATCGAAAAGTAAATCTAGTCAAATAAAATCTACGCTTTAGTTTAGAGGTTATAGAAATATTATGACTTAACAATTCAAACTTTGAAAAGCACAATCACAGCCAATTCTAACTTTGAAATCTCAATAACAATTTTAACTTTAACAACTTATGGATTCTGACTTTAATACAACTTGGAAAAGCACAATCCCAACCAATTCTAACTAAGCTAACACAAATACATTGACAATGAACATAAAAATAGCACAATCTCAAGAAAAGAAAAGAAAATATATATATATATATATATATATATATATATATATATATATATGAAAAGTAAACTAGTCAAATAAAGTTTACATTTTTTCACAAATTCAACATCAATAATTTTTAAAAGCACAATCCCAACCAATTCTAACTTTGAATTCTCAATAACAATTCTAACTTTAATAACTTATGGATTCTAACTTTAATATAACTTTTAAAAGCACAGTCCCAACCAATTCTAACTTTGAATTCTCAATAACAATTCTAACTTTAATAACTTATGGATTCTAACTTTAATATAACTTTTAAAAGCACAGTCCCAACCAATTCTAACTTTGAATTCTCAATAACAATTCTAACTTTAATAACTTATTGATTCTAACTTTATTTCTAAAAATTGAAAAGTAAATCTAGTCAAATAAAGTCTACATTTTAGTTTAGAGGTTATAGAAATATTATGACTTAACAATTCTAACTTTAAAAAGCACAATCACAACCAATTATAACTTTGAATTCTCAATAACAATTCTAACTTTAATAACTTATGGATACTAACTTTAATATAACTTGAAAAAGCACAATCCCAACCAATTCTAACTAAGCTAACACAAATACATTGACAATGAGCATAAAAAATAGCACAATCTCAAGCAAATATATATATATATATATATATATATATATATATATATATATATATATATATATATATATATATATATATATATATATATATATATATGAAAAGTTAACTAGTCAAATAAATACATTTTTTCACAAATTTAACAATAATTTAAGAAAGCACAACACCAACCAATTCTAACTTTCAATTCTCAATAACAATTCTAACTTTAATAACTTATGGATTATAACTTCAATATAACTTTGAAAAGCACAATCCCAACCAATTCTAAAAATTGAAAAGTAAATCTAGCCAAATAAAGTCTACATTTTAGTTTTGATGTTATAGAAATATTATAACTTAACATTCTAACCTTGAAAAGCACAATCCTAACCAATTCTAACTTTGAATTCTCAATAACAATTCTAAGTTTAATAACTTATGGATTCTAACTTTAATATAACTTTGAAAAGCACAATCCCAACCAATTCCAAAAATTGAAAAGTAAATCTAGTCAAATAAAGTCTACACTTTAGTTTTGAGGTTATAGAAATACTATACCTTAACAATTCTAACTTTGAAAAGCACAATCTCAACCAATTCTAATTTTAAATGCTCAATAAAAATTCTACTAACTTATGGATTCTAACAAAAAGCACAATCCAAAAAAAGAAAAAAAACTAGTCAAATAAAGTATACATTTTTGCACGAATTCAACATCAATAATATTACAAACAATGATAACTAAGCTAACACAAATACATTGACAATGAACATAAAATATAGCACAATCTCAAGCAAAAAAAAAAAAAAAAAAAGAAGTAAACTAGTCAAATAAAGTTTACATTTTTTCATAAATTCAACATTAATAAAATCTTACAAATGATGTTTAACAAAGCTAAATAGACTAACATTAGGCTTAAAATCTACAAATAAAACTAAAATTGAAAGAATTTTAAAAGCCCTAATTTAAAAGAAACTACCTCAAATTACAAGTTAAAAACGGGGCTGAGGTAGGTGGGGTTGGGCTGCGCAGGTAGCGGCGGGTGGGCGACGGCTAGCAGTAGGTGGCGGGCTTGGGAAGAGGGGGGTGGGCGGCGGGTTAGGGTTTTTTATTTTAGAGAGAAGTGGGTTTTTTTTGGGGAAGATGGCAAATGATATGCCAAACCCGTTTCTATCATATTGTTAAAAAAAAAATCGACGGAAAAACCGACGCGGTCCGTCGGTTTTTTTTTAAATTTTGACCAGCCTTTGACCAAAAAAATAAATTGAAAACCGACGTAGTCCGTTGGTTTCTTTAAAAAAAAATCGTTTATTAATATTTTACAAAAAAAAATGAATTATAAATTATTTAATATATTTTTAAAAAATTAATTATTATTTTTTTAATAAAACCAATGTGGGACGTCGGTTTTTGTAAAAACAATTTGGCGGAAATATAATTTCAAAATTTTGCAGAAAAAACCGACGTTGTCCGTCGATTTTTTAATTATTTTTTTTAAAAAAAAAATAGAAATACACGTCGGTTTTTTGTCTGTCGAATTTTGCCAGTTTTTTAGTAGTGTACTCATGTTCTCAATATTTGAATTAGAGGAAAATAAGACATATAAATCATTAACTCTCTTACCGGTATGAATGATATCTGCCTTGAGTTCTTTGATATTTTGAAGGAACTTCACGTCATGTGGGCCAAATAATAGATAACTTCCAGCATCTACGGCATTTGCAACTGAAAATAGATTTTTCCTCATACCTGGAACATGAAAGACACTGTTGAGAGTGATAGAGTCCCCGTGCTTCTCGTTGATGACAACAGAGCCTTCCTTCTCCACATGATGAACTGAGTTATCTACTGTTACAATGACATCACGGCCATTGTATTTTCGGAAGTTGGAAAATTTAAATTCATCTCCGGTGAGATGGTGCCCACATCCTGAATCCATAATCGAGTCTTTTTCAAAATTGATGGAAGCCATGGCATCTGCTGCTCAAGTCTCAGCTACAAAGCACTTTCCCCAGTCTTCTTCTTTTTCAGTAGCTTTCTCAGTTTGAGCCATATTACTCTCTTTGACTCGGCAATATCTTTTTATGTGTCCTATTTTGCCGCACCGATAGCATTTGGGAGGCTTCTTACTGTGATTGTTAGAAGACTCTTCCTTCTTTCCTAGCGAGCTTGAACCACCTGAGGAGCGAGAGTGTAGCCTATCTCTTGCTTTTCCTTTAAAGTTCCTCTTATCGGCTACAAGAGCATTTCCTTCACCTTCTTTGACAGATACACCAGCCAACTGTTTGGCTAATAACTCCTGTGACGATAACAAATTCTCAAATTCCTCCAAGCATGGTTGTTGAGCCCATCCTTGAATTGATGTAACAAAAGGAATATATTTTGACTTCAAACCATGAATGATAATTCTTCTCATTCGTGCTTCAGAAATAGCCTCGTCCGGATTTAATAGAGATATTTCAGAACATAAGTGTTTAATCTTCAAGAAGTACTCAGCAATAGAAAGATTACCTTGAATGGTGTTGGCCAATTCGTTCTCCAAAATCTGTAGCTGAGCTTCATCCTTCTTGTTGAACAAATGATCAAGGGTCTTCCATATTTCATGAGCTGATTTACACCTTATAATATGATCAAATAAACTGGGAGAGATGGACCTCTTCGGGATGAACTCCGCCTTGGCATTAATCTGCTTCCACTTCTTACGTACGTCATTATTTTCCGGTGCATCGGCAGGAGGATTTGTGTTACTCCCATTGACAACTTCCCACAAATCCTCGCCAACAAGGTAGGACTCTAAATAGGTCTTCCATACCTTGTAGTTGGACTGGTTCAATAATTCCATCCCCAGTCCATTAGCACGACCACACACATCCATTTAGAAAAAAACTATTGAATCGACCACTAACCTGATCTTGAAAATATATCCAGAAGCCAACGTATATGGCTATGGCTCTGATACCATGTAGAGAAATATAGCAGAAGAAAAGTAAATCAGAGAAACCTTCTGCTAGCCCAAGATTGTTACTAAGATTGGAAGATTCAACTAAAGAAGAAGAAGTTTTGGAAAGGAGAAAGAAAATTTTAGATAGGAGAACTTGGTTATGGAAGAAAGGCTTTCTTGAATTACTTGAATTACTTTTTGTTGAGCTTCATATTGTTGAGTTCCCGGGCTCCCCCTTTCTCCTAGCTCCTCTGCAGCTGTACTATCCGAGGAAACACCTGTGATGGGTAAGCTTGGAACTCCAGGATTCAAGATTTTAGAACCCTCTCCTTCTGAAGCTGCTCCACAATATGAGAAGACTTCATCAAATACGACATCACGAGAAACAATGAAGCGATGAGTTTTCGGGTCCATGCACTTCCAACCCTTTTTCCTTTCGTCATATCCAACAAAGATGCATTTCCTTGCCTTGGCATCCAACTTGCTTCGTTGAGAATCTGGGATATGAACATAACAGATAGAGCCAAAAACTCTTAGGCGATTGATGCTAGGCTTTTCTCCAAACATTGATTCATAGGGTGACTTCATGTTGTTTGGAGAAAGCGGCATCTTGTTGATCACATATGTTGCACATTTCATACCTTCAGCCCATAAGGCTCTAGGTAAATTTTTGGCATGAAGCCAACTTTTACATGTCTCGGTTAATTGTCGAATCTTTCTTTCTGCCACTCCATTTTGTTGTGGTGTATCAGCACAGGTGAGTTCTCTTTTAATACCATGCTGACGATAAAAAGAGAAAAATTCTTCAGAAGTGAACTCACCACCATTATCAGTCCGCAACCGCCTTATTTTGGAACCGAGCTCGCCTTCAACCGTTTCTTTGAACTCCATAAACTTGCTGAAAACTTCTGACTTATGCCTCACAAAATTCTACCTCAAATATTTCTTTGCCTTTCTAAGCTTCCTCTTCTTTAGTTGAATCTTCCGATCTTAGTAACGATCTTGGGCTAGCAGAAGGTTTCTCCGATTTACTTTTCTTCCGCTATATTTCTCTACATAAATCTCCTTTTTATTCATTTGGTAAGTATTTTGAGAATAAGACACAATCACGTGGGGTAGTATAATTCTTATGATGAAAAGGTACCTAACATTTTCTGGTAAGTATTTTCTTGCTAATCAAATATTAGCAGATTTTGAGGAACAAAAAAGAATGGTTAATATATAAGCCATGCACGAAGGGTTAATATACCAACATTAAATTTAGCTAATAATTAAATATTGACAGATCTTCTCATTTAACATTTATTATGTGAGAAGATAGTGTAATCATGGAAACATTGGGCTATTACGATTTAATAGAGATAATCTTGAAAGACATCTACTCTTTCATGTGAATGTCAGTAATAACTGAAAATTTACATTCTAAAAGTTTAAGGACTAGTCTTCATGAATTATCCAAGAAATGCTAACGTCGAATTTACATTTTCCGTGCATAAATATATTCAAGGAATAGTGGGGGTGACATTATATACAAATGAATTGCTATTCCTTTAAAGCCATGTTTGACTATATGCACTGATTTTCCACACAACGAGAAGGCTGAACTCCGTTCTTAACAATCTCGAGCTTATAAAGTGGGGTGACAAAGCGGTATTGGACACCTTTGATGAGATCTATGCAAGGAAGAAGTGAGAGACTGCTTTCTATGGATTTTAATGGTGAATTCTAGAGTCCTTGCTGAATAGGATTGAGTGCAAGACCCATATTAAATCGACGCCGCTATTGCAGAACAAGAACATGATAATACAAATATGGATCTTATATTTATATTCAAGCTAAAGGTTCAAGATTAGTTAGCTACCTTTAGTTATGTGTTATACAAATACCAATAATATCATTCGTGCGTTTTTGAGTCCACATATTATTATTTTTAAATAATAAGTAGGGATTTTGTATATATAAATATATGTAAGTATTATTTAAAGAAACAAAAATAGAAGGAATACAAATTTGAAAGTACCGTTTTCTTCTGTTGAAAACCAATCATTGTGTTGTTTCATTTTAAATCCAAACATTGCTTTCTAATTTTCAGCTGAGTTTAAAGCACCTATTGAGTGGTGACTTAAAGTCTTTTGGCATTTGGCAGAACTCTCAAGGGTAAGAATACCTCTGTCTTTCGACACTTTCTGCCTCCATTCTATTGGGTTGAGTTCTTGTGGCTGAAGCAATCAAAGAGTGCAACTTTGATTTTCAGAGTAGGCATTTTATCCTAGAGATGAATTTTTCGTTAACCACTTGCACAGTGTGGGGATAGATAGTTTTTCTGAAAGTGCCTTGCCTATTCGTTTCGTGTTTTCATTGAATTCTCTTTCATGATTTCTCTCTTTTGTTTATTAAATTTGTCTTGCACAAAGTTACTCCATTGTATTTATTTTGAATATTCTACAACAATTTTAGGATAGTAATTTTCCATTTTAATGGAGTTTTTCTTTTGTTGTACAAGAAATACAAAGATGTGATGAGTTGAATAATTCAAAATTTTAAAGAGTTCTGATTATGGCAAAGGATGAAAAAGCAAGCTACAAATTGATGGCTTGATGATGATGTAGTTTTTTTTTTTTTTTTTTTTTTTAAATTTTTTTTATACACTATATATATTGAGTTAAAGCTATATTTTATTGAATTTTGTGTATTTAATTTGATATAATTCATTAGTATCAAATTCTGATACAGTCAAATACATTATATATATATATTTTATTTTATTTTATTTTATTTATTTTTTTTTTTTTTGCTCTGAATGAGTTATATGCAGGTGTATATTAAGGTAAACACGTGCAATTTGCATGATTATCCTTATTCGGGGGTGGTATTTAATTTTTGTCCCTCGAATTGTTGGTCTTTAATTTTTATCAAAGGACAAAAATTAAAGAGGGGCAAAAATTAAAGACCAGCGACTTTGAAGGACAATCCGTAAGTTAAAATTATGCAGCGTAAGTTGTGTAGTATTTTTTAGATTATATTGTGTGTTGAAGTTTTGTATTTTCGAGCATAACTTGTATGGATGTGATGATACATATACTGAAGCTAAACACTAACAATGCCGAGCGAAATATTAACGTATGTCTCCCTTTTTCATATTATGCTAACTGTTGAAAATTTTGTTTTGTCCGACGTAACTTGTACGATATTAGGATACATATGTCGGAGCTAAACACTAACTCTGCCTGCTGAAATTTAGTTCGAAGGATAAAAATTAATGACCGCAAATTTGAGGGATAATATTAAAGATCACCCCGAAATAGGGTCATTTGTGCGAAAAATCCAGCAGTTACTGCTAATGAGATGAAGAGCAGCCCACAAAGTTTTCCCAGCCCAATGTTATACCCTCTTTCCCCCAACACTTGCTATTCAGACGCCATTGCTAGGCCTTCGTATCTCTCCACTGCACATTTTCGAAAGGCAGAGAAAAAGAGGATGGGAAGTAGATTGGGAAGAAGAGTAGTAAACTTTGCGAATATTCCAATAAAACTGCTAATGCCTTCCTCTTTCTCCAACATCACTGAGATCTCCCTCAAAACCATCCCTTCTGCTTCCAAGGTAACTTTTCTTCAATAATATTTTCACATACTTGTTGGTATTAAAATACAATACTAATAACAAACTAGCTGGGTCTAGGGATGACAATAGGGCGGGTCTGGGGCAGGGTAGGGCAAACCCTTACAACTTGTTTCGATGGTCGTTACCCATTGTATTGAATAAAATGTTTGTTTTAATTGTAACTCAAATTTCATTGTATGATGTTGTTAAATTCACTGTTACGTAACGACGAAAGGTCCCATTTTGTGTAATGAGCGATTTGGTGTGATCGCGTCTTACCTTTTTTTTCCATTTCATTTTGTCTATACTAATTATCTAATAACCCTAATTTATTTGTTACCCTACTTTTTTTTTTTACAGTAGCTCTACCCCGTACCCTACTTTTCTATAGGTTTATCCTTCAACTTGATGATGTGTGACATTATATAACGATGGAAAACGATACAATCCGTGGTATCCATCAAACAAAACAATATAGTATGATACAACACAATACAATAAAATACTTCAGTATGAAACAATATGTAACAACCATCCAAACAGAGTGTTAATAGGGAAGGGCAGGGAAGTATGAATTGGGCGGCTGGAGGTATGAAAACTGGTTTGGCGTTTTGCTGCCGTTGAATCTCAGATTAGTCCTTTGTTTCTCTACTTCACATTTGTATTCATCAGTCATCACCTTGCAAAATCCCATTCTATGTTCTTAATCATTTCTGATCTCTTTCTGTTCCTAAAATTGGGTAAAGTTTGTTATTTTCTTTTCATTTTTTCTGTTAAATGTTTGAACGTTTTTTCAGCTTAGTAATATGACTATATGAGTAAGGATCACAGATGGAACAAATTTTGTCATAATCTCTCTATCTATTCATTAATTAACTTTAGTCAAGTTTAAAGCTGCACTAATGAGGATAAATGAACTATTTTGTTATTTCATTTAAAAAAAAAAGTTAATCAACTAGCTAAGTTGACAGAAGCTTCAAAATCATATCGTACAAAAGGATATGCTAATCATTTCATTTCTTAGGACATGAATTTGCCACCAATGTGGTGGTCTTGTAGTTCATGGTATAAGCTAAATTATATCTTATATTACTTGACATTGAGCTGATGTTTCAATTTAACTTGGCATATATCATAATCTATTCTAGTCTTCCAGTGATTACAGTAATATGATAATAGTCACCTTTTGTGTTTTAATAATAAGAAAATCCAGTAGCATTCACTAGTACCCATCCCTTATATTTTAAAAATATAAATAAGTATTTTTTTAAAAAGATTAGGCCAAACACATATACAGGCACTTAAACTTGTCACAAAATTCCTTCTAGGCACCTAAACTATACCATTTCCCATTTAGACACTTAAACTACCAATTTATGTGCCATTTCAACACAAAATGTTGACATGGTAAAGTAAGTGTTCCGCACATCCATTAGGCACGTGAATTCATTGGAAATCCAAACTCAAAATGCGTCTTGCCGGAAAATGATTGGGTTTGACGGAAAAATTACCCAGTACACTTTTTAATTTATTTATTTTTAGATCTATTCAACTACTACCCATATCTGCTCCTTCAAATTTGGCCACACCACCACCATTACTACCTCTAAATCCAGCCACCAGAGTCCTTTTTCGTTTTGGAGGAAAGATGAATGGAACCATTCTCACCATAACCAAGGCCCTTTGCAGCAGAAGGTGTTGCTTCCAATTTCCCATGGTGAAACTCTACGTGGACGCAAAATTGATGAGGGTTCATCCCAATGAACCTGAACAAGTCAAATGCATAAAACGGATTTGTTAGCTACTGTCTAGGCCTAGAGGATAATATGGCAAAGCAAATGGAAAGAAAAGTAAGAACACAGTCACTGGTGGTGGTAGTGAATGACGAAATTGAAGGCGGCAGAAGGGAAAAAGAACCTCTGGTTAATTAACAAATTTTTGGAATGATCTATTAAATCTAATTAAAATTCTGGGTGTAATGTTATAAGTACCTAAAATACTGGATATAGAGGATTTGGTTGATCAAACTTTATTTAGGATTGAGATTAGTTGATGTTAATTATGCATGCCCCATGAGTAAGAAATTGAGCTTGGCCGCCAAAAGAGAGGACGCCGGCAGTGGGAAGAAGATACAAGAACACATAAGAGTTTTCCTTTTTTTTTCAAAGTTTTTTTTTTTTTTTAAAAAAAAATTGTTCAAGTAAAAGCTAGGTGTCTTCGTTTTATTTGTCACCTGTTATATTATTTATGTGTGTATTACACGCACCCTGAATGTTTGGCTGATTTAACATTTTGTGTTTAAATGACACATAAATTGGTAGTTTGAGTGTCTAAATAGAAAATGGTATAGTTTAAGTGCCTAGAAGGAATTTTGTGACAAGTTTTAAGTGCCTGCATATGTATTTGGCCAAAAGATTAAATAGAATGCTGAAAAAGGAAAAGGAAAAAAACAAAAAGACATTTGAATGGGGCAGGGCTTGGTGGGGCGGGTAAAATCTTGGAAAAATGCTAAACGGGACAGCGCAGGGCGAGTCAAAATATTAGCGGGTCAAGACTTGACCTGCCCCGCCCTATCTTGCCCTGCCCCATTTGGGTCAGCTATATGAACCATGTATACAATAATTTGGGATTCTCTGATACAAAACTTAATGTTTAATACTTCTTGAATTTTCATGTATAGATTGAGATAAAGAGGGTTTTGGAGTCTCTATACGGCTTTGAAGTTGAAAAGGTCCAAACCCTTAACATGGATGGAAAGAAGAAGAAGAGAGGTGGGCTGTTAATTGCTAAACCAGACTACAAAAAAGCGTATGTTACTCTTAAGAACCCATTGTCTATATCGAGGGACCTTTTCCCTATCCGAACGATCGAAGTGGAAAAGAAGAATATGAGCAAGAAATCTAAGTCTAGCAGCATTGTTGAGGATGATGAACCTAAAAAGATGCATTGGCTTGACGAGAAGAAAGATGGAAGGAATAGGTCACCTATGAGATTCAATCGTGGCCCTGGCCATGACCGTGTTGGAGAACGCTCGGATGTTGGCCGCGAACGTGGTGGAGTACGTTGGGATGTTGGTGCTGCTGCAGCAGCAAAGTTCCCTTGGAGCAGTATGAGGTCTTATGCTTCTAGGTAGATTATCTTTTTCTTTGGAATAATTGAATTTGTATTCTTGCATCATTGTGTTTTTAGTACATCTATGATGTATTTATCTCCGGATGTTGCTAGTTTAATTCCAAAAAGTTATATGGAGTTTTATGGTTTTGTGTTAATTATATATTGGAGGTATGTAAAGCATTGTAGCTTGAACGAAGCTTGAACCAGAGAGCTGCTTTCTGGTTATATTACATATTGATGGTCAGGGATGGTAGAATTTGCAAACTACTGGTAAAAATGTACTCCTATACCGTTTTTGATATGGGCTATAGTGTTCTATGGAAGAAGTAATGAGGATATACTTATTTATTATATTTAATCTAGGAATGAGAATTAGGAAGTTCAGGATGTCATTTGTGGATGGAACAGTCAAAGCTAAACAAAAACAATCTATTGAAAGAAAAATTCATTGAAGTGCATTTTATGACTGCTGCAGATGATGGAATTGTGAAATACAATTAAACGTTCCATAGAAAAAGAAACTGATTATGTTACAAAATAGAAAGAATAATCTGTTTATGTTTTTGCTTCGTAACGATTAGGAATAACCATGATCTCGTTCCTTTTTTTTTTTTTTTTTTTTTTTTTTTTGTGTGTGGACAAGTTGAGATAATGATACATTATGTATCCAATATTTTCCTAGGCTAGGGCGGTCTTCCATATCCAGGAAAATGAATTTTGTTAATTTGATCAGTTTTGTGTATCAGATATGAGAAAACCCACAATTTTGGTTATCTTAGGATATGGGCTACTTTTAATTGTAGTATAGTATACTCATTTTCTTCAGTTTCTTCACTGTCCAGTTTTCGATGAAAAAGACCTGATCTTTTTATCATCCTTCATCCAAATGTCCAGCCTGATAAATTTCTATGTTACTCCCTCCGGATAAAAAAGAATGTCCACTTAGCCATTTGTACACCCCTTAAGAAAATACTAACTCCTAGAAAAAAATAGGTAATTTGACAAAACCGCCCCTAATTAAATAGGTATTGGGATTATCACATAACACTTATTAGGGGCAAATCTGGAAAAATAAGGAAAATTCTTTCTTGATTTGGTAAGTGGACACTCTTTTTGACCCAAGAAAAAAAGGCTAAGTGGATACTTTTTTGATCCGGAGGGAGTAGTTGTTTACTTTTATCATATTCTTGTTGCAGCTCCATTGTAGTCCCTCCAAAACTCTTTGCTTGAGCTTTTGCTTTGCCGAGTTCTTCTCTTGTTCTTTTAGTGTTTTGACTTACTTCTTTGTATATGTCAACTATTCCCTTGCCTTAGTAAACATCATCTGCTATATGATCCTTCCATAATTCCGTTGTATCGCTGCCCCTATCTTCAATTGGTCAGAGAAACCCAACCTACAAGTCTCTTCTCTTTGCGAATTCAAAATTGTATGAACATATCTAGAAGGTAGGTTCTAGCAGTTACGTTGTATGTTCATTTGCATAGTTCGAAGACCCCGATCCTCTTTTTAATGGCTTTTTACACCTGTGTAGGCTTCTTGAATTCTTCAGTTGTTCCCTTTTATTGGTACGGCAAGTTCATTGAAGAATATCCACTTACACATGTGAAGACATTAGCTTAAACTTTTGTATTGTTCCTTTAGGAGGTTCCACTATGTTATCTGGCCTTTTGTACATGGTTTGATGTGATGGCCTTACTGAAAATCAACTTTTATGGAGGAAAGTTATCAATGCAAAATATGAAGAGGAAGATAGCTGGATGACAAAAGAGGTTACCACACCATATGGGGTTAGTCTGTGGAGATCCATAAGAGCCTTATGGAATGAAGTTAAGTGCAACTCCAAGATCAAAGTAGTGAATGGGGTCAAAACCAGATTCTGGAAGGATAATTGGCTTGAGGCTGGTCATCTGGAAACACTATTTCCAGATATATACAACATTGTCTTTGATCATCAAAGGACTGTGGCTGATTTGTGGACACCTCAAGGATGGAATTTCACTTTCAGAAGGCAAATCAATGATTGGGAGATACAAAGAGTGGCTGATTTTCTTAACATATTGCAACAATTTAAGGGACTTCAGCTAGGAGAGGATGTTTTTTGGTGGTTGGGGAATAAAAAAGGAGTGTTCAAAGTTAGTTCAGCCTACAGGATGATGAATCAATCAATTCAACAGATTACCAACTGGCCCTGGAAACACATTTGGAGATCCAAAATCCCACATAAAGTTAGCTGCTTTGTGTGGCTTTTAGCTAAAGAAGCAGTTCTTACACAGGATAATTTGATGAAAAGGGGGATAATTTTATGCTCTAGATGTTTCCTATGTGGAGAAACAGCAGAGACAGTTAACCATCTGTTTCTACACTGTAAGTTTACACAACAGCTTTGGAGAATATTTTTAAATCTCAAAGGTATAGCCTGGACTATGCCTAGCAAGGTTTCAGAGGCTCTAAAGAGTTGGGAAGAGGCAGGATTGCAGGCAAAGAACAGAAATAGATGGAGAATGGTCCCTGCCAGCATATGGTGGGCAATATGGAAGGAGAGAAACTCCAGATGTTTTGAGAGTATAGAGAATGGAGTGCAGAAGGTCAAGTTGAATTGTATTTTATTGCTTTGTTTTTGGTGTAATCAGGCCTACTCAGATGATACTATTTCCATTATTGATGTATTAGATTCAATATAGGATTAGAATAGTAGAGTCTTGGAGTACTTTTGTAGATATGGTTTCAGTACAACCTATGTACTGTTTTGTTCATATCGAATACAATCCAGTTACCAGTTTCAAAAAAAATGTCTATGGTGCTGTCTTATAGGCACAGTTTGACAACAATTTATGTGGTCCATCTATTTAGGATCCCGATTCAGGCATGACTTTGATATATACGTAGATAGCTATGGTGTTTATATTTCTGAAGATAGAGGTCCGTCAATGAGTTCTTCTAGCGGACAAAGGGTTGGAGTAACAACCTTGAGGACTGAAGTTCGAATCCCTGTAGAGGTATCACTAGGTGAATTAAAATATCAGATCTCAGAATATTCTTCACCAAAAAAAAAAAAAAAAAAGAGAGGTTGATCACTAGGTGAATGTTTCCCACCATCTAAACCTTCAAAGGTTTGAAACAACCTCTCTACCTCCTTGAGGTAGGGGTAAGATCTGCGTACACTTTATCCTTCCCCAAACCTCACTTGTGGGATTACACTGGGTATGTTGTTGTTGTCTAAATCTTCAAGGCTAGTGCTTACTAAAAGACTCTTAGTATATTAGGGATATAACTAGTGGAGTATTGTGGAGAACGTTAGTGTCAGATAATCCTTAAATACGGATTATTGAAATATTTTGGACTCAAACATAGTACCTATATATTGAGGATTCATACCGCCGACCCCCTCTAGCTTTGGATTGAGGCACACCTGTTATTGTTGTTGTTATTTAAACCTTGAAATCCAAAGTGACTCAGTACTTGTACTAGTGGGAGGTAGCTGGTATGTGATGGCTTGGAAGGAATAGTTGGCAAAAATTTAGTACTAGTATTCTGATTTTATCCTTTAAATAGCTGTATACACTATAGACATCAATCCAAGTTACTTGGTACCTTTGTGGATGAGAAGCAGGTATCCACTGGAATTAGTCAAGGTGTGCACAAGCTAACTTGGACACCGCCATCATAAAAAAATAGACTATAAAGATAGATCGACTACAAGCTACTAATTTCTTCATGTCACAATGTTTTGTAATTAATAACTACCAGTAAGAGAAGAAATGTAATAACATAATGAGAATTGTAAGGTATTTGTGACTTTTGACACATACATTTCTAGGACTGGCATATGTAACCTCTGCTATTTCCATTTATTTCCTCATCCACTTGAAGGATAAAGTGGTCGTTGCTGTATTTTGTATTATAGATAATACAATCATAATGTTAAGTCTCCATGAATACCCTTGCGATTGTACCTGGATGAAAAGTCCCCGTCATTTTCTGCTGCATGTTTGCAAGTATTAGGTGGCAATCTTTCATAGTATATGGTCTTGCATATTCTTTAGCAATCATGCTTGGCAGTGATGATGAGTTTGTAGAAATAGTAAGCTCACTTTTCTTAAATGTAGAAAAAGAAAGTTAGGTGATGGAAGATTGAGATAACTAAAGCGAAGATTCAGCTTTAATCTGAAAGTTGGTGATGAAAAAAACTTTTATCTGTTGCAATTTCTGATAGCTGGCCTGTCTACTACTTTACTAATGTCATTTCTGTGGATGTCAGTTCATGTTGCTGTTCCTATATCAAGTAATATGAAATCCTTTGCAGTTATTGCTCTTGCAGAATCACTATTAGTAAAAGAGAAAGTAATTAGGGGCATTGATCATGTTTTATGCTTTGGAGCTGGTGATACTATAACAGTCTTTAACATCCACAGAGGAACTTGAAATGAGCAATTCTTTTTTGAGGAGGCAGTATACAAAATAGGTTCTATAGGATTGTTCTGTACTCGTTGGTTCTAATGACTGTTTCCTACCTCCTCCTCCCATTTATTATTACTCTTGCATTACTATATTTTTCTCTTCCTTCTGTTTCGTTAACTGTTACTTTTCAACCACTTATGCCCATAGTGTGTACCGATGATTTCAGGGTAGCTTTTTCCGACCCTTAGTGCAGTAATAAGGTGGTGGATTCGGAGAGCGCTTCTTTATTTCATAATTTTTCCTGATGAATTTCCTCTAAAAATCTCCCAATAAATCGAACTGCTGAATCTTTCTAACAACCTGAAGGTTTCAGCCTGTGAGCTAGTATTCACATGTTTGAAGGACTGCAAATGTGAAGAAAGCTTTACATTTCTATGAATGATATGAACATTCGGTTGGCGACAGTTTTAGTAGATGTGATATTGGTGTTTGAAGTTGGAACTCAACTACACTTACCGGTTAGGGGTTCTGTGGGTGGCTTCATAAATTCCCCTTTTACTCTCAGAAAAAAATTACTGTTGGGGTAATTTTGCTACCTCTTGGGATTAGTTTCACGGTCCCAGTTCTTGAACAAAGCTTGCCTTTATAAATAAAAGAAGAGGAACAAAGGCTTTTCACAAAATACATACCTAAATTTAAGATGATGTGAGTGTACCATGCTAAAAATAAACTTAGTACAATTGTTAATTCATTAAGTGCCCCTATGTGCACAAGCACTCGTAGAGCTTTTAAAATGAATGAGATGTGACCCCAACAATCATGCAAAGTAATGCCTTGCATGTCATTTTTAACATTTAGAGCCCGTTTGGATTGGCTTACAGCTTAAAGCTGTTTGCAGCTTATAAGCTGAAAAAAATAAGTTGGGGTAGTCCAACTTTTTTTTTTTGGCTTATAAGCTGTTTTCAGCTTATAAGCTGTTTTAGATAAACTAAGTCAAATGGGTCCAATTATTTTTTTGAGCTTATTTTAAGCATAAAATGACTTTAAGCTGGCCAGCCAAACACTCAAAAAAGCTGAAAACAGCTTATAAGCCAACTTATAAGCCAATCCAAACGGGCTCTTAATCATTTGTGAGTTGTGACAACTTACACATAAATATGTGTCTAGGTGTCCGGACAATATTTAATTGAAGTTGAAAAATAAGTGATTAAGGTTAAAGTCGAAAAACTTCTTTTCAATAAAAAATTTAAGGGTAAAGTGTGTGTATATATATATAACTAGAAATATTTACGAAACGTGATGATAGTTTCTATTTACAAAACATAACATTATAAATCTTATACAAAACATGCTTTTTCTAAAATATATATATATATATATATATATTTTAAATTATTTGTTTTTTATTTGTTTAAAAGAAATTTTTTTTCGTTCAAAAATTTATGTATTAAAGTTGTATGAAATGTGTATATCTCGCTCAAGGCTTAAAAAGTTCGCTCAAAATTATGTATGAAAACGGTATGAAAAATGTATAAAAAGTGTATATCTCGTTCAAGACTTAAAAAATTCACTCAAAATTGTGTATATGAAAACGGTATGAAATTTGTATCTCGCTCAAGGCTTAAAAATTTTGCTAATATTTTTCTGTATAAAGTTCATGTTAGATTTCTGTAAAATTAATACAACTACAACCTCATTGTATACAATTTTGATACAACATTCAAGACTTAAAATAATCTCTCAAATTTTGTGTATGAAATGTGTATATCTTGCTCAAGGCTTAAAAAGTTCACAAATTTTGTGTATGAAAAACGTATAAAATGTGTATATCTCGATTAAGGCTTAAACATTACGCTCAAAATTTTATGTATGAGAATGGTATGAAATGTGTATATCTCGCTCAAGACTTAGAATTTCATTCACATTTTTGGTATACAAAGTTCATATTAGATTTCTGGAAAAGTAATACAACTACAACAATATTGTAACAACTTTCATACAATATTCAAGGCTTAAAGTTTTCGCTCACAATTTTGTGTATGAAAATTATGTTAAAAATTTCACTCACATACACATTTCATACACAAAAATTTGAGGTAATTTTTTAAGCCTTTGAGCAAAACAAAATTTTAAAAAATATATATATAAAAAAAAAATTAATTTTTTTCAAAAAAATATTTTTTTAAAAAAAAATTATTTTCTGAAAAAAAAAAATATATATATGAAAATCCATCATGTTTTGTAAAATATCGTTATGTTTTGTAAATAAAAAAAACTATCTATATATTTTATAATAAAGAGTCTTAAGTAGGTACCCTATGTCATTTTCTCAAAATTTAATATCTTATTAGTATTCTGCATAAATATTTGCAAATACTGATGTGATGTCCAAACCAGTATTTGACGCAAATATGCATGAAAATACTACTAATTACTTACTGTCAATCGAAACTGTATCAAATCTTAACATCACAATGTAGAGAGTTTGGTTTCATTATAAGCCTTACTATCTTTTGCAAGATTAAATTAGCTAGTTTACTTTCTTATAGGGAAGTATGGCGACTTCACGATTTGGTTCCCATTTGACTCGCAGAGTAACTGAAAGCAAGTGCGTACTCCTAGGAAAAGAAATTGCTTCTACACTTCACAAGTTTACAGTGTACTCCAAGCTTTTCGATGATAGTAATAAACATCAAACAACCATTTGGTCTATAAAAGTCAAAATAAGGATAATTGTATCACTTAGTCCGATTTAAGCAAGTGCAAAATCATTAAGTTTTCCAAACGAAGAACTTTCGTTGTAATAAGACATTGAATCTTCTAAGACATTGAATTTTCTTTTTGGCGTTACTCTTCTTAGGTCTAGTGATATTAGGAACTATTGTCTAGAGAATCCTTCGTATAGTTGCATTGACAATGCTTTATATGGTATCTCTTTTGTTGAAAGAATAGTGGAAATCTACTAAAATAAAAGCATGGATTAAAATGTTAAGATGTATTAATAATAAGAAATCTTCTACATGTGAAATATGATCATTTGTTGTTACTTAACAAATAAGTTTTTGACAATTTCAGATGCTTCAAGATCACAAGCTAAAGTTAATTAAAGAAATACGGTTACTTAATATAGTAAGCTATTAAATTACGTCATGTATATAGATAGTTTTCTGAAAAATTGCTGGTGTATCAGAAAATGCAAGAGAATTGTGATTTTTGTTATAGTAAATAACCTCACAGAAAAGGAACTCCTAATATACATCTGAACTAATTTCTCATCTTCATTATCAAAACAAGAAAACGAAGAAAAAAATGAATTCTTTTTTATGTTGCTTTGCGCAATTAATACTCGAAACTAGTACCGATTAATCCTGATTTACGTCTTGTAGGATTCGTTGAAGGGGAAGATGCTCCGCACCAAGACATGTGAACTAAGTTATCATATTCATTGTCATAACAAAAAGAGAAAAAAAACATTTTTTAATTGCTTTGCGCAATCGGTATTCGAAATTATTGGCCAGACTAATTTTGAATTGCATTCTATAAATTTCATTAAATGGGAAAACACTCTCTTAGACACGAAATTTAAGAAATAAATGGTGACTTTTGAATTTTGTGAGCTTAAATTAAAGATATGTGTAGTACTCCAAATCTTGTGATTTTAAACTTGCCGTTGGAATTGAAAAGCTTACCAAATATAGAAAAATGCATTATTTCTATGATAGACCAAAACGGAAAGTAAACACTTAAATTGGGACGGAGGGAGTATATATATTAATTATTTATTTAAAAGTTAAATTATTCGATTTATTGTAAATGGAGAGTGCAAGTAATTTTCTGATAAGGGCAAAAGTGTATTTTGGAGCTTGGGGATTTAGTTGGCGGTTAGTCGTGAGAGTGGTATATATATACTAGATGGCCTAGCGCACGGGCCCAACACTTTAGATTATAGTGCATCTATGTGTATGTAGTTGTCTTTGAATAGTGATTATATATATATACACTATATATTATGTTCAAAACATGATTAATATAACATTATAGTTTGTGTTTCGTATCTAAAATTTTATTATATTAATGTTTGCTACGAATACAAAATCGGCAAATTTATTAATATTTTTTAAAAGAGAAACCTTATTTAAAAGGAAACTATTTTCCTCTCTTTGAGATAAAACAATAGCAATATTTAAGCATCAGTTGATACTTACAATTTTAATTTGATTAATTTAAAGATGTAAAATACTTGTTATTTTTTATCAAATTTTGATTTGGATAATTCTAATTCAAATTATTAAATTAATTTTACATGTTTAAAACGAAACAAAGTAGAAATTGATTTTCTATTTAAACGACGAAATACTCTTTTTTAATTTTTGGTAAATATTCTCGGTTTAGCTCATTTTACTTGTCATGTTGTCTTTTGCATGTTTTTTTTAAGAAAACGTCGATTAGAATTATAATTTGACTAATTTACCTTATTCATTAGTTGATCTCTATTTGATATATTTTTTTTTTACGACATTAATCTCTTTTCACATTATTCTATCTTATTTTAAAATATAAATAGTTTAAGTATATTTATTTTAGTGAACATAACAAATAAATGACATGGCGGAATAGCAAATATAACAGTTTAATATTTAGA
The DNA here is from genome assembly GCF_019175385.1 of Lycium barbarum. Taxonomy (NCBI): domain Eukaryota; kingdom Viridiplantae; phylum Streptophyta; class Magnoliopsida; order Solanales; family Solanaceae; genus Lycium; species Lycium barbarum. The sequence goes on along the minus strand of NC_083337.1, from coordinate 127,228,584 downwards.
TTAGATCTCAGGCTAATATAAAAAAAGAAAGAAAACTGTATGGTTTGACTACTTAACTTTTTGAAGAAAAACAGTTTCATTTGCTCCCACTAATGGATTGATACACACGTGGCAATGAATCCATCATTATTGACTTAATGAGATACTTTGGAAATTAGAAATTAGTGTTTACTACGAATACAAAGTCTACTTTTTTTTTTGACATTATTTTTTTTAATATGGGGTTCATTTTTTATTTTTTTTTATATTGCTTGATTTTGTTAATATGTGGTCCATTTTTTATATTGCTTGGTGTTGTTTAGTATGGGGTCATCCTTTTGGACATTATTAGTTTGCACTATTTTTATGCATATATATATATATATATATATATATATATACATACTATGTTCAAAACACGATTAATATAACATTATAGTTTGTGCTCCGTATCTAAAACTTTATTATATTAGTGTTTGCTACGAATACAAAGTCTGCACGTTTTTTTTTTGACATTGTTTGTTTTTTTTATATGGGATTCACTTTTTTTTTATATTGCTTGATTTTGTTAATATGGGGTCCACTTTTTTTTTCCCCGTGAGTTTGGAGATAGTGGGTTCCGCTATATTTACTTTTTTTTTAATGTTCAAAACACAATTAATATAACATTGTAGTTTGTGCTCCGTATCTGAAACTTTATTATATTAGTGTTTGCTACGAATACAAAGTCTGCACGTTTTTTTTTGACATTGTTTGTTTTTTTAATATGGAATTCACTTTTTTTTATATTGCTTGATTTTGTTAATATGGGGTCCACTTTTTTTTCCCAGTGAGTTTGGAGATGGTGGGTTCCACTTTTTTTACTTTTTATTTTTATTTTTTAATATTGGTTGGTTTGTGTTTAATATGGGGACCACACTTTTTTTTAAATATTGGTTCGTTTGTGTTTAATATGTGGGCCCACAATTAACATTATAGTTTGTGCTCCGTATTAAAACTTTATTATTAATGTTTGCTACGAATACAAAGTCTGCACGTTTTTTTTTTTTGACATTGTTTGTTTTTTTAATATGGGATTCACTTTTTTTTTTATATTGCTTGATTTTGTTAATATGAGGCCCGTGAGTTTGGAGATGGTGGGCTCCACATTTTTTACTTTTTTTTTTAATATTCAAAACACGATTAATATAACATTTTAATTTGTGCCCCATGTCTAAAACTTTATTATATTAGTGTTGGCTACAAATACAAAGTCTACACGTTTTTTTTTGACATTATTTATTTTTTTAATATGAGATTTTTTTTATATTGCTTGATTTCGTTAATATGGGGTCCACTTTTTTTTTCTCCGTGAGTTTGGAGATGGTGGGTTCTACTTTTTTTACCTCTTTTTTTTTCTTTTTCTTTTTTTTAATATTGGTTGGTTTGTGTTTAATATGTGGGCCCATAATTTTTTTTGTGGGCCCACAAACGGACGACGAAAAGTGCCCTACTATGTTCAAAACACAATTAATATAACATTGTAGTTTGTGCTCCGTATCTAAAACTTTATTATATTAGTGTTTGCTACGAATACAAAATCTGCAAGTTTTATTTTTGACATTGTTTGTTTTTTTAATATGGGATTCACTTTTTTTTATATTGCCTGATTTTGTTAATATGGGGTCCACTTTTTTTTCCCCGTGAGTTTGGAGATAGTGGGTTCCACTTTTTTTTCTTTTTTTTAATGTTCAAAACACGATTAATATAACATTGTAGTTTGTGCTCCGTATATAAAACTTTATTATATTAGTGTTTGCTACGAATGCAAAGTCTGCACGGTTTTTTTTTTACATTGTTTGTTTTTTTAATATGAGATTCACTTTTTTTTTATATTGCTTAATTTGGTTAACATGGGGTCCACTTTTTTTTCCCCTTGAGTTTGGAGATGATGGGTTCCACTTTTTTTACTTTTTTTTTTTTAATATTGGTTGGTTTGTGTTTAATATGGGGACCACACTTTTTTTTTTTTAATATTAGTTGGTTTGTGTTTAATATGTGGGCCCACAATTAACATTGTAGTTTGTGCTCCGTATCTAAAACTTTATTATATTAGTGTTTGCTACGAATACAAAGTCTGCACGTTTTTTTTTACATTGTTTGTTTTTTTAATATGGGATTCACTTTTTTTTTATATTACTTGATTTGGTTAATATGGGGTCCACTTTTTTTTCCCGTGAGTTTGGAGATGGCGGGTTCCACCTTTTTTTACTTTTTTTTTAATGTTCAAAACACGATTAATATAACATTATAGTTTGTGCTCCGTATCTAAAACTTTATTATATTAGTGTTTGCTATGAATACAAAGTCTGCACGTTTTTTTTATTGACATTGTATTTTTTTTAATATGGGATTCACTTTTTTTAATATTGCTTGATTTTGTTAATATGAGATCCACTTTTTTTTTCTCCATGAATTTGGAGATGGTGGGTTCCACTTTTTTTACTTTTTTTTTTGTTTTTAATATTGGTTGGTTTGTGTTTAATATGGGGACCAAACTTTTTTTTTTTAATATTAATTGGTTTGTGTTTAATATGTGGGCCCATAAACGGACGACGAAAAAGTGCACCATCCGGTGCTTCTAATATAGTAGAAATATATATATACAGAGGCGGATCTAGGATTTGAAGGTGGTGGGTGCCACAATTTTCTTCAATGTACTTCTTGTTAGGAACGTGTATTTGGGTCGGGTTCATCTCTTTTTAGTTTATTCGGGTCAACTTAATAGGCTTTTTTTTATTTGCAAATATGAAAATTACATCTCAAAAATCAAGAAATGAACATAATTAGCATCTTAAATAAGTAATCACACTCATTAACAACAAAAGTAAAATCAACATTTTCACCAAGGGACTTGCATCTCTTATGTATATTAAAAAATGAATTTGCACAAGTAAAATAACATTTTCAAATTACACCAATCAAAATAAGAAAAATAATAGAAAAACTCTTCAATAGGTAAATACACCTCATAAGTAAATGTAGAATTAGATAAACTACAAGTTCTCAAAAATAAATCATAAATTTCATGTTTTTTCTAAGCAGTGCTTATGAAATTTTCATCACAATTTAAGTAGTAAAGTGATTTAAATTGATTTTAACAATTATAGAATAGCATAAATTTTTATTATACACTCCCTCCGTCTATTTTTATTTGTCAATTATACTAAAAATATATGTCCACTTTTACTTGTAGGTTATATAGTTTGAAAAATCAAGACATAATTTACCATTTTATACCTATTTTACCCTTATTATTAAGTACTCCAATTTATTTCTCATTTTATTTATTGCTTATTAAGAGTGTCCCAAGTCAAATATAGACAGGTAAACATGAACGGAGGGAGTAATAAATAAAGAAATTATAAAAAAAAAATTGAAGTTTGATCTCAATCCAAAATTCCCATTGAGACCCAAGTTTTTCGATTTAAATACTCACAAATTTGAGATTAAGAGAAATGCTTAATTTAAGGGATTTTGAAGTTTCTATTTGTGTGTTCTCGCTAAAGATCGCAGATAAAATAATAGAAAAGAGAAAACAATATAAATAATAAAAAGATAAATAGAAAATTGAGAGGGTCGAAAAGGAAATTACTGGTACAAAGGAAGTACAAAGCGCAAAGAAAAATGGGAGTCGAAAAATGTTCAAGATACATTCAAACTCGTGTCTACTAGTCGTGACACCTTTATCTAATTTACAACTGGGAATTACAGGATCAAATATTTAACCTAATTTAAGCAAATTACAACATAAGTATATAAAAATTTATTAATCGAGGGGTGTCATGCCACCCCAACCCGAAAGGGTGGATCCACCCGTGTATATATATATATATATATAGACAATTCAAAGAACGGCAGAGAGTAGGCCTGTGCACGAATCGGTTCGGTTCTGTTTTGGCCATCATCGAGTTGAAATTTCGAATTTCGACTTTCTAAAATTCTCAACCAAACTCGATCCATTCTAGGTTCAATTTGATTCGTTTTTTATTATTTCGGTTCGGTTACACAAATTGATTTGTTCGGTTTATTCGAAATTTAAACAAGCAACTATTTCATTTCAGTTTTAGAGTAAACATAACAAAAAATAATGAGATCCTAAATTTGCAGCCTTATAACCAAGACATTAACCAAGAAAAAACCATAAATTTGCAAGCATAATAACATATAAATAGCAAAACAAGAGCTTGACAACTTGTGCAAGCATACAAATCCGCCAACACCACATTACATATACCAAATTAGTCACTAGTGGCATATAAATTCGGTTTGTTCGGATCGGTTCGGTTGATAATTGAAGCAAACCGTAATCGAACCGTTAAACCGTAATATTTTACAATTGCATTTATAAATCGAAATCGAATTGTATTATCCAAATTAAATTATCCGAATTGTTTCGAATCGATTCAGAAATTCGGATTGAACCGATTTGTGCAGAGCCTAGCAGAGAGCGAGCGGTACGTCTCTTTTTATCTTCCTTTATTTTCTCTTCTTTCTTTGTTTCTCTTTCCTCATTCCCACCGATTCAGATCTCTGATAATCTTGAGAGAGAAAGTGCTGTGTGGAGAAACAAAGGAAAATAAGAATGGCGGTGGTGTCGCCATTAGCAAAGTACAAGTTGGTGTTTTTGGGAGATCAATCTGCGGGCAAAACAAGCATCATTACTCGCTTCATGTACGATAAATTCGACACCACTTATCAGGTCTTGAGCTCTCTTTCTCCTTTTCCAATTCCATCATTCCTGTTTTTCAGGAAGTCACACATTCGAGCCGTGTAAAGCTGCATGCAATACACTCTTGTGATCCGGCCGCTAGTGCACCGGGCTGCCTTTTTACTTGTGGATCGCTATTTCTGCTCGTTTCCAGTTTCTATACCATTCTTTGTTACTGGTAATAGGGAAAATTGGAACCAAGAAAAAAGTAATAGGGAGAAATTAATGCTGTAAAGGAACATTTTCCATCCATATGCCTAATTATAGGGAGAGTTTAACGCCTAGATTTTCAGGTTATTTGATTTCCCATATTGTGGTAATACTGCAAAATACCCCAGTGAGGTTTCTCGTGGAATATATATATATATATACACACACACTCAGCATATTCCCATAAAACCTTAATCGCAACAATAGTGTTGTCAAAGGTGCGCTTAAGCCCTAAAGCGAGGCGCAAAACATATTCAGCACTTCACCTCGCTTTATGGGCGCTTCAATGTCGTCATCCAGGCTCTAAGGCATACTTTTCCTTGCCAATGGCGTAATCCTGAAAATGTGACACTAAACAATTAATATTTCATTTTATTGTACTTTTTTTTTCAATTTCTTTGTCCATATATCTGTTATTCATGCTTATGGACTGCACATGCATATTTGTATTTTTTCTCCATTTGCGCCTTTTTTCAATAAAGCCCACACTTGCACTTAAAGTCCCAAAGGACCTTTGGAACTTTTTTAAGCTTTTCGCTTTTGATAACACTGGGTAACGAAAGCTTTCAATGTAATAAGCTACTTAATAGAGAACAATATTGTCTTTATGTGATATCTTCAATCTAAACGAGAAAGTATATGAGGACTTACAGGATTTAATTGACATGAAATTTCAAAATCTTTTGATGATTACTACTCTAATTTTTTTATACGTGACTTGCAGTTGTGTTTAATACTCTCCACCCTTTTGTACAAACTTAATGTGATCTGTTGTTTGAGCAAACTCATTTTTTTTAAAATGTTCTCATCTGCCTCTAAAATTTAACATCCTTTATGGTGATTGCTTCCAAATTATCAATTAAGTTAGTTTGAAGCTCTTGGGAACCTTATTTCTTTTCTATACGCAGGCTACCATTGGTATTGATTTTTTATCAAAGACAATGTACCTTGAAGATCGAACAGTTCGCTTGCAGCTGTGGTAGGCTCTCTCCCTCTTTTACTTTTAGATTAGATTAGCTAGATTTTCTCAACTAATATTGTATTTTTATTTATTTCGAACTTATCAGTTGGATGTACTTGAAAATGTGTAATAGAAGCCTGAATTACTTATAGCTAGAAGTCACTTTACAGGGACCGAATTAGTTTTCAAATGCATGTTTATGTTCCTTCTTTTTTAATTTATGTGAAACGAGAAAATAACAGACTTGGAGAAAACAGAGAAGGCAAAAAAAAAAAAAAAACGAGATGTTACTTCTCAGAGGCTGGATTCTTTATGATAGTACAAGATAATTGCCATCTTTAGAATGAGAAAAACAGAAAACTTGGGGGAAAACAGAAGGAAAAAGAAAAAAGAGAATTTTTTATTTTTTATTTTTTTTTATGCTGGAAATTTTCTTACGTACTCTATTAGTTGAAGTTAAAAATTTTATCCTGAGAAATCTCAACTTTGACAAGCCTGGATTGTCTATGAAACAAGACATCTGTTAAAAATCAGAACAAAAGACCAAATACTTTCACAAGATCATGTCCAGACAAACTCATCTAGTAGAGAACATTACTTTTGCCTATGTTTTGCAAAATGTTACATGTTTACTTTGGAAGCAAGTATTGGAAATAATCTCAAATCTGTTCCGCGGGTTATATCGGGCAAACCAGTTTCTGTTAATATTCCTCTGTAGTTTTGTCAATTGTGGTGTTGGACATTGATCAATGAATTAATTTCGGATGCATTTATTTTTTCTAAAGCATTATCTGAACCCATGCAGGGATACTGCTGGTCAAGAAAGATTTAGAAGTCTTATTCCAAGCTACATTAGAGATTCTTCTGTTGCTGTAATTGTATATGATGTTGCCAGTAAGTGATTGCTTGACATTGTTCCCATGGAATATCTACATATATCTGTGCCCTCTGTGGCCTACTCAAGCAAATTCATATTTGGTGATAGTAGAAGGTTCCTAGGGAGTGTATAGTAAATTGGTTCTCTATATATTCGTCTTTGATTATTTTTTTCTGTTTAATGTTCCATGAATAAAGTTTTGGTGATATCATCATATCTGCAGACCGCCAATCATTTCTGAATACTTCAAAGTGGATCGAGGAAGTACGCACTGAACGAGGCAGTGATGTCATTATTGTTCTTGTCGGGAACAAAACTGATCTTGTTGATAAAAGGTAGGGTGTAGATGGATGTTTTCCTTTTGACAACTGCTTTACCTACCTCTTAGATGTTATTTTACCACCTGTTAGTTCCTTTTTTATTTCTCGCTGGGATCTAGTAAAAGTAGTTGCATGTAGTCAGAGGCGGATCCAGGAATTTGAGATTCTGGGTGCCACACTATTTTGGGCTTCGATTCTGGTTATTAAACCTTCTATTTTATATAGACAGACCAATTATCACATTATTTTGGCCTTTGACTTGATTTATTTTGAGCTTCGGTTCGGGTTATTCATCTTAGCTACAAGTATTTCTATTGTTACAATTTTTAACTCGTGGAAAGGCAGAAGCGTCGGCTTTCTCGACGCGTTCCATAGCCCAGTTCCGTAAACAAGGGAATGACCCAATGCATCAGTTGACTTAAACGAGTTGGGGAGCGCAGCAACTTCCGTCCGTTTATATAGACAAACCGATTGTCACACTATTTTGGATTTCAACTTGATTTATTTTTTCTACTGCCGCAATTTTGGGTTATTCATCTTTTTGATTTATATAGACATTGATTAAATGAAATAATTTAATAATTATGATAATTTTAAACAAAGCATAAAAATTCAATAGTATTACTAATATCAACAAAAATATATTATTCATTTGTAATTGAGAGTTATGTTTTGAAGTTATCAGCTAACTCAAGACTAATCAACCAGAACTAGAACTCTACTTAGATGCACATTTAGATATCAAAATAAAAAATTAATGAACACTATTAACTAAAAAGAGAAGCAAGGATATATAAAATTTTAAAAAGTCAATGCGACTCATTAGGGAAAAAAAACCAGCAGCAAGTAAATAAAAAGAAAAGAAGAAACAAGGAAAATAGAGTAAAGAAGAAGCAAAATAGAAAAAGAAATTAAGAAAAAAAGGAGAACGAATCTTCTATAAGCTTCTTAGAAAAGAGAAGTCTTTAAAAGAATTGGTGCAAGTTGGACTCGATCCCAGGTGCTGCGGGCACAACTTTCGGTCCTTCACCAATGGCACCAAACAATCATTTGTTAGTCGGGGTGCCATTTTACATATTTATACTATTTCCCATATATACTCACATATATATACAAGGTTTTGCTCGAGGTGTGCGGGTGGCGTGGCATCCCCACCCGCCTTAGTAGATCCGCCCCTGCATGTAGTTAAGATTTAAACCAGGCCTAACATTCTGTCAGAATCTAGCATGGCATTGCAAAACCGTAAAATATGTTTTCGCTTTTCAAAATTTCTTGTTAGAGAGTTATGGACATCCATTTTTTCATTCGAGTAGAGATTTTCTGTAGTTGGAAGATTGACATTTGATGGAAATTTGTCTCGAGTACAGAGACTTTAGTGACGAGACACTGCTCCAAATAAACTATTCAGTTTTCTCAAGTAAAGGCTAGTAGATTGTTATAGATCTGGAAGGTAAGGTACAGAACCTATTAATATTCTACAGGGCTTGAGTCTGGCTCTCTTGATCTCTTGCTATGTCCTTCTCTGGTCCAATTTCCTTCCACAAAAGAATAGAAGAAAAAAGTTTCTTTAAGAGATTATCAAGAAGAGGACATTGCTTTTTAATTCTTGTAGACTATGATTTATTATTTCCACCATTTCTCTTATGGCGATGATGCTGATTTAAATAGGCAAGTTTCTACAGAAGAAGGAGATGCTAAGTCTCGTGAATTCGGAGTAATGTATATAGAAACCAGTGCTAAAGCGGGATTCAATATCAAGGTACAGACGCTCTAAGTCCTTTCTGCGATTTCCATTGAAATTATTTTGCCCCTCTGTCAAGTTATACTGAGGATCAAAATACTAATATCCTGATCACTAGTTTTGCTCAAAACATTGGAGTTGGCATAACTTCTATTCGTACTCAAATAGCATGATATTAAGAATATGAAATTGAAAATTGCAGCCTTTGTTCCGAAAGATTGCTGCCGCCTTACCGGGGATGGAAACACTTTCATCCACAAAACAGGAAGATATGGTTGACGTTAATTTGAAGCCTACAACAAATACATCCCAAACAGAGCAGCAAGGGGGAGGTTGCGCATGCTAGATTGTAGTTAAAAAGAGGAAGCAGGAAATTCTTTAGCCTTAAATCGGGATATTCAGAGAAATACAAGAGAACTTAGAGAACTTGGAAACATACTAAGACACAGTTGCATCCAGTTATTAGGGTGTTCACAATTAGCGAATTTCTTAGTTTGTGATGTTTGCAGCATTGATGTTTCTTCATGATATACAACAACTCCATCAAGGAGATAGCTGACGAGTTTTTTCTCTACGAAACTATTGAGGAAGCATTTGTTAGAATCATCACATTTATGTTTCCTGGTAGAACTTCTTGTGTTTATATGTTATGGTTCCTAACTAGTTCAGGAACCATTTATTCCGGAGCATTCTCCTAGTTGAAATGTTGAATAGATAATGAGATGCCATATGTATTTCACATTTATTTTAGTCTGTTGCACCACCTATTATTTATTGATACACCAATTACCTTCAAGGTGTTCTTTTTCATTGTCAAAGTTCTCACAACACCGCAGATTATTACGGACACTCATGAGGTGCAGTTTTTGAATCTTTACAATATTTTCATAATCAATTCATTCCAGGTTCTTACTGCTGCCATCATACAACAATTTCATAGAACCTCCTTTTCTTTGCCCCTTTGAGCAAGTGAAAGGTAAACTTTTTCAAGGGTGATTTGGTTTGCAGAAAAAAGAATTTGAATTTGGGTTTTTTTATTTGAAGAAAACAAGCTTTATTTGAGTTTTCCACAAGTTGAGTTCGAGTATCCTGGCAATTTGGATGTACTTAATGTACCAACTTGATAGTATAATCAAAGCTTGAGCAAAGTTTAATTAGTGAACAAGCAGGAGGACTGTGCTCCGCATTGACTGCTTAAGAGAAATAATCTAGGAACACTGATTATTGAAGACATTCAATATCATAGATATTGTTTCATTATTAGGTTTTAATTTTCTTAGATGCTCTTCCAACAGTAGGAGCCATTATATTACTACATCCACCTTGGCTAGTGGTTGAGATTTCTAAGGATGCTAAGCCCCTGGGCCTTCAGCTTTCTTTGTTAAGCAATGATTCTACGTAGCATATTTGAAAGAAAAGAAAATCTCAAAAAAAAAAAAAAAAAAAAAAAAAAATCCTGCCAAGCTCAACCTATGTATTAAGTATTAACTATTAACTTTGGTTCACTTTAGAAACCCCGAATGTTAACTAGTGGCAGGAGAAAGGCAAACTTTAAGGCTGGTGTTATTACCACAAAGTAGCCTGTTGACTGTATCCAATCCATCTAAATATTATCGTTTCACTTTAGCTACGGAGCATCAATAAGACTACGGAAAAGGTCAAAAAATACTCCTGAACTATTGAAAAAGGCTCATAAATACCCTCCTTCTACCTTTTGGTCTAAAAATACCCTTCCATCCACCTTTTAGGTCTAAAAATACCCTTAAGGTTTGTTTTTGGCTCAAATATACCCCTCAAACTAACAAGTTAAAATTAACTCTTTTAAAAAGCCAAATGGCAATTTGTAATTGGTCAATAATAAAATTCCGTAATTTAAAAAAAAATCCAAATTTTAAAAAAAAAATTGCCAATAATAAAATTCCGTAATTTACATATTTGTTTTTAAAATATTGTGTGGAAACTTAAAAATTAAAAACTAAAAAATTTAAAAATATGAACGAAACTGTTTTTTTTTTTTTTTTTTTTTTTTGCATTTCGTGAATTAATCAACGAAATATGTTTTTTTTTTGCATTTCGTGAATAAAAAAACGAAATAGGAAATTATAATTTTTTTTTGCATTTCGTGTATTAAAAAACGAAATAGGATAAAAAAAAATTATTTTCGTTCATATAAAAACGAAATTGGAAAATTGGACAAAATATATTTTCCAATTTTGTTTTTATATGAACAAAATTATTTTTTTTATCCTATTTCATTTTTCAATACACGAAATGCAAAAAAAAATTATAATTTCCTATTTCGTTTTTTTATTCACGAAATGCAAAAAAAAAACATATTTCGTTGATTAATTCACAAAATGCAAAAAAAAAATCAGTTTTGTTCATATTTTTTAATTTTTAAATTAAATAATATATGTGTCCAATCACAAAATGCCATTTGGCTTTTTAAAAGAGTTAACTTTAACTTTGTTAGTTCGAGGGGTATATTTGAGCCAAAAACAAACCTTAAGGGTATTTTTAGACCAAAAGGTGGAAGGAGGGTATTTATGAGCCTTTTTCAATAGTTCAGGGGTATTTTTGGACCTTTTCCGATAAGACTAATATCAAAGTCTCTCCGCTAAAACCAAATCATTTTTTCGCACGGATTACCCTTCGAAGGCCCTGGTATTTAATTTTTGCCCTTCGCCTAATACCTGATGTTTGGAGTTCGAACCCGACTCAGTTAAAAAAAAAAAGGAAAATGACCTAATAATACTACTTTAATACTATATATTACAAAACATAAAAATATTTTTCCTTATTTACAAAACATAACAACTTAATTACTAAACATATCAGATTTGAGATTAATGTGACTTTCAATGATTTTGGGACCTTTTTTGGGAAGATAATCTGGATATTAATTGTTGGTTTAATAATAGCATAGTACAATTTTTTTTTTTTTAAAGATTCAGTTTCTACTTTCAAGGTCTTTATCAAAAAAGATTTTTCTCTCTCTCCCCCTCGTCTTTATCAAAAAGATCTTTTTCTCTCTTTCATTCACTCTCTATCCTCCCCCCCCCCCCCCCCCCTCTTTATCAAAAAGATTTGAACATCACGATGAATTCATCTTCGTCAACCCACGAATTTCTAGTTGCTACGTTATCTCCCATTTTCAGTTTAGTAAGAGTCCACTTCAACAGCGGTCTAGTTTATTTCTGTTTTGGGTTTCATTTGTTGTGTGAAAAATCTAAAAAAAATTCTCTCAACTTCACCCATGATTTCATTCGGTTCTCACTTTAAGTATTTTCAAGAAATTGAAAATAGAAGAACCAACTTTTTTTTTTAAAAAAAAACTCCATTGTCAGCCATTAAAGGAGATCGAAGCACGAGTTTGAAAAATCAATTTGTAGCAAATGAACTTCGTTTTGAGTGGGTGATATGTCAAAAGAACTAGAACGTTGAAGGGAGTTCAAATTTAAAATTTGGGGCTTTTTGGGTAAGATTTGAACTAATTTAGACTAATCATACATTTTCAGATAAAGATCCATTGAACCAAACATGTATTGCTGATAACCAAATTTAGATAAACTTTCAACATTATCGTTATTATAATTGTATCCAAGCAATAAGTTTCTATTCTCACTAAACAACAAACAACATTCTCGACTTTTAATTTTCCTGTGGAATACCGTCAGAAGTCTTCTTATTTTGCCTTTCTTTACCATATCTGCTGCATGTCATCTTCGATTTCTTAAATTTTCCCTCACTTATTGATGTAGCGGGCCAATGAACAGTCCTCTCCATGTTGATGAATATATACTATGGCAGTCATATCATGCCCACAAGGTTTCTAATCCAGTTCAAATCTTCCACAACTACACGTCATAGCTCGAAGGCACACTATGAACCTCTTGATACCACCAGTCACTGCATGTAGGAATTCGTGGAAGCTCGGACCTGCAATAAAAAATTATAGTTGAACTAGTAATTCAGAAATTACACACTAAACATACAACATATATACACATATCATACCACTTTTATACAAATGACAGAATAAAAGGAGTAGATAAGTTATCCGAATAAACTATTATTTGAATCAAATCATTTTTACACTACAAAAACAAAATTAATACCACATTCATTCAATTTTCATACATTATTCATATATATAATTTTTGGAAAAATCTATTGTCTAAACCAAATCACTTTTACACTACATAAACCATATTTAGACCACATTCATTCAACTTTCATACACTATTCAAACATATATTTTTTTGGAAAAATCTATTATCTGAACTAAATCACTTTTACTCTAGATAAACACAATTTATATCACATTCATTCAACTTTCATACACAATTCATACATATATTTTTGGAAAAAACTATTATCTGTATCAAATCACTTTTAGACTACATAAACTACATTTATACCAAATTCATTCAACTTTCATACCCTATTTATACATATATTTTTTGAAAAAACTTAATGTCTGAACCAAATTACTTTTACGCTACATAAACCACGTTTATACCAAATTACTTCCACATTGCATAAGTTTAGTTGTATATTACATTTAAACAACTTTCATGCATATTTTAGATGCAACTTTTATATAAACGAGATCATGTCTTAAATAAGATTAAACACATAATGTATTCGGAATTCAAAACACAGTCACCTGATGCATCCCATCTCGCACTGTGTTGTATCAATATTGAATGAATTGTGCAGTGCGTCATTGTTAGAATACGAAAGCTTTGATCTGAAATTTGTTTGAAGTTGAATGTTTTAGAAATTCTGGATTTCAATAGCAGATATTGATTTTTTACATTAGATTATGTATCACTGTTGAATTATTAGTATTTTCAATCAAATTGGATTCTTAAATAAAAGTATAACGAAAAAACAGGGGAGAATACCTGTTCGTAGTTTTAATTCTTCCGTGATTATTTCTGACACTTTAATGCTGCATATTTTGCAGATTTGTAACTTATCGGTGTTGAATTCATCCATATCATCAATCACACTTGTTCTGATGATTTGTTTTTACAAAAACATGGGATATTTTTTGCGTATTGATTTTGAATATAATTTGGCCGTTTGAGAAGAAAAACCGCTTTATAGCTTTGATTTGAGTCTGCAATAAATCTGGAGAAATTGGGAAGAGAATTTTTGGGAAAGAGATTTGCGGATGTTGATAAATCAGTTACCTTGTTTAAGGGATTCCAATTTAACCGTGTCTTTTATTTTTTTACTGCATTTGTGTAAGGTTTGTAAGTATTCTGTTGTTATATTTTGTAAACTGAAAAGTATCATCGCGTTTTGTAAATATCTACTCTAAATATGTATATATATGTATATTACCCTAAAAAAAATCTCAAGACAGAGTTTCGTAGCAAAATTAGGCCTATTCGGGCAAAATCTAAGCCTTAAGGTAGAGTTTTGCGAAATTTCAGCTGTGTACAAAAAAAATTAAAAAATTGTCTTAATGCAAGAGTTTTGCCTTATGCCAAAAGGCAAAATTCTGCCTTAAGTAGAGTTTGCAGTCAAACTCTAATTGATAAGGGAGGTAAAGTTTGAAACTCTGCCCGATAAGGGAGAGTTTGCAGTCAAACTCTACCTTGCAATTTTTTTTTTTAATTTTTGACTGAGTGAGTGGTCGAAATCGGAACGAGAAGGGCAAAAATTAAAGACCAACAATTTGATGGACAAGATTTAAAGACCACCCCCGAATAAGGACAATCGTGCAAATTTCCAAAAACAAATATGCAAATTTAAAACTACTTAGAAATACTACGAGAAAAAGCATTCAGCTCAAAACAACATTTTGAAATTTATAATCAAAATTTTGTTACAATCAGACTTGCAGAACAACATGATGATTATAAGGGAGAAATAAATAGCTTAAGAGTTGGGTCAGAATCAATAAATTCCGAGGGGTATCGGTCTTCTTCAAGATACATTCTTGTTACTGATTACTACTTATCAAGTGCCCAGTATGGAGATTTGAGACCAACAATAAATTGCACAGGTCCCCTGTGATGAAAAGGAATAACTTGTCCTACAGACTAGAAGGGCTTATGAAATTATTATCCAGCAAAGATGACCTGCTTACCTATGTCACACTCGGCAATCCTAGTTACATAAAGAACAAAAACTTTGAGAGCATTGTGCGTTAGATTTTAAAACTAATTTCTACAAATTGAGAATATTTTACAATAATATTCAAAAAAGAAGCAAAAGAATTACAGGAAAGCTTTATTTTTTTAATTTACAAATGAGAGGGAAACTGGAGGACGACAAAAGCGGACATTAAACATTACCAGAGCCATCCGCAATCATTCTAACTCTTAGAGTCAGATATATCAGTATAATCGTTCCCACGCTTGACCTGGGAAGGAAAGAGAGTTGAGTTAATAGTTTTGTACAAGAAAATGCAACCAAACACCTAATATTTAGGACGTACAACTTGCTTTTCACGCCTAGTTTTTGTTGTAGTAGTATCAAAAAAGGAAAACAAAAGAAAGAAGGAAATCCACATGTTGCAAAAACCATAGCTTGGTGAAATGCATCTTTTGTGGAAATTTTGAAGTTGGTCAGGCACATGTTCTTGTTCATTCGTTCATGCACGTAAATATAGAGTTACTCAGTTATAGGTGCAACAGCACAGGACAACTAATTGTCACAATATTTCTGGAAGTCCATATTAGAAGTTCAAATAATTCAATATTGACCACTGCTTCGGCAAATAGATTGCAGAAGATCAAGATCAACTTGGAAAAGATGCAAATGTTTCTAATTCCCAATAGGGGGGAAAAAAGAAAAAAAAAAAAAAAAAGAGGGGGAGAGGGGGGTGTTGGGCGAAGGAAAACAATCAAAATGATTTGACAATAGCAACTAAGCTTACAGGACAGAGAAAAGCAGAACAACTCTTCTTGAATTAAATGATGCCGCGCGCTTGTATTTCCTCAATCTGTTGCTAGAAGTATCACATATTTTGTCATCCACCCATTTATCTGATACATAAAAAAAAGTAACACTTGTAAATTGTTTATCACATTGTACAACCAATGCTCAAAATGGAAGTTCCAGGTTGCTGAAAGATTTAGGGTTGAAGTAACAGGAAATTCAGGTCTTGATATGAAGTGAAACTCTTTTTTCCCTTTAAGCAGGAAATTATTGGACTACTTTCGTTGTAATTAGGCAACCCATCATGTCAACCATGTCAGGAGACACAATGAGAAGTCATACTAGAAATGACTGATCCAAGGATAACAGAATACAAAGTTAATGCGGAATGTGATGATGGTAAAAACTCGAGAAGTTCTGATTAATACAATGAAATGAGGGCCTAAGTATCATCAATACAAAAATTCACATTCTTAAAGCACGTGTTCTGGGGAAAAAAAGAGGAACAGCTTCATACTTTCAGATAAATGGGAGTGCTAATTGATAGTGAGGATGCTATAAGGGTTTTCCATCAAATGGGTAGTTGGGATTTACAGTTTAGCCTATTGATTTTGAAGTTCAAATTTTGGGTCCCTTCGAATAGGCAAAATATTTGGTGTTCAATAAAAAGTTTGACGCAATGGATAAGTTCATGTTAATTGGATTACTTTAGTTTTGTAAGTTTTGCTTCCGTGCCTCTAAAGTTAAACAGATACTTTAATAGCCTAAGAAAGCCTACTTAGTATAGCTGGCCATTTCATTTATTGAGTGATCTTTCCTCTCCTCATACCTGCTCTTTCTATCAGTGTCAAAGGCTTGGCTGGTGGAAACAAAGCGAGGAATACATAATCTTGGCGCGAAGATTACGAAAGTTTCTATTTGTGAAACAGGGAAAGAGGAGAGAACCCATTCAAGGAATTGGTGGTATACAACATACAGAGGCCTACTTAGGTAGGAGTTTAGTTTTACATAATACAAGATAAATTGAGGCTTCAAGGGAAAGCTCAAGTTAAGGTAGTTTTCTAGTTACAAGGGTTTCTATTTATGACAAAATCACTAACCAGAGGCAGAGCCAGGATTTTTTGCTTATGAATTCTAGGCCACAATTAATTTTGCTTAATGGGTTCTTGATAGATTGTACATATTAAATGAATTTTAAAACAAAGTTTTGAGCTAAAGCTACTGGGTTCT
Organism: Lycium barbarum; assembly: GCF_019175385.1. Classification (NCBI taxonomy): domain Eukaryota; kingdom Viridiplantae; phylum Streptophyta; class Magnoliopsida; order Solanales; family Solanaceae; genus Lycium; species Lycium barbarum. The sequence goes on along the minus strand of NC_083337.1, from coordinate 127,211,616 downwards.
GCTGAACCCGCATCTACCACTTAGCTACTTGGTTTTGCCAAACCTGCAACTACCACTTACTTTTGTTTTTTAAGGGACACAATCCCTGATGAAATTCTGAGTCATATTTGAAAATATTTAGACATATTAGTGAACTTTAGACACATTCTAACATATTTATTTGTACATATTAAATGAATTTTAACATAAAGTTTGAGCTAAAGCTATTGGGTTCTGCTGAATCCCCAACTACCACTTACTTTTGTTTTGTAAGGGACACAATCACTAATGAAATTCTGAATCATATTTGAAAATATTTAGACAGATTAGTGAACTTTAGACACATTATAACATATATTTGCAGTAATTTTCTCAGCAGTCAACGCGCCTACTCAAACTCAAGATAGTGAAACAACTTGAGTTTTCTAATCAGAACTGGAAAGCCAAGTCAAGAATCAAGATGTCGAAAAAACCTGATGCTTGAAGGAACAACCATTTGAATAGTATAGTCAAAAGTATTGCTGGAAAAGAATTGACTTGTCACATCCATGAGAAAAAATTGATCGAGTTGTAGCACCATTGTGAATTCATGAGACATGAGGGAAACTCAGAATATATGGGCTGCCATTCTGACTAGATAGATGACAAAGACAAGTATGTTGCCAGCTTGACCTGATGGTTGGGAATCCACAGTGCTGACTTTATGCAAATTAGCAATGATATGACAACAAATCGTGCTAACTGGGAAATGACACGGCGTTGACAATGCGATGATATGATACTGACTGTGCGACCTACTGACTTGACACACCGAGGTGGAATAATTATATCAGTCAAAGACAAATATAGACCCCCAGAATTATGTTCATCTCAACGAGACGAAACTATGATGTTAGATTATGTGGAATGAGGCAAATACAAAGCACAGAGAGAGAGATGTAATGGCAGCGAGACCGTGAATGGGGAAGAGAAGACTGTTAAAACTACACAAAAAAAAAAAAAAAAAAAAAAAACTTTTGTTGGACAAGTAGTATAACGCCATCCTCCAGTGAGCAGTAGCAATTCTGATCTCATTCTAATACCACTTGCACAAAGGGGAGTGGAAGAGAAAACTCTTGTTGAATTGGTGATAAATAACATATACAAGGTAAGTTTAATTACATGAAAAGAAATAAGAAAGTTCAAGTTACATCAAAAACCAGTTACCAAGATCTCTAATTATGACAAAATTAAGAATATTCTATATAACACTATATAATATGAAACCTTGACACATAAAATGATTTAGATACATTCTAATATATAATTGTAAAAGTTTTCTCGACTTTCAAAGGCATGAGTAGCAGTTTTACTAGGAAATCTTTAATCCTTCCAGTGTTGCTAACTACGGCTCTAGTTATGACTTTACCGAATAACGACTAGATTGCACTTTTTTCCAACAGGAATAGTCTTCTTAATCTCTCTGAAGCGTTTGCAGATCATTTAGTCAGATAGGGATGGAAGAACTGGAAGATCTAGGAGGGTTCAGTAGCAGATCAGGTTCAATAGGAGCATTCGTTGATTTAGTTAACTTAACAGCAAATGATTCTGAACATACGAAGAATATGCAGTAAAGAGAAATGCCATTAGAGCACGTTAAACTAAACTAGGAAAACAGGTTGCAAAGTGGTTGAGCCAAATGGTATCTACCTTTAAAAGTGAAATTGGGCAACTCAAAGTTGTGATTCAGGAAATGTATAAGCTTCCCTGCCATCTGCGATGTAATTTCTCTCTGCAACATCATCTGAATAGCTAACGATATGTTACATGTTTCAGATTACAGTGACCAAACCCAAAGTCAGATAACACAATCATAACATAAAACAGGCACTGTAATTGGCAGTATAATCTGAGTAAATGCAAGGTCAAGGTCAAAATGTGAATAAGAACGTACTGTTAAGGAATCCTCAGTCTTCAAATTTCCTCCCATTTCCTCAATGGATTTAAGAGCCTCTGGCTTTCCTTTCTCAATATCTATATCCAAAATATATGGGGAATAAACATCTGTGCTATCATTCTTTAGGTTGGCATGGTTTTGGGAACTCGATTGGGTATCCATAGAAATTGGAATTTTCACATAACTTGGACTTGAAAGGCTAGGCAAATCTATATATGATTCACATCGTGGAACGATGACTCCTTTATCAGGTAATACAGCAGCATCCATTGTATTTTTGCTCTGCTGAAGTAGAAAGAACAAAAACTGAGGCATTATTGTATAATCCAAAGACAGCTTTAAAGAGTCATTAATATGCAACAAAATGGTAAAATATTTCTGTTGAAGCTGAAAAGAATTCACTAAATTCCAGCTTTGCAGTAATGGAGTAGCAAATGGGTCGATCAATATATCAAAAGAAGACACTGTTTCGCAAAAATCTTACTCCCTCCGGTCCAATTTGTTTGTCTGATTTTGACTTAGAACAGAGTTTAAGAAAGTAAAAAGACTTTTGAATCTTGTGGTCTTAGGCCCCGTTTGGACATGTTTTGAAATCAGGTTGATTTGAAGTTAAAGTTTTGTTTGGACATTCAATTTGGATTTATTAAGTTGTATTTTTTCTCATAAACATGAAAATCTCAAAAGTTGTGAAAACCATCAAAACTTCTCCAGTTCTTATACAACCTTACCAAATGAGCAAACTATAGTTCATAACAAATTAAAGTTGGTATGCTACTAGAAGACATTTGTAAAAAATACAACATCTATTGATCGAACTTTAGTTCAGTAAAAGGGAAAATAGAACATGAGGTGTAGTGTAACTAATCTTTTATATGATCCTCCCACATGATACGGACAATTTCTTCACGTTGAACATGCCTCTCCGATCAGATGACCGAGACCAACATTGTTACTTTGAGTCAAGTTTTATATTTTAAAAATATATCTACCAACTTATGAATTTTTTTTACAAAATATAAATTTATGGGTTAAGTTTTACATTTTAAAAAAATTGAAATCACAATTTGAAATCCGAAATCCTTCCAGCCAAACGCCACCATTACACATAGAAAGTTGGGATTAGAAAGTTGTCAAAAAAGGAAAGTAACACAAACAAATTGAAACAGAGGAGGTACATAATTTCCTACTTTACTAAACTAAATATTGAACCAGGTAATGCATACCATCATCATCATCAATGCAGCTTAAATTAGTGAAGAAGAACTTGAAAAACAGCGTAATTTTTTATTTTTTATTTTTTAATCAAGTAAAAGGTTTCATTGAGGATAACAAGGCCAACATGTTGGCCATATACAGAAAGAAGAAGGAAAAAAATCGTCATTTAGAGAAATGTCACCTGTTCGCTGACATTGACCGGCATTGTAGAGAAATTTCACAGATTTCGAGAATGCAATTTAGTGTTGGATAGTAGTACTATATTGTAATGGCAGTGCAAAAGTGTGAGTGAGTTACAGTACAGAAAGGGAAATGTACTGAAATCTTACATGGGAGATGGGATATATAAATATTTAAGAGAAGGGTAATTTGGGAGGAAAGCTCCTGATGGCGACATTAATGATCACGACAAACATCTCTCTGCAACTTTTGATCTCGTCTTTGTGGATCAAAATGTCCTTCTGACTTTCCATTTATACTTTTTTTCCCCAACTCCTGACTTCCATTTATACATTTCTATGCTTTTTGATTCTTTTTAGCTGGGGAAATTTATTCGCCAGTTGTCTTGCTTTTTGGGTCCTGCCAACTAGGACTTCATTTAATTAAGTATTACTCCTTCGGTTTGTGATATTTTATCTTGGGCATACCCAACATTAAGAAAATTACACATCCTTAGAAAGTCAAAATATTTTTATTAACTTATCCTTAGTCAGATGATTGGAAAAAGAAGTAGATCTTTAATGATTTATTGTAAAACTCTATTTTTATTTAAATAAGAGTAAAATTGGAAGAAAAAAACTTAATGTCTTCTTGATCTTGTTAAACAACACTTATTTTGAAACAAAAATAGAAGATAGAACATCACTTATTAGGAAACAATGAGCACTAACTTGGGGGAAAAGTTTTATGGTGAGTGAGGCACAAATATGGCTTGGCATGTGAGGGGATTATTTTTTGAAAAAGTAGTGTGTGGGCCCCATTTCTTACCCCTTTCATCCTTACTCCTTGGCACAAGTTTTTTTTTTTTTTTTTTTTCATGAAAGATTATTGGTGTTATTGTTTCTCCTTAGCCTCTCTTCACTCAGCGTCCCTCCTCTTGTCTATTTAATTTCATGGCGGTTTATTCTTCAAACGTAATGGAAGCACTAAACCGTGCCGGTTTTCTAATCAGATTTCTGGTCATGGATTTTTTGATTTCATCCATTTTTTTTTTTTATATTCATGCTTATATTTATCTTCTCCATTTGATGTTTGGTATATTTGGAGGCGTATTTAGAATTTAAATTATATGGGTTCATTTTTTAAGATTCTTAGAATTAAACTCATTATATATTTAAAGTTATGAGTTTATATCTAGTATTTATTGTAACTTTTTAGTTGATTTTTACACATAAATTTATACTTATCATATAAAAATGCTGAATTTAGATGAACCAGATATCAAAAAGCTACATCCGTCTCGGGATACAATGGTATCGGTGCATTGAGTTGGAGAAATGACACGAAGGATACTTTTGATGTTTACTCTTGCTCAGATATACCCGGCTTATAATAAGTGTCTTTTTGGCCCTTTTTATTTTGGTCCAAAATAAATGTCCTTTTACATAATTAAGAAGGTCTTAATTATTTTCTTCCAAAATTTCCCCTATTTAGATAAGTGATTTTATGTAATCAAGAAACTATATCAAATAGGTACTTCAAGTGTCCACTTAGCCTTTATATTTTCGTTCAAAAAGAGTGTGCACTTACCAAATCAAGAAAGAATTAACCTTACTTTTTCAGATTTGTCCTTATTAAGTGTTAAGTGATCAAATCTCAATACCTATTTAAGTAGGGGCATTTTAGTCAAATCGTCTATTTTTATCTAGGAATTAATATTTTCTTAAGGGATATGCAAATGACTAAGTAAACACTCTTTTTTAACCAGAGGGAGTACCATTTAATTAAGTGTAAAATAGTCAAAATGCCTAAAAAAATTTTAGGAGTTATACTATTTTCTTAAAGAGTGTGGTAGAGACCGAAAGGGGACTACTATGGCCTGGATGGAGTACTTAGCAGTAAATTATAATTTTCACTGTTATTTTTATCATTCTTCATTTGAATGGCAAATAGAAGAAAACAAAATAAATATCTTAAATTAAAATAGCTGAACCTAAATTTTCCCTTATCAAGAGATAAAATCCCAAATTTTATGAAAAAGCCAATTTTTTATTTTGCACCATCATTTTCTTATCTTTTTTCTCTTATCTCTAAAATTTACATTCCTTTTCCAGATTTGAATAAATTTCTCTATTCCACAATATCTCATTTCTTTCAAACATAAGAGTGGATAAGGAAAAACACATTTTTAAAGAGCTAGAAAAAGAAATAGTTAAGAAGAAAAATAAATTATAAAGAAATAGAAGGAAGAAGAAGGAACGAAATCATGGGAGGAGAAGAAGAGTGGAAAAAACAAGAAAAAGATAAGAGGCACGGAAAAAGTCTGCCAATTTTTGGATTGCTTTGGCAGGTTGGCCCAAGAAGTCCATTTGTCAAATGCTAAATGCCTCACAATACTATGACGTGGCATATGAGACACACAATAAAATTTTCCAACTTGGGGCTTTAAATTAAGGAGGGTGTCTAGAGCTAAAATTAGAATAAAGGACATATTTATCAATAGTGTTAATATTTAAAAGTAACTTCCGAAAAGAGCTCTAAAGTTTTAAAGATGTCACAAAGGCCCTTATAACAAAACTTGCTTTTTGTTAGGGTCCAAGATTTTTGTAACCCAAAAATAAATTCTTGAAACCAAAATAACCCATTAAAAAAAAAGAATCAAAATAGGCTTACGCACAGATTCTGTGTCTAAAAGGACCAAAGTGTAGTTTTACACTTAAGTTCTTTTACGCACAGAATCTGTGCATAAAAGCCCTAAAATAAATCGACCCCTTCCTTCTTCCCCACCACTGGTCACCCAATTCAAAAAAGAAAAAGAAAATCAGCCATTAAAGGTCGCTTTCCGAGGTCCCACGCGATCAAAAACATCGTTTTCTTGTTGATTTCCAACCCAAAAGTCAATATTTTTGGTATATTGAAGTCTAGGAACAAGTTTCTTCGCAATAAAGCGGCGTATAAGTCAATCCAAAAACTCAAAATCAAAGCTTCAATCTAGGTATTTTACTACGATTTTTCTATTACATTATTAACCTAAGCATTACTATTGGGTATTATTTGCGGATATGGACAAAAAAAAAACTTTTATGCACTTTTTTTGTGCGCAAAAGGGTTGTTTCTGCCCGTTTTTTAATTTGTTTATTTGTTGTTAATTTGTTAATTGTATATTAATTATTTATTTAGTATTTGTTAATTGTTAGATTAGTTATTTCAATTGTTAGACTAGCTAATTATTTATTTAGTTTTTGTTAAGCCAATTGTTTATTTGTTAATAATTTGTTAATTATTTGATTAGTTAGTTAATTGTTTATTTATTAATTATATGCTAATAATTTGTTAATTATTTGATTAGTTAGTTAATTGTTTATTTATTAATTATATGCTAATTGTTTGCTAGCTAATTGTTAATTTTTTGATTTGTTAATTATTAATCTTTATATCTTTAATTGTTGATTTATTTATTTGCGAATTAGAAATTGAAAATCCTTAGTTTAGGATTCAATCCTTTGTATAATTTCTAGGTAAAAGATTAAATAACTAATACTACGTATTAGAGATTAATTAAAAAAATAATGATTAATTAAAAATGCGTAAAAAATATACCACTTTAATCCTTACTTCATGTATTAATGATTAATTTAAAATGCCTAAAATAGATAGGACACCTCCATGGAGCTAGGGCCATTCGACAACAGAGGGGTACTTTATCTACAGCATGAGCATAGGTCCCAGTATGTATGGGATGCATCGGTATCCTCTAGTAGAGTGGTCTGTACCCGTTCGGGGGAGTCAGCATGGGATATTCTAGAGGCTATTCCCTCACATCCTCGTGTCATAGATATACTACGTCGGGGCGGTATCTACCGGTGCATCGAGGTTGGTCGGCTTGTGCACGATAGGGCTCTAGTGACAGCCATGATTGAGCGCTGGCGACCAGAGACCCATACATTTCATCTCCGCACTGGCAAGGCTACCATCACCCTCCAGGATGTTGAGGTGATTTATGGTCTACATATTGATGGACAGGCATTGTATGGAGTGAAGCCTCCGCACCTATTGTATCCCCAGGAGTTGACTAGGCTCACTGGTTTCGTGCCTCATTAGAGGGATATGCGTGGATGGAGTCGGTTGGTGCGGTCCTCCCTCCATGCTCACTTGCGCCTCGTACATCTGCAACATCCGATTGGCGAGGCGACGCCTCAAGTTGATGTTGATCGACGTGCTCGCTTATATCTTCTCATCATATTCGGGGGCATCATGTTCCCGAACACGTCGGGTGCGGATATGAGCATGAGGTATCTGCTCTTTATTGAGGATCTAGACCAGCTAGGATGTTACAGTTGGGGCGCCGCTGTCTTGGCTTACATGTACAGAGGATTTGATCGAGCCTCTATAGGCGAGAGGCTTGAAGTCGCTGCATTTAGCCCTCTTCTTCAGGTAATATATTTAAGTGTGTGTAATAAAACACTAAATATATTTTTTCGAAACGACGATTGATAAATATTTTTTTTGATAACTATGACAGCTATAGGTGTGGACTAGGTTGATACTTTTTCAGCCCATAGCTGATCACCCTCCCGATGACTATGTTGCTAAGGATATGCCATACACGCGGAGATGGTCGCGAGGCCGTACCAGAGATGTGGAGACGCACCATGTCATTCTTCCGTTTAGGGATCAGTTAGACCGTATGACGGCGCCCTTAGGTAAGTTTTTTTTATTTAACATTAGTTTGTTATTTTTGTTAGTCTTTTATTGTTAACTAATTGAATTCTTTTTATAGGCTTTCGTATGGACGCCGTATGATCAGATTTTGGGTCAGTTGCTGGCGTTTTGTAGGGCTGGTGAGCATATGTGGATGGCACGGTGTACATTGATCCATATGGACATCATTGAGCATCACACGCCTGACCGCGTGTTACGGCAGTTTGGGCATGTATAGAACATACCCGCGGCTACACGTTGGGAGCACACCCAATATACTAGGGACGAGCGTTCGATTGATAGTGCGGTATGGCGGGTGCGTATGCACCAGGAAGTCGATGCATGGAACGCGAGGGTGACGACTCTAGCGGCGGTCGGACATGCACTTCGGTCCCTGAGTACATGACGTGGTACATGCATATCACTCGCTCCTTGATTGCCAACCCCTCGACGCCTCATCCTGATGGCCGAGGATAGGCATCACTCTCAAGAGCGTATGAGGCGCTGGTAAGTTTTATTAGTCTTAAACTTAATCCATCGTTTGCAAATATATGCAACTACGGATGACTCTGATGATACGCCATGAGAGCATTCCCAGTACGGAGTCCACCGACCTCGGGATAGCGGCATATGCAGCACGGATAGTTCAGCTTACCGACACTGGTATGACACGGGCACAAGAGTGGCATCGTGTCAATGAGGATGTTCCAGAGCCTGTACCAGAGGGTGGTAGGGCTGATAGAGGTGGTCGGGCTGGCAGAGGTCTAGTAGATAAGCCTGACGATATAGCCCGTCAGGCTCCGTCGGCTACAGATATCCCGTCGACTTCTTCTTCCATGCCGTCGACTTCACAGAGACTTGGATATACGCCAGAGATGTTCCCACATTATGATCCTTGGTCATCATTTCCACAGGTGCCAGTTAGTGATCTACATATGGGAGACGGAGATGAGGACATAAACTTGGATATTATTTTCGATGACTACTTTCTTTATCCTACAGCCAGGCCTACGGCACCATCTGTATCTCCGGCTCCGCGGGCCGCTCAGGATCCCTCTCACATGCCATCTCAGGAGCCCGTCGACACACAGGTTTATTTTTTTATAATAAAATAATGTATTAATTAATTATTTTATTAATCTAAACTAAATTATTTACATGTATTATAAGTTCATTCTTCTGCGCCTGTGGACCCATCTCCTCTTGTTCAGATTGACCAGTTTCCACCTCCAGCTACAGCTCCAGGTAGCGCTCAGGAGACCGTTCAGTTGGTACAGAGAATTGTAACTTTTTATGCCGTGAAACGGTAAACAATTCCTGGACAAAACATCATATCAAAGAAAGCGACTCTCGGAGGTTTCAATTTTCTAAGAGAGTATTAGAGAAAAAGCAAGTATGGTCATATATGAACTTTTGCTTCCATTAGTTCTAAAGTTTCTACTAATATGGAAGCATGAGTTAACAGCTCGGATCGACATGCCTGCTGAAAAGGAAATAAAATTCAAACGAAGGGTAGTTTAATCTTTTAGGTTGGGTGACTGTACGTGTCTTTTAATCAGAACCGCCACGTTACGGTCTAATCCATCTTGTCGGTGCTTCTTCCGTAGTCTCAAAACCTACTTTTTACTCTTGAAGCTCTAAGCAGCAAAGTTTCCTCTTGAGCTAACTCTTCCCAGCAACATGCTATCTTTCTCCCACTCTTATTAAATCCAATTGCATTAGACTCAATCCCTATTTTGATATATCGCAATTTTTACAAGGTATTGTTTTTTTTTCCTTTCATTTCTGGGTTTTGCTATTTCTAGTTCTAATATCTATGGGTCGTTGCCTTTAATTTACTTATAGTTGCATGTGTGTAGTTTTTCTTTTGTACCCTCCATAACTCTTAATTTCAATAGAAGTAAAAATTGATTTTATCTATCATTTAATTTGATTTACAGGAACGGAATACGCTTGTTCTAGCATCCACATAAGTTCGATTTTGCGTGTTGGGTTTCCATGAAATTTTGGTGATTTTGAGGTTTTGATTTGTGGGCCTGCTCAGAGGTATGTTTTATCCATCAACCTCAAAGTTGCTTTATTTTTTTGACTTAATTGTTGGGTTTTCACGAATTGGGTTATTTTGGGGTTCTGACTGGTGGGTGAACTTATTTAAGGTAATTTGATTCATCACCCTCAAATATCCTTTTCTTTGTTTGATTTTATGTTATGTTTCCACAAAAATATGGTGAATTAAGAAATACTCATCCTACGTCCAAGCTTCAATTACGAGCAAGGTAACAGTTATTGATTCTTCTTAAGCATTCTTATTCTCATTCTTTCACTTTAATATTTTGCTATTTTAGTTGTATTGGTGATTAACTGATTATTATTTTCCATTTTCTTACTTTATCACTTCTTTTATGACTTCCGAGCCAAGTAAATCTTAGACTAATTTGTCAAAGGGCTAAATAGACCTTGGATTTTCAGACCGCTGATTGAAATTTTTTTATGTGAAAATTCGCAAGGGCTAGTACTGATATTCGCAAGTTGCTACTGATAAATCAACAAATCTTACCTAAAGTAAGAATGTTGCTTTTATAATCGAAAAAACAGAGGAAACAAATGAATTTGGTAGAAAGAAACACTGAATATAATCAAGCAAACTACCATATGTGTTCCATTGAAAGCCTATATTCAATATTTGTTAGATTACTCATTTATGTTAACAAGGGATTCAACTATATAGAAAGGCAGAAACAATCCATAGAAAACTAATCTATCGACCTTTTTTTTTTTTGATGACATGGGAACCCGCAGCCGCTACCCTTCGGGTGGGCACAGGGTAAACCCAACTCCTGTGCAATAGCTAATCTATCGACTTCTTCCTCAGGAAAAATAAAACATCTATTCAGATATGACTTTTTTCTTCAAATCAATGTTCCATAGTCTTTTTAAATACATTCTTACTATTTTCTCATAGGTGTAGAACGACGGTTCTTGGTGCTAGCAGCGAACAGAGCTAATGAACGCATAGTTTCTCTTTTGGACCATCTTAGAATAATGTGGTCAATTTACTTCACATTGGTATATGAAATACATCATAAAAAGCTAATCATGTCAGACAATTGAAGAAACAAATGGGTTTTTTTCAATTTATACTTTTGGTGCTACGATAGTTTACATGTGCAACATATCATCACAAATTGGGATGACGTTTGTATGGCGTAGCTTTTTATGTCTTTTTTCAGTTGGATAAGCATTTTAGTTAGAAAGCCTGATAGCTAGACAAGGTATAATCTCTTGACTGTCTCTCATGTATTATTGATGGAAGTGTTTATGCATGTTTGTTATCACCTTGGAAATGCAACAACACGACTGCGGGATTTGTACGCGGAAGTGCAATATAACATCTGCTACAACATGGCTGATGACAGTCTCTTGCTATTGAGCGACCTTTGTGACACTGCTTATCATAACTTATGGTGTTGGCCTTGGTACTATGTAGTTGTGGTACAGGTACCGTCAAGCTTAATTTTATGTTTTCAAACTGCAAATCAATGGCAAAGAAGAATAAAAAAGAAGGTTTCCTTAGATACCTTCTCAAATAATGAATCTGAATTAATTTTGGAGTTAGGACATGCCTTCTTTACAATATTTAAATTCTTATGCCAGTAACACTGTCATTTTGCACTATCTTGACTTAATTGTCGTTGCGGGACTAAACCTGGAAGATGTTGTCCGAAGAGTAGTCACATGGACTTTAGAATGAGGAACCGAGTTTGAAGAATCATAGTCACCTAGACTTCTTTCAGCTTTTACTTCCAACTTTATGTAAAACAAACTTAAAGAGTTCAACGTAGAAGTTGTAGAGAAATTGAATCTGTTGTTGTTGTTTGTATGCTAGAGGTGGTGGAGTTCCTGTAACTTTTAACTTGCTTGGCGGTAAAGTTAAGTGTGGTGAATGAATATATATACAATTCCTTGAACATGCGTTTGTAGGCTGGGAAGAGATTTGCATTACTGTTTTTGTGCAGATATATACCTTTTATAACATCCACAAACATTGTTCTTGCCCCTATAACTTAAACTTCAATTTTATACCTTTTTATAGCATCCTGAAACATTGTTTTAGCTCCTATAACTTAAACTCCATCATTAACCTCAATGATTTCATCTATATTATTGGGCCCGTGTGCAGCATGGGCAAACACCATCTAGTAAATATAGAAATCTGAAAAGCTATACTAAACATAATTGGCAGTGGATGGTATTGATCTGAATAACCGAATTAGCCCGACCTTTTACCTTAAGAAAAAATATCAAAGATAATTTGGAGTTTCAATTTAATTTCTCATCATCGCAATATTTCATCTGGAACTCATCAAGCAACGAAATGAGATGACTTATCTAATTTTAGAATCCCTATTTGATTAAATAAGTTAGTGTCTAACGTTAATGCAGACGGGACAATTTTCTGGTACCAAAACCAAATATGACATGTTTATAATTTAAAATATATGTATTTCGGTACAATATCAACATATTATTTCTAGATACCGAATAAAAAACTCTTTATAATCATAAAATCAAATATCATACCGAATATCAAAATTTTAGAATTTGGTTTAATAATTCGGTATATACCAAATTATGCACTCCCTAATACTGCCACTAAGGAACCAATTTTTACAAGATGTTCAAAAGTTTACGAGAAACCTATTTGCACATTATTTACGCATTTACATAATGTGATGCATCAACTTGAAGGTCAACCAAGGCCAAGGTATGCAGTTGTCTGTGCTCTTAGACAAAAGAATCAAGACCTGTTACATGATGTAGCCAAGGGAGGAAATTACTATACGAATAATAGAAAAATGGCATGTGATAAGAGAAGTACATACAAATTATTGTAGCTAATTAATGTACATAATCTAGCGGCTAGGGACATGTCAATAAGAAAGAAATCAATAAATATGGGTTAACACTGTATGCTGTTGGAAGAAAGTCATAACAAAATGACCTTGGACAATATTTTCGACTTAGACAGCAATAAGTTAATGTGAACTTCACATGTCATGCATAGTTAAAGATATTATACAAGTGGAATGTTTTGTATCAAAGTTGAAATTGCTCTTCATTATTTTGTCAAAATACTCTGTTAATACAAGTTTATGAAGAGGGGCAGGAGAAAAGAACTAGGTATAGTAGCAGATTTGAGAAGAGAGGCAATCAAAAGTTTAACTTAATAAATAAGCTAAATCTGTTAATTTTTTTTTTTTACATAAATTCACATATACTAAACAGAAGTACAAAAATAAGCTGGCAGACCAACAACTGGCAATTAAAAGTAAAGGACTGTGTATTTCTTCCTTTAGAAGAAAAAAAATTGATAACTTCATATAATACAATTAAGAGATAGCTCTATAAGGGTTTTCATGAATTATAGATTGTACACATAAACAATCTAATATGAAATCCTATTAATAATTTCAAGATTTTAAACTACATGATTTTCACATAAACTCATAACAACGGTAATTCAGTCAAGAAAACATACCCGAATCGGCCATAACGTTGTTCTTGAATCTAGACTTGAATTGAGCGGCAATCTGTTCTTCATTGTTCTTCAGAATAGTTTTTCTCTCTTTCCTTTACTTTACAGAACAATTTTGATGGAGAGAGTGTTCAAATTTGGTAGCGAGAGGACCCTTATACGTTAGAGGTTTTGGAACGGTTATCTACACGTTCCATGAGCGTGTAGAATCTGGGAGGAAGTGGGAAGTTTTATAACCGGTTAATAACTTCTCCACATCTAATAGGATTTAACTTAATTATTTATTAAATCAAAAATATAAAATATAACACACGTGGGCTACTCTTACATTCTCCCACTTAGCGCATGTGATATTATTCACATAATGGTTTAATAAACATTTCAATCATTCGTGCACAAGTAATGTTAAATCCTTCTTTCATTAGAACATCAGCCGTGATCATTGAAATAAGTCAACTAATATGAGTCCTGGTGGTTATACATCCCTTTATTCGATATAGTCCCTTCCATGTACTACAATATTAGTCTATTACCCAACACATCCTTTAGAAATACATAATGGGTCCATCAATTATGCTTAGAATATCTTTATCTAAGCAAAACTTGTCATCATCATTCTCAACATAATGTATACAAGAGAAAACAGGTAATAACAGAAACATATAAACGAGCTCAAAGTGTCAGTTGCATAAACATAATAAAGTCTTTACATAAAATCATTCATTGCCATCAATAATGTCCATCCTTACAACATGTTTAACAAATGTTTTGTGCGGTAATCCTTTCGTCAAAGGATCGACAATCATAAGTTTGGTGCTTATATGTTCAGTTGACACTTTATGTTTCTACGTCTTCTTCAACAACAAAGTAATCTAACTTTATATGTTTAGCACCTTTCGTACACTTGTCATTTTTAGAAGAAGACTGCTACAGAATTACCACAATAAACTTTCAGCGGCCTGGCATTAATGTCGACTAGTCCAGGTCCTGAAATAAATTCCGGAACCAATTAATCTGAACTTTGGACTCAAAGCATGCCAAAAATTTAGCTTTCAAAATATTGCTCCTCTAACTAACAGGAACAAATAATAAAATGTCAAAATTTTAGATATTTTAAACACTTTCGTTGCAACTTTATTCAAAGATCCATTCCTGGATTGATTTGATATGACCAGCATCCCAAACATCAAACTGATGTCTGGTCTTGTACATGTCTGGGCATACATTAGTTTCTCAACTATTGATACTTAAGGAATATTTTTCATTTGCTTACGTTTCAATTCATTCTTTAGACATTGATTGAGAAGAAATTTATCTCCTTTCTGAATTGGAGCGAGACTTAATGAGCATTTTCATTCTAAATCTCTCTAACACTTTATTAATATAGACTTTCTGAGACAACCCCAACTATCCTTGTGATCTATCCCGGAATATTTCTATCTCAATCACATAGGATGCCTCTCCCATATCTTTCATTTCAAAGTTGTTAGAGAGAAACTTCTTGGTGTCGTGAAACAAACCAAGATCATTTGTAGCAACCAAGATGTCGTGAACATACAGAACTGTTAGTAGCTATGCGTCCACCAAAACAATGTATGAAGGGACCTGGTTATCTACCAGTTCCCTTATGCAGTGCAGTAAGTAAATAACATAGGATATTCACGTGGAAAACTCTTTGCTCAAGGTATTAAAAATCACGACCTACCACGTAGGATTTCAACTCCACTAACTGAGCAACTTTCAGATTACAACCTCTTGCAATCTAGGAATTAACCTCTTAATCTCCCACCCTTACAATAACCCTATTGTAAGCTACACACTCTTGACTACCTCTAGCCAAACACTCAACAAAGTTTGACTACCTCTAGCCAAACCAACTAATACACCTTGACTACCTCTAGACAAGTGTACCACTCAAAAACTTGTGAAGATAAACTTCCTACAAGCAACTTTTGAGAATTCAGAATACCTACACAACAACTTCCTTTAGAGAAGAGTAGGTTTACAATTTATAGAACAAAAGACAAAGACTCAACAAACTTAAAGACCTAAAACATCTTCTTCACTTGTAAGGTGCAGGGCCTGCAGTTTGTTGTAGCTTTGCACTTGGAAGCACTTGAAGAACCTTGTGTTGGTTGCTCTTTAGAATGGTGAAATTAGGTTTTTTAAGGCTCACATAAGACCTTGTACAATGTGTCTTATATACTAGGGAAACATGAGAAGTGAGATGGAGATAACTCATCTTTATGTTTGACCTTTAGTCCGCTGCATCACTGCTATCCTTGCACACAATGAACAGTTGCAGCTTTACAGCTGTGACTGTTAACTGCAAGTTGTACAAAGAGAACAGATGGAAGACCAGGTCTCGCTCTGGTTCTTCACGGTTTGACAATCATCAAAACACAGAATGTATCATATCTTATCAATTTCCCCCTTTTGATGATGACAAACATAGAAGTGATGTTTCCCCTGAGGACCAGATCCCATTTGTCCCCCCTGCAGATCAAATCATTTTTAGAACATAACAACATGTTACAAACAATAGCAGTACCAAGGATGGAAGACCTGGTTACCCTCTGATAGTACTGATGGTGTCAAAGACATATGTTAGTTTCCCAGTTTTCAGCCCTTTCCCCTTTCACAAACACATGAGACATATGTAGACATATGTCAGTTTTCCAGTTTACAGACCTTTCCCCCTTTCACAAGCACATGACCTTCCCTTACTGTCACGACCCGACTAGGGCCATGACGGGTACCCGGGGCTAACCACCGAGCACCACTCATTCTATTACTTATCATACTCGTTAAGCGTTCATTCATTAATCTAATGCTCAAATCATAGGAAAACCGTTTTTCATTTGGAAACATAAATACTTTTATACACATAAGCCCTTCGGCTATCAAAATAATATACATACAATAATAACATCGTGAGACCATGCTACCCACACATACGTATCTACGAGCCTCTACTAGAATACTAGACATATGGACGGGACAAGACCTCGCCGTGTCCAAAACATATATGTACATAAAATAGTAAATCAATGGCACCTCCGGAATAATGGAGTGCTCTCAAAAGTCTGCTTTTCGGCTTCTATAGATCTGGGTCGCCTCCCTGTCTACCTGTGGGCATGAACACAGCGTCCAAATAAAACGGACGTCAGTACGAATATTGTACTGAGTATGTAAGGCATGAATGAAATGAACATAATAGAGAAGTCATGAGACATAAGATGAAGACATAACCTGCGTAACTTTTAAGGGTGGATACCTTTCATGCCTATATCATATATAATCACAGTACATGTATCATCATAGCGCATACATCATCGTATCATACATATATCATAATACCGTATCTGCTCAAACACATTGAACATTATCCGTATTCGGCCACGTAGTGACTCGACAATATCACATACATGTCCTCCGGGCTTTTCATACATTTGAATACATAATAGTATCGTACCCGACTATATAGGTTCAGTGTCTTACGTGCCCAGCTATAATAAAGCTTGGTGTTATACGTGCCTGGCCCTACCAAGGCTCAGTGTTGTCCGTGCCTGGCCTTACCAAGGCTCAGTGATATCCGTACCTGGCCCTACCAAGGCTCAGTGGTATCCGTACCCAACTGCAGTGGTGTGCGCGCATCGTATATATATATATATATATATATATATATATTCTACCCGGCCATATAAGCTCGAGGTTTCATAATAGCTATACATAGGCACATATACATAAAAGCCCATAAATATCTTTAGCGTCATCACTATTATCATCGTCATCATTATCATCACATATATCTTATAAGCTTATCATAACTTTTCATAGAGCATGCATTTGAATTTAAAGACAATCTATAAAAATCGTATCATATTCGTAGCTTGAACTTCGTAAATATATCGCATGATAGACTTTATAATCTCTAAACTTAGGCTCATTACTACCATCATCGTATCTATGGCATATCTCTTACCTTTATCTCATATGAAATCCTCTATGATCATAGACTCGTAATTTTTTGGAACATTGGTCATAGGACATGCATCAGAGCTTATAGACAATCTATAACAATGTAGGGGTGACATAAGGTCGAGAACCCCTGATTACATTATGGAGTAATCATATTCATCATATATCACCTTGAAGGAACTAACATTTTAAGGTGAGTGTAGACCATGAACAACATCAAGGGATTGTAGTTAACATTATTAGCTGTGTGGAAACATCATGTCATAAACTCTGGGATCCTTAGATTTAAGCTCATCATCTTCATTATCATGCTCATGATGTATCCCTTATCTTTATCTCATGTAGCTATTCATGAACATAGACTTTTTGTTCCGGAATATAAGAAAGTCGTGGAGAGGTAGGGAACATAATATCATAGGAATTACATAAGGATCATTAGCTTCGTACGAATGTCATATCCTGAGCTTTAGGACTTCTAGACTTATATTCATCATCAGTATTGTCATGCTCGTAACATATCTCTTTTCTTTATCTTGTATGAAGCTCTTTATAATCGTAGACTCATAATTTTCGATATGTAGGAAAATCATGGAAAGATAGGAGGATTCATACCATAGGAATCATGCCTTAGAAAGAAGGGATTAGCCTTACATACCTCTTTCGTTTAACAATTCCATCGCTTGATTGTTCTCCTTTAATGCTCACGTCTCTACCTTCAAGAGAATTCGTATTGCCATTAGCTAATCGATTATATGAATGTGCTTACTAAAGCTAGAGAAAATTGGGCAGCATTTCCTTGTTTATACAACCTTCCCCATATTGTATCTCAACTCCCAAACATTTGTATAACATTCACAATATCATAACCAAAAATCTTCATTCATCTACATTACCCTCATTTCACAATTCCACTTCAATTCATCCATATTCATAGTCATAGTATACTAGTACGTTTTCTCACATATAATGCTTATCCCATGTCCTTAATATCATTTATAGCTTACTTATAATCACCACATCTCAATATTCATGATTCACTCCAAACTACTACCCGAAATGTCACTATTCACACATTCATGACCCATTTTCTATCTCCTTCTACAATCCAAGTGTTTCAACTTTTCAATACCTTAAATAACATGGAAATACCATAAAACTTACCTTTGATAGTGTAGAAATAAGCCTTGAGTTGAAATACTTCTCTTGCACCAAAACCCTAGTTCACCTCCATTGATATTCCTTGACTTGGATGAGCTTTAATGTGTTTCTTACACTTAATTTTGTGGTTTTGATGAAGTGGATCTTTAGTTTCACTTGGATTCTTGTATATGAAATGTTTGGAAGGTTCTAGAGAGATCTTGAGTCGTGGAGGAGAATTGGGAATGAAAATAATGAACTTGGGCCTCTTATTTAAAAACTTAAAATCTATCCCGACATAATTATACGGACACTTATACGGTCCATATAAATTTATAAGGTCTGTATAAGTGACCGTGAAATCACCCCGTCAAATTCTTGCTTCTGTGTTCATTATACGGCACATTATACGGGCCGTATAATTTTATACGGTCCGTATAAGTGACCGTAAAATGACCTCTTCAACATCTTGCCTCTGTGACCATTATACGGCACATTATATGGGCCGTATAAATTTATACGGTCCGTATAAGTGACCATAAAATTTCAGCAATGAGGGACTTCACTGTGACAATTCTGCGGACCATTATACGGACCGTATAACATTATACGGACCGTTTAATCGACCGTATAACTCATCTTCTCTCTGATCTTGTTCTTGTCACTTGGTTTGATCTCCAATCTTTACGGAACCTTCTTGATACTTGTTTAACGCCTCATTAAAGATCTAAGGGACATTATAATTCTTCTCCAAAATATCATTAAACCATCATTAGTTCGATACTCGTAGTTCTTGCCCGATACACAACATATACCTTGCATTCCTTAACAACTTTCGTCTCCTACCTCAAATGTCTTTGAAATCTCATTTAGAATCGTCAAATATTATTTCTTACTTATCAAATCATCGTATACGTCGTACCCTTCGTCAGTCTCTTCACTGTGCATGAACGGAAAATTTTCCGAGGTGTAACACTTATTGTGCTCAATCTTTATTATTACTTTTCCTCCTTTTGGCATCATCTAAAGAGATAATTAGTACAAGCAAAAGAAGTTCAGCATTACTTACTCAGAGCCACAGAGGCAACACAACATAAGATGTAAGAGAATCAGGCAAGCAAATAATCAAGCACAAAACAGAATAAATGCCCAAACAATTAATGTATTAGCAAAACATAGTAGGCAGGTCAGAAATGCATGAAAATAAAAATTGTCATAGGTGTCAATCATCAAGCAAAAATATAGGATCAGGGAACATGATTTAAAACAGGAGAAAACCGGAGGAAGAATTTTAACATAGGGAGACTAAGGATTCTGGGGATTTTGGGAGTGTTGAGTCAGAGCATTCAGAATTTTTTCTACGCGTTCACGGTTGACACACTGGTCCTTGAGCTCATCCACTGGTCCTTCCATGTCAATCTCTCATTTTCTGCTTTGAGCCTCTCAATCTCAATTCTTGCAGCCTCTAAAGTACTTTGAGAACCAACTTCTTTCTCTTTCTTAGATAGTCGAGCCTGAAGAAGAGCATTTTCAGCTTTGACTTTTTGTAATTCGGCAGTGGTTATCTCCCGTGCCTCAAGTAGAGTTGAGATTGTGGAGGTACTTCCAACACCACCTTTCCTAGGTGTCATTCACATTCTTCTAGGGTGGCCATGGAGAACATATGCTTCTTGGATCCCTTGGTAGCTTTGTCAGTCTTGCAATTCAAATGCACAAATACCTTTGTCAGAAAGAACCCGTATGAGAGCCCATATTTTCCCTCTCGTACCCTCTCCACCTTGATTATATGCTCGATCATGATCGCAGGAAGGTTGATAGAGTGGAAGTTAGTCAATGCCTCCATAAGGACCAAATCAGTGATAGAAGCAACAGTTCGACCCTCTGCTCAGCACCTTGTTGACCAACTCGAACATAAGTTGGTACTCTGCTTTCAACTCTTTCTTCATAAGTCTTGCCCTCGTACCAACATCCTCTACAACATCCTCAGCGATCACAGCTTTGAAGATGCTTGAAGCTTCCACTTTCCATTAATAGTTCTTATTCCTTCTGTAGGGCCTCCCAAAATTTCTCCCAGTACCTCTTAGTCAACTCAAATTCAGTTTCACTGACCGATGTAATGTGTAACGACCTTTGGTCATTGTAGTTCTTTCAGCGTTTTCTCCCATTCCGGAGCATTGATTAGCTCGCTTTTGACTCGAAGGGACTGCTGATACGCTTCCCGGGGTGTCTAGACTGAATTCGAGTAACTTTGGTGAAAATATAGGCTTAAAGTGAATAATGGTTGACCTAAAGTTAAATTTTTGGCAAACAGACCTTTTTCGAAATTCCGTCGATTCCGAGAGGTTCAGATGGTTGTTTAGAACCTGTATGGGTATTTGGTTCGGTTCCTAATGCATTTGGGACTTAGGATGGGAAATTGGAATCAAGGCATCGGGGGTTGACTCAGTCAACGAGGCCTCCGTTGGAAATTTCGAGACCACGAGCGCGTTCCCAACAAATTTTTATATGGGTTTAGGTGATCGAGTTGTGAGCAGATAGCCTCGAGAATAACCCGGAACTTCGATTGAAGACTTGGAAAATTGTGGGAATTCTGGTGTCTGGTGCCCACAATGGCGGCACCAGAGCCGCCCCAGCGGCACCGCTGTAGCGGCGTGATGACCACTGGGGCGGTCATGTGTGATATGGGCTATACCGCTGCGGCGGTATCCCAGCCGCCGTAGCGGCATTCCAACTGCCGTGGCGGTGACGGACAATTATATTTCATTAAATGTGTCTTAAATAAGTTTTAGACTCTCATTATTTCATATCTCGATATTGGGGATTAGAGAAACTGTTCTTGGAGATAAATTGAAGAAATTCTTGAAGGTAAACTTTGCCTAATCCTTTACTCTTCCTTAATCACAATCATTCTAGATTCTTCCCTTCACTTTAACATTTTCCTAGAGATGGAATTTGGAGGAGGGTTTTGGGACACTTTTGCTTAGGGTCATGTATGATAAATTGATGATGTTAATGCTAAGATTTGATGAATCTAAGCTAATTGATCATATATCTCCCACTTTTAACATTGAATTTCGGATTTGGAAACTTAGGGTTTATACCCAATTTGGGGGTTTTTACTTGAAATTAGATTTAGACCAATTCTTGAGTTAAATCAATAATTAATGGTTGGGTTATGATTTCCTAGTACTTAATTTGGTATTTTGCCCCCAAATTTCCCGTTTTGCCCTTGTGGGCCCGTTTCCCCAATTTCTAGGGTTAAAATGGACCTAGTTGATATCATAGCAATCTTAGTATCATTCTTCATGATTTCTAATATAGAATTCGATTATGATTAGACTACTTTAGTTCTGAGCTTTAGAGGAAGGGCAAGGCAATGGAGTGACTTGTTGGTGTTGCGGTTCGGCAGTCTAGGTAGGTTATGGTTTACCTTTAGTGAGACTTCATATAGTGAATCACATATTTAGATCCAATGCCGGAGACAGCATGTGAACCTTCGGGTATGAAGTTGGGATGGATATTGTCTTAGGTTGGGCCCTGATGTGTGTTGAGATTAGCCACCCGGTTATGTGTGCTTGATTGTTCAATTGTGTTGGCTTGATGCCATGTGTGGTTGGTAATTATCGACTTCTGTCTTATCGTCATGATTTGGATAGAATTGACATACCCGTGATTGGTATTTGTACTCGAATATATTGTTGGCGTACCCACTGTTGGTACTTGACTTGATATATGTTGGCATACCCACTGTTGGTATTGTGATGTGATGCATTGTTGGCGTACCTTGTTGTGGTACGTGTGATATTGAACTTGATTGTTGATGATTGACATATAAATTGCACGCATTCTCTCATATTCATGCATGACCGATACACAGTGATGATCCGGTATCGTTGATTGAGTGAAACTGATATTTGATAGACTCTTTTACTTGAGTGATTGTGAAAAGGCCAATGTCCGAAGATCCATTCCGAAATCGTTGGTTAAATGAAAATGATATTTGATAAACTCTTTTACTTGAGTGATTGTGAGAAGGCCGATGTCCGAGGTTCAATTCTGAAATCATTGATTGTGTGACAGACTCTTTTACTTAAGTGACTGTGAGATGGCCGATGTCCGATGTGCTATTCCGGCACCATTGTTGCATGACCGATTTCGATGTTATTTCGGAATCGTTGTTAGTGCATGGGCTCCGCGGGTCCCCCAGGGTGGTGCGGGTGAGACTCCCCCTGTGAGCAATTAGCCCGGGTCCCGTCTGTCTATTGGGCAAAGATCCGAGACGTGTGGCACTTAGAATTTGCGAGTCACGCTAGGTTGTGCTACCGAGACGTCGATATTTTCGTCCGGAGTACATGTGTACACCTCATTTGCATGGCATGGCATCACATTCATACCATTATTGCACCACAGAGTGGTGGAGATGAGAGTGAGGAGAGGCGTGTCTATTTCAGAGAACCAGTTCGGATTTATGCCGGGACGCTCAACTATAGAAGCCATTCATCTTGTGAGGAGACTGGTGGAGCAGTATAGGGAGAGGAAGAGGGACTTGCATATGGTATTCATCGACCTAGAAAAGGCTTACGATAAAGTTCCAAGAGAAATCCTATGGAGATGTTTGGAGGCTAAAGGTGTACCTGTAGCATACATTAGGGTGATCAAGGACATGTATGAGGAAGCCAAAACTAGAGTAAGGACAGTAGGAGGGGACTCAGAGCACTTTCCAGTTGTGATGGGGTTGCATCAAGGATCAGCTCTTAGTCCGTTTTTATTTGCCTTGGTGATGGATAGATTGACGCGACAAATTCAAGGTGAGGTGCCATGGTGTATGCTTTTCGCGGACGACATAGTCCTGATCGATGAGACTCGTAGCGGAGTTAACGCTAAGCTGGAGGATTGGAGACATACCTTGGAGTCTAAAGGATTTAAGCTGAGTAGGACCAAGACAGAGTACTTAGAGTGTAAGTTCAGTGAGACACCCCAGGAGGTTGGCGTGGAAGTTAGGCTTGGTGCTCAGGCCATCCAAAAGAAAAGTAGTTTCAAGTACCTTGGGTCTATCATGCAAGGCAGCGGGGAGATTGACGATGATGTCACACATCGTATTGGGGTAGGGTGGATGAAATGGAGGCTAGCTTCAGGAGTGCTATGTGACAAGAAGGTGCCACAACAACTGAAGGGCAAGTTCTACAGAGTGGTGGTTAGACCGGCTATGTTGTATGGGGCGGAGTGTTGGCCAGTTAAGATCTCTCACGTTCAAAAGATGAAAGTTGCCGAGATGAGAATGTTGAGATGGATGTGTGGGCACACTAGGAGCGACAGGATTAGAAATGAGGCTATTCGGGATAAGGTGGGAGTGGCCTCGGTGGAAGACAAGATGCGGGAAATGCGACTGAGATGGTTTGGGCATGTGAAGAGGAGAGACATAGATGCCCCAGTGCGGAGGTGTGAGAGGTTAGCCATGGATGGTTTCAGAAGAGGTAGGGGTAGGCCAAAGAAATATTGGGGAGAGGTGATTAGACAGGACATGACGCAGTTACAACTTACCGAGGACATGACCTTAGATAGGAAGGTGTGGAGGACCCACATTAGGGTAGAAGGCTAGTATATAAGTCTCGTTATCTTTCCTTATTAGTAGGCGCATTAGCGCATTATAATTTCTTGTGCTTTGATTTATGTTATTATTTGCTACTTTCTGTACTTTGATTACTCTATTTTATCTGTGCCGCTTTCGTGATTTGCATTTTCATATCGCTTTGAATTCCTTGATTATCCTGTTTTACTGTGTCGCTTGCATTATTTCATTGCAATATCGTTTTAAATCTTTTAACCTTATCTGACCCCCTTTTTATGCTTCTATTGAGCCGAGGGTCTCTCAGAAACAGCCATCCTACCTTGGTAGGAGTAAGGTCTGCGTACATTATACCCTCCCCAGACCCCAAGATGTGGGATTTCACTGGGCTGTTGTTGTTGTTGTTGTTGTTGTTGTTGTTGTATTGCATTATGACTTGATTGAGATGTTGTGATGATTGGATTACGATGATTCTGTTATGATGATGGATTCTGATGATTCTATTGTGGTGATTGGATTGGATCGGGTACATTCGGACTTGACAGATTTGGGTTTAGATGCTTACGTAGGCGATGATGGATATCTATTATGATTATATTGACTTATACTTGCTAGATTCCTTGTTTATCTTCTTTATCTTCTGAATTGTGTTAACTATACTTAGTCGGCCGATGATGCCTACAAGTACTGTTGATTGTACTGACCTGCACTTATTGCATTCTTTTATGAATGCAGAGTACCTGGTCGGATCTACTTCTCTGACCCGTGGCTAATCGACTATTCAGCTTCCACGCGAGTTTTCCAGGGTGAGCATGGCGTCCGCTGATCTTGAAGACTCTTCTATTACTTATGTCTTGCTTTCTATTCTGAGACATGATTTGAGACTACTTATGTATTATTATTCAGACTTTTAGTATTTGGATTTAGATGCTCTTGTATGACCATACCAGATACTAGGGTGGATTTCATTTACTTCCGCATTTGTTGATATTATATTATATTGTGAGACTTACGTTATTCTACTTTCTTCTGCTATTTTCTATTATTTTGAATGTTGAGTTAAGGGTTCGCCTACCGAGGTGGGAAAGGTAGGTGCCCGCACGACTTAGTGAAAATGGGTCGTGACATAATGAGAGTGTTATGGTCATCAAGGTAGATAAGATTTGCAAAGAAATCAGCTACATGTGCCTCGTAAGCACTTGGAATTAGTGGAGCAAACAAATGACTCCATTACTGAAAATCAACGATTTCAAGCAGTCCTCTTATTCCAAACTTGTCAGTGATTTCAAGGTCAAACACCCTACCAAGTAGTACCTTTTGTTTATTCAGATTTTTCCTGCTTTCCTTTTCACTTTAAGCAACTGTTTTTCCCATCCACTACTTCTTTGAGGAACCTGATTCCTCATTGTTTCTGCTCTTCCTTTTCTTTGAAGGTTTAGATTCTTTTGTCGACTTGTCACCCCCAACTGGTGTGACTCTTTGCTCACTGTGCTTCTTATTTTCCTCCTTATTCTTCTTAGAATTTTTCTTCTCAAGTGGAGCATCTTCCCCTTTTATCTCTACTTCATCATCATCATCATCATCATTTACAGCTATAGTTTCCACATTGACTAGCTCAATTTCATCAATCAATCGACTTTTTACCGGAGAACCTCTGGTCTTTTTGGTACCTTTTGCTTTATTGGCCTTAAGAGTCGAGTCTAGGGCCACTTTTCAGCCTTTTTTCTCAGTCTGGTTCTAGGTGCTGTTCGAGAAAAAGTAGTCCTCACTGTGGATGCAGGTTCACTCCCAAATATTTTTCTCAGCTTAAAAACAAGTGGTATCTCATCTTCATCAGATTCATTTGCATGATCATCATGACCATGATCCCTCTCAGGTGAAATCTCAGCCAAAGGTACAACATCATGGATACAGGTTCAGGACTTAAAACTAAGTCTAAGTTCATCATGGAGGAACCTGGTGTCTTGTCCCACACAGGAATTGTCCTGAGTTCAGATTCAGACACTTATTGTGTTGAAGGAACATGTCTCTCCTTCACTTCTTCTGAAAGCCTTACATCCCCCAATTCACTCATGGTTTTTGCAAAATCTTCTTGCACATTATTGGCTTCCTTAGTTTCCTTGTTGATTTCTGCAGTTTGCTCCTCTTTGTCACACACAACCTCTTCCTCATGCATGTCTTGAGAGAACAGGTTTTCGTTATCTTGACTCGACTTCTCTGTTTTCTTAATGGATTGACTAGTAACTTCTACTCCATTGTCTTGTCCTTCCATCTCATCAGTATTCTGGAAATATTTTGAAACAGATGCGGTATGTTCGCTACTGATAGAGTCAAGTTTTTCGACTTGGTCTGACATTCTTTATAGAAGTACTTATTTTTTAGGGTTGCGATTAGTGCCAGAAGATTCTGAGGAAGTAATGACGGGATTTTCATTACTTGTGCACTGATACCACATTTAAGGATTTTCACGAATTATAGATTGTACACATAAACAATCTAATATGAAATCCTATCAATAATTTCAGGATTATTGAACTACATGATTTTCACATAAACTCATAACAACGGTAATTCAGTCAAGAAAACATACCCGAATCGGAATCTTGACTTGAATTGAGCGGAAGTCTTTTCTTCATTGTTCTTGAGAATAGTTTTTCCCGCTCTTTCTGTTACTTTACAGAACAATTTTGATGGAGAGAGTGTTCAAATTTGACAGAGAGAGAACTTATGCGTTAGAGGTTTTGGAACGGTTATCTACACGTTCCATCAGCGCGTAGAAGTTGGGAGGAAGTGAGAAGTTTTATAACCGGTTAATAACTTCTCCACATCTAATAGGATTTAACTTAATTATTTATTAAACCAAAAATAACAAAATATAACACATGTGGACTAGTCTTACAAGCTCAACCAGTTGTTTGCCTTGAAGTAAGTCAGCAGACCTCATAACAAAACTAGTCCGCAAAGCCTAGAATGAGAGACTAACCATATGATCACTACAAGCAAAATAAACACTCGGATTAATCTAAGACGTGTTTGAGAGGCTAACCATTTGATCAGTCTAAGAAAAATAAAAACTAATTTTATTTTTATTTCCTTAATGCAAGGAAAGATATAGCAAACTTTTGGTTCTTTGGCAACAACTTCCCCACTGATTTTCAGTCCTTTAACAATGTATATGGTTGGTATCATTTACTTAATTTGTAGAAAATGATTAGGATGTTCTCATTGGAATTGGAATACAAGGTCCTCTTCCACTATATTTGAGTTCGGAAGGCAACCATTCTTCCATCCAACTTGGCAGAGTATATGGTTACCTACTGAAATCCTGAAGAAGATAATACATATGTAGTTCAACAAAAGAAATGGAAGAGTGGAATCGGTGAAAAGTTAACCTGTATACTGACGATCAAAATTCATTGATGTTTTATGTACCAGGTCTTAATTTTATGCAGTAAGCATTACTATTATATATTCATCTCTCCCGTCTTTTAAAAAGATTGGGATTCTTTTTCACCCAGACACTGACTTTTTAGGGCCATGAAGTCAAAAGAAACAGAATCTCATTTATCTGGTTTACATTTCCAACTCTTCTTTTGTGGTATAATTTAACCATCAAGTGCGATTTTGTTCAGTTGTAAGAACATCACATAACATATATGACTTTGTTAATGTTGCAGTTACAGAGGCAAAAAAAAAAGTCTCGATACCACTTAAAGCAAATCATGAATGGAATTCAAATGCGGCACCACAGGGGGAAAAAAATCACATAATCAAAAGTTGAAGAAAAGAATGCATTTTCTTCAAGCCACCACCAAACAGATTGTTTTAGTCAAACAAATAAAAAGAAGATAAGACGGCAGAAACTCCTACTTAGTAAACAGCAATTGCCACACATCTTCACAATCATAACAAGCCTACATAGAGTTTGATATACTAACATCTCCTATTGCAGAAGAAATTTCTTCGACAACCAAACAAATATGAAATATTAAACCCAAATAGATGTCAATATGTATTAAAGATCAACTGATCCTATATGCTCAAGGAAAAACTTGCTTGAAATAACTTGAAGGACAGTGGCACAATGTTTTACCGGTAAAGCTAGAACGTTGAAGCGGTAAAAAATTGTCATAAATAGCATGACCACGTTCCCTAGTTCTTAATCACTGACCACCACCACCATAAAATACCTTCGTAGCATCCAGTCATTCCTAAAAATAACACATTGGCAATAATACATTCCCTTTTCATTCATAAGTTCACTTGGATTAACTTACAAGAGAAACAAATTTGAGAAGAGGAGGAGAATGAGACTTTACCATTCAATTGAGTACCCACAGATGTTTTATTTTTCAATAGCAAAAGATCCCATGATCCCCAAAAAGGTAGACACTCCCTGCGGCTGGAAAGTAAAAAATTAGAGCAAAAAGAAGCAAATCTATGCTGAATTATATTATAATCATATGCATTCAGAAGTTAGAGGAAAGAACCAAATCTCAACTGTAGATACTTAAGGGGACTTGACATTTCCATTTTCTTTATGGTGTTGGTGGATCTAGCTTCATCCTTGCGCTTCAAGATTCAGATATCACCACTGTTGCTTCCACTTCTACCCCGTTTGTACTTAGAGGCTTGACTTTGTTTTTATTTCTCTCGCCAGTAATTGGTAGAAAGATGCGTTCCTTTTGTATGTAGGACAAAACTGATAGACTTGCTTGCACACTGTTAGTACCTCTCCAAAGATAACTTTCTGAATTGTATTCAGAAGATTCTGTTTGAAAACGTGTCTTTGACATGGTTAGTGGGAAAGAGTTGTTTCTGGAAGTGGAAGAAGCCAATTTTTAGATCTAAAGTACCCGGTAAAATGAAGCTGAAATGTAACGATATTTTGCATGCCAAAAATGATTCAATTGTGGCTCATATAACTTCAGCAGAATAGCAAACTAAGAACATACACTAATATAAATAAATAATTGATCCAAGTATATACCTTGACACATGTTGTGTCAAATATGTCGTCTACTGCCATGGGGAGCATTTATTCAGCTAGATCACCAGAAAGCACTGCAGTTGTCGATCCACTACCGTCAGTAAGATCAATTTGGAACTTACACCTGCATCAAATATGGTTTAATATACGTACACACAGATATTTTGCTAAAATAAAACTTATAAGTATGGGAAAACATAATACCGAGGAACTAATGCTGCTTACACTGGGTGCAGTCCAAACTAATGTTGTTTACACTAGGTGCAGTCTAATCCCCTTCTTTCCTTCATGCGCAATTTCTGTTTCCTGAGCAACTTCTACATTACATTTGATATTTTTGCCTTAATGTGAAAATCTCAATCTATGTATAAACTGGTTTTTCCTGACAATGTAGGATTGTGTTTACGAAATTCTTGACTACTTGCTGTAAGGATATATGTATATTCTAGAAACTCAAATTGGGGTGGATAATATGAAATGTTTCAGTATACTTACTCATGGTCTGCAATGATAATTTCCTGGCACCTATTTGAAAATCGGCTTGCATATTTTGGAGAGCCAGAACGGACAACAACTCCCACGACTAGTAAGAGTTTTTTCAGCATATATTTTCTGAAAATACTGAAGTATACATATATTTTAGAAGCACATACATTTCATCATACAAATCTAGTAGAAGTGAATTACTAATTTCAGTAGAAAAATTATGACTCATATGAGTGATGTGGTCAAATGTAGTGATTTTTAGCTTGGTTGGTGGTGTCAACGGTATCTCGCTATCACCATTTGGTTTGACACGTTCCACTATAGTTTCTTTATCAAGCACTCAATAAAATTTGTGTACTGGCCTTCCATATGAATTTGGTGAAGCTTTAACTCTTGCCGTGGGAATCAAATATGTGTGGAAGAGTTAAAGCTTGTCTGCATAATATGGGATGTCATTGCCAGACACGACTCCTCTAATTTGTTGCTCCTTTAAAGTGTCAATATCAGTTAGAGATGCAGTTAAATCATAATTATAAAAAGTTAATTATATATTACATAAAAGATAGATGAAATTACCTCTTTATCTTATAAAATCAGATTTTGGAATCTTACTTTTTTCTTATTACTTTCTCGACTTATGTCTACAAATTGAACTTTACATGTCCAATCTGGTGTATCAATTGTTATTTTATACAAAACATCCGAGTGTAATGTACTGTATGTGTAATGTTTTTTGGTTAACTCTGTTATAATTTGACCCATTTTCCTCTATTTGTATATGGTCAAATATGGGTTGAGCGCTCTGTTTTAAGAGTTATTTGCGCAATCTTTGTTTGTCATTGCACTTTATTTATCTGGATCAATTTTTTCCTTTTTGAATAATGTCTTGCCAACATATTTACGTGCATGTTAGCTATTATTCCTGATTTCTTCCTTGGCTATGTTTTTCTGATGAACTTTGTCTTTATTACCAAGATATTGTGGCATTAAGAAACAACATCAATCAAATAACAACTGATACACCAGATTGAACGTGCAAAATCCAAATTGTGGAGATAAGTTGAGAATGAGAAAGTAATGAGAAAAAGGTAAGATTTCAAAATCTGATTTTAGAAGATGAAGAGGTAATTTCTCTATCTTTTATATAATAAATAATCAACTTTTTATAACTATGATTTAACTGCATTTCTAACTGATATTGACACTTTAAAGGAAACAAATTAGAGGAGTCGTGTATGGCAATGACATCCCATATTATGGGAGAAAAGCTTGAACTCTTCCACACACATTTGATCTCCGCTGCAAGAGTTAAAGCTTCACCAAGTTCATATGGAAGACCAGTACACAAAATTTATTGAGTGCTTGATAAAGAAACTATAGTGGAACGTGTCAAACAAAATGGTGACAGCGAGATACCGTTGACACAACCAACCAAGCTAAAAATCACTGCATTTGACCACATCACCCATATAAGTCCTATTTTTTATATTGAAATTAGTAATTCACTTCTACTAGATTTGTATGATGAAATGTATGTGCTTCTAAAATATATGTATACTTCATTATTTTCAGAAAATAGCGTTGTCCGTTCTGGCCCTCCAAAATATGCAAGCCGATTTCCAAATAGGTTCTAGGAAATTATAGTTACAGACGATGAGTAAGTACAGTAAAACATTTTACATTATCCACCCCAATTTGAGTTTCTAGAATATACATATATCCTTACAGCAAGTAGTCAAGAAATTCTTAAACACACTCCTACATTGTCAGGAAAAAACAGTTTATAAATAGATTAAGATTTTCCCCATTGAGGCAAAAATATCAATATCAAATGACATGTAGAAGCTTTGTGAGCTTGAGTGCTCTGGAAGATTTTATTGAAGGAAGTCTAGAGTCTAGACATTGAAAGAACTCTTTTGGAACATCTTGACATGCATTGCAAGACTAAGTGTGCTTTAGTCAACAATAATGACCAGGTGCGTCAGTCAACAATAATGACATGCATATAAAATCTGGTAAAGAAAGATGAAGGAAGAAAATCAAGATAACCGAAATCCACACGCAGGTACCAAATCTCTAATAGCTCAAAATTCAGTAATTCCAGTAGTGAAAAGTAAAGGAGAATAAACAATCCACAAAAGAGTTCAGTAATTCCAGTAGTGATAGTAAAGGAGAATAAAGTTTATGTATACATTCTGCTTTGGAACTTAACGCAGTGTTGTATTCTTCATGTAATGAGTACAATTTGCAAATTGCTTAGTGAGGAAAGATACATCCAATAGCGTTTGATATGGAAGTCTTTGAGATTTCGCACATAGTCTGATGTTGTGCACTTCAATGGTTATTTGAAAGAAGAATTCTTTTCAGCTCCTAGGCTTTGTGGATCAGCCCCATCAAGGTTCATGGGACAAACTAAATGAGACAATAGAAATTGCAATTAGTTTTTAGTCTAAAAGGTATGCAGGACTTCTGAATGTTTCCTTTCTCATTCTAATGTTGACGTTCTTTGTTCAATTGAGAAAGTGTCGATCAATATGGGACCAAACCAACCCCTAGTACGAACAAGGATAAATCAATTTTATTGCAAGCCATTTTAAAGGGACGCGCGTATGCTACAATTGATTTTAGCAAACCACGTGCTCTATTTACACTTTAAATACATAATCACTCCATTTCACTCTTAATAGCTCAGCACAATTCCAGAGTTCAGAATGTACTCTCTGGCCTTCTCTATCTCCTTCATCGCTTCTAAGTGTCAAATCCAGTGAGTTTCTCAACTTTCTTCTGCGCTTTTCGTCGTTTTTAGCTTTTCAAAGTGTGACTTTTAAAGTTGATGGATCTGTGTATTGATATATAGTGTCGGGTCTAATGGTACTGGATAGGTCCTTTTAGAGGACAGGACACAAGGGGATAATGGGAAAAGATGAAGATACCAAAAGTAATAGAAGCTTGGTTGGTCTTCTCAATACAACACATAGTACAAATTTTTCATCGGGTGTTTGACCTTCAACTCCCATTTCTAATATGGTCTAACTAATCTAATGTGAAAAAAGGTTCTTTATTTCTTTTGAGATGAGGTTTATCGGAAACAACCTCTCTATCCCACATGTAGGGATAAGGTCTGCGTACATTCTACCATCCCCAGACCTACACTGGGTATGTTGTTATTGACCTTTGTTTTTGTACTCTTCATAACTGCATGACTCTTAAAGTGTAGTTGTATATCTTTGTACATGATAATTTAGAATGTGAAAAAAAAAAAAAAAACGTAATAGAACAGGCCGAGGAAGTGGGGTTCTTTTTCTTTTCATCAAGAAATAATTTAAAGCTTTTAATTAAATCTTTGACAAAAACCAACCTGTTAGGTAGTTTTCTAAGGAAAGTTGGAAAAAATGGAGAATGACAAATGATTTTGCATCAGACTCAATAGTACACTGGTTTAAATTTAGAGCTTTACATCAAGTGAATTCCCCCAACTAAATAAAAACATAGACATGGTCACATAGATGCAGAGAAGGCAACTATTAAACTTTAATTCATCAATAATAATAAACACAGAATTAGGATGTTCAATGGGGGTTTAACTCCAAAACAATTAGTGAATAAAGCAATACCTCGAGAATCAAGAGCATAAAAAAAGTTTGTCTTGCCTCAAAAGACTTGCATCTCATGTAGGGGTGAAACAGACATTTCCATTACTGCTGCAATTTCAGAAGGTCTAAGTTCCAAGAATCCAATACCTATATTAAATTATCAGCACTGTGTTTACCCCGGTTTTGGATAATCAATTGAATTTGTAAATGAGTATAAGATATGTGTTTGGATCTCGAAGTATATTTGATAGAGAAAATAAGTGTGTGAATGTTTCGTAATAAAGAGGCCAATAATAGCGATTTGGTATGGATATGAATGTTTGTAGCAATATGAAATACTTGATGAAAGAAATGCAATAGGGATGAAAACAACAGATCTCCGCCGAATCGATTGTTAGAGAGAGATTATATATATTTGCTATTACAAGTGTTCTTGGAAAATGAATGAGCCAACCCCCTCAAAGGAGGGAAATGAACTCTATTTATAGTGCTGCCTCCATGGGCCTTGTATAACATAAGTCATTTAAAAAATAATAACAAGGACAACTCTGAACGGATTTGGTGGGATTAGGTTGGCCGTACGGTCTGACACACGCATGGTTGGTGGTTGACCATGGCAGGACGCTACCGAAGCATGGCTCACGCGCAACGGCTTTACCGGACCAATGACCACGGATAATCGGACTAACGGCCTTGACCGGTCCGGTGGCGAAGAGACCAGACCAAACAACACCTCTGCTTAGCTCCGGTCCAAGCGTTCCTCCAGTTCAGAACTAAAAATCCTCGTGCATGCTCTCGTCCTCTTCTCTCTTCGGTTCCTCGTTCCTCCGGTTTGACTCATATCCGGTTTTTACCGTATACAGATAGCCCCCACACTTTCCGGACCAACGATCTATCGGAGTAACGGGAAGTGGATGAATCATGAAACCGGTGGCCCCCACTGGCTCGTTGTTATCTTCTCGTTTTGGCGGGAACGGTTACGTCACGTTCCCCCTTTATCGGCCACGTGTCCTGTCCCGAATGGCCGACTCTGACAACCGCCGCATGAACGTCGTTTTGAGTCATTCCACATTAATTATGGGCCACGTGGCGCTCCCCGGTTGGCTGTGGGATCATAACCGTCACAGCCCCCTACCTATATAAGGCTCCTTTCCTCTTCATTCCAACACTTTCACGATTCATTTTCTCTTCATCTTTCACTTTTCACTGCATTTCTTCGTCTTTACCATTCTCAGTTACCTTCATAGCAAATCTGCTGCTGATCCCTTGCCTTATATTACGTGAAAAAGAATCAATTTTGTCACTACTTCTGCTAACTATTCTTGCTCGAGTGTTGCTTGTTTTGTGCTCTGTCATCCCTCGAATCATCGGTTCCCTCGTTCTTCTTGAACTCCTCTTCCGAATCTTTATCCTTTTATACTTTCGACGTGTCTGAAACCACCTCTCATGAAATTCCCTCGGTTTCATCCCCAGGAACCGAGGCTGTATTCCTAGCTAGATCGAAGAGCACCTTCGAACCCGCGGTCTCGGACATTATACCGGCCAGACCTAATTTCAACAAAGATCTTGAGGTCGAGAAGCCCTCTTCGGTGTCAGACAGGGGGTTCGATGTGAGGCGATACCCCTCCTCTATTACCGAGGACTGGCTCGACCTTATCCGGTCTGACTGCGGATGGGACAATCGCCTGGTCCGAGTTTTCGCCCCCGGTCCTGACGAATCAGTCACCGACCATCGGGAGGGCTTTTTGTACGTCTATACTTACCCTTTCACCCTCAAGCTCGATCCTCCGGTAGATCCGGTTATTTTGGACATGTGCCGGACCTACGGCGTGACATTGGCACAAATTGGTCCGATCATCTGGACGGTCGTGGCGTGCCTCCAGTTGCTGGCGAACAACGCTGAGAAGGAGTTCACGCTGGCTTACCTGATACGTGTATATTCCCCGAGGCTGTTCCGGGGTGGCGTAATGAAACTTTCCAAGCGTAGCCGAAATCCATTTTTCTCAAAAATGGATGAAGACAGAGATCGGGGATGGTTGGAGCGATATGTCCGGGTGAAGACCGAGGACATTATTCCAGCCGATTACATGCCTTTCCCGGAGAAGTGGAATAACAAGCGTAAGTCTAAAACCTCGTGTAATTGCTTTAGCATGCTTCGTCAAATTTTGATTCCGCTTTCTTATTGTTTCTTCCTTACTTTTATCAGCCAATGGGTACGTTCCTCCGGTCATTCGCAATCTGAGTGACTGGGTCGCAGTACTCCTCGGCCAGCACCCTTATGACAACCGAACATGGGCTCACCTGTCACGTGGTCGATGGGTCGCCCAGAACCACGGTAGCCCTTTACTTCTACTCGTGTTTACTGCATCCTTCTCTATTCGTTTCACTCTTCGACCTTTACTAACATCTTAGCTTTTCAGGTTTGGCTAAGGGCTCGGTAGCCCCCAGACCGGAGTCGACCACTGAACCCACAACGTCGGTATCCGAGTTTGATATAACGGGCGCATCTCGTGCCCTTGCTGCTGCTACTGCCGCCAAAAGAAAAAGGCCCTCGGATCAAGGGCAACAATCGAAGAAGAAAAGGGCGAGAAGCGTTACCCGGACCTTACGGGATGAAACAGAGCCTGACATTATAGTTCGGAGAGTTGATGCCGAACATTCCGTGGCCCCGATCCCGGAGGAGTCTATCGTCGTTGCCCCTCTTCCTTCTGCCGGTGAAGGGCTTTTAGTTCCCGCTTTTCACACAGGTGCGGAAGAAATCCTTTCCCCGGCTCCTCTTCGGTCGATTGACTTTGTCGACATTTCAGGTGAAACTTCTTCGGAAGATACTCCCCTGCAAAGGACAAGGAGGACCCGGGAGACGGCCGCTGCTGAAGGAGAACGAATGACTGGGAAGAAACCGGAGACCGAAGCCTCCGTAGACGTTCATCCGACCCCAAGCATGAGCCTGCTGCAACTGCGGAGCCCCCGGCCTTTGTTGAAGATACTGAGGTCGCTCCAAGTTCCTCTACCCCGGATCCAAGGGTGGATGAGTTTGAAGATATGTTTGCGGGCACTCCTCCTGCAACCGGCGAAGCTGCAGGATTCGGGCATCTCATGATCCCTCGAGCCACGAGATCGGCCAGCCGGACCTCCGACTCTGGGACTAGGGACGGCTTGATGCATATTTTTCCGGCACCGAGTGTGAAGCCGAGGAGAACAAGATCGGTTACGGTCACCGTTCCTGAAGACTGTAGCTTCCTTTCCCGCCCGGTAGGCGTGGCGAGCTATCTGAGGCTTCTTGTTTCCGATTCGGACAAGCGCAAAATGACCGGGGTCTCTTGGCAATGCCTTATGAACGAGAGTATGCATGCTGGCAACCAGGTAAGATCTTTAGCCGTCTTTGCATCTCTTCATCGAGAGTTTCCACTTCGTGTTATCCAAGTTTTTAACTTTGTTTCATTTGCAGAGTGTGGTGCTTGCAAACGAGGCCTTCGTCCGTGCCCAGCAAGAGATGGATGATCTAAGGGGCCAAATGGATGCCTAAGGCCGTGAAACGGAGAAGTACCAGCACCTTCTCCAGGAGAAGGATGAGGAGTTGAGCTGGGCGGTCAGCCTTTCCAACCTCTGGCCCGAGCTTGATGCGGCAAGGGCCGAAAACAGCCAGTTGGAAAGCGAGCTGGCCTCAATGACCGAATATAATCGGAGTCTCGAAGTTGACAAGATCGGCCTGACCCGGGACAATGCTCAAATATCCTTGAGGCTTGGTGAGCTTGAAACCACATTTTCCCAACTCCGGGGGAGCTGGATCTGGTGAAGTCCGATGCCGCGGGCTTAGCCGAGAGGAATCGGCTGCTCGAATCGGAGAGTGCCCGATACAAGGAGCTTGCGAGGGTTTTTGAAGAGAAAGCGGAGACGAGGGCCCGGATGTATGATGACCTCAAAAATGAGCTTAAGGAGACGGTGATGCCAACGACGCTCTCAAGACCGAGCTGGAGTCGGCCGTCCGAATGCAAAATGTTTTTAGAGAGGCTTGGGATGCTCTTGAGGCAAGGCTAGCCCAGGCCGATGCCGAATTGGATGAAGCTTTGAGGAGCGTGGGGGCCGCCGAGGCTCAGATTACTATCGTTGCTCAGCACGAAAAATGGAAGTCTCGGAGGATCACTCTTGAACAAGCCGAGCATGGCTTTTATGATCTTCCGGCCCTTATTTCCGAGGCCAAGAGAATCGAGGGAGAGGCTAAGGACGCCCTCGGTTCCGACTCCGATGATTCTGAGCGGACGGTGTCCGAACATTCCGGCTCTAGCCATTCCGGGTAGTCTAGGGCCTGTATTTGGCTTTTATCTCTTTATTTTTTTTGCCTTTGTAGGACTTTGTTTTTCTTTTGATGTAAAAAACATCCGTTATATAAATGAAAAGTGCATATTTCTTGCTTCTTCGTTTGAATGTTTGTTACTATTTTTGCTATAATCGTTGGTCCGTTCTAGGACAAGTCGACTCATAGTCGTTAATTCATCGTGCCCGTAGGTCTTATCCGATATTTTAGGGCCGGTGCTCTTTCAGCCTTGGCTAAAAAAATTTGGCGTAGCAGTCCCCGTTCGGGGAAGCTTATCAAATTCTAGCTCGGATCATCGTGACCTCGTTTCCTTAGTCGAATTCCGACCACAGTACCCGGCATAGGGTATGTGAATGAGGCAGTGTCGAAATACGGTGGTTATCACCGGGTCAAAGTACATTTAACAGAAAGCTGTTATCACAACTTTTGATAACTTTGTGTTTGCAAAATGTTTGTACATATGAGAATTTTAACTCCTTCTTCCTTTGTCGTAGCAAATATAAAATGGGACACGATTCGTTATGATCGTTTGGTCCTTACATCGAGGGCTATGACCGATGGCCGGGCCTTATTTTTGTCGTAGCAAATGCTAAATAGGACATGATTCGTTATGATCGTTTGGTCCTTACATCGAGGGTTATGGCCGATGGCCGAGCCTTAGTTTTGCCGTAGAAAATGGTAAATGGGGCACGATTCATTATGATCGTTTGGCCCCTATATTGAAGACTATGGCCGGTGGCCGGGCCTTTGTTTTGCTGCAACAAGTTTTGAGTTTCTTCGTTTTCCCTTACCGGGGTCTCCGATTGCGGGTACGGTAATGTATTCCCCTAGCACTTATCTGAGCTGCGGGGTCGGGTGAGTGCTATTAAGTCCCCAATCGGAGAGTGTGGCCTCGAATGTCCGGGCGCTGGTCCCTTATCTTTGTCGAGTAACACGTTGTACTTGTTGCCTCATTAAAAACCTTGTCGGAAAACCCATTTTGGGACAAAACCGTACTAAGGAAAAGAGTGCAACACGTGTTTTCAGGCCTAAACTCTAACTTTATCCCGTTCTTGGTTTCCTGCAAAAGAGAAAGGTTATTAGGAGAACACGGGGGGTCCATACCTTAGCAGTAATATCTTTTCAGATAAGCCACATTCCAGTTATTGCGCAACCGCTGCCCGTCCATGGACTCCAACTGGTACGACCCTTTGCCCGTTATCCCAGTTATCTTATACGGGTCTTCCCAATTCGGACCCAACTTTCCCTCGTTGGGATTCTTGGTGTGCAGGGTAAATTTTCGAAGCACCAAGTCCCCGACTTGGAAATGTCGAAAGTTGACTCTTCGATTGTAGTATCTTTCCACTCTCTGTTTTTGGGCCGCTATGCGGACCAATGCGTTTTCGCGTAGTTCATCTGTGAGGTCGAGCTTCACGACCATGGCCTCCTCGTTTGATTCGTCGGTGGTATAGCTGAACCGGAGGGTCGGTTCGCCAACCTCTACGGGGATAAGGGCTTTGGCCCCGTAAACCAATGAGAACGGGGTTTCCCCCGTGCTCGATTTGGATGTGGTTCTGTAATCCCACAGCACCTCCGGCAGTATTTCTCTCCAATGGTGCTTTGATGCTTCAAGTCTTTTCCTCAGATTTTGGATTATCGTCTTGTTCGTGGATTCTGCCTGTCTGTTTGCACACGGATGATACGGGGTTGACACGATTTTCTTGATCTTCAATCCCTCGAGAAAATTGTTGACCTTGCCACCCACGAACTGAGGACCATTGTCACAAGTTATCTCAGCGAGGATGCCGAAACGGCAGATGATGTGATCCCATATGAAGTCGATGACTTCCTTCTCTCTGATTTTTTCAAAGGCCTGCGCTTCAACCCACTTAGAAAAATAGTCAGTCATAAACAAAATGAAACGGGCCTTACCTGGTGCCAGGGTAACTGTTACACCCCGTACTTCGAAGAAACACTGTTAAATTTGAATGTAAGAATGTCGAGTTACGACTAGTTAAAACAACTTTGGAGTATGAGGAATGAGGCATTATTAAGTATATTGTTTAAATAATGGATGATTATGATCTTGTAAGTCGTCATCGGGAAAGAGTATTTTAAAACACAAGAATATGGTCATTATCATGTATAATAAGTGATAAATATCATGTATGGAGGGTTTCGGAATATTTTGAGATCGAGCAAGTTGAAGAAAATAAGTTCGACGAAAATTTGAGAAATGCCGGACAAATTTTTAGTCAACTTTGGAGGGGTATATCTCTATGCATATTTGGAGTTTTAAGGCGTTTCAAAAGCCTAAAATGAAGTTCGTCAAGTCTAGTTTATGATTCAACAAACCACTCATCGATAGGACGTCGGAGTAGAGAATTATAGACGCTACAAACTGAACTGTCGCGCAGAAACAGCACTGCTACAGTACGCTACAGCACTGCTACAGTACTGTAGCTACAGTGACGCCGTTTCAGCCCTTATAAAAAGGGGCAAAACCCCCATTTTTATCATCTAAAAACTTCTCAAATTTTCCAGAAAATTCAGCAACAAAAAGGGGCCTAAATCTCACATAAAAGTGAGGATTGTGAGTGAAATTTCAAGCTACGAAGTACTAATCGAAGTCCGGGCAACGCATAATCACGAATATAATTTTGTTTGGAGTTAGAGGAGCATGGGAACAATAAGATGTTGAAGGATTTGCTACTTTCATAAAAACAAGGTAAGAATCAATTCTTTTTTCTTATGTTATGAAGGTTTGTTTGTGTTGTAGTATGTAGAAATGAGTAGAATTTATGGAAATATGAAAGTTTGCAAAGTGGGTATGTATATATATTATATATGTAGCCATGGGTGTATATATGTTGTATACATATATGAGTTGAATTTTAAGTTGTATACTAGTTGTGGTTATTGTGGAATTTGTATTGGAAATGGAAGTTGAATGAAAATTGGATGAAATTGGAAAGAAGCCATGTTGGCCGTGTGGTAGATTGTTGTTGGAGATGAATTAGTAAGTAGAAAATGTGTTGGAATGGTTTTGTTGCATATATAAGAATTTTGGATTGAATATGGAAGTTGATGGAATTGTTGAATATTGAATATATAGCTTGGAATACTTTTGGTTTATGTTTGAATGGTCTTATATTAGTATGTGAATATGAAAATATTGATATCGGGTTGTAAGTGCAAAGTTGGATTTGGAATTGTCGCATTATTTGGAAAATAAGACTATTTACGCTAGAATGCGTTCCTAGTCGATTATTGATGTTGTATATATTGTTGTTGGTATGGTTGTTGTTGTTTTAGCCGAGTTTTAACCTCGGGGATGATATATATATAGGGGAGATGCTGCTCAAATTTTTATAGACAAGAATTGGTTAAGGTTGAAATTTTAAGTCTTATGAAT
Organism: Lycium barbarum; assembly: GCF_019175385.1. Taxonomy (NCBI): domain Eukaryota; kingdom Viridiplantae; phylum Streptophyta; class Magnoliopsida; order Solanales; family Solanaceae; genus Lycium; species Lycium barbarum. The sequence goes on along the minus strand of NC_083337.1, from coordinate 127,170,628 downwards.
AGTAAATTGGTAAATGTGACCATTTGTAGGTTTTGGACGAAACGGGATTTGAGTTTTGGCAAGCGTAAAGGGCAAGAAAGGTATGTAAAGCTATCCCGATTCTTCTCTTGGCATGTCCTAGATGTACTAGGCTTGGATTTACGCCTCGGGGAATATTCTGTCCATCGGAATCCGCGTTTGAAATCGTCTCTTTTTCATTCAATAGAATTGAATTCCTTAAGTATGCTTTGATGAAAAATTATGAAATTTTTTCCCAAATTGCTTAGGAAGTTATGGAATGTCCTAGAACCTTTGTAGGTGACCCCATAAGCTTAAAAATACGTAATTTGAGCCCACCGCTTCATTGGTTCCGAGGTGGGCCCACTATTTCCAATTTTACCCTTTATGTGTCTATGACTTGTCTTCGAGCGTTTTCGTTAGAGATACTCTAACTACTCCTTTATCTACTAAATAAAAACTATTTTAAATATTTCATTAAGTCTTATAAATTGTTTTGAATCTTGAAAACGATCTCGGATAGATTATGCCTCCGTAACCCGTTATGACATCTAAATTTACTTACTATGTTTCCGTCCGATTTCATTGATTTGATTTGACATTCGATATGCCTCATTGAGTCTCTGGAAATATATTTATGGTATTTTTAGTGCATTTAGTTTCTCACTACTCCGTTCGTGGATGCCTCAATGTTTCCCCCACTGAGCCCGGGCCAGGATATGTTGTCAAGCGTGATCCTTTGCATTGTTCGCCGTGCCTCGATGTGAGGGGGCAGGTATACGCGTACATGGGTTTGTGGAGTATGCTGTGCCATGTACGCTTGTTCTGATATGATCTGATATAGCCATCTGATATGATATGCTATGTTACGGGGTTATTCCCCTTTTCTGATCCTTATGTGTTGTGGCACCAGTGTCGGGGGGTGACCACGTTCTGTCTGCCGAGTCCCTTGGCAGGGGCCGGATATGATATGGCATATGTTTTTGTACATACTCTTCATGTTTTGAAAATATGCATTTGATACTCTGGACATCTCACTCACATTTCTGTACGTTCTGTTCCGGTTATGATTTTGTTCCGTAATGGGACCAGGTATGACATACGTTTCCTGTAAGTACTATTTATGCTTTATGATCAGCATTTTGCTAATCTGGATATTCCGTTCATTTTTCTGTACCTCCTGTTCCGATTATGACTTTGTTTACTACGTTCCATGCTTTACATACTCAGTACATATTTCGTACTGACCCCCTTTCTTCGGGGGCTGCGTTTTCATGCCGCGCAGGTACAGACTACAGATTTGCTGACCCACCTGCCTAGGACACCTATTCTGCTATTCTGGAGCGCTCTTTTGTCCAGAGCCTATACTCTGGTACAGTCTGCTGCTGTTGGATATATGTACGCTATTCATGGGTACGACGGGGCCCTGTCCTGTCTTATGTTTATGTTATGTTCTGTAGAGGTCTGTAGACATACATGTGGGTTCTGTATATGTTTTGGGTTGCTATGATTTGTGATAGCCTTATCGGCTTCCATGTGTTATATATGTTCCTCTATGACACTAGTAATGTCGACCAACTTTTATATTTATATAATCTGCTAGTCTGCTGGTTTGGATTATTGGGTACGTTTGGGTGTCCAGCACGGACACTAGTCACGGCCTACGGGGTTGGGTCGTGACAAAAGTGGTATCAGAGCAGTTCGTCCTCGGAATGTCTACAGACCGTGTCTAGTAGAGTCTTGTTTATCGGTGTGTTGTGCACCACATCTATAAACAGGAGGCTACAGGACATTTAGGGTGTTACTTTTCTTTGAATCTTAGATCGTGCGATAGAGCCAGCTATAGGAAATGAACCCCTTTTTTTTTACTAACCCTTGATTGCAGCTGGAGAACGGTATCGACGTAAGACAGCGACTGATGATATTGGAAGCTACACAGTACACAGGTAAGTAATGGCATGAAAGATTTATGCTGGGTAAGGTGTTTGAAATACGATTGAAACATGAAGCTGAAGATTGAAAAGAAAAAAAAATAAGCAGGAAAGTGTAGTAGGTGCAGTTTGAGTTGGGCATGTGAGGTAAGCCTCAGCATCTTTATACTTTTATTTGAAATTATTAGCCCCGTGTGGCTATGAGGCGATATGATACGATATGTATATACGTATATGTGTTGGCCCTGTGAGGCATGGTTGGTATTTCCTGTGTACAGGTTTTGGGATAGTAAGAAATACAGAGGAACCTCTGCCCAATTTTTTCTAGAAATACGGAGAGGAAAATGAGATATAAATTCTTAACGTGTCTTGAAGATCGATACCGTAGGGTAAATCTATTATGTTGGATTAAAGTTTAAGAGATACCCTCCATGTCATTTGTAAGAAGCATTATCCCTATTTGGAAAAATTTTATCTCGAGAAATCATATATGAGTAGCAAATTCTCAATTTATTTAAACGGACCGGAAATATGTTCCAACCCGATTTTGCTTTAGAACAGCCTAGGTTGAGGGGCAAAAATATGTGGAAGGGCAAAGATGCCCAACGGTTAAGTTTCCTCTAATTGGAAGAATACAAAGTGTATGACAGGCAGTTGAGGATTGAGTGGTCCGCTTACGACTCAAATATATATATATATATATACAAATATGGAGGTAATTATGTGAATTAAGTACTAACAGATTCCGCGAAGTTCGTCGGATTCTAGTTTTCTTTTGCTGGTAGTCGGAAGATGCCTCACAGTAACATTATATCAGTTTTCATCGACTGATTGGAGATGGGATCTGTGGAATAAAAACTTAAACTCGTGAGCTGTCTAAAATTACATATATACACACATGGAGGTGAATATTGAGGATTTACAGGGGCGATACGATAACTATATAGTTAGAAAAGTAAAAGAATCCCCTCTAAGTCTGGGTGGAACCCCCTACGAGGGCGTTTTGAAAGTTGTTAAGACCCCAATTTTCCTTAAATTACGTGACCAAGGTCGCGCGGGGCAGTTGACGTGATTATACCGGCCTTAACGCACCTAAATGTATTGAAGTTTTCGAGGTTAAGCGTGCTAAGGTGGGAGGATGGGTGACCCCCCTGGGAAATATGTATGAAATCCCAAAGATTCAGCCACAAGAGACGAATGAAAGAATGAGATCAAAATTGGATAAGGGTGTGTGGTAAGCACGAAATGAAAGGGGCATACAAGGATATAACGACGAAGACTGAAGAGACGACAGACTAAAGAGACGACTGAAGCGATAAAGCATGGAGAGTTAGTGGACAGACAAATAACAAGAAAAAGGGATGACCTTGAGTACAGGCGTAAATCTTGGCTACAAAAGAAGAAGAATGGATTGCATAGTTTGGATAAGTTCAGTTTTACCGGGCAAGCAATACTGAAAGTAAGTAAAGTAAATACTGATAAATACGGGAAAAAACATTGATATCTACCTCGGGGAGAACTCTACCTCAACATTCGAGGACGAATGTTTTTAAAGGGGGGGAGAATGTTACACCCCGTACTTCGAAGAAACACTGTTAAATTTGAATGTAAGAATGTCGAGTTACGACTAGTTAAAACAACTTTGGAGTATGAGGAATGAGGCATTATTAAGTATATTGTTTAAATAATGGATGATTATGATCTTGTAAGTCGTCATCGGGAAAGAGTATTTTAAAACACAAGAATATGGTCATTATCATGTATAATAAGTGATAAATATCATGTATGGAGGGTTTCGGAATATTTTGAGATCGAGCAAGTTGAAGAAAATAAGTTCGACGAAAATTTGAGAAATGCCGGACAAATTTTTAGTCAACTTTGGAGGGGTATATCTCTATGCATATTTGGAGTTTTAAGGCGTTTCAAAAGCCTAAAATGAAGTTCGTCAAGTCTAGTTTATGATTCAACAAACCACTCATCGATAGGACGTCGGAGTAGAGAATTATAGACGCTACAAACTGAACTGTCGCGCAGAAACAGCACTGCTACAGTACGCTACAGCACTGCTACAGTACTGTAGCTACAGTGACGCCGTTTCAGCCCTTATAAAAAGGGGCAAAACCCCCATTTTTATCATCTAAAAACTTCTCAAATTTTCCAGAAAATTCAGCAACAAAAAGGGGCCTAAATCTCACATAAAAGTGAGGATTGTGAGTGAAATTTCAAGCTACGAAGTACTAATCGAAGTCCGGGCAACGCATAATCACGAATATAATTTTGTTTGGAGTTAGAGGAGCATGGGAACAATAAGATGTTGAAGGATTTGCTACTTTCATAAAAACAAGGTAAGAATCAATTCTTTTTTCTTATGTTATGAAGGTTTGTTTGTGTTGTAGTATGTAGAAATGAGTAGAATTTATGGAAATATGAAAGTTTGCAAAGTGGGTATGTATATATATTATATATGTAGCCATGGGTGTATATATGTTGTATACATATATGAGTTGAATTTTAAGTTGTATACTAGTTGTGGTTATTGTGGAATTTGTATTGGAAATGGAAGTTGAATGAAAATTGGATGAAATTGGAAAGAAGCCATGTTGGCCGTGTGGTAGATTGTTGTTGGAGATGAATTAGTAAGTAGAAAATGTGTTGGAATGGTTTTGTTGCATATATAAGAATTTTGGATTGAATATGGAAGTTGATGGAATTGTTGAATATTGAATATATAGCTTGGAATACTTTTGGTTTATGTTTGAATGGTCTTATATTAGTATGTGAATATGAAAATATTGATATCGGGTTGTAAGTGCAAAGTTGGATTTGGAATTGTCGCATTATTTGGAAAATAAGACTATTTACGCTAGAATGCGTTCCTAGTCGATTATTGATGTTGTATATATTGTTGTTGGTATGGTTGTTGTTGTTTTAGCCGAGTTTTAACCTCGGGGATGATATATATATAGGGGAGATGCTGCTCAAATTTTTATAGACAAGAATTGGTTAAGGTTGAAATTTTAAGTCTTATGAATAGTAAATTGGTAAATGTGACCATTTGTAGGTTTTGGACGAAACGGGATTTGAGTTTTGGCAAGCGTAAAGGGCAAGAAAGGTATGTAAAGCTATCCCGATTCTTCTCTTGGCATGTCCTAGATGTACTAGGCTTGGATTTACGCCTCGGGGAATATTCTGTCCATCGGAATCCGCGTTTGAAATCGTCTCTTTTTCATTCAATAGAATTGAATTCCTTAAGTATGCTTTGATGAAAAATTATGAAATTTTTTCCCAAATTGCTTAGGAAGTTATGGAATGTCCTAGAACCTTTGTAGGTGACCCCATAAGCTTAAAAATACGTAATTTGAGCCCACCGCTTCATTGGTTCCGAGGTGGGCCCACTATTTCCAATTTTACCCTTTATGTGTCTATGACTTGTCTTCGAGCGTTTTCGTTAGAGATACTCTAACTACTCCTTTATCTACTAAATAAAAACTATTTTAAATATTTCATTAAGTCTTATAAATTGTTTTGAATCTTGAAAACGATCTCGGATAGATTATGCCTCCGTAACCCGTTATGACATCTAAATTTACTTACTATGTTTCCGTCCGATTTCATTGATTTGATTTGACATTCGATATGCCTCATTGAGTCTCTGGAAATATATTTATGGTATTTTTAGTGCATTTAGTTTCTCACTACTCCGTTCGTGGATGCCTCAATGTTTCCCCCACTGAGCCCGGGCCAGGATATGTTGTCAAGCGTGATCCTTTGCATTGTTCGCCGTGCCTCGATGTGAGGGGGCAGGTATACGCGTACATGGGTTTGTGGAGTATGCTGTGCCATGTACGCTTGTTCTGATATGATCTGATATAGCCATCTGATATGATATGCTATGTTACGGGGTTATTCCCCTTTTCTGATCCTTATGTGTTGTGGCACCAGTGTCGGGGGGTGACCACGTTCTGTCTGCCGAGTCCCTTGGCAGGGGCCGGATATGATATGGCATATGTTTTTGTACATACTCTTCATGTTTTGAAAATATGCATTTGATACTCTGGACATCTCACTCACATTTCTGTACGTTCTGTTCCGGTTATGATTTTGTTCCGTAATGGGACCAGGTATGACATACGTTTCCTGTAAGTACTATTTATGCTTTATGATCAGCATTTTGCTAATCTGGATATTCCGTTCATTTTTCTGTACCTCCTGTTCCGATTATGACTTTGTTTACTACGTTCCATGCTTTACATACTCAGTACATATTTCGTACTGACCCCCTTTCTTCGGGGGCTGCGTTTTCATGCCGCGCAGGTACAGACTACAGATTTGCTGACCCACCTGCCTAGGACACCTATTCTGCTATTCTGGAGCGCTCTTTTGTCCAGAGCCTATACTCTGGTACAGTCTGCTGCTGTTGGATATATGTACGCTATTCATGGGTACGACGGGGCCCTGTCCTGTCTTATGTTTATGTTATGTTCTGTAGAGGTCTGTAGACATACATGTGGGTTCTGTATATGTTTTGGGTTGCTATGATTTGTGATAGCCTTATCGGCTTCCATGTGTTATATATGTTCCTCTATGACACTAGTAATGTCGACTAACTTTTATATTTATATAATCTGCTAGTCTGCTGGTTTGGATTATTGGGTACGTTTGGGTGTCCAGCACGGACACTAGTCACGGCCTACGGGGTTGGGTCGTGACAGTAACAGACCCACAATGTCCATTCCCCACTTCATGAAAGGCCAAGGTGAGACTACCGAATGCAGCAACTCCCCGGGCTGGTGAATCATCGGAGCATGCTTCTGACATCCGTCACATTTTCGGACAAAGCTTTTCGAGTCTTCGTCCATCCGATTCCAGTAATAACCGGCCCTGATAATCTTTCGGACCAGAGCTTCTGCACCGAAGTGGTTGCCACAGGTTCCTTCGTGTACCTCTCTCATCACGTATTCTGTTTCGCCGGGACCCAAACACTTATCCAGGGGATCGAGGAAAGAGTGTCGATACAATTGGCTGTCCACTAAGCAAAAACGGACAGCCTTGGTCCGTAGTGACCGTGATTCCTTCGGGTCGTTTAGGAGCTTACCATCACGCAAGTAGTCAATGTAGTTATTGCGCCAATCCCAAGTTAAGCCCATTGTGTATATTTTGGCGTGTCCGCTTTCTATGGCCGTGTTTGATAAGTGCACCGTTGCCCCGGAGTTGACTTCCTCCCCCTCGACCGAGGATCCCAAATTTGCTAATGCATCGGCCTCGCTGTTTTGTTCCCTGGTATGTGCTGCAAAGTCCATTCTTTAAATTGATGAAGCACCACTTGGGTTTTTTCGAGGTACCTCTGCATCCGTTCGTCCTTGACTTCGAATACGCCGTTCACCTGGTTTGCGACCAAAAGCGAGTCGCACTTTGCTTCGATTATTTCGGCTCCCATGCTTCGAGCCAATTCGAAACCTGCAATCATAGCCTCATACTCGGCTTCATTGTTAATCAATTTAACAGTTCTAACGGATTGTCGTATGACATCCCCGGTCGGGGATCTAAGGACAATCCCTAGTCCGGAACCTTTAAGGTTCGAGGCCCCATCCGTGTATAGAGACCAAATGCCCGTGGCCTTTCCCGAGGTCAGCAGAAGTTCTCTTTCGACCTCGGGGACCATAGCCGGGGTAAAGTCTGCCACAAAATCGGCCAAGATTTGGGATTTGATGGCCGTTCGAGGTCTATACTCGATATCGTAACCGCTAATTTCCACGGCCCATTTCGTTAACCTACCTGACAACTCTGGTTTATGCATGATGTTTTTCAGAGGGTACGTAGTTACTACACATATGGGGTGGCATTGAAAATAAGGTTTGAGCATTCTGGAAGCGCTTACCAGTGCTAATGCCAATTTTTCCAAATGGGGGTAACGGGTCTCCGCATCCCCCAAAGTTCTACTTACGTAATAGATATGGAATTGCGTACCTGATTCTTCTCGGACCAAAACGCCACTTACCACCACTTTGGAGACAGCTAGGTAGAGGAAAAACGGCTCGTCTGCCTTCGGTGTGTGCAGCAACGGGGGGCTAGACAAGTACCTCTTCAATTCTCGTAGAGCTTCTTGGCACTCCGGTGTCCAAACGAAATCGTTCTTCTTCTTGAGCAAAGAGAAGAAATGGTGGCTCTTGTCCGAGGACCTCGATATGAAGCGACTCAGCGCCGCTATCCTTCCGGTGAGCCTTTGTACCCCTTTGATGTTGTTCACAACCTCGATATCCTCGATAGCCTTGATCTTGTCCGGATTGATTTCGATTCACCGGTTTGATACCATGAAGCCCAGAAATTTACCGGACCTTACTCCGAAGGCACATGTTTCCGGGTTGAGCTTCATGTTGTATTTGCGGAGCACATCAAAGGTTTCCTGCAAATGCTTTAAATGGTCCTCTGTTTCCAGGGACTTAACAACCATATCGTCAACATAAACTTCCATCGTTTTCCCTATTTGTTCTTCAAACATTCCGTTAACTAGGCGTTGGTAAGTTGCACCGGCATTTTTTAGTCCGAAAGGCATGACGTTATAACAGTAAGTCCCATATCGAGTGATGAAGAATGTTTTCTCTTGATCCTCCGGGTGCATCCGAATTTGGTTGTACCCGGAGTAAGCATTGAGAAAGCTTAACATCTCATGTCCGGCCGTCGCATCGATCATTCTATCGATGTGAGGCAATGGAAATGAGTCCTTCGGGCATGCCTTGTTTAAATCCTTATAATCGACACACATTCGAAATTTATTACCTTTTTTGGGCACTACCACGACGTTAGCAAGCCAATCCGGGTACTTCACCTCCCGGATGGAACCTATTTTTAAAAGCTTTGTTACCTCGTCTTTCACGAAGGCGTGCTTCGCCTCCGCCATGGGCCTTCTTTTTTGCTTCACCGGGGGAAACTTCCCGTCCAAGCTGAGCTTGTGAGTTGCTATTTCCGGTGATATACTTGTCATATCTATATGCGACCATGCAAAGCAATCGGCGTTAGCTCGAAGAAACTCAATTAATTTGCGCCTAAGCTCCGGGGTAAGCCCCGTGCCCAGGTATACCTTTTTGTCCGGTAGGTATTCGAACAGGATGATCTGCTCCAGCTCCTCTACGGTTGACTTGGTTGCATCCGAGTCATCTGGCATGACAAATGATCTGGGTACCTCGAAATCATCCTCTTCATGCACTGGATCCGACCTGGTATACTTTGATTGCTATTTGGGGACTCCCCCTCTGGTTACATCCTTTTCTTCCTGAGCCGGCTCCTTGGGCCGAGGCGTCGCTTCCTCTACTGCGAACATTTCCCTTGCTGCGGCCTGCTCACCTCGGATGGTTTTTACTCCCTCCGGAGTGGGGAATTTCAGCAACTGATGCAGTGTTGAGGGTACCGCCCTCATGCTATGTATCCAGGGTCTGCCTAATAGTGCATTATATTTCATATCCCCCTCGATCACATAGAACACCGTTTGTTGAATGGTGCCATCCACGTTCACGGGCAATGAGATCTCCCCCTTCGTGGTTTCGCTTGCCATGTTGAACCCGCTGAGTACCCGGGCCACCGGTACAATCCGATCGAGCAGTCCCAGCTGTTCGACCACTCTCCATCGGATGATGTTGGCCGAGCTACCTGGGTCGATCAAAATACGTTTAACCTTAGTTTTAAAGATAAGTATAGAAATTACCAGTGCATCATTTTGCGGTTGAATGATGCCCTCTACGTCTTCGTCACTGAAGGATATAGAGCCCCCGGTTGAGTGATCTCGGATGCGCTTTTCATGAACGATAGAAACCTTTGTCCATTTCATTACCGGCCCCCGGGGGGCGTCAATACCCCCAACTATCATATTGATTGTATGCTGGGGTTCGGCCGGCTCGGCCCTTCGATGAGCTTCTTTTTCCTTGTAATGATTTTTGGCTCGCTCGCGCAGCAGATCTCAGAGATGACCGTTTTTCAGTAACCGGGCTACCTCTTCTCTCAACTGGCGACAGTCCTTGGTTCTATGACCATGGGTTCCGTGATATTCACACACCATGTTTGGATCCCGTTGGCCTGGATCTGACCTTAGCGGTTTCGGCCATCTTACATCCGGGACGCGGCCGATGGCCGAGACGAGGCCCGAAGTACTAACGTTGAAGTTGTACTCCGAAATTTTTGGTGGACCCTTATTACCGGCAGAAATTCCGGCATCGCTCTTGAACGAAAGCCCCCTGCTGTTTGTCGGGCGTTCGATCCGCTTGCTACCCCGACCTGAGAAATGGCTCGGGCTCTCCCTTGACTTTTCCGACCTAAAATTTTGTCTCTCCGAATGGGAGTATGGCCGAAACCTTTCCCTCGATGATTCGTCCTTTGTCTCATAACCCTTCCTTGGTTTTTCAAAACTTCTATCCATTTTTACCGGGACCGGGGGGAGTTCGAACTGATCATCCTCCACCCGAATCTTCGATTCATACCGATTATGGACATCGGCCCATGTCACAGCCTCGTATTCCAGTAAATTTTCTTTTAATTTGAACGAAGCAGTTGAACTTAGCACGTTGAGCCCCTTTGTGAAAGCTTGCGCGGCCCATTCTTCTAGAACCGGGGGGAGTTCCATCCGTTCCCTCTGGAACCGGTTGACGAACTCACGGAATAACTCATCGTCCCTCTGGGTTATTCGGAAGATATCGGCCTTGCGGGCCTGCACCTTTTTGGCACCTGCATGAGCCTTTACGAATGCATCAGCGAGCATTTCGAAAGAAGTGATCGAATGCTCGGGTAGGTGGTCATACCACGTCAACGCTCCCTTTGACAGAGTCTCCCCAAATTTTTTCAATAGCACTGACTCAATCTCATTTTCCTCCATATCATTGCCTTTTATGGCACAGGTGTATGAGGTCACGTGTTCGTGCGGGTCCGTCGTGCCGTCATATTTCTGTATATCGGGAATTTTGAACCTCTTTGGGATCAGTTTCGGGGCAGCGCTCGGAGGAAAAGGACTTTGGATGTACCTTTTCGAATTCGGCCCTTTCAATAAAGGCGGAGCCCCCGGGATCTGGTCCACCCGAGAATTGTACGTCTCGACCCTCTTTTCGGTTGAGTCCACCCGTTTCGCCAAAGTTTCGAGCATCTTTAGAACCTCGGTAGAAGAACCGGCTCTGGAGCCGCCACTCTCAACCATTCGTGCCTCGTTTCTTCTAGTTTCGGCAGTACCCTTTGCCTTTTCCGGCTCTGCTTCGCCTTTTTCACTCTGCAACCGGGCAATTGCGATTCCTTGCTCGGCGATCGCCGCTCTTTGTTCCTGCAACATTTCAAAAATTAAACGTAAGTTAACATTGTCATCTGGTGCATCCGGTTCTCTCCGGCCCTGGGTCCGAGACAATGTAACGGAATTGTGAGTATTCAGAGGATCAGTGGCCGGTAGGGCGGCATTATCCTGGTCCACGGTATTTTGCCGGTTAAGTCCCTCCCTCGAATCGACGAGGTTCGGATCGGCGGGATTTGGCAATCCCCGTAGTCCGCTGCCTTCATTTTCTGCCACAATCTCGGTGTTGTTGACATGGCCAGATTGTTCGATGCCAGCCATTCAGTCCGTTTCTGCAGAGACGAACAGGTGATGTTTTTGGTTTTGATGAGTATGACAGAAATCAAGACCAAAGATCACTATTATCCTACCCCCACGGTGGGCGCCAAACTGTTTACCCCGGTTTTGGATAATCAATTGAATTTGTAAATGGGTATAAGATATGTGTTTGGATCTCGAAGTATATTTGATAGAAAAAATAAGTGTGTGAATGTTTCGTAATAAAGAGGCCAATAATAGCGATTTGGTATGGATATGAATGTTTGTAGCAATATGAAATACTTGATGAAAGAAATGGAATAGGGATGAAAACAACAGATCTCCGCCGAATCGATTGTTAGAGAGAGATTATATATATTTGCTATTACAAGTATTCTTGGAAAATGAATGAGCCAACCCCCTCAAAGGAGGGAAATGAGCTATATTTATAGTGCTGCCTCCATGGGCCTTGTACAACATAAGTCATTTAAAAAATAATAACAAGGACAACTCTGAACGGATTTGGTGGGATTAGGTTGGCCGTACGGTCTGACACACGCATGGTTGGTGGTTGACCATGGCAGGACGCTACCGAAGCGTGGCCACGCGCAACGGCTTTACCGGACCAATGACCACGGATAATCGGACTAACGGCCTCGACCGGTCCGGTGGCGAAGAGACCGGACCAAGCAACGCCTCTGCTTAGCTCCGGTCCAAGCGTTCCTCCGGTTCAGCACTAAAAATCCTCGTGCATGCTCTCGTCCTCTTCTCTCTTCGGTTCCTCGTTCCTCCGGTTTGACTCATATCCGGTTTTTACCGTATACACACTGGATCAGACATAATGAGCAGTGGACCGAAAAATTGTACCATATCCAAAGCCTAAGATAACAGTTGCACGTAGAAAACAGGTAAATTCCCCTTATCCACCTGTCAAAAGCGAAAAGAAAAAATGTTAACTCTCCAGACTTATTTTCAAACACCTTGGGTACATCAGAATGTGGGAAAAACTTGGTGCCCGTTTGGCCATGGATAGTTTTCACTTTTTTCCGGAATTTTATTTTGGAAACTATTTGGACATAGGATTGTTACAATTTTCCGAATTAAACTTGAAGATGAATTCTGGAATCTTCCGAAATCCGAAAAACTCCAAAGAGCTGTTTTCACAATTTTCACTCCAAATCACTCACAGAAATTAAAAAACAACTCCAATTTGTATGCATGTCGAAACACAACTCCAATTTCCAAATACTATTTTCAACTTGAAAATAAATAGTACTGCTTTTTCCAAATTTCACAATTCTTATGTCCAAACGTTCACTTAGGCTATTCAACCAAAACGTCATCTTGGTAGTCATCAAATATATAGAATCATGGACATGCATGTGCAAATGAAGACAGATATTCGACAAATTAGTACAACAAACTTATGCCTAACTTCTTTTTTTAACATCTGGATGTAGCACAAACAACATGCAGAGGAAGACTGATAAAACAAAACTGTCAAGATTTCGAATGCAACTGAAATAACCAACAGTGTTTTAAAAGGCGTTTTCGGGACGAGCCCCGGGGCGAGCCCTGGGGGCTGGGGCAGGGCCTACCAAAAATGCCCCGGGGCGATGGGTCGGGGAGAAAGTCTCCAAAGGCGTACGCCCAGCAATTCAGGGCATACGCCCGGGCGTTTGGGGCGAGTTTGTTTTGTTGGGTGCGTGTTGGGGCGTAAGCCCAGAAAGCTTCTTCAAACTAAAATCAAATTTGTTAAATAAGTCCTTAATATAATGCCCAAATTCTCAAAAGTCAACATGTAATTACTCAAATGTTTTAAAAAGGTACTGAAACATTAAATTTAAAAGTCAAGACATTTTTTTATTGCTAGAATGCCTAATATATATTCTTTTCCAATTATTTATCTTGTCTTCTACTATCTCAAAAACGTAACGAGCAGTCACTTGTACTTGTAAGTAGCGTATAATAGATTGTTCTAATTAGTTCTTTTGTGGGAGTGAATATATATATATATATATATATTCTTTTTCAATTATTTATCTTGTCTTCTACTATCTCAAAAAAGTAACGAGCAGTCACTTGTACTTGTAAGTAGCGTATAATAGATTGTTCTAATTAGATTTTTTTTGGGGGGGGGGGGGGGGGTGAGCATATATATATATATCAGTGTTTTAAGAGGCGGGGGTGTAAGACGGGACGTTTTACATATGCCTCGACGAGGCATAAGCCCCGAGGCACGGGGCGTAAGCCCCATGGGTATTTAATTTTTAGTATTTCATAAAATAATATAATTACAATAAATATTTTTAAATAGGTAAATTACATAAAAAAATAAAAGAAAACTGTAAATAAATGAAAAATTAATATATATTATATATATAGATGTGTTTGATCCTGATCACAAAATACTAATTAAAGCAATCGATTATACACCACTTACAATTTGTATTTATATATAACATAACTTTACAAGTATAAACAATACAATGAAATAAAAACTGTTATGAAATGCAAATTAACTCTAACTTCTTAACTTTCAAACAATGAAAAATCACAATTTCTTGAAACAATAGTACTATCAAACTATCCATTTTATCTCCCTATAAGCAAACAATCAATAAAGCTTTATCAGTATTATAATTAAAATGTAACTCCTTCATGAATAAAATAAAATTACTTTCAAATAGAGAAATAATAAAATATGACAATTTTGATACATAGGATAAAAGACCAAAGATAAGTGAAAATGTACAATTCGGCTATGTATTTTTAAAAGAAATATTAAGTGATATTCACCCTCACGATGTTCTCAAATAGTAAATATGCAATATTACGACTTGTTATTTGAGTTACACCTAATCTTCTTATTTCTATAGATGAAAAACTATTAAGTATCATTCATTTATTAAAGAATTATGAGGGTCAATGATTATAATTAAAGAATTTAACATATAATTTGTGTAAGAACTGTTAGGCGAGCCCCGAGCGTTAGGAGTGTTTAGGGCGTACAGTCGGGCGCTTAGGGCGTAAGTCTCACAGGAACTAAGCCCCACACGTGAGCCCCGAGGCGTTTTATCAGTGCCCCGCCCCGGGGCGAGCCTCGAGGCGAGTCCTGAAATTGCCTTTTAAAACACTGATATATATGTCACTTATTTATAGTTTTCTTCAAATTTTTACGCTATTTCACCTATTTAAAAGTATTTATTATAATTATATCATTTTATAAAATACTAAAAATTAAAACCTCACGAGGCTTACGCCCCATGCCTCGGGGTTTACGCCTCACTGAGGCAGACGTAAAACGCCCCGCCTTTTAAAACACTGATAACCAATACTAAAAACATAACTAGATCAAACTATCAACAAAATGAAAAATGTTTTCTGAGTGAATACATAGAAAGTAATGGAAAAACTAAAGCTTACCAGGTGAAGAAGGAAATATGAAGAGAAACAAGGAAAGGACAGAGGTACTGGACTACTCGGTGTGGCTTTTAATTGCAATGGACAAAATACTTAAGCTATACATTGAACAGACACAAAAAAAGAGAGGAAAAAACGCCCTTTATATTCTGTAAGTTAAATCTAAGTAAAAGGCAACATAATCTAAGTAGTATAAATTACCTTTGTGTTATATTTATCAAGTAGATAAGAAAAGAATGAAAAATGCATCGAGAGAGAAAGGAGTTTAGACCTTGGCAGAACAAATGCAGGATGAACAAGGAAGGCAGTAAAACTATGTTTTCTCTCCTTGTATGACATAAAGCAAGAATTCAATCCACTGACATAAAGCAAGAACTTAAATTTACTTGTTCCTTCCCAATGCAAAATATGAAGTGACAAGTAACTGAATGGTTAATTAAAAATACTCCGTCCATAATACTTGTCATGTTTCAAGTCAAATTAAATTAACTTTCACTGACATTTTAAGATACACTTGTTCGTATTGATACGAGAAGAATTATATTTCCTCCGTCCTAAAAAGATTATCCTAATTTAACTTGATATAAAATTTAAAAATTAAAGGAAGACTTTTAAAATGTGTGATTCAAAACAAATCTTAAATATTTGTGTGGTTGTAAATTATCTCATAAAGTTAAATTGTTTCTAAATATAGAAAGGTGACAAACTTTTTGAGACAGACTAAAGAGGAAAGGAGGACAATCTTTTTGGGACAGAGGAAGTAATATATAGTACATTCTAAGTAGAATGCATAAATTATAATTTTAAAATATTAAAATAATTTAATATAATTTAGCTCCGAAGATTAATCAAAATGAATTTTGAGAAGCCAGACATGACAATATGGAACAGAGAGAATAGAACGTAGTCACATATATCTATTTTTTATACTACAAATTTTAGTTGTAGGTATATAAAATGTTTTATAATTAAAAAATTAAAAGCAAATTTATTGTGAACCATGGCTAAGGAAAAATTAAAAATAAAGTGTCTAAGGAAATACATATAAAAATTAAATAGAAAAATAAATCAAAATAAAAATATTGCATACTTTTCTATGTTGTTTTATGATGATAGAGTTCTTGCAAAAATGAGTTTTCTTGTGGAAAAAAGAAGTTAATGCTTTTGTATTTAAATGTAGTTTTTATTGATATATAATTACAAATTTTTGATGACCGTAAGTCCTCTCACCAAAAATAATGTTGCTAAATGCTTACTTAAATCGTGTCCTAACTCCGAAGTTTTGAAGCTCGGTACAGTCAGGTTGGGCGGTTCACTCTCATCTAATTTGCATTTTAGTGTATGTACGGGTGTCAATTGAGCGGGTTGGCTGAAATTGACCCAATAAAAATGAGCTGAGGCAATAAATGGGTTGGGGTAACATTGACCCAAAAGTTATTTGGGCTGAATTGGATTGGGCTAAAATGAACTAAAAATGGGCTGGGTCATGACCCGCCCAACTTGACCCAGTTTTTTTGAAGGGTCTATTTTCTAGATTTGGAAAATATTTTCTAGAAATACATTTTTCGCGAAAAATATTGTACGGATTTTTCGTGACAATTTCTGTGGTAAATATTTTTCGAGAAAAATATTTTTCGTGAAAAGTATTTCCCTTCATATTGAACACATCACAAACTTATAAGATACATGATATAAGAAAAGTGTATATATTAAACAAATAAACTAAATCTCAAGCAATAAATTCAAATTTAAGTAAATCTTAAAAATGAGCTAGAATTGAGCTAACTTGGAGATCACTTTAAAATAGGCTATGTTGGGTTGGCTGAAATCAGCCCAATATAAAATTATATTGAGCCTAACTCATAAAAGTTTGGGCGGATTGGGCGGGTCATCACCTTTTGGGCCAAATTTGACACCCCTAAGTGTAGGCATCAAGATGTTAAGGCATGTGCACCTTCACCGATGAGTTATGTCAGGGTATGGCAACCTATACATAAGTTTATTATAGGTTTTTCGGAAAAGGGTCAAAAATGTCATCGAACTATCGAAAATGACTCATTTATGCCACTCGTCAATAGTTTGGCTCATTTATGCCGTCGTTTGTGCCACTCATCAATAGTTTAGCTCATTTATGCCATCGCCCAACCAAAATGACTCATCCATGCCATTTCATTGATGCTGGTTTTATAATACTATCTATGATACGTGACCTCCAACTAAATTATGGTTGTGGGTGGGTCGAGTGTATGGGTCGTATTTTTTATTATTTAGGATTTAAAATTGGGCTGGTTTAATTAAACGACGTAGGTCTCTAATCATAGGCGCAACTAGAATTTGAGATTTCTAGGTTCCAAATTCAAATCTTTAATATACATATTACACAAAATTCTTAAAGCAAATATAAGGTTTGAACAAAAGCTTGTGGGTTCGGCCGAACCCGTCTTCGACACTGTGGCTCCGCCACTGCCTCTAATTGGAGGACACGTTTCATAACTGGTATTATAAAACCAACGTCAATGAAAAACGGCATGAATGGGTCATTTTGGTAACAAGCGATGCCATAAATGAGCCAAACTATTGATGAGTGGCACAAATGAGCCATTTCTGATAGTTCGATGGCATAAATAAGACAAACTATTGACGAGTGGCATAAATGAGCCATTTTCGATAGTTCGATGACATATTTAAGCCTTTTCCCTAGGCTTTTTCATTGTTATGTCCAGATAATTATCTTTTTTTTTTTTAATTATAGTTATATATTTCTTTTAGAAAAAAACATAAAAATCCCCCTAAACTTTGCTAGATTTATTAGTTGTGCCCCTAAACTATCAGTAGTCTAAATTACTGCCTGAACTTGGCTATTTGATAGCCTTTATCCTACTCCCGTTTGGTCATAGATTTTGAAGTTGAAACTTGAAAATTTGAGTTTTTGAAGGTATGATTTTTTGGAACTTGAAGTTGTGTTTGAACATGCAATTTACTTGGAAATTTTTGAAGTTTTATGGGTGGAAGTGAAATTTCTCCAAAAACTTGTATGAGCCAACTTTTGGAACTTGAAAATATTTTGAAGATAAATTTTCAAAATTCGATCAAATTCCAAGGCCAAACAGATAATTTAAAATAAATTTACAAAATCTGATCCAAAATCTATGGTCAAATGCAAGCTAAGAGAATGGAGTACACTCGCCTGCCATGTGACATTTTTTAAGAATAAATTATTTTTTTACTTTTTAAAATTCATTGTTTTTTAAGATTTTTTTAAAGGTTAAATTAGTAAAAAGCTTTGCTAGAACTCCACTTTTTAGGTGAAAATATTTTATTTCGCTAAAAGTAATGAAATTTTAGCCAATTGTTCCTTACAAATTTTGCCCGAAAAGAAGAAATACATTGTTGAAACAGACAGTCATTACATCTGAATAAGAAATAATAAGAATTATACATGGAACTTCATTATTCTACTAATTTTTTTTATTTCACTAAAACTAATGGTTCTCTAATAGAGTACTCTTTTTATAGATTTGAGTATTATATATAGGAGTATAAATGTTGGGGAGGTTAAGGGGGCTGATCGCAGGATGCGTAGGGGAAGAGCTATGGCGCCTGGCGAGATCCTGGTGAAATTTTGGAAGAGCGCAGACATAGCAGGTTTGAAGTGGCTGACCAGGCATTTTTATGACGACGAAGATGCTCAAATAATGTAGGTGGAGTACAATGATTCCTTTGTATAAAAACAAGGGGGACATTCAGAGTTGCATCAACTAATGGGGTATCAAGCTGCTAAGCCACACTATGAAAGTTTGTGGTGGAGATTAGAATGAGGAGAGGCGTGTCTATTTCTGAAAACCAGTTTAAATTCAAGCTGGGGCGCTCGACTGCCGAAGCCATTCATCTTGTAAGCAGACCGGTAGAGTAGTATAGGGAGAGGAAGAGGGACATTCATATGGTATTCATAGACCTAGAAAAGGCATACGACAAAGTCCCAATGGAGGTTCTTTAGAGATGCTTGGAGGCTAGAGGTGTCCCCGTAGCGTACACTGGGGCGATCAATGACATGTATGATGAAGCCAATACCAGGGTATGAACACTGGGAGGAGACTCAATACACTTCTTAGTGGTGATGGGGTTGCACTAAGAATCATATCTTAGCCCATATTTATTTTCCTTGGTGATGGATGGACTGACGCGGAAAATCAAAGGTGAGGTGTCATGGTGTATGTTATTCGCGAATGACATAATTTTGATTAACGAGACTCGCAGCGGAGTTAATGCCAAGGTGGAGGTTTGGAGACAAATTCTGGAGTCTAAAGGGTTCAGGTTGAGTAGGACCAAGACAAATTATTTGAAATGCAGGCTCAATAACATTACGCATGAGGCTGGCGTTGAAGTGAGGCTTGATACTCAGGTTATTCAAAAGAAAGGAAGTTTCAAGTATCTTGAATCTATTATCCAAGAAAATAGAGAGATTGACGAGGACGTCACAATCGTTTTGGTGCAGAGTGAAAGAAATGAAGGCTCGCATCTAGAGTATTGTGTGATAAGAAGGTGCCACCAAACATAATGGCAAGTTCTACAGAGTGGTGGTTAGATCGACTATGTTGTATGGTGCGGAGTGTTGGCCAGTCAAGAACTCTCATGTTCAGAAGATGAAAGTTGCGGAGATGATGATGTTGCGATGGATGTGTGGGCATACTAGGAGAGAGGATTAGAAATAAGAATAGTCAAGATAAGGTGGGAGTGGCCTCGGTGGAGGATAAGATGCGAGAAGCGAGACTGAGATGGTTCGGACATGTGCAGAGGTGATGCACGGTTGCCCAGTGCGGAGGTACGAGAGGTTGGCTATGGATGGTTTTAGGAGGGGTAGAGGTAGGCGGAAGAAGTATTGGGGAGAGGTGATTAGACAGGGTATGACGCAGGTCCAGCTGATCGAGGTCATGACCTTAGATAGGAGGTTATTGAAGACACAGATTATGGTGAAAGGCTTGAAGGTAGTTAAGTGTTGTCCTACTTGTCCTTTCATATTAGTAGTCATGTTATTATTCTTGTAGTTTCATGTCCTTCGATTTGTATTACTATCTGTTGTTTCTTGTACTTCGATTATAATATTATTTTGTGGTAGTTACGACTTCTTTTTTTCAAACATCTTTATCATGTTTTTATAGTATTTTTCCATGGCTTTTACACTGTTTTGAACTATTTGTTCTTGTGCCGAGGGTCTACTGGAAACAACCTCTCTACCTCCCAAGATAGGGGTAAGGTCTGCGTACATTTTACCCTTCCCAGATCCCATTGTGTGGGATTTCCTTAGGTCTGTTGTTGTAGATTTGGGCTGAAAAAGAAAAAAATTGAGTTGAAACTAATACTCATTGTATCTAAATAGGAAGTAAAAAAGAAGTACGCGCAACTCCATTGTTTTGGTTAAATCTTTTTTTATTTGACTAAAAATAATGAAACTCTATTTTTTATTAGATTTGGCCTGAAAAGAAAATACAAATTAAATCTAAAGAAGAAATACACAGTTGGTACTTAATTAATTTAGATAAAACTAATTTTATTTGGCTAAAAAGATGGAGCTCGAGCCAGGTTTTATATATATAGGGTCTTGCTAACATACTACATGAATGTAGTAGGTTAGCATTATCCCCTATTTTTATTTCACTAAAATATCCTTACTATTTGTGCCATCTCATTAAAAATAGGGGCCTTTTTGTCATTTCAATACAAATTCCCCCAAATTCATTGCCCGTCTACATCACCCATTCACCCTACACCGCCATTCTCCATACAACCTTGGTGTGAGCAATGACTCTTCTTTGATATTTCAAGGGATTCTTTTTTCCTTTTTTAAATCTTCTTTAACATTTGCACTGCATTAATGGAGGGAAATTAACATCTTTAACCTCTTACTGGAGATTCCTTGTGGTGGGATAGAAAGTAGAAAAATTATATTTACGTTTTACAGATTTTTTTTTGTTGTTGAAAAATGTTTTACAGATTATATTATGTAGACATTATCCAATTTACTTTTCGCAATACAGAAGCAAAAAAGAACTGGAAAAGAGCTTTGATGTCTGTCAAACACAGACATAATGAACGAAAAAGAAAACCCAGACATAATGGAGTTAAGCGCTTTAATTTGTTTCCAATGTATATCAATTGACACCACATAGCAGAAGGAAAGAAATGATTTATCCAAAATTTCAAAACATAGATGTGATATAAGAAAAAAGGAACACTTAGTTATAGGGAAAGACCTTTGGTTTCTGGTGGTTTGTCTTAGATTTATTTATGTTTTAACCATTGATGACGAGGGGGAGAAGCAAATTAGAGGGGAAAATGGCATTTTGGGTGATGCATGGGCGGGAAAATGAATTTGGGGAAATTTCTGTTGAAATAACAAAAAGACCCATATTTTTGATGAGATGGCAAAAAAAAAAAAAAAGGTCAGGGCATTTTAGTGAAATAAAAATAGTGGACAATGCTAACCTACTATCTTCACGTGGTATATTAGCAAGACCCATATAGGGTGGCTTTCTCATTCTTAATCAAGTTTGACAATATTGCCCATGTAATGATAAGCAGTCGTATTTGATCATGCATTGTTCCTGCGACATAAAATTGCAGTCAAGTAAATCCATCGGTAATATAATAAAATATTGTAGCCAGTAGTTCTACCGGTATTATATAGTAATTTTATTTAAACCAAGTAATAGTGAGTTACTTACTTCGACTTTAAGTTAACACCGGAATCGAAAACATATAACTTGACATCAATTTAAAATTGAGCTTTTTGATACAACAGTTGGAACCATGATTTCTTCATTGAAAATAGATAACAATTAGGAAACATGAAAATCAGGCAATTATACAAGTAGAAAGATATTGAGAGGACAACAAAATCACAAATAGATTGTTAACTATCAGATAATTATGTGACCAGATCCACAACACATGCAAGTATATGTGGTCAACAAGTGATAAAATAATGAGTAGAATATCGTTCCCATGAGGACTTACTTGATTAACTCTTCAATTAGATTAAAAAATTATGAAATATTCATTTAAGAGGTTTCACAAGATCTGATTTGTTGTTAATTTAAAAAAAATAAAATATAATTTGACTAGCAGGCTTTTGAATAAATCAATAGGAGGAGAGATCTAGGTTTACAGGTTGAACATCAATATTTTTGAGTATCAACTTTAGTTAACTGATTTGATTATCTGATTTACTAGTTACAAGGTTAATTTTTCTCTTAAGAATCTTTCGAGTTCTCACTCGCCTATTCAAATTATTCTAACACTTATATTTTTATGAAACTAGCAATAATAAGAACACATTTATATTTCCTGTATATTGACTAAGCAAGGCGATTAGGTATATCCCTATGCCTAACGACGAATCTATCTCTCGAGGCCCGCATTCAAGAACAAGTTTTATTCAATCCTATATGTAATTTAGAATTCCCTCTCTGAACTTCGTAGATTATATCAAATTGGTAATCAAGCAATTAAATAATTTAGAGCAAGATTGGATAAATAAAACAATACTGATAATCAAACATTAACCGAAGGTTCAACTATAACATTTATAAATATTAATCCGCAACCCTAGAACAAAAGAAACTAACCACTCATGCTTGACAAAAACACAAGTCATAAAAAACATTCAACTACAAGAGCTAGAAGAAAGAAAGAAAGAAATCAATGGTATCAATCTCCTCTCCACAGAGCTTTAAACCTCCTTATGATCTTCGTAGGTCATTGTCTAAAAAATGTGTTTAGGATGCATTTATAATTAATGTGTTGGAATGACCTTGGTCCAAAACGCCCTAACTAAATCAACAAAGATTTAGACTAGCAGGAAAATGCATTGATAAGGCATGGGCCACAACATTCTTTCAAATCTAGATTATGTGATTGAGCTTGAAGTAAGAAGTAGAGTTCCATTCCTTATAAAATCTTCCATGTGCCAAATAATTTAGCTATAGGCAGAATCTGAAGGTTCAAATGATGACACAACTATTGAAAAAGTAGTTTATGAGGTGTCGATTACACCATGAATGAGATTAAAGAATAAAGTCAAAGATGAAATCAGGTAGATGTTGTCAGAAATGGACACAAGATTGGATTGGAGTTAGTAATAGAAAAATATCGACTTACTTAAAAAGAGAACGAAGCAACGATAACATCAAGTGTTGTTAAATTATTATCGCGACACAAGAAGCGACATACTAGAAGAGGTGAATGAAGGTAAATTGAATGATTAAAATTATAAATGACAGTCAAGATGTGTTAGCATATTTAAAGCAGGGGCGGATCCACCCTTTCGGTTGGGGTGGCATGGCACCCCCTCGATTAATAATTTTTTTATATATTTATGTTGTAATTTGCTTAATTTAGGTTAAATATTTGATCCTGCAACCTCCAGTTGTAAATTAGATAAATGTGCCACGACTGGTAGACACAAGTTTGAATGTATCTTGAACATTTTTCGACTCCCATTTTTCTTTGCGTTTTGTACTTCCTTTGTACCAGTAATTCCCTTTTCGGCCCTCCCAATTTTCTATTTATCTTTTTATTATTTATATTGCTTCCTCTTTTCTATTATTTTATCTGCGATCTCTAGCGAGAACACACAAATAGAAACTTCAAAATCCCTTAAATTAAGCATTTCTCTTAATCTCAAATTTGTGAGTATTTAAATCGAAAAACTTGGGTCTCAATGGGAATTTTGGATTGAGATCAAACTTCATTTTTTTTTTTTTATAATTTCTTTGTTTATTACTCACTCCGTTCATGTTTACCTGTCTATATTTGACTTGGGACACTCTTAATAAGCAATAAATAAAATGAGAAATGAATTGGAGTACTTAATAATAAGGGTAAAATAGGTATAAAATGATAAATTATGTCTTGGTTTTTCAAACTATATAACCTACAAGTAAAAGTGGACATATATTTTTACTATAATGGACAAATAAAAATGAACGGAGGGAGTGTATAATAAAAATTTATGCTATTCTTGTTAAAATCAATTTAAATCACTTTACTACTTAAATTGCGATGAAAATTTCGTAAGCACTGCTTAGAAAAAACATGAAATTTATGATTTATTTTTGAGAACTTGTAGTTTATCTAATTCTACATTTACTTATGGGGTGTATTTACCTATTAAAGAGTTTTTCTATTATTTTTCTTATTTTGATTGGTGTAATTTGAAGATGTTATTTTACTTGTGCAAATTCATTTTTTAATATACATAAGAGATGCAAGTCCCTTGGTGAAAATGTTGATTTTACTTTTGTTGTTAATGAGCGTTAATGAGTGTGATTCCTTATTTAAGATGCTAATTATGTTCGTTTCTTGATTTTTGAGATGTAATTTTCATATTTGCAAATAAAAAAAAAAGCCTATTAAGTTGACCCGAATAAACTAAAAAGAGATGAACCCGACCCAAATACACGTTCCTAACAAGAAGTACATTGAAGAAAATTGTGGCACCCACCACCTTCAAATCCTAGATCCGCCTCTGATTTAAAGGAAAGTATTTTAAGAGAGTGAAATAACCTCACAATGGAGAAGGAAGCCGTTGTCTTTAAATTTTCACTAACGAATAATGATGACTGATGAAGACCTCTTCGATCGAAAGACGTGAATCAATTAAGTTCGAAATAAGTGTTCTTGTGACTTGTATGAATGAAACGTAGTTGGTATGGTACAAGCGTGACTGTAAACACACGTCAATAATGAAAAGGAGAGAATGAAGATTCTTGATTATTTTTAAGAGTTTGATAAAAAAAATTATTCGACAAGTTGTAGTCTTGGTGTGTCACAAGAGGTGGTAGTGACACATAAGAGATAAAGGAGATGCATGGGCGCGCAGGTTGGAGGCACTTAAAAGATTTTCTCAATAAGATTTTTTGTCACGATCCAACCAGAGGGTCATGACGGGCACCCGGCCCTATCTGTCGAGCACCGCTAATCATGCTTTCATATCATAATCATAAACAAGAGTGGACCACGAGGATCATCGGATGAGAATCTGCTAGATCATATGAGAAATATGCTAAAAAGGGAGTGAGCCCGAAAAGACATACTATATGACTATGCTGGACAAAACTGTGCAAGCTTACAAGGCCATCATGGAATACTATGCAGCAAAAATAAAGGCTGAGGGGGCATACAAGGTCTAACTAACCCATGACTATCTACAAGCCTCTATAAGAGTATATGACATAATAAGGTCTGGATAGGGCCCCGCCATACCCGTATGCACACAAAAGTATAATGTACCAAAAACACAACAGCAACTCCGAAATAAGAGGTGTGCTCCAATATCAACTGAACAACAACCTACAGGGGCGGATCGTCAACCTATCTACCTGAACCTGCGGGCATGAAACGCAGCGCCCTCAGAACAAGGAAGTCAGTATAGACAAAGTACTGAGTATGTAAGGCATGAAAGCAGCATGAAAGAGACATAAAAGTACATAGGATGAAATGAATGAAACCTGTATGTCTGAACTGCCTCTGAGGGCCAAAGATATGCATAAATACTGTGCATGTATACATATATGTGTATATAATGCTGGGTCATACATATATATGCGTATATAACGCCTGTCAAGCCTCTGTGGGCATCCCATCATATCATATCGGCCTCTGTGGGCATCATCATCCTCATCCTCATATGACCAGCTGATTAGGTGGTAGTGCGTATGTAACGCCTGAGGGGTCATAGGTCTGTACATATATATACATATGTACATATATATATGTATATATACATAGATATATATATATATATATGTATATATACATATATATATATATATATATATATATATATATATATATATATATGAAATAACATTTTCATGAACAAGTGATTCTATGAATCATACTGAATCTGAAGAATGTCTTACTGAAAACAACATTCTAGAACATGAATCAACATGGAACATCCCTAGCTGCTAAGAATAGAATCATTACGGAGTAGCATTACGTTTCGTTCATAAGGATCTTGCCAAAAGAAGGAAAGTTAGGATGAAATGAATGAAAGTACATAGGATGAAATGAATGAAACCTGTATGTCTGAACTGCCTCTGAGGGCCAAAGATATGCATAAATACTGTGCATGTATACATATATGTGTATATAATGCTGGGTCATACATATATATGCGTATATAACGCCTGTCAAGCCTCTGTGGGCATCCCATCATATCATATCGGCCTCTGTGGGCATCATCATCCTCATATGACCAGCTGATTAGGTGGTAGTGCGTATGTAACGCCTGAGGGGTCATAGGTCTGTACATATATATACATATGTACATATATATATATATATATATATATATATATATATATATATATATATATATATATATATATATATATATATATATATATATATGTATATATACATAGATATATATATGTATATATGAAATAGCATTTTCATGAACAAGTGATTCTATGAATCATACTGAATCTGAAGAATATCTTACTGAAAACAACATTCTAGAACATGAATCAACATGGAACATCCCTAGCTGCTAAGAATAGAATCATTACGGAGTAGCATTACGTTTCGTTCATAAGGATCTTGCCAAAAAAAGGAAAGTTAGCCTTAACATACCTCAAGTTGTCAACAAAGACCCCACAATGAAATTGTCGGCTAGTATTCCAATCTCCTTAGTCACTATAGTACACCTAGCAGCCAACAACACAACAACAACCTTATATAAGTATCTTTAATTCTACATCACTACTCACCCCAAGATTTACATCAAAACAGCCTAGTATACGCTTTGCATACAACACTTATACACTTTATTTTTCCAATTATACCAAGTTTAACATCCTCAACACAATCTCAACATCAACTACTATCCTAACAATAAGGTTTTAGCTTAAGAAAACATTTACAACATGATTCAAGTTAGGTTACATCTCAACTTAATCTCAAATTCATATTTGAACCTTCCCTCCAACTCATTTCCCTCCAAACCTAGCATAATCATCATATAAACTCATAAACATGAAGTTAAGATAAAATCCTACCTCAAAACTCAAGAACACATCAATTCCAAGAGTGCTTCACCTTGAAGTATCCTCCAAAACCACTACCAAGAGGTGAAAACAAGCTTCCATAATCACTTTAGAACCTTTAAACACTTAATATTCTCTTTTGATCCTTTATTTTACTTTGGGGTTTGATAGATATATTGGAGAGAACGTTCTAGAGGGTTGGAGATTAGGGGAAGTGGGGAAAATGAAATAAAATAAGGGATACACGAATTATATAAAAAAAAACATAACTGAGACGACTTAAAAATACGGCCACAAGTACGGACCATATTTTTAAATGTGGTCCGTATCTTGGACCCTAATTCCCATCAAAATATCTTGCCTCTTTACCAAGAGAAGTATGGATCGTATTTCCAAATACGGTCCATATTTCTCACATACGGTCCGTATATTGCACTGTCCAAAATCAATTCCGACGAAACGTATTATCTTTGATTTGTTCATCCTCTAATCCTTCCAACACTGGCCAACCATGAATTTAAACCTTCGTATACTCAAGATGAACACGTCTAATCTCACATATCCTCGCAAATAATTCCACTTTTTGAATCTGTAGCAACCAACTCATGAAGACACTTAACGTACGAAAGTACGGGGTGTAACATTCTCCCCCCTTAGAAACATTGCTCCTCGAATGTTATCACTCTTAGGAGTCTACAGAAATTTTGGCAGAGTCTCTTCTATAATCACACCACTACCAACCTGCCACACAACCTAACAACACAGTGCAATGCCACACAGGACTACAACAATGAATATCAACAATGGTCCCACACAACCAACAAGAGTAACTGATAAATAATACATACCTAAAGACGATGGTGTCATAGTCTGCATCTGTTTTGGAGCGGGAAAGAAATGAGGGTATCTAGACTTCATATCTTCCTCGGCTTCCTAAGTTATCTCCTCTACATTCTTATTTCTCCAAAATACTTTTACAGAAGCTATATCTTTGGTTCGCAACCTACGAACCTGGTGATCTAAGATAGCAACATAGACTTCCTCATATGACAACTGCTCTGTAACCTGAACATCATCTTTGAGCATAATCCTGGAAGGATCTCCGATGCACTTGCGGAGCATGGATACATGGAAAACTGGACGTACCGACTCCAAGTATGAAGGTAAATCCAACTCATAGGCTACTTGGTCTACTCTCTGCATAATTCTATAAGGACCAATGTATCTAGGGCTAAGCGTTCCCTTCTTACTGAATCTCATGACACCTTTCATACGTGATACCTTCAGAAACACCCAATCATGTACCTGGAACTCCAAGTCTCATCGTCTGTTATCCGCATAAGACTTCTGGCGACTCTGAGCTGCTAGCAATCTCTCCTGAATGAGCTTAACCTTATCCACCGCTTGCTGAACCAAATTAGGCCCTATCAACTTTGATTCTTCGACTTTGAACCATCCGATAGGAGATCTACACTTTCGCCTATATAGGGCCTCAGACGGGGCCATCTGGATACTGGAATGGTAGCTATTATTATATGAAAACTTTATAAGTGGCAAATGATCATCCCAGCTGCATCCAAAGTCTATCACACATGCCCGTAGTATATCCTCGAGCGTCTGAATAGTAGGCTCAGCATTGCCATCTATCTATGGATGGAATGCTGTACTAAGGTTCACCTGCGTCCCCAACCCTTCAGGAAGGATCTCTAGAAATTAGCTGTAAACTGTGCACCTCTGTTCGAAATAATAGATACTGAAACACCATGTAATCTTACTATCTCCTTAATATATAACTTCGCATAATCTTTGACGGAATAAGTAGTACTGACAGGTAGAAAATATGCTGACTTCATGAGTCTATTAATGATCACCCATATCGAGTCAAACCTGCGCTGGGAACGAGGTAAGCCGGTAATGAAATCTATATTAATCGCCTCCCATTTCCAAGTCAGAATCTCTATATCCTACAACAAACCGCCAGGCTTCTGATGCTCAAATTTTACCTGCTGACAATTAGGGCATCGAGCCACGAACACTGTGTTACAGGCTGTGCGTCCACCAAACAAGGGACCTGGTCGTGTACTAGTTCCCTTATTCAATGCAATACGAGAATCAACACAAGATTTTTACATGGAGAACTCCTTACTCAAGGGATTAAAAACCATGGCCTACCCCTGTAGGATTTGAACTACACTAATCGAGCAACTCAGGTTACACCTCTATCGTAAGCTAGGAATTAACTCTAATAATCCCTCACCCTTAAAATAACGCTTATGCAACCTAGACTTATCCCAGCCTAGTGTACCACTCAAAGGCACCCTTTGAGAATTCACCATAGTGACTATCTCTAGCCATACAGTAATACAACTAAGCTAACTCTAGCCTAGCGTACCACTCAAGAGCTTGTGGAAGAAACCTTGAGAATTTAGGATACCTACAAACAACTTCTTTTTATGGAAGATTAGGTTTACAGTTTAAGCACAAAAGAACAAAGACTCAACAACCTAAGGACCTAAAATATCTTCAGTTCTGGGCCTGGTCCTTCGGGTTGCTGTGGCTCTATTCTTGAGGAACACCTTGAAAGGTGGAGACTTACACTTTGGATGGAGCAATTTTCGAATTGTGCAAGAATGAGTCTTCTCTTGGAAGATGGTGTCTTTATATGCACAGAGTGAGTGAGAGAGAGACAGAGTAGAGATGACCACTTATGAAATTTGGACCGTTAATCAATCGGCCTTGATGAGGTACTGCTGTACAGCTGCATTGTACTTTTCAGCTGCTCACTTTACAACTGTGGATTTGGACTTTCAACTTTAATGACCAGAACCTTTATTTGAAGGAACCTGGTTCCTCATCTATTCTTCGAACACGTTGTAAGTACTGGATACACTGTCAATAGCTTTACAGCTGCATTGTTGGCTGAGCAGGCTGGAGACCTGATCCCATCTGGTCCTTCTGCTTGTCCCTCATATAGTAGCAATTCCTGCAGGCATCTGATCCTTCAAAGAGTATGTTATACAAGCAACATATGAGATATCATAAGGTTAACTAAGTTTAGACAGATGAACCTAATTGTATCTGGTTCCTTAGAGTTTGTCATGTCATCAAAACATATTATTTGTTATCAATTTCCCCCTTTTGATGATGACAAAGCGACATCATTTGTATTCCCCCGAAGGAACAGATCCCTTACCCAGATACCTCATTTGTTCACCCTGAGACTCAGACCTCGTAGTATTCAGGTTCTTTGAGTAAGGTTTGTCAAATCATCAAAACATGTCATGACATATCAATTTACCCCTTTTTGATGATGATAAATTCATAGACAAACTTCCCCCTGAGAACCAGATTCCCACTCGTTCCCCCTGCGGATCAGTCCTTCACTTGCCCAGCTTGCAGTCCTCTTTCCCTTTTTCATAGTTCCCCTTATCTTTCATACATGTCTCTCTCACATATATCGATTATATTCTTAAGACTGTGAGATGTATGAAAAGGCCATATTGAGGACCGGATTTCTTGCTCTCTCTGGTTTCACTAGGTTTGACAATCATCAAAACATACATATAGATCCTGTTTGGATGGACTTAAAAAAAGCAGCTTATAAACCGTTTTCAGCTTATAAGCTGCTTTTTTTTAAGCTAAGCCAAACGGGCCAACTTATTTTTTTGGGCTTATTTTAAGCACAAAATGGCTTATAAGTTGGCTAGCCAAACACTCAAAAAACTTGAAAGTTATTTCCCCCCTTTTTGATGATGACAAACTGTCTCTCTCACATCATTCTTCCTCCCTTTCCCACCCCTTTATTTTCTTCCCCCTTTTGGCATCATTGAAAAGAGTAATAAAAGTAGCATAAGCCAAAAAGAAGTTCAGTAGCATTAACTCATGGCCACTAGGGCAACACAACATAAGCAAGAATAGTAACAACTATTGACACCTAATTTTTGACCTCGCATAATTTATTTTAATTATCAAGGGTCCTTGGATGTCAAACGGAGTAAAATGTGTATTTTCTACAAGTCAAATGATTTTATAAAACTATTCAGATAATATTTTTCCTGGTAAAATAACTTTTATAATGTGATAAATCATTTGGAAATTGATTTACACATCTTTATAATTAAATACGAAAATATTTGCTAAATTTAATCAAAAAGGGAAACTTCAAACAATTATTCATTTAATTGTTTAAATTATCAGAAAATTAATTAGCAAGCATTTTCTTTAATTGAATAAATTAATCATTTTATCCCTCAATCCTTAATTTTGTATTTTAATGTGCATTTGCATAATTTGTTAGAATTAATCATAATTAATCCTGTACTTAATCGTGATTAAATTCCAATAATTAGTTGTTAGTCAATTATTGTTACACCTCGGAAAAGTTTATGTCATTGTGCGGTGAATAGGCTAACGTAGGTTAAGGTGTATATGCTGTCCCTACTAGTAAGAAGGGCTACTTAAGGACTCTAATTAAGATTTCCAAAGACAATTGAGGTAGAGAGTGTCTTATCCCGTGCACAAGTGTACCAGTAGGTATATCTGGTAATTTACGGGGTTAGAAGTTGAACGGATTGAACCGACGCTGGCTGAGCAGATTCAAGGAAGTCTGCAGACACTAGACATTATCGATGGACCATCGATCATGTTGACGGGCCGTCAATATGCACTGTCGCTATGTTCTGAGAATTCTGATTTGCAGAAATAGATCGACGGGATACTTCGACGGGCCGTCGATCTCCGCCGTCAATAGGACCCTGCAACTTCTGGTCTGCAGGACCAGGTTGACGGATCGTCGACACGTCGACGTGACCGTTGACCCGCTCGTCGAACCGCTTCTTTGAAACTTTTCAGTTTCAGCTATAAATAGACGAGTTGAGCTCTAAATTTTCATATTTGAGTCTCTCTCTAAGTATTGAAGGTTCTAGAAAAAAAATTCTCTCATCATATCATCATATATCCAAGGGAAATCAAGGAGTAAACACCAAGAAATTGTGGAATCAAGTGCAAGGATACACTCTAGGGTTTGTGGAAACCAAGAATCTCTTTGGTGTTGAAGTTGGGTTTTCTCCAAGTGAAGAAATTCCATTCAAAGTCCATTCCTACATCATAAAAGGCAGGACTTATGTTCAATTCATGTTATTAAGAGTATTGAGAGGTTAAAAGACTTGGATTATGGAAGGGAAGAGAATATGGAGTACAAATATGGAAATAGTGACACTCTTGATTAATGACTTAACTTGAATAATAGTTCTTGACATGTTATTAGTACAAACTTGTGGTGAATGGTACGAATGATATTAAAGGAGTATTTTATGAGAATGAATATGATGTTGTAATATAGGTACAGTTATGAATGATCTTGAAGGTGGATTTAAGAAGTAAATAATGTTTAACTTAAGGAACCTATTGATTATGTTATCATGAGTGTTCCTATGGATGTTTAAGGGTTATCTTTTTTCATGAAAGAAGTTGTCGAAACAAAGGAAGTGTCACCGAATTTCCATATTCTTTTAGTTTCTTTAGCTTAAACTTAAGTATGTTTCCGGTTGTTTAATCTTAGTACAAACTCTCTTGAAGGTAAAATCACGAGCTTCAAAGGCAAACAATTAGACGATAAAGTTGAGGAGACGTAAAGGTATGTGAGGCTATTCCCCTTCTTTCAAAGGCATGACTCTTACATTGTGAATTCTTCCCCCTATATTCCCATGACCTTTTTAAATCTCTAAAGATAAAAGTTAAAGACCCTTAAGAGCTTCTTATGAGATATGTTCTATGATAGTGACGATGATAATGATGCCTTCATGAGCTTAATAATCCTATGTTTACGATTCATTGATGTATAATCCTTGTTGTTGCCTCACCTCATGATATTAGTTCTTTCAAGACGAGGCATAGCGATGATGATGTTCTATAATGTAATCGGAGGTTCCTGACCTTATGTCACTCCGATAGGGTACAACTTTTATCGAGCTCTTATGCACACTTCATGATAAGTACATGTGTCTGATTACACCGTGCCTAGATGGCCCGGCATGACACCGCTAGGGCGGGCGACATATGATTAAACCGTGCCTAGATGGCCGGGCATGCCATCACTAGGGCGGGCGACATATGATAACACCGTGCCTAGTTGGTCGGACATGACACCACTAGTGGGCGACGTGATATGATTACCCCGGATGCAGGAGGCCCGGACGCGGGCTAATGATGTTATCGATTCAGACAGATTATGTATGTATGTGTGACATGTTTGAAAGGTAAAAGTGAGTATGCATGATTCCGCCTCAGTAGGCAAGCAACTATAGTTGTCTTTGCTTCTTATGCTTTATATGTTTCCTTATTATGTTATCGTGTATGCCTTACATACTCAGTACATTGTTCGTACTGACGCCCTTTCTTTTTGGACACTGTGTTCATGCCCCCAGGTAGGTAGGGAGGCGGCCCAGATTCTTAGGAGCTATCCAGCAGTTACGCAGGAGCACTCCATTACTCCGGAGGTGCCAGTCATTGATGCATTCTTTTGTGTATATATTTGGGTATGGCAGGGTCCTGTCCCGTCCTTATGTCCTAGTATTCTAGTAGAGGCTCTTAGATACGTATGTGTGGGTAGTAGTTGTTTCATGGATACATTAGTGTATATTTGGTATATCATTTTTGCAGTCGTGAGAGCTTATGTATATATGCATATAGGTATTGCCTTGGAGATTAGGTGTGTTCAGGCTGGGTATGATAACTAGCATAATGGGTGGTGCTCGGTAGTCAGCTCCGGGTACCCGTCATGGCCCACTGGCCGGGTCGTGATAAAAGTGGTATCAGGGCAGTTCTGTCTTAGGGTGTGTCTATGAGACGTGTCCAGTAGAGTTTTGTTTATGGGTGTGAAGCATGCCACATTTATAAACAAGAGGCCGTGGGGCATTTAGGAAAACTGGTCGTTCTTCTTCTCCATAGATCGTGTGATAGAGCTATGTTATAAGATTTTCTTTCCCTAATTATGCG
This sequence comes from Lycium barbarum, assembly GCF_019175385.1. Lineage (NCBI taxonomy): Eukaryota > Viridiplantae > Streptophyta > Magnoliopsida > Solanales > Solanaceae > Lycium > Lycium barbarum. The sequence continues at coordinate 127,136,672 of NC_083337.1, read as the reverse complement.
TTATGGTTTCAGCGATGTCGGTAAAGAGAAAAGCAGCAGCCGCCCTGAAGGGCAAAACTGTGGCAGGAAGACGGGTTGAACAGGAGCCGCCGGTACATGTAGATGAGGGTGAGTCCCATAATAAGGATCTATCTCACACCTCTCACACTCCGCCTGTTTCGAAGGAGCACGAAGGGGCTCCAGCTCCAACTCCAGTACCTCCACCACTGGGTGCTTCGGGTCAACAGATGACCGAGGCCATTTAGTTGTTGACATAGCTAGTTACCGCTCAGGCTCAGCGGCAGAGTGCAGGTCCGGGTGACAGAGCTACTAGTGCTAGAGCCCGTGACTTCATGAGTTTAAATCCTCCAGAATTTTTCGGGTCAAAGCTGGATGAAGACCCGCAAGGTTTTATAGATGAAATGTTGAGGACGTTGAAAATCATCCATGCCTCCGATACTGAATCTGTGAATTTGGAATCTTATAGGCTCCGTGATGTGGCGGTTCTATGGTATAATAATTGGGTAGCTTCAAGGAAGGAAAATGCACCTCCCCCGGTCTGGCAGGAATTTGCAGATGCTTTCTTTCATCACTATTTGCCGCCCAAGGTTCAAAGGGCCTGAGCTGACAGGTTTTTGAACCTAAAGCAAGGAAGTGTGAGTGCTCGTGAGTATAGTCTCCGTTTTAATTCATTGGCCCGATATGCTCCCACTATGGTAGCCGATATGGGAGATAGAGTACACAGATTTGTGAGTGGCTTAGGGCCACATTTATTCAAAGATTGTTTGATAGCTTCATTATAGGAAGGGATGGACATCTCCCCTATTCAGGCCCACACTCAAAATCTAGAAGAACAGCAACAGCCGCAGAGGGGTGAGCGCGATGTTGACAGGGGGTAGAGTAAGAGAGCCAGGTCAGTTGGTGCCAGCAGTGATTATAGAGGGGGATCGAGGCAGTCATACTCTAGGTATTCAGGACAGTCGGCGACTAGTACACCTCCTCGATTTGCGGACAGGAGATTTGAATGCCCCATTTATGCAGGTCAGGGTCAGAGCTCGAGAGTTTTGGGTTCCCAGTTTGTAGGTGATTATAGTCAGAGGAGACCACCGGTTCCATGATGCAGCCAGTGTAGGAAGTTACATTCGGGTCCGTGTCATGAGGGTTTAGATGCTTGCTATGCCTGTGGTCAGGTGGGGCACATGATGCGTAATTGCCCGTCAATGGGTGGTAGAGTTGGGGTTCAGCCTACGGGATCAGCAGCAGGTTCTTCCTTGTCTGTACGCCCTGCCAAGCAAACCCCTCATATTTCAGCAGGTCGTGGTAGGGGCAGAGAAGTAGCATCTATTTCAGATGACACCCAGCCCTGTATTTATGCTATAGCTGGACGTCAAGATTTTGAGTCTTCCCCTGACATGGTTACAGGTATATTATCCATATTCTCTCATGATGTTTTTGCATTTATTGATACTGGTTCTACGTTATCTTATATCACTCCTTATATCTACTCCGGTTGGTGATCCAGTAATAACTAGACAAGTGTATAAGAATTGTATGATTGTGGTATGTTATCGTCAGACTAAAGTTGATTTGGTTGAGCTGGAAATGTTGGATTTTGATGTGATTATGGGTATGGATTGGTTGGCCTCGTGCTATGCTATTGTGGACTGTAGAATGAAAGTAGTTTGGTTCCAATTTCCAGGAGAACCAATGCTCGAATGGGAGGGCAATACAGCGTCCCCGAGGGGTAAGTTTATTTCCTACCTTAAAGCAAGAAAGATGATTGCAAAGGGCTATATTTATCATCTAGTCCGAGTTCATGACACCGAAGCAAAACCGCCGACTCTTCAATCCATCTCGGTAGTAAATGAGTTCCCAGATGTATTTCCAGATGAACTTGCAGGTCTTTCACCGGACGGGAGATTGATTTCGGTATCAATGTGTTGCCGGATACCAAACCTATATCTATTTCTCCCTACAGAATGACTCCTGCAGAATTGAAAGAGCTAAAAGCGCAATTGAAAGATTTGCTTGAGAAGGGATTCATTAGACCTAGCTCATCGCCATGGGGAGCAACTGTCTTATTTGTGAGAAAGAAAAATGGTTCTTTACGAATGTGCATCGATTATAGGCAGTTGAACAGGGTGACAATAAAGAATAAATATCCACTTTCGAGAATCGATGATTTTTTTGATCAATTGTAAGGTGCCAAGTGGTTTTCCAAAATAGATTTGAGATCGGGTTATCATCAAGTGAGAGTTAGAGAAAAATATATTCCGAAGACAACTTTCAGAACCAGATATGGTCATTATGAATTCTGAGTAATGTCATTCGGGGTTGACAAATGCCTCAGCGGTGTTCATGAATTTGATGAATAATGTATTCAGGCATTTTCTAGATCTATTTGTAATCGTGTTTATAGATGATATTCTAGTATATTCTCGGTCGGAAGCAGAGCATGCAGATCATTTACGTACTATCCTTGGAATTCTTCGGACTCGTGAATTATATGTCAAATTTTCAAAATGTGAGTTCTGGCTGAATTCTGTGACCTTTCTGGGCCATATTATCTCAGCTGACGGTATTCGAGTTGATACTCAAAAAATTGAGGCTGTGAAGACTTGGCCAAGGCCTACAACGCCTACAGAGGTCCGTAGCTTCTTGGGCTTGGCAGGTTACTATAGGAGATTTTTGGAAGGGTTTTCTTCTATTTCAGCACCATTAATGAAGCTAACTCAGAAGTCATAAAATTTCAATGGACTGATGCCTGCGAACGCAGTTTTCAGGAATTGAAGGATAGATTGACTTCAGCCCCAGTCCTGACATTTCCCGAAGGATCAGAAGGCTATGTTGTTCATTGTAATGCCTCCGGTGTTGGATTGGGCTGCGTGCTGATGTAACACGGTAAAGTCATTGCCTATGCTTCCCGGCAGTTGCGAAAATATGAAAGGAATTATCCAACTCATGATCTCGAATTGGCTGCAGTTATTCATGCATTAAAAATGTGGAGACATTACTTGTACGGTGTATATGTTGATATTTATACAGATCACAAGAGTCTCCAATATATTTTCAAACAAAAGGAGTTAAATCGTCGGCAAAGGCGGTGGTTAGAATTATTAAAGGATTATGATGTGAGTATTTTATATCATCCTGGGAAGACGAATGTAGTAGCTGATGCACTTAGCCACAAATCAATAGGAAGTCTATGTGAGGTCCCTCTGGAGAAGAAAGAACTAATCCATGAGCTTCACCAGCTAGCTAGCCTCGGAGTTCGTCTAATTGATTCAGGCAATGTAAGGGTTGATATTCATAATTCAGCTATTTCCTCTTTAGACACGGAAGTAAGAAGGTGCCACTATGAAGACCCCAGTTGAATCACTATAGAGATATGTTTCCTGAGAAATTGAAGCCGCCATTTGGAGTTTTTACGGATGGAGTTCTTAGGTATCGAGGCAGGCTATGTGTGCCAGATGAGGCAGGGCTACGTCGTCAGATTCTGGAAGAAGCTCGTTATTCCCGGTATTCTATTCACCCAGGGGCAACAAAGATGTATCATGATCTTAAGCGAATATGTTGGTGGGATGAAATGAAGAAGGACATAGCAGAATTTGTAGCTCAATGTCCAAACTGCCAGCATGTGAAAATTGAACATCAGAAGCCAGAAGGATTGTTGCAAACGATGGAAATTCCAACTTGGAAATGGAAAGTGATTAACATGGATTTCATTGTAGGCTTACCTCGTTCCCGGCACAAGTATGACTCCATATGGGTGGTAGTTGATAGACTCACGAAATCAGCCCATTTTCTTCCGGTCAGGATTACGTACTCAGCAGAAGGTTATGCAAGGTTGTATCTTAAGGAGATAGTGCGACTTCATGGTATCCCAGTATCTATTATCACAGATAGAGGAGCGCAATTTACTGCTAAATTATGGAAGTCCTTTCAAGAAGGTTTGGGAACTCAAGTGAGGCTCAGCACAACATTTTATCCACAAACTGATGGACAAACGGAACACACTAGTCAGACTTTAGATGATATATTGCGGGCATGTGTACTAGATTTCAGAGGCAATTGGGAAGATCATTTGCTACTAATTGAATTTGCCTATAACAACAGTTATCATTCCAGCATCCAAATGGCTCCATATGAAGCTCTGTGTGGAAGAAAGTGTAGATCGCCAATTGGGTCGTTTGAAGTAGGAGAGGTATAACTAATAGGTCCAGAGTTGATTCAACAAGCGGTGGAAAAGATCAAGGTTATTCGAGATCGATTGTTGACAGCCCAAAGTCACTAGAAATCTTATGCAAACAACCGTCGGCGAGGCTTGGAATTCCAAGTTGATGATTGGGTATTCCTGAAGGTATCACCGATGAAGGGCGTGATGAGATTTGGCAAGAAGGGAAAATTGAGTCCTCAATATGTCGGACCTTATAAGATTGTACATAAGGTGGGCCAAAGAGCTTATGAACTGGATTTACCCCCAGAGCTTGAATCAGTCCACCCAGTCTTTCATGTGTCAATGCTCCGCAAATGTGTTGGAGATCCAGCTAGAATTGTGCCAGTGAATGATATTCAAGTTACAGAGAAATAGGCTTATAAAGAGGTGCCTATAGCCATATTAGATCGGCAAGTACGGAAGCTTAGAAACAAAGAGGTAGCTTCAGTCAAGGTCTTATGGAGAAACAATAACCGAGAAGAAATCAATTGAGAAGTGGAGGAAAACATGAAGTCTAAGTACCAGCAATTGTTTCCACCCCCGAAAGAGATTCAAGATGAGACGCCATTATCATAAGGTATGTACCACTTTCTTTTAATGCTTTTGGTCGTGTATGGCCACATCCTCTTGCCATTGTGTTGTATCCCTGTGAGGTAATGTTATTGTGGGTTGTTGTGACAGGGTGGTAGTGCCATATTACCGGGAAAACTCTGGCGAAATTTCTATAGAATCCCCGAGAACCTCAAAAATTTTTATGTCATTGTGCGGTGAATAGGCTAACGTAGGTTAAGGTGTGTATGCTGTCCCTACTAGTAAGAAGGGATACGTAAGGACTCTAATTAAGATTTCCAAAGACAATTGAGGTGAAGAGTGTCTTGCCCCATGCACAAGTGTACCAGCAGGTATTCATGGTAATTTACGAGGCTAGAAGTTGAACAGATTGAACCGACGCAGGCTGAGTAGATTCAAGAAAGTCTGCAGACACAAGACATTATCGGCAGACCGTCGATCATGTCGACGGGCTGTCAATATGCACCGTCGCTATGTTCTGAGAATTTTGATATGCAGAAACAGATTGACGGGACACGTCGACGGACCGTCGACACGTCGATGGGCCGTCGATCTCTGCCGTCAATAGGACCCTGCAACTTCTAGTCTGCAAAAGCAGGTTGACGGAGCAAATCGACGGACCGTCGACACGTCGACTTGACCGTCAACCCGCTCGTCAAACCGCTTCTCTGGAACTTTCCAGTTTCAGCTATAAATAGACGAGTTGAGCTCCAAATTTTCAGATTTGAGTCTCTCTCTATGTCTTGAAGGTTCTAGAAAATAATTCTCTCATTATATCATCATATATCGAAGGGAAATCAAGGAGTAAACACCAAGAAATTGTGGAATCAAGTGCAAAGATACTCTCTAGGGTTTGTGGAAACCAAGAATCTCTTTGGTATTGAAGTAGGGTTTTCTCCAAGTGAAGCAATTCCATTCAATGTCCATTCCTACATCATCAAAGGTAGGCCTTATGTTCAATTCATGTTATTAAGAGTATTGAGAGGTTAAAAAACTTGGATTATGGAAGGGAGGAGAATATGGAGTACAAATATGGAAATAGTGATACTCTTGATTAATGAATTAACTTGAATAATAGTTCTTGACATGTTATTAGTACAAACTTGTGGTGAATGGTACAAATGATATTAAAGGAGTATTTTATGAGAATGAATATGATGTTGTAATATAGGTACAGTTATGGATAGTCTTGAAGGTGGATTTAAGAAGTAAACAATGTTTTACTTAAGGAACCTATTGATTATGTTATCATAATGTTCTTATGGATGTTTGAGGTTTATCTTATTTCATGAAAGAAGTTGTTGAAACAAAGGAAGTGTCACCGAATTTCCATTTTCTTTTAGTTGCTTTAGCTTAAGCTTAAGTATGTTTCCGGTTGTTTAATCTTAGTACAAACTCTCTTAAAGGTAAAATCACGAGCTTGAAAGGCAAACAATTAGACGATAAAGTTGAGGAGACGTAAAGGTATGTGAGGCTATTCCATTTCTTTCAATGGCATGACTCTTACATTGTGAATTCTTACCCCTATATTCCCATAACCTTCTTACATCTCTAAAGATAAAAGTTAAAGAGCCTTAAGAGCTTCTTATGAGATATGTTCTATGATAGTGACGATGATAATGATGCCTTCATGAGCTTAATAATCATATGTTTACGATTCATTGATATATAATCCTTGTTGTTGCCTCACCTCATGATATTAGTTCTTTCAAGGCGAGGCATTGCGATGATGATGTTCCATAATGTAATAGGAGGTTCCCGACCTTACGTCACTCCAATAGAGTACAACTTTTATCGAGCTCTTATGCACGCTTCATGATAAGTACATGTGTCTGATTACACCGTGCCTAGATGGCCGGGACGTATATGATTACACCGTACCTGGATGGTCGGGCATGACACCGCTAGGGAGGGCGGCATATGATAACATCGTGCCTAGTTGGCCGGACATGACACCACTAGTGGGCGGCGTGATATGATTACCCCGGACGCGGGCTAATGATGTTATCGATTCAGACAAATTATGTATGTATGTGTGACATGTTTGAAAGGTAAAAGTGAGCATGCATGATTCCGCCTCAAGAGGGAAGTAGTTATAGTTATCTTTCCTTGTTATGCTTTATATGTTTCCTTATTATGTTATCGTGTATTCCTTACATACTCAGTACATTGTTCGTACTGACACTTTTTCTTTTTGGATGATGTGTTCATGCCCACAGGTAGGCAGGGAAGCAGCTAGAGGTGTCAATATGGGCTGGCCCAGCCCAACCCAACCCATCCCTAAAGGGCCAAAGAATTAAATGGGCTAGGACGGACTGACCCTTTTAATTGAAGGGCCTACAAAATGGCAGCCCAACCCAGCTCTAAGCGGGCCGCGGGTTAGGATGGGCCAGCCCTTTAAATTTTTTCGTCTTCCGAAATAACATTTTCTAAGTGATTTTTGGTACAATTTGAACATGAAACTTATGCAATATGAAATAGAATCTTCTACCACACCATTCTTAAGCAAAATCATATCATAGAAGAAAAAAATTTTAAGAGAACAAATATAAATTATTATTTTTGATCACTAATTCAGATCACGTTCAAAAGAAATTAAACATAATATAAATTCTAAGACTAAAAAGTATTACTTTATTTTCTAATTTACTACTTAGTAGTAAGTACATTCTTTTTTAATCATTACTTTTATCTTTTTGTTTAATTTACTTATATTTTTTTTTTAAAATTAATTAATTTATTATTCTTTTCTGGCCTCAAGGGCCGGCCTCAGCCCAACCCTTGAGGCTGGCGGGCCAAGAGAGGCTGGGCTTTTGAGCCTCACTTCTATATGGGCCAAAGAAATCCTAGCCCAACCCTACTTAAATGAAGGGTTGGGTTGGGCCGGCCTCGCGGGCCAAACCCATATTGACAGCTCTAGAAGCAGCCCAGATTCTTAGGAGCTATCCAGCAGCTACGCAGGAGCACTCCATTGCTCCGGAGGTGCCAGTCATTGATGCATTCTTTTGTGTATATATTTGGGTATGGCGGGGTCCTGTCCCATCCTTATGTCCCAGTAATCTAGTAGAGGCTCGTAGATACGTATGTGTGGGTAGTAGTTGTCTCATGGATACATCAGTGTATATTTAGTATATCATTTTCGCAGCCGTGAGAGCTTATGTATATATGTATATAGTTATTGCCTCGGAGATTAGGTGTGTTCAGGATGGATATGATAATTAGCATAATGGGTGGTGCTCGGTAGTCAGCTCCGGGTACCCGTCATAGCCCACTGGCTGGGTCGTGACAATTATGGCCATGATTGAATTAACCAAATTCATTGGTTCAAATCAATTGAGGTCATTATTACAAACTAGCCTTTAATTACTTTAATTTTTCTGTTATGTCCACAATTGAAGTAACCAATTCATGGTTTAAGGCAAATTGGGGTCATTTTTGCAAAATTAGCCTTTTAATGGTTTAATTGATATAATTATGATCTTATTTGAAATAGCCAAATTCGTTGGTTCAAATTCATCAAGGTCATTATTGCAATTTAACTTTAAATTGGCTAATTAGGCCAAATATGGCCATAATTGTAATAATCAATTAGATTAAACTCAATTAAGGCCATATGTGCAAAACTAAGCCCAATTTACAATTAGTCATATTTTAAATTGTTTAATCGGCCAATTACGTCCTAATTCGGTTATAATTGAAATATTGTGGTCAATAATCAATATTTTTAGTGTTGCCCATTTATTAATTTTCCCATTTTTCCCTTCATACCTATATATACACTAAATATACGTATACATATACATTATGTATATACATATGTAATTAGGGCCCTTTCTCCTTTTCTAAAAAAAAAAGGGACCAGGTCAGGCCCAAAAACAAGTTTAAGGGGATAATACCCCCATTCATCTTCCATAACAAACCAAACGACCCTTTAGAAAAAGAGGGTTCCCTCTTAGAGGAAACCCTAGCCGCCACCCTGCGAGATTTCTCTCTCTTCGGTCAAAAATTGCAAAGTTTCACATGCACGTACATTTATCAAGCTTTGCTCAACCTATTTGAGCAAAGCATTAATTGTTTTGTACCCTTTTCCATCAAAGACCACCCAAACAAGGTATATTCGTCCTATTTTTTTTTTTTGTATAATTTTCTGCATTTTTACAACATTAGAACTGAGAAAACTTTATTTGATTTTTGTTTGTTTTGATTTTCTGGGGATTCTTATGGTTCACAAGGAACCGAGTGGATTGACCACTTTTGTGTCAATCCTGACCCTCAATGTATTTCTATGTCTAAATCTCGATTGGCTAATATCATAGGAAGAAGAAATTCACAAAATCCCACAAGTCCCACATCGTGTGAGGACTAGGGTTTAGGTACTTTTAGGGTTCTACAAATAGAACCCCCTTTCCATTGAAAAAACAAGTTTTGACACATGAATGTCTGTGGAAAAACCCTGATCTTGAGTTTTCTACTAAGGACTAGGGATTTTAAGTTTAATTTTTTTAAAAGACTTGACATCAAGTTGAGTCTATTAGTTTCAAAGTTTAACTCCTTTTGTTTTCGCGTGGCTGAGGGTGTTTGAGGAAGCACAAGGTTTCCCAGATCCATTCTTGATACGACTGCACCAACAAAAGGTAATTTCCTTATCAAGATTCTATATTTATTTCAATTTTGTCTAGTTTTTCCTACTTAATAATGTTTAGTTATTACCTAGTATTGCTATAGGACTTTCAATATTCAAAAAATGTGATATATAGGTGTTGTGCTTGTTTAGCTGACTTTAGTTTGAATCAGTTAGCCTGAATGTGATGACTAATCTAAAATATGTGTAGTCATGTATGAGGATGTTTAAATCTACCCAAATGTTCCAAAATATGTTTAAATGTGCTTAAGTGAATATAAGTGTTCCCTAAGGGATTTGGATATGTTTAAACAAGTCTAAAATATGTTTAAGAATGCTTAACTGTATCTAAATATGCCTAGTTGCATCTGAGTGTGTTCAGGACTACCTGAATATCTTTGAATCTGCCTAAACTTGTCTAAGAGCCTGTTTGGAAAGCCATCTGGTAATTGGAATTGGTGTAATTACTACCCTAGTAATTACACAACCTAGTAATTTCACAGTATTGTAATTACCACGACCTGTTTGTTTGTCACAATGTAATTATAGTGTAATTACAAGCGTGATGTTTGGTTGCACATGCGTAATTACACAGTTAGTTTAATTAAAAAATAAAATTTAAAATTAATATTTAAAAAATATGTGCATATATAAATGATATTAAATTATTTAATTAATAATACATTGTTTCTTGAAAATATGTTAATTAGTAATCATATATTTGTAAGTAATATTGTAAAAAATAATTGATATATAATTTCAAGTTAATAATATTTTAATTAATTATAAAACTTAAAAGCATACCTTTTCTATGAGAATATCATGGGATTTGATGTTTGATAAAAAATATATATTTATAAATGTAATGTCATAACATTATTCAAATGTTTGACAATAATTCTATCAACTGTAAGTGAAAAATAAATAGCATGCAATGTGAAATAACAAGTCAATAGTACTAAAGCAAATATTTTTAAAATCGAAAATATAACCTAAATTCAAAATTCAAAAGAAAAAAATTTAACATAATACACTTATGTCAAATTCCAACGTTATATAAGTAAGTTTCAACGTAGCATAAGTAAATACTCCTATAATTCAAAAGAAAGGGAAAATATAGTTTATAACCTCATTCACAACGAATATTTAAGAGATGTAGTTTCAAATATTAGAATATTAACACGGTTATGCTAAATGAATAAAATAAAAAACTGAAAAAAAATACGAGCAATTACATGGAACCACAAGAAGTAAAGGTTGAGAATGAGAAGAAAGGAAATGAAATATAAATACTATAAAAAGAAAAAAAAATTTAAAAATAAAAATAAAAAAGAAATTAAATAATAGAAATAAAATATAAATTAGAAAAGAAAAGAAATTAAAATTAAATTAAATTAAATTAAATTAAATAATAGAAATAAAAAATAAATTAAAAAAGAAAAAAATTAAAATAAAATAAACTAAAAAGTAACCCTGTAATTACAGGGTGTAATTACACCCAATTCTCAGCCCCCCCCCCCCTCCCCCCCGAGAATTGGAGAGTGTAATTACATTCTCTCAATTACACTCAATTCCTACCTAACTGTGTAATTACCTGGTCAAACAAACAGGCCAAACTGTGTAATTACATCCAATTACACCCAATTCCAATTACCTGGGTGGCTTTCCAAACAGGCCCTAAGTGTGTCTGGAATGATTTGAATATGGCCTCTGAATCTGAATCTGTATAGCATAGGTTAAATGGGAATTTGTTGTGATTGGCCTTGATAGTTGAATCACCTTAAGTGAAGGAAATTTGAAAACTATCTAGTACAAGTTAAAAGGGGCAAAACTGATCTGTGTGACTCCTGTTAAAAGAGTTACTTAGATTTGGTTCAATGATGATGTTTGGAAAGCCTTGGGTGTACATATGGGGATTAAAAACCACTTGACATAGAGGATTCTTTTTAAAGATACCTTAAAGAGAGGATTGAGGGAATCAAGTCAAAACTTGGTTAATGGTGTACCTCTCCTCTCAAATAAGAGGTGTCATGGCACACTCTGTAAATCTATGGGGTGGATATTCTTCATGTGAATGCCTTGGACACTCAAACCTTGTCATTAAACCAAAGGATGGGGAATGTGAGATGAACTGGTTAAGTGTCAAGATAGGCTATTAAAATAAAAGGAGAAACTGTCCATATGAACTGTTGATTACTGGGAAAGGAAAGGAATAGGCTAGGATGAGATTCTAGTAATAAAACTGTCTCACTGTGAATGCTAGACTATTGGAGATCCCCTGTTTGACTTAAACTCTCTGTATCATCTTTTCCTTCTAAGATTTCCTAAAACTGAGGGGCATATTTGTGATGTGAACTAAGATATCTGGACCCTGTACACTTATCTCCGTATGTTCCTTTGTTGTTTAAATTGACCTAAGATGGATGGGGCTATCCCTGTGTCATTTTGATTTACCTAGATCTTCTCAGTCCTGCCTCTCTTGTGTTTTTGCTCATCTAGACCGATAAGTCTTATATGTTCTTATGATAATATTCTGATTTCCTGAATCTTTCCCCTGTATTCTCAGTTGCAAAATGCCTACGTCTTTTAATTTGTGGATCTCACTGTTTCTTGGTGTTTGCTTAAACTTTGCAAATCATGAATAATGTGTTGACATGATCTTGTATAAGTACTATATGGATTGTAGATCAGTTGATACTGCTTTAATAAGTCATCTGCCTAGTATATGCTTTAATAAGTTTGAACACTAAGCTTGGCCTTAGTTCAGGTTTTGTCACTGCTTGGAAATTAAAGGATAATTAGTTGATTAGTTCGATCATAGGCTCGGGGAATAGGCTTCAAGGGTTAGATATACATGAAATATACATAGGATAATAAGAAGGAGCGGAGGTATACCTATGGTATACATTTGATATGCATATAATATGTGTATACCATTGGTATATCAGATGTATATATATGAGCAAAGTAGGCATGTACAATGAGCACAAAAGGGATAGAATTCTTCTAGGCCCAAAGCTAAACTTAGTGAGAATGTGGGCTAGGCCTATTTCAATTTAACATAGAAATAGGCTTAAACACCTAGTCAAAGATTCAGAATTAGGAAGGGATTTGGGCTTGGCCCATTGCAACCTGAAGTAAAAGCAGGCCTAATTAATTTAGTTGTAAACAGGAAAGTAAATGGGCTTGAGTAAGGTTACTAAGGCATTTGATGGGCTGCCAGGCCCAATAACCTGAAACTTATATGTGCATACGTATCTTATTTTGTGTGTGTGTGTGTGTGTATATATATATATATATTTATAAACACCTAGTCAAAGATTCAGAATTAGGAAGGGATTTGGGCTTGGCCCATTGCAACATCAAGTAAAAGCAGGCCTAATTAATTTAGTTGTAAATAGGAAAGTAAATGGGCTTGAGTAAGGTTACTAAGGCATTTGATGGGCTGCCAGGCCCAATAACTTGGAACTTATATATGCATACGTATCTTATTTTGTGTGTGTGTGTGTGTATATATATATATTGATATACTCGTGATAAGTACAGTAAATAATTTCTAACCGGTTTTCCTTTTTTCCTCCTTCCTCCTTTACTGCATGGGCCACTTGGGTTGGGTCAAAACCATTCTGTTAGGCTATGGCCCAGCAGGCTCTTCCTTCACAATAAAATGGTTCACGAAGATGTATAAGGGAAGTAAGTATATGTGAACGCGCATTGAAGGCCCAACCATGGGTGAAAATGGTTAACTAGGGGTTTGGTACACCCCTAGACTACCCTTCTCTTTAGCTATTAATGTTAATCTCATTTGTGTTTGAATATTGTATGTAAATAGTTTGTATGAACCTCATATATATTGGAATCCTTATCGTTTGAACTAGTCATCTTAGGATAACGATGCATTTGCCGTTTAGTAGAATTTAAGCTCCCCAAACGATTTGCAAAACTCGGACTAAGTATAAAGAATTTTCAAGGCTTAAAGATTTAAGTAAAAATGACTTTGACAAATCAAATAAAAAGGCGAAAAATGATTTTCCAGAATCATGAGTACTATGGAATTTTCCTCAAATCCACCCGATTAATTTTATAACCAACAAATACTTTTCTTTACAAATTAGATTGATTTTTGGGTAAAATTAAATTAAGCTAAGCAGTTTGGGCCAAGGCCAACAGAAATGGGATTTTAGATAAAAACCATGGTAAAAACTATTGGGCCTCAGCCCCCTCTTTATTTTAAAACCGGACACAAGATTCTTGGGCTAAGGCCCGATAATATTGAAGAAAAATGACAATTGTTTTGGGCCAAGCCCATTGGTGTTTTTACCACATTCCTGGCCTAAGCCCAACCCAAAAACAAGAAATGAAATCCAATATTTGTACATATACACGGTTACGTAAAACAAAAGCAAATGATTTTTTATAACTTGTAAAAAATGAAATTATAAATCCGAACCTAAAGTACCCCATATATAAGGGGGATATATTCAATTTCTTTCCAAAATCAAATGATTTGCAAATAATGACAAGTTTTATAAATGCGGTGAATAAACACTAAATAAACAGTTCAAGCAAATAATCACACACTGGGATTCGAAGGTCAACCGTCTACTACGGATCCTTAATACTAGGGTGCCTAACACCTTCCTTAGGGGAACCAGAACCCTTACCTAGAACTTTGGTTACAAAGGTTTCTTTTATATATGTAGTTTTACAACTAAAATACACTATCCTTATATATAAAAGGAGGCTATTGTTATCTGGATATTATAAATCCGAACCTAAACTACCCCATATATAAGGGGGATATATTCAATTTCTTTCCAAAATCAAATGATATGTAAATAATGACAAGTTTTATAAATGCGGAGAATAAACACTAAATAAACAGTTCCAGCAAATAATCACACACTGGGATTCGAAGGTCAACTGTCTACTACGGATCCTTAATACTAAGGTGCCTAACACCTTCCCTAGGGGATCACCAGAACCCTTACCTAGAACTTTGGTTACAAAGGCTTTTTCACGGCGTTTGAATAAATCCTTTGAACACCCGATTTTCCTAATTCCTAAAAATTAGGTGGCGACTATTTTTCAAAACAAGTCGGAAAGTGGCGACTATTTTTCAAAACAAGTTTGAAAGAGCACCAACTACCTTCTAGTAGCTTTCCGAGCGCTAATCCCGCCCGTGAAATGCGAACCATAACAACAAGTATTAAGATCATTGCACAACTTAGAGTAAATACCAAATTAGATTAAGCATATAAAAACCACAGTAGTCTTAATCAGTACAAAATATGATGCTTAAACTGCCATGAGTGCCATAGTCATTAAGCGATTGAATACAAAGGGTCAGATATTCAGGGCACCACTGAGACCTGATCTCTTTGGCTTCTTGAGCATTTTTATTTCTTTAATGATTTTCACATCATCCTCAATATAATATCATGTACAACCGGCAACCAAATGTGCATAATAGGCTAGTGAATTCATAAAGACCGAACATGTGCACCTTGTAGATGTAGCATAGCCAGTTTGTAGCTGTGCCGGATCCGTTTCATCAACCAGTACATGGTAATGAGGTGAACGGCTAGTACCTCAAATTTTAGCGTGGCAATACCAGTAAACAGTAGGCTCCATAAGGTGGCACATCTTGGTAGCTATCACAGTACCTGGCAAGGTGTTTCCATCCTTGTATGTCATGTTAGGATCATTGTAATTCACAGAGAGCAGATGTGTATGATGTCTCTTCTGCACTACCACAAGGATTACTCGTGACAGATACCCTTCTTCCAATGGATTGCATGCCTTGCGGATTGCATCCATTTCTCGCCTAGTAGGTTCCTTCCCTTTCATTTGTTTTGAAAATGAGGCAAGAGCTCTGAGATGTGCAATGTCACTTATGCTTGTGTTGTCCTAACCCTGCCACGCATGTGTACTTGTGATGGTACAAGAGTGAGTTAGATGCCACCGAAAAATACCTTTTAACATTGTACCTTTCCTCTTAATATAACCAAGCATGAGGAAATTTGAGGAAAGGCAATAAGTTGAGCTTGATCAAACCCATCTCCTATCTTCCAAAGTGCTTCCTGTTTAGCTTCATTTCACAAGAACACACTCCCAATTGAAGGTCCGTAAATGAGGGGAATCATCCATTCTCTCAGTTGTATTCTTCGATCAGTCTCATTTCATGTAACTTTTGGCTGCCTCTTCTCAATCTTTTGACCAGTCCTAGATTCAGCCCAGCTACTTTTCATAGGAACATAGGTTCCACCCCAAATGATATCCCACAGCTTAGATCATCAGCCATGAAAAGTTATGCCTTTTCCCTTTTCACCATCCATGATATTCTCTGTTAGATCTTGGTGGTCTTGTGATAGATTCTCCTTTCTCTAGGCTTGGTGAACTAGCCATGATGAAGATCCTCTCTAGGTGTTAACCTTTTAGAAAGAACCCGCTCTGATACCAATTGTTACAGGATGTGCGTCTACCAAACAGTATATGAGGGACTTGGTCGTGCACCAGTTCTCTTATGCAATGTAGTATGAGAATCAACACAAGATTTTTACATGGAAAACTCCTTGCTCAAGAGATTAAAAACCACGACCTACCCCTGTAGGATTTCAACTGCACCAATCGAGCAACTCAGGTTACAACTCTATCGTAAACTAGGATGAAACTCCCATAATCCCTCATCCTTACAATAACACTTATGCAACCTCTACCCTTGACTACCCCTAGCCAAGCACACTAATACACCCAGACTTACCCCAGCCTAGTGTACCACTTAAAGGCACCCTTTGAGAATTCACCACAGTGACTAACTCTAACCACATACTAATAGAACTAAGCTAACTCTAGCCTAGTTGTTATATCCCGTGTTTTCACACGTTTGGAGAAACTTGAATTTTATTGGATTTTTGAGATATAAGGTCAAATTTGATATTTTGTTGAACATAGGAGTTATGCATGAAAGAATAGAGTCATGAAAGTGTGGGACAAGGATAAGGGCAATTTTGGAATTTTGGAAATTAGTTTCGGGAATTACAAAATACGATCCACAAGTTATTGGGCTTGTAAAATAAGAAGCAAATTGAGGCCCAAAGAGATTAGGGGTGGCCGACCATGATGGCCTTGGCCCAAGCCCATTTTTAGTTGGTCATGTGACCAAGCACTTCAATTATATATTTAGAAGATGAATACTTAGGATAAACATAACACAAAAAAATCAAGAACAACACAAAGAGAAAGTGAAGCTCTCGGCTTGGAGAGCAAAAATTAGCCCTAAAAAATATTGCTCCAAAAATTTATTTCTTGTTGATTTCCTACTAAGTTAAGGTTCCTTTGTAACTTGGTATAGTTGGTTTGGAGTGGGGAGCATTAGAATCACCAAAGTGATTACATCTCCAAGTGAAGAAGACTTGAGGAAAAGGTAAGAATTTCTACCTTTTTATTGTGTTGTTGAGTTTTGATTGTGTTGTAGTATGTAGAAAGTGTTGATTGTATGGAAGAAGGGAAGTTTGCAAAGTGGGTTTGGAATTGGAGGTATAGCCGTGTGTATATATAGGTGGTATAGCCACAATGTGTTGCATTCATGTTATATTCTAGTTGTGATTGTGATGAAATGCATATTGCGATTGAAAGTTGAATGATTTAGTTGAAATTGTTAAAATAAGCATATGGCCGTGTGGTATATTGGATTTGGGATAGAAATGAGTTAAGTTGTTTAGTGTGTTAGTATGTTGTTGTGATGTTTGTAATGTAAATGAAGTTAGAATGATATAAGTTTGTATTGAATTGGAATGTAGAAACTTATGTCGTTTTAGTATGATTTTCCGACATTAAGGAAATGAAGTTGTTTGGTTGTGAATTATGATGATCATTGATGAAATTGGAAGTTGGAAACTTGTTATGCAATTGTATGCCAAAGATTTGATGTTTTCCATAAGTTATGACTTTGGCGGAAAGTTGTATATTATGTATATCAAGTGTATAACTTAAGGAAAATGATATGAAATGTCTCTAAATCTATATTGTGATGATCTTGAGTGATAATGGATGCGAAATCATTGATATTAGTGAAGGTTTGGATTAGAATGAAGGTTATGCCAACTTGTGAGAAAAATGACTAGTTGAAGGATATTTGTGTTTTTGATGTTCTTTGTTGATGTTAATGTTGTCGTTTGGGTTGTTGTTGATGATTTCTAGCCGAGTTGAATTCTCGGGGTGCTATATGTATAGGGGAAGTGCTGCCGAAATTTCGGTAGACAAATATGCTTTAAGTTGGAATAATGGTATTCATAACTCACAATTGGTAAACTTGACCAATTGCAGTTTTTCGACGAAACGGGAAGTGAGTTTGGAAAGGCTTAAGGAGCGTGAAAGGTATGTAAAGCAACCTCAATTCTTCCCTTGGTATGCCAGTAGTGTGTTAGGGTCGGATCCGGGCCTCGAAGGACCTCTTGGCCCTTGGAATCCGCAAGAGAAAATCTCAGTTTTTCCTTCAGTGGAATTGAACCACTTTAGTATGCTTTTCCGGAAAATTATGCAACTTTGCTCCAAATTACTTGGAAAGTCATAGAATGTTTGTAGAACCTTTTTAAGTGATACTATAAGCTTAGAGGGCACAGTTTGAGCCCGTCGCCTTATTTGTCCCAAGGCGGGCCCACTATTCCCGGTTTTGCCCTTAATGTGCTAAAGCTTCCTTTTTAAGCGATTTTTGAAAGAAATGTTTTGATTACCCTACTAATCGCCTAACGAATATTGTTTTAAATATTCTATTAAATCTTATAAATTATTTTGACACTCGGAATGACTTCGGGAAGGTTATATTTCTGTACTTTATTATGATATCCGAAATGCATATATTATGATTCCGTCTGACTTCATTGGATTTGTTTATCTTTGATATGCCTCTTCGAGTCTTTGAAAATGTTTATGATATTTTTAAATTGCATTAGTCTCTCACTACTCCATTCGTGGATGCCCCAATGATTCCCACACTGAGCCCGGGCCAGGATATGTTGTCAAGCGTGATTCTCTGCATTGTTCGCCGCGTCCCGATGTGAGGGGGCAGGTATACGCGTACATGGGTCTGTGGAGTATGATGTGCCATGTCCGCCTATTCTAATTTGATCTGTTATGGCCATTTTGATATGACATTTTATAATACGGGGCCACACCCCTTTTTCTGATTCCTCTGTATTGTGGCACCAGCGTCGGGAGGGTGGCCACGTTCTGTCTGCTGAGTCCCGTGGCAGGGACCGGATATGATATGACATATGTTTCTGTACACATTCTGTCTGTTTTGGAAATATGCATTTGACACTCTGGATTTTGTACTCATTTCCTGAAATCATTATGATTTGACTTCTGTGATTCCGCTTTACATATTCAGTACATATTTCGTACTGACCCCCTTTCTTCGGGGGATGCATTTTCATGCCGCGCAGGTAGAGACGACAGGTTCGCTGATCCATCTATTTAGGATCCCACTTCTGCTATTTTGGGGCGCTCTCTTCTTCAGAGCCCATCTTTTGGTACAGTCTGTCACTGCTATCTGGATATGTACATTGTTCTGGGTATGACGGGGCCCTGTCCCATCTTATGATTATGTTATGTTATGTTCTGTAGAGGTCTGTGGATATATCTGTGTGGGTTCTGTACATATGTTTGGAATACTTTGTTCTATGATGGCCTTATCGGCCTATGTGTGCCAAGTCTGCTTTTTATGCTAAATTCTGTAGCGTCCACTATTATTATTATTATTATTATATTATTTTGTTAATATGCTAATTTGGGTATCGGGTACGTATAGGTGCCCAGCTAGGGCACTGGTCGCGGCCCACGGGGTTGGGTCGTGACAAAAGTGGTATCAGAGCGGTTCGTCCTCGGAATGTCCACAGACCGTGTCTAGTAGAGTCTTGTTTATCGGTGTGTTGTGCACCACACCTATAAACAGGAGGCTACAGGGCATTTAGGATACTACCTTTCTTTCTGTCTTAGATCGTGCGATAGAGCTGTGTTATCAGGATGACCCCTCCCTAACGAGTGGCTATATTTGCAGATATGCCTCCAAAAAAGGCAACAGCGGCCCAAAAGGCCAAGTCAGCAGCCTTGGGAGAGACTAGCCGGGTCCAGAGGATTACCAGGGCCCAGGCACATATTGCTCCGGAGACTTTGCCCCAGACAGAGGGTTCTTCTACACCGCCACTCGTGGAGGAGATTGGGGCGGCCGCAGCCGCAGATCGGGGGGCGGCTCCACCGCCAGCTCCCGCAGTTCCAGTACCTGAGCCTCCAGCTCCACGGCCAGGCACTGAGGATCAGTCTATGAGGGAGGCAGTCCAGTTGCTGACTAGACTTGTGGCAGGGCAGGTTCAGGGGCATGGACTGGGAGGTGACCGGGCAGTCAGACGTGATAGTTCGAGAGCCCGTGAGTTTTTGACTTGTAGTCCTCCAGAATTCTTCGGGACAAATCCCGAGGAGGATCCTGAGGAGTTTATCAGGAAGATGCGACGCACTCTAGATTTGATTAATGCTTCCGAGACAGAGTCAGTCGTGTTAGCTTCGTACCGGTTATATGATGTGGCGGCAAACTGGTAAGAGTCATGGGGGCTATCCAGAGGGGACGGCGCTCCCCCAGCAGTTTGGGGCGATTTTTCTCAGGCATTTCTTGGACATTTTCTGCCCCCAGAGTTGCGACGAGCCAGATCTGATAGATTCTTATTATTGAGGCAGAAGGGCCGCAGTGTCCGGGACTATAGTTTGGAGTTTGATTCCTTGGCCCGATATGCACCTACTGTGGTGGCTACTATGGCAGACCGGATGCACAGATATATTATGGGGCTGGATCGGTATTTTGTTGATAGCTGCTTAGTATTGGCTGCTCAGCCAGGTATGGACATTGCCCGTATTCAGGCCCACGCCCAGGGCATGGAGGATCGGGGCAGAGGAGGACACCAGCCTGACAGGAGCCAGGATCGGAGACAGCCCAAGAGGGCCAGATCATCTGGAGACTTTCGGGGCAGACAGCCCCAACAGCCGCAGCAGCCTAGCAGATTTTCATCTCAGCCGGCGCAGAGCGCACCTCCCCAGCCTACAGGTCGCAGGTTCGATAGCCCAGGGTATTCAGGAGCAGGGCAGAGCTCCAGGGCTTCAGGTTCGCGGACAGATAGGGGTTCTGGTCAGATGAGGCCACCCAGGGTTCAGTGTTCTCTTTGTGGCAGATATCATCCGGGGGAGTGCTACAGAGCCACCGGTGCATGCTTTTCTTGTGGTCGTCAGGGCCATTCTGTGAGAGATTGCCCGTATAAGGGTAGTTCGGGTGGTGCAGCGCAGCCTACCGGATCAGCCGCTGGGTCTTCATCTTCGTCAATGGCTATGCGCCCTACGGGGCAGGGTTTTCCAGCACCAGCGGGTCGCGGCAGAGGCCGTGGTGGGGCTTCTGGTATTAGCGGTCCTTCGAACCGCATTTATGCTTTGGCCAGCCGCCAGGATCAGGAGGCATCTCCTAATGTCGTTACAAGCACTTTATTGGTCTTCTCTCGGTCTGTGTATGCACTAATTGATCCAGGTTCGACTTTATCATATATTTCACCACTTGTTGCCGGTAAAATTGGTATTATGTCTGAACCTATAGAGCCATGTGAGGTAGCCACACCGATAGGGGACTTTATTGTAGCGAAACAGGTTTATAAAGACTGTTCTGTGATTGTATGTAGCCGAGATACTAAGGCAGATCTGGTAGAGTTAGATATGACTGAATTTGATGTTATTATGGGTATGGATTGGCTAGCTTCCTGTTACGCTAATGTTGACTGCCAGAATAAGGTGGTTCGCTTCCAGTTTCCCGGGGAGCCAGTTATAGAATGGGCTGGTAATACAGCATCGCCGAAGGGTAAGTTTATTTCGTACCTTAAGGCGAAGAAAATGATCAGAAAGGGTTATATCTATCATCTGGTACGGGTGCAAGACTTGGGAGCAGAGATGCCGACACTTCAGTCAGTCCCCGTGGTTAATGAGTTTCCAGATGTTTTCCCCGACGAGCTTCCAGGTCTTCCTCCAGAGTGGGAGATAGACTTCTCTATTGACTTACTCCCAGACACTCAGCCTATCTCTATTCCTCCGTACAGAATGGCGCCTGCAGAATTAAAGGAGTTGAAGGAGCAGCTGAAAGATTTGTTGGATAAGGGTTTCATCAGACCTAGTACTTCGCCTTGGGGAGCCCCGGTATTATTTGTGCGTAAGAAAGACGGGTCGCTGCGTATGTGTATTGATTATCGGCAGCTGAATAAGGTAACTATAAAGAATAAATACCCCCTCCCCAGGATTGATGATTTGTTTGATCAGCTGCAGGGCGCTAAGTGTTTTTCGAAGATAGATCTTCGATCCGGTTACCACCAGGTGCGAGTACGAGAGGCCGATATCCCTAAGACTGCTTTCCGGACCCGATATGGGCATTATGAGTTTAGGGTTATGTCTTTTGGGCTTACTAATGCCCCCGCAGTATTCATGGATTTGATGAACCGGGTATTCAGGCCATTCTTGGATATGTTTGTAATTGTATTCATTGATGATATCCTGGTTTATTCTCGGTCTGAGGCAGAGCACGCAGATCATCTGAGATTGGTATTAGGGGTACTCCGGCATCAGAAATTATATGCCAAATTTTCTAAGTGTGAATTCTGGCTGTCTTCAGTGGCTTTCTTGGGGCATATTATTGCAGCTGAAGGTGTCCGGGTGGACACACAGAAGATTGAGGCCGTGAAGAATTGGCCCAGACCTACGACGCCCACAGAGGTACACAGTTTCCTGGGGTTAGCAGGTTATTACAGGAGGTTTGTGGAGAAGTTTGCTTCGATTTCAGCGCCTTTGACAAGGCTGACTCAGAAGGGAGCTAAGTTCCAGTGGTCTGACGTTTGTGAACGGAGCTTCCAGTTGCTGAAGGAGAAGCTGACTACAGCCCCAGTTCTGACTCTTCCAGAGGGACCGGACGGGTATGTTATTTATTGTGACGCTTCTGGCATGGGGTTGGGCTATGTATTGATGCAGCACGGCATAGTTATAGCGTATGCTTCCCGGCAGCTCAAAAATCATGAGAAGAATTATCCTACCCACGATCTGGAGCTCGCAGCGGTGATTCATGCTCTGAAGATATGGAGACACTATTTATATGGCGTTCATGTGGATATCTATACTGATCATAAGAGTCTCCAGTATATTTTCAGACAGAGAGAGCTTAATTTGCGGCAGCGGAGGTGGCTGGAGCTTCTGAAAGATTATGATGTAGATATTCTGTATCATCCGGGTAAGGCTAATGTTGTTGCAGATGCGCTCAGTCGGAAGTGTATGGGCAGTTTGGCCGATTTACAGCCAGACAGGAGAGAGATAGCCCGTGATATTCAGCAGTTGGCTAGTCTCGGGGTTCGTCTGGCCGATTCTGGAGATACCCAGATTTCTGTTCGAGGGGTTTCTGAGTCATCCATCAGGAACGATATTAAGAGGCGTCAATACGAAGATCCTGTCTTAGTTCGGTACAGGGACACAACCTATGATAAGGAGAGGACTCCGTTCGAGTTTTCACCGGACGACACTTTGTTATACAGAGGCAGGTTGTGTGTACCTGATATTGCAGGCCTTCGGCAGCAGGTTATGAGCGAGGCACATTATGCTTGCTATTCGGTCCATCCTGGGTCTAAAAAGATGTACCATGATCTTCGATGCTTATACTGGTGGGACGGTATGAAGCGGGATGTTGCAGAGTTCGTCGCCCAGTGCCCTAATTGTCAGCAGGTCAAGATTGAGCATCAGAAGCCGGGTGGACTGTTGCAGGATATGGAAATCCCGACTTGGAAGTGGGAGGTTATTAATATGGACTTCATTACAGGTTTGCCTCGCACTCCACGGAAGTAGGATTCCATCTGGGTCGTTGTGGATAGGCTGACGAAATCAGCCCACTTTCTTCCCGTCAGGACTACTTATTCCGCCGAGGATTATGCTAGGCTCTATATTAAGGAGATTGTGAAGCTTCACGGAGTTCCTCTATCTATTATTTCTGACAGAGGCGCCCAGTTTACGGCGCATTTCTGGAGGTCTTTTCAGGAGGGTCTAGGGACTCAGGTGAGTCTGAGCACAGCCTTTCATCCTCAGAGCGACGGACAGGCCGAACGCACTATACAGACGCTGGAGGATATGTTGCGGGCCTGCGTTATTGATTTCAGAGGCAGCTGGGATGATCACTTGCCATTGCTTGAGTTCGCATATAATAATAGTTACCATTCTAGCATCCAGATGGCTCCGTACGAGGCTCTATATGGCAGGAAATGCAGATCGCCGATCGGCTGGTTTGATATTGGCGAGACAGAGTTGATTGGCCCAGATATGGTCCAGCAGGCAGTGGACAAGGTGAAGCTTATTCGAGAGCGACTGTTGGCAGCCCAGAGTCGACAGAAGTCATACGCAGATAGACGGCGTCGACCGTTGGAGTTTCAAGTAGGCGATTGGGTATTTCTGAAGGTATCGCCTATGAATGGCGTGATGCGGTTCGGCAGAAAGGGTAAGCTCAGTCCGTGTTATATTGGGCCTTATCAGATTGTTCGGAAAGTTGGAAATGTCGCCTATGAGTTAGATTTGCCATCTGATTTGGAAGCGGTACATCCGGTATTCCATGTCTCTATGCTCCGCAAATGCATTGGTGACCCTTCCAGAATAGTCCCTGCGGATGATATTCAGGTGTCGGAGCAACTATCGTACGAGGAGCAGCCCGTATCTATTTTGGATCGTCAAGTAAGGAGGCTCCGGAATAAAGATGTAGCCTCTGTTAAGGTACTGTGGCGGAACGATAATAGGGAGGAAATGACATGGGAGGCCGAAGAGGAAATGAAAAAGAAATATCCTCAATTGTTCCCTATGCCCGCAGGTAACCTTAAATCCCTGCTTAAATTCATTTCAATACCAATCGTATGTCCTATGTGCTGTCTATAATCAGAAACTCCCCCAATGTATTTTCCAACCCTATAAGATTAATTTTACATTCGAGGACGAATGTTCTAAAGGGGGGGAGGATGTTATATCCCGTGTTTTCACACGTTTGGAGAAACTTGAATTTTATTGGATTTTTGAGATATAAGGTCAAATTTGATATTTTGTTGAACATAGGAGTTATGCATGAAAGAATAGAGTCATGAAAGTGTGGGACAAGGCTAAGGGCAATTTTGGAATTTTGAAAATTAGTTTCGGGAATTACAAAATACGATCCACAAGTTATTGGGCTTGTAAAATAAGAAGCAAATTGAGGCCCAAAGAGATTAGGGGTGGCCGGCCATGATGGCCTTGGCCCAAGCCCATTTTTAGTTGGTCATGTGACCAAGCACTTCAATTATATATTTAGAAGATGAATACTTAGGATAAACATAACACAAAAAAATCAAGAACAACACAAAGAGAAAGTGAAGCTCTCGGCTTGGAGAGCAAAAATTAGCCCTCAAAAATATTGCTCCAAAAATTTATTTCTTGTTGATTTCCTACTAAGTTAAGGTTCCTTTGTAACTTGGTATAGTTGGTTTGGAGTGGGGAGCATTAGAATCACCAAAGTGATTACATCTCCAAGTGAAGAAGACTTGAGGAAAAGGTAAGAATTTCTACCTTTTTATTGTGTTGTTGAGTTTTGATTGTGTTGTAGTATGTAGAAATGTGTTGATTGTATGGAAGAAGGGAAGTTTGCAAAGTGGGTTTGGAATTGGAGGTGTAGCCGTGTGTATATATAGGTGGTATAGCCACAATGTGTTGCATTCATGTTATATTCTAGTTGTGATTGTGATGAAATGCATATTGGGATTGAAAGTTGAATGATTTAGTTGAAGTTGTTAAAATAAGCATATGGCCGTGTGGTATATTGGATTTGGGATAGAAATGAGTTAAGTTGTTTAGTGTGTTAGTATGTTGTTGTGATGTTTGTAATGTAAATGAAGTTAGAATGATATAAGTTTGTATTGAATTGGAATGTAGAAACTTATGTCGTTTTAGTATGATTTTCCAACATTAAGGAAATGAAGTTGTTTGGTTGTGAATTATGATGATCATTGATGAAATTGGAAGTTGAAAACTTGTTATGCAATTGTATGCCAAAGATATGATGTTTTCCATAAGTTATGACTTTGGCGGAAAGTTGTATATTATGTATATCAAGTGTATAACTTAAGGAAAATGATATGAAATGTCTCTAAATCTATATTGTGATGATCTTGAGTGATAATGGATGCGAAATCATTGATATTAGTGAAGGTTTGGATTAGAATGAAGGTTATGCCAACTTGTGAGAAAAATGACTAGTTGAAGGATATTTGTGTTTTTGATGTTCTTTGTTGATGTTAATGTTGTCGTTTGGGTTGTTGTTGATGATTTCTAGCCGAGTTGAATTCTCGGGGTGCTATATGTATAGGGGAAGTGCTGCCGAAATTTCGGTAGACAAATATGCTTTAAGTTGGAATAATGGTATTCATAACTCACAATTGGTAAACTTGACCAATTGCAGTTTTTCGACGAAACGGGAAGTGAGTTTGGAAAGGCTTAAGGAGCGTGAAAGGTATGTAAAGCAACCTCAATTCTTCCCTTGGCATGCCCTTAGTGTGTTAGGGTCGGATCCGGGCCTCGAAGGACCTCTTGGCCCTCGGAATCCGCAAGAGAAAATCTCAGTTTTTCCTTCAGTGGAATTGAACCACTTTAGTATGCTTTTCCGGAAAATTATGCAACTTTGCTCCAAATTACTTGGAAAGTCATAGAATGTTTGTAGAACCTTTTTAAGTGATACTATAAGCTTAGAGGGCACAGTTTGAGCCCGTCGCCTTATTTGTCCCGAGGCGGGCCCACTATTCCCGGTTTTGCCCTTAATGTGCTAAAGCTTCCTGTTTAAGCGATTTTTGAAAGAAATGTTTTGATTACCCTACTAATCGCCTAACGAATATTGTTTTAAATTATTCTATTAAATCTTATAAATTATTTTGACACTCGGAATGACTTGGGGAAGGTTATATTTCTGTACTTTATTATGATATTCGAAATGCATATATTATGATTCCGTCCGACTTCATTGGATTTGTTTATCTTTGATATGCCTCTTCGAGTCTTTGAAAATGTTTATGATATTTTTAAATTGCATTAGTCTCTCACTACTCCATTCGTGGATGCCCCAATGTTTCCCACACTGAGCCCGGGCCAGGATATGTTGTCAAGCGTGATTCTCTGCATTGTTCGCCGCGTCCCGATGTGAGGGGGCAGGTATACGCGTACATGGGTCTGTGGCGTATGATATGCCATGTCCGCCTATTCTGATTTGATCTGTTATGGCCATTTTGATATGACATTTTATGATACGGGGCCACGCCCCTTTTTCGGATTCCTCTGTATTGTGGCACCAGCGTCGGGAGGGTGGCCACGTTCTGTCTGCTGAGTCCCGTGGCAGGGACCGGATATGATATGACATATGTTTCTATACACATTCTGTCTGTTTTGGAAATATGCATTTGACACTCTGGATTTTGTACTCATTTCCTGAAATCATTATGATTTGACTTCTGTGATTCCGCTTTACATATTCAGTACATATTTCGTACTGACCCCCTTTCTTCGGGGGCTGCGTTTTCATGCCGCGCAAGTACAGACGACAGGTTCGCTGATCCATCTGTTTAGGATCCCACTTCTGCTATTTTGGGGCGCTCTCTTCTTTAGAGCCCATCTTTTGGTACAGTCTGTCACTGCTATCTGGATATGTACATTGTTCTGGGTATGACGGGGCCCTGTCCCGTCTTATGATTATGTTATGTTCTGTAGAGGTCTGTGGATATATCTGTGTGGGTTCTGTACATATGTTTGGGATACTTTGTTCTATGATGGCCTTATCGGCCTATGTGTGCCAAGTCTGCTTTTTATGCTAAATTCTGTAGCGTCCACTAATATTATTATTATATTATTTTGTTAATATGCTAATTTGGGTATCGGGTACGTATAGGTGCCCAGCTAGGGCACTGGTCGCGGCCCACGGGGTTGGGTCGGGACACTAGTGCACCAATCAAGATCTTGTGGAAGCAACCTTGAGAATTTAGGACACATACAAATAACTTCTTTTTATGGAAGAGTAGGTTTATAGTTTAAGCACAAATGAATAAAGACTCAACAACCTAAGGACCTAAAACATCTTCAGTTCTAGACCTGGTCCTTTGGGTTGTTGTGGCTCTGTTCTTGAGGAACACCTTGAAAGGTGCAGACTTGCACTTTGGATGGAGCAATTTTCGGATTGTGCAAGAATGAGTCTTCTATTGGAAGCTGATGTCTTTATATGTATGGGGGAGAGAGAGAGAGAGAGAAAGAGAGAGAGTGTAAAGTTAACCACTCATGAAATCTAGACCGTTAATCAATCGTCTTTGATGAGGTACTGCTGTACAACTGCATTGTACTTTTCAGCTGCTCACTTTACAACTGTGGATTTAGACTTTCAGGTTCAGCGACCAGAACCTTTATCTGAAGGAACTCGATTCCTTATCTGTTCTTCGAACACGTTGTAAGTACTGGATACACTATCAGTAGCTCTACAGCTGTATTGTTGGTTGAGCAGGCTGGAGACCTGATCCCATCTGGTCTTTCTGAATCAACATATTTGGTCTCTCATATAGGAGCAATTCCTGCATGCATTTGATCCTTCAAGAAGCATGTTAGGCAAGTAGCATATGAGATATCATAAGGTTAACTAAGTTCAGACATATGAACCTAACTGTATCTGGTTCTTTAGGGTTTGTCATGTCATCAAAACATATCGTTTCTTATCATTCTGCTATATCCTTCTTCATACCATTCCATAAATAAAACTCTCTGATATCATGGTATATCTTCGTCGACCTTGGATGAATAGAATAGCGGGAATAATGAGCTTCTGCCATAATCTGTTGACGTAACCCTGCAACACCCAAAACACATAATCTACCTCGATACCTCAGGACTCCATCTACGGAAATCTCAAAGGGTGACTTCTTTTTCTGTGGGTTAGTCTCCCTGTACCGAATCAAAGAAGGATCCTCATATTGTTGTTCTTTAGCCTCATCTACTAAGGATGATGTCGTTGTATCCTGAACTGTAACTCCCACATTACCTGAGTCCAATAATTGATCTTCTAGGCTGGCTAACTGATGAAGCTTGTGAGCTAGCTCCCTCTTCTCTGCTCGTAAGAAAGACAAACTACCCATAGATCTGCGGCTAAGGGCAGCTGCTACTACATTCGCCTTCTCTGGATGGTATAAAATATCAATATCCTAATCGATCAACAGTTCCAACCATCGTCTCTGACGCAAATTCAACCTTTTATGCTTAAAGATCTACTGAAGGCTCTTATGATCTGTATAAACATCAATGTGGACACCATATCAATAATGTCTCCAAACCTTAAGCGTATGAATCACCGCAGCTAACTCCAAATCATGGGTAGATAATTCTTCTCATACTTCCTCAACTGCCTCGAACCATAAGCAATAACTTTACCATGTTGTATCAACACACAACCCAATCTGACGCCCGAGGCGTCACAATACATAGAATAACCCTCTGATCCCTCTGGAAGTGTCAAAACTGGCGCTGAAGTCAGTCTGTTCTTCACCTCCTAAAATCTCCACTCACAAGCATCTGTCCACTGAAACTTAGCTGCCTTCTGCGTCAATTTCGTCAATGGCGCTGAAATAGAGGAGAAGCCCTCAACAAATCTCCTATAATATTCTGCCAACCCTAGAAAACTACGAACTGCCGTCGGTGTTGTGGGTCTAGGCTAAGTCTTTACGGCCTCTATCTTCTGAGTGTCAACCCAGATGCCTTCATCTAATACAATATGTCCAAGAAAAGCCCCAAAATTCAACTATAACTCACATTTAGAGAACTTCACATACGACTTCTTATCCTGAAGAACCCCGAGCACAGCACGCAAAAGATCCGCATGCTCAGCCTCTGATCGAGAGTAGACTAGAATATCATCGATAAATACAATCATAAACTGATCCAAGAAGGGTCTTAATATGCGGTTTATCAAATCCATAAATACTGCTGGCGCATTAGTCAAGCCAAAAGACATCACAAGAAACTTGAAGTGACCATATATGGTCCTGAATGCTATCTCCGGAATATCTTTCTCGCTGATCCTGACCTAATGATCTGCAACTGATCAAATAAGTTCTCAATTCTCGGGAGCGGATACTTATTCTTTATCGTCACCTTATTCAACTGTTTGTAATCTATACATTTTAAAATGAGCCATCTTTGGTTCTTACAAATAACACCGGTTCTCCCCACGGCGACGTGCTAGGCCTAATAAAGCCCTTCTCAAGCAAATCTTTAACTTCTCCCTCAATTCCTTCAACTCATCAGAGGCCATCCTATAAGCGGGGATAGATATCAGCTGAGTATCTGGTAGCACATCAATAGCAAAGTCAATCTCCCGCTCAGGCGGAATGCCTGGAAGTTCATCTAGAAATACATTTGGAAATTCATTAACCACTGGAATAGACTAAAGGATCAGTGGTTCTACTTCTGCATCTCGGACTGGAAAAATGTGATAAATACAACCTTTTGCGATCATCCTCTTTTCATTGAGATTGGAAATAAACCTACTTCTCGGCGAAGCTGTATTACCTTTCCATTCCAGCACTGGCTCTCCTGGAAACTGACATCGAACTATCTTTATTCTGCAATCAACATTAGCATAACTAGAAGCCAACCAGTCCATACCCATAATAACATCAAGTTTGCTGCGGTATGATGATTGGAAATTATAACTACACAGTTCCTGTATACTCGTCTAGCTATAACCGGATCTCCAACAGGTGTAGACACCTCAAAAGGCCTAATCATTTCAGGTTCTATCCCAAACTTACTAGCAATAAAGGAGTGACATATGATAAAGTAGAGCCTGGGTCTATCAGTGCATACACGTCATGGGAGAAGATTGATAATATACCTGTAACAACATCAGCGATAACTCAAGATCCTGCCGACCAACCAATGCATAGATGTAGTTCTGAGGACAGCTCATGGACGCTCCACCTCTGCCTCTACCACAACAAGCTGATGTCCGAGAGCCTTGCCCCGTAGGGCGTGCCGATGGCGAAGAACCAACTGCAGATCCTGTTGGCTAAACTACACCTCCACACCTCTCGACGAATAATCTCGCATAATGTGTCCTAGATGGCTACAGGTATAGCACACATTTGAACCCAAACAACACTGTCCGCCGTGCAACTTACCACACTGAGTGCATCATGGTAGAGATTACCTCATCTATATAGAATAACCTCTAAACTGGGAACTGGAAGCCCTGGAGCTCTGGTCTGGCCCAGAATAAATAGGTTGATTAAACCTTGATCCTGGAAACTGTGAAGGTGCACTAACCACTGAATAAGCTGGATGCCTAGGAAACTGCTGTCTGTGACCACCCCTGAACACACTAAAGGATCCAGAAGATTTATCCCTCTTATTCTTGCACCTTTCACGCTTTCGATCGGCTCGCTATTGCTGCTTCCACTCCTCTAAATGCTGAGCATATGCCTGAATACGAGATATATCCATACGCTCCTGAAGTGAGGCCATCATGCAATCATTAATCAAATGCGACCCAAGTCCAATCACAAATCGGTGTACCCTATCCTCAATCTCAGCTACAATTGTGGGAGCATACTTAGTGTTTACACCTAATTTTTGACCTCCCATAATTAATTTAATTATCCAGAGTCCTTGAGCAGTAAACAGAGTGAAATATGTATTTTTCAGAAATCAAAATGATTATATAATGTATTTAGATAATATCTTATCATTTTTTTTATTTGGGTAAAACAATTTCCATAATGTTAATTTGGAAATTAATTTACCTATTATGATACTTTTGTCAAAATTAATCAAGAAAGGAAATAATTTACAAATAATTATTTATTTAATTGTTTAAGTTGTTAAATTGTCAGTTAGTAAGTATTTTACTGTTTAAATTCATGAAGTCTGATTAATTAGGTGAATTAACACTTTTACCCCTTAAGTCCTAATTTTTGCATGCCCAATGGGTATTTGTGCAATTTGTTAGAATTAATCATAATTAGTTAAAGCATTTAATTGTGGTTAATTCCACAAATTATTCAAATATTGGCTAATTGTGGTTTTCAATTAAAAAAGCTAATTTGCATGGCCTAAAATTGATTAAGGTCACTATTGCAATACTAGCCTTCAATGGTTTGGTTGAGTTAAAATCTGGCCTTAATTAAAATGACCAATTTCATGGTCTAAAGTCGATTAATGCTATATTTTCAACCTAAATCCTTTAGCATCTTAATCATCTGCATAAGTTTGATTAATTGGTTAATTAAGTTCATATTTGGCCATTAAATTAAAGAATTTTTATTTTTTATTTTTTAAAATTGGCCATTTAAACTTTATCGTATACACACACATGTACATGGATATACATGCCCATATATGTATACAACATATACATGTGTGTGTGTGTAAAAGTAGGCAGGCTTTTTTTATTTCCCTTTTAAATTGGTCAAGCCCAGCCCAAATAGGGCCAGACTCGGCCCAAGCAACAATACATATATCCTCTCTTCTCATCCAATCAAACCCCTAAAGGGTCATTTGTTTTTTTGCTAAGGTTTCCTTGTGAAACTCTGGCCGCTATGAGGATTCCTATTTAAAGGGCCCTATTCTCTGTTATTTGGATAAGTTTGAGCATATTGAAATCCCATATACTCATAAAACTAGAAAATACCAAAGATTCCAAAATATTGGAGATCTTTAACTTTTTCTGAGTTTAAGAAATTTTAAAGAGCTTATTTCTCTTGTTTTCTGGGTTTGTGTGTGGCTGAGTACGATTGAGGGACGAAGGAATTATCCAAGTTCATTCTCGATCAAGACTGTGCCCAAAAAGGTAATTTTCCATCTTTTCAGCTTATTGTTTTTCTTAATCATGTGTTAGTCATTATATGCTTAGTTATTAGCCTGTTTTACTTAGTTTGAAATTGTAGTTAGTTAATATAAGGTTGTTAGATGTTCATTACTTTGATATGTTAGTTTGATTAGACTATTTTGTTTGGTTTAATGGTTAGTTAGTATTAAATTATGTGTTAGGTTAGATAATAGATGCTAAAATATCTTTGTTAATAGTATAGATTGATATGGCCTCTATATGATAGAAAAATGATTTTTGTTGGGATTTGTTGTATTGTTTTGATTAATTTAAAAGACTGTCCTTGCCTATGTTTTGCTTTGAACCATGATTAAGTTGTCTAAATATTTCTTTATTTTCTAAGTCATAACTACTTGAACAAGTAATACGATTTTAAGACCTAAAATTGTTATGTTCTATATATTATTTTGTGGATTGATCAAAGAACATAGGAATCTGTCTAGCCTTTGTCAAGTTTTCTCATGTTTGGTTTAATTTAGCTTATCCATCCCTGCCTACTTGTCTCAAGATACAATAGAAATGGTTTCAAAACTATTTGGTCTGTGTTTTATTGAAACTTCCTGAAACTGTAATGAGTTCTTAATGTTCTAAAGTTGCTATAATATGGTCTAGTGTCCAAACTGTTGAGAGTACACATTTTAATCCAACCTTAGAAGTTAATGATCAAGCACAGTTTCCATTGTGTATTAAGAGTTGTTTCTTTTGTATTGTGATTGGAACTTTGCTGTTTGAAAAGATTTTTAACTAAACAGGGAATTGGACTTTAAATCCATGACCTACTCTATTTCTCACCCTTTGTTTGAACACTGTTGGATTGAGTGCGCTATTTACCCAGGCTAGTTTGTTCCCCTGTTTGGCCATACATTTGTGTCCTTTCAAAAAGGAGAGAAAACCAAAGTTCTTAATCTCATCTAGGAGGTTCTTTTTTGTGAACTATCTGCATACTTATGTTGTTGGTCCTGTGTTTTGTGATCTTAAGTCTTGTTTGGTACTTGTTGTTAGTCAACTGGCTTACTATTGAAACTATCATGATAATGAGAGTCTTGCATTTGATAACATGAAAGCTTAGGTAGTTAACTAATCATGGGCTGAACTTTAAAGGGATCAAATTCAGCACACTATTCTGCATTTTTTAATAGCTTCATATTTATATAGTCTGTTGATATATGCCAAGTAATGTGTGGGTGAATGGATACCTCTTTACTTAAACTTTATCTTAGATGCTAACTTAGCATTAGTAAATAACTGTATTATAAGACATAGGCCACCTAGCATACACAGTCATTCTATCAGGACTAAAGTCCTAGCTGATATGTATGACTTTAATTGAGTAGCTAGCTGCATTCTTTCTTCTCAGTAAAATCCTTGGTTTACCTTTACTTGGGAGTATATAAAATGGTACACTGGGTAAGATGATAACCTGTTTTACCCCTTTTAAAGTACTGGTGCTGAAGACTTTTGTTTGCCCTCATTTTGTGATCTATTTAAACAGTCTGTGTTCCTCACACTTAGAGTTTTGAGTCTTGCTTGGAAAATTTGTTGCTAAAATAAATTACGTCTAGTTTATGCATAGTTCACACCTGAGTAAACAAAGTAGGATGTAAAGTCCAAGAGGTGTCACTTATGGGCTTGTTTGATACATAGGTGTTACTTACCTAGGTCTTGAGAAAGAGTGGACTAGGCTTTGAGTTTCTTGTCAAATTCAGCCTAGTCATCCTCTTCTCACTATCTTCGGGTTCCTCTGTGCTAGAATATACCTTATGGGACTCTACTAAGTGATAAAATCTGTACAACCTTTGAGGGAATTATTATGAGCTGTGTTGAAGGTTCTAAACAATTGTAAGGTGTTTGCTGTTCTTTTTTCTTTTTCCTAAAGGACTCTTTGTTGTGTAAAATAGTTGGTTTAATCTAAATTATTCTAGTTACATAAAGCTTGGCCTAACTTGAGTTTGTTGAACTATGCATCATTTAGACTTCATTCTTATAAACTCTACTTTGGTTTGGTTTAAAGAGAAGCAGAAAGTACAGTGTCTAACTGATATAGTCTAAAACCTGTTTAGCCAAGTTATTTTGTAATTTGATCTTATTTGATATCGTGAATCTGTATGGTTTTGCTATTTATTTTTGTAAAGTCTAATTAAGTTTTGTTTAGCTCATGTTTGTCATCTTTGGAATCTAGTTTACAAGTCTGTGACTGGTTTGTTTATGTAATTAGATAAACTGTTGAGTCCTAATGGCCTAATATACAATACTTAATCTGAATATATGTCACTATCTGAACTATTTTAACCTGTTTTTACTGGGAAGACTTCATTTATGCCATCCTCTATACTGTGATTGATGCCATGCTAAGTGTATGCAGAGTATACATGACTTGTATACACCCTGGTGTATACAAGGACTTGTATACTCTTTGAATAAAAAACTTAGAGATTGAGTATTCATGATTTGGACCAAATTTGTCCTTTTCTTTGAAATTTGTTTTCATGGGCCATCTTGATGATCAACTCTTTTGGGCCCTTACTTTTTTTTTCTTCTCAACTGTCTCTATTCGATATGAGGCCTTTTTTTTTACTCTGTCTGTGTCTATAACTTATTATTATTATTATTATTATTATTATTATTATTATTATTATTATTATTATTATTATTATTATTATTATTATTATTATTATTATCTTTTGGGCTAGCCTTGGTGTTGTATTAACTTACATGGTGAAGTATATGACTGTTCATATAAATATGATCAATTCTCTCTTTTACCTTAGTTAAATATGCAAATCTCAAGCATTTCCTAATCCTTCTTTCATTTATCTTTTCTTATGTTTTATGTGACTGCACACCGGGCCACTTGGGCCATTCTTCTTCGTTGAAACTTATTGGGCCTAAGGCCCAACATCATTATTCTTGATCGAGTTCGCATGACGAAGAAAGGGAAGCGAATATGATAAAGGCTCATCCATGGGTGAAAATGGAGGCTGGTGGGTTGGTAGGCCCACCAGCTTAATTTTCCTTCTTTTCAAATTCAGTTTATATTATATATGTATGTATTGTATATGTACTGAATGTTACTAATGAAACCCTTATGCATCTTAGAACTTAGGAAAAACATATAGTATTTTAGGAAGTGGTCAAACTATTTTCAAAATTGGGATAATGATCAACCTTTTTTTTTGCGAAAATAAAAAACTGGTCTGAATTGTAGTTTAAAATTGATATAATGATGAGACTGAGTATATGAGAAAAATGGAGTTCTTGGTTAGATCTAAAACTAGATCAATGCAAAAGGACTTTCAAATGTTGAGTAAATGAATTTTGGGCTTTAAACCCGAAGACAAAAAAAAATGACAGAGATGTTTGGCGGGAAATGAAGCTAAAAAATAAGTTTGACTTTAAAAAATTGGCATTTTCATATACCAATGGAACTATTTTCTGGGCTTGAAATACCTTTTTAGATGGAAGACTTGGGCAAATTTTGTGAGATGGAAAATAAATTTTGGACTTGGATAGTTTCTGGAAAGGTTGAGTAATGACTTGTTTGGGCCTGGAAGCCCACATTGAATTTGGACTGAAATAAAAATTGTTTTGGACCGCAATTGGACCAAAACCTATTTGAATTGGGTGATGACGGAGACATGAACTTGGATCTGAAAATATCATTGACTTATGGGCTTTAACAATTAAAATGGATCTAATTTTAATGAACTTGTATTTATATATATATATATATATATATATATATATATATATATATATATATATATATATATATATATATGTATGTATGTATAAACCGGAGATATACTCCATATTTTTATATATATACGTATAATAAAACCCGTAGGTACTAAACCCATTTTGTTAGGACTAGAATAGTAGCGACCCTACTCGGGAGAAATCCCGAGTGTATTCTAGTCCGCCAACAAAGTGAGTTGAACACTTACGCGAATTTTCTAAGCCAAATGCCGATTTTTTTTGAAATTATGATATGAATGAAAAAAATGACATTTTTGCAGAAAACTAAACACTTTTAAGCAAATAAATACAGTTAATCACACATTGAAGCTCGTAGGTCAACTGTATTCTACGGATCTTTAATACTAGGGTGCGTAAAAACTTCCCTAGGGGATCACCAGAACCCTTACCTCAAACTTTGGTTCAAAAGATTTTTTTCCCCTTTTTTGAAAAAATCTTTAAACCCGGTTTTCTTAGTTTTTCATAAATAAATTAGGTGGTGACTCTACAAAAATACTAAAAATCCAATTAAAGCACCAACAACCTCGTAGTAACTTTTATGCCTTAACCTGCGTAAAAGCGAACCGTAACAGATGGCGACTCTGCTGGGAAATTTCTAGGTTCTAACAATAAGGGTTTTAATATAATCTGATTTTAACTGTATTTATTTGCTTATGTGTTTAATTTCTGCAATTATAAATTGTCATTCATTCTATATCATAAACTACGCCACGCTTGGCAAAAAGCATGGTTTCAAAGAGGACACGCGGGATCGCGGTCTTGCCTTCACTAAAATATCCGAAACACCCCTTCTTTGTAATTCGTTGAACGTTAAGTTGTTGTACGGTCACCCAACGGCCGACAACGGTTCACCCCGAGTAGTCCGCTAGGGTCCAGGTCAATTCGAAAAACCTACTCTTGCATCTGCCTTAGTTAGAGCTAAGCCTAATCCAAATATGAAGTAGACTAGGAGGTTTGGATATTTTAGACGTATCCAAACCTGATAAAGAGACTACCCCGTGTCAAGTACGGTTTATGATCCGAAAAACACCACATCTCATATCATTTGCTATTTGAAAACATGTTATGTGCCTATAAATGAAACCATTGCCTAGTGGGGGCGGGGGGGGGGGGGGGGGGGGGGGGGGGATTAACCTGGACTTCTGTTTTGTAGATGTCTATAAACTTGAGTTTTGACATGGTCTTGACTACACCGGAGTTGCTGCGTATTTGGTGGGGCCAAATGCCCTCGAAGGAGAAAAAGGGGATTTCATGTCACTTAGGAAATTTGACATCCATTATGACTATGACGGATTGCAAAGAATTGATAGAAGTAAGTACCGGGTTTTGGGACAGAGATATGATGGTTTTTAAATTCGGGGATGACATCGAAATGACGTCGACTCTAGAGGAGTTCAGGGATGTGTTGACTAGCGTAGGCTCAGGGTTGAAAAGAAGAAAGAAACTAGACCAAAATGCCCTAATCCCAGAAAAACCCACCTACTCCCAAATTTTTAGAATACTTTATTTTAACTACGCCAATTGGGCCCATGGCCCCACCATACCCTTTAGAGAGCTATATAAAAGGTTTGGAAGCCGAGATGGATTTGTGTAGCATCCTGGGGAATTCAAGACTTATGCCGAATGGACGGCCACCAGACCTTTAGCTTTTGCCATTTGCTTTCTGGGAACCATGGTTTTTCCCAAAGATTGGTCCTTATCCATAGACGCCCGAGTCATTTCGGTCACCCATACCATCTTCTACGGCATAACCCAACAAGAAAAAATAATACTTTGACATAACCCAAATTATACTAGCCGATTTGCATTGAGCCTTGAGCCGCTACCAAAACCATTACACATACTTCCAAGGTTGTAAATTACTCCTACAATGGTGGATCCTCAAGCATATGATCAAAGTTAGGGGTGAACAACACTTAAGTAAGCCGGCTGAAAAGGATGGTCTTCAGGATTTTTGTCCAAAGTTCGGAGAACAGAACAGACAAAGTTGGATATTCTCCTTTTCTAGATTAAAAGAAGAAAGCGTTCAATGGATGTTCCATGACTTCGTGTCCAGTGAAGTTGTGGTTAAAAGTAGAAAGTGTCTATTCTTACCGCTTATGGCAATTCGAGGTATTCGCCTTTATGCGCCTGCCAGGGTCTTGAGAAAATTCAGGAGGATTCAAGTTGTGCCTTAGATTGGAGGCATAGGGGATTTTATCAATGAGTATGACATCGATAGGCCGCCAAGGGCTTTGGATTGCATACGAGAATGGAAAGGTCGCATGATTTGGGGTCCCGATACCTTAGCCGAAAATAGGTTTCGTCTGGGTTGTTCTGTGGAGTATAAAGATTGGTTGAGGGCCGAATTACAAGGCATACTTCCTCCTAGACCTATTCTCTATGGTTGTCTACAAAACAAGGATTCGCAAGCCGAGAGTCAAGCCCGTTTGGTTCAGAGGAGAGCTGACGACAGGGATGCCAAGTATTTAGAGAAAATTGTGCATGATAAAGTCGTCATAGAAAGTCTCAGACACGAATTGGAGCTTACTAATGATTGCTTGATTGATCTAGATTATCGGATGAAGAAGACTTTAGATGATGTCGCACAACAAACGTTCGCACAGAGGGATTTCTGATGGAAGCCACTTTGACGTCGGCCCATCTTCACATCCAGACTACCCTCCGAAAAGAAAAGAAGGCCAAGATTGACTAGGATCGGGCTTCATCATCCACCACCGGAGGACACTTTTGCTGATTTATTTTGTGCACTGTCTATCTTTTGTACCCCTTCGGGGAAGAAAATTAGTATTAATGATTATGGGGCAATGGTTTGATCAAATGGCACATTTATGTTTCAAACGATTAGTATGCTTAGGAACGCGAGTAGTGTAATCCTATAAACAGCTTTGTGTGGCTTACTTGCTTTAATATGTTTCGCTTAAACGCTTAATTGATCTCAAGTACCGCCCACTCACCCAAAGAAAAATAATAAATAAAACTACCCGTACTAAGTCTAACAACCTTCTCAGAATCTGAAGGTGAACACCAAGAATGCACCCGAGCTAGAGGTTCTGAGGAAGAACGAGGTCTCCCTTCGCCGAAAGATTCAAGATCTCGAAAAGCAGATCCGAGCAGTCAAGGATAAGATTAAAGAGGCTAATGAGTTAATGGATTCGGCGGAAAGTCCGCCCAAGAAACTAGTTGAAGCTCAAAGTGAGAACATCCTGGATAAGGGAAAAGGGATCTTTCCCGAATACATCCCGATAAGGGAAGAGTCCGAGGAAGAAGAAATGGAATTGGACCCGAAGGAGCCACATGGCCATCTAGGGAGGCTGCCTCCACTGCACCGTCAAGCCTAAAAAAGGAAAGAACTTCTGTTGCGCCATCAAGCCCCATGGAAGAGCTCGAGGAACGAATAGAGTATGTCCGACCAGCTTCGCCCGAATGGTGGGATATTGCGCTTAAGGCATTGGATTGTCCCTACCGCGTCTTGCCAAAGAACATAACGAGTGAGGAAATGATGATCAAGTTTTGAAGCAAAGGGATAGTCTGTATTTGCTTCGACAGGTTCCTACTATGTGCTCCGGTCTTCGCTCACAAGAGATGCCCTTATCACCGGGATCAGGTAGGGCACACCATTAATGAATGCTTAGGCTTCAAGAAGAGACTCATCAAGCTGATAGATGAGAAAAGCATCACCAAGATGTGGGGCGCACATTCACTTTTGGTCCATGACAACATCACCCCAACTGAAGGGATTACGCTGAATGCTCATATTTGACATTATGACTTTACAGTATTTAAGGACTCTTATGCGATCATCTCTCAGAAGTTGGTCTCATCGGGAAGATTATCCCCATCAGAACCAGAAAGGCTCAAACTGAAGGTGTTGGCCGAAGCAAAATATGTCTATAGCATTCTAGAGCTTTGAGGCACAACATAGAAGTGTGCGATGCATTCAAGTTTGAGTTGGAGAATTTGGTCCACAAAGGTGCCATTTGGTTGGTGCTCTCATCTTAGTATTAAGATTTGGGGCCTTTAGGGCCAGAAAGGGTTGAACGGATAAACAACCTGTGTTGACCTCACAAAGAAAGGTCACCTTTTAGGTAGTTTAGGGGATCCCATTTTCTGTACTTAATACAGATTTGTCCCCCCCCCCCATTTTATGTAAACGGGACTGCGCTGACCTGATGTCCCAAGGAGGGATACGCAGGAAGCCCCTATCGGGCCTTGTCACGGGTAGGTTTTAAGGTAGGGAGTCTTATCTTATGTAAATCAAACTACGGAAGGGCCTGACTTCCCGCAGAGGGATACGTAGGCAGTCCACGTAAGACTCGGTCCCTATATATTATAAATATTATATTCTCTCCACTAAACAAAGCCCAAGTACCCAAGACCCTGTACAAGAGATCAATTGAGCATTTAAATCAAATATATGATTATTTATGTGCTAAGTGTTTTAAACTACCATCTATGTGTGATATCTTGATTATGTTTTCACTACCTAACGAATTAACTCTGTTTGCCTTTGAGTTATTCTTTTCTTATATAAGAGAGATTGATTCGTATTCACACTGACATACTTCACAAGATCTAAAGCTGCAATAACATCCATATCCCAACAAGATAGAGGCGAAGCAAAAATGACTGGTACCTTCGAGAACGAAACAACCCCTACTGACATTGCTCTCAGAGAATCGCCTCTCCGCGAACTGCCTGAGTTGTCACCTACTGAAGACATCATGAAAATGATGTTTGAAAAAATCGCCTATCTTTAAGAGGAAATGGCGCGAAACAAAGCTGTTAACGCTGCTCGAGAGGCCCTAGCTGAAGAAAGAAGGCCTCCGCCGTTGTTTCCATCTTTGAATTCGCTATTACCCGACCATTTCCCCACCCAGTCCGTTGTGTCCACCATACTAATTACCCCAAGCAACGGGCATATTGGTGCCTCGTACCCCACCCTACCACCACTCAACACTAACTAAATTCCCAAAACCGCTCACTCTATCCCCTCTTACCCAACACCACAAAATACCCATCCCGGCATCACTATACAACTAAGGGTCATCTCGCTACCAACCGACAAAACCACCCCTATTTCCCGAACTCGCCCTACTGTTTCCTTCCACAAACCTGTCACCCCAGACACCTTTTCACCCGATCAAGAAATTGACCATTATGAGGAGATGGAAAAAGCATGGAACGCCGAGCAGGAAAAGCAGGAAGAAAGGCTTGAACGGAAGATGACCGCAATGTTGGAACGGTCCATGCAACCACCCTCACTGGCACGGCCTAAGCTATGACGATTTGTGTATGCATCCAAATTTGGATTTACCCGTGGGCTTCAAGGTGCCACAGTTTTAGCTATTTAATGGGACAGGAAATCCTAAAGCGCATCCACGGGCCTACTGTGTTACACCTCGTGGATTTTCGCGTCGTTGTAAGCAAACTAACGTGAGTTCGGAGAGGCCATGATACCCCTATAAGGTCAAGGAAGACTTTTAATAAGTGTTAGACAAGTACTTAAAGGTTTCGGGATTAAGAGAATCGAAGAAAATAGGTTCGTTGGAAATTTGGAAAAAACTTGACACAATTTTGACGAACATTTTGGCCCAACTTGTCAGGGGCATATCTCCTAGAATATGAGGAGTTACGAAACCCATAACCTATGTAAATTGAAGGTCGGCGAGTCTTCTTGCCAATACAACTGATGGATCGCATTTCTGGGAAATATGGAGGGAAATACGGGCCGTACAATAAAGTACGTCCCATACTTTCTGGGCGTATTTTGCCCAGAATTTCCAGAACCGAAAATTTCCACCCCCCCCCCCCCCCTCAAAGTACGTGATATTGTTCATCACGTACTTCAAAGTACGTGATATTGTTCATCACGTACTTCAAAGTACGTGATGAACAGTAACACGTAATATTCCCGAGATATCCAGATTTTGGGGCGTTGGAATTTTTTTTCCCAACTTTTATATACCCCTTCCCACGACTTTTGCCTCATTTTTCACCCAAATTAAAACCCTAAATCATCTCAAAGCTTCCATTAACTCCCCATATCAACACAAATGCAAGAGAAATCAAAGATTAAACACCAAGAATCAAGAGAATCAAGTGTGTGGATGCTCACTAGTGTTGATGGAAGCCAAAAATATTCTTGGAATTGAAGTTGGGGTTTTTCTCAAGTAAAGTATTTTTCATCCGAAGTCCATTCCTATATCACCAAAGGTGAGTTTTGAATTCATCTCATGTTATTAAGAATATTGAGTGGTAGAATGACTTGAAATTGGGGAAGAAAGTAGAATATGAGGCTCAAATGTGGAAATAGTGATATCCATGAATAGTAATTTGACTTTAATCATAATTCTTGATATGCCATGAGTATAATCATGTTGTGAATGATACTAATGATGTTGAGCAAGTATTATATGAAAATGGATATGGTGTTGCATTGTAGTGATGATTAAGGATGACTTTGAAAAGGAATTTTAAGAGTTGAATAATGTTTAACTTGAAGAAGTTTATTGATTATGATACTATGGGTGTTGCTATCGATATTTGGGAGTTGTTTACCATATGGAGGAAGTTGTTGGAACAAAGGAAATGCTGCCCAATTTTCGTTAGCTCTTAGCCATTTTAGTTTAGACACAAATATGCTTCCAATTATCTAATTTTAGTACAAAATCTCTTGAATGTAGAATCGTGAGCTTGGAGGGGGAAACGTTTAGTCGATAAAGTTAAAGAGACGTAAAGGTATGTAAGGCTAGTCACTTTCTTTCAAAGGCATGACTCCTATACTATGATTCCTTTATATTTCCATGACTTTCTCGTATCCTAAAGTTGGAGGCTAAAGATTTGTAAGAGCTTCCTATGAGAAAGAGAGGAGATATGTTCTATGATAATGACGATGATTATGATAATTTTATTCATCGAGATTCTAAAGCTTATGACATGATGCTATAATGAGACCAATGATCCTATTGCATGATTTTCTTGATATTACTCATTATTGATAGTCTCACCTCATAATACTATTTCCTTCAAGGTGAGACATGGCGATCATGATTATTCCATAACATAATCGGAGGTTACCGATCTTATATCACTCCGATAGAGTTGTAGCGTTTAATTGGGCTCTCATGTATGCTTATTTTTATGTATGAGTACACCGTGCCTAGTTAGCCGGGCAGACACCACTTCGGTGGGCGGCTTATGGATGATGATAGTTACACCGTGCCTAGTTGGCCGGGCAGTCACCACTAGTGGGCGGCGTGAGATGATTACCCGGACGCGGAAGGCCTAGACGCGGGCTAGTGATGATATTATATTATGTATGTACGAAAAATGTTTTCTTAGAAGGTTAAGCATGCATGGTATTCTCCTTAAGGGGCAGTTTGATATACAGGTTATCTCTTTCCCTCATGTTTCCTTATTGCTTTACTACATTATGGTTCATGCCTTACATACTCAGTACATTTTTCGTACTGACGTCCTTCCTTTTATGGACGCTGCGTTCATGCCCATAGGTAAACAGGGAGACAGACCGGATACCTAGGAGCTCTATCAACAGTCGTATAGGAGCACTCCACTTCTCCGGAGTTTCCGCTTGTTGGTATATTTTTGTGTAATATTTGGGGCATGGCGGGGTCCTGTCCCGTTCTTATGATTCCAGTATTCTAGTAAAGGCTCGTAGATACATGTGTGTGGGTAGTAGATGTCTTATGATCTTATTAGTGCATATTTTGTGCATCATTTTGTAGCCTTGTGGGCCTATGTATACGTATATGTATATGTATATATGTGTTTGGGAAGTAAATGAAGGTTGTCTCGTAATGGGTTTTACGATGAGAACGGTGTATGTTCAGATTAAATGTGACGACAAGTGAGTTAGGTGGTGCTCGGTAGGGTAGCTCCGGGTACCCGTCATGACCCTCTAGCTGGGTCGGGACATACTGTGACCAATTAGTCGGCGTCCGAGACAACCAAGCACTCATTATGAGGCTGATCAACTGAAGTTTGACCGGAGAAGCCTCAGAATGGTTCAC
The DNA here is from genome assembly GCF_019175385.1 of Lycium barbarum. Taxonomy (NCBI): domain Eukaryota; kingdom Viridiplantae; phylum Streptophyta; class Magnoliopsida; order Solanales; family Solanaceae; genus Lycium; species Lycium barbarum. Next base: position 127,092,525 of record NC_083337.1, on the reverse strand, counting down.
GGCGCAAGACATACGTCGTTGGATTACATGGGAAGACATGGCTGCGGCTTTCATGGAAAGGTTCCGTTTTAACATGGAGACAGTACTGGACAGGTACTATTTGGAAAAACCAAAACAAAAATCCACCAAAAAATTTTGCGAGTATGCGAGTAGGTGGAGAACAGAGGGTGCCCGAGTACAACCCCCTATGGGCGAAGAGGAACTTGTATCGGTATTCATCCGTTCACAAGAAACAGATTTCTATGATAGAATGTTCTCAATGGCGGGAAGACCTTTCTCTGAATTGGTCAAAATGGGCGAGGCCATAAAAGATAGTCTCAAGACTACCCGAATCATAAGTATGATCGAAAAATCGGCTAGTTCAAGCTCAACTGGGTTCATACGCAAGAAGAAGGAAGACGTGGCTAGCATATCCCACACTCCTAGCCCTAAAACCAAAAGGAGGGAAGATTTCCCAATGGAAGCATATGCTTCGCCTCCCTCAAATGCCTATATTCCCACTCCTTAAAATACGGTGCCCGTATATTACGCGCATCCGACCTTTCAATCACTACCCCCAAATTACCAGGCTCCACAAAATACCTTCCAGTCACCTCCCTTGAACTACCAAGCTCCACAGCCAAATTATCAAACTCCTCCACCCGTTTACCACACTCCATAAAATAACCAACCTAATACCTACTAAAATCAACCACCACCAAATTCCTATAATGTGCCACGTTAGAATTTCGAAAAGAAGCCAGCTCGGGTATTCACCCCCCTGATGGAATCTCATACTGATTTATTCAAAATATTAAGCGCAGCTGGGATGATCCAAATGCTTCTCCCAAAGGTCGTCGACCCAAAGAACTGATTTTACCGAGCTGACCAGACATGTGCCTACTATTCTAATGGCATATGACACAGTACTGAAGATTGCATTAATCTTAAGTATAAAATACAAGACAAGATTGATCAGAAAAAAATTGTGCTCCAAACAGCCCCTTCTAATGTGAACACCAATCCCTTGCCAAACCACGGCAAAAATGTGATTCACATGATTTAGAGAGAAAAATACTGGGTCATAGGAAGACCCATGATTTGTGATTCTATGAAAGAACTTGAGTGTACATTGGCGTCATTATCTTTGCAAGAACGCCTGCAATTCAAAGTATTAATCCCTGCGCCGGTGACAGCGCATGTAGCTCAATTAACTCCAGCACCGCCTCTCAAAAGGTTCATAGTCCAAGTTGCTGCCGCACATGGCATTACAAGATTAGGGAGATGCTACACTCCCGAAGACCTGGCCCAAGGGGCACCCCGAAGGGAGGGGAATCAGAAAAGGACTATCACCGAAGGTAAAGCTGAAGACTTTTGGCGCCGAAAGCAGCCAAAGGAATACTCCATTGTGGAGCACTTGAAGAGAACACCAGCCCAAATCTCAGTATTGGCATTGTTGCAAAGTTCACTTCAACACTTCTTGGCTTTGATGAAGGTGTTGGAGGAAGCTCACGTCTCAGCAGGAACAAGCAGTGAAAACCTTGCCGAAATGGTCGCTCATGTTATGGAGGAACATCAAATTTCTTTCACAGAGAAAGAATTGTCCAAAGAAGGTATAAATCACAACAAAGCGCTGCACATCACTATTATATGCCGCAGCAAGGTGGTAACCCGAGTATTAATCGACAACGGAGCGGGATTCAATATTTGTCCCGAGTCTACTCTAACTCAGCTGGGATATGACCTCGGAAAGTACGTTAGAGCCATACCAACATAAGAGCATTCGATGGAGGTCGATGTGATGCCACTGGTGCGGTTGATTTGGACATTCAAATAGGTTCAGCTGAATTCCCCACCAAATTCCAAGTCATGAAAATACCCGCCAATTATAATTTGCTTCTAGGAAGGCCATGGATCCACATGACAGGGGCAGTGCCATCCTCGCTCCATCAATCTTTAAAATTCATTTGGGAAGGAGAAGAAGTGGTGATCCATGGAGAAGCCAGCATGCACGATTACCCAGACAACTTTGTACCCGTCATTGAAGCTGCACCTAAAGGAACAGATTTCCATGTCATGGAGTTAGTGGGAGCAGCCCACAAGATAGGTTCCCTTGAAGCTCCCATGCCAGCAGTTTACAAAATGATTACTTCTACCATGCTCTTAAACGGGTTTGAAACCGGGAAGGGTCTGGGAAAGAACTTGCATGGCATCACCAAGCCAATTCCCACTCTCCAAGATAATTTTCGTTTCGCACTAAGGTATGTCCCAGCTGACGATAAGGTATCTACCAAGAAGAGACAAGAGGTTGCGGATCTTTGCAAGCTCATTCCAAACCTGTACCAGTCATTTCCCCATCGAATGCCTATGCCTGGAGATGCTGACATTGAAGAAGGCACAGGGATGCTATTCCAAGAAGAAGATTGCTCTGTGATTTTGGAAGAATGTGTTGAAGCGCCCAGCATCAGAGAGGCAGAACCGGGCGAGCAACTGTCCAATTGGACCTCTACCCCGCTAGTGGCTCTTCGATAGAGAAAGATGAATTTATTTTAAAAATAGAGAGAATCGGTCGAGGCCCAATTGCTCACCCTTTTATCACTTACATACCTCGTAATGTTTTTAAAAAAAGGAAATGGCTTGATGTGAATCCAAGCTAGGATGACAGTTTGTACTTCTGATTATTTTAAATTAATGAAAGCCTCGGTTTATCAAAACTGTTTTTATTTACTTATTTTTGCATGCATGTTTTATACTAACATATTTTGCCTTGAATTTTCAGTAATAAAAACAACAAAGCAACCCTAAATGTCATGACATGTTGCTAAACGAACGAGTCGAGCAGCATAGAGGAAGAAGAGTGCGAGGAATATGATGAAACCACAATACTGCCCGAGGGTCTCGCCGAAGAAGTAGAACAGTTAGAGAATGAGAAGAAACCAATTATGGACAAAACAGAAGCCATAAATCTAGGTGATGAAGAGAATGTCAAAGAAACGATGATAAGTGCATACCTAGAGACACCGTTAAAAGAAGAATTGATAAGTTTACTGAGGGAGTACATGGACATCTTCGCATGGTCATACGCCGACATGCCAGGATTAAGTACCAGCTTAGTATCCCACAGGTTACCCATCAATGCGGGTTTTGCTCCAGTAAAACAAAAAACCCGACAATTCAAACAAGACCTCAGCATCCGCATCAAGGATGACGTGGAAAAGCATATTAAATCACGAGTGGTGGAAGTGAATTCATACCCCACATGGCTAGCCAACATAGTTCCGGTGCCTAAAAAGGATGACAAGATAAGAATCTGCATGGATTACCGAGATCTTAACAAAGCTAGCCCAAAGGATAATTTTTCACTCCCGAACATCCACATACTCATAGATAACTGTGCTAAACACGAGCTACAATCATTTGTGGATTATTTCGCCGGCTACCACCAAATCTTAATAGACAGAGAGGATGCCGAGAAAAAAACCTTCATCACCCCATGGGGAGTGTACCATTACAGGGTAATGCCCTTCGACCTCAATAATGTCAGTGCGACATACATGAGGGCAATGACTACCATTTTCCACGACATGATCCATAGAGAAATCGAAGTATACGTGGACAATGTCATTATCAAGTCGAAGGAAAGTTCAGAGCATACCACACATTTTAGGAAATTCTTCGATAGGCTCCGAAAGTTCAACTTGAAATTAAACCCGGCTAAATATGTGTTCGAAGTACCAACCGAAAAATTACTAGGGTTTATAGTCAGTCGAAGGGGCATAGAGCTAGACCCAACAAAGATCAAAGCAATCCAAGAATTACCTCCTCCTAAAACTAAGAAAGAAGTCATGAGTTTCTTGTGAAGGTTGAATTACATTGGACGATTCATAGCTCAATTCACCATCATTGTGGAGCCCATCCTCAAGCTCTTGAAGAAAGATGCTCCTACGAAATGGATAGAGGAGTGCCAAGAGGCATTCAACACTATCAAGAGATAACTGTCCAATTCGCCAGTCTTGGTACCACCAAGGCCCGGGAGCCCACTGCTGCTATATCTATCGGTCGCTGAAAATGCCTTCAGTTGCGTGTTAGGACAACACAATGAAGAAGGGAAAAAAGAATGTGCCATTTTCTATCTAAGCAAAAAAAATCACTGCCTATGAAGCAAGATACACGCTGGTGAAGAAAACCTGTTGTGCTCTAACTTGGGTGGCTCAGAAATTGAGACACTATTTTTCCTCGTACACCACTTAACTTATATCCAGGATGGATCCGTTGAGGTACATATTCCGCCAACCCATGCCCATCAGAAAGTTAGCCAAATGGCAGATGCTGTTAAGAGAATTCGACACCGTGTACATAGCTTAGAAGGCTGTTAAAGGACAGGCTTTGGCTGACTTACTAACTGTAAGCCCGGTAGATGAAGAGCTCAAACCACTTCGCACCCATTTCTCAGACAAAGGGGTGTTCCCATAGAAGAAGGAGCAACAGAATCTTACACTGGCTGGAGACTGTTCTTCGTCGGAGCAGTGAATTACAAAGGTTCCGAAATCGGAGCGGTTCTGATATTAGAAAATGGGCAACACTACCCCATGGCCGCAAAGCTCAAATTCCATTGTACTAACAATATGGCTGAATACGAGTCTTGCATTCTAGGTCTCTGAATGGTACTGGATATGAACATCGATAAATTACTGGTCATTAGAGATTTCGACCTGCTGATTCATCAAGTACAAGGCCAATGGGCCACCAAGAATGAAACGATCTTGCCATATGTGAACTTGGCACAAAGATTTTGTAGAAATTCAGAAAGATCGAATTTCAACATACGCCAAGGGCTCAGAATGAATTTGTCGATGCGTTGGCCACAATAGCATCAATAATCCAACATCCTGAAAGCAGTCACATCGACCCGCTAAGGATAAGCTTGAAAGAAGAGCATGCCCAGTGTTGCCACGTGGAGGCTGAGCCAGATATAAAGCCATGGTATAATGACATCAGAATGTATCTGGAAAAAAGGGTAATATCCGGAAAGCATTACAAGTGGACAAAAGAAGACCATCAGAAGAATGGCAAATGGTTTTTTCCTAAACATAGAAGTGTTGTACAAACGGACGCCAGATTTGGGTCTACTGCGACGTTTGGATGCCGGCGAAGTCACCAAACTTCTAAAAGAAGTACATGTTGGGGAATGTGGACCCCACATAAATGGATTTGTACTAGCAAAGAAGATTCTACGAGCTGTATACTATTGGATGACCATGGAAAGTGATTGCTACAAATATGTGCAAAGATCCTATCAATGCCAAATCCACGGTGATATAATCAAGGTTCCTCCGAGTGAGCTTAATGCTATGAGCTCACCGTGGCCTTTCGTTGCTTGGGGCATAGTTGTTATTGGACCCATTGAACTAGCGACTTCAAATGGCCACCGATTCATCTTAGTCGCTATTGATTACTTCAGAAAATGGGTGGAAGAACCGTCTCACAAGTCAGTGACAAAGAAAGTGGTAGCTGACTTCGTGCGAAACAATATCATATGCCAGTTTGGTATACCCGAGTCCATCATAACTGACAATGGAGTAAATCTGAATAGCCATCTGATGAAGGATATCTGTGAGCAATTCAAGATCACTCACCGAAACTCAACGGCCTATCGGCCACAAATGAATGGAGCCGTAGAAGCAGCCAATAAGAATATCAAGAGAATATTGAGGAAAATGGCTGATAATTACAAAGGTTGGCACGAGCAGTTGCCTTATGCTTTATTGGGATACCGTACAACAGCCAGAACTTCAACAGGAGCGATTCCATATTTGTTAGTCTACAGTACTGAAGCAGTCATACCTGCCAAAGTTGAGATACCTCCTTTGAGAATCGTTCAAGAAGTTGAGTTGGATAATGCTGAATAGGTCTGAGTTCAATACGAGTAGTTGGCTTTAATCGACAAGAAAAGAATGGTCGCCGTATGCCACGGTCAACTATACCATCAAAGGATGGCAAAAGCCTTCAAAAAACGAGTCAAGGCTCGACTCTTTCTAATCGAGCAACTGGTGCTCAAAAAAATTCCCACATCAAGTTGAATACAAAGGAAAATTCTCTCCCAACTGGCAAGGTCCCTATGTGCTCCGGAATGTACTCTCCAAAGGAGCAGTAGTGCTTGCGAAAATGGATGGACAAGAGTGGCCGAAGCCGATCAACTAAGACGCAATTAAGCGCTACTATGCATGAAGATGAAGTTTCTCAGTTTGTAATAGTACCCTTTCCTTGTAATCATTATTCTTCTTTGTTTGTAATAGCCTTGTAATAGACGGGAAAAACAAAACAACTTTTGTAATATGAACTACGCAATGACCTGACTTCCCCACAGGGGGATACGTAGGCAGTCCTTCTGGGACCCGGTCGCACTATTAGTAAAAACAAAAAACTCATTTACTTTTATTTTGAACTACGTACGACCTGAATTCCTGCTGCGACAGGATACGTAGGCGCTCTTTGGGCTCGGTTGCACCAAAAGAAAAACTCAAGAAAACCCTAGGAAGCTTCAAAAATAGGACTTCACAAGAGATGCCAGGGTCGCCACACGCCCAACTGAGGTGGAACTTCTGGGAAGATCTCAAAATTTGTGCCATCAATTCGCTACAAAGTGTCAGCCAACCCAGAGTTTTAAAGTGGGGCAGAAATTTTGAGAAGATCTCAAAATTTCTCATTTATTCGATACTGTAAACTGGGTCAGAAATTTTGAGAGGACCTCAAAATTTCCCGCAACTTGAAAGATTCAGCACGAGAGTTCGTCGATCAAGATTCAAACTGGGGCAGAATGTTTGAGAAAAGGTCTAAAAAATTCCGCGCAAAGAAGAAAAGAACCCCAATCACGAAAGAAGGGATATCCCTCATTCAAGGCACATGTCATGACAATTAACCTTACCACTTTCAAAATAATGCATTTATTTTTCTACAAATTAGATACCTTTATAGTAACTTTACAAAAACGATTTTTTGCATGATGAAAATAAATTTATCTTTCTAATACCAGAACCGAATGGATTTCAAGTCCAGAAAGTCGTAGATGCGACAGCGCCAGCAACACGAATCAATTTTAGATAAGGAAAAACTAATCCATTTCTGATGCAAGTCTCAGGACATCGGAAGGCGATCCTTTTTCTAACTTTGCTTCATGTGCATGAAATGGTTTGCCAAAAGAAGATCAAGACCACTGCTGAGATCAGGCTTTTAGAAAATATCCAGCCACGAGGGCTATAAGGTTTTGAATGCCACCAAGGGCAAATATCTTTCCACGAGGACTATAAAAGATCTGAATGCCATAAGGGAAAAATATCTACCAAAAAGGGCTATAAGGATTTGAACGCCACGAGGGCAAGCATCTGGCCATGAGGGCCCATAAAAAATAAAAGACCATAATGGCGAAAGTCACCGGCCAATGGGGTCCTAGTAAAATAACACGGCATACCTAACCAAGAGGGTCACAGCCGGCATAAAGGATGAAAGAAAGACGATTCAGCTGAAGGGGCCATATCTGTTATTTGCATCACTTATTCTTATTTTCCGTGAGGGCCATTGCATATATATTTTTCCTGTTGCCGAGAAGGACATCACTTCTTCTTATTTGCCATGAGGGCCATTGCATATCTATTTTTCCTATTGCCGAGAGGGCCATCACTTCTTCTTATTTGCCAAGAGGGTTATTCATACAAACATGCCAAGAGGATCATTCATACAAACATTCCAAGAGGGTCATTCATACAAATATGCCAAGAGGGTCATTCATACAAGCATGCCAAGAGGGCCATTCATACAAGCATGCCAAGAGGGCCATTCATTAAAATTGCCAAAAAGGGCCATGCATACGAGCTACCGGATATAATCAAGATGTCAAAGCGATGTAAAACCGGTCATGAGACCGCAGTATTCGCTAAAAAAGGATAAAGCTATGTAAAACCGATCATGAGATCGCAGTATTGGCTCAAAAAGGACAAAGCTATGTAAAACCGGTCATGAGACCACAATATTCACTCAAAAGACAAAGCGATGTAAAGTCAGTCAAGAGACCACGATATTCGCTCAAGACGACAAGACGATGTAAATCCGGTCGGATGACCGCAATATTCGTCACCAAAAATCAACGTTACTCGGTAGATGGAAGTAGATGTGTAGCCACCAAATAAAGCAGGTTGATCAAATCCAGACAGATTGTGGAGCAAACGTGGAGCTTTTTCTTATGCATCCGGTCGAGATAGGGTGCCCATGAGAGTCAAGATCTCCGGCCAAGACTTAGAAGACCGCTCCCCCTGCTCAGCCATACAAAAATAATTATTTGCTTATCTGTTTGTTTGTTTGCTTTTATTCCGCTATCAGTCGAACACACACCGGCACACATAAAGGCACTCTTGCATCAGGGATAACCTTTTCTTCCGATCGAGTCGAACTATAAGTGACTCGATTCCTAAAGATAGGGATATGTAGGCAGACTCAATGCTAGAGAGTCAGTCACACTCCAACCAATTGTTGCACCTTATTTTTACCAAAGGCTAAACAAAGCACAACTTATGGAGATCTGAAATAATTAATTATGTACAGAGTCGTCACCTAGAATTTAAGGTATACTAGGGTACCTATAAATTATTAATATATGCAGCTTAACATGGTCTACGAAAATAAGTGAGATTCTAGGTAAGTGTTCAAATTATTCCGAAGGGAAGGTGTTAGGCATCCTTCAGAATCCACCAATGTGGTTCCCGACTGGACCAATTTAACTATACGAGGGACGTGTAAAAAGGCTTGATTACTATTTACAAAAATATTAATGGAATTTAGTCTAAAGAATAACTAATATGACTATTCACGTAAATAATCATGTAATACGTATTTTATACATATGTGATATAATAGTTATTTTTTAAAAAAATAAAAGTTATCTGCAACTTAGGAACTTGGGTATGTGAAAAAGATATAAAAAATGGACATGAAATTATTTTGCACTCAAAGTGAGTTAACTAATTTAACTAGCTAAGTATGTACGCCTAATCAATTAATTATGAGAGTATATTCTAAAGCCTAAATATTGAGGCAAATCACCATATTTATTCACTTAAGTGTGCTAAGCTATTGAATTAAAACTCTAGCGAAACATGATAACTATAAGAATATTAGCTACAAAAATAATAACTGCCTAGTATTAATTTGTCTAAAACACATAAAATTTAAATCACCTAAGCAGATCATAAATAAATACCACCAACCTGCACCCTAAAAGGTAAAGTTTCACTATATTTTATGCTTGCATAATTTAAGAATGTAAAAAAAAAATAGAAACAAAGAATTTAAGAAGCTATTTGAACTTCTTTTGAGTGTCATCTTCAAAAAGTAACTCCGGATACCTGCATGAGACTTAATAAAAATGTTAGTAAGAGAATAAATAATTATCGGATGAATTAAAAAAATAATGAATAAACTTAAAATAAAAACCTGTCTTTGTACATGGAAGGCCTTGGAAATCGACGGAAATTTCTTCATCGGCCAAATCAATTTAACGAAAGAGTTTAAAAAAAAGGGGTAACAATGTCAGTAACAAACACTGATAGCGAGATCATAACAGTCAGTCGAGAAAGTTTAAACACAATACTATTGACCATCGGAGTAGTAATTTTGAAGGCACAAAACCAACATTTATTTAGCAAACACATATGAGATAGCTCGAACGAGCAACACAGTAGCAATGGTAACAGGTGAATCTGTTGATAGCAAATCATCGCAACAAACAGCCCAACAATAAGAATATTAATAGGAACATAAGTATCTGCTTGCTTTACTTTTCTGTCCTGTTCTTAGACTAAAAAAGCATGTCTTTCCATAATATTCTTTTGCTAGACATTTACTTTCTAGACCAAACCCTTCACGTGAAATTAAGAAAGAAATACTAATTGAGTTCAACTAATACACATTTGACTCACTGTAAAAGAACTTCTCAACATTAGATTATTTAAATGATAGTCATAAGATATGTAATCATTCATAAAAAATAAAAAAAACTGAAATAAATACTCTAAAAGAATGACAAGTTACCTTTTAACGTATATAAATTAACTCTACAATAATAATGTGATTTAAGTATACTAACAATACTGCCAATTCACAAATGGACCTAAAAACAAACGCAGCAAACAGTAGTAACACCGGGAGAACGGCGAACAAGATGTACCGGAGACGAGCTCAGGCAGCGTCAAAAATTATCACAAGGATCGCGGAATGGACAAGATTGGACTAGAGGGTCACCTAAAAATACAAAAATCAGTCTGAACCTTTTTACCAACAGACCCACAATAAATCCGAACCACCACGGAAGAAAAAAAACAAAAATCAGAGCAGCAGCAGCAGCGGACAACAACAACAACAGGAACTAAAAAAAAATTGGTAAAGAAAATAGAGCAAAGCACAATCGCCGGTTTCCATGGAGCTCGCCGGAGGAGACCACAAGGTTACCGGAAAAATCAGAGCAACATGGGGTCGGCCCCAAAACAGTTTCAACAATAAAAAATAATCAACACCCAAAAAATAGAGATGATGCACAAAATGTAAGAACAAAGGCCGTCGGAGTTCGTCAATCATTTATTTTCCGGCGTAGTATGCCGGAGTTTCTTTTTCCGTTCAAACCGCGTTGCTTCGATGGTGACAAGCTCATGGTGACCAGATCTTTTTTTTTTTTAGTGTTTTCGTGATGGGATAACAGTGGGGAGAAGAGGGGGTGTCGTTGACGGTGACGAAAAAGAGAGGTAGTGGCCGCGGTGGGAGTTATGGCGGCTTGTTGTTGGCTGCTCCGGTTCACCGGAGCTAGAAGCTCCTCGCCGGAGTGGCGAAGAAGACGAAGAGGGGGAGAAAGAGAGCGGAGGGCGTAGTGGGCTGGCGGTGTGATTGGCGTTCGCCGGAGCTCGGTGCTCCGGCGTGAAGGGGGCTGGCGGCGGTTTGTGAGGGGAGATGGGAAATGTTTTTAATAGGTTTAGCCATCTCTGTGTTTGTGTGTGTGTGTAAATATATGTAGAAGATGAATACCCCCTCCCTTTTCTTATAATGCAAAATGGCCCCTTGTTTTGTCCAAAGAATAGAAGATTGCACCATTTTGTCTCCTCAATGCTTACTTTAATCCTTTTTTAAAAAAAAAGTGATGAAACCTTGACTTGATCGGATTTTACTCTGCGTTTAAAAATTAATTACTCCGATTTTCTCTGCACTGTCAGACTGTACTAAAATATAGTTAATTAATACATGTATAAATAATAACGCAAGTATAAAATATAAACATTAATGTCTATGATATGAAAATGTATTGCTATAAAATTAAGAAACAATTATTAATTGCACAAAAAATTGTAGTATTACGCTGTACATGTGCAAAATAATGATTCTTGAAAAATGACAATAAATTGAGAAAATTCCTAAAATAAGGATAATCATCAATAAATTGTTGAAAAAATGTAAAAATGTGTAAAAAATGTATTTCGTGCTCTTTAACGAATCAGGGCCCCCCAAAACGTTAATTTTAAGCACGTCGAGCCAAAATTAGGTGTCAACAACTTGTCCCTCTTCGACCGGAGACGATGAAAGAGTTTTCGGACGAAGACGTTGACATTTAGCCTATTTTGGCTCGACAAAGAATTGCTAAAAGGATATGTACGGAGAAAGAGGCCAGACGTTGGTAGAGCTTTGACAATACTCTCAGTCCGTCGGCAAGGTTGCGATAAAAAGAAAAAATGATAAAAAGGGAAGGATTGTATACTTGTTGGGGAAAGAATGATTCTCGTCCCGATGTGACCGAACTCTGCATAGAGCTTCCTACATATCTCGTCAATCACGAGAATCAGGTCAGTGTAGTTCGAAAGGTGATAACTAATGGATGTTGTGGCAAATTTTGATCGTCCAATCAAAATTTTACCCCAGTGTTGTTAGAATGGTCCTAGCAAATGTAGGATAAAGAACAGTCGTGCTCAAATTTGAGCTACCTACATATCCCTGGGATGGGAGTCAGACCGACTGTAGTTCGGGATGTCATGCTATGTAACGCCTTTGCTTCGGCGAAGAATGCAGGTGCAGAAGATGATGCCTTTGCTTTGGCGTAGAATGCAGGTGCAGAGCAATGCGTCTGCGAGCATACGCAGAGCATTTGAAGATAATAAAGCAATGCAGGTGCGGTGCGGTGCGTTTGCGAGCATACGCAGAACGCTTGAAAATAATAAAGCAATGCAGATGCGGTGCAGTGCGTCTGCGAGCATACGCAGGACGCTTGAAAATAATAAAGCAATGCAGGTGCGGTGCAGTACGTCTGCGAGCATACGCAGGACGCTTGAAAATAATAAAGAAATGCAGGTGCGGTGCAGTGCGTCTGCGAGCATACGCAGGACGCTTGAAAATAATAAAGTAATGCAGGTGCAGTGCAATGCGACTGCGAGCATACGCAGGGGCATTTGAAAATAATAAAGCAATGCAATGCGGCTGCGAGCATACACAGGGGCATTTGAAAATAATAAAGCAATGCAGGTGCAGTGCAATGCGGCTGCGAGCATATGCAAGGGCATTTGAAAATAATAAACAATGCAATGCGGCTGCGAGCATACGCAGGGGCATTTGAAAATAATAAAGCAATGCAGGTGCAATGCAATGCGGCTGCGAGCATACGCAGGGGCATTTGAAAATAATAAACAATGCAATGCGGCTGCGAGCATACGCAGGGGCATTTGAAAATAATAAAGCAATGCAGGTGCAGTGCAATGCGGCTGCGAGCATACGCAGGGGCATTTGAAAACAATAAAGCAATGCAGGTGTGGAGGGTAACGCCTTTGCTTCGGCGCGAATGAAGTGCAGAAGGTAAGGTCTTTGGGCCATGAAATGGTGCCTTTAGGCGATGAGAATGATGCCTTTAGACTATGACGCCCTCGGTGTCCTATTGTGGGGCTGGACGAGCCAATGCAGTGTCCTACTGTGGGGATGGACAAGCCAATGCAGTGTCCTACTGTGGGGCTGGCCGAGCCTGTGCCTTTTCTCTCGAAATGTGCCATTGGTGGAATATTTGAGGGCCCCCTAAAAAATTTTGTCCCAGTTTAGAAAACAAACAAAAATTTGCATACTTCCCGTGCACTTGCGGGGGTTTTTTTTTTTTTTTTTTTTTAAGCTACTCAAAAATGTTCTCCCAATTTCATGCTTCAGCGAAAAAATACGAGGATCTTTCATGGTAAGACCAGATGTCGATACCTCGTAGAGTTAGTAACAACACAACAACATTGAACTATATTTACTGTGCAACGATAAAAAACAAAATTAAGAAAAATAGCAAAATCATGAGAGCAACATCTAGCAAAAATGATTTTTTTTTTTAATAACAATGATTTATATAACATGCCTCAACTTCAATTGGTACGAACAATTAGTATTGTGCATAAGAATTCGCCATTATTTATCGTCCAACAAACCAAGATCGACTTATTGGTAATTTCTACAGCTTCAAGTGGTACCTCAGACATACCTAAGGATCGACAAGATTGGTTCATTTTGCTTCAAACAAGGATTATGAACTATACCTATCCTCATGTTTCAAGTGCCCTCACCAGAAAGAAAGTCACTTTTCACACATATTCAGTATTTTTGAACTTTGGGACATCTAGAGAAGTTCACTCAAACTCAGAAAGATGTTCAATGCTTGCAATTGTAATACCATAAGCTTGGCCGTCATGTAAGTATCCACTAATGAGAGAAACCTTAGCATAGGATCATGTAGGGCTTGTTATGGGGCAAGTTATGGAGTTGTAATGTAGGCTTGGGAAAAGAGTAGGTTATTATTTGGGCAAGGAGTGACTAATCCTTCCCTAAGCGTTGCACTATATCTGTGCTTAGTATTTGTGTGCTCTGACGCTGATCTACTTTGTTTTATTGCCCCTTTCTTTTGTACTTGTGCGGCCTCTTTTGCAAGTTAAAGCCCCTTTTTTTTTTTTTTTTTGAGTTTAGGGTTGCATGCCCGAGACTCTGTGGGGATTAAGAGAATTGACCTGGGTTGCATGCCCGAGGTCTTGATAGTAATTCCAGGTTGTATGCCTGAGTGTGAAAAATAAAAAGAAATAACGGGTTGTATGTCCGAGATCCCGAATGACTGAGTTTTTTTTTTTTTTGTGTGTGGGCTCCTTCTTGCTTTGGAGGTCGTTCTTAGCCTTTGTTTTTCTGGGACGATCGAATCCTTTTTTTTTTTTTTGAATCTTCAGCTCAGATCTCTATCCGCGGTTGCACATTTTAGTGCGCTCAGGGAGGTTGGGCCAAGAGAGAGATAGTGCATGTAAGCACTCAGAAATGGTATAGGCTTATGATGTGGTGGTAAAAGAAAAGGCTTTAGGCTCAAAGGGGAAATGCTAAGGATAATGTCATTTGGTAGGCTAGAAAGGCTCAAACGGGTCAAAGAAGGCCTACGATCCTTTTCTATGCTGAGTGTTACTCATAATTTCGCCTCAACAGACATTCAGGCCAAGTTCTAAATCACAATGCAATGCAATTGAACGCTATATAAAGCTCACCACACAATGTACATGAAACAATGAGGTTTGTTTTGTTCTTGTCTTACAAGCATGCAAGAGAATTTTTTCAAGTGTCACTTAAAGTGTGAATGAGAGGTACCAAAAGAATCTATAGTTTACCACGAAGTCAGTCCTCTCCATCATATTGATTGTTACTTGTTTCTTTTCTATGCACATTCTAACTGTGTTGGTACCAACCCAGTCAAAGATATGAATCTACAAAAAATATTTTTTATTTTTTGAATAGGGGTACCGAACCCAAAAAGGGTTGCCTACGTATCTCATCTTTGATGAGAATCAGGTGCGCGTAGTTCGTTCAGATAGGATAGAAAGAAATAAAATATTTTTGTGATTTTTCAAAATAAAGGATTTTTTTTGTGATTTTTTGAATAATGAATACCGAACCCAAAAGGGATGCCTACGTATCTCATCAAAGAAGAGAATCAGGTGTGCGTAGTTCTTGCAGATAGGGTATAAAATGCATGATTGAAGAAAAAATATTTTACAAAATGCAGGGTTCAACACAAGTCAACTAAAAATAGTTAGATAAAGTGCTAAGGTAGTGCAAAGCAAATAACAACAATATTTATTTAAAAACAAAAACATGTAACAAATAAAGAGTATGTGAAAAATGAAAAGAATGTTCGAAATAAAGGATAAAATTCAACCTAGATAAAAATAACTGCAAAATGGAATGTACAGTAACCTAGGAATTCTAAGAGTTTGTTTTATCTAAACACAAGGCTCCCCCAAGCGGACAACTTGGGAGTGGAAAGTCCGTGGCCGTCGACTGCACCGCCGATCGACTAAATCCACAAGATCGATCCAACTAAAAGGGTAATTTAGTAGTGCACGGCCGCGAACCGCGAAACCGCTTTAAGTGTGTGAATTTGTGTGAATTTTTCAGGAGTGGAGGAAATATGAACGGAATGTCATTTTATATAAACCGATAACACATATGAATATTAATATAAAACCACCAAAATATAGCAATTAAAGAGAAATAGTAAAAGCAAGATGCATAATTTACAAATAAGGTAAAAAATGAGTATGGTAAATAAAACTTGCTAGTAAAAAGGCAATAATACAGTGTATGAAATTAAAAACAGATATGTACTTAAACAAATAAGGGAATAAGGGAAAGGATATACATGACGAATAAATACAGGCAAGTAAAATAAAAATAAAAATTCAAATAAAGATAACATACCTCGAATAACAAATTGAATTCATATGGTTAGAACCTAAGTGTTCCCCAGCAGAGTCGTCATGTTGTTGCACCTTATTTTTACCAAAGGCTAAACAAAGCACAACTTATGGAGATCTGAAATAATTAATTATGTACAGAGTCGTCACCTAGAATTTAAGGTATACTAGGGTACCTATAAATTATTAATATATGCAGCTTAACATGGTCTACGAAAATAAGTGAGATTCTAGGTAAGTGTTCAAATTATTCCGAAGGGAAGGTGTTAGGCATCCTTCAGAATCCACCAATGTGGTTCCCGACTGGACCAATTTAACTATACGAGGGACGTGTAAAAAGGCTTGATTACTATTTACAAAAATATTAATGGAATTTAGTCTAAAGAATAACAAATATGACTATTCACGTAAATAATCATGTAATACGTATTTTATACATATGTGATATAATAGTTATTTTTAAAAAAAAAAAAAGTTATCTGCAACTTAGGAACTTGGGTATGTGAAAAAGGTATAAAAAAATGGACATGAAATTATTTTGCACTCAAAGTGAGTTAACTAATTTAACTAGCTAAGTATGTACACCTAATCAATTAATTATGAGAGTATATTCTAAAGCCTAAATATTGAGGCAAATCACCATATTTATTCACTTAAGTGTGCTAAGCTATTGAATTAAAACTCTAGCGAAACATGATAACTATAAGAATATTAGCTACAAAAATAATAACTGCCTAGTATTAATTTGTCTAAAACACATAAAATTTAAATCACCTAAGCAGATCATAAATAAATACCACCAACCTGCACCCTAAAAAGTAAAGTTTCACTATATTTTATGCTTGCATAATTTAAGAATGTAAAAAAAAAATAGAAACAAAGAATTTAAGAAGCTATTTGAACTTCTTTTGAGTGTCATCTTCAAAAAGTAACTCCGGATACCTGCATGAGACTTAATAAAAATGTTAATAAGAGAATAAATAATTATCGGATGAATTAAAAAAATAATGAATAAACTTAAAATAAAAACCCGTCTTTGTACATGGAAGGCCTTGGAAATCGACGGAAATTTCTTCATCGGTCAAATCAATTTAACGAAAGAGTTTAAAAAAAAGGGGTAACAATGTCAGTAACAAACACTGATAGCGAGATCATAACAGTCAGTCGAGAAAGTTTAAACACAATACTATTGACCATCGGAGTAGTAATTTTGAAGGCACAAAACCAACATTTATTTAGCAAACACATATGAGATAGCTCGAACGAGCAACACAGTAGCAATGGTAACAGGTGAATCTGTTGATAGCAAATCATCGCAACAAACAGCCCAACAATAAGAATATTAATAGGAACATAAGTATCAACTTGCTTTACTTTTCTATCCTGTTCTTAGACTAAAAAAGCATGTCTTTCCATAATATTCTTTTGCCAGACATTTACTTTCTAGACCAAACCCTTCACGTGAAATTAAGAAAGAAATACTAATTGAGTTCAACTAATACACATTTGACTCACTGTAAAAGAACTTCTCAACATTAGATTATTTAAATGATAGTCATAAGATATGTAATCATTCATAAAAAATAAAAAAAACTGAAATAAATACTCTAAAAGAATGACAAGTTACCTTTTAACGTATACAAATTAACTCTACAATAATAATGTGATTTAAGTATACTAACAATACTGCCAATTCACAAATGGACCTAAAAAAAAACGCAGCAAACAGTAGTAACACCGGGAGAATGGCGAACAAGATGTACCGGAGACGAGCTCAGGCAGCGTCAAAAATTATCACAAGGATCGCGGAATGGACAAGATTGGACTAGAGGGTCACCTAAAAATACAAAAATCAGTCTGAACCTTTTTACCAACAGACCCACAATAAATCCGAACCACCACGGAAGAAAAAAAACAAAAATCAGAGCAGCAGCAGCATCGGACAACAACAAAAACGGGGAACTAAAAAAAATTGTTGGTAAAGAAAATAGAGCAAAGAACACTCGCCGGTTTCCATGGAGCTCGCCGGAGGAGACCACAAGGTTACCGGAAAAATCAGAGCAACATGGGGTCGGCCCCAAAACTGTTTCAACAATAAAAAATAATCAACACCCAAAAAATAGAGATGATGCACAAAATGTAAGAACAAAGGTCGTCAATCATTTATTTTCCGGCGTAGTATGCCGGAGTTTCTTTTTCCGTTCAAACCGCGTTGCTTCGATGGTGACAAGCTCATGGTGACCAGATCTTTTTTTTTTTAGTGTTTTCGTGATGGGATAACAGTGGGGAGAAGAGGGGGTGTCGTTGACGGTGACGAAAAAGAGAGGCAGTGGCCGCGGTGGGAGTTATGGCGGCTTGTTGTTGGCTGCTCCGGTTCACCGGAGCTAGAAGCTCCTCGCCGGAGCGGCGAAGAAGACGAAGAGGGGGAGAAAGAGAGCGGAGGGCGTAGTGGGCTGGCGGTGTGATTGGCGTTCGCCGGAGCTCGGTGCTCCGGCGTGAAGGGGGCTGGCGGCGGTTTGTGAGGGGAGATGGGAAATTTTTTTATTAGGTTTAGCCATCTCTGTGTTTGTGTGTGTGTGTAAATATATGTAGAAGATGAATACCCCCTCCCTTTTCTTATAATGCAAAATGGCCCCTTGTTTTGTCCAAAGAATAGAAGATTGCACCCTTTTGTCTCCTCAATGCTTACTTTAATCCTTTTTTAAAAAAACAAAGTGATGAAACCTTGACTTGATCGGATTTTACTCTCCGTTTAAAAATTAATTACTCCGATTTTCTCTGCACTGTCAGACTGTACTAAAATATAGTTAATTAATACATGTATAAATAATAACGCAAGTATAAAATATAAACATTAATGTCTATGATATGAAAATGTATTGCTATAAAATTAAGAAACAATTATTAATTGCACAAAAAATTGTAGTATTACGCTGTACATGTGCAAAATAATGATTCTTGAAAAATGACAATAAATTGAGAAAATTCCTAAAATAAGGATAATCATCAATAAATTGTTGAAAAAATGTAAAAATGTGTAAAAAAATGTATTTCGTGCTCTTTAACGAATCAGGGCCCCCCAAAACGTTAATTTTAAGCACGTCGAGCCAAAATTAGGTGTCAACAACTTGTACTCCGAACTTCCTAGTTTGACAATTGGGAAATCTGAGATCTGCTTAAATTTGCATTTAGAAGTCATAATCGAGTTGAACTACAAATGGCCTGAATTCTCATGAAACCAGAGATATGTAGGAAACCCTGAAACCAGGGTCTGGCCATATATTTTGAAAATTGCGGGTAATATGAGTTGGGTCAGTCAAAAATTAGGGTTAGTCAAATTTTGTTGCTCAGAGACGGTCCCGCCATCCCCGAACACCGAAGGGGAAGCTGTTGACACCTAATTTTTGACCTCCCATAATTTATTTAATTACCCAAAGTCCTTGAGTAGTAAACAGAGTGAAATATGTATTTTTCAGAAATCAAAATGATTTTATAAAGTATTTAGATAATATTTTATTATTTTTTTTATTTGGGTAAAATAATTTCCGTAATGTTAATTTGGAAATTAATTTACCTATTATGATACTTTTGTAAAATTTAATCAAGGAAATAATTTACAAATAATTATTTATTTAATTGTTTAAGTTGTTAAATTGCCAGTTAGTAAGCATTTTACTCTGTTTAAATTCAAAAAGTCTGATTAATTAGGTGAATTAATCCTTTTATCCCTCAAGCCTTAATTTTTGCATGCCCAATGGGCATTTGTGTAATTCGCTAGAATTAATCATAATTAGTTAAAGCATTTAATTGTGGTTAATTCCACAAATTATTCAAATATTGGCTAATTATGGTTTTTAATTGAAACAACTAATTTGCATGGCCTAAAGTTGATTAAGGTCACTATTGCAATACTAGCCTTCAATGGTTTGGTTGAGTTTAAATATGACCTTAATTAAAATGACCAATTTCATGGTTTGAAGTCGATTAAGGCTATATTTGCAACCTAAAACCATTAGCATATTAATCATTTGCATAAGTTTGATTAATTGGTTAATTAAGTTCATATTTGGCCATTAAATTAAAGAATTTTTATTTTTTGTTTTTTAATTTTGGCCATTTAAACTTTGTCGTATACACACACATATACATGGATATACACGCCCATTTATGTATACCATGTATACATGTGTGTGTACATATATATATATATATATATATATATATATATATATAAGCATGCTAACTTTTTTTTTATTTCCCTTTAAAATTGGCCGAGCCCAGCCCAAAGTAGGCTAGACCCGGCCTAAGCGACAATATATATATCCTCTCTTCTCAGCCAAACGAACCCCTAA
Source organism: Lycium barbarum (assembly GCF_019175385.1). Classification (NCBI taxonomy): domain Eukaryota; kingdom Viridiplantae; phylum Streptophyta; class Magnoliopsida; order Solanales; family Solanaceae; genus Lycium; species Lycium barbarum. The sequence goes on along the minus strand of NC_083337.1, from coordinate 127,072,424 downwards.
AGGGTCATTTGTTTTTTTTGCTAAGGTCTCCTTGTGAAACCCTAGCCGCCATGGGGCGATGCCCCTTATCTCCTACGTCATCATCGCCATTTATGGCAAGTTTTCAGGCGGGCTCTGTTTTTCCAGGCGTGGTGTAGCTAGAATGAGTAAAGCATTAATTGCTTCAACTCGATTTCACCTAACACCGCCCAAACACGGTGTTACCTCTCCATTTCCTTCACTTTTTACACTTTCAATGGTAACATATCTGCAAATCCTTAATTGTTTTTGGTTGTTTGTGGTTTTTGAATCCATGAATCTCATTGGTTCATGAATAACCGAATGGACCGACCACTTGGGGGTGAAATATGACCTTCGTTTGTTCCTTACACTTAATCCTAGCCCTACAATGCTATGATGTGAGGAGGAAATCCCTAAATTGGGAGTTATCCCACATCGGCTAAACCTAAGGTTTGGGGTTTTGGAGATTCCTATTTAAAGGACCCTATTCTCTGTTATTTTGATAAGTTTGAGCATATTGAAATCCCATATACTCATAAAACTCAAAAATGCCGAAGATTCCAAAATATTGGAGATCTTTAACTTTTTCTGAGTTTAAGAAATTTTAAAGAGCTTATTTCTCTTGTTTTCTGGGTTTGTGTGTGGTTGAGTACGATTGAGGGACGAAGGAATTATCCAAGTTCATTCTCGATCAAGACTGTGCCCAAAAAAGGTAATTTTCCATCTTTTTAGCTTTTTGTTTTTGTTAATCATGTGTTATTCATTATATTCTTAGTTATTAGCCTGTTTTTACTTAGTTTGAAATTGTAGTTAGTTAATATAAGGTTGTTAGATGTTCATTACTTTGATATGTTAGTTTGATTAGACTGTTTTGTTTGGTTTAATGGTTAGTTAGTACGAAATTATGTGTTAGGTTAGATAATAGATGCTAAAATATCTTTGTTAATAGTATAGATTGATATAGCCTCTATATGATAGAAAAATATTTTTTGTTGGGATTTGTTGTTTTGCTTTGATTAATTTAAAAGATTGTCCTTACCTATGTTTTGCTTTGAACCATGATTAAGTTGTCTAAATCTTTCTTTATTTTCTAAGTCATAACAACTTGAACAAGTAATACCATTTTAAGACCTAAAATTGTTATGTTCTATATGTCCTTTTGTTGATTGATCAAAGAACATAGGAATCTTTCTAGCCTCTATCTAGTTTTCTCATGTTTGGTTTAATCTAGCTTATCAATCCCTAACTACTTGTCTAAAGATACAATAGAAATGGTTTCAAAACTATTTGGTCTGTGTTTGTTTGAAACTTCCTGAAACTGTGATGAGTTCTAAATGTTCTAAAGTTGCTATAATATGGTGTGGTGTCCAAACTGTTTAGAGTACACATTTTAAACTAACCTTAGAAATTAATGATCAAGCACAGATTCCATTGTGTATTAAGAGTTGTTTCTTTTGTATTGTGATTGGAACTTTGCTGTTTGAAAAGATTTTTAACTAAACAGGGAATTGGACTTTAAATCCATGACCTACTCTATTTCTCACCCTTTGTTTGAACACTGTTGGATTGAGTGCACTATTTAACCAGGATATTTTGTTACCCTGTTTGGCCATACATTTGTGTCCATTCAAAAAGGAGAGAAAACCTAAGTTCTTAATCTCATCTAGGAGGTTCTTTTTTGTGAACTATCTGCATACTTATGTTGTTGGTCCTGTGTTTTGTGATCTTAAGTCTTGTTTGGTACTTGTTGTTAGTCAACTGGCTTACTATTGAAACTATCATGATAATGAGAGTCTTGCATTTGATAACATGAAAGCATAGGTAGTTAACTAATCATGGGCTGAACTTTAAAGGGATCAAATTTAGCACACTATTCTGCATTTTTTAATAGCTTTACATTTATTTAGTCTGTTGATATATGTCAAGTAATGTGTGGGGGAATGGATACCTTTTGGCTTAAACTTTATCCTAGATAGCTAACTTAGAATTAGTATATAACTATATTATAAGAAATAGACCACCTAGCATGCATAGTCATTCTATCAAGACTAAAGTCCTAGCTGATATGTATGACTTTAATTGAGTAGTTAGTTGCATTCTTTCTTCTCTGTAAAATACTTGGTTTACCTTTACTTGGGAATCTATAAAATGGTACACTGAGTAAGATGATAACCTGTTTTACCCTTTTTAAAGTACTGGTGCTGAAGACTTTTGTCTATCCTCATTTTGTGATCTATTTAAACATTTTGTGCTCCTCACACTTAGAGTTTTGAGTCTTGCTTGGAAAATTTGTTGTTAAAATGAATTACACCTAGTTTAAGCATAGTTCACACCTGAGTAAAACAAAGTAGGATGTAAAGTCCACGAGGTGTCACTTATGGGCATGTTTGACACATAGGTGTTACTTACCTAGGTCTTGAGAAATAGTGGACTAGGCTTTGAGTTTCTTGTCAAATTCAGCCTAGTCATCCTCTTCTCACTATGCTGGGGTTCCTCTATGCTAGAATATACCTTATGGACCCTACTAAGTGATAAATCTGTAGAACCTTTGAGGGAATTATTATGAGTTGTGTTGAAAGTTCTAAAAAATGGTAAGGTGTTTGCTCTTCTTTTTTCTTTTCCCTAAAGGAATCTTTGCTGTGTAAAATAGTTGGTTTAATCTAAATTATTCTAGTTACATAAAGCTTGGACTAACTTGAGTTTGTTGAGCTATGCATCATTTAGACTTCATTCTTATAAACTCTACTTTGGTCTGGTTTAAAGATAAGCAGAAATTACAGTGTCTAACTGATATAGTCAAAAACCTGTTTAGCCAAGTTATTTTGTAATTTGATCTTATTTTACATTGTGAATCTGTATGGTTTAGCTATTTATTTCTGTTAAGTCTAATTAAGTTATGTTTAGCTCATGTTTGCCATCTTTGGAATCTGGTTTATAAGTCTGTGACTGGTTTGTTTATGTAATTAGATAAATTGTTGAGTCCTAATGGCCTAATATACAATACTTAATCTGAATATATGTCACTATCTGAACTATCTTAACCTGTTTTTACTGGGAAGACTTCATTTATGCCTTCCTCTATACTGTGATTGATACCATGCTAAGTGTATGCAAAGTATACATGACTTTTATACACCCTGGTGTATACAAAGAAGTATACCTTGTATACTCTTTGAATAAAAAACTAAGAGATTGAGTATTCATGATTTGGGCCAAATTTGTCCTTTTTTTTGAAATTTATTTTCATGGATCATCTTGATGATCAACTCTTTTGGGCGCTTACTTGTTTTTCTTCTTATCGACTGTCTCTGTTCGATATTGGGCCTTTTGTTTACTCTGTATGTGTCTATAAGTCATTGGGCTTATTTGATTTGTTTTTATTTTATTTTATTTTTTTATGTTTTGGGCTAGCCTCGGTGTTGTATTGACTTACATGGTTAAGTATATGCAAATCAATTCTTTATTTTACCTTAGTTAAATATACAAATCTCGAGTATTTCCTAATCCTTTTTTCTTTTCTTATGGTTTATGTGACTGCCCACAGGGCCACTTGGGGCATTCTTCTGCGTTGAAACCTGTTGGGCCTAAGGCCTAACATCATTATTCTTGATCGAGTCTGCATGACGAAGAAAGGGAAGTGAATATGATGAAGACCCATCCATAGGTGAAAATGGAGGCTGGTGGGTTTGGTAGGCCCACCAGCTTAATTTTCCTTCTTCTCAAATTCAGTTTATATTATATATGTATGTATTGTATATGTACTGAATGTTAATAATGAAACCCTTATGCAACTTAGAACTTAGGAAAAACAGATAGTATTTTAGGAAGTGGTCAAACTATTTTCAAAATTCGGATAATGATCAACCTTTTTTTTGCGAAAATCAAAAACTGGTCTGAATTGTAGTTTAAAATTGATATAATGATGAGACTGAGTATATGAGAAAAATGGAGTTATTGGTTAGATCTAAAACTAGATCAATGCAAAAGGACTTTCAAATGTTGAGTAAATGAATTTTGGGCTTTAAACCCGAAGACAAAAAAAAAATGACAGAGATGTTTGGCGGGAGATGAAGCTAAAAAATAAGTTTGACTTCAAATAATTGGCATTTTCATATACTAATGGAACTATTTTCTGGGCTTGAAATACTTTGTAGATGGAAGACTTGGGCAAATTTTGTGAGATGGAAAATAAATTTTGGACTTGGATAGTTTCTGGAAAGGTTGACTAATGACTTCTTTGGGCCTGGAAGCCCACATTGAATTTGGACTGAAATAAAAATTGTTTTGGACCGCAATTGGACCAAATATTATTTGAATTGGGTGATGACGGTGACATGAACTTGGATCTGAAAATATCATTGACTTATGGGCTTCAACAATTAAAATGGACCTAATTTTAATGAACTTGTATTGTTTTATATATATATATGTGTTTGTGTGTGTATAAAACGGAGATATACTCCATATATATATATATATATATACGTATAATAAAACCCGTAGGTACTAAACCCATTTTGTTAGGACTAGAATAATAGCGGCGCTACTCGGGAGAAATCCCGAGTGTGTCCTAGTCCGGCAACAAAGTGAGTTGAACACTTATGCGGATTTTCTAAACCAAAACCCCTTTTTATAAGGGGACTTTTTGCCGATTTTTTTTGAAATTATGATATGAATGAAAAAATGACAGTTTTGCAGAAAACTAAACACTTTTAAGCAAATAAATACAGTTAATCACACATTGAAGCTCGTAGGTCAACCATATTCTACGGATCTTTAATACTAAGGTGCGTAAAACCTTCACTAGGGGATCACCAGAACCCTTACCTCGAACTTTGGTCCAAAAGATTTTTTTTCCGTTATTTGAAAAAATCTTTAAACACGATTTTTCTAGTTTTCCATAAATAAATTAGGTGGCGACTCTATAAAATACTAAAAATCCAATTAGAGCACCAACAACTTCGTAGTAACTTTTATGCCTTAACCCACGTAAAAGTGAACCGTAACACCTGGCTAGTGAGTTAAAGAGAAGATTGTACTCCCGCACACTCATATTCCCCTGGCGCAAATTCACAAATCTATCAACTCGAGCCCGTCGGGCCTCCGCTGGCAAATAGTGTCGAAGAAAGGCCTCAGTGAACTCCTGCCACACTGCTGGGGGTGCATTAGCCCCTCGAGACAACTCCCAAGTCTAATACCACTGGATAACAACATCTCACAAACAGTAAGAAGTCAACTCTACTGACTCAGTGTCAGAAGCATGCATTACCCTCAACATCCGATCTATAAAATTATGCGGGTCCTCATCTGGTTTCGATACAAAAAATACTGGAGGGTCCAAATTAATGAAGTCTCGAAACCTGGCACTAACAGCCCTGTCAACATAACTGTTACCCGTACCCTGACGCTGGGCCTGAGTGACCACTAACTGAGTCAATAACCGAATAGCATCTCGCATCTCCTGGCCTGATGCATCATGTGAAGGAACAGGAGGTACTGTTGTTATACCCTATTTTAACCGGGGTCAAAATAGTTTACAACATCCCGCTAATTCCGGGGTTATTTTAAGTACAGGAGTCTCCACCTAATTAGTTAGGGTGAATTAGGACACCAAAAGTTTATTAAAGTTATTTTCTAAAGTTAACTCCGTTTAATGTCTACGAAACTTAAGATTCTAGGTAAGGATTCTATTAATCTAAAGGGAAGGTATTAAGCATCCTTTAAGATCCGTTAAAAGACGGTTAACCGACCGGACTTATGTTAATTGGGCTTTTAAAGAAAATGAATTTAAAGTGTAAAGCGACTAAGACACTGCTAAAAGAAACTTTAGAAAATTGGTTTCAAATTGTAAAAGGGTCAAGTCTTTGAGTTTGAAAAAAATGATTTGTAGACAATGATAACTAAACGACCAAAACCTGAAGGAAACTGATTTGTTTGTTTTTTTCTAAAGAGTATGTGACAAAACGATGCAACTGTTTCAAATTCCAAAGACCAAATTTATAACTAGAATAATTGAAGCTGACTTAAATAGAAAGGAACTGGAAAAAGTTTTAGATTCTTGTTTTATGTCTAGATCTTGAAAAATATGATTTGCCTATGGTCCAAGTATTGCTAGATAGATATAAAATGAGTACTGGTTTCAAGTCTCTCACACCTAAGGACGTATCACATGTAAGAACTAATTAGTCTATTATTAACTAAAGTGAGACCTTAAAGGAAACTTAATTATACATTAGGAATTAGCGTCGATCTTAATAGCCAATCACAAAAACAAAGAATTTAACAAACAATATCCACGACAGCAACTAGAAGGCTAGCAAATATATAATTATGGATGGATAACCAAAGGAAAAGTATAGCCAAATGTTGTCATTTCTTTCCCTAATCTTCAGTTCTATTCGGATGAATTTCGAGGAACCGAGAGGCATGAAGGAGGATGTGAATGCACATTTCAAGCCTTTGCGGGATGACGTCAAGTCTTAAAGTAAGACTCTTCCACTCCGGTGTGTACATGTAAAAAAAAAAGAGATAAAGATTAGTGATATCATCTAACAGTTCTATTGGGATACACAACTAGTTGAAGGTAGAACAAGAATGCAAAGCATGATAATGACAATGAGGCAGATCGTGTTTGGACCTGCCCTCTGATCTCCAAACGTAATCAAATAGAGGATCGAATGAATTGTAATTTCGAATGTGAAATAGGCCAGCTCAAGAAATGGACAGTCAGAAGATGCCCTGTCCCCTAGTCACGATGGGTTTGAATTTTTTTTTTTGAAGTATTCTATATTCTGACAAATGAGTCATTATTAGGCTTCTTAAATTTCAAGTTGTATCAAACCATTCAAACACCAGTGGATATTACAAACTGTGGCACAACCCGAAATGCATCTATATGGAAATAAGCTGGTATGCATAGATGTATACATTCTATAATACTTCAATCTAAAATATTTAGATGCATGAACTTTCCAATCATCCAGGATCTAAGTAACACTGTGCATATGGTTTTACCATCCTTAACACAAGTAGTAGCAAACTAGATCTATATCTATGACATGGAAACAAAATTCATGCAACCCAAATACACTTGAAAAAAGCGCAGGACATAGAGGGGCAGAACCAAATTTTAAAAAAATGGTGAAGGATAGGCAAATACAACTCATACAGATTTTACAGAGTTGAAAGAGGAGATCATGCAAAGTTCAAGTTAAGACACCCTTTCATTCTCTCTGAAACAGCACTGGATTTATACTTAGTCAAGATAGGCATCAAATACGCACAGAAGGGGCAACAAACAGTAGTGCACTAATCTGGTTACTTCTAGCTAGAGAAAAACAAAGATTAATTCATTTGGCATATTTTCCTATTGTGTTCAAAAAGGAAACATCAACTTATGTTAGTACAGCAACAATTCTCATCAACAGTCAGCAGGTATTCTGGCCAAAAAATTTAGTAGCAATTCAAAAGTGCAGCAACCTAAGTTCAAAGAATAGTCATGACTCTAATTCACAAATATAACTCACAGATAAGGTCAAAAGGAAACAACATTGTAGCAGTTTCGTCCCCAAAATACAACAGCAAAATGGCTAAAATACACCAGCAGTTCCAGAACTCTTCGAACATCTAAATATAGTCTAGACACGGAATGATGTTTTAATCTTACTTAACAACATGATAGAGGTTTGATTCATTAGACACGCAGCAGAAATGTATCGGCACTAGATCTAAGATTATCAACAGGCCCAACAGACACTAAACAAAGCATGATGCTAACCATTTATCCCAACACTAATCCTAACTCACACAAGGAAGTGCACCACATATTAGCAAGAATTGAGTGTTGATAAGCGTAATTAGACTTAACGCCTAAGAATAAACTAAACACGATTGTCGATTAGCACATAGCAACCTAACTTAAACTAACAAGATTGCGACTAATGCAGGGTTTTAATCAACAAATACAACATATATTGCATTAAATACTGTCATCGAATACTTACTACTTATGCTAAGCAAGTAATCAACCAGAATCATTTAAGACATGAAAAAATCATATTGCTTCTAATCAAACAAACTGCTAAAGCAAAACAGATGTTGAAAAAGCTTAAAGAAAGAAAGATTACCCCTTTCGGGTGCAGTGAACAGGGAGCGGGAGTCTCGGATCTTCCCTCGATTTTTTAAAGTAACAGCCGAAAAACGACTTAATCATTCAAGTGGGTGTTCCCAAATATAGTGATTGAGAAAAGTGTAAATATTTAGGAAGCGTTAAGGTGGCTGACCAGAACTCTAGAACAGAATGGGATTTGAACAAATCCCAGATTTACAGTAGTAGTGGAGATATCGAAAAATGTTTAGTCTAGTAAAGTATCGGTGGTCCCAAAAACATCTCGTAAGGGGTGCATTTATCTGAAATGTATGCTAGGGTTTTAAAAACAAAAAACGAATCAAAATGGATCCGTTGAAATCTGAGAAAATCTTCACGTGATTTGATTCGGGTGTTACCAAAAAATAGTTCGACCACACCTGAATCTTGAAGATCAGCCAGTGTCTTGAAGCAAAAAGCGGAGATTCCTTTCTGTCAACGACAGGACGCACAGGTAAGGTTTTTTGTATGGAAATGGGTAGATAAGACTGTTTCTGGTTAAAGAGGGGTGTTTTGTAATCGAAAATAGCGAAGGAGAGAGAGAGACGACGACAGAGGAACGAGAGAGAGTGCGGCGTGAAGGGTTTTAGGTTTTGTTTCAAGAAAGATGCTGAAAATGTTTTAAGGGAATGGGCCTGTCGGGTCGGGTCGGGTAACGGGTGTGGGCTGATCGGTTTTGGGCTGGGCGGATGATTTAAAACGTGGGTTGCTGAACTTAAAATATGGGCTGATGATATTGGGCTGGTTATTTGTTGGGTGTTTCTTCTTCTAATTCATTCTTTTTGGGCTTCTAACTTAATAATTAGTACAATATATACTATGATAATTAGTGATTAATATGTAGAAAATAAAGGATTTAATAAAGTAAAATTAATTTAACGAGTACAAATCCTAAAATGAAATGATGACGAACCATTTAAAATTTGTGATAAAGTAATACTAGTAATGTTGATAGTAGAATAGTGAAAATGAAAGTAATGATATTAATAGTAGTAGCAATAAAAAAAATGACAGTGAAGTAAAGCATTTGGCTCGTCAATAAATTTAGAAGCCCAAAGAAATAAATAGGAATAAAGGAGGGACGAAATTTGGTGTCAACAACTGTAACTGTAGCCCCTCTGGGATCCGCTGGGTCGGAAAGGCTGTGAGCGGACTAAGATGGGGCCTCCCTCTGGCCCGCATCTACTGGTGGCACCCGACTGCTACCCTCATCTGTCGCAGCCATGCCTCTCTGGCCAGCTGAAGCTCTTCTCGTACAGGCATCGCTGAAATCACAATACTTTATTAGAAAATAAATCCCGTTGGTACGGCTCTAATGCACGATCTAAGATAAGAAAGTAAGATAGTCTTCCTAAATGCCCTGCAGCCTCCTGTTTATAAGTGTGGTGCATAATACACCATAAATAAGACTCTGCTAGACACAACTTGTAGATAACCCTAGGACGCAACTGCTTTGATATCATGTTTGTCACGACCCAATCGAAGGGCCATGACGGGCACCCGACCCTACCTGCCGAGCACTGCTAATCCTACTTTCATATCATAATCATAAACAAGAGTGGACCACGAGGGTCATTGGATGGGAATCTGCTAGATCATATGAGAAATATGCTAAAAATTGAGTGAGCCTGAAAAGACATACTATATGACTATGCTGGACAAAACTGTGCAAGCTAATAAGGCCATCATGGAATGCTATACAGCAAAAATATAGGCCGAGGGGCCATACAACGTCTAACTAACCCATGACTGTCTACAAGCCTCTACAAGAGTATATGACATAATAAGGTCGGGACAGGACCCCGCTACCCGTATGCATACAAAAGTATAACGTACCAAAAAACACAATAGCAACTCCGAAACAAGAGGAGTGCTCCAATATCAACTGAACAACAACCTACAGGGGGAGATCGTCAACCTGTCTACCTGAACCTGCGTCCATGAAACGCAGCGCCCCAGAAAAGGGACGTTAGTTTGAACAAAGTACTGAGTATGTAAGGCATGAAAGCAACATGAAAGAGACATAAAAGTACATAGGATGAAATGAATGCAATCTGTATGTCTGAACTACCTCTGAAGGCCAAAGATATGCATAAATATTGTATATAATGCTGGGTTATAACGCTTGTCAAGCCTCTGTGGGCATCCCATCATATCATATCGGCCTCTGTGGGCATCATCATCCTCATGTGACCAGCTGATCAGCTGATATATATATATATATATATATATATATATATATATATATATATATATATATATATATATAACGCAATGCATGAATATGATAGTGGTACATCCTGAATCTGTCGGAGTGACATAAGGCCGTTACACCTCCGAACATAGTTATGAAATAGCATTCTCATCAACAAGTGACTCTATGAATCATACTGAATCTGAAGAAGGACTTACTGAAAACAGCATTCTAGAACACGAATCAACATGGAACATCCCTAGCTGCTAAGAATAGAATCATTATGGAGTAGCGTTTGTTATGCCCTATTTTGAACGGGTCCAAGATAGTTTGCAACTTTCCGGTTCTTCTAACTGGTTTAAAAAGGGTTAGAGTCGCCACCTTATTTTTAAGAAAAACAGGAAACCTGTATGTATTTGTGTGTCCACTCCATTTTTAATCCACGAAACATATGAGATTCTAGATAAGGGTTTTATTTACCCCGTGGGGAAGGTATTAAACATCCCACAGAGCCTGCCTGAAGACAGTCCTTAAACTTAGTTTAACTGAACATTAGAGGGGGATTATCTATCTGTTTTACCTGTTTTCAAAATGTTGTGACTTCATGAAAAGCTACACTAGGTGATAATTTACTAAGTATATAAAGTGTATAAAAATGTATTTATATCAAGTATCAAGTATTTATAAAGAATGTATATTAAAAAATAATATATAAAAGAGTATAATGAGAATGTACCTCGTAAGTATAAAAGTGTAAAGGATGACAACAACAACAAGCCCAGTATAATCCCACCATGTGGGGTCTGGGGAGGGTAGAGTGTACGCAGACCTAACCCCCACCTTGAAAGGTAGGGCGGCTGTTTCCGAAAGACCCTCGGCTCAAGAGAGGAAAAACAAGACAAAAGGTCAGATAGGACCAAGCATATCGAAAACAATACAAAAACAAGGAATAACAAAAGCAAGAAAGTCATGGTAGAACAGTCCGGAAAGAAAGCAGCATTAACTACTATAGATAAATAAGATAACCAAAGTACAACGGCCCAACAAATATAAGCAGCAATCCAATGCAGAAATCAAATGGCAATAAACAAATGAGCAAAACTACAACTACTATGGTGAAAGGATAAGCCACCTAGCCTTCTAACCTAATCTAAGTCCTCCACAACCTCCTATCTAAGGTCATGTCCTCGGTGAGCTGAAACTGTGTCATATCTTGTCTAATCACCTCTCCCCAATACTTCTTCGGCCTCCCTTTGCCTCTCCTGAAACCGTCCATAGCCAACCTCTCACACCTCCGCACTGGGGCATCTGTTTCTCTCCTCTTCACATGCCCAAACCATCTTAGCCTCGCTTCCCGCATCTTGTCCTCCACCGATGCCACTCCCACTGTTACACCTCGAAAATTTCCCCGTGAACGTACAACGAATAGACTAACGAAGAATACGAGTATACGATGTTTTAATCAGAAGGGAATGACGTTTGACGATCTTAAGTAAGATTTCAAAGGCAATGGGAACAAGAGATAGGTTATGCTCCACAATGACTAAATTATAGGTTTTGAAGACTTGAAAGTCGCAGATTTGCACTTTGCCCCAGTCGACCGTAAAGTGGTATACGGCCCGTAAACCACCATGTCGTATTTCAACTTACAAAACTTCAACTTTCTGTCAAATGTCTAAATGGTTAAATACGACTTGGAATACGGACCGTAAATTGAAATACGGCCCGTAAACTGCGATCGTAAATCACCATAATCCCCAGCATACCTTTCTGGTTTTGATATGCTTAAATACGACCATGATATATGGCCCGTAAACTAGAATACGGACCGTATACTGGGTTTACGACCACTGTGCACTTCAGTCACTGTTCATTCCGGATTAGATTTTAAGCCATTAAAGGATACCCAAGCTCATTAAATTCATTTCATTCCATGATATTTCTCTCTAGAAACCTCTAGAATACTCCTCACTCTTCATCCACAAGAAAATAAAGGAAAATCCAAGATCTATATCAAGAATCTAAGTGAATCAAGTGTATGAAACCTAGCAAAAATTCATCTCTCTCAAGAAAACCCAAAGGAAGTGAAGTAGGGTTTTGGTGATAGAGGAGAAATTCCACTCAAGACTTGTTCAACCATCATCTAAGGTAAGTTTCATGACTAAACCATGTTGTTTAAGGTATTGGAAGGTTAATATACTCGAATTGTAGAAAGACATAGGAAATGGGTCATTAATGAGTAGATAGTGCCATGTTTGGATGGTAGTTGGATTGAATCATAAATTTTGGTGTGTTGTGATTGTGAATACGTTATAAATGATATTTAGGACATGGAATAAGTGTGATACATGAGAAAACGCGATAGTAAGCTATAACCATAAATGTGGAGAAATTGAAGAGAAATGGTGGATTGTGGTCAATGTATATGAATGATGATTGTTGATTGCAATATTGTGAATGTTGTTGTGAGCGTTTGGGAGTTGATATAGAACATGGTAAAAGTAGTGTAAACAAAGGAGGTGCTGCCTAATTTTCCCTAGCTTTAGAAAGCCCGTTCTTATAATTGCTTAGCTAATGACGATATAAATTCTCTTGAAGGTAGAACGTGTGCATTAAAGAAGAACACGCAAGCGATAGCTTAGTAAACGTCAAAGGTGTGTAAGGCTTATCCCTTCCTTCAAAAGCATGAATCTTTCAAGTTTTCCATGATCCTTCTATATGATGGAACTTACGAGTCCTTAAATATACCAGATTACGTACGAGTATGATGATGATAATAATGAGTTAAAGTATAGAGGTTCGATAGTTCATGATATGATGATCCCATAACGCTAATGATATCATTGTTGTTAACACTCACCTTATGCACTATTTCCTTCAAGGTGAGGCAAAGTACATCATAAATGTTCATAATATAATCGGGGGTTTACGACCTTACGTCACCCCGACATAGCTATGGTTGTCTTCAAAGCCTAATGTATGCTCCTAATGCTAAATGTGAAATAATGCTAAGTCATGAAATGTCTATAAGATGATTAATAATGCTAACTTGTAATATGCCTATGTTATGTATGAAAATGCCAAGCTATGATACGTTCATGAAATGTGCAATAGTGATGGGTAATGATTGATTATGTGATGATGAAATTCCACCGCGCCGGAATGGCCGGGCATGTCACCGCTAAGGCGGGCTGCATATGGTTCCACCATGCCTAGATGGTCGGGCATGTCACCGCTAAGGCGGGCTGTGATGTTACACCGAGCCTAGAGGGGCCGGGCACGATCACCACTAGTGGGCGGCATATGATGGTTACCCGAACGCGGGATAACGATGAGATATGTGATGTGACGAGATATGTGATGTGATGTGATGATATATGTACCATTATTATGTGAAATATGATATATGTACGAAATGTATTAGCCTATGACACTCTTACAGGTTATATCTTTCTCTTATGGCTCATGATCCTCTTATTATATTTATTTCATTCTTGCCTTACATACTCAGTACAATGTTCGTACTGACGTCCGTTTTCTTTGGACGCTGTGTTCATGCCCACAGGTAGACAGGGAGGCGAGCTTGAACCAGACTCGTAGGAGTCGTTAGCTGATTGAAAGCACTCCTTTGTTCCGGAGGTGCTTGATTATTCTTTTGTGTATATTTGTATATGCTGGGCTCGACGGGGTCCTATCTCGTCTATGCGTTTTGTACTTCAGTAGAGGCTCGTAGATACACAGTGTGGGTTATGTGGTCTGACAGGGTCAATACGGTATAATTATATATATATATATATATATATATATATATATATATATATATATATATATATATATATATATATATATTATTTTGATAGCCTAAAGGGCTTATGTATATGAAACTATTTGAGTATAACATCGATAAAAGAGTAGTTAATGAGCATGATGACTAGTAGAGCGAGCGGTGCTCGGTGGTTAGCCCTGGGTACCCGTCGCGGCCCCTAGCTGGGTCGTGACACCCACCTTATCTCGGATATCTTCATTCCTAATTCTGTCCCTCCTAGTGTGCCCACACATCCACCGCAGCATTCGCATTTCCGCGACTTTCATCTTCTGAACGTGAAATTTCTTGACTGGCCAACACTCCGCCCCGTACAATAAAGTCGGTCTAACCACCACTTTGTGGAACTTGCCTTTAAGTTTTGGTGGCACTTTCTTATCACATAGCACTCCGGAGGCGAGCCTCCATTTCATCCACCCTGCACCAATACGATGTGAAACATCGTCGTCGATATCCCCATCTCCCTGTATAATAGACCCAAGATACTTGAAACTTCCTTTCTTTTGAATGGCCCGGGTACCAAGCCTCACTTCCTCGTCAGCCTCACGCGGTAGGCCACTGAACTTGCACTCCAAGTAATCTGTCTTGGTCCTACTCAATTTAAATCCTTTAGACTCTAACGTCTGTCTCCATCCCTCCAGCTTATCGTTAACTCCGTTGCGAGTCTCGTCAATCAGGACTATGTCATCCGCGAATAACATACACCAAGGCACCTCACCTTATATTTGTCGCGTCAATTCATCCATCACCAGGGCGAATAGAAACGGGCTAAGAGCTGATCCCTGATGCAACCCCATCATAACAGGAAAGTGCTCTGAGTCTCCTCCTACCGTCCTTACCCTGGTCTTAGTTCCATCATACATGTCCTTTATCGCTCTAATGTACACCACAGGTACACCTTTAGCCTCCAAGAATCTCCATAGGATCTCTCTTGACACTTTGTCGTAGGCCTTTTCTAGGTCAATGAATACCATGTGCAAGTCCCTCTTCCGCTCCCTATACTGCTCCACCAATCTCCTTACAATATGAATGGCTTCTGTAGTCGAGCGCCCCGGCATGAATCCAAACTGGTTCTCTGAAATAGACACACCTCTCCTCACCCTCATTTCCACCACCCTTTCTCACACTTTCATAGTGTGACTTAGCAGCTTGATACCTCTATAGTTGTTGCAGCTTTGAATGTCTCCCTTGTTCTTGTACACGGGAATCATTGTACTCCACCTCCATTCTTCCGGCATCTTCGCTGTCTTGAAAATGACATTAAACAACCCAGTCAGCCACTCCAAGCCTAACCTACCTGCATTCTTCCAAAATTCCCTAGGAATCTCGTCAGGTCCGGTCGCTCTTCCCCTGCGCATCCTACGAACAACTCCCTTAACCTCCTTAACCTTTATACTCCTACAATATCCAAATTCGCGACGCCTATCCGAGTGCTCCAAGTCTTCCAACACAATGTCTCTGCCCCCTCCTTCGTTCAAGAGTTCATGAAAGTATGACTGCCATCTCTGTCTAATGCGAGATTCCTGTACCAACACTTGGCCATCCTCGTCCTTGATCCAAGTCGCGTGTCTTCCTCTCTCTCGCCTTGGCGAGCTTAAATAGCTTCTTATCCCCACCTCTGTCCTCTAGTTCTGCATAAAGGCGTTCAAAGGCTACCGTTTTAGCCGCCGAAACTGCCAACTTCGCCTCCTTTCTCGCCATCTTATACTTTTCCCTGTTCGTCTGCTTCTCTTCATCATCCTTGCTATCTACCAACTTCACATATGCCTGCTTATTTGCTTCTACCTTCTCTTGGACTTTTCCATTCCACCACCAATCCCCTCGGTGCCCACCACGGCGGCCTCGTGAGACCCCCAATACCTCTCTAGCTGCTTCCCTAATGCAACTGGCCGTCCTATCCCACATACTGCTCGCATCCCCCGTACTATCCCACACTCCCATAGCCACCAACTTCTCCCCCATCTCTAGGGCACTAGACAGAGTCAAACTTCCCCACCTAATCCTCGGTCGGTCATCCACGACCCTCTTCTTCTTCTTCTTCCTTCTTGTCTCCAAATC